>NC_132876.1:2910993-4160993 GCF_048164855.1 Canis lupus baileyi
ATTCAAAAATGAAGAGTCTTAGCACAGTGAACAAATATTGCAATGGAGAAAATAGCATTTCAATTTATTTATATATTTTTGTTGCAGAGAACCACTATAGGGTTCGGTAAAAGATGTTGAGGATGAAAGAGAGATTTCATTCAGATAAAATTATGTGAGGGAGGGGGAGTAGAGATAAAATGAAGATGTCGATTTTCCAACTTAGGACAGCTGTTTCTTGTATTTTTAAGTAGATGATGATGGGTGTCAAATTGCCAGGATATTTAGATTTCACTGGGTAGCATCAATATAGTAATGTTAAACTTTTGTTTTAAAATGTCCACACTGGGGCAAGCAGCCCTGGTGGCCAGGCGGTTTAGCACCGCCTTCAGCCCAGGCTGTGATCCTGGGGACCTGGGATCGAGTCCCACGTCTGGCTCCCTGCGTGGAGTTTGCTTCTCCTTTTGCCTGTGTCTCTGCCTCTCTCTCTCTCTCTCTCTCTCTCTCGAATAAATAAATAAAATCTTTTTTAAAAGAATGACCTCATTTTAAAATAAATAAATACATAAATAAATAATAAATAAATAAATAAATAAATAAATAAATAAATAAATAAATAAAAAATGTCCACACTGCTTGAAGGGGGCAAGATGGCAGAAGAGTAGGGTCCCCAAGTCATCTGTCCCCACCAAATTACCTAGATAACTTTCAAATCATCCTGAAAACCTACGAATTTGGCCTGAGATTTAAAGAGAGAACAGCTAGAATGCTACAGTGAGAAGAGCTCACACTTCTATCAAGGTAGGAAAACGGGAAAAAATAATAAAGAAATAAAACAGCATCCAAGGGGGAGGGGCCCCACGAGGAGCCGGGTGAGAGCCCCCAGGACAGGAAAGCCCCATCCCGGAGAAGCAGGAGCTTCAGCAATCTTCCCGAAGGGAAAGGCGCTTGCAGGGAGCTCCGGCAGGACCCCAGGAGGGGCAGTGAAGCCCCCAGGTTCCCGGGGTCACTAACAGAGGAAGTGCGCCGCTGAGGAGAGCACACCACACACCGCCGGCCAGGCTCCCTAAAGGGCGGAGCGCCCCGATGGGACCCGGGACCCAGGAGCAGCTCGAAGGTGGCAGAGGCAGCGGCTCCGCGGGGAGGGGGCTGCGGGCCCGGGAGCGTGATTCCAGCTGCGCAGGTCCCGGAGCCCAGGGCACCAGGTGACACAGCTCAGGATCCGGCACTCCCCCCCACCCCCCGGAAAAGCAGAGGCCAGGAGGGCACAGGGCAGCAAGGACACTCCTACCGCCGGGAGGCCCCGAGTTGTGCAGGCCCACGCCCCCGGCGCCCGAGGCATCCAGGCCCCTGCAGACTGGGAGCTGCAGTAGATACTGCTAGAGCTGACTCCAGGGCTGGAGAGCTGGCCGCAGCCACTGTTGTTGTTCCTCCTGGGGCCTGACAGGATAAACAACCCCCACTGAGCTTCACAGCGCCCAAACCGGATAAACAGGATAAACAACTTGCACTGAGCCAGGCACCAGGCACGAGGCCGAGCAGCTCCCCCACGTGCTCACACCTGAGAATCAGCACAGCAGACCCTCCCCCAGAAGAGCAGCTAGAAGGACAGGGGAAAAGCAAGTTATTGAACAAGCAGCACTGGAAAGATTCAGGGGAAGACAAGGGATTTACAGTATATAGAATCAGGCAATACTCACACTTGTTTTTTTTTTTTTCTCTTTGCTTCCCCCCACCTTTTTTTTTCGTTTCTCTTTTTTTCTTCTTTTTTTCTTTTCTTTTTTCTCGTCTCTCTTTTTCTCCTTTTCCCAGTACAACTTGTTTTTGCACTGAGCAAAATGACTAGAAGGAAAAACTCACCTCAAAAGAAAGAATCAGAAACAGTCCTCTCTCCCAGAGAGTTACAAAATTTGGGTTACAATTCAATGTCAGAAAGCCAATTCAGAAGCACAATGATAAAGCCACTGGTTGCTCTAGAAAAAAGCATAAAGGATTCAAGAGGCTTCATGACTGCAGAATTTAGATCTAATCAGGCAGAAATTAAAAATCAATTAAATGAGATGCAATGCAAACTAGAGGTCTTAACGACCAGAGTTAACGAGGTAGAAAAACAAGTGAGTGACATAGAAGACAAGTTGATGCCAAGGAGGGAAACTGAGGAAAAAAGAGAAAAACAATTAAAAGATCATGAGGATAGGTTAAGGGAAAAATATGACAACCTCAGAAGGAAAAATCTACGTTTAATTGGGGTTCCCGAGGGTGCCAAAAGGGACAGAGGTCCAGAATATGTATTTGAACAAATCATAGCTGAGAACTTCCCTAATTTGTGGAGGGAAACAGGCATTCAGATCCAGGAAATAGAGATATCCCCCCCCCCCAAATCAATAAAAACCGCTCAAAACCTCGACATTTCATAGTGAAACTTGCAAATTCCAAAGACAAAGAGATCCTTAAAGCAGCAAGAGACAAGAAATCTCTAACGTTTATGGGGAGAAATATGAGATTAACAGCAGACCTCTCCATAGAGAACTGGCAGGCCAGAAAGGGCTGGCAGGATATATTCAGGGTCCTAAATGAAGAAGAACATGCAGCCAAGAATATTTTATCCAGCAAGACTCTGATTCATAATAAAAGGAGAGATGAAGAGCTTCCAAGATAGGCAGAAACAGAAAGAATATGTAACCACCAAATCAGCTCTGCAAAACCTAAAAAGGGGGACTCTGTAACAGAGGAAGTCCAAGGGAACAATCCACAAAAACAGGGACTGAATAGATACCATGATGACACTAAACTCATATCTTTCAATAGTAACTCGAACGTGAATGGGCTTAATGACCTCATCAAAAGAGGCAGGGTTTCAGACTGGATAAAAAAACAAGACCCATCTATTTGCAGTCTACAAGAGACTCGTTTTAGACATAAAGACACCTACAGCCTGAAAATAAAAGGTTGGAGAACCATGTACCATTCAAATGGTCCTCAAAAGAAAGCAGGGGTAGCCATCCTTAGATCAGATAAACTAAAATTTACCCCGAAGACTGTAGTGAGGGATGAAGAGGGACACTATCTCATACTTAAAGGATCTGTCCAACAAGAGGACTTAACAATCCTCAATATATATGCCTCGAATGTGGGAGCTGCCAAATATTTAAACCAATTAATAACCAAAGTGAAGAAATACTTAGATAATAATACACTTATACTTGATGACTTCAATCTAGCTCTTTCTACCCTCGATAGGTCTTCTAAGCACAACATCTCCAAAGAAACGAGAGCTTTAAATGATACACTGGACCAGATGGATTTCACAGATATCTACAGAACTTTACGTCCAAACTCAACTGAATATACATTCTTCTCAAGTGCACATGGAACTTTCTCCAGAATAGACCACATACTGGGTCACAAATCGGGTCTGAACCGATACCAAAAGGTTGGGATCGTCCCCTGCATATTCTCAGACCATAATGCCTTGAAATTAGAACTAAATCACAACAAGAAGTTTGGAAGGACCTCAAACACGTGGAGGTTAAGGACCATCCTGCTAAAAGAGGAAAGGGTCAACCAGGAAATTAAGGAAGAATTAAAAAGATTCATGGAAACTAATGAGAATGAAGATACAACCATTCAAAATCTTTGGGATGCAGCAAAAGCAGTCCAAAGGGGGAAATACATCGCAATACAAGCATCCATTCAAAGACTGGAAACAACTCAAATACAAAAGCTAACCTTACACATAAAGGAGCTAGAGAAAAAGCAGCAGATGGACCCTACGCCCAGCAGAAGAACAGAATTAATTAAGATTCGAGCAGAACTCAACGAAATCGAGACCAGAAGAACTGTGGAACAGATCAACAGAACCAGGAGTTGGTTCTTTGAAAGAATTAATAAGATAGGTAAACCATTAGCCAGCCTTATTAAAAAGAAGAGAGAGAAGACTCAAATTAATAAAATCATGAATGAGAAAGGAGAGATCACTACCAACACCAAGGAAATACAAACGATTTTAAAAACATATTATGAACAGCTATACGCCAATAAATTAGGCAATCTAGAAGAAATGGACGCATTCCTGGAAAGCCACAAACTACCAAAACGGGAACAGGAAGAAATAGAAAACCTGAACAGGCCAATAACCAGGGAGCAAATTGAAGCCGTCATCAAAAACCTCCCAAGACACAAGAGTCCAGGGCCAGATGGCTTCCCAGGGGCATTTTATCAAACGTTTAAAGAAGAAACCATACCTATTCTCCTAAAGCTGTTTGGAAAGATAGAAAGAGATGGAGTACTTCCAAATTCGTTCTATGAGGCCAGCATCACCTTAATTCCAAAATCAGACAAAGACCCCACCAAAGAGGAGAATTACAGACCAATATCCCTGATGAACATGGATGCAAAAATTCTCAACAAGATACTGGCCAATAGGATCCAACAGTACATTAAGAAAATTATTCACCATGACCAAGTAGGATTTATCCCCGGGACACAACGCTGGTTCAACACCCGTAAAACAATCAATGTGATTCGTCATATCAGCAAGAGAAAAACCAAGAACCATAGGATCCTCTCATTAGATGCAGAGAAAGCATTTGACAAAATACAGCATCCATTTCTGATCAAAACTCTTCAGAGTGTAGGGATAGAGGGAACCTTCCTCAACATCTTAAAAGCCATCTACGAAAAGCCCACAGCAAATATCATTCTCAATGAGGAAGCACTGGGAGCCTTTCCCCTAAGATCAGGAACAAGAAAGGGATGTCCACTCTCACCACTGCTATTCAACATAGTACTGGAAGTCCTAGCCTCAGCAATCAGACAACAAAAAAGACGTTAAAGGCATTCAAATTGGCAAAGAAGAAGTCAAACTCTCCCTCTTCACCGATGACATGATACTCCACATAGAAAACCCAAAAGCCTCCACCCCAAGATTGCTAGAGCTCATACAGCAATTCGGTAGTGTGGCAGGATACAAAATCAATGCCCAGAAATCAGTGGCATTTCTATACACTAACAATGAGACTGAAGAAAGAGAAATTAAGGAGTCAATCCCATTTACAATTGCAACCAAAAGCATAAGATACCTAGGAATAAACCTAACCAAAGATGTAAAGGATCTATACCCTCAAAACTACAGAACACTTCTGAAAGAAATTGAGGAAGACACAAAGAGATGGAAAAATATTCCATGCCCATGGATTGGCAGAATTAATATGGTGAAAATGTCAACGTTACCCAGGGCAATTTACAGGTTTAATGCAATCCCTATCAAAATACCATGGACTTTCTTCAGAGTTAGAACAAATTATTTTAAGATTTGTGTGGAATCAGAAAAGACCCCGAATAGCCAGGGGAATTTTAAAAAAGAAAACCATAGCTGGGGGCATCACAGTGCCAGATTTCAGGTTGTACTATAAAGCTGTGGTCATCAAGACAGTGTGGTACTGGCACAAAAGCAGACACAGAGATCAATGGAACAGAATAGAGAACCCAGACGTGGACCCTGAACGTTATGGTCAACTAATATTCGATAAAGGAGGAAAGACTATCCACTGGAAGAAAGACAGTCTCTTCAATAAATGGTGCTGGGAAAATTGGACATCCACATGCAGAAGAATGAAACTAGACCACTCTCTTTCACCATTCACAAAGATAAACTCAAAATGGATGAAAGATCTAAATGTGAGACAAGATTCCATCAAAATCCTAGAGGAGAACACAGGCAACACCCTTTTTGAACTCGGCCACAGTAACTTCTTGCAAGATACATCCACGAAGGCAAAAGAAACAAAGGCAAAATTGAACTATTGGGACTTCATCAAGATAAGAAGCTTTTGCACAGCAAAGGATACAGTCAACAAAACTAAAAGACAACCTACAGAATGGGAGAAGATATTTGCAAATGACGTATCAGATAAAGGGCTAGTTTCCAATATCTATAAAGAACTTAGTAAACTCAACAGCAAAGAAACAAACAATCCAATCATGAAATGGGCAAAAGACATGAAGAGAAATCTCACAGAGGAAGACATAGACATGGCCAATATGCACATGAGAAAATGCTCCGCATCACTGGCCGTCAGGGAAATACAAATCAAAACCACAATGAGATAGCACCTCACACCAGTGAGAATGGTGAAAATTAACAAGGCAGGAATCCACAAATGTTGGAGAGGATGCGGAGAAAAGGGAACCCTCTTGCACTGCTGGTGGGAATGTGAACTGGTGCAGCCACTCTGGAAAACTGTGTGGAGGTTCCTCAAAGAGTTAAAAATAGACCTGCCCTACGATCCAGCAATTGCACTGCTGGGGATTTACCCCAAAGATACAGATGCAGTGAAATGCCGGGACACCTGCACCCCGATGTTTATGGCAGCCATGTCCGCAATAGCCAAACTGTGGAAGGAGCCTCGGTGTCCATCGAAAGATGAATGGATAAAGAAGCTGTGGTCTATGTATACAATGGAATATTCCTCAGCCATTAGAAACAACAAATACCACCATTTGCTTCAACGTGGATGGAACGGGAAGGTATTATGCTGAGTGAAGTAAGTCAATCGGAGAAGGACAAACATTGTATGTTCTCATTCATTTGGGGAATATAAATAACAGTGAAAGGGGATAAAGGAGAAAGGAGAAAAAATGAGTGGGAAATATCAGAAAGGGAGACAGAACATGGAAGACTCCTGACTCTGGGAAACGAACTAGGGGTGGTGGAAGATGGGGAGGGCGGGGAGTGGGGGTGACTGGGTGGCGGGTACTGAGGGGGGCACTAGACGGGATGAGCACTGGGTGTTATTTTATATGTTGGCAAATTGAACACCAATAAAAATAAATTTATAAAACAAAACAAAACAAAACAAAAATACAGATGCAGTGAAACGCCAAAACACCTGCACCAAGATCTTTATAGCAGCAATGTCCACAATAGGCAAAATGTGGAAGGAGCCTCGGTGTCCATCGAAAGATGAATGGATAAAAAAGATGTGGTCTATGGATACAATGGAATATTCCTCAGCCATTAGAAACGACAAATACCCACCATTTGCTTCAACGTGGATGGAACTGGAGGGTATTATGCTGAGTGAAATAAGTCAGTCGGAGTAGGACAAACATTATATGGCCTCATTCATTTGATAAATTTTGATTAATTCATTTGGGGAATATAAAAAATAGTGAAAAAGAATAAAGGGGAAAGGAGAGAAAATGGGTGGGAAATATCAGAATGGGACACAGAACATGAAAGACTCTTTAACTCTGGGAAACGAACAAGGGGTGGTGGAAAGGGAGGTGGCCAGGGTGTGGGGGTGGCTGGGTGACAGGCACTGAGGGGGGCACTTGATGGGATGAGCACTGGGTGTTATGCTCTATGTTGGCAAATTGAACACCAATAAAAAAAATAATAGAATAAAATGTCCACAATTATGATGTAGTATAAATGACATATTTACAATTTAGACGTAGATTGAAATATTTTATTTTTTAATAATAAATTTATTTTTATTAAAACCACAGTGAGATACCACCTCATATCAGTGAGAATGCGAAAATTACAAGACAGGGAATAGAAATATTGGCGAGGATGTGAAGAAATAATAACTGGTGTTATTTCATCAATATTTGATAAAATTCACTAGTGAGACAAACTGAGATAATCCTAATTCTGTGACCAAAAAAAAGGTGGTATCTCACTGTGATTTTGATTTGTACTTTCCTGATGGCAAGTGTTGCGAAGCATTTTTCATATGCTTGTTGGCCATGTGTAGGTCTTCTTCGGAGAAATGTCTGTCCGTGTCTTCTGCCCATTTCATGACTGGATTGTTTGTTTCTTTGGTGTTGATTTTGATAAGTTCTATATAGATCTTGGATACTAGTCCTTTATCTGATAAGACATTTGCAAACACCTTCTCCCATTCTGCAGGTTGTCTTTTTTGTTGTTGTTGACTGTTCCTTTGCTATACAGAAGCTTTTTATCTTGAGGAGGTCCCAAGAGCTCATTATTGCTTTCGTTTTCCTTCCCTTCATAGATGTGTCTTGCAAGAAGTTGCTGTGGCCAAGTTCAAAAAGGGTGTTGTCTGTGTTCTCCTCTAGGATTTTGCTGGATTCTTGTCTCACACTTAGATCTTCCAAGCATTTTGAGTTCATCTTTGTGTATGGTGTAAGAGAATGGTCCGGTTTTATTCTTCTGCATGTGGCTGTCCAATTTTCCCAGCACCATTTACCGAAGAGACTGTCTTTCTGCCCCTGGAGATTCTTTCCTGCTTTGTCAAAGATGAGTTGACCATAGAGTTGAGGGCCCATTTCTGGGTTCTCTACTCTGTTCTATTGATCTATGTGTCTGTTTTTGTGCCAGTACCAGACTGTCTTGATGATCACAGCTTTGTAATACAGCCTGAAGTCAGGCATTGTGATGCCCCCAGGTTTGTTTTTGTTTTTCAACATTCCTCCGGCTATTTGGGGTCTTTTCTGGTTCCATACAAATTTTAGGATTATTAGTCCCAGCTCTGTGAAAAATGTGGATGGTATGTTGATAGGGATTGCACTGAACGTGTAGATTGATCTGGATAGCATAGACATTTTCACAATATATATTCTCCCAATCCATGGGCATGGTATGTCTTTCCATCTCTTTACGTTTTCCTTGATTTCTTTCAGAAGTCTTCTGTAGTTTTTAGGGTATATATATCCTTTACCTCTTTGCTTAGGTTTATTCCTAGGTATCTTATGGTTTTGCGTGTAATTGTAAATGGGATTGACTCCTTATTCCTCTCCCAATTTCTCTTTCTTCAGTATCGTTGTTAGTGTATAGAAATGCAACTGATTTCTGTGCATTGATTTTGTATCCTGCCACATTGCTGAATTGCTGTATGAGTTCTAGCGATCTTGGGTGGAGTCTTTTGGGTTTTCTATGTCCAGTATCATGTCATCTGCGAAGAGGGAGAGTTTGACTTCTTCTTTGTCAATTTGAAAGCCGTTTATTTCCTGTTGTCTGATTGCTGAGGCTAGGACTTCCAGCACTATGTTGAGTAACAATGGTGAGAGTGGACGCCCCTGTCATGATCCTGACCTTAGGGGAAAGGCTCTCCGTTTTTCCCCATTGAGAATGATATTCGATGTGGGCTTTTCATAAATGGCTTTTATGATATTGAGCTATGTTCCCTCTATCCCTACACATTGAAAATGTTTAATCAGGAATGGGTGCTGTATTTTGTCAAATGCTTTCTCTGCATCTATCGAGAGGATCATATGGCTGTTGTCTTTTCTCTGATTGATGTGATCTATCACGTGGATTGTTTTATGAATGTTGACCCACCCTTGCATCCTGGGGATAAATCCTCTCAATGTACAGTTGGATCCTATTGGCTACTATCTTGGTGAGAATTTTGGCATCCATGTTCATCGGGGATATTGGTCTGTAAATTCTCCTTTTTGGTGGGGTCTTTGTCTGGTGTTGGGATCAAGGTAATGCTGGCCTCATAGAACGAGTTTGGAAGTAGTCCCTCCATTTCTTCCCTTGAAACAGCTTTAGTAGAAGAGGGATTATTTCTTCTGTAATCCTTTGGTAGAATTCCCCTGGGAAGCCATCTGGCTCTGGACTTTTGTGTCCAGGGAGGCTTTTCATGACTTCAGTTTCCTCAATTTCAATTTCCTCACTGGTTATTGGCCTGCTCGAGTTTTCTATTTCTTCCTGTTTCAGTGCTGGTAATTTGTAGGTTTCCAGAAATACATCCATTTCTTCCAGATTGCCTAGTTTGTTGGCATATAGTTGTTCATAATACGTTTTTAAAATCGTGTGTATTTCCTTGGTATTGGTTGTGATCTCTCCTCTTTCGTTCGTGATTTTACTCATTTGAGTCTTTTCTCTTTTCTTTTTAATAAGGCTGGGTAGGGGTTTACCGGTCTTATTAATTCTTTCAAAGAACCAGCTCCTGGTTTCGTTGATCTGTTCTACAGTTCCTTTGGTCTCTATTTCATTGAGTTCCACTCGAATCTTTATTATCCCTCTTCTTCTGCTTGGTGTAGGCTTTATTTGCTGTTCTTTCTCCAGTTCCTTTAGATGCAAGGTTAGCTTGTGTATTTGAGATTTTTCCAATTATTTGAGGGAGGCTTGTATTGAGATGTATTTGCCCCTTCGGACCACTTTTGCTGTATCCCAAGGATTTTGAAAAGTTGTGCTTTCATTTTCATGAGTTTGCATGAATCTTTGGAACTCTTCTCTAATTTCCTGGTTGACCCATTCATCTTTTAGTAAGATGCTCTTTAACCACCAGGTATTTGAGTTCCTTCCAAATTTCTCTTGTGATTGAGTTCTAGTTTCAAAGCATTGTGGTCTGAAAATATGCGGGGGATAATCCCAATCTTTTGGTATCAGTTGAGACCTGATTTGTGACCCAGTATGGGGCCTATTCTGAAGAAAGTTCCGTGAGCACATGAGAAGAATACGTATTCAGTTGCATTAGGATAGAATGAGAAAATGCTCTGCATCACTTGCCATCAGGGAAATACAAATCAAAATCACAACGAGATCCCACCTCATACCAGTGAGAATGGGGCAAATTAACAAGGCAGGAAACCACAAATGTTGGAGAGGATGCGGAGAAAAGGGAACCCTCGTACACTGTTGGTAGGAATGTGAACTGGTGCAGCCACTCTGGAAAACTGTGTGCAGGTTCCTCAAAGAGTTAAAAGTAGACCTGCCCTACGACCCAGCAATTGCACTGCTGGGGATTTACCCCAAAGATACAGATGCAATGAAACGCCAGGACACCTGCACCCCGATGTTTATAGCAGCAATGTCCACAATAGCCCAACTGTGGAAGGAGCCTCGGTGCCCATCGAAAGATGAATGGATAAAGAAGATGTGGTTTATGTATACAATGGAATATTACTCAGCCATTAGAAACGACAAATACCCACGATTTGCTTCGACGTGGATGGAACTGGAGAGTATTATGCTGAGTGTAATGAGTCAATCGGAGAAGGACAAACATTGTATGTTCTCATTCATTTGGGGAATATAAATAATAGTGAAAGGGACTAGAAGGGAAGGGAGAAGAAGTGGGTAGGAAATATTAGAATGGGAGACAGAACATGGAAGACTCCTAACTCTGGGAAACGAACTAGGGGTGGTGGAAGGGGAGGAGGGAGGGGGGTGGGGGTGAATGGGTGACGGGTAATGAGGGGGGCCACTTGACGGGATGAGCACTGGGTGTTATTCTGTATGTTGGCAAATTGAACACCAATAAAAAATAAATTTATTATTAAAAAAATAGAATTGTAAGAAATAAATTTTTGTTGTTTATAAGCAAAAAAAGAAAAAAAAAGGATGGAATGTTCGGTATATATCTGTGAAATCCATTTGGTCCAGTGTGTCATTCAAGGCTCTTATTTATTTGGCAATGTTTCGCCTACAAGATCTGTCCTTTTCTGAGAGTGCAGTGTTGAAATCTCCTACTATTAATGTATTATTATCTATGTGTCTCATTACTTTGGTTATCAATTGGTTGATATAATTGGCTGCTCCCACATTAGAGGCATAAATATTGATAGCTAGGTCTTCTTGTTGGATAGACCCTTTAAGTATGATATAGTGTCCCTCTTCATCTCTTAGTACAGTCTTTGGTTTAAACGCTAATTTATCTGATATGAGGATTGCTACCCCCAGCTTTCTTCTGAGGACTATTTGCATGGTAAATGGTTCTCCATCCCCTCATTTTCAGTCCAAAGGTGTCCTTAGGTATGAAACAAGTCTTTTGTAGACAGCATGTGGATAGGCCTTGCTTTTTTATCCAGTCTGATACCCTGTGTCTTTTGACTGGATCATTTAGCCTGTTCACGTTCAGAGTGACTATTGAAAGACATGAATTCGGTGCCATAGTATTACTTGTACAGTCCTTGTTTCTGCAGATTGTTTCTTTGGGCTTCCTCTTCGCTTACGGCGTCCCCTTTAATATTGCTTGCAGAGCTGGTTTGGTGGTCACATATTCTTTCAGTTTCTGTCTATCCTGGAAGCTCTTTATCTCTCCTTCTCTTCTGAATGACAACCTTGCTGGATAAAGGATTCTTGGATGCATGTTTTTCTTGCTAGGTACCCTGAAGATATCATGCCAGCCTTTTCTGGCCTGCCAGGTCTCTGTGGATGGGTCTGCTCTTCATCTGATATTTCTCCCCATGTAAGTTAGGGATCTCTTGTCTCCAGCTGCTGTAGGATTTTCTCTTTATCTCTGACATTTGCAAGATTCGCTATTATATGTTGGGATGTTGATCGGTTTTTGTTGATTTTGTGTGTGTGTGGGGGGGTCCTCTCTATCTCTTGGGTATGAATACCCGTTTCCTTCCCCAGGTTAGGGAAGTTCTCAGCTATGATTCATTCAAACATACTTTCTGGTCCTCTGTCTCTCTCCGTCTCTCTGTCTCTGTATCTCTGTCTCTCTGACTCTGTCTCTCTCTCTGTCTGTCTCTCTCCACATCATCTGAAATCCCAATAAGACTGATGCTATTCTTTCTCGAACTATCACTTAATACTCGGAGACTTTCCCCATGAGCTCTTGGTTGTTTTTCTCTCTTTTCCTCAGCTTCCTTCCTTTCCATCAACTTGCCTTCTATGTCACTCACTCTCTCCTCTGCCTCATTTACCCTAGCTGTTAGAGTATCCACTTTAGACTGCATCTCAATTAAAGCATTTTTAATTTTGGCCTGATTAGGTCTCGCTTCTGTGGTAAGACATTCTCTAGAGTCTTTTTTTATTATATATTTTTAATAATACACTTATTTTTTATTGGTGTTCAATTTGCCAACATACAGAATAACACCCAGTGCTCATCCCGTCAAGTGCCCCCCTCAGTGTCCGTCACCCATTCACCCTACCCCCCGCCCTCCTCCCCTTAACTACCCCTAGTTCGTTTCCCAGAGTTAGGAGTCTTCATGTTCTGTCTCCCTTTCTGACATTTACCACCCATTTCTTCTCCCTTCTCTTCTATTCCCTTTCACTATTATTTATATTCCCCAAATGAATGAGACCATATAATGTTTGTCCTTCTCCGACTGACTTATTTCACTCAGCATAGTACCCTCCAGTTCCATCCACGTTGAAGCAAACGGTGGGTATTTGTCATTTCTAATGGCTGAGTAATATTTGTGTGGAATCAGAAAAGACCCCGAATAGCCAGGGGAATTTTAAAAAAGAAAACCATAGCTGGGGGCATCACAATGCCAGATTTCAGGTTGTACTACAAAGCTGTGGTCATCAAGACAGTGTGGTACTGGCACAAAAACAGACACAGAGATCAATGGAACAGAATAGAGAATCCAGAAGTGGACCCTCAACTTTATGGTCAACTAATATTCGATAAAGGAGGAAAGACTATCCACTGGAAGAAAGACAGTCTCTTCAATAAATGGTGCTGGGAAAATTGGACATCCACATGCAGAAGAATGAAACTAGACCACTCTCTTTCACCATACACAAAGATAAACTCAAAATGGATGAAACATCTAAATGTGAGACAAGATTCCATCAAAATCCTAGAGGAGAACACAGGCAACACCCTTTTTGAACTCGGCCACAGTAACTTCTTGCAAGATACATCCACGAAGGCAAAAGAAACAAAAGCAAAAATGAACTATTGGGACGTCATCCAGGTAAGAAGCTTTTGCACAGCAAAGGATACAGTCAACAAAACTAAAAGACAACCTACAGAATGGGAGAAGATATTTAAAATGACGTATCAGATAAAGGGCTAGTTTCTAATATCTATAAAGAACTTAGTAAACTCAACAGCAAAGAAACAAACAATCCAATCATGAAATGGGCAAAAGACATGAAGAGAAATCTCACAGAGGAAGACATAGACATGGCCAACATGCACATGAGAAAATGCTCTGCATCACTTGCCATCAGGGAAATACAAATCAAAACCACAACGAGATACCACCTCACACCAGTGAGAATGGGACAAATTAAGAAGGCAGGAGGCAACAAATGTTGGAGAGGATGCGGAGAAAAGGGAACCCTCTTATACTGTTGGTGGGAATGTGAACTGGTGCAGCCACTCTGGAAAACTGTGTGCGGGTTCCTCAAAGAGTTAAAAATAGACCTGCCCTATGACCCAGCAATTGCACTGTTGGGGATTTACCCCAAAGATACAAATGCAATGAAACGCCGGGACACCTGCACCCCATGTTTATAGCAGCAATGACCACGATAGCCAAACTGTGGAAGGAGCCTCGGTGTCCAACGAAAGATGAATGGATAAAGAAGATGTGGTTTATGTATACAATGGAATATTACTCAGCCATTAGAAATGACAAATACCCACCATTTGCTTCAACGTGGATGGAACTGGAGGGTATTATGCTGAGTGAAGTAAGTCAGTCGGAGAAGGACAAACATTATATGTTCTCATTCATTTGGGGAATATAAATAATAGTGAAAGGGAATAGAAGGGAAGGGAGAAGAAATGTGTGGGAAATATCAGAAAGGGAGACAGAACGTAAAGACTGCTAACTCTGGGAAACGAGCTAGGGGTGGTAGAAGGGGAGGAGGGCGGGGGGTGGGAGTGAATGGGTGACGGCACTGGGGGTTATTCTGTATGTTAGTAAATTGAACACCAATAAAAAATAAATTAAAAAAATAATAAAATAAAATAGTCCAAGAAAAAAAAAAAAAAAGAAACTAGACCACTCTCTTGCACCAGACACAAAGATAAACTCAAAATGGATGAAAGATCTAAATGTGAGACAAGATTCCATCAAAATCCTAGAGGAGAACACAGGCAACACCCTTTTTGAACTCTAGAGTCTTTTATGCTTTTTTTTTTCTCAACAGCCACCAGTGATTTTTTAGTTCTGTTCCTGAATTCTGTCTCCGATATTTTACTTAAACCCGTATCCATTAGATCTGTGGCACAGAGTATCACCACCGGTTCTTTCCTTTGTGGTGAATTCTTCCTCCTGGTTGTTTTGTCCAGTGCAGAACACCTTGCGAGAAGTGGTCACTTTTCTACTTGTAGCGTTCCAGCTGTCCTTCCTTTACATCTCAGGTGGAATTCATAGGTGTTCAGGGTGGTTTGAAAGTTATATAGCTAAATTTGGGGGACCAGATGAAATGAGGACCTCTACTCTTCCGCCATCTTGCCTCCTTCCCGGGGCTAAAATTCTTTACTCTGGTTTATACAGCCTGAGAGTTCTGATACATGTCTGCCAATCATGATCTCACATCAGCCTTTCACCCTTGGTTGACCTGTCATATTTCAGCCCCTCTTAGGTAATACTGTTCCCACCACTGGACATTTGAACATTGCTGTAACCATGGCCTGCACTGCTCTCGCCTTCTTCCTTCCCCTAGGTATCCCCTACATGTCCTTCAGGTCTCAGCACCCCTGCCATTTTCATAGGGAAGACTTCCTTGACTTTCCAGACTGATTCATATCCCCCTTGAGAGTTCTCATTAGCGCCGTGTACCTTTCCTTCATAGCACTAGCCATATGTGCCATTTTATATGTATCGGCAAGTATGATACTTGGAGGAGATCCACAAAGCCTCAGGAGTGATTTAAAACAAACGAACAAACAAAATTACAGTCCCTCCACATGCATTCCCAACCCACCCACAGGTCAAAATCTCAGTTCCTTTTGAATGAGAGAACAGCCCCTTGGCCTCCCTGCACTACAGTTTATGGGGGCACTGCCTATGCTGAGTTCTCCACACTTGATGAGTCTTGACACTAAAAGTTTTCTCTTGACACCAAAACTTTCTTTTTCAGGCACCTGGCTCCAATAGCCATGAGTCATAGTTTTCAAGAGGATGGCCTTTGCCAGGCTCCACAGAAGTATGTGTGTGTGGTGGTGGTGGTGGGGGGGGGGATAGGAGAAGAAGAATAAAGAGGCCAAGAGCTACACCCTTTATTGTCTTTGGACTCTTCTCATTGTACTCACTGCCCAGATCCCTGAACTCTAGAGCCACGCTTGGCTTGGAAGAAACACTCAGGGAATGTTGCTTGATCCTTTGCATCTCTGTGCCATCCATCCGTGGAAGGAGATGCACTCAAAGAGCTTTTGCTGCCACCTGAATGGATGCTAGGGCACTGGGGTAGGGGTGGGGTGGATCCCCTTGATGGATATGACAGAGTTTATCCTTCCACGTTTGCTTGGGGGGATGATTTCCTTAGGGTCTGTGGTCACCCCTTAGACTATGCCCTGAGTTAGGGCAGGTGTACTTCTGCTCTGACGTACAGGCGTAGGTTCAGCATGTACTATAATGAGTGGAACGCAGAGGGTACAGCATAACTCCTTATTGGATGAATACATGAAGGTCTTCGTTTTGTCTGGGGGAGGCCCTGGGAGCACCCCCCACCCAGGGTCACAGGGATGGATTTTCCTTCCCTGTGGGGAGAAGGGAGGGAGGGAAACAATAAAACATATCTTTCCTTCCCAAGCAGGAGGGACAGGAAGTGCCCCATACACGTGGCCCCCGGAGGCTAAAGGAGCACTTGCATTTGGAGAAGGCTGGAGGTTATTTAGGAGAGGGGCAGCCCAGGAAGGGGTGGGGGGAGCATAGACAAGTAGGCAAAGGCTTCAG
Organism: Canis lupus baileyi; assembly: GCF_048164855.1. NCBI lineage: Eukaryota > Metazoa > Chordata > Mammalia > Carnivora > Canidae > Canis > Canis lupus. Next base: position 2,927,548 of record NC_132876.1, read on the forward strand.
AGCTCACCGAACGCCCACTGGGCTGGGGTGGACTGGGCTGGGCCTGGCTGGGCCCCTGAGGGGCCTAGGTCCAACATTATATAGGGCAGGACACAGCCTTATTCCGGGCATGGTGGTGGCACGTCAGGAGAGACAGACTTGCCCCCCTTTCAGGGGCTTTGTTCCTAGGAAACTGCAATGGCCATCGCCAGGGTCTGAGGAGGCTGGGCTGGAAGATGGGGATCAAGCCTGAGAACACTGGGCCAGCCCTCCCTGCCTTGCAGGAGCTCAACTCCACAGCCTGGAAATTGTCATCCCCAGAACCTTCATGACTAAAGGCTCCTGAGTTTCTATTACCCCCTCCCTCACTGTGGCTCTGACCCTGACCTCCCACCATGTACGTTACAGGAGACGGGGCCTGGGTAGAGGCACTGTACCCATCATGGCAGGGAATACCGTATCACCTCAGGAGAATACAAGAACGTGGAATCTTCAAAACACTACAACGTACAGCCTCACAGGGGATTCTCGCGGCCTCCCGTTGGGACAGGAAGATGACTCTGATTGGCAGATGAGGAAATAGGGGTTCTCCAAGGAACTATGACTCTCCGAGGCAAACATAAGGGAACCCAGATGCCTTAGCTCCGGCCACCATAAGGAAATACCACAGACTGGGCAGCTAAACAACAGACTTTGATTTTCTTAGAGTTCTGGAGGCTAGAAGTCTGAGATCAGGGTGCCAGCACGGTGGGTTTTGCAGAGAGCTCTCTTCTGAACCTGGGGGTGGCTTCCATCTCTTTGTGTGCTCACAAAATGTCTTCTCTGTGCGTTTGGGGTAGGAGGGAGGGGAGAAAGAGAGACGGTAAGAGAGAGAGAGACAGAGACAGAGAAACAGAGAGAGGGAGAGAGAGAGAGAGAGAGAGAGAGAGAGTGAGTTCTGGCATCTCTTCTTAGGAGGACACTACTCCTATCGGATCAGGGCCTTAAGATCTCATTTAACATTAACTGCCTCCTCATAGGCCTTATCTCCAAATACCGTCACTGGGGTTTAGGGCTTTGGCATACAAACGTACATACACATACAGTCATACAAACATTGGGAGGCAAAATTCAGTCCATAGCACCAGGTGCTCCGTAACGGAGCCCTAAAGAACATGGTTCGTTTTACTGCTGCTTCTGTTCACTGCATACACAGTTCAATGCTTTTTGAAAACTGCATCTACCCGGTGACTGACCCAGCCCCCCTGTCAAGCTACAGAGCATTTGTGTCTTCCCAGAAAGTACCTCTGACCTCCTTGCCAGTCACTCCTACCTCCCTTTTGCATTCCTGCTCTTGCACTCTGTATCAATGGAATCATACAGGGTCACACTCTGGTGTCTAACTTTTCTCACATGGCACATCGTCCGTGAGACACACCCATGTGGTTGTGAGGGTCAGAGGTCCACAGAGAGGAGATTCACTGCAAGCTCCTTGTCCATTCTCCTGCTGATGGGCATCTGGGTTGGCTCCAGTATGGGGCTATTGTTGTGAAAGCTGATGGGAAAGATGATGAAAGGCTCACATCCTTGAGTGAGTCTCTTTGTGTTCCATTCCCCTGGGCGAGGAAGTAGGAGTGCCAGGGCTGGGTCACAAGGTAGGTAGATGAGTTGTTTGAAATGATTGCACACAGACGTCTAAAGATGGCCTCACAATTCACACTCTCGTCACCAATTCTCTACGTGAGAACCATCCCCATCCTGACCCAAGGCAGAGGCAGGCTGGCCACCATTCGAGGCTGGCCACATCCCAAGTACCACCCACATTTGTAGTGAGCCTGTTGCCACCCAGCTCCCCCAGAGGGACTGTCGTGTGTTACAGAGAGTACTGCAGGCAACCAGGTGTGTGAAGGACCCGTGGAAGACATGCTGCCGCTTACCCAGCCCAGCGGCACCCTGAGTGGGGAAGCATGAGCACCACGTTGGGGTGATGCTCCAAAGGGCTGTGTGAGCCCAAAAGGAGCCGCCTGCGCCTGTGAGGTTTCAGTGGGCAGGTAGACATGCAGAGGGAGCTGGCGGCAGCTGGGAAGAAGCTGAGGAGGTACTGTTTCCCAGGTAGGAGCAGTCAGCAAGTACCTGGGGAGGTACTGTTTCCCAGGTAGGAGCAGTCAGAAAGGCAGGTTTAGAAAGGGAGGAGTGGGCCCACTACCCAGGAGCTACCCAAGAGCCTGTGGAAGGTTTGGGGCAGTGCAGGGAGCCCCCAGATGCTGGGAGCAGCAGGAGCCGAGTGTGTGAGCAGAAGGGGTGGTGGAGGAAGCGGGCTGGCGAGCAGCCAGAGCAGTCTTTGGCTGGCAGGGACGTGGTCTGAAGCCACAGTTTAGGAAATGTGGGTGGGAACTGCCTGGTAAGGTGGTAGGAGGGAACTCCAGGCTCTCCCCAGACGAGACAGGAGGGGTCCGTTGGGCTGTGCACGGCTTGAGCCCTTGGCGATTGTGGTGTAAAGCAGAGAAGCCCTTCCCCTTCCCAGGTTGTGAGCAGACTACGCTCCCCCTCAACCTGTGAAGATTAAGGGACACATCTGAGGTCACCCAGATGGGGAGCAGTCAGGTGAAGAGAAACATTGAATCCCCACCCCCCCCACACCCCCGCTGCCACGCCTGGGTTCTATGTGCTCAGCTAAGCTTGGTCTTCATTGGTCTTGGTCTTCATTCCCAACAGCTACTACCAGAGGAGGTATGTTATGGGAGGGAGCATCCAGTCGCCCAGAGGCCCGGGCCTTCTGTGAACCCTGATTGAAGCATCTCTGCAACACCCCACAGTGAAGTGTTTCTGTGTTTATTTCTCCGCGTGGTTAGCACCTGCTGGGGGCTGGCTCTGTGCAGTGCCCAGGACTGGCAATCAGGGGGACCGAGCCAAAAGCCAGAAGACCCTGTGAGCTGGACCAAGCAGGCGGGACACTTCATTCCTTTAGGAATTGAACACCTAATTGAACACCTGATTCCTTTAGGTCCACCAGGGAGCCCAGCCACCCACAGGGCCTGGATGGTGGTGGTGGGGGTGGGAGGAAGAGGGCAGAGTGTGTTTCAACATGGTGTCACACAGGACTCTCAGATGTGAGCGTGGCCACAGAAACTCATCCCTGCCCCTGTCACCCCACTTGCCAACACCTCCTCTCACAAAAGGTGAGAGGAAAGACAAGTGCTGGCGTGATCCCCATGTCAGACAAGGGCCTGCCCATTCTCTGGGCCCACACAGAAGTGAGAAACCTGGGACCCAGCTTGAGCCCTCCCTGCGCCTTCTCCCTCCCTGAAGCCTGGAGCACCCCCCCCCCTTTCTCTCAAATCCTCTGCCTGAGGAGGCCCAGGCCATCACCATCTGGTCTGGCCTACTGCAGAAGCCACCCTCTGCTCCAGGATTACTACCTCCCTGCTGCCCAGTTCACCCCACAGCGGGGCTGATCCTTGCCATCCCCTTACTTGAAACCCAACAGGGCTCTCCACAGCCCTTGGGGGGTAATGGTCCCAGATCCCTGGCAGACGGGGGCAGGCTGACAGATTTGGGTGCTTGCTCCAAAGAAGGCACCAAGGGCCTCCAGTGGGCCAGACTCTGCTCCGGGTGCTGGGCACCCTGGGGCGAGAAACATGGGCAAGGCCCCTTCTCCTGGGGGGCTTGCCACCTGGGGAGGGAGGCCCTGATGCCCCAAAGCTGAGGCCCAAATCTCTGCTATCTGTCACACGATGACCCATAAAAACAATGCCGCTGATGTGAATATGGATGGAGAGTATTCCAGATTCCACTTTTTGCTGTGGGTGGACGGGCAGAGGAGGCCTCAGGGAGGAGAGGACGTTTCTGCCAAGATTTGGATGAGGAAGAGGAGGAGGAGGAGGCGGAGGAGGCCACTACCAAGGGAAGGTCTTGGGGTGGGTTTTCCCACACAGAGGAGGAGGGAAGGCAAAGGCCACAGGTGAGAAAGGGCCGGGTGTGGTGCTCTGGGGCAAGCCGAGAAGGCCGATGAAGCAGGAGTTTGGTGAGAGGTGCTGGGGGCTGCTGGTACGGAAAGAAGAGCAGAGGAGGAGGCCAGCTCCCTGGGTGGGGGTGGAGGGGTGGGGGGAGGGCGTGTGTGGGGCAGGCAGGGAGGGGGAGTGGTGGTGGGGGGCAGCAGAGAGGGACTGTTGGCCAGGGAGGGGACTTTGGAGTTTCCTTAGTCTAGGGAGATGAGGAGCCACAGGGAGGACTTGACACTGGGGAGGAGCAGAATCTGGTGGTGTTGCAAAGAGTTCGCCCTGGCTGCCACGTGGGTGGGAGGAAGGTAGACAGAGAGGCCAACCTGGAGGCTGGGAGAGCAGGAGACAGGAGATGAGGCCAGGAACCATGGAGACGTGGAGAGGGTTAGCAGGCATCCACTAGAGTTGACAAAATCCCACAATGGGTCGGATTGAGAGCGGAGAACAAAGGAGAGGGGAGAAAAGAATCCTGGCGTCTTTGCTGGAGCAACCAGGTGGAAGGCGGAGCCCTTGGGGGATGCCCAGGGAAGCGGCCGGTGTGTCCAGGGGGATGAAGTGCTCCTGTCTGGACATTTGGACGTCTTCATTCTGAAGTTCCCCTGGACCATCCAAGTGGGCAGTTTGGTGAGCATGTGCGGAGCTCAGGGGAGGGGTCCCGCCCAGACACAAAACATTTGGAGCCGTCAGCAAGCAGAGGGTCTCTCGGATGAGAGGGCCTCAGGTGAGAATGGTGTTGGAGGCCCCAAGGGTCCTGGGGCTGAGGCTGGGAGCCCACCTCCACCACACTGAACTCAAGCAAAGGAGAAAGAGGAGGGAGTTCCAAGGTTGGGCAGGCAGAGAGGGAGGAGATTAGCCCAAAGGTGGGGGCTCACAGAAGCCGAGGAAGGAAAAGGTTTTGAGGAGGAAAGAGGGTCAGCTGCGCTGAGACAGTGGAGCAAAGTGAGGGCTGAGAGGTGACAAAGGAAATGTAGTTGAGGCGTCACAGCCCAGCCCTGGCAGAGGAGGGGAATGGGTACCCCAAGGGAGAGCCAGAGAGTCCTGGACCTGGAGTCAGCAGGTATGGAAGGAAGGAGAGGAGGAAGAGGCGAGGCTGAAAACCGAGGGAATGAATTGACAGTTGGCAACATGGGACCCACATACATCCCCGTGGGAGCGCCCTCTCTGGGGAATGATCCCAGATAGATCATGGCGGGAACCAAGAAAGAGGACAACGTGGGGCACCGGCCATGGTGGGGCTAACAGCAAGGTTTGGTGGGCAGAAATCGTCACGGTGGGCGTTAAGGGCAGCGGTTCACCTGTATCAGGAGAGGCAGTCTTGGTCCTCAGTGGGGAGAAAGGGAGGGAGTCCACACGCGAGGCGGACTGGGAAAGCTGGTTTGTGGCAGAACCCCTGCACTTCTCCATTCACCCGGCACTTACCACCCAGGAGACAAGAAAGCTGGGGGAGTAAGGCCACACAGGCCAGCCAAGCTCCAACTATGAGACCAATTCCAGCGTGACCTGCTTCTGGGCCATGGGTGAGTGTAGAAAACATGAGAGTGCCTTCGACCTCAATGCCAGGAACTCTCTCGTAGAAACAGGCCAGTGAGGCTTCCCAGCACCGGGGAGGAAATGAGTAAAGGAGGTTCCCAGAAGAGGACCTGGGAATGGCTGACACACTTGTGCAGGGATGCCCAAGCTCACCGCCGACCAGGGCAGGGAAACACAAGGCACACAGTAGTGAGGTAGTGCTTCTCCCCGTGGGGGTGGGCAAGTGGCCGAGGCCGGAAGGGACCAAAGGCTGCTCAGGCTGTGGGGCACACAGGAGCATGCCCATGCTGCTGGTGGGAGTGAACACAGGTTCAGTCACTCAAGGGAGATAACAGATTAGCGACGCCCGGCCATGGCGGTGATGGGCACCCAAGTGCCCGATTCCCAGCAAAACCAACCCTTGGTGTATGTGCCAGAGCCCGTCGTGCCAACAGCAGCTCAGCATCGCAGGGCGCTGGTGGCAGTAGTGTCTGTAATGCCTGAAGACTGGGAACAGTGTGAGTGCCCTCCCCTAGGGTCTCAGGCAAATAAGCCAGGGCTGAGATTCCACAAGGAGCGTGAGTGAGCTGGATGCTCAGGGAAACCGTGACCAGGAGAGCTTGAGAGTGCAAAGCAGGTCACAGAAGAGGATGTCTGGCCAGATGCCAGGCAAGGAAAGAGAACGGGGGGCAGACAGGGAACAGCCGTGGAAGGTGTGACCTGGAGGGAACCTGTCTGCCATCTGAGTGGCAGGGAGGCCGTCCACATGGCACCAGACTCCCGTGACAGGACAGGTGCAGGGTGGCCAGAGACCCAGAGGGACTGGAGCCCCGTTTCACGTGGTGGCAGCGCTGGCCTAGTGCCGTGACTAGCGTAGGGAGCAAAGGAAAGGGGAAGGATCTGTGGAAGAAGGCTGAGTCGGGGACAGACAGTTGGCGGTCTCTGGGGAGGCACGACAGCCATGCTGTCCTCAGAGGCCAAGGCAGCAAATGTCTCACAGTCCATTAGGCTGGTGAGGGCACAGGGGGCAGGGGCCACACCCAGTGCTCCACTCCCAGCCCATTGGCTCTCCTGGACGCACCTTCAGGTAGAGTCCCCAAACCTATCGCTCCGCTGAGGCCCAGAGAAGGGGTAAGGACTTGCCCAAGGGCGCATGGTAAGTAAGATACAGGCCCAAGGGGTTGACCCACAAGTAGCAGAAGCTCGTTCTTGGGATCGGGACTTGGAGTGAGCAAAACAGGGGAGTCTGAGGCACCCTCCTTGGGGCTGGCCACTGGCGCTGGGGTAGCGATGCGCCTTGGCCCTTCGTGCACCCACAGCGGCCTCGGCCCCTGCGCAAGCTTGGGGACTGCCGACCCTCCATTGGGGTGGAGTGTGTGAATGAGCCTGTGCGCATGTGGCATTTACCGCACGTGACCGCACCTGGACGAGGTGCTTCTCGCCTAGCTGGGACAGGACCAGTTCTGGAGGTGGGGGAGGAGGAAAACAAGCGAAGAAGCCCCCATAACGCACCCGCCACACGCACACACCCTGTTCCCCACCCATGCCAGAGCGCAACGCGGGCAGGCGCGTCTCAGGCCTGTCCAGCCGCTCTCCCGTGGGCACCCGGGGATGCGGACCCCTCGCCAGGCTGATGCCCTGAGGTCACGTCCCGCGAGGGGCCGGCGGCGGTGGACGGGCTTTGGGTCTAGGACGGGACGCCGAGTCGCGGACCCCCAGGGTCCCCACCTGTGCCAGCGGCCCCTCGGGGGCGGGGGAAGGAGCGGGTGACGTCACGCGCGGTCCCGGGGTGCCCGCGGCGGTGGCCACAGCCCGGCCGCGTGACCCGCGCGCGCCAATGGCCGGGCGATCTCCGGGGCGACGCGGAGGGTCCGCGCTCTGCCGCCACTGCGCCCCCGCCCCGAGTCCGCACTGCAGAGAGTGGTGGCGAGCAGGCGCCGGCGCGCCGGCCCACGTGCCGCGCAGAGAGAGGGACGGGCAGAGGAAGGAAAAGAGGGAGTGAGAGAGCGCCCCGGGCAAGAGGCGCGCACGACCCGGCCGCCGCTCCGCGCAGCCCCTGCGCGCCTCCCGCGGGGACCTCCACCAGGGAGGACCCCCACCCGAGGAAGGTACCAGACCCGGGGAGGGTGCGGGCTTGGCCCCCGGGAAACCCCGCCGCCCTCCGCCCGCCCCAGCGGGACTGCGGCAGCCCGCGGGGGCAGGGGGACGGGCTGGGGAGGGGGCCGTGGCCCCTGCGGGCCGGTGGAAGGCGGGGCGGGGCGGGGCGGGGCTCGAGCCTGGGCTGCAGAGGCGCCGCCCGGGGGAGGAGGGTCACCTCGGGGTGGGAGGTGGGGTGTCAGCCTTAACCTCGCTCTCGCCCGGTTCGTATTCACAGGCTGTGGAGACCTGGGCAGTTCTCTCTGAGTCCTAGGCTCCCGCCCCAATTCATTCTCCCCCACCCGCCCAGTACCATCCTGGTCTGCTACGGAACCGTTTCCTGCCCCTAGTATTAGCCCCGCGCAGGCGGAAATTGCGCGCGATGGCGGTGACGATGCTGCAGGACTGGTGCAGGTGGATGGGCGTCAGCGCTCGAAGGGGTCTGCTCATTCTGGGCATCCCAGAGGACTGCGATGAAGCCGAACTCCAAGAGTCCCTGGAGGCCGCCCTCTGGCCCATGGGCCACTTTACTGTGCTCGGCAAAGTGTTCCGGGAGGAGGATAATGCCACCGCGGCCCTAGTCGAGCTTGACCGGGAAGTCAACTATGCGTTGGTCCCCAGGGAAATCCCGGGCACTGGGGGTCCCTGGAACGTGGTTTTTGTGCCCCGTTGCTCAGGCGACGAGTTCCTCAGTCGCGTGTTCCACTTCCTGGAGCAACAGGGGCAGACGGTGGAGAGTGTGGCTGGGGCCCTGGGGCTGGGACTGCGCAGGGTGTGCTGGCTCCGATCGGTCAGTCAGGCAGTCCAGCCCTGGGTGGAGACCATGCGGTACCAGCGCCTGGGCGTGTTTTCCGGGAGGGATCAGCCCGCTCTGGGGGAGGAGTCCTTTGAGGCTTGGCTACACCACACTGCCGACATGCTACATGTGTGGCAGGGGGTCTCGGAAAGGGAGAAGAGGAGGCGGCTGATGGAAGGCCTTCGAGGGACGGCCCTGCAGCTCGTGCACGGACTCCTGGCCGAGAACCCTGCCAGGACCGCGCAGGACTGCCTGGCGGCCCTGATCCAGGTGTTTGGAGACAATGAGTCCCAGGCCACACTCCGGGTGAAGTGCTTAACTGCTCAGCAGCACTCAGGAGAGCGGCTCTCTGCTTTCGTGTTGAGGCTGGAAGTCCTGCTGCAGAAAGCCATTGAGAAGGGGGCCCTGGCCAGAGCCTCAGCTGACCACGTGCGCCTGAGGCAGGTGCTCACCAGGGCCAACCTCGCCGAGCCACTGGATGAAGCTCTGAGGAAGCTGAGAATGGTTGGGAGGTCTCCAAGTTTCCTAGAGATGCTGGGGCTTGTTCGGGAGTCTGAGGCATGGGAGGCCAGTCTAGCCAGGAGTGAGAGAGCCCAGGCGGAGGAAGGGGCTGGCGCCCAGACCAATGCCCAGGCTGATGCCAGAGCCGACGCTAAGGCAGAGGATGATAAAGTGGACGAGAAGGAGCAGGAGCAGCAGGAGCGGGAACGGGAGCGGGAGGAGGAGGACGACAGTGATGACCGTGATGCTGTCCCTGCAGGCCTAGGTCAGGCACGACCCTCAGAGGCCCCTGGGGGCCCCACCCCTGCCCAGATGGGCGCTGCTTCCAGGGCGGGCCCAGGAGGTCCTGGCTATGAGCCAGAGGGCCTCACCCGGTCAGGAGACAGGGAGGCTGGGGAGCCCCTCGAGGAGGGGCTCAAGCCCATCCCAGACGAGTCAGGAAACGAGGATGGGGCTGGGGGGCTGGGCCTCCCCAAGTCCTCCTCAGGCAAATAGGCTCGGAAGGCCCAAGGGCCCCCCTCTCCTCTCAGGCAGCCGAGTTCTGGAGGCAGGGGGAGGCCATGCCAGGGCGCAGCCTCACCCCACATGAGGAGCAGGGCCGAGGGAAGGGCCCACCCGGCCCAAGCCAAGCCCCCCGGGCACTCCACCACCCCAAAGGGGACCTGAACACTACCATCAGCCCTTCCAAGTGACCAAGATGACCATGCTTGACACCAAATGGGGCGGGGAGACCTGCCCCCCACCCTCCCATGGCAGCACCACACCCAGCCCCAGTCCAATCAGGCACACCCAATCCCTGCCAACTCAGGCAGCCAGCCTGGGAAGCACCCCTCAGTGGCCAGCCCCAGCCTAGGTGAGGGGCACCTGAAGCCATCTGCCACCCACGCTGGACTGGAAGATGTTAGGGACCATCTCAAGGGTGCCAGCCTCTTGGGCCTCCCAAAACGGGGACCCTTGCCCACTGACCCCCGGGGCACGTTGCTCCATGTTCTGGGAAGCCCACCTGTGTCTCTGTAAGCTCCTTAGTGACCCACGCGTCAAGCTATCCCTCCTCCCCACACCCTCCCCCCCCAAACACACACCACACACACACACTAGCCATCATTCCCATGCAGAGCCTTGAGGTGTGCAGGAACCTGCCATGGGCGTCTTGGCCTCCCGGGGCACCCACCTGTCAGCACAGGTGTCATGAGCTTCAGTGTCCACCAAGGCTCTGCTCGCTCTCCTCCACTGTTGTGAGCTCAACCTCCGCTTTCTCGGTGTAGATTTAGGCCGAATGCTGCTTGTTCTTGTGGAGACGTGTGTGTGTGTGTGTGTGTGTGTGTGTGTGTGTGTGTGTTCTTATCTGAGCAGCTGCCCTCACCCCACCCCGGAGACCCTGAGCCCAGTTCCAGGAGACGGCGGGAAGGATGGAGGAGGGCACGGCCGGTGCTCACCCCGCGTGACCTCCGGAAGGAAGAACTGGCCCAAAGGACGGAGGTGGCCTGCGGCTGTCTCCACAGGAACTGTGCTCTGATGTGCCGCCTGTTGTCACTTGTGACTCAGTTTCCTTGGCTTGGCCAAGGGTCCCCTGTTGCCTTTTCAGCATCCTGGGACTGTCCCGTGCCGGCCATAGGGCAGGACCAGGCCCCAGCATGTCTGCCAGAGGGGGGGTGTCCTGGCGTGAGGGGACATGGCCAGTGTCCGTCGTCCTGGCCAGAGGTTGATCGTGGCCCTCGGGAAGGGAGACTATGGCAGGAGGGCCACGGTGGTGGGGGATGCAGAGGCGCCCCGTTTGGGACCCTGAGAGGAGGGAGGCTGTGACCTATGGGCTCTACTGACCGTCAGACGTTCGTTCCCCTCTCTGTTGTCATTCCCTGTCTTCAATGGTTGCAGTATATTTTCTCTTCAATAAATTTCATTGAATGTTTCAGCCATGTCTTGCCTCTGCTCTGGGCTCTGGAAGGAACAACTTTCTACTGGAGCTGCAGGAGGGGATGGGGTTGTGAGTGGCAGCATTAGTGTGGTACTGGAGTATTTCAGGGGTGTATCCAAGAGAAGTTGTGTAATCACTTGGGCGGATGGAAACTGGTGAGAGGAGCTTACTAGAAGTGTGGCTGGTTGGGGCCACTAGAAACCTCAGGCAGCCCCTAGGAATAAAGAGGTTAGACCGTATAGTGAGGAGGGGACAGCAGGTATCCTGAGGATCCAGGATTTGTGGAAACGCTGTATGCCTTAGGACATCCACTGGGTCTGAAAGTTCAAGTGCAAATCCCATAGACAAGCCAGTCTCCGAATTGCCTGGGTATGTTGTTGGATAGACCTATCATCAGGAGCTGCATGCTGGTGTGTGTGGTGAAGAGATCGCTCATCCATTTACAATCAGCCTACACCTGGAAGCCAACAAGAAGCCAGGCTCCATGTAGCCTCTGAAGGATTCTTTGGACTTGGGGGTGTGTGATAGCCAAAGATTGGGCAGGCTGGGTTCCACAGACCTCACGCCATGTGTAGTGGGAGGAAATCCTTGGGAGACAAACGCAGTCATTCAAGAAGACCTAGCTATCAATTTTTATGCCTCTAATGTGGGAGCAGCCAATTATATCAACCAATTGATAACCAAAGTAATGAGACACATAGATAATAATACGTTAATAGTAGGAGATTTCAACACTGCACTCTCAGAAAAGGACAGATCTTGTAGGCGGAACATTGCCAAATAAATAAGGGCCTTGAATGACACACTGGAACAAATGGATTTCACAGATATATACAGAACATTCCATCCTTTTTTTTTTTTGCTTATAAACAAAAATTTATTTCTTACAATTCTATTTTTTTCTATTTTTTCCCATTTAAATGGGAAATGGTAAATTGAACACCAATAAAAAATAAATTTATTATTAAAAAATAAATAAAATAAAATAAAATAAAATAAAATAAAATAAAATAATAAAATAAATGGGAAATGGTTCTCCAAACTTTTATTTTCAGGCTGTAAGTGTCCTTACCTCTAAAATGAGTCTCTTCTAGACAGCAAATAGATGGGTCTTGCTTTTTTATCCAATCTGAAACCCTGTGCCTTTTGATGGGATCTGGAAGCCCATTCACGTTCAGAGTTACTATTGAAAGATATGAATTTAGTGTCATCATACTACCTATTCAGTCCCTGTTTTTGTGGATTGTTTCCTTGGACTTCCTCTTTCTTTTACAGAGTCCCCCTTAATATTTCTTGCAGAGCTGGTTTGGTGGTCACATATTCTTCCAGTTTCTGCCTATCTTGGAAGCTCTTTTTCTCTCCTTCTATTCTGAATGAGAGTCTTGCTGGATAGAGTATTCTTGGCTGCATGTTCTTCTCATTTAGGACCCTGAATATATCCTGCCAGCCCTTTCTGGCCTGTCAGGTCTCTGTGGAGAGGTCTGCTGTTAACCTAATCCTTCTTCCCATAAAGGTTAGGGATTTCTTGTCTCTTGCTGCTTTAAGGATCTTCTCTTTATCTTTGGAATTTGCAAGTTTCACTATGAAATGTCGGGGTGTCGAACGGTTTTTATTGATTTTAGCGGGGATCTATCTCCTGGATCTGAATGCCTGTTTCCCTCCCCAAGTCGGAAGTTCTCAGCTATAATTTGTTCAAAAACACTTTCTGGTCCTCTGTCCCTTTCGGTGCCCTCTGGAACCCCAATTAAACATATGTTTTTTTTTTCCTTCTGAGGCTGTCATTTATTTCCCTTAACCTTTCCTTGTGATCTTTTCATTGTTTTTCTCTTTTTTCCTCAGTTTCCTTCCTTGCCATCAATTTGTCTTCTATGTCACTCACTCATTCTTCTACCCCATTAACCCTCGTTAGGACCTCCAGTTTGGATTGCATCTCATTTAACTGATTTTTAATTTCGGCCTGATTAGATCTAAATTTTGCAATCAGGAAGTCTCTTGAGTCCTTTATGCTTTTTTCCACAGCCACCAGTAGCTTTATAATTGTGCTTCCTAATTGGCTTTCTGACATCGAATTGTAATCCGAATTCTGTAACTCTGTGGGAGAGAGTAGTGTTTCTCACTCTTTCTTTTGTGCTGATTTCTTCCTTCTAGTCATTTTGCTCAGTCAGTGCAGAGTGGCTAAAAACAAGTTGTACTGAAAAAAGGAAGGAAAGAGAGAAGAAAAAAAGCGGGTAACAAATAAACACCCCCCCCAAAAAAAAAAACCAAGGAGGGGTATCCTCTGATTCTATTCACTGTAACTCCCTCGACTTCCCCTGGAGCTTTCCAGTGCTGCTTGATTAAGAAGTTGCTCTTCCTCTGTCCTTCCAGCTGGTCTTCTGGGGTGGGGACTGCTGTGCTGATTCTTAGGTGTCTGCACCTGGGGGTGCTGCCCCACCCCCTGCTAGGTGCACAGCTCAGTAGGAGCTGTTTACTCCGTGAGGCCCCTGCACTCTGGCGACCCCGCTTAGTCCCAGGCACAAGGTGACACCAAGAGGAACAACAACACTGGCAGCGGCCAGCTCCCCAGCCCTGGAGTCAGCTCCAGCAGTAACTTCCACAGTCTCCCATTCCACACTGGCCTGGATGGCCTGGATGCTCCGGGGTTGGGGGGAACTGATCTGCACAGCTCTGCGCCGCCTAGCGGCAGGAGTGTCCTCGCTGTCTTGTGTCCTCCCAGCCTCTACCTGTCCCAAGAGGAGTGCCAGATCCTGGACTGTGTCCCCCAGCGCCGTGGGCTCCGGGGCCTGCGCCACTGGAATCATGCTCCCAGGACCTCGCAGCCTCCTTCGCACAGGGCCACCGCCTCAGCTGCTCCTGGGGCTGCGCAGCCCACTCTGCAGAGCCACTGCCTGAGCCGCCACCTGAGTTGCTCCTGGGGCCCTGCCGGGCATGCGCTCCAGCCCTTTAGGGAGCTCCGCTGAGGTATGTGACACACTCTCCCCAGGGGCGTACTTCCTCTGTTAGCGACCCCGGGAATCTGGGGGCTCCACGGCCCCTCCTGGGATCCTGCCTGAGCAACCTGTGAGAGCCTTTCCATTGGGGAAGATTGGTAAAGTTACTGCTTTTCTGGGACTGGGCTTTCTTGTCCTGGAGGCTCTCGCCACCCGGCCTTAACCCGGATCCTCGCAGGGGCCCCTCCCCCTTGGATGTTTTTTTTCCCATCTTCCTACCTTGATAGATGTCCGAACTCCTCTCACTGTAGCATTCCAGCTGTTCTCTCTTTAAATCTCAGGCCGAATTTTTAGGTTTTCAGGATGATTTGAAAGTTATCTAGGTAAGTTGGTGGGGACAGGTGACTTGGATCCTACTCTTCCGCAATCTTGCCCCACCTCCCTGAAAACTTCCTTAAACTGGAGAAGGCAATAGACATCCAACTCCAATTCAAACAAGATGAACCCAAGGGAGGTCCACATCATCGCACATAATATTTAAAATGCCAAAGGTTAAGGATAAAAAGAGAATCTAAAATCAGTAAGAGAAAAACAAAAAGTTACCTATAACGGAAAACCTATAAGGTATCAGAAGAAACTTTGCAGGCCAGAAGAGAATGCCCTGATAATTTCAAAGTGCTAAAAAGAAAAAGTCTACAATCAAGAATATTCTACCTAGCAAGTTTATCATTCAGATTTGAAAAAGAGATAAGAAGTTTCCCATACAAATGAAAAATAAAGGAGTTTATCACCACCTAGCCAGTCTTATGAGAAATGTTAAAGGGACTTAAGTGCAGAAAAAATGGCCATAATTAGGCATAAGAAAATCATGAAAAAAAAGATGTAAAATATGAAAATATATATGTAAAGCATGGAGGAGGGAGTAAAAGATGGAAAAAGAGAAAGGAAAAATAAAAATAAAGGTTTTTTCTTTCTTAGAAAATGTATTTGAACTTGAATGACCATGAAGCTAATACAGACTGCTACATAGGATATTATATATGAACCTTATGGTAACCACAAACCCAAAACCTATGATAGATACACAATAAAATAAAGAGAAAGAAAGCCAAACATAGCACTATAGAAACTCATCAATCACAAAGAAAAAGAGCAAAAGACGAAGAAAGGAATAACTATATAAATAACCAGAAAACAAATAACAAAATGGTGATAAGTATATACCTGTCAGTAATTACTGTAAATGTAAATGGCCTAAACGCTCCAATCAGAAGACACAAAATGATTGAATGGATAAAAGAAAAAAACATGACCTATCCATATGCTGCCTACAAGAGGATCACCTTAGACCTACAGACATATACAGAATGAAAGCGAAAGGATGGAAAAACATTCACCATGTAAATGAAACTGAAAAAAAAAAAGCCAGGGTAGCAATACTTATATCAAAGAAAATCAACTTTAAAACATACTATAACAAGACAAAGAAGGACGCTACCCAATGATAAAGGGATAAATCTAACAAGGGGATGGAACAATTGTAATTATCAACGCATCCAACACTGGAGGACCTAAATACATAAAGCAAATATTAACAGATATAAAGAGATAAATTGATGGTAATACAATAATAGTAGAAGACATTAACACTCAATTTTAATCAATACATAGGTCATCAAGGCGGAAAATCTATAAGGAAACAATATATTTGAATAACACACTGAAACAGATGGACATAACACATATGTAAAGAACATTTCATCCCAAAACAATAGAACACACTTTCTTTCAAGTGCACAGGGACTATGTTTCAGAATAGATCACATATTAGGTCACAAAACTGTCACCAACAAATTTAGGAAGATTGAAATCATACTATGCAACTTTTCTTATCACAACAATATGAAACCAGAAATAAATCACAAGACAAAACTGGAAAAAAAATGCAAACACTTGGATACTAAACAACATGATGCTAAACAACCAATGAGTCAACAAAACAATCAAAAAGAAATTTAAAAAATACCGAGACACAAGTGAAAATGAAAGTACCAAAGTCTTTTTTGGTCCAAACTTTGGACTTTGGTCCAAAGTCTTTTTTGTTTTATCAAAATCTACTGGACACAGTAAAAGCAGTTCTTTTTTTAAATTTATTTTTTATTGGTGTTCATTCGCCAACATATAAAATAACACCCAGTGCTCATCCCATCAGGTGCCCCCCTCAGTGCCTGCCACCCAGTCACCCCCACCCCCCACCCACCTCCCTTTCTACCACCCCTAGTTCGTTTCCCAGAGATAGAAGTCTCTCATGTTCTGTCTCCCTTTCTGATATTTCACACTAATTTTTTCTCCTTTCCCCTTTATTCCCATTCACTATTTTTTGTATTCCCCAAATGAATGAGACGATATAATATTTGTCCTACTCTGATTGACTTATTTCACTCAGCATAATACCCTCCAGTTCCATCCACGTCGAAGCAAATGGTGGGTATTTGTCGTTTCTAATGGCTGAGTAATATTCCATTGTATACATAAAACACATCTTTATCCATTCATCTTTCGATGGACACCGAGGCTCCTTCCACAGTTGGGCTATTGTGGACATTGCTGCTATAAACAGCGGGGTGCAGGTGTCCCGGCATTTCACTGCATCTGTATCTTTGGGGTAAATCCCCAGCAGTGCAATTGCTGGGTCGTAGGGTCAGACCTATTTTTAACTCTTTGAGGAACCTCCCCACAGTTTTCCAGAGTGGCTGCACCAGTTCACATTCCCACCAACAGTGCAAGAGGGTTCCCCTTTCTCCACATCCTCTCCAACATTTGCTGTTTCCTGCCTTGTTAATTTGCCCCATTCTCACTAGTGTGAGGTGGTATCTCCTTGTGGTTTTGATTTGTATTTCCCTGATGGCCAGTGATGCGGAGCATTTTCTCATGTGCTTGTTGGCCATGTCTAGGTCTTCCTCTGTGAGATTTCTGTTCATGTCTTTTGCCCACTTCATGACTGGATTGTTTGTTTCTTTGGTGTTGAGTTTAATAAGTTCTTTATAGATCTTGGATACTAGCCCTTTATCTGATGGGTCATTTGCAAATATCTTCTCCCATTCTGTAGGTTGTCTTTTAGTTTTGTTGACTGTTTCTTTTGCTGTGCGGAAGCTTCTTATTTTGAGGAAGTCCCAATAGTTCATTTTTGCTTTTGTTTCTCTTGCCTTCATGGATTAATCTTGCAAGAAGTTACTGTGGCCAAGTTCAAAAAGGGTGTTGCCTGTGTTCTCCTCTAGGATTTTGATGGAATCTTGTCTCACATTAAGATCTTTCATCCATGTTGAGTTTATCTTTGTGTATGGTGAAAGAGAGTGGTCTAGTTTCATTCTTCTGCATGTGGATGTCCAATTTTCCCAGAATCCTTTATTGAAGAGACTGTCTTTTTTCCAGTGGAGAGTCTTTCCTCCTTTGTTGAATATTAGTAGACCATAAAGTTGAGGGTCCACTTCTGGATTCTCTATTGTGTTCCATTGATCTCTGTGTCTGTTTTTGTGCCAGTACCACATTGTCTTGATGACCACAGAGAGCTTTGTAGTACAACCTGAAATCTGGCATTGTGATTCCCCCAGCTATGATTTTCTTTTTTAAAATTCCCCTGGAAAAAAAAATAAAAAATAAAAAAAATAAAATAAAATTCCCTTGGCTATTCGGGGTCTTTTGTGATTCCACACAAATCTTAAAATAATTTGTTCCAACTCTCTGAAGACAGTCCATGGTATTTTGATACGGATTGCATTAAATGTGTAAATTGCCCTGGTAACATTGACATTTTCTCAATATTAATTCATCCAATCCATGAACATGGAATATTTTTCCATCTCTTTGTGTCTTCCTCAATTTCTTTCAGAAGTGTTCTGTAGTTTTTAGGGGTATAGATCCTTTACCTCTTTGGTTAGGGTTATTCCTAGGTATCTTATGAGTAAAAGCAGTTCTAAAAGAGAAGTATATAGCAATACAGGCCTAAGAAGAAGGAAAAGCTCAAATAAACAAGCTAGCCGTATATCTAAAGGAACTAGAAAAAGATAAACAATCCCAAAATGAGTACAAGAAAGTAAATAATCTGGATCAGAGCAAAACTAAATGACACAGAGACTAAGAACAATAGAAAAACTCAATGATTCTTTGTGGAAGGGGAGGTGGGTGAGGGGATGGGGCAGCTGTGTGACAGGCACTGAGGAGGGCACTTGATGGGATGAGCACTGGGTGTTATACTATATGTTGGCAAATTGAATTTAAATTAATAATAATATGTATACAATGGAATATTACTCAGCCATTAGAAACGACAAATACCCACCATTTGCTTCAACGTGGATAGAACTGGAGGGTATTATGCTGAGTGAAATAAGTCAATCAGAGAAGGACAAACATTATATGGTCTCATCCGTTTGGGGAATATAAATAATAGTGAAAGGGAATAAAGGGGAAAGGAAAAAAATGAGTGGGAAATATCAGAAAGGGAGACAGAACATGAGAGACTCCTAACTTTGGGAAACGAACTAGGGGTGGTGAAAGGGGAGGTGGGCAGGAGGTGGGGGTGACTGGGTGGCACACACTCAGGGGGGCACTTGATGGGATGAGCACTGGGTGTTATTTTATATGTTGGCAAATTGAACACCAATACAAAATAAATTTATAAAAAATTAATAATAATTATTATAATAAATTATCCATAAAAACTGAAAAGCTAAATAAAATTGACAAACTAGACTCATGAAGCAAAAAGGAGAAAGGGTCCAAATAAATACATTCAGAAAAAAGAGAGAAGTAACAACTGACATCACAGAAAGACAAAGTGTTATAAGAGAATACTATGAAAAATTATCTACCAAGAAATTGGACAACTTTGAAGAGATGGATAGATTCTAGAAACACACAAACTCCCAAAACTGAACCAGGAAAAAATAGAAAATCTAAATAGACTGATTACAAATAACATAATTTAATCAGTACTCAAAAAACCACCAAAAAAATAAAAGTCCAGGATGAGAGAGATTCACAGATGAATTCTACCAAACATTTAAAGAAGAGTTAATAGCTATTCTCCTCAAACTATTCCAAAAAATAGAAGAGGAAGGAATCATCCTAGGAGGCCAGCATTACCATGATACCAAAACCAAAGACACCACAAAAAAAGAGAACTACAGGCCAATATCTTGATGAACATAGATGCAAAAATCCTCAATAAAATATCAGCAAACCACATACAATACATTAAAAAGATCATTCACCACAATCAGATGGGATTTATTTCAGGGATGCAAGAGTGGTTCAAAATTTGAAAATCAGTCAATGTGATACACATAATAACAAAACCAAGGATAAAAATCACATGATCATCTCAATAGATGCTGAAAAAGCATTTGACAAAATATAGCATCTTTTCATGATAAAAACTCTAAACAAAGTGAAATCAGAAGGAATATATCTCAACATAATAAAGGCCACATATAAAATACCCACTGCTAACATCCTATTCAACAGTGTAAAACTGTGAGCTTCCCTATAAGATCAGAAATAAGACAAGGATGTCCACTCTCACCACTTTTATTCAACATAGTACTAGAAGTACTAGTCACAGCAATCAGACAAGAAAAAGATATGAGAGGCATCCACATTGGTAAAGAAAAAGCTAATCTATCACTATTTATAGACCACATGATACTATATAGAGAAAATCCTACAGAGTCCACCAAAATACTATTAGAACCGATAAATGAATTCACTAAAGTTGTAGTATACAAAATTAATACCCAGAAATTGGTAGCATTTCTATATGCTAATAACAAAGTAGCAGAAAGGGAAAGTAAGAAAATGATCCCATTTACAACAGCACAGTAAAAAATAAAATACCTAGGAATAAGTCTAACTAAAGAGGTGAAAGACCTGTACTCCAAAAACTATAAAACAGTGATGAAAGAAATTGAAGATGATATAACAAATGGAAAGATATTCCATGCTTATGGATTAGAAGAATTAATATTGTTAAAATGTCTATGCTATCTAAAGCAATCTACAGATTCAATGCAATACCTGTCAAAAATATCAACAGCAGGGATGCCTGGGTTGCTCAGTGGTTAATCACCTGCCTTCAGCTCAGGACGTGATCCTAGAGTCCCGAGATTGAGTCCCACAACAGGCTCCCTGTATGGAGTCTGATTCTCTCTCTGCCTATGTCATTGCCTCTGTGTGTGTGTGTGTGTGTGTGTGTGTCTCCTGAATAAATAAACAAAATCTTTAAAATATATATATCAACAGCATTTTTCACAAAACCAAAACAAATAATACTAAAATTTGTATGGAACCACAGAAGACTCTGAATAACCAAAGCAATCCTGAGAAAGAACAAAGCCGGAGGTATCACAATCCCTGATTTCAAGATGTACTACAAAGGTATAGTAATCAAAAGAGTATAATACAGGCATAAAAATAGAGACATAGATCACTGGAACAGGACAGAGAGCCCAGAAATAAACCCATACTTATATGGTCAATTAATCTATGACAAAATAAGCAAGAATATGCAATGGGGAAAAGAGTGTCTTCAATAAATGGTGCTGGGAAAACTGGACAGCTACACATAAAAGAATGAAATTGGACTACTTTTTAACACCATATGCAAAAACAAACTCAAAATGGATTAAAGACCTAAATGTGAAACCTGCAACCATACAACTCCTAGAAGATTATAGATATGTCTCCTAAGGCAAGGGAAAGAAAAACAAAATTAAACTATTGGGACTTCATCAAAATAAAAAGCTTGCACAGCACAAGATAATGTACTAAGTGGGGTTAATATCCAAAATACATAAAAAATATAAGGAACTTATACAACTCAATATTCCCTTAAAATAATGCAATTAAAAAATGGCCAGAAGACCCAAGTAGAAATTTTCCAAGGAAGACATACATATGACCAACAGATGCATGACAAGGTGCTTAACATGAGTATTCATCAAGGAAATGCAAATCAAAACCATAATCACCTTACCACCATATCACCTTACACCTGTCAGAGACAAAAAAATGACAAATGTTGGCAAAAAATGTGGTAAAAAGGGAACCCTCATGTATTGTTGGTGGAAATGTAAATTGGTGCAATCTCTGTGGAAAACAGTATAGAGGTTCCTTAAATAAAAATACTAAAAATAGAAATACCACAGGATTCAAAAATTCCACTATTGGGTATTTGCCCAAAGAAAACAAAAACACTAATTCAAAGAGATATATGCTCCCTTATGTTTACTGCAGAATTATTTACAATAGCCAAGATATAGAACTAACCTGTGTGTGTGTGTGTGTGTGTGTGTGTGTGTGTGTGTCCATTAAAAAGGATGAGATTGTGCCATTTGAGACAGGATGGATGGACTTAGGAAGTAGTCTGCTAAGCGAAAGTCAGTTTGAAAAAGACAAATACCAAATGATTCCATGCATAATTGGAATCTTTAAAAAAAACAAATGAATGGATAAAGAGAATGTGGTTTATGTATACAATGGAATATTACTCAGCCATTAGAAACGACAAATACCCACCATTTGCTTCGACGTGTATGGAACTGGAGGGTATTATACTGAGTGAAATAAGTCAATCGGAGAAGGACAAACATTATATGGTCTCATTCATTTGGGGAATATAAATAATAGTGAAAGGGAATAGAGGGGAAGGGAGAAGAAATGGGTAAGAAATATCAGAAAGGGAGACAGAACATGGAAGACTCCTAACTCTGGGAAACGAACTAGGGGTGGTGGAAGGGGAGGAGGGCAGGGGGTGGGGGTGACTGGGTGGGGAGCACTGACCGGGGGACTTGACGGGATGAGCATTGGGTGTTATTCTGTATGTTGACAAATTGAACAGCAATAAAAAATAAATTTATTATTAAAAAAATAAATAAGTTAAAAATAAAAAAGAAAAAGAAAAAGAAAAAACAAATGAATAAACCAACAAAAAGGAGAATCAGACCTATAAATACAGAGGACAACTGGTCACTAGAGGACAGGGGGTGGGAGAATGGGCAAATGGGTGAAAGGGAGTGGGAGATACAGGTTTCGTTATGGAATGAATATGTCATGGGACATCTCACACCTGTCAAAATGATGGCTGAGTAATATTTCATTATGTATATATAATGGCTAAAATCAACAACACAAGAAGCAGAGCGTACTGGCAAGGATATGGAGGAAAAGGAACCCTTGTGCACTGTTGTTTGGAGTGCAAACTAGTGCAGTCACTCTGGAAAACAGTATGAAGGGTCCTCAAGAAGTTAAAAATAGAGCTACCTTACAGTCCAGAAATCCCACTGCTGGGTATTTACCCAAAGAATACAAAAACACTAATTCAAAGGGATACATACACCCCTATGTGTATAGCAGCATTATTTACAATTGCCAAATTATAAATGCCAAATTATGGAAGCAGTCCCAGTGTCCATCAGTTAATGCGTGGATAAAGAAAGTGTGATATATATACATAATGAAATATTACTCAGCCATCAAAAATAATGAAAAATTGCCATTTGCAAGGACATGGGTGGAACTAGAGCAAATAACGCTAAGCAAAATAAGTAAGAGAAAGACAAATAGTCTATGATTTCGCTCATATGTGAAATTTAAGGAACAAAACAAATGAGCATAGGGGAAAAAGAGAGAGAGAGAGAGAGAGAGAGAGAGAGAGAGAGAGAGAGAGAGAAACCAAGACATAGCCTCTTAACTACAGAGAACAAACTGATGTTACCAGAGGGAAGGTGGTGGGGGGAATGGGTGAGATAGGTGATGGAAATTAAGGAGTACACTTGTGATGAGCACTGGGTGATTTTTGGAAGTTTCAATCACTCTGCTGTACACCTGAAACTAATATAACACTCTATACCTGGAATTTAAATAAAAACTTAAGAAAAATAAAAATCCCAAAACCAAAAAAAAGTGTTATGGAAATAAAAGGCACAGTGTAAGGAATATATTCAATGATACTATAATAATGATGCAACAGGACAGATGGTAGCTACACTTGTGGTGAGCATAGCATAATGTATAAACTTGTCAGATCACTAGGTTGTACACCCGAAACTTACCTTACATGTGTGTCAACTATGCTCAAAAAATGCTTAAAATTATCATTACTAATTGGTTGCTTTCAAATTCATAAAATTGATAAAAAGAGCACTAAACAAAGTACAAATAGAAGTAAATATTAGTCTCTATACCTTTCCCACTTCCCTTGAGCCTTACACATAGCCATGGGCTATCTAAGTCACCCTGACCTCCAGGCAGTCTCTGTGTCCATTTATATAGGATCCTGCCATGCACAACCATTTCATGTTCCCTGGAATTGTTGTGTATCACTGTGATGATAGACACCTTCCAGCTCCAAGACTCAGCTAAAGTGCCATTAATTAAGACTTTAATAATATGGTCCCTAGAGCAAGACTTTTCCCTGGAGAGCTTCCTAAAAGAGTGAGGACCCTGTAACTCTATTTACTGCTGTCTTCCTTTGTGTATCTCACAAAATACTCACAGAGGAGTAAAGATTGATCTGACACCTCAGCTTCCCCTTCACTCTCTTTTGCAATTCCTCAGTCACTGGGAGATCCCCCAAATAAAAATCTTAGATCTGTGGATCGAAGCATGTTGTTGGTTGCCTCTCCAAGACTCCTAAGTCTTCTATGACCATCTAATCTTTAACACTAGCTTATTATGTGTATATGGAAGTTGTGGCTGACACTTGAAAAGTTAGACTTGGTACTGTACGGGCCTTGTATATCTGCTTTAACAAATTACCACGAACTGGGTTGTGTAAAACAAATTTATTCTACCACAGTTCTGGTGGACAGAAGTCTAAAATTGGTATCACTGGGATGAGTCAACATTGGCAAGTCTAAGCTCTCTCTGGAGGCTCTAGAGGAGGATCCTTCCTTGTCTCTTTCAGCATATGTTGGCTGCCAGCATTCCTTGGCTTCTGTTTACAATACTCCAATCTTGAAGGTCAGTATTTTCTAATCTCTCTCTATTCCTTTTTTAAAAATATCGTATTTATTTACTCATGAGAGACACAGAAAGAGGCAGAGACACAGGGAGAGGGAGAAGCAGGATCCCTACAGGGAGCCTGGTGTGGGACTTGATCCCAGGACCCCAAGATCATGACCTGAGCAGAAGGCAGACGCTCAACTACTGAGCCACCCAGGCATCCCTAATTCATTTCCATTTAAAGTAATTATTGACAGGTAAGGACTTACTATTGCCATTTGTTAGTTGTTTTCTAATTATTTTGCAGAACTGGATCCTGGGACCCCAGGATCATTACCTGAGCCAAAGACAGACGCTCAACCACTGAGCCACCCAGGTGATCCTCTCTCTACTCCTTCACATCACTTTCTCCCTCCCCTCTCCGGTGTGTGTGTGTGTGTGTGTGTGTGTGTGTGTGTGTGTAAAAGAGAGAGAGAGAGAGATGCCTCTCTCTTATAAGGACAGCTGTGATTGGATTTAAGGCCCCCCTGGATAACCCACGATAATCTTTCCATCTCAAAATACTTAATACCTGCAAAATCCTTTTTTCAAAAAAAAGGTGATATTTACAAGTTCCAGGAATTAGAACCTGCTATCTTTTGAGGTCTTTATTCAGCCTGCTACAGGTTCCAAATTCATACACTTGCTCTGGTCCAACCCACTAGGCCCACCACTCTTCTCCTGATATTTTTCTTGGAAAGTTCCCACAGATAATTGTCTAATAAATCCACACAATCAAAGTCTTGTGTTTCTGGTTGAAAAAATTACTGTTGACTTTTATATACCTCTCTAATCTGGGAGCTTACAATATTTGACTCTAGCTTGGTAGGGAAATGATTTCTACAGATGTCAGTCAGAGAATCCTGCATAGGAGTGGGCTCAGGTTTTTCACATGCTTATTAGTGGAACACTTGCAAGTCAAACAAGCTTCTCTCTTATTCACATAGATCATGTCACATAACATCATCTCAATGTCATTCTTGATATAATTTATGCAGGAGTGAAAATGGAGAGGAAGAAAGCACATAAAGGAGACAAAGCCAAACCCTGCCATCTTCACCTCTGTATATATTCTGTCTACAGTTTTCATAGTTACATACCAAGCAATAGCAACTTTTGAGGAGAATACTGAAGTTCAGAAAAGGATCAAATAGATTCTTTTGCTTTTTATTCAATTGTACCATTCGATGTCTACAACACTGAATAAATGTTTTGTTTGTCCATGTTACAAAAAAGATAAATATATATGACTTACCATTCAAGAGGGAAAACAAGACACCAAACAGTACTTAATAGAATGATCCCACTTAAATAAAATAAAACCAAATTGTATTATGTATACGTTTATATGTATAAATGTTAAGGGGTTCTGGAAGGATTCTCACTGAGAGATTGATAGTGCACACCTTTTCTGGAGGGAAGGGAATGGGAGTGGGAGTGTGTATATCTTCAATATGCCTCTTGTTTTAATTCCTTACCATGAAAATATAGTCAGGGAACATGATGGTTGATTTTATGTGTCAACTTGACTAAGAAATACTGCCCAGTTTCTTGGTGAAACAGCTATACAAATGCTGCTGTGAAGATATTTTATGTATGATTCACATTAAATTAGTGGACTTTGAATAAAGCAGATTATTCTCCATAATCTGAGTGGACCACATCCAAATGGTTGAAGGCTTTAAGAGAGAAGACTGAGGTTCCTCAAAGAAGAAGAAAATTTTCTCCAAACTGCTTTAAGACTTCAGCTGCAACATTTACATTTCCTGGGTCTCCACCTTCACCACTTCTAAATGTGTTATTTAGCAATTACCCTAAATTTTACAGATTTCTGCTTATCTGTCAGTATAAACAAGAGAAATAATGGAAATGAAACAATCATTTGTATTACTGTGATGTAGTGCCTGGTAAATTGAGTATTATCACAACTCAGCAAATGCTACTTGTTATTAACAATGTTATTTATTTTATGCTAAGAAAGCAGTAGGAAGCAATTGAAGGTTTTTGAGCAGGGAAATAACATAATCTGATCTGTTTTTAAAAAATAATTCTGGCTGCTATATGAGGAATGCATAATAAGGAGGCAAAGTGGATGCAAGATCAATTTAGGAAGCTATTGCATTAACATATGGAAGTTATGGTCATAATTTGGACTAGGATGATGGTAGAAGAAATGAGGATAAGTGGTAGGGTAACATATGACCAACAAATGCTCCTATAGAGAACAAGAAAATCACGTTAAAATATCACTCATATTTACACCACAAAAAAAAGAAATAATTACGTGGCATGATTGAGGTTTAGCCGAGGCTAAGGTGGTAACATATTGCAATATATAAATATATCAAATAAATGCTTTTTAAAAGATTTATTTATTTGAGAAAGAGAGGGGGGGGGCTCAAGCAGGAGGGGCAGGATGAGGGAGAGAGAACCTGAAGCAGATTCCTCACTGACCAATGCATGTCTGATGACACCAAGATCACAACCCAAGCTGAGACCACGAGGTGGATGCTAAACTGACTGCACGACCTAGGTACCCTTCAAATCAACACTTTTTATACCTTACACTTACAAACTGTTATATGTCAATTACATTTCAATTAAAATGAGTCTTTAAAAATAACTGTAATGTAGGATAGTGGCATGAATGCGAACTAGAACTGAATATAAATGAATAGGGCCAAGGGAGCTCCATACCTGAAGCTTACCTGCATGGTGGATTCATGGGTGTGTAGTTTTCCATTAGTCTTTAAAGTGTTGATATATATATATATATATATATTTCTTTTGTATATGTGCTATATTTAACCATAAAAACATTGTTTATTTTTAATTGAAGTATAATTTTCATGTGATACTATATTAGTTCTAGGTGTACAACATTTTGATTCAACAATTCTATACATTACACAGTGATCACCATAAGTGTAGTTACCATCTGTCACCATACAATGTTATTACCATTTTATTGGCTATATTTGCAGTGCTGTACTTTTTTTAAAGATTTTACTTATTTGAGAGAGAGAGAGAGAAAAATAGCAAGACAGAGCACAAGCAAAGGAAGGGGAGAGGGAGAGGAAGAAGTAGACTCCCTCCAAAGCGGGGAGCCAGACACAGGGCTCGATCCCAGGAATCTAGGATCATGACCTGAACCGAAGGCAGACACTTAACTGACTGAGCCACCCAGGTTTCCAGTATGCTGTACTTTTCATCCCCATGATTTATTTGTTTTGTAAGTGGAATTTCATACCTCTTCATCCCCTTCAAAGCAATCTTGGGAAAGAACAGCAAAGCTGGAGGTATCACCATTCTAAATTTCAAACTATACTATGAAGCCTTAGTAATCATAACAGCATGGTGCTGGTACAAAGATAGATGCATAGATCACTGGAACAGAAAAGAGAGCCCAGTAATAAACCCATGCTTATATGACAAATTAATCTATGACAAAGGAGGATGAATATACAATGGTGAAAAGACAGTCCCTTCAATAAATGGTGCTAGGAAAACTGGATGGCTATATGCAATAGAATATAATTGGATCATTTTCTAACACCATACACAAAAATTAACTCAAAATGGATTAAAGACCTAAATGTAAGACCTGAAACCACAAAAATCCTAAAATAAAACAAAGGGAGCAAATTCTAGGACATTGGCAACAGCAATAATTTTCTGGATCTGCCTCTTCAGGCAAGGGATAGAAAAGCAAAAATAAACAACTGGGACTACATCAAAATAATAGGCTTTTGCACAATGAAGGAAACCACCAACTGAAAAAAAAAACCCTAAAAAAAAACCCCTACTGAATGGGAGAAGATATCTGCAAATCATATATCAAATAGTTAACATCCAAAACTATATAAAGAATTCATACAACTCAATAGAAAACCAAACAATCTGATTTTAAAATGAGCAGAGGACCTGGTCATTTTCTCCAAAGACGACATACAAATAGCCAACAGACAAGTGAAAAAATATTCAACGTTATTAATCATTAGGGAGATGCATATCAAAATGTTACTTTAAGTAGTAAAAACAAAACAAAACATGACAAAAAAGATCAGTTTAAAGCTGTTGGAGAGCTACTGAAGTTATCAAAACTTAAGGGACCAACATTCAGGAGAGGAGAGCCATGGAAAGGTGAAGTGACAGTTTGCAAAACCAATAGAATTCTCAGCAGTCTCACTAGGCTAGAGAGACAAAATTGGAGACTTAAAAGGCCAAGATCTTAAGTATTTATCTAAATTCTAGTTAGCTAATATACAGTGCAATATTAGTTTCAAGTGTACAATATAGTGATTCAACACTTCCATACAACACCCAGTACTCATCACAAGTGCACTCCTTAATCCCCATCACCTATTTCACCCATCTCCCCACCCACCTCTCCTCTGGTGACCAGTAATTTGTTTTCCATAGTTAGGAGTCTGTTTCTTGGTCTCTCTCTCTCTCTCTCTCCCCCCTATGATCAATTGTTTTGCTTCTTCCATTTCACATACGATTGAAATCATATGGTGTTTATCTCTCTGACTTATTTCACTTAGCATAATACACTCTAGCTCCATCCACATCATTGGAAATGGCAATATTTCATTCTTTTTGATGGCTGAGTAATATTTCATCATATATATGTGACACATCTTCTTTATCCATTCATCTATTGATGGACACTTGGGCTGTTTCCATAATCTGGCTATTGTAGATAATGCTGCTGCTATAAACACAGGGATGTGTGTATTACTTTGAATTAGCATTTTTGTTTTCTTTGGTTAATACCTAGTAGTGCAATTGCTGGATCATAGGGTTAAAAAAATCCAATACTGCGATGAGAAGGTAGAGGCAGGTGACTGAGTCTGTCACACTGCAGAATTTCCCCATCAAGATCTCTGCTGAATTCTAAGGTCGTGTGCAATAAGAAGCCAAGGAGCTAAGCAGAAACCCTTTCTAAGACAGAGTAGTTATTTACTGTGTCTCATGGCAAGAAAAATAAATAAAAGGCATTCATTATTGGAAAAGAAGTTAAACTGTCTTTATCTGTAGACAACATTTCTATGTAGGAAATATCAGAATTGACCAAAAATAGCTATTCGAAATAATAAGTAAAGTTTAAAGTTTAAACACAAGGAGGGAGGAACTGGAAAATAATATGAGGAAAGTCTGGAGGGATGGAGATGCTTCTTATCTTGATTGTGATGATGGTTTCATGGGTATATACATATCTCACCATTTGTCAAATTGTTTAATTGCTAAGTCTGTGCATCTGAAATATACCTCAATAAATTCAGTTAGATAAAAAGATCATGTGAAAAATAGGAGAGGTCTGACCCTTTGAAACCTAGAGGATACAATGTATGAAGGTCTTGAAGAGGTTAGAAAATGATCACAGTGGGTTGAGGATCTGTGTTCAGAGAGTGTGATGATTGAATTACTGATTCTCAAGGTGAGGTAGTTATAGGAGATGACAAAGCCTGGGGTGTGACAGTGGGAGAGAGTGGCTTAGGTCAAGGTCACTTTTGTGCTCATTGCATACTCTGTTCTTTCTGCCAGAGCATGACCTCCCTCACCTTTTGACAACTCCTACTCATTCTTCAGGTTTCACCATTTATGTTTCTTCACCAAAGGTGCCTCACCTGCCCTCATCTAACTTAGGTCCATCTCTAACACACTCTTGTATCCTTTGTAAGCAATTAACACAGTGATTACATATGCATTTGTATATTAAGCATTGATTGTACTTAAGCAATTCAAGGTATTATAACAGCAGGGACTACAAGCATCTGAAGCAAGGCATAGCTATTCAGTATTCATAGAATTTGTGGTAGAATATTACAGGGAATGTTGTCTATTTCCACAGGATTTTAGCCCAAATGTGAGGACAGGAGGCCCTACGTCCCTGCAGTCTCCAGTCTCAGTGTAAACACAACACGATGCTTGGTATGTGAATTAGCCTAAGATAGTCTCTGTGTATTGGCTTCTAGGTTTTTTTATTACTTCACTGCTGGCTGAAATTTGACAGCTCAAAAGCCCACTTTTAGCCCACTGGAATTAGATAAAAATTCTAATTTTTATCCATTTAGTCCAAACAAGCAGATTTGTAGTTGATTAGGGCCTGCCTGCTTTGCATATTCCAGGATACCTTACCTCACATCTGCTATCCATTGATAAGGTGGAGGCTTGTGATTTTAAGACCCCAAACCACAGTTGCCCTTCAGAATTCTCTGATTCCAAAGACTTTGTGTCATCACCAAGACACTTATGCCTCCTCTGTGATCCCCTCTGCTTTGGAAGTTACCATAACTTCTTCCCTTTCTGGGTGGTGGCCCTCTAGACCACCCATAAGCTTCTGGATGGTCTCATGCTATGAAGCGTGTACAACCTTGTCCAAGTGCAACCCAGTAAAGCTTGTGTGTGAATGCCTCTCGTGGTAACATGTTTTCCTTTTTCAATCCCCCAAATCCCTCAAATGAACCCCCTATAGTGCTGAATTTACTAAAAGATGGCAAATCCACTTCAGTACCATCCTATTAAGTCTAATTGTGAGAAGATCACATATTTCCAATGTAATTTTTAAAGGGAATTTTTAGAAAGAAAGAGTGTGTTGGTATTTCTCCTACTTTTTCCACGAAGGAAGAGAAGGAGGGGTTCTCTCTACCCCTTCCCAATCAAATGTGTCATTTTGGGTCCTCCAGAAAGCCAAAATGGTGTTAGAAGTGCAAAAGATTTACTGATAAAGATAAATGGGAGAGGGCACATGAGACAGCAGGAACAGCCTTAGAATCATAGTGAAGGTCTCACACCTGTGGAAGAAAAGGGAGATGTAAAAAGGACTGGAAGAAAGAACCTGAGACTCTGGTGATACTTAGAGAAAGTGCTTCTGGCCCAAGTGGGAGATCTGGTGCAAAGACATATTCATTCCTGAGGTGGACACAAGCCCTACCTTCACGAAAGAGTGGCCTCAACATGTACTTTTTTTTTTAGAGAGAGAGAGAGAGAAAGCACCCACTCATGGGGTGGAAGGAGGGGCAGAGAGAGAGAAAGAGGGAGAGAATATCAAGCAGGTTCCATGCCCAGGGGAAAGTCAGAGTGGGGATTAATCCCACAACCCAAGATCATGACCTGAGCCAAAATCAGTATCAGAGAGGGTGAGAGAACATGAGAGACACCTAACTCTGGGAAACAAACTAGGGGTAGTGGAAGAGGAGGAGGGCGGGGGGTTGGAATGACTGGGTAATGAGCACTGAGGGGGGCACTTGGCGGGATGAGCACTAGGTGATATGCTATATGTTGGCAAATTGAACTCCAATAATAATTTTTAAAAGGAGTCCAAGGCTTAACCCACTGAGCCCCCTGCGTTCCCCCAACATTTGCTTTTTATTTTTTCAAAGGTTTTATTTATCCATCTTATAGAGAGAGAGAGAGTGCAAGAAGGGGGGGGAGGGGAACAGAGGGGGAGGGAGAGAGAATCTCAAGCAAACTCCATGCTGAGCACAGAGCCCTACTGGGGGCTCTATTCTACCACCAGGAGATCCCAACCTGAGATTAAACCAAGAGCCCAACACTTAACGAAATGAGCCACCCAGGCATCCTGCAACATCTGCTTTTATGTTTCATTGTTTCAGTACCTAAGGCACTGACTGGAACTACGAGTTGGTGAAGTTTGGGGTACTAAGTATAGAGTCATTCAGACTGGAAAAACAAATGGAGATATGATGGGTACCCCCCCCCCCATATCCTTCAGAATTTAAGAGCAGCTCTAATCTCCACGATCCCTCTTGTGACATTGTTTGTAATTCACTTTCTTGCCTGTCTCTGTAGGGCGGGGAGGAGCAGTAGCATAGACTTTCACATGGCTTTTAACAATGTTATGGTTTCTCAAGACAAAAATAGCACCCCACCACCACCATTAAACTTGCTTTGGATATCGAGACTGATGACACAACAAGAGGCCGAAAAGGGGGTTCATTACTTACATAATTGAGGAGCCCCTTTCGGCTGCTAGCGGGCACTCAGCTCGCTCCCTCTCTCCCGCCTCCGCCGGGACTGCGGCGATGGTCCACACAGGGTGAGAGGGGCCTGCTGCAACCCCACGGTCGCTGGCACCACTACAGCTCACCAGGCCAGCGGGGTTCAGGGCACCCAGAGCCCCAGGCAGCCCCAGACGGACGGTCCGGCCCATTTATGATCCTCGCGCGCCATCTAGCGACCAGAACCAGCACGGCAGCAGGAGAAGCTACACCGAGGCTGTTCTAGTCCCGGGCGGCCATTTCGCTTGAGGAAGGTCGCATTTCCCGATAGGCACTGCGATCTGAGCTCCGCGGTGCAGGAAATGGCGGTAGGCGCAGGCGCAACACAAGCTTCAGCGAGCGAGCTCCCGCCGCGCAGGCGCGCAGAATATTCAGCGCGCTCGCCCTGCCGCGCAGGCGCACAGAAGACGGTGTCGCGCGCAAATCAGGAGCGCCTGCGCGAAAATCAAGGTGTTTTCGCTCTCCTCCCCAGACCCTTGGAAGACTGGTGGAATCTCACCCTTTTTTCTTTCCAGTCGAGAATCTAATGTTCATCCACAGTTTCTTGAAGCCTCTATCACAATAGTTGCAGAGACTGAATATATATGACAATAAACTGAGGAGCTATTAAATATATACCCAGGACTCCATCCTGCATATCCTTTGTCCTTCATTCAAGGTCTTACCCACTTATTTCCAAGACGTTCAGTTTATGCCCTACAGGCCCAGCGAGCCATTCTGCTCACACAACAGACTTCTGACTGGCAAAATGCAGCTTGCACAATCCTGCGTGGTGACAAATCTTGCAAATGAGGCAACCCACATCACCTCTTGGACCTTGCCGTGACCATATGTGAAAGCCAACTCTGGGTAACAGGCAACTGTTGGCCCCACTCCGACGTCAGTAGACCATTCCCTCGATGAGCCACAGCCAAGACAAGACCTAGCTGAAACATTCAATGAAATTTATTGAAGAGAAAATGTACTGCAACCATTAAAGACAGGGAATGACAACAGAGAGAGGAACGTCTAACCGTCACTAGAACCCATAGGTCACGGCCCTCCTCCTCTCAGGGACCTCTGCGTCCCCCACCACCACAGTCCTCCTGCCATAGTCTCTGACATACACGGGCGGGGCGCCCTTCTTCCACTTGGAACTGCTCACCCGTAGCTGGGGCGGCCTCCCACGCCTCGGCCTCGCGGATGAGCCGCAGCATCCCCAGGAAGCCGGGTGGTCTCCTCTCCAGCCGCATCCTCTTCAGCTTGCTCTGGAGCATCTCGTTGGAGCGAGCCCGCATCAGCACCTGCCTGGCGCGAACCTGGTCCGCGATGGTGGGATGGATGGCCCCCTTCTCCACGGCCGACTGCAGCAGGCCTTCCAGGCGCATCACGTAGGCAAACAGAGTCTCCTGGGGCCGCTGGGCGCACGTCAGGAACTTCAGCCGTGCGGTCACGCAGGGATCCTTGTCTCCGAACACCTGGACCATTGCGGCCAGGCAATCCTGCGCAAGCATGTTGGGATTTTCTGCCAGGAGGCCGCACATGAACTCGAGCGCGAGGCCCCCCAAGCTTTCCATCAGCCACCGCCTCCTCTCCCCTTCTGGCACGTGGCGCCACATGAACAGCATGTCGTTGGCGTGCTCCAGCCAGACCTCAAAGGACTCTTGGTCTGGATCTTCCATCCCGGAGAAGGTTCTCAATTCCCCGTAGGCCGCGTCTTCTGGCACAGGCTGCCAAGCCTGGCCCCACTGCTGGATCCAGGATCCTCCCTCATCTACGGCTCCTGCAGCTCCTTCCTCCCCTGCAGTGCCCGCCTCCCCTGCTGCTCCTGCCATACTCACAGATCCCAGCACACCTGCAATTCCTGTGTCACCTGCGGCTCCCTCCTCATCAGACACTGCCCCTTCATCTTCTGTTCCTGCCACACCGGCAGCTCCTGTCACACCTACAGCTCCTGCCTCACCTGCTGCTCCTGCCACACCTACAGCTCCCTCTTCATCGAGTACTCCTCCATCTTCTCCTACCATACTGACAGCTCCTACCACATCTGCATCTCCTTCATCTAACACTATCCCTTCATTTTCAGTTCCTGCCTCACCTACAGCTCCTTCCACACCTGCAGCTTTTTCCTCACTTTCATGTCCTTTATCACCAGCAGCCCCCACCTCACATGTAGCTTCTTCCTTACCTTTACACCCTTCCTCACCTGCAGCTCCCATCTCACCTGCTGCTCTCGCCTCACTTGCAACTCCCACTTCACCTATGGCTTCTTCCTCACCTGCAACTCCTGCCTCACCTGCCCCTCCCCCCTCACCTGCAGCTCCTGCCTCACCTGCAGCTCCTGCCTCACCTATAGCTCCTTCCTGACCTTCACACCCTTCCTTACTTGCAGCTCCTGTGACATCTGCAGCCCTTTCTTTACCTACAGCTCCTGCCTCACCTGCCTGGCCAGACCTTGCTTGCCTCTGGTGCTGGGCAGGGAAATTGGGTCTATCCTGTGACTCTAAATCAGGAGCCTGGGGCAGAAAGACCACAGGCCAGGGTCCTCCCTTGCCTGCTGTTTGTTGGGGAATCAAACTTCGGTTTAAATACTGAGCAAACTCCACTAAGGCGACCCTGGATCTGAGCTCCTTTCTGAACACTTTGCCCAGCACTTGGTATCTGCCCAGGGGCCACAGGGCAGTCTTCGCGGCATTCTGGAATTCCTCTTCCTCACAGTCATCCGGGATGAGCAGGAAATGGTGCGTGCTCTCACTTGCACCACTCATGCAGCATTGCCAGTGCCATCATGAATACCTGGCGGGGGAGGGAGCCCGATTGGACAGGGATGCGCACACTGCCACAGCCTCTGCAGTGGTGGCCTGTGGGTGCAAAGAGGATAGAGGGACATTGGTGCCAGACAGCCCACCCTACCACCCCCCACAGCGACCTGGATCTCCTCCCTGGCCAGTTAACACGCTCCATGCCCTGGCTTAGAACCCCCACCATGCACCCCTCACCTCTGCAGTGAGGAGACCTCCTTTTGCCTTGGCCAACACACCTGATCTGGCCTACGTCCATGATCTGGCCACTGCAGCCAGAACCCCACCCACCATCATCTGCAACCCTGCAGCCAGGAACCCTCCCTTCCTGATCCCCGCAGCCGGGAGCCATCCCATCCACTCTTACTTAGCACCTGATCCAGAGTGACCCTGGTCTGCCCAAACAACCTTGAAACCAGCCCCTCACCCTCCACATCCTGAGTCAGAGCCCCGCCCTCTCCCACCAGCACCTGCCCCTCTGCAGCTGGAGCCTCCCTCCGCAGCCAGGAGCCCTTCCCAGGTCCCATCCGAGTAAAGGCCTCGGTCTCCTGCTCACTGTCTCTGACTCTGCAGGCGCTGCCTGGTGTGAAAACACTGCCTGCGGGCTGCGGGGGGACTCTGGGGCCCACTTCAAAGCCCTGGAGTGAGAGAATCACAAGAACACACCTCAGCTCTGCAGTCCGGAGCTGCACAGTCCAAAGGGTCTCCCAAGTCCTCGGTGCTAAGGCCACGTGGGCTTCCCGGTACTCCCAGAAGCCCCAAGTAGATGAAGGAGAAAGATCTCAGCATCTCTGTGTGGGGCAAACGTATGGATCAGGAGATCATGGGAGGAGGCATCAGTGTTGCCATGGCAATAAGACCTGCTTGGTATGACAAAGCTTCCAAAAGCAACAGGTATACCTATTGGCCGTCCAGCTACAAAATGGGAGTCCATGGGTGCCTCAGCCAGTTAAGCATCTGCCTTCAGGTCAGGTCATGGTCCCAGAGTCCTAGGATAGAGTCCCACATCAGGCTCCCTGCTCAGCAGGGAGTCTAGTCTGCTTCTGCCCCTTCCCCTGCTTGTGCATTCCATCTCCCTAATTCTCTTTCAAATAAATAAAATATTTTTTTTAAAAAGAGAGTCCATAGTTAGCTGGGTGCCAATGTCCCTAGTGCGACTCTACATTCACAAGTCAACCCCATCATGCCGGAAATGTCAGTATCTGACACAGGATAGCTGTTCCTAACTTAAAGGCCTAATTACAACTGCTTATGTTGCAAAACCAGCCCTCATTTCTTGGGAAGGTGCTGCAGTGGAGATTGTGAGGTTTGGGATCAAGCAAAGTTGGATTCACCTAGCAGCTGGATGGCCTTGCACAAATTACTGAGCATTTCTGTCCATAATCTGTAAATTGGATTATAAACACTCTTCTTGCAGCATAGTCATGGAGCTTTACCTCCCACTGGACACATGGTAAACTTTCAGTAATGGCCACAAGGACACAGGAATAAGAAGGATGTGATGAGGCAAGCATTGGTGTGAGAGTTGGAGGCTGGTTGTC
The DNA here is from genome assembly GCF_048164855.1 of Canis lupus baileyi. Taxonomy (NCBI): domain Eukaryota; kingdom Metazoa; phylum Chordata; class Mammalia; order Carnivora; family Canidae; genus Canis; species Canis lupus. Next base: position 2,963,683 of record NC_132876.1, read on the forward strand.
GCAGCTAGCTCAGTGGTTCCAAGTCTGAGCCCGGAGGAAAAAGGGTAATATTGGAACTGTTTTCCTGAGAAACACAAAAATTGATTAAGGTGACAGAGTGTGACTCTCTGCTTTTACAGACACCTCCCACTCTCCCACCCCGCCTCTACTAGAAACATTAATTTGATATATTACTTATCTATGTATTTTTTAAAGACCTATTGGGAGAATCCAGATTGGGACCACTAGATATTGGGACAACTAGATAGATATGCATTTGGGGTTTCTACAGATTTCACTCTGTCTATACAGGCCCCATAGTCATGACCAGATCTTTATCCCAGCAATTATTTAAGTCCATGACTAGCCCAGTCCTCTCAGTTCCAAGCCAATTCTCACAGGGAGGATAATAGCCACTGGTATGTGTTTGTCTTTCTCCAGAATTTAGTTAGTTTAGACCTTATTACATCCAAAACTCTCAAGAATCCTTTAAAAATGTGTAACTTTCTTTTAATATCTGATTTTTTGTAGTTGTTACAGTGGGATTAATGATCTGTCATGATCTACATTCTAACCAGAAGCCAGAACAAGCTTATTCCAGACCGTGAAAAAGGTACTTACTGCTCTTGAGACATTTTATTTTTATTTTTTAAAATATTTTATTTATTCTTGAGAGACACAGAGAGAGGCAGAGACACAGGCAGAGGGAGAAGCAGGCTCCATGCAGGGAGCCCGATGCAGGACTCAATCCTGGGTCTCCAGGATCACACCCTGGGCCGAAGGCAGATACTCAACCGCTGAGCCACCCAGGTGTCCCTTTTGAGACATTTTAAATAGTATCTCTTCTAACACTAGAACTACTTAAGATAGTTGGGGTATCCAGCATGCATGACTTTTTGACACAGAGGGAAGGTGATCTTAATGGATATATAATATACCTGAGGTCCATTTCTGTTGAACTAAGAGTATTAGCAATAGGAGCTTCCTTTTGCTCCCTAGCTATGCTACTAACAGGTAGACATAAATATGCACCAGATTTATCAATGGAAAAAATATCCATTGACAATTTTTCTGAGATTCATATTAATTTATCACTTAGATGAATGTTAAAAGTCTTCCTTTTTCCATCCCACCCTTCTTATTCTCAGCCTTCTCAATTTTTTATGTAGAATGATAGAACAATGGCACATTGTAAAGCCAGACTTGGGAACCTGATGTTAGTTCACTATACAAGGTGAAATTGAGTGTTCAATTAACAAATGACTGCTTTCTCTTAAAGCAAAAAGGAATTTTGTATCCATATTTATTATCTTAATTGTTCATGGTATTTCTATCAGTCTCTCCTGGATATACTGCATGATTGACCAGCATTACTGCAAGGTACTTATATTCACAAAAAAAGATTTTGTGTTCTGTCCTAGGATCATTTGGGGGAATGTTCTGTGGTGCCATCACAGCTTACATGGAATGCTTTGAGATTGAATATGGGGAAAAATAACAAAAACAACAGAAAGGAATAGGAAACACAGTGGATAGCAATATAATAACAAGAATAAGTAGATGGTGGGAGCTCAGTATAGTGATATGTATACTCACAGATTACACATGCCAAATAGTACATATAAGCTTCCTAGAGCTAGGAATTCACAACACCAGCCTCCCAAGAGGAAATGCCTCATGACTGTCCTTTGGGGGTATAAGAAGGCAGCTCATTTTGGTGCTGATGTTGCCTCTGTTGAGACTACTGACAAAAGTGCAGCTCCCCCTGGCTGAGTAAGGCAGAGACATTCCTCCAGACCCCAGACTGCCCTAAGAACATCTGCCATTGTCCCCCACTGGCAGCTACCATTAGCACATAGAGTGTGCTGCCTAGAGAACAGAAGAATTAAAACCCTTTCTTTCCCTTTCTTGATAGTGTTCTTTAATGCACAGAATAAAGTTTGATTAAGTCCAGTTTATCTATTTTTTCCTTGGTTGCTTGTGCTTTTGGTGTCAGTTCTAAGGAACCATTGCCCAATCCAAGGTCACAAAGATTTGTCCGTGTTTTTTTCTGTTTTATAGTTTTAGGACTTACACTGAGGTGTTTGATACATTCTGAGTTAATTTTTGTATAACAGATGATATAGGAGTTCAAATTAATTATTTTACATGTGGATATCCAGTTGTCTCAGTACCATTTGTTGAAAATACTGTTATTTCTTCGTAGAAGGTCTTGGCACCCTTGTCAGAATCAATTGACCATAGATGAATAGCTTTATTTCTGTACTCTAAATTCTTTTTTTTTTTTTTAAAGGAGTGAGTACTCTTTTTATTTTTTTTTAATTTTTATTTATTTATGATAGTCACACACAGAGAGAGAGAGAGAGGCAGAGACATAGGCAGAGGGAGAAGCAGGCTCCATGCACCGGTAGCCCGACGTGGGATTCGATCCCGGGTCTCCAGGATCGCGCCCTGGGCCAAAGGCAGGCGCCAAACCGCTGCGCCACCCAGGGATCCCTGTACTCTAAATTCTATTCATATGTCTACCCTTATGCTAATACTATACAATCTTGATGACTGTAGATTTCTATTAAGTTTAGAAGTCAGGAACTGTTGAGAACTCTTTGTTCTTATTTTTCTGTTTTTAAGGCTTTTATTTATTTATTCGTGAGAGACAAATAGAGAGAGGCAGAAACACAGGCAGGGAGCCCGATAAGGGACTCGATCCTGGGACCCTGGGATCAAACCCTGAGCCAAAGGCAGATGTTCAACCACTGAGCCACCCAGGTGCCCCTGTTCTTACTTTTCAAGATTATTTTAACTATTACAGGCCCCTGGAAGTTCCATATAAACTTTAAGATTGGCTTCCCCATTTCTGAAAAAAAGCCATTGGGATTTTTATAGGGAATGCATTCAGTCTTTGGATCAATTTGGAGAATACTGTCAATGATATTAAGTCTTTTATGAGCACAGGATGTATTTCCACTTATGCAGGTCTTTAACTTCTTTAAACAATGTTTTATAGATTTCAGAGTTCAGATCTTTCAGTTCTTTGATTAAATTTATTACTAAGTTTTTTATTCTTTTGGATACTATTGTAGATGGAAGTGTTTCCTTCAGTTCATTTTCATATTGTTTATTGCTAGTTTATAGAAATATAACTGATTTTTATACATTTATCTTGTAGCCTACAACTTTGCTGAACTCATGTATGAACTCCATTAGTTTCTTTATGTATTCCTTAAGGTTGTCTATATGCAAGATTATGCATTAACAAGTAGAAATGGTTTCATTTCTTCCTTTCCAATCTGGATACATCTTACTTCATTTTATGGCTAATTTCCATGGATAGGACCTGCAGAGCAATACTGAATGGAAGTGATAAGAACAAACATCCTTGCCTTGTTGCTGATATTGGAGAAAAAGCTTTTCACCATTTAAGTTGAAATATGCTGTGGGTTTTTCCTAGAAGTTCCATACTGTGTTGAGGAAGTTCTCTTTTACTTCTACATTGGTTGGTTGGTTGGTTTTTGTTGCTTTTATCAGGACATGGTATTGGACTTTTTCAAGTGATTTTTATGAATCTGTTATGAAGGGTTTCTCTCTTTTATTCTATTAATGTGGTACATTGCATTGAGCAATTTTTGTATGTTGAACCAATCTTGCATTCTTTTTAAAAATTATTTTATTTAAATTCAATTTGCCAACATATAGTCTAACACCCAGTGCTCATCCTATCACCAACATTGCATTCTTGAGATAAATCTCAGTTGGTAATGTATTATTTTTTTTTTGTTCTACTGGATTCAGTTTGCTAGTATTTTGGGGGGATACTTTAATCTATATTGATGAAGAAAATCTGTAGCTTTTTTAAAATTTCTTTTCTTCTGATATCTTTGTCTGGTTTTGGTATCAGGGTATTAGCCTCCTAAAATGAATTAGGAAAGGTTATCTCCTATTTTTCTTGAAGAGTTTGAAAAGGTTGTCATTTTAATTATTTTTTAAGTGTCATTAGAATTCACCAATAAAGCAATCTGGTTCTGAGCTTTATTTTTGGGGAAATGTTTTGATTACTAACTCAATCTCTACTTGTTACTGTTGTGCCCAAGATTGCGAATCCGAGAAACCACCAAGGAGCCGACACCGATGCAAACACACGAAGGTTTATTTACAAGCTCGAGCTTGGGTCCAAGTATACCCGACACAGCAGAGCAGGGACTTGGACCCCAATACTAAGAGGCGTAGCAGCTTTATAGGGGCCAGTGGCCAATGGGATAGCAGAAAGTTGCACAGTCATGTCGGCACACACGCAGGGGGCCAATTGAATTACATCTTACCCTATAGTATCCATTTGAGCTGGCCTATTACTTTGGTCAGAATTGGCGCGCAGTTTTGGGGGGCACAAGGCAGGGTTACATTGTTATGAGCCTATTTCTGATTAGGGTTTGCCCAGCGGCTTGACTAGGGTGGGGCAACGCCTTAAACAATAAGCGGGTCATGCGGGGGTGATACAGGAGGTGGCGGGCGCAGCACAAAATGGAGTTAGTCCTGCTCTGCTTGTCCAGGGGTAGGGGATTTTTGTTAAATTTCCTGGGTCCCACAGTTATAATTCTTTTTAAAAAGATTTTATTTATTCATTCATGAGAGAGAGAGGCAGAGACACAGGCAGAGGGAGAAGCAGGCTCCATGCAGGGAACCTGATGTGGAACTCGATCCTGGGACTCCCGGATCACGCCCTGAGCCAAAGGCAGACGCCCAACCACTGAGCCACCCAGGAGTCCCTGATCACTGGTTTATGGCATCACATAAGTTTCAATATGTTGTACTTTCATATTTATTTACTTTGCAGTATTTTGTAATTTCTCTGTGATTTCTTTGACTTGTTTGTTTTGTAGGAATGTGTTTAATTTCCACATATTTGTGAATTTTCCACTTGTCCTTCTGGTATCAATTTCTTTTTTTTTACGATTTTATTTATTTATTCATGAGAGACAGAGAGAGAGAGAGGCACAGGCACAGGCAGAGGGAGAATCAGGCTCCACGCAGGGAGCCTGATGTGGGACTCGATCCTGGGTCCCCAGGATCAGGCCCTGGGCTGAAGGCAGCACTAAACCGCTGAGCCACCCGGGCTGCCCCTGGTATCAATTTCTAATTTTTTTTTTAATTTTTATTTATTTATGATAGTCACAGAGAGAGAGAGAGAGAGGCAGAGACACAGGCAGAGGGAGAAGCAGGCTCCATGCACCGGGAGCCCGACGTGGGACTCGATCCCGGGTCTCCAGGATCGCGCCCTGGGCCAAAGGCAGGCGCCAAACCGCTGCGCCACCCAGGGATCCCTCAATTTCTAATTTAATTCCATTGTGGTTGAAGAGTATACATGGTATGATTACATACTTTTTAAAAATATAATTAATAGGGACGCCTGGGTGACTCAGCAGTTGAGCATCTGCCTTCGGCTCAGGGCGTGATCCCGGAGTCCCAGGATCCAGTCCCCCATCCGGCTCCCTGTGGGGAGCCTGCTTCTCCCTCTGGTTGTGTCTCTGCCTCTCTCTCTCTCTCTTTCTGTGTTTCTCATGAATAAATAAATCTTTAAAAAATATAAATATAAATACAATTAACATACAGTGTTATATTACTTTCAAGTGTACAATATAATGATTCAACAATTCTATAAATTACTCAATGCTCATCATGATAAATATACTCTTAATCCCCATCACCTATCTCACCCATTCCCCCCTCCACCTTCCCTCTGGTAACCATCAGTTTGTTCTCTAGTTAAGAGTCTGCTTCTTGGTTTCTCTCTCTCTCTCTCTCTCTCTCTCTCTCTCTCTCTCTCTCCCTTTGTTTGTTTTGTTTCTCAAATTCCACATATGAATGAAATATTATGGTATTTGTCTTTCTCCGACTGACCTATTTCACTTAGCATTATACTCTAGATCCATCCATGCTATTGCAAATGGCAAGATTTCATTAATTTTTATGACTAATATTTCAGTGTATGTATGTGTGTGTGTGTGTATTTTATCTTCTTTATCCATTCATCTATGGATAAACACTTGGGTTGCTTCCATATCATGGCTATTTTTTTAAATTTATTTTTTATTGGTGTTCAATTTGCCATCATATAGAATAACACCCAGTGCTCATCCCGTCAAGTGCCCACCTCAGTGCCCGTCACCCAGTCATCCCCACCACCACCCCCCACCTCCCCTTCCACCATCCCTAGTTCGTTTCCCAGAGTTAGGAGTCTCTCATGTTCTGTCTCCCTTTCTGATATTTCCCACTAATTTTTTCTCCTTTCCCCTTTATTCCCTTTCACTATTTTTTATATTTACCAAATGAATGAGACCATATAATGTTTGTCCTTCTCTGATTGACTTATTTCACTCAGCATAATACCCTCCAGTTCCATCCACCAAAGAGGTAAAGGACCTATACCCTAAAAACTACAGAACACTTCTGAAAGAAATTGAGGAAGACACAAAGAGATGGGAAAATATTCCATGCTCATGGATTGGAAGAATTAATATAGTGAAAATGTCAATGTTACCCAGGGCAATTTACATGTTTAATGCAATCCCTATCAAAATACCATGGACTTTCTTCAGAGAGTTGGAACAAATTATTTTAAGATTTGTGTGGAATCAGAAAAGACCCCGAATAGCCAGGGGAATATTCAAAAAGAATACCATAGCTGGGGGTATCCCAATGCCAGATTTCAGGTTGTACTACAAAGCTGTGGTCATCAAGACAGTGTGGTACTGGCACAAAAACAGACACAGAGATCAATGGAACAGAATAGAGAATCCAGAAGTGGACCCTCAACTTCATGGTCTACTAGTATTTGACAAAGCAGGAAAGACTATCCACTGGAAAAAAAGACAGTCTCTTCAATAAATGGTGCTGGGAAAATTGGACATCCACATGCAGAAGAATGAAACTAGACCACTCTCTTGCACCATACACAAAGATAAACTCAAAATGGCTGAAAGATCTAAATGTGACACATATCATGGCTATTGTAAATTGTAAATAATGCTACAGTAAACATAAGGGTGCAAATATCTTTTTGAATTAATGTTTTCATTTTCTTTGGGTAAATACCCAATAGTGGAATTACTGGATGGTTTGGTATTTCTATTTTCAATTTTCTCAGGAACTTACATACTATTTTCCACAATGGCTGCACCAGCTTGCATTTCACCAAAAGTGCATGAAAGTTCCTATTTCTTCACATCCTCACCAACACTTGTTATACTTTGTACTTGTGATTTTAGCCTTTCTGACAGATGTGAAGTGATCTCATTGTTTTGATTTGTACTTCCCTGAGGATTAGTAATGTTGAGCACCTTTTCATGTGTTTGTTTCCCATCTATTTCCCATAATGTCTATTTATGTCCTCTGTCAATTTTTAATCAGATTATTTGATTTTTGTGGTGTTGAGTTGTAGAAGTTCTTTACATATTTTGGATATTAACCCCTTATCAGATATATTACTTGCAAATATCTTCTGCCATTCATTAGGTTGTCTTTTTTGGGTTTTTTAAGACTTTATTTATTTATTTACAAGAGACACAGAGAGAGGCAGAGACAGGCAGAGGAAGAAGCAGGCTCCCTGCGGGGAGCCTGATGCAAAACTTGATCCCAGGACCCCAGAATCACGACCTGAGCTGAAAGCAGATGCTCAACTACTGAACCACCCAGGTGTCCTGGATTGTCTTTTTGTTTTGTTGATGGTTTCCTTCACTGTGCAAAAGCTTTTCATTTTGGTGTAGTCCCAATAATTTATTTTAGATAGATTGATAGTATCATGTCATCTTCTTTTGTTTGCCTTGTCTTAGGAGACCTATCTACAAAAATGTCGCTAGGGCTGTTGGCAAAGAAATTACCACCTATGTTTTCTTATAGGATTTTTATGGTTTCAAGTCTCATGTTTAGGTCTTTAATCCACTTTCAGTTTCTTTTTGTGTATGGTGTAAGAAAGTGGTCTAGTTTCATTCTTTTGCATGTAACTATCCAGTTTTCCCAACACCATTTGTTGAAGAGATTATCTTTTTCCCATTGCATATTTTTGCCTTGTTATAGGTTAATTGACCATAAAAGTGTGGTTTATTTCTGGACACTGTTCTGTTCCATTGATCTATGTGTCTGTTTTTGTGCCAGTACCATACTGCTTCTTTAAAAAATTTATTTATGATAGTCACAGAGAGAGAGAGAGGCAGAGACACAGGCAGAGGGAGAAGCAGGCTCCATGCACTGGGAGCCCGACGTGGGATTCGATCCCGGGTCTCCAGGATCGCGCCCTGGGCCAAAGGCAGGCCCCAAACCGCTGCACCACCCAGGGATCCCCATACTGCTTTGATTACTATGGTTTTGTAGTATATCTTGAATGCTGGGGCTGTAATACTTCCAGTTTTGTTCTTCTTTTTATTTTTTATTATTTTTAAGAGATTTTATTTATTCATTGAGAGAGAGAGAACAAGAGTGCCAGGGAGGAGGGGCAGAAAGAATCTCAAGCAGACTCTGTGCTGAGCATGGAGCTGGATGCAGGGCTTGATCTCACAACCCTGAGATCCTGACCTGAGCCAAAACTAAGAGTTGGTCCCTTAACTGACTGAGCCACCCACGTGCCCCCTGGTTCTTTTTTAAGATTGCTTTGGCTATTCAGGGTCTTTTGTAGTTCCATATAAATTTTAGTATTATTTGTTCTAGTTCAGTGGAAAATACTTTTGGCATTTTGATAGGGATGGCATTGCATGGGTAGGTTGCTTTGGGTTGTATAGATATTTAACGATATTCGTTCTTACAATCCATGAGCATGGAATGTCTTTCCATTTCTTTATGCCATCTTCAATTTCTTTGATCAGTGTTTTATAGTTTTTAGAGTACAGGTCTTTCATCTCTTTGTTTAGGTTTATTCCTAGGTATCTTATTATTTTGGGTGTAATTGTAACTGGTATTGTCTCCTTAATTTCTCTTTTTGCTACTTCATTATTAGTGTCTAGAGATGAAATAGATTTCTGTATATTAATTTTGTATCCTGTGACTTTACTTAATTCATTTTTACTTCTAGTAGTTTTTTGGTGGTATCTTTTTTATGCATGTAGTTTCATGCCATATGGAAATAGAAGAAGTTGTACTTCTTCCTTACCAATTTTGATTCCTTTTATTTCTTTTTCTTGTCTAGTTGCTGTATCTGGAACTTCCAGTACTATATTCAATAAAAGTGGAAAGAATGGACATCCTGTTCCTGATCTTAGAGGAAAAACTCTCAGTTTTTCACCCTCAGTTGACTATAAATCTTTCATGTATTGCCTTTATCATGTTGAGGTATGTTCCCTCTAAACCTACTTTGTTGAGACCTTTTTTTAAATCATGAATGGACGTTGTATTTCATGAAATGCTTTTTCTGCATCTATTGAAATGTTCATATGATTTGTATCCTTTCTCTTGCTAATATATCAAGTTGATTGCTTTGCAAATATTGAAACACGCATATTGGAATAAATCTCACTTGATTGTGATAAATGAGTTTTTTAGTGTATTGTTGGATTTGGTTCACTAATATTTTTTTAAAGATTTTATTTATTCATTCATGAGAGACAGGGAGAGGGAGGGAGGGAGAGAGAGAGAGAGGGAGAGGGAGAGGCAGAGACACAGGCAGAGGGAGAAGCAGGCTCCATGCAGGGAGCCCAACGTGGGACTCGATCTGAAGACTCCAGAATCACACCCCAAGCAGAAGGCAGACATCCAACCACTAAGCCACCCAGGCGTCCCTATTGCTTGGAATAATTTGAGGAGAATAAATATTAAGTCTTCTTGAAATGTTTAGTAGAATTCACCCATGAATCCATCTTGTTCTGGACTTCTGTATGTTGGGAGTTTTTTATTATTATTACTGATTCCATTTAACTGCCAGTAATCAGTCTGTTCAAGTTTTCTATTTCTTCTTGATTCAGTTTTTTTTAATTTTTATTTATTTATGATAGTCACAGAGAGAGAGAGAGAGGCAGAGACACAGGCAGAGGGAGAAGCAGGCTCCATGCACCGGGAGCCCGACGTGGGATTCGATCCCGAGTCTCCAGGATCGCGCCCTGGGCCAAAGGCAGGCGCCAAACCGCTGTGCCACCCAGGGATCCCTTAATTCAGTTTTAAAAGGTTATATGTTTCTAGAAGTTTTTTTTCTTGTCCTATTTATTGATATATAATTTTTCATAATATTCTCTTATAATCCTTTATATTTCTGTGGTATTGGTAGTTACTTCACCTTCTTCATTTCTGATTTTATTTATTCTAATCTTCCCTATTTTCCAAAAAAAAAAAAAAACAGGATTTATTTAGCTAAAGGTTTATCAATTTTGTTGATCTTTTCAAATAACCAGCTCCTGGTTGATCATTGATCTGTTCTATTTTTTTTTTTAGCCTCTATTTCATTTATATCTGCTCTGATCTTTATGATTTCCTTCCTTCTACTAGCTTTGAGCTTTGTTTATTCTTCTTCTTCTAGCTTCTTTAAGTGTAAAGTAGTGAGATTTTTCTTGCTTCTGGACATGGGCCTGATTGTTGTAATCTTCCCTCTTAGCACAGCTTTTGCTGTATCCCAAAGATTTTGGACTGTAATGTTTTCATTTTTCAACATATATTTTTTCATGTCCTGTTTGATTTCTTGGTTGAGCCATCTCTTGTTTAGTAGAATGTTATTTAGCTTCCATTTATTTGTGTTATTTCCAGATTTTTTTCTTACGACTGATTTCTTGTTTCATACTGTGGTTGGAAAAGATGCATGAAATCATTTCAATCTTTCTGAATTTGTTGAGACTCATTTTGTGGCCTAACATGATCCATTCTGGAGGATATTTCATGTGCACTTTAAAAGGCTGTGTATTCCACTATTTTGGATGGAATGTTCTGAATGTATCTGTTAGATCCATCTGGTCCCATGTGTCATTCAATGCCACTCTTTCCTTGTTGATTTTCTGTCTGGATTATCTATCCTTTGATGTAAGTGGGCTATTAAAGTCCCCTATTATTATTGTATTACTATAACTTTCTTCCTTTATGTCTGTCAATAGTTGCTTATTATAGTCTTTATTTTAAACTCTATTTTGTCCAATAGAGATATTGCTACCCCAGCTTTTTTGCTTCCATCTACATAATAAATATTTTTTCATCCCCTCACTTTCAATCTGCAAGTGTCTTTATGTCTGAAGTGACATAAAGAATGTCTGAATGACTGTCTTTTCTAAACAGCATATAGATGGATCTTGCTTTTTTTATCCATTCAATCACCCTATATCTTTTGAATGGAGAATTTAGTCATTTACATTCAAAGTAATTATTAATAAGGATGTACATATTTCAATTTTGTTACTTGTTGTATGGTTGTTTTGTAGTTCTTCTCTGTTCCTTTCTTCACTTGGTATCTTCCCTTGTGGTTTGATGGCTTACTTTGTGATATGCTTGGATTTCTTTCTTTTTATTTTTTGCATATGTATTATAGAGTTTTGACTTGTGGCTACCATTAGGTTGATATAAAACAACCTATATCTATAGCAGCCTACATTACATTGATGGTCACTTAAGTTTGAACCCATTCTAAAAGCACTAAATTTTTACTTCCCCTTGCCACATTTTATGTATGCTTTTTTAAATTTTTTTTTATTTTTTTTTGTATGCTTTTTTTTAGTTTGTAAATCCCTCAACTGACTTTTATAGATATAATTGATTTTACTGCTTTTGTGCTTTAACCTTCATACTGGTTTTATTTTATTTTTTTAAAGATTTTTATTTATTTATTTATTTATTTATTTATTCATGAGAGACACAGAGAGAGAGACACAGGCAGAGACATAGGCAGAGGGAGAAGCAGGCTTCCAGCAGGGATCCCAACTTGGGGCTCAATCCCGGGACTCCAGGTTCATGCCCTGGGCCAAAGGCGGGCACTAAACCGCTAAGCCACCCAGGCTGCCCTATACTGGTTTTAAAAAGTGATTACTCGGCCATTAGAAATGACAAATACCCACCACTTGCTTCAACGTTGATGTAACTGAGTCATAACTGAGTTATGCTGAGTGAAATGAGTCAATCGGAGAAGGACAAACATTATATGTTCTCATTCATTTGGGGAATATAAATAATAGTGAAAGGGAATAGAAGGGAAGGGAGAAGAAATGGGTAGGAAATATCAGAAAGGGAGACAGAACATAAAGACTCCTAACTCTGGGAAATGAACTAGGGGTGGTGGAAGGGGAGGAAGGCGGGGGGTGGGGGTGAATGGATGATGGGCACTGAGGTGGGCACTTGACGGGATGAGCACTGGGTGTTATTCTGTATGTTGGCAAATTGAACACCAATAAAAAATAAATTTATTATTAAAAATAAAAAGTGATTAATCTAGTAGTTTTAGTACTTGTTTGCATTTACCTGTGAAAATTTTCCTTTCCTAATTTTCTCACTCCTGATTATAGCCTTTTCTTTCCATTCAAATAATTCCCTTTACCAATACTTCTAAGGCTGGTTTAGTGGTGATGAACTCTTTTAACTCCTATTTGTATGAGAAACTCTTTATCATTCCTTCTATTCTGAATGACAGACTTGGTGGATAAAATACTCTTCATTGCAGGTTTTTCTCCTTTCAGCACTTTGAATATATCATGCCACTCTCATCTGGACTGCAAATTTTCTGCTGAAAAATCAACTGATAGCTTTATGGGGTTTCCTCTTGTATGTAACTATATTCCTTTCTCTTGATGCCTTTTAGATTCTCTATCACTACTTTTTACCATTTTAATTATGTGTCTTAGTGTGGGCACTCCTTGGGTTGATTTTGTTGGGGGCTGTCTGTGCTTCCTGGATCTGGATGTCCATTTCCTTCTCCAGCTTAGAGACGTTTTCAGCTATTTCTTCGAATAAGTTTTCTGCCCCCCTTTTGTCTCTCTTCTCCTTCTGGAGAAGACACATCCTTGTAATGTGGATGCAGTATTCTTGATGATGTCACTGATTTTCCTTACCTAGTCTCATTGTTTATTCTTTTTTCTTTTTCCTGTTCAGATTGGTTGCTTTCCATTCTCTGGCTTCCAACTTACTGATCTGTTCTTCTGCTTCTAATCTACTACTGTTCTGTTATGTATTTTTAATTTCATCTATTGAGCTTTCAACTCTGGTTCATTTTTTATATTTTCTCTCTCCTTGTTGAAGATCTCACTAGATCCTCCACTGTTGTCTCAGGTCCAGTATCTTTATGACCATTACTTTGAATTCTTTATCAGGCATATTGCTTATTTCCATTTCACCTAGCTCTTTTGCTGTGATTTTGTCCTGTTCTTTCATTTGGGACATATTCCACTGTCTCCTCATTTTGTATAAGTCTCTGTATTTGTTTCTATGTATTAGAAGAGTTAAGTATGTCTCCTGTTCTTAAAAGTAGTGCCCTTACTAGATGTTATATGCAACTGGTGAATTATTGAAAACTACCTCTGAAACTAATGATGTACTATATGTTGGCTAATTGAATTTAAGTTTTTAAAAAAGTAGTGCCCCTATTAAGAGGTCCTATAGTGCCGGATAGTGCAATGTCCCCCATTCACCAGAACCAGGCACTTCAGGAGTGTCTCCTATGCATGTTGTGTGTACCCTACTATTGTGGCTGAGGCACATTTGCCTTCAGTCCAGGTAGCTAGTGTCCTGCATTGATTTTGTGGGCAGGGTTTGGTCCCTGTGCTGTGAAGGGGCCTGTCTAGAGCTGCCTTGGGCTTGTAGTTGGGTCAGACCAGATACCTGTTTTCAGCCCATTTGCCAGGGTTGTAGTCACATCAAACTGTAGGGCACTCTCCCAGTGCTGTCACCTGAGAGGCTTTCATTGGTGAGTGGGGTTGGCAATCAGATCAGATACCTGCCCCCAGCTCACTGGTGGCTCTGCAGTCAAACCGACACGTGTGGTTATCTTCCCCTCTCTCCAGGGCAGGAATCACTTTGGAGTGAGTGGCACCAGTCCCTTCTAAGGCTGCTTGCAGGCTGTGACATGGCAGGAGCTTTGGAGGGAATCCTGCTAAGTGGGGTATATTGGATGAAGCGGGTTCTTAGGGGATCTCAGGGGCAAAGCCCCCAGTGTTAGCAAGATAGGCGGAGGGTGTTCAGGGTAGTTGTCTCAAGTGCCAGCTGTCTAAGCTAGTGAAGGAGGAAGAAATGGCATCCACCAGCTCTTTTGTTATTGGAGAAGCCTTTTGAAGATTCTTGCCCCTTCAGTGCATGCTCTGAGATTAGCAAATAAATCTCCTTCCCATATACCCTGGACACTTTTCAAATTGCTGTTTCTATGCAGCAGAGTGTTATGCTGTCTTTTTAAGGTCAGGAACTCTGGCTATCCCAGAGCCAAGCCTGCTGATTTTTAAAGTACCCAAAGTTAAGCCCCACTGATTTTCAAAAGCAAATGTTATGGGGATTTGTCTTCCTGGTTTAGGTCGACCCATACTTGGGGTGTCTGCTGTGGGATCTGTTCTCCCTTCTCCTGTACTTATGGTGTCCCTCCTGTTTATGGTTAGTCTCTCTAGGAGTTTGGTTCTTGACCACACCTCCGCCCCTCCTACCCTATTTGATGTGTCTTCCTCTCTATAATTCACTATGGAGAATCTGTTCTGCCAGTCTTGTGGTTGTTCTCTGGGTTTCACTGATGTGGCTGTTATCAGGTGTATCCATGGGACAAGATGATCTTAGGATCCCCCTATTCTGCATCTTCCCAGGCCCCTTAACCAATTACATTACTTTAAATTTATTAACATATGTTTTATCACCAAATGGGCTATCCTAGGGAATTTTTTATGTCTACTTGAGAAGAATGTGTATTCTGCTTTTGTTGGCTTGTGTTTTATGAATGTCTATTAAATCTAGTTGATTTCTAACGTTGTTTAAGTCTTTTATTTCCTTGTCAATCTTCTATTTGCTCTATCCATTATTGCAAATGAGATATTGAAGTTTCCAATTATACTTTTGAAACTATTTCTTGCTTCAGTTCTGTCCATTTTTGCTTCATATGTTTTGGGGCTCTGTTTTTAAGTGCATATATATTTATAATTGTGACATTGTCTTGATGTATTTACCCTTTAAGCATTATAAAATATCCTTGTCAATAGTAACAATTTTTGTCTTAAAGCTACTCCAGTTCTCATTTTGGTTAGTTTGCATGGTATATATTTCTTCATCATTTTGCTTTCAACCAGTTTTTGAATCTAAAGTGACTCTCTTGTATACTGCATATAGTTGGATCATGCTTTTTTTTTTAAATCCATCCTGCTACTGGGAGTTATATTATATATTGGCAAATTGAACTCAATAAAAAATATACAAAAAAAATCTCAGGAGGACTAGACTGTCTGAGTTGATAGTAAGCCACCTTTCCCAACATTTAAAAATAAACTCGGTTCTCAGTGGCATATAAAAAAAAATCCATCCTGTTGATTTCTGCATCTTAATTAAGACTTTAATCAATTTGTATTTAATGTAATTGTTGAAAGGTAGGGTTTATATCTGCATTTTGCAATTTGTTTTCTAAGTGTCTTATGACATTTTTGTTTTTTAATTCCACCATTACTACCTTCTTTATATTAAATAGATATTATCCGGGATCCCTGGGTGGCGCAGCGGTTTGGCGCCTGCCTTTGGCCCAGGGCGTGATCCTGGAGATCCGGGATCGAATCCCACATCGGGCTCCTGGTGCATGGAGCCTGCTTCTCCCTCTGCCTGTGTCTCTGGCTCTCTCTCTCTCTCTCTCTCTCTCTCTGTGACTATCATAAATAAATAAAAATTTAAAAAAATTTAAATAGATATTATCCTATCATTTCAATTTCCCTCTTACTTCTTCCACTATATGTTTTTGTTATTTTCTTTGTGTTTGCCCTTAGGAATTGCCATTAACAACTTGATCTGTAATGATCTAGTTTGGATTCAAACCAACTTAATTTCAATCATATAGAAAAACTTCATTCCTATCAAGCTTCTTCTCCACCCCTGCCTTTATGTTGTTATTGCCACATATTACATTTTTATACATGTTCCCCCATCAACATGTGGATTTGAGTTATTCACTGTTACCTTTCATTCCAACCTAAAGAACTCTTTTTACTATTTCTTGTCAGGCAGGTTTATCTAGGAATGGCTTAACATCTCCTCAATTTTCAAAGCAGTGCTTTGCTAGATATAGAACTCTTGCTTGTCAGAGATTTTTCTTTCAGCACTTTGAATATATCATCTCACTATCTTCTTCTTTACATTTATTCTGATGAAAGAAAGAAAATAGCTGTTAATTTTATTGAGGATCCCTAATAAGGATGAGTCACTTCCCTCTTGCTGCATTCAAAATCCTCTCTTTGTCTTGGGATTTTGGCAGTTTGTTAGTATATCTCAGTGTGGATCTCTTTTGAGTTTATTCTGCTTCGGTTTATTCAATGTGTATATTATTATTATTCATCATATTTGGGAAGTTCTCAGCCATTGTTACTTTGAATATTCTTTCTGCCCCTCCCTTTCATCTCCTTTGGGGATTCCCACTATGCATATGTTAGTATGCTTGATGGCATTTGTTATGGAATGAATGTTTGTGTCTTCCCAAAATTCACACGTGATGGTTTTTGGAGGTGAGGTCTTTGTGAGGTAACTAGGTCATGAAGGTAAGCCTCATGAATGGAATTGGTGCCCTTATATGAAGAAACATGAGAAAGATGCTTTCTCTATACTCTCTCTCTCTTTCTCATCTCCTCCTCCTCCTCTTCCTCCTCCTTCTTCTTCTTCTCTCTTTCTTTTGCTCTCTCTCTCCCTTTCTCTTCCTCTCCCCCATGTGAGATCACAGACAGGAGATGGCCATTTGCAAGCCAGGAAGAGAATCCTCACCAGAACCTGACCATACTAGCACTCTGAACTCAGACTCCTAAGCTCCATAACTGTGAGAAATATTATTGTTTAAGCCACTAAGTCTATGGTATTCTGTTATAGTAGCCTGGACTGACCAAGAGAGCATCCCACAGGTCTCTAAAGCTCTGTTAATTTTTATTCTTGTTCATCCAAGTATTTGTTTTCTGCCTGATTAGATCTAAATTCTGCAGTCATGAAGTCTCTTGAATCCTTTATGCTCTTTTTCTAGAGCCACCAGTAGCTTGATAATAGTGCTTCTGAATTGGCTTTCTGACATTGAATTGTAATCCAAATTTTGTAACTCTGTGGGAGAGGGGACTGTTTCTTTCTTTTGAGATGAGTTTCTAGTCATTTTGCTCAGTGCAGAGTGGCCAAAAACAAGTTGTACTGGGAAAAGGAGAAAAAGAGGGAAGAGAAAGAAGAAGAAGAAGAGAAGAAGAAGAGAAGAAGAAGAAGAAGAAGAAGAAGAAGAAGAAGAAGAAGAAAAGAAAAAAGAAAAAAAAGGGGAAGCAAACAGAAAACAAAAAACAAGGGGAAGTATCCTCTGATTCTATATACTACAAATCCCTCCTCCTCCCCTGGAACTTTCCAGCGCTGCTTGGTCAATAACTTGCTTTTCCCCTGTCCTTTTAGTGGGTCTTCTGGGGGAGGGGCCTGCTGTGCTAATTCTCAGGTGTACTTGGGGGAGCTGCTCAGCCCCCTGCATGGTGCACAGCTCAGTGGGAGTTGTTTATCCTGTGAGGACACTGTGAGGCTCAGTGGGGGTTGTTTATCCTGTGAGGTCCCCCGCTCAGTCCCAGGTACAAGGTGACACCAGGAGGAACAACCACAGTGGCTGCGGCCAGCTCTCCAGTGCTAGAGTCAGCTCCCACAGTAACTACCGCAGCTCCCAGTCTGCAGGGGTCTGGATGCTCCAGGGGCAGAGGCTGTGGACCTGCTCAGCTCGGGGCCACCCGGCGGATGGAATGTCCTTGCTGTCCTGGGCCCTCCTGGCCTCTGCCTGTCCCGGGGGGAGTGCCGGATCCTGGGCCGTGTCCCCCGGCTCCTTGTGGGCCTGCGCTGCTGGAATCGCCCTCCCGGCCCCGCAGCCCCCTCCACGCAGAGCCGGTGCCCGAGCCCCTCTGAACTGCTCCCGGGTCCAGCCGGGCACACGCTGCAGCCCTTTAGGGAGCTCGGCGCACTCTCCCCGGGGCACAGGTGCTCTGTTAGTGTCCCAGGGAGCCTGAGGGCATCCCCGCCCCCCTGGGATCCTGCTCTAACTCCCTGCGAGCGCCTTTCCAACCGGAAAATTGGTGAAGCTCCTGCTTCTCCAGGACCGGGCTTTCCTGTCCTGGGGGCACTCGCCGCCCGAATTTGTAGGTTTTCAGGATGATTTGAAGGTTATCTAGGTAAATTAGTGCGGACAGGTGACTTGGGGACCCTACTCTTACGCCATCTTGCCCCCTCCTCAGAGTATTTGTTTTGACCTATGTTCACATTGCTGATCTTTCTTCTGTCTACTCAAATCTAGTTTTGAATCCCTCTAGTGAACATTTTGCTTCAGTTGTACTTTCTAACTACAAAATTTCTATATGGCTTTTTAAAATAACCTTTATCTATTTATTATATTCTCTACCTAATGACACCTTGTTCTTATACTTCGCTTTAATTCTCTAGACATGGTTTCCTTTGGTTCTTTGAGCATATTTAAAATACCTGACTTAAGGTCCTTGGTTAATAATCCAATATCTGGGATTCGCCAGGGCTAGTTTCTATTGATTTCTCTTTCTTCTGGTGTGTAAACCATATTCTCTGGGGTTTTTTGGCAAGTCTCGTATTTTTTATTGAAAACTATAAATTTTGAATATTACACTGTAACAGCTTTGGAAATCAGATATCTTTCCCTCACCAGGGTTTGTTGTTACTGCTGCTCATTTTAGTTTAAGTTCTTTTTAGTGACTTTTCTGAACTAATTGTGTAAAATCTATGTTCTTTGTCATGTGTGCCACTGAAGTATCTGCTTGGTTAGCTTGGTAGCCAACTACTCATTAAACAGAGATTTTCTTCAATGCTTGGAACCAGTAAGTCTCCCAGTCTTTGAAGAGAGATTCCGGGTACATATTAAGGCATACATTCAACACTCAGCCAGGCAATTTACAACTCCAACTTAGCTTTCACTTCTACTGTACAGAGCCTTAAGGTCAGCCAGTGGTGAAAGCCTTCTAAAATCTTTCTTGAGAGTTCATACAGCCATACAAATGTACATGGCCTCCTGGATTCCCAGGACTATGTCAGAGATTTTCAAAGCCCCTACAGAAATCTGTGGTATAATAAAAAATTATATTTAGTCTTTGCTCCCAGTTCCTAGCACACACTCCTAAATCCTTGTAATTTCCTGAGTGACAGAAGTGATAAGAGCATGTTTTGTTCTAATATTTGATCCTTGACCTTGGTTCATGGCACAGAGCTCCTAAATAATTTGTAATTTTCTGAATAATAAGAGTGATAAGAATGCCTTTTGTTTTAATAATATAATTCTTGGTGGGCCTCTAGTTAGTTTCAAGATGATGCTGTTAGTCAGAAACTCCAAGCCTTGATTAGAGGCCTGAGCTTTCAACACCACCTCCCAACCTCCAGGGAGGGGAGAGGGACTGGATATTGAGTTAAGAGTTGATCATGATTATGTGATGAAAGTGCCATAAAAAAGCATAAATGATGGAGTTCAGAGAGATTGTAAGTTGGTGAAAACATCCATATTCTGGGAAGGAGGCATTCCATGGAACAAAGACTCCTGAACTCAGGACCCTCCCTGATCTTGCCCTGTGTGTCTCATTGGCTGGCTAGTTATTTGTATCCTTTATAATACAGTGGTAAATGTAAGTTAACCATTCCCCTGAGTTCTGTGAGCAGTTCTAGCAAATAATCAAACCCAAAAGTTAGATTGTAGGAACACCTGACTTTGTAGCCAAGTTGGGCTGAAATGTGAATTACCTGAGTGCCACTGCTTGCAAATGGTGTCTGATTTGTGGGCAGTCTTTGAGACTGAGCTTTTAAACATGTAGAGTCTAATGCTAACCCCAGATAGTGTCAGAATTGATTTGAATTGTAGGACACCTATTCAGTGTTGAAATTGGTTGATGTCAGGAGGAAAAAAAACCTCTAAACATCTAATTCCTCAACTTTTCCTTTTAAGCAATTTGGTTGATCTATTGTTTGCTCTGGTTGTTATCCATGGCTTTAGGCAGCTATATTAAAACACTCACAAGTAAATGTTTTCAGCAGACATCTCAATGGAAGAAATTTTAATACTAGTGACCTCCAAGTTAGGTAAAAAAAAAAAAAGACAATACTTTTGAGTAGGGTGTTCTAGGGAATCACAAGATAGGTTAAATAAGGATAGTTCTTTGGGGCTGAGACTTTAAGAGCTGTAGGGGTGCCTGGGTGGCTGAGTCAGTTAACCATATGACCCTTGGTTTTGGCTTGGGTCCTGATCTCAGGGTTGTGGGATTAAGCCCCATGTTGGGCTCTGCATTCAAGGAGTAGTCTCCTTGAGATTCTTTTCCTGCTCTGCTCCTCCCCCTGCTTGCACTCTTGCGCACTCTCTCCCTAAAATAAATAAATAAATAATATTTTTTTTTTAAAAAAAGAGCTCTAACTCCATTCTTTTCCCTCTGATACCAACAATGTGGGCTGTTCTTTTTCAAAGCATCTAGAAAAATGGAGTGTGAAGAATGAGATTAAGGCAAATTAAAACACCACAAAGCTCACTCTTGTTATTCAGATTAAGCCATTTTAAAAAAACAAATGTACCCCAGGTTGGTACAAGTTTTTGGTTAATTTTCAGAGTTCTGAAAAAAGTTAATTCTGATCCTTTTTTTGCCAGTCTTCTCATTGCTTTCATGGGTGGGAATATTTTATAGGTCCTTACTTCACTACTTTAGCTAACACCTTCATACCATTTTCTCTCTTTCTGCTGACACCCAGTATCATGGAAACTGGATACTTTTCTGTTGCAGCTTTCCAGATTCCATTCTCCAGCTCTCTAGATACTAAGTGCAATGACTCCTTGTTTTGTTTGTTTGTTTTCCCTGGTTCACCACTAATTGCCTCTATTCATGGACCTGGTGCATATTCATCATTTCAACAAAGGATTTTCTCTTACAGGGAGGAATGAATAAACAAGGCTAGAATGAACTGAGTGAGGGAGAAATTCAGTGAAAAGGTGGCATAATAAGATAGTAAATCAAAGAATGTTTTACATTGAGGTCACCCTATTCTAAGGAAGGTTGTACATTGCCTCAGACTAAGATCAAAGTTTAGGAGCCTCAGGGAAAGAGAAATACCAAACTAAGTCTAATGAGTATTGTGTGCTCCTTGATCAGTGGGGACAAAACAATTTAGCGAATTATTTATGATGCAAAGAATGGGAATTTGGAGACCCTGTCTGGCTTTGTCACAGATAAGCGGGGCTTTGGCCCCGCTAAGAGGGGTATCCCTAAGTTTTATGTAAGTCATATGGGGAAGGCAGGTTCTTTGAAGTAAGCCATTTCTCAGAACGCAAAGAGAGGCTTCTTTAAAAAAAAAAGATTTTATTTCTTATTCATGAAAAACAGAGAGAGAGAGAGGTAGAGACACAGGCAGAGGGAGAAGCAGGCTCCATGCAGGGATCCCGACATGGGACTGGATCCCAGGTCTCCAGGATCATGCTCTGGGCTGAAGGTGGTGCTAAACCACTGAGCCACCCAGGCTGCCCCAAAGAGAGGCTTCTTAAACTTTGCTGTTTCCCAGTTATCATAAGAATCAGGTAATATTCAAGATTTTCAGTACCCCCTCCTTTTGTTCAAGTTGCATGACATTTATCATCACTGAACACCTTAGAGGGTCATAGTGTCCTGAATTTGTAGAGGTTTAAGAAATAGTCTCCTGATGACTTTAGTTGGTGTTACTCTTATAAAATTATTTAAACCATCTGCTGAGAGGTGGGGGCAAAGGTCAGTGGTTTTAGAGTTTAAAAGAAAGATGTCTAAAATCAAAGAATGAAATATTAATGTAGAAGTTTGTATTAAAGGGGGCACCCCGATGGCTCAGCGGTTTAGTGCCGCCTTCAGCCCAGGGCGTGATCCTGGAGACCCGGGATCGAGTCCCATGTCAGGCTCCCTGCATGGAGCCTGCTTCTCCCTCTGCCTATGTCTCTGCCTCTCTCTGTGTGTCTCTCAAGAATAAATAAGATCTTTAAAAAAGAAGTTTGTATTAAAATTTAAGGACAGTGCATGAAAATCATTTGATTATGCAGCACTGGTTGTTGAGTTTTTTGATGTTCTCTGGGACATTGTCCACAGTCTTCTCAGTCTTATCTTTCCTAAGAAATATGCATAATCTGAACATTTTCTCCAATATCCCGGAAGGAGGAGGGCAGATTCCCAGGGCCAGACTTGAGGCCACTTGCCCAGGGTCCAGGGTTTCTCCTGTCTCCCGTCCTCCACAGAGGCAGGAAAGTGGCTGTCCCACTCAATCCTAGAAGGACTCAAACCCCACAACCTCCCAACACACTCACACGCTCACCTCACACACATCCACACTCTTGCAGGCTCTGCTTGCTCGCACACTGACACAGTCTCACACACTGGGGTATTGTCACATTCACTCACACTCTTACACACTCTCACACATTCATTGACAGTCACATTCACACACAAACACTCACACCTGTTCAGGAAACACACATGCACAAAGACACTCTGAGTGAGGGAGAGACATCGCCCCTCCTCTTATTATGCCACCCCTCCTCCACCAGATCCTGGCAGGCCAGTGGAAAGCGGCCAGTTGCCATGGCCCCGCTAAGACACCCAGGACAGGAATGCTTCCTGTGGGGCCTTTCGTGATGATAACAGAGAACAGAGCCCACCTGGGGAGCTCACCCAATTCCTGTAGCACACCCTGATGGGACACATCCAAGTGCTCCCACAACATGGGGCCAAGGCCACTGGGCCAAGGAGACTCAGGCATGGCCATGATCACCCCGTTCTCAACCACCTCCTGCAATCCTCCTTCCATCGCCCATGTGTCTCATTACCCAGCATCTCCAGGGGCCCCTCCATCCGCACAGCCCCACTGTCTGCAGCTCTCGCCCCCTGGCCTGGGTTTCCCTAGATGCGTGGTTCCTGCAGGCTGGTTCTTCTTCAAAAAGTCATGCAGGATGAGCACCAGCCATGCCCTTGTCCATTCTTCCTGCCATCTCCTGGAACTAGGCTCAGGGTCTCCGGGGTGGGGTGGGGGCAGCTGCTCAGATAAGAACACATACACACGTCTCCACAAGAACAATCAGAAACCAGCCTAAATCTTCACCAAGAAAGCAGAAGTTGAGCTCACAACAGTGGAGGAGAGAGAGCAGAGCCTTGGTGGGCACTGAAGCTCATGGCACCTGTGCTGACAGGTGGGTGCCCCGTGAGTCCAGGACACCCACGGTGAGTTCCTGCACACCTCAAGGCTCTGCACGGGAATGATGGCTATTGTGTGTAGGGTGAGGGTGTGGATGTGGGTGAGCGGAGGGTGAGAGTGTGGGGAGGGGGATAGCTTGACACATGGGTCACCAAGGAGCCCACAGAGACACTAGTGGGCATCCCATGTGGCCCAGAGGACCAGTGGGCATCTTTAACTCAGAGCCCATGGGGTGGGCATTTGGGAGTGGCCAGACAATGGGATTGATGCCTGAGTTCCCAGTTGCACCTCCTTCAGTCTCTGCTGTGTTGGGGTCCTTGTCTGAGGGTAAGGTACCCCTTGTGCTGGGTGTGATGGTCTCTTGCTTGCATTGCTGGCACCTCTTTGAGCCAATTTGGCTTTGTGGTTGGAGTCCTTTCCAGCTAATGTAGAGGGAGAGTTCTTGACATGGACCCAGTTGTCCTGCTCCTGTGCCTCACTCAAGTCCCCTTCTGTTTGTGTGAAGTGCCTTCCCCCTTGTTAAAACCTTTCTGTTAGGGAGACAGAACATGAAGACTCCTAACTCTGGGAAACGAACTAGGGGTGGTGGAAGGGGAGGAGGGCGGGGGGTGGGGGTGAGTGGGTGGCGGGTGCTGAGGGGGGCACTTGACGGGATGAGCACTGGGTGTTATTCTGTATGTTGGCAAATTGAACACCAATAAAAAATAAATTTATTATTTAAAAAATAAATAAAATTAAAAAAATTAAAATCTAGAAAAAATAAATAAATAATAAAACCTTTCTGCTAAACAAACAAACAAAACAAAACAAAAAACCTTTCTGCTCCCTGCTAGGGGAAGAGGTGCCTGGATCTCTTGAGCCTATGTTTCCTAGGGCTCATAGCTCCAGCCTCTTTGTTGTTTCCTGACTCATCTGCTGGAAGATGAGACTTCTGCTTTAGTAGAGGTTGGTTCTTGTTCCGAGGACATGGTGCCTGGCTGTGGCCTTCCTCCCCACTACTGTAGCAGCATGGCATTGACCTGTGCTTCAACGATAGGCCATAATCTTCTGTGGCCCCTTCACACTTGCCTTTTCATGGTGGTCTCCCAGTCCTCTTCATCTCAGATGAGATGGTGGCCTCTCAGTCCTCTTCATCTCAGATGAGCAGCATTAACTCCAGAAAAATGGGAGCACAGCCTCAGTGATCCAGGAGGTCTAGCTTACCCCATAGTGTAGTGGTCATATGGGCTTGAACTAGGATGTGTTTCAGGTGAATCATGTGGGTGCTATGCACTGACAAGGGGCTGGACTGCAAGCCTTTCTGTATCGGCGGGGGGGCTCTTATCATAGCAAAAAAGCAGAGATTTTCTCTCCAAATTTCTGAATGGTCTGAAGGGAGCTAAACTGTAAGGTTCTACAGTCCTCTCTATTCCCAACGATCTGCTTCAGGGCATCCAGGCACTGCTCCACAATCATAGAGTCATTGCTGCCCAAGCACTCATGTGATTGATAGTGCAGAGCCATGTATGCTTTGCAGCAGATGTCACCTCTTCTCTACCTGAGACACTTGCCACATCTACATCATCTCTGACCTGCTCCAGATTTCAAACTTTTCTTTGACGGCAGCCTCACGCAGCTACTGCAGCACTAGGGTGTCAGTTGGTCCCGCCCAGAACACTTGAGTTCTGCTCTGCAAGGATATATAATACCTGATTGGTGTGTCCATTTGATACAAAAAAAAAAAAAAAACAGCAAATAGATACTACACCCAGCAGAAGAAGAGAATTAATAAAGATTGGAACAGCACTCAATGAAATAGAGACCAGAAGAACTGTGGAACAGATTAACAAAACCAGCAGTTGGTTCCTTGAAAGAATTGATAAGATAGATAAACCGTTAGCCAGCCTTATTAAAAAGAAGAGAGAAAAGACTCAAATTAATAAAATCATGAATGAGAAAGGAGAGATCACCACCAACACCAAGGAAATACAAATGATTTTAAAAACTTATTATAAGCAGCTATATGCCAAAAAATTAGGCAATCTAGAAGAAATGGACACATTTCTAGAAAATCACAAACTACCAAAACTGAAACAGGAAGAAAGAAAACCAGAACAGGCCAATAACCAGGGAGGAAATGGAAGCAGTCATCAAAAACCTCCCAAGACACAAAAGTCCAGGGCCAGATGGCTTCCCAGGGGAATTCTATCAAACGTTTAAAGAAGAAACCTTACTTATTCTACTAAAGCTGTTCAGAAAGATAGAAAGAGATGGAAAACTTCCAAACTCGTTCTATGAGGCCAGCATCACCTTAATTCCAAAACCAAAGACCCCACCAAAAAGGAGACTTTTAGACCAATATCCCTGATGAACACGGATGCAAAAATTCTCAACAAGATACTAGCCATTTGGATCCAACAGTACATTTAGAAGATTATTCACCATGACCAAGTGGGATTTATTCCCGGAATACAAGGCTGGTTCAACACTCGTAAAGCAATCAATGTGATTGATCATATCAGCAAGAGAAAAAACAAGAACCATATGATCCTCTCAATAGATGCAGAGAAAGCATTTGACAAAATACAGCATCCATTCCTGATCAAAACTCTTCAGAATGTAGGGATAGAGGGAATATTCCTCAGCATCTTAAAAGCCATCTACGAAAACCCCACAGCAGATATCGTTCTCAATGGGGAAACACTGGGAGCCTTTCCCCAAAGATCAGGAACAAGACAGGGATGTCCACTCTCACCACTGCTATTCAACATAGTACTGGAAGTCCTAGCTTCAGCAATCAGACAACAAAAATAAATAAAAAGCATTCAAATTGGCAAAGAAGAAGTCAAACTCTCCCTCTTCACAGATGACATGATACTGTACACAGAAAACCCAAAAGCCTCCACCCCAAGATTGCTAGAACTTATACAGCAATTCGGCAGTGTGGCAGGATACAAAATCAATGCCCAGAAGTCAGTGGCATTTCTATACACTAACAATGAGACTGAAGAAAGAGAAATTAAGGAGTCAATCCCATTTACAATTGCACCCAAAAGCATAAGATACCTAGGAATAAACCTAACCAAAGAGGTAAAGGATCTATACCCTAAAAACTACAGAACACTTCTGAAAGAAATTGAGGAAGACACAAAGAGATGGAAAAATATTCCATGCTCATGGATTGAAGAACCAATATTGTGAAAATGTCAATGTTACCCAGGGCAATTTCCACATTTAACGCAATCCCTATAAAAATACCATGGACTTTCTTCAGAGAGTTGGAACAAATCATCTTAAGATTTGTGTGGAATCAAAAAAGACCCTGAATAGCCAGGGTAATATTAAAAAAGAAAACCATAGCTGGGGGCATCCCAATGCCAGATTTCAGGTTGTACTACAAAGCTGTGGTCATCAAGACAGTGTGGTCCTGGCACAAAAACAGACACATAGATCAATGGAACAGAATAGAGAACCCAGAAGTGGACCCTCAACTTCATGGTCAACTAATATTCGACAAAGCAGGAAGACTATCTACTGGAAAAGACATTCTCTTCAAAAATGATGCTGGGAAAATTGGACATCCACATGCAGAAGAATGAAACTAGACCACTCTCTTACACCTTACACAAAGATAAACTCAAAATGGATGAAAGATCTAAATGTGAGACAAGATTCCTTCAAAATCTAGAGGAGAACACAGGCAACACCCTTTTCGTTTTTGTTTTGTGTTTTTTATAAATTTATTTTTTATTGGTGTTCAATTTGTCAACATGCAAAATAACATCCAGTGCTCATCCCATCAAGTACCCACCTCAGTGCCCGTCGCCCAGTCACCCCTAACCCCAGCCCACCTCCCCTTCCACCACCCCTAGTTCATTTCCCAGAGTTAGGAGTCTTTCATGTTCTGTCTCCCTCTCTGATATTTCCCACTCATTTCTTCTCCTTTCCCC
Organism: Canis lupus baileyi; assembly: GCF_048164855.1. Lineage (NCBI taxonomy): Eukaryota > Metazoa > Chordata > Mammalia > Carnivora > Canidae > Canis > Canis lupus. Next base: position 2,990,892 of record NC_132876.1, read on the forward strand.
TTTATTCCCTTTCACTATTTTTTTATATTCCCTAAATGAATGAGACCATATGATGTTTGTCCTTCTCCAATTGGCTTATTTCACTCAGCATAATACCCTCCAGTTCCATCCACGTCGAAGCAAATGGTGGGTATTTGTCGTTTCTAATGGCTGAGCAATATTCCATTGTATACAGAGACCACATCTTCTTTATCCATTCATCTTTCGATGGACACCAAGGCTCCTTCCAGTTTGGCTATTGGCAACACCCTTTTTGAACTTGGCCACAGCAACTTCTTGCAAGATACATCCATTAAGGCAAGAGAAACAAAAGCAAAAATGAATTATTGGGACTTCATCAAGATAAGAAGCTTCCGCACAGCAAAAGAAACAGTCAACAAAACTCAAAGACAACCTACAGAATGGAAGAAGATATTTGCAAAGGACCAATCAGATAAAGGGCTAGTATCCAAGATCTATAAAGAGCTTATTAAACTCAACACCCAAGAAGCAAACAATCCAATGATGAAATGGGCAAGATACATGAACGGAAATTTCACAGAGGAAGACATAGACATGGTCAACAAGCACGTGAGAAAATGCTCTGCATCACTGGCCGTCAGGGAAATGCAAATCAAAACCACAATGAGATAGCACCTCACACCAGTGAGAATGGTGAAAATTAACAAGACAGGAAACAACAAATGTTGGAGAGGATGTGGAGAAAGGGAACCCTCTTGCACTGTTGGTGGGAATGTGAACTGGTGCAGCCACTCTGGAAAACTGTGTGGAGGTTCCTCAAAGAGTTAAAAATAGACCTGCCCTACGACCCAGCAATTGCACTGCTGGGGATTTACCCCAAAGATTCAGATGCAATGAAACGCCGGGACACCTGCATCCCGATATTTCTAGCAGCAATGTCCACAATAGCCAAACTTTGGAAGGAGCCTCGGTGTCCATCGAAAGATGAATGGATAAAGAAGATGTGGTCTATGTATACGATGGAATATTCCTCAGCCATTAGAAATGACAAATACCCACCATTTGCTTCGACGTGGATGGAACTGGAGGGTATTATGCTGAGTGAAATAAGTCAATCAGAGTAGGACAAACATTATATGGTCTCATTCATTTGGGGAATATAAAAAATAGTGAAAAGGAATAAAGGGGAAAGGAGAGAAAATGAGTGGGAAATATCAGAGAGGGTGACAGAACATGAGAGACTCCTAACTCTGGGAAATGAACAAGGGGTGGTGGAAGAGGAGATGGGCGGGGGTTTGGGGGACTGTGTGAGAAGCACTGAGGTGGGCACTTGATGGGATGAGCACTAGGTGTTATGCTATATGTTGGCAAATTGAACTCCAATAAAAAGAAATTTTAAAAAAAGAAGATGTGGTTTATGTATACAATGGAATATTACTCAGCCATTAGAAACAACAAATACCCACCATTTGCTTCAACATGGATGGAACTGGAGGGTATTATGCTGAGTGAAATAAGTCAATCAGAGTAGGACAAACATTATATGGTCTCATTCACTTGGGGAATATAAAAATTAGTGAAGTGGAATAAAGGAAAGGAGAGAAAATGAGTGAAAATATCAGTGAGGGTGACAAAACATGAGAGACACCTAACTCTGGGAAATGAACAAGGGGTAGTGGAAGGGGAAGTGGGCGGGGGGTTTGGGGTGACTGGGTGATGGGCACTGAGGGGGGAACTTGGTGGGATGAGCACTGGGTATTATGCTATATGTTGGCAAACTGAACTCCAATAAAAAAAAAATTTTTTTTTAATCAAATTTTCTTTGGCTGGGCTGGGAAAGTGCTACCTGAAAAACACTTTTAGTTTTCAGTACCACATGCTTTCTTTCAAGTGCTGCAAAACTGGTGGTTTGACTTGGGCCAAACCCTCTGGCTCCATGTCCTCAGTGGTTTCTATACCCCAGTGTTTTGCTGACATCTGCCATTCTCTGGCTGTTGTCTTTCAGGAAGCAGAGCAGTCTATTGATAAATTCGTCATCTGGGTTCCAGGGTTTTACTTCCTCTTCCCTGGCACCTCCATTTCCTGGTATTTGAGCATCATAGTGTAATTGAGAGTCAGCAAATTCAATGAAGACTGACTTAGCATTTTCCTCCTTCCTGAACCTCTGAGCAGGAGAGAACATGAGACTATTGCATTCTCACGTGCTATACAGGCCCAGGGCACCTGGCACCTCCTTTGCCAGGGCAAAGGCTAAATTAAGGAAATGTGGAGTTCCCCTTCCTCATAAAATGCCTGACAGATGATAAAGATGGCTGGAGCTCTCCACAATGCAATGGGTGTGGAAAGCGTGTGACAAGGTGCAGTGTTGCCATGGATACTGAGAACACATGGACCGTGGATTTCTATCATAAAGTGGTGTCATATGGTGAAGTTAAGACCATTGAGAAGCAACAGGTGATGTCACTGGCCTCTAACCAGTGAAGTGTCCTAGTAACTGGGTTGTGAGGGAGGGAGGAGAGATGGGGAATGGGCAGCAAGGATCTAGTGCTGAAAAAACAAGAGCTTATGGTTCAATTGTGTGAAGGCAGAAAAAGGACCTAGAAAGGGTCTAAAGTGTCACACTGCAAGAGATAGACAATTCTTACTCTAGGGGGTGACCTGCCCTGCAGAGAATGTAAATCTTGTCACGCAGCCCCTCCCCTCCTTTGCCAGAGCACAGAAGCCCCTGTGCTTCAACAACATAGGCTCACTTCAGTGTCTCATTTCTAAGGCCCCACTGGCAGTGCAGATTCTGGGATTCCACCAGCACTCAACATGTAATCTGCCCTTTAGTTCTATCCTCAAGAAGGCAGTTTCTGGCCTTGGGGTGAGTACTAATCCACTGGATCTGTCAAAAGTAAGGCAGAAATATCTTGCTAATGTTGTGCCTCACATGCCCCTGCTCAGGCTATACCAATTCTGAGTCTTCAGAGGTGTCCACAACTACTCTGGTGCATGGATACAAGAAACTGCTAAACAAGGATCCACTGCTAGATGAGAAGCAATCCTGCAGTAAGACTATTGCCACACACCACAAAACTGACCCCACTGCCAATTCTCACCCCTTTCCATGCCTCACCCCTGCCTTCAAGTCCCACCCCCACTGAAACTCAACTTCTGGCCCAAGGGCCCCTACCAAGCACCACCACTTTACAAGCCCTGCCCTATGTAAAGTCGTTTGCACCCACCCAGACCCCATCCCCACCTAAGTCCAAGTTCTGAAGCCAAAGCTGGTGGGGTACCAGACCTGATCTAATGGGATCCCACTTCCAGGGGAAACTTATAGCCACCAGTCCCTGGGATGCCAGGGAAGATGGCAAGGGTCATTGGTGGGTATCCTCTGGTTGCTCTCTGTGCCCCAGGTCCTATGCCATACCTGATGGAGATGTGTCCAAGACAGAGAACCTGAGCACCAACCACAGCCACCATGTGTCTCTCCTCACTTCTGCCATAGTGCAGACTGGGCTGGGAGCTGGTGGTGGCAGGAAGACGTTCTTGGGTGACAAACCCCCTATGGAGCTGTGCATGGCCTGCTCCCAGCTGCTCTCTAAGAAGTATGGCACATACCTACCCCCTCAAAAGGGGGCTTTTCTTCCTGCCTCCTGTCCCTGTCCCTGTTATGCCTGGAATGACTGTTTGATTCAAACTGAGGGCAGCTTACATTAAAGAACTGGATCTAGTGTGGCTTTGGATTTGCTCAAAGGGGACCAGCAGGCCCATCATGTGCCATGCCAGGCCTAGCAGCCATTGCAGTTCCTGTTGCATGTATCTCTTCTCCCACTGGACAGAAGCCATGCTGTGACAGTCACCAGTTGCTCTTCCCATTTGAATATTCCAGCTATCATTGCTCCTGGGTACAAAAGTAAAGCCCCACTGGGTTGGCAAGAAAGGAAAGCTCTTAGCCCTGTTTATTTTTTATTGTGCTGTATTCTAGGGGATGATGGCAAAAATACAGCTGCTTCCTATATTTCACAAGGTTCATGCCCTCTTCACCAAGAGACAGAAAACTATCAAAAGATTGCATTTTGCCATTATTGCCTTGACTTCTTGACCAAGGATTACTCACCTGGTACCCAAACTCCTTCTGGCTCTTTTATGAAGTACGCTTTTTTCCTTATAGGGAAGACGGAATATTCGCCCTGAGACCCACAGGATCCTAAAACACGATTTGGGAAAAGAACATGGGTAGGGCACAGGCAGCATACTGGAAGGTGTGCACAAATCTTGATAAAAATGCTGGTCTGAGTCAGGAGGACTGGAGTGAACTGAGATTTTGCATTTTGCAGTAACTATCGCTTTCAGTACCAAGGTTCTGAAGCCTGTAATTACTTCAGGACCAGAACTTCTGGGGCTTTGCTGACAGAACAGATTTCCTTTGTTTTATTTGGTATTCAAAAGAATAGACTTTTCTATAATGTTTTAACAAAAAAAAAATATTTAAAGAAAACAAAATATTGATTCAAAGGTTAACAGGCAAGATATTTGTAGACATTGGGCATCCCGGGTGGCTCAGTGGTTTAGCGCCGCCTTCAGCCCAGGGCCTGATCCTGGAGACTGAGGATCGAGTCCCATGTCGGGCTCCCTGCATGGAACCTGCTTTTCCCTCTGCCTGTGTCTCTGCCTCTCTCTCTGTTTGTCTCTCATGAATAAATAAATAAATAAAATCTTTAAAATATATATATATATATATATATTTGCAGACATCACCTCATTCCCTGTAACTGCAGGTGTTTCCTATGTCTGAGAAGGGGAACACAGACCTCAACAAACCTTAACACACTATTGAGAATCTACTGAATCAATCTCCTTCCACTGCCAAGAAAAAGCTGCTACCTGGTATTGTCAGAGAGTCACAGACCCCAGTTGGGACATTTTACCTCAGGGTTCTCATAACACCAGTTCACTGTGACTATGCAGTTACCACTCAGCCGCCTGTTATTACTAGTATCACAAGGTATCTCAAACGCATACCATGGAAAGAGGTTTTCTGGCTCTGTGATCCTGGAAAACAGCAAAAATTAAGAAATACCCCTGAAAACTTACAACGTTGTATTACTTTTAGGTGTAAAACATAATGATTTGCTGTTTGTATATAGTGCAATATGATCACAATAAAGCAAGTTAACAGCCATTACTACACTTAGTTACACATTTTTTCCTTGTAAGAGCTTTTAAGATCTCCCAGCACCTTTCAAAAACACAATATGGTATTAACGATAGTCGCCATGCTGTGCATTACATCCCCAGGAGCTATTTATATGTATGTTTTTGTATATAGTATGTATATGTAATATTTCCTGCTCCTGATGGTACTGACAAATTAAATTATAAAATCTCTTTGAGGAACTTGGTTTAGAGATAATTGTTTTTATAATTGAATACTCTTAACATTCTCAGGAATTAATAAAACAGAACTTTGAAAAACTTTAACAACAGTTAACTATGTTTCATATGTAGTAGTCAGTCCTAAATATGGTTCCCAAGATCTTGGGATAGCCTATAACCCCAGACTTATGCTAAATTAAGTATGTAAAGTATGTATAATGTGTTTTTGTTAAGAAAAAAGAGTCATTTTACCCTACAGTAAAATGACTGGTTTCAGAATGAGAAAGATGGAAATGTAGGGTGACACCTGAATGGGTATGAAAAGTAGAATGTTCACAGTAAAGAAATTTTACTTCTAGTGGTCAAAGCTGGCTAAAGTTTCATAGGTTTATTTATGATATTTTTAAAATGAGCTCTAATATTAAATAGTAGACTGATGCAAAACTAGTATTTTATTTTCTCTGTTAAAATTGAAATCTGTTCTTACATTATTGGTCTGCTTTTAATAAGAGTTGGTAAAAGTTTTTCTTTACTTTTTGAATAATCTGCCTAAAAAGCAAAGCTTCTGTCTTATCAGAATGATTTTCTTTGCCTCATGTAGATTTTAATATTCTTTTTTTTTATTTTTTTTTATTTATTTATGATAGTCACACAGAGAGAAAGAGAGAGAGGCAGAGACACAGGCAGAGGGAGAAGCAGGCTCCATGCACCAGGAGCCCGATGTGGGATTCGATCCCGGGTCTCCAGGATCGCGCCCTGGGCCAAAGGCAGGCGCCAAACCGCTGCGCCACCCAGGGATCCCAGATTTTAATATTCTTAATTACTTGAGAAGTCTTCTTAATAACCTTTACAGATTTATTTATTTAAGGGAGCAGCAGTGGGTGAGGGAGACAGGCAAAGGAGGCAGAGAGAGTCTTATGCAGACTCCATGCTGAGCATGGAGCCTGACTCAGGGCTCTATCTCATGACGCTGAGCTCACCACCTGACCTGAAACAAACAGTGGGACACTTAACCGACTCTGCCATTCAGGTGCCCTGAGAAGTCTTCTTACTTTTATTTATTTATTTTTTAAGACTTTATTTATTCATGAGACACACACACAGAGAGAGAGAGAGAGAGAGAGAGAGAGGCAGAGACACAGACAGAGGGAGAAGCAGGCTCCATGCAGGGAAGCCGATGGGGGACTCGATCCCGGGACTCCAGGATCGCGCCCTGGGCCGAAGGCAGGCGCTAAACCGTTGAGCCACCCAGGGATCCCAGTCTTCTCACTTTTGAATAAAAACTAAACAAAACAAAACTAAGGTTCTTTATAATGTATCACCTCCTATATTTACTTAAATATTTTGCCACTTTGGTTAGATAACCAGGTTATGTTTCTCAATTACCGTAACATGGTATTATTTAACCAAGTGTTCAAATTTCCTGGCAACTTTGAACTTTTGCCATCTTAAACTCAAATCCTAAGTGATATATATTCTTGATTTCAAGCTTTCTTTTAGTTTTCCCAGTGACCCTGGAAAATCAGAGGATCTTTCACCTTATAAAAACAGATATGTGAGAGACAATTAGATTTATTTGATATACTGAGTTGCATTAGAAGCTTTATCAAATCAGAAGAGATGTCTAATCTTCCCTAGGTTAAATTTGCATAGGTAAGATGTTATTAATATATATTTAAATGGGTCGGAAATATCAGAAAGGGAGACAGAACATAAAGACTCTTAACTCTGGGAAACGAACTAGGGGTGGTGGAAGGGGAGGAGGGCGGGGGGTGGGGGTGAATGGGTGACGGGCACTGAGGGGGGCACTTGACAGGATGAGCACTGGGTGTTATTCTGTATGTTGGCAAATTAAACACCAATAAAAAATAAATTAATTATTATTTTAAAAATAACCTTGTTCTGAGCAGGTAAAGAAAAACAAATATATATATATACATATATATATATGTATATATATATATATATTTCAGAAATTGTATGAAATTCCTAGAGATTTGCAAAGCCCTTGCTATCTGTGATATATCCTGGTGCTGCTTTGTACAATATTAAACAATAGTATAGTGTTATCAGTCATCATTTTAGTAATCTTTTAAAATGTTGCATGCCACAGAAACAACCATATTTCCCTCTCAATTGCATTATTTCTGTAATGAACCCTCATCAGATCTTTAACCATTGCCATGTTAAGTTTTTTGTCATGCACAGTTTTTTGTTTTACACTGAGTTTTCCGTGAAAGCACTTGCTATTAGCTACAAGCCAGAATGCCTCATATGCAAGAAAAAGGGACTTTCTCAAACCCCCATGGAAAAGACTATGGCAGGTGCTCTTAGACATGGGTTTCTGATGGCATGGCTTAAATAACTTTGAGATCCTACCACTAAACTGAGCCATAATTTCCAGAACTCTAATGAAGAAACTGCTGGGTTTATGAAACTGCTAACCCAAGACTGAGCAGGAGAAGAACTGATTACATAGGACTGAATGAATTCATGACAGATGATTATTGCTGATATTGCAGATATTGCTGATTCTTCAATGTTCTATTTTCTAGCTATAAGGACCTTCTTTGTCATTTCTTTTAAGCTATCTACAACTCGTAACGATTCAAAACTATACTTTTAAAAACAGAAATGAAATACTTATCTTTACTTCCCTGCCCTATCCCTCCAGAATTTGAGAATTCTTTTTATGCATTTTGTGGCAATACAGTTTTTTGCCTGGATTCAACAAGAACCTGCCCTCCTTGTTAATAGGATGTAATTGAAAACACTGATTATATAACCAAGGCTTTGACTAAAATGTTGTATTTGAGAATGATGCTGATAGAAATAAGATATGACCTGATAATTTTGAGTAACTAAGGTTGAGTTTATGAAACCAATGCTTTAAAAACTCTCTTGGGAAAAATAGTCTGATGCCTGGCCTACAGAGTTCCCAGCCTTACAAATGAATAAGGAAGCTCACTTCCTGGCATGTCCAGGATCCTGAAGGTATTTGAAGGACGTCAAGAATTTGCCAAAATGTCTTCTGAACACTGGGCCCTACCCATGAATGCTGCCTGCAACCCCAGGAATTCCTGTGCAGAAAGTATTTAAAAACAGAGCATAGTGAGGAGGGCCTGGAATATGGGTCTTTCACAGAAGAGATGGTGTGGTAGAAAACATTCATAGGCAGAGTGTATGTTGCAGAGGCCATTCATGTAGAAGAAATTTAGGTGGAGATAGCATTAATAAGGAAGCCCATCAGGAAAGCAGTGCCAGTCTTTCTCAAGCAGGGGGGCTTGAGAACAGGGAATCAGTGGCTTACACAATCAATAGAAAGCTGAAGCAGCAAAGATCAGGGAGGCTGCCTTTGGAACATAAGGGAAAAACCCCAATGATTCCAGCTGCCTAAAGGACTGTCATGGGTGATCCTAGGACATTTTCCACGTGTACCCTATTTTTGACATCCCATAGTGTCCATTGGTGCTGCCAGAAAATAAGGGCTTCCAAATCTGGAATAAGTACTTCTCAGAGTACTCGAGTACCTGGAGAACTGAGCCCAGAAGCACTCTAATGATGGATTCTGTGATGCGTATTTCTCAGGATTCTCCCTTATATTGAGGAGAGTAAGTACAAAGAGGCAAGCATGCTGCCTAGTTGCTAAAGCCAATCCAGCATGGCCCACCTCTGACCACTCATCACCCATAATACTCTTCTATCTATATTTTTCTCACAAATGATCAGTAGCAACACTATGCTTCTGTTTAACATAATGTATGCATCCTTTGTATAGGTGACTATGCCCTTATCTTCTCCAAGAAGGGGTGTCAAAAATCCCATTAGACACACTCTCATTATCTGGGGGATGTATGTTCCTTTTCTGGTTCTGTCACAATTACATTTTGATATGCTGTAGTCCATAGACTAAGTTATAAGATTAAGCACCATCCACGCAATTTACATGATGATTAACAAATGAGAGAAGGGAAAATTGGGCTAGTAGATTCAAATTTAAAACAAAGCAAAACAAAATATGCATAGCTTCTATAACTTTTACTTCTGCAGCTAATCATGAGGTTATAGTCGGTATTTATAACTTCCTTCCTCAAGCAGTATTTCAAGTTCCCTATGACCTCATTCAGGTGGTTGTGATTATCTACCTGGTGGGAGGATAAAAACCTTTGTTCCTGACCAATCTCAGTGCTTAGTGGTCCTGCCTGCATGAGTTACTGTAGTTTTCCATTAACTTGTATTATTGGACAAGGGAGCACTAAGAGATACACTGAGAGGATCAATATCCTAGGTTGCAGACATGGTCCTTCCTGTCCCCACTGTGTAGCAGCAACCCTATTTCCCCTTGATAATGAGGAGCAATCAACGAGCCAGTAACTCTCTTTGTTGGTTCAGTGGTATGAGAGGCCCCAAATTTCCAGGTGGCAGTCTCAACTTCCAATTCAATGAAACCAGTGTTGGTTCCCCTAGTGAAACTTTTCCTTCCTTGGGACCTTCACAGGGAGATGATATTGTGCAAAGAAGCATCCTAGAAGAATGTGTTACATGGACACCACATAAGGGTGCATGGATGGGGTGCAGATCTATGGGGTTGGAGCAGGAGGAATACAGACTAAGTACTGGGGTCAATCTGCTGGTGGAAACCTAGTATGCAAAGTGGTTTTTCAAAATAACACTATTGTATTTTTTTGTGTCATATATTGTCATATACTGTCTGTGTCATATACTGTCACCAAAAGAGAGTCCTAGAAATATCTGGTTAGGAGCTACTGCTGTAGTCCTTGTCTTCTAAAGTAGTAAAATCTCTTCTTCTTTTCCCAATTATACTCATGTAAGCAAAATGGTGACTGAGGTTGGGGTGAAAAGTAGCTCCAGGGACACTAGTTCAATAGCTAAGGAACATTAGGTTCCAAGGTCTCTGCTCAGTAGGGAAAGGATTTCTCTAGCATGTCTGCTATCTTTGGACTAACTTTTTGATTACCTTTTTTTTTGTCCCTGGGCTGGATCAAGACACAGATAGCATGCAAACCGTAGTTTGGATACAAAACGCAGAAGCATGGATCACTTGACAGGCAGTATGACAATTCAACAGGATTCTGTAGTACTGGCCTTAATAAGCAAGATGAAAGTCTTGACTATTGATGCACATCTGGAGGATGGATGAATGTATGTGTGCGAGTATCTTTGAGAGGAGTGTTTGAGAGATACATATTTAGAATTACTGTCAAAGGGATCCCTGGGTGGCGCAGCGGTTTGGCGCCTGCCTTTGGCCCAGGGCGCGATCCTGGAGACCCGGGATCGAATCCCACGTCGGGCTCCCGGTGCATGGAGCCTGCTTCTCCCTCTGCCTGTGTCTCTGCCTCTCTCTCTCTCTCTCTCTGTGACTATCATGAATAAATAAATAAAATCTTTAAAAAAAAAAAAAAGAATTACTGTCAAAGAAGAGTTGATGGGTGCAGGGGTGTTTAAGTTGAAGGGAGAACCCCATAAGTATCTTCATCTACTTTAGGGATTGGCACATAGGAGAGGGATGATGTATTACCAGTGGGCAATAAAGGGAAACAGATTTTAACTCAACTGAAGAATGCATTTTCTGAAACTGGACCTGTCCAGAGACAGAACAAGTTTGTACAGGGCTGAGCTGGTCATTGCAAGTGTGCAATAAGGACTAGATGGTCATTTGTCTGCAGTGGTAATGAAGGGGAGGATGGACCCAAAGAATAAAATATTTTTATTAAGATTTGACCTGTCTAGAATTCCACACATCCTGTGCATGCATGATTTCTACATTTTGCTATTTTTTCTTTTTAGATTTGATACTTCTTAAAGTATTTATTAGCTTTTGTAAACAATGGCTTCAGGCAATAGGAGAAAATAAATTACATAGCCAAATACACCAACTAATTACACTTAAAAAAAAGGAAACCTTAACATTGACAACATTGACACATGCAATATCTCAACATTTATTATAATTGTGTACATTAATCTGGGTTAAGCAAATGCGATTAAAACACTAGACAATTAAAAAGAAGCAAAAGTATAATGCAACCACCTCTCTTAAGTCTGGAGAATTCTGTGCCTTTTTAGACACGAAAGAGGCTGTTCTGAATAGAAATCAATATTGATCTTACAAGCTATCAATTTCTTGCATATTGGTTCAAAAACTCCGTTAAAGGCAGAGTGTATATTAAAGGTGGAGAAGTCAGCCTATCTTGGACCTCTTTACTCTGTACCCACCAACTGGGTATATACTGACTCAGGGTCAGAACCTCCCATACTAAAGAGCAGCGTTTCTTTCCCTTTTACTCATTCATTTAGCACCTATGTATCAGTGCCTCCCATGTGACAAGTCCTATGCTGTAGACAAGGAATACCAGCTCACATTTAGTGTTGGTACATGACATATTGTACCACTTTCCCCCTCCAGAGCAAATCTAATGCACATCTATGCAAATAAATGCAGTGTTCCTCTCTGATCATTTGGTAGGAAGACAAGTCCACTAGCCAATGTGCATAGGACTCAACCTGGAGAGAGATGGAGACACTTTCTAATTAAATCAATAGAAGAGACCCTCATTTTTCATCAGAAAAACATCTCAGGTTGTTTTTCTCTCAAGGACCTTACACAGTGATGCTGGTCCCAAAGGCAGAGGAGCTTAGTTGAACCTGAACAGAGTATTAGCTTATTGCATGGATGGGCCTGCAATCCGTTTAGACTGCCAACAGGTTTCTGTGTTCCAAGTACTTGGGACCGCAGCAGTTGCTGCTATCTTGGGACAGTCTGTAGTGAACAATAAGTTACTGAAGGACCTGGGCTCAGATCAGCTAGCTTACTGAAACTTTCCCTGGGTTGACAAGCTCTCCTTTGGGAAGGTCTGTGAGTCAAATCTCTACTCAGCAGAGAAATCTGAGTTCAGAAGAGCATCTTAGTTCAGAATTGTTCTCATGGAAAGGGGAGGAGAGGGAAGGCGGGCAGTTGGCATTTGTGGTACTTAATGGGGAGACCTAGGATGCCCAGAGGAGAGGAATGATTTCCTACTTTCCTCTCTTTGTAAGAGTATTCCTCAGGGGAAGCCTGAGGAGGGCAGTGTTACCTATTAAAATGAGGTAACCTCTACACAGTGCTTGGTACACAGTCAGTGCTAAATCAATGCTCGGTGTTGTGGTTACTGTTACTGAACAGAACATGGGTTCTGGAGAGAGACAGCAATGGTTCCACACAATGCAATGACCATCTTCTGAGCCTCAATATCTTCTTTGGTAAATTGGGGACAAGAATACCCTCTGCCTAAGATTAGTATGAAGATTAATGCCACCACTCTGTGATAATGCCTGATATGTAATAAGGCCTTAAGAAATATTAGCTGCTTTTCTCCCTTCTGAATCCTGCTAGAGTCTATGCACCCTAAAACTTACTTTAGAAGATTTATGTGTAATTATTAGGAATTGAGGGAAAAGGTATTAATCCGCAATCAAGATTCAGACACAGATGTCCCTTTGGTCAGTGGCCTCCTAAGAATTTAAACTTAATGGTATAGATTTTCTAATACATGCCCACATGCCTGCAGGAAAAACAAAATGTCTCAATTATAGTGAAAAGTGAGGAGAAGATAATTAAAATCTGATATAATTAAATCAAAAGCAACTAACTACTTTTAAATGTGTATGGAAAGTTAAATATATATATATATATATATATATATATTTCAAATAGACAAGCCAAATGTTAGCCTATGCCAATCACTAGCATTCAATGTCTGCAATTCACCCACCGGACATCATCAAAAGTCTTCAACTTGGCCCCTCAGAAGCTTTAGGGAATCTCTTGCTTTCAATTCCCAAAGGTACACTTAGAGCTGTGGCCTAGAATGTGGGTTTGCTCTTTGTCCCAAAAGTCAGGACACACTGAAACCCACACTCCTGCCTATCATTCCAGGCCACCTAAACTCATCAGGAGGCCAAGCTGTCTTAGGAAAGCTAAGATTAAATTTTTGTTCAATCCTTTCTTTTCCTTGGGCCTGAAATAAGATCATGGACATAAAGTGCTTTCTAAGCTATAAAAAGCTACACACACAAGTAATTATCATAGCATCATTAAGATACTCTACTGGATGTAAGCAGTTCAACTTGAGAGGGGAAAAACATGAAGAAATCAAATGGGGAGAGAAAAGAGTGAGGGAAGAAGAGCCAGCAACTTGGGGCAACTGGGGACAGCCAAACTTGTCCAGGAGTCATCAGCTTCTTCTCAGCCTGGAAGAGCTAAAAGAAAATAGTAGTAGCCATGAGATTGGAAATACAGATCCAATCCAATAACCAGTCAGAGGTTCTTGAGGTGGTTGATGTCTCCAAGCATTAGGAGTAATATCCAGGTTAATATGTCTTCTAGAGAGAATGCAAAACAGGCTTGTAGCTGGTGGATAGCCTGATTGCTACCCATTCCCACTGCCTTCAAGGTAGATATTCTGCTCTGTGCTTCTAGCTGAGGAGGTGTTAAGGAGGAGGGGCTGCCAGGATCTGGAAAGGCAGTGTCTTATAGGCACTGGGACCCATGCAGCTCAGACACTGGGGTCCATTCTGCTGGCGTTTAGCATTCAAACCTGTCTTCAGGCAGTGTTGAAAATGCAGTCCAGAGGCTGCCCAAGCAGCCCTTCCTGGTTAGGCCAGCTCCAGGATGACACCATCCCCTCCCACATATGCCCACTTATCCTGGCCTTTACCTGCTGCTGGCCACCTACCTGTATCTTGTTTTACTGAATACCTTGGTTTTTGAGTCCTGATCTGATGCTATATAAGCAATGGTGGAGGTGGTCCAAGGGAATGTAGCAGAGAGCCCTGGATTTGAATTCGAAGTCCTGTGTTGAGATCCTGATTCTGTCATCATCCAGCTAGGTATTTCCCCAGACCATTTTCCTTGTTAGGTCTTTATTTGCTTGTCCTCAAATGAGGCTAACAGCATAGGCCTGGCCAGCATCCCAACACAGCTGGAGGGCTCACCTAAGGTGGTGCATGGAAGGTGTTTCTTGAAAGAAAGAGACCATGACCCCTGTAACTTAGAAGCATCTGTGGAGAGGGTCTTTGTGCCACCTAAAATTTCAAAGTCTCAGGGTTTCCCTAAATATAAAGGTTAAGACAGCAGTATCCTGGGTTGAGACTTGGGGAGAGACCAGGGCACATTTCCTTTCCCTAATAAGTTTCCTTGCTACTTGGCACCCACCTAGAAGAGCTTCTCATAGCATTTTCCACAGTGGATGGTGTCATGGTGAAGGAAGATCTGATCCAGGAGCTCACCCATTGGTTTACTGCAAATCCCACACTGAAAAAGAAAGCAAGCTAGAAGTCAACACTGAGCTGATGGCACATCCTGGACTTTGAAGCAGATAATAAAAAACAGTAGAAAACAGAGACAAACCACAAACAAACAAACAAACAAACATTCACATAAATTGGCAGGCAGGGTGATCACATAGTAGTTAGGAGCCTAGGCTTCAGAAATGGGCCTGGATTTGAGCCCTAAATCCACTACTTATTATCTGGGTGAGCTTGGGCAAGTTACTGAGGCTCTCTGAGCCTCTGTTTCTTCCTATATAAAATAGGCACACGGGGATCCCTGGGTGGCGCAGCAGTCTGGCGCCTGCCTTTGGCCCAGGGTGCGATCCTGGAGACCCGGGATCGAATCCCACGTCGGGCTCCCGGTGCATGGAGCCTGCTTCTCCTCTGCCTGTGTCTCTGCCTCATTCTCTCTCTCTCTGTGACTATCACAAATAAATAAAAATTAAAAAAAAATAAAAAAAAAACAGGCACACTGGAAAGTTATCATGAGGGTCTGGTGAGGTAGTCCACATAGGGTACTCAATCTGAGGTCATACATAAAGTAAGTCATTGCTGTCATAGGAGGGCTGTGGGACTTTAATTGTGATGCGTAAGGTCCAAAGAAGGTGATACCAAAATCTAATAAAAAAGGAAGGCTATTACAGGAGTGTAGCTCTGCTGTCCTCATGACTCTTAGACCTGACACTTTAGTGAACACCTAAAGGACAAGAGTGCCCTGGGCTGAGTCTTCTGGTTTCCAGTTTGCAAAGGATGCTGAGCACAGTGGAGAATGATTGCTGGCATCGTCAACCCCCTCTGCTCATTCAGCTCCCAGTCCTGCGAAGGATCTGATGTGGAGCACAATCACACAGAGATCAAGACTTCTTTACACTCTTTGATCCACGAAGCTCCCTAACTCTGGACAATGTTAGCAGCACCACCCTTTTTCCTTACCTTAAAGCAATAGTCATGGCAGCAGATGCCAAGATGCTCTAGAGTAATCTTTGGACAGTCTCTGATCTCCTGGTTGCAGTAAGTACAGATCCCTCCACTTGGTCTGTGAGATGAAAAACAAGAACCTTGCAGTCAGGCTGGCATGCAGACTACTGATGTGATGCAGCAGGACCTGGCTTGACACAGCTAGGCCTAGATGCCTAGATTCTCAGGCTCCTATCTTTTTCTGTAGTGTGCAATTAATTGCATATCCCTGGGCTGGACTGGGCCTCAGCCCACTATAGACCCTTATGATATTTCCATAAATTGGTCATATGTCTTTACCCTACTCATAATCATATGAGGACCACAGGACCTCCTGGTATGATTCTTATTCCAGACAGCTTGCCTCTCCCTGACCCCTTGCCTAGCATATTGGGGGCACTACTTCCCTCTAGAACAGGAAGACCCATGTCTTCTTCTAAAGGGACATGCCCTTGTATGCCCTATCTGGTCTCCTGTTTTGATCATCCTTCTCTTCACGCATGAGACCACTAAACCCTGCCTCTTACACCCTATACTCTTGGATCCACTCTGCCCCATGATACTTCAAGGAAAATCACAAAGACAGTCTGGCTGTAGAAACATGGGACCTCATATTGAAGTTCTACACACTGACTCCTAGGTTGAGTATCTCCCCACTTCGAGGATCCCTGCCTTTTTTCCTGAGTCACCCCTGATTTTCCTCCTCAGAGAGAACCTACTAAAAGTGCCTGCCTGCCCTCATCCTTCAGGTGTAAATTGGGAGTGCTTTCTTCCAGAGATTGGGGTATGCTTTTGACAGGAGCTAGAGGTGGTGCTATCAACCTGGAGTCACACAGGCTCCTCCCTTCAAGGGCCCAGAATTACCATGAGTATCTCAGGTTTAGTCCCTCATCATGCCATTGGCTCAGGGCTCAATCTCTTGACAGTGTTGCTAAAGACTCCGACCTTCATCAAAGCCCTGTTCCCCCCATGTATTTTACCATCATCAGTTTCAGCTCATAGTTAGTCAGATAACACAGTAGAAATATCCCTGACCTAGGAGTAGTCAGGGACCTGGCCTTTTTGTCCTGGCTTTTCCACTTTGCAAAGACCCTTTTTAGGTCTTTATTTCCTTGTCCTCAAATGAGGCTAACTCATGAGGGGAGATACTCAACCTAGAAGTCAGCATGTAGAACTTCAACTCACTGTGTAACGTAAGTCACATTATTTATTCCTTCCAGGCTTGTTTCTTCCACTGTGACCTGAGTGAATTGCATCTCTAAGATCTCTTTTTCTTGTATTTCATGAATTTTAAAGTAAGACTTCGTGGGATGCCTAGGTGGCTCAGCGGTTGAGTGTCTGCCTTCAGCTCAGGGCATGATCCTGGGGTCCCAGGATCGAATCCCACATGGGATTTCCTGCATGGAGCCTGCTTCTCCCTCTCCCTATGTCTCTGCATCTCTCTGTGTGTCTCTCATGAATAAATAAGATCTAAATAAAATAAAATAAAATAAAATAAAATAAAATAAAATAAGACTTCTTTATCATTAAGACCACCCTATGACCACTGTCATCTAGTGACAGCTTTTGAAACTGCTGAATGGAGCATTCTCTGCACCTTCATTCAATTCCAGTGAATGGCTCTCTCTTGGTTTCTTGATGATAGCAACCCACTTTTCTTCTTTTTCCACCCACTACTCTCTTTTGTAGTTTACTTTTTTTTTCTTTCTGGTCATATGTGCAGGTTCATTAAGTGATCATTTATGTTCAAACCCAAGGGCCTCTCCTGCTAACATGAGCTCCCTGGGCTTTCGGACACCACCATTTTGCTTGTCAGTAGCCTTCCGAGTTTGCCCTCTGGTCCTAGGTAGACTCAAAGGTTGCTACAAGTGTGACCTCCCAATAAGGGAAGCACCATCCAAGCAGTGGTTTGACATATCTGCAAGTGGATCAGAAGCAGCCAATGAGAAGACAAAAGCAAATGGATTTAGTGTGGAAATGTCCCTCAGCTGTTTCTTCTCTGTAGACCTGAGAACTCCCTGGTAAGATAGTAGACTTACCTCTCAGAGTACAGAGAGCTGTCACATGCAGGTTTCTTCTCCATGTCACATGAGTCCTCGATGCTTCTAACACTGCAGAGAGTGTGATGGGGAAGAGGAGGGCAGAAGATGGAGCCAGATGACTACCACAGTCATGAGTGGAAATGCTTTGCTAATATTATTAACCTTGTGGCCACAAGCTGGGACATGATTCTGCATGACCCACCATCGTGTGTTATGCTGAATGGCAGCGGAAGCTTTGAACTTCATGCCAGGAAAGCGTAATTCTCTTGGAGAACATCCCTTGCATGGGGAGCAAAGAATACTCCTATGCTGAGGAAGATGAGAAGAGGGATGGTTATGATTCGCTGACCAGTAGGAAGGGATCAGGGCTTTTGTTCCCACATATATATCTGGGGTATAGTGTGACAGTCACCAGGAGACCATTCACAGCAGAAATCAGACATTAGAAATGGGAAGAAATAAAAGAACGAAACATTCTGACGTATTACCTGTGCTTGAGTTACAGGGGGGATTGAAGGGTTTTCTTTTCCTTTTTGCATCTTCATTTTTCAATAATATGACTTTTGATAATAAACACAAATGTTTTAAAAAAACAAAAAACAAAACCCTATTGCCAGGAAAGCGTGAGTAGCTACAAGCCACGGGACACACTTTAGTGATACTGCCATTCTTGCAGGAGCCATGTGGTGGCCCTTAGAGGTAGCCAGAAAAACTGCTGCTCAAAACAACTCTGTGAGGTGGATACTGTCTTTAACAAGTGAGGAAACAGACACAAACAGATGGAGGGATGTGCCTAAGGTCACAAATGCTTTGGTGCAGGACTTTTTATAAAAGTGCTGTAGGTAGGAAAAAGAGACGTAGGAGGCCAGTAGTGGCTTGTGGGGTTGGAGCAGTCTGCCAGCTTGGCCTACCGCCCCCCCACACCTCCACCCCTGAGTCCAGGGCATAGCCGTCTGGCCTGTCCAGGCTGCTAAGGAGGGTGGGAGACCTACAGCGACTGTTTTGCACTTGGGGAGGGAATGTGAAAAGTTGCCTCCTGACTTTCCAGCTTAAAATCTAGAGTTGGGATGCATCCCTAAAAAGTCACCCCCCCCCCCAGCCCTAGTTCATCCCTTCAGAGCCAGGCTGCCAGACATTCCTCCTTCCTCCATCCTGCTTCACAAAGCCTTTGCAAGGAAAATCCCACACCTTCTCAGCTGCTCATTGTCATGCCCACCTCATTTTCAGGAAGTTTCCCTTTTATTTTGCTCCAGCCCAGCTCTCTACAGTCTGGTTACTCTTTTAAAATGGAGATGGGGGCAGCCCCGGTAGCTCAGCGGTTTAGCGCTGCCTTCAGCCCAGGGTGTGATCCTGGAGATCCAGGATCGAGTCCCACGTCGGGCTCCCTGCATGGAGCCTGCTTCTCCCTCTGCCTGTGTCTCTGCCTCTCTCTCTCTGTGACTCTCGTGAATAAATAAATAAAATCTTTTAAAAATAAATACATAAAACAAAATAAAATAAAATGGAGATGGACAGGGAAATACAAATCAAAACCACAATGAGAAAAAAAAAAAAACACAATGAGATACCACCTCACACCAGTGAGAATGGGGGAAATTAACAAGGCAGGAAACAACAAATGTTGGAGAGGATGTGGAGAAAAGGGAACCCTCTTGCACTGTTGGGGGGAATGTGAACTGGTGCAGCCACTCTGGAAAACTGTGTGGAGGTTCCTAAACGGTTAAAAATAGACCTGCCCTACGACCCAGCAATTGCACTGCTGGGGATTTACCCCAAAGATACAGATGCAATGAAACGCCGGGACACCTGCACCCCGATGTTTCTAGCAGCAATGTCCACAATAGCCAAACTGTGGAAGGAGCCTCGGTGTCCATTGACAGATGAATGGATCAAGAAGCTGTGGTCTGTGTATACACTGGGATATTCCTCAGCCATTAGAAACGACAAATACCCACCATTTGCTTCGACGTGGATGGAACTGGAGGGTATTATGCTGAGTGAAGTAAGTCAATCGGAGAAGGACAAACATTATATGGTCTCATTCATTTGGGGAATATAAAAAATAGTGAAAGGGAACAAAAGGGAAAGGATAGAAAATGAGTGGGAAATATCAGTGAGGGTGACAAAACATGAGAGACTCCTAACTCTGGGAAATGAACTAGGGGTGGTAGAAAGGGAGGTGGGCAGGGGGTGGGGGTGACTAGGTGGCAGGCGCTGAGGGGGGCACTTGATGGGATGAGCACTGGGTGTTATTCTATATGTTGGCAAATTGAACACCAATAAAAAATAAATAAATAAATAAAAATAAAATAAAATGGAGATGGAAAATAAAATAAAATAAAATAGAGATGGGATTGCCTCTTCCCACTTCAGGCAAGAGCCTGGGCTGCATTTCTTTCTCATTTTTTTTGGTCAAACATATGCGTTTTTACATTTTTTCGTTAATGGGGGGGTTGACATCTTGAATAGAAATGATAGAAACAAATTAAAGCAGTGGTCATTTTTGAGTGCACCTTTTTGCCTTTCTACTCCCTGGGTTCTGAACACTCCTTGGGTGGGCTGTGTGCCTTCCCCCTAAAGACTGTGAGCCTGGAAGATTTCTAGGCTGAGTAACCCCTGCTGTTGCTGCTGCTCCTCGGTGTCATCTTCATCTTCTCTAATCTCACACCTCTCTGGAGCCAAAGCCAGGCCAGGCCAAGGCAGTGCAAAGAGTTGTCCTCCTTGGAGTAGACGCACCACTGGGTGTGTGCATGCTGGTGCATGCTTGAGGTGGCCCAGGATGGCAGCAGGTGCCCTTGTGGGCTGGAGCCCCCCAGGGGTGATTTATTTGACTCATACGGTGTGTAAAACTTTTTAATGGGGAACTAACATTAAAAACTCAATTTCACATAAAAAAAAAGAAAAAAACTGCAGCTCAGAGGTTAAGTGACCTGCCTAAGGTCATGCTTAGAGTAAGGAGTGAGCTAGAGTTTCAGCCCAGGTTCTGTTTTTTTTTTTTTTTTTCCTGAGCGTTAAGCTTATTTCTAAACTTCCTGGGAAGGTAAAGCAAAAGGGAGAATCACTTTAGACTACACAATTGTCCAATAAAGAACATTGCTGCTTTTTTCATAAGATATAACATTTTAACTGAATGTAAAATTCAATTTTAAAATAAATTGTCAGACTGTAAGAATTAAACTTTGCACAGTGGTGAGAATGGGAGAAGAAAAACCAGGAAATAGAGTACAGTCAAGTGACACTCATAGAGGCAAATGCTAGATGGCAAGGACAGTTCCCTTGCATACATTATTTCTAATCTCAAAACCTCCCTGAAAAAGTCATAGAGACAGAAAATAAATCAATGGTGGCCAGGGGCTGTGGCTGGTGGTGTGGAGGGTTGCTAATGGCTATGGAGTTTCCTTTTGGGGTGATGAAAATGTTCTGGAATTGGATGTGGGTGATGGTTGCAAACATGGCGAATGTACTAAATACCACTGAATTATACACTTTAAAGAGTGAATTTTATGATATGTGAATTATATCTCAATGAAGTTATTGACAGAAACTACCCTAAGGAGTTAAAGATGAAGAAACCGAGGCTCAGAAAGATTGAGTATCAAAAATGACCCAACCAATGGGATCAGGCTAGGGCTCAAACTTGACACCCATGGTCATTATATTCTACTTTCCAGTGAAAACTGGTTCAGAATCCCCAGAGGCCCAATCCTGAAATAAGGCCAGGGTGCTCCCCTCTGTTACTAAAAATCCTCATCCTAGCAGTGAGATGATATGTCATAAAAAAACATTCCCAGAGGAATCCTGTCCCAGTGTGGATTACTTTTTAACTGAGGTGCATGAATGTATCTTTCCATGTGGCACCAGGAAGCAACCAGATGAAGAGATGATGAGTGAAAAGTGATGCATATATCAGGACCTTCAGTCAAATGTGAGGCACCCTGGCATACTGGAAAGAGCATGGGAACTTAAGAGAGGAGCCCTGTGCTCTGAAACAGGATGGAATTAACTAGGTAAAAAGTCCCTACGGGCCTCACCAGCTCTGTAAAGAGCAATGCTCACAAAATTATACTAAAGAAAGCTTGTCTACCAAGAAACAAAGCTAGGCAGAAACAGATGACATGGGAAATGGGATGTATAATGAATTAACAATAGAGGGGGAACACAAAGGCACTGACTTAGGTAGAACAGCTTGAAATTCATAAATCATATCTGTGAGCAATTACATCATTCATCCATTCAATAAATGATTATATGGAAACAACTCTGGGCCAAGCCCTGGATGAGGTACTGGGGATTCAGGATCATGGAAGAATCTGGGACTTGCTCTTACCTGCCGTAGCATGAAGATGCTGCCTTCCCGGAGGATACCTCACTAGCATTGATGTATTCCTTCACAAAGAGAATCCCTTTGCTGTAGAAGGAACACAGTACAACAGAAAGAGGTATACTGAAAGATTCCAGGGGACTGGGCCTGGCCCAAAAGAGGGGTCCAGGGCTGGAAAGGGTTCCTACCTGGTTTGAAGGAAATAAAGGAGCTAATGGTAAATCCTAGGCGTAGAAATGCTGATGGGCTGTAGCCACTACCAGGCAAGGAAATGGCAAATAGGAGCTCCTGCACTGCTGAACCCTCTGTAGACTGCGCTGGAATTGAACCTGTGGGTTCAGCTTGCTATGTGCAGATTTGATAACCCTAGAAGAAGCTCAGTACACCTTCCTTCTTCATGCAGATCTCTGTGTTGTGGGAAGCTTGTCCTCCACCTCCCCAGGCTACAGTACAGTGAACTTTCCATCCTCCCCTGACTGCATTTTCTTTCCTTTTACCCGGGCCCAAGAGAGCCTCCAAGCTGCAGCCATAGACTGTTGGTCCTGGTCACTCTGTATGACTCTCCACCAACAATCTAATCTCTCCCTTCTCAGTCCTAAATAGGTCCCTGGTGACATTGGAAGTCAGCCTCATGTTGCGCTCACTATGCCCTTGGATTTGGCCTTTACCAAGCTGGCTTGATGTTTTCAGAGGGCCCTCTGATCTCTCTGCACCCCCTCCATCTCACTCAGCCTCCCTGCAGCTAATATTTCAGGAGAAGCACTGGTACACCTCTCCTCACAATGAGTAATGTGAGAGAGACAGACCCTGGTCTCAATGGGCTCTCTCTGGCTTTTCCCATACATATTCCTCAAGAGATATTATCAGCAGGATCCTACAGATGGCAGAGCACTAGAGTGCCACCTTAGCTTCTCATTGGGATAAGGGGAAGGGGATATGATGGGACTCTGTCCAGGCCCACAAACAGGACTTTTTTTTTTAAACAGGACTTTATATTGGAGAGGTTTGGGCTACATCATGTGGCCCCTTGACCAGTGAAATTCTGGGAGTCAGTGCTAACATCAGGGAAGTGACATGGGATAAAAATCAAGTCCTTTAGCTAAGATATAGCCCAGAGAACATCTCCCAGGTTGTGTCTTCTTACCTGGTTGAACTGGAGTCTAATTCACTTGGGGAGGCTGGGATGTAAACATGAGGCTGCTCAGTAGAGGCAGTGACAGTAACAGTGACCATACAGCTTGAGGGGTTTCTCACCCTGAAGGAAGTAAATGGAGGGGTGGGCATGTAAACACTGAGAGCTGACATCCTCCATGGTCAAATAGGGTTTTGGGGGCTTACTCCTGAGACTGCCACTTCAAAGAGTTTTAAAATATGCCAATGTTTTTAAACAACTCATGCAAATCACCAAGCTTGTGTTTTACAAGGCTCCTGATATCAGTGGGTAGAACCATTACTTTACAGATAAGAAAATCCAGGCTCAGTGACCCAGGTAACACTGTAAGTCAGTAGCAAGACCTTAGTCTTACAGTATCCTCCTCTATTACAGTCAAAGGCTTTGGCCTGTGAGTCACTTGGTTTGAGGAGAGCATGGGGCAACCAGGGACTTGACAGACAGTTCAGCTCACCTCTTCGCTGGGTGGGACAGCCCCTTGCTAGAATCAGTTCTACCCCCCATCCTCCAGTGAACTCTCTGGAGAACAGAACACCAAGGGAAAGAGGAACAAATGAATTTAGGCAGCACCAAAGAAGAGACTTGGATGCACCTCATTCTGGAAGGCATCTGCCATGAGCAGAGGCAAGAAACTGACAGGTATGATGGTTTTTCTGAATATCTACCACTTGGCTGCACATACAGCCCTAGGCCTGGAATATGACCTCCTAGCTGGCTCACAAGGTTTTTCTCTGGCCCAGCCCTTACTTGCTCTCACTCTGCCTGTTTCTGGGTTACCAGTCCCATACCAAAAGCTGCCACAGCTGCCCGCTGCAGTTGAGGGGATTCTGTTTAGAACTACCACTGCCCCCTCATCTTGTGCCATCCACTTTACATATACCCACTCTCCAGTGGTCTTGGGAAAGCTCTATGAGCACACACTGTCCTGAACTGTATTTGCCTTCTCTCCAATATATTGCTGCTCAGACCAAGCTCTGGATGGGGCTGCTTCTACCTGGCCCAGGCTCTGAGGCACCATTCCATTGTTAGATAATCTAGTGCCCAAGATTTTAACTAGTTTAAGAGTGGGGGGTGGGGAGAACAATCATGATCTTGCCCTTGCCTAGCTCCCCAGTCTCTTCTTCTCATAATTTGTCATATGTACCTGAATCTTTAGCCATACTGACTGATCTGTCTCATACCTTTGTACATAACACCACCTTCTCCTGTGGGAAGCCCTTCTGGAGTACTTGCTCTCTCATCCCAGGCTGGGTGAAGTATCCTGTTTCAATGTGCCCAGTCATCCTGTGCCTATTCCTATGTCACCCTATGATATAGGAATGAACCATTGAAACTGTAGGAGGTGGACTGTAGGAGATGGACTGTTACAGGTGGACTGCTCCCTCGGCTCTACCATCCCTCTAATTACTGTGCTGAAAGGTAAAAAAAAAATCCCATGGGGATCCTTCTAGGACTGCCATGTGAGCAATGGCAGACCTCCACTAGGAGGGCTCCTATCCCTGGTCAGGTAACATCTCATATCCCTTCCATAGCCTCCTCCTTCTAGTCTACAAGGTCCAGCCCTGGCCCTGCCCACCTGGTCTCCTTCCCCCTCCTCACCTCATTTCCTACCCTCCAACCACAAAGCCCTCTTTCAGTCTCTTATCCTTAACTCCCTTTCCCACTGGTCTCTGTACCTGTGTCTTCCCTTCTTAGCAGAAAAGCTTTCCCCAACCATCCTAGCTTCAACACCCCCTGTCCTGGCTTCTCTCCATCACAGGACCCAGTTTCCTTCTTTTCTGGGCTTATCACAAATGGAAAGGCAACAGATACAGCACAGCGATAAACAGGTTCTGGACTCTGTCCGCTTTCTAATCCCTGTTAGGCCACTGCCTGGCTGAATGATTGTTGGCAACCTATTCAACTTCCCTCTGTTTCAGTTTCTGTTCTGTAGATCTGAGATAATAACAGTACCTCCCCTAGATGGCTGGGATGAGAATGAAGTGAGTATACATAAAGCGTAAGAATAGTGTCTGCACATTTTTACTACACAGCAAAAGTTCATGGTTATCATTATGATGTTATCGCTATAGTGTTTATTTGTTAGTGCACCATGTGCTCCCTGAGGGGGAGTGGGCAGGGACCTTGCCTTCTTGTTCAATGTGTTTGTGGGTGCTACCTGCAACTGGCTCACATGAGGTACTTATATATTGTGTCTAGGCCCATACCTCTTGGTTATTTCCAAACTCATAGCCGTCTTGGGGGAAAATCTCCAGAGAGTAAAGGGAGCACCCAAATGTTGCCATACAAGGCCACCCCGGCTGGCAGTGTAGCAGTGGAAGAAGAGTTCATCCAACATCATTTATTTGTGGGGAGCTCCCATCCACACCAGGACACACTTTCCTCAGAGACCTTCCATTTCTGTTAATAGCAAAGCTATTCCATATCCTCTCCTGACCTAGGTTTTCATGCCCCAAATGGCTGCCGTAAAACATGGTACTCTGTGCACTTTTTCTGTTCCAGGCTTGGTCTAACAGATTCGATACTATAGCTCCAAACTGAATCCCATGAAGATCTACCCCTAGGGCATTCATTGCTGGTCACCTTCCCACTACCTCCTAGCCACTCATACTTAAAGTGAGTAACAGGTTTGCCTAACATGTTAGGGTTTGTTCTGGGTGGCGGCCCATGCAAAAAACCCGGGCTGTAGCAGGAGCCCAGCACAGTACAACCCTTACCTGCTGGCCTGGCTGTGCAGTTCCACAAGCTGCTCAGGTCTTCTGGGGCTGCTCTGCAGCTCTGGGGTCCTGGGGGCTTCAGGCTCCTGGGAGGGTGCAGCTGGGTCTTCCTGGCCACTTCTCAGGGATGTGGGCTTTTCCTCCCAGGTCTCTCCCACCTTGGCAGCTACATTCTTCTCTTCAGAACCAGCCAAGATGCTGAAGAAGAGTAAGTATCCTTATGGAGCAAGTGCTTTGGGACCAGTCCTCCCTTACCACTGCCTGCTGATGTCACCTCCTACAGCCATAGTGGGCTCCTCTTCCAGAGAATGGCAAGAGAAGAGCCCATCATGACCCCCACCCTAGAGACCAATCTTTCTCCTCTTTGGGAGAACCCCAGCACCACTGCTCCCTTCCCACTTGAGAACACATGATGACTTCAATGAAGTTTTAAAAAACAGATTTTTTTCTAGCTAGAAACAGTGGAATTCATGTCTCCCTATTCCCACTGCCATCTTTCTTTTCTCCAAGTGTTCCCCATCCCAGTCCCTCTGTCCTGACTAAAAAGCCTCAAGCCATCCAGTCTTCAGCCCAGACCCTGGAAGACTTAACACAGCCAGCCCCACAGGGGCCCAGCTCTCTCGGAAGGAGCTTCCCCCCTAGACTCCCTTGGCGGGCTAGGTGAAGGTGACAAAAGGGAACACTGCCACATGCTCACTGATTTTCAGAGGCTGGTGACCCCACAAATGAGTCACCAACACCTGAAGACTCCTAATCAGACCAGAAATGTGTGACTTGGCCCATTTGTGATCCTCGTGCGCCATCTGGTGGACAGCACGGGCAAAAGTGCAGCACACTCCATGCCAAGGTCCATTTTGCCCAGGGCAGCCATTTTCCTTATTGATTGTTACATGTCCCAGTGGGCACTGCAGTCAGAGCTCCAGGCTGCAGGAAATGGTGGCGCATGCCGATGCACACAGGCTGAAATGTGTAGGAGCCCGGCACACGCACAAGCAGGTGCAGACGTATTGGTGTGGCAGCTTTATTTTCACAGTGAGGAGTAATTTGTTCTTTATTGTTAAGTAATCACAGCTATTATTACGAGGCAATAGCATTTTCATCCTTTTTTTTTTTTTTTTTTTTGCATTTTCATCTTCTTTTTACAGATGAACAATTTGGGATGACAGTCCCTTTGTAGCTCATAAATGGCAGTCAGCATGGAATTTCAACCCCCTCCTGGTGCTCAGTCTGACCATATAGCCAGTTCTACACTTTCCATCAAGTGAAGATGAAAGTGGGGTAGAAGCAGAAACAAAAGTTCATCCCTTTATTTCTATTTTTTTTAAAGATTTTATTTATTTATTCATAAGAGACACAGAGAGAGAGAGAGAGAGACAGAGACAGAGACAGAGACACAGGCAGAGGGAGAAGCAGGCTCCATGCAGGGAGCCCGACGTGGGACTCGATCCCAGGTCTCTAGGATCATACCCTGGGCTGAAGGCGGCGCTAAACCGCTGAGCCACCCAGGCTGCCCAAGTTCATCCCCTTAATATTCCATTTAAAATAAACAAAAAGGCCCCTTTCAACCTCGGTTTCCTCCCGGACAACAGCCAAACATTAACAAAGAGCTGTCTACACTCACTCTTGTGACTTCTTCACTCCCTTTTCCTTGTTAACTCTCCCCGGAAGCTACTACTGCTTCCCAACATCCCAAATTATCTATGCCTAGTGCCACTATGTGGTCCTTTAGGCCCCTCTCCCCACTGGGAGCTCTCCAGAATCTTGGGGATCCCAAAAGCAACCATGTGATGCTGAGAAACCTAATTTGAAATGCTCTGGATATTCTATCCAGGTAGATGAACCTTGGAGACACCTCAAGGGCTGTTTCTTCTTGGTCCATCACTCCAAACTTAGTCTACAGTCTCCATACAATTACTATCAGGACAAAAAAATAGTCTTAAAAGCCACCTTCTCTACAAATTAGTAGGAAGCTTTAGTCTTCACATTGAGCAGGTAACCTCAATTTGTCCCATCTGCCAGAAACACAACTCTCATAAAAAAATAAAGTGGGGCAATGGTGAGAGCCAATGCTTATAAAACCAGTGAGTTCTGGGTTTCTGTGTTTATAACTGACTCGTGGCTGAAAATTTAGAATTAAAGCTATGAGATCTCTTTTTTTTTTTTTTTGAGATCTCTTTTCATGTCTGTCTGAATGTTTATATATATATATATATAAATATATGTTATATATGTGTAATATTTTCCTATCTCTGGAAAGTATACCAAGTTCACTTACAAAGCTCCTTATCCTCTATTCCAAATGACTTAGAAATAAATAAGCACTTACACAAATTAAATATTAATAAGACTTTCATAAATTAAACAATTTCTAATACTTTGAATGTAAAAAACCAGTATTCTTATAAAAACTATCCCAAATGTTTTAAAAATTCAAGTTCAAAACCTTTAGCTAGATCTTTGGGAAACAAGACTAGTTTAATAAAAACAGCCATGTCCTGTGAGTAATCAACCTTACATATAATACAAGCACATATTTTTATTTTACTGGAGTATAATCTTACTAAACTTAATGGGTTTACTAGCCAAATAAGCTAGTATTACATCTACTAGATGCTAAGGATTACAAAAATATAAATTAGCTTTTAATCAAACTGAGTCATTATTCTGACAAACTCTATTTCAACAATAATTATGTTTTATAGTATGTCAGCTTAAAGACAGTTTCCAAGATCTTTTTGGAAATGTAAAACCTTACATTCATGCTAAACTAAATTAACAGATACTCACTAACTATCTAGATCATTTCTAGGTGAGATAAAATACTGAAACATTAGTTACTAAGCCTAAGTTTAAGTTTATATACTATTTGCTGCTTATTTTTTATAGTACAGAGGGGCTGTAGATAGATTTGTTAAAAAATTCTTCATTTGCCCACACTGAAAAATTATACTATAAAAAAGTATATAACTATAAAATGGTATGAGACATATTCACAAGCTTTACTAGTCTATTGTAAAATGCTGGTATACGAGAAACATTTCAAAATGATCTACCTCTTAGTTTTCTCTGTAAAATAGAAGTTACTAATAGTTAAAATTGTAATCAATATGTATAAATGACATTACTAAAAGTAATAATGGCAAAGGAAAACAACTTTGTATGTAAAATATGCAAATAAGTTTGTGTTAAGGAAAAGGAATAGTTTTGTCCTAAAATAAAATAACCAGTGGTTTTAAAAATTTTGCAAGATGAAATATGAACGGATATTTTTTAAATTATAAAAGGTTTACAGAAAAGAAATTTTGTTTTTCCTGGTCAAAATTTATTTAAGTTTAGTGAGATTACTTATAATATTTTCAAAAAGAGCTCTAGTATCAAATATTGTAGTGATACAAAACTAAAATTTGGCTTTCTCTCTGTTAAAATAGCAAGATTTTCCTGGGGCACCTGGGTGACTCAGCTCAATAAGCATCAGACTCTTGATTTTAGCTCAGGTCCTGATCTCAGGGTCGTGAGATCGCGCCCCATGTCAAGCTCTGCACTCAGCACGGAGTCTGCTTGGGATTTTCTCTCTTTCCCTTTCCTTCTTCCACTCCTCCCAATAAATAAGTGAAATCTTTAAAAAAATTTTTTTTTTCTTGGCTCATTGGCCTTGTCTTAAATAAAAGGCTAATAGTCTTTCTTTTTTCCTCAGTAATCTCTTGTGGAAATTAATAAAGGGAAACTGCACTAAAATGGAGTCAGGAGGCCAGAAGTGGAAGTGCTCATGTCCTACTGTTTCTTCCCACCTTTGAAAAGCAACAGGAAGAAGCCTGTATTTTACTACTCCAGCAGGAGGAAGATTTCTCCTTGCCTAGCAATAGCCAAACCCATGACAGACTGTCACAACTCAGCCAATGAGAAGCCACTACACTTAGAAGTCGCAGTTTATTCCAATGGACTTTATATATATATATATATGCCCTCCCACTATGTTTACCTTTCTTCTATTAAAAAAAAAGTAGGGACACCTCGGTAGCTCAGCAGTTGAGTGTCTGCCTTCAGCCCAGAGCATGATCCCGAGATCCCGGGATCGAGTCCTGCATCGGGCTCCTGCATGGAGCCTGTTTCTCCCTCTGCCTATGTCTCTGCCTCTCTCTCTCTCTCTCTCTCTCTCTCTCTCTCTCTTTCTCATTAACAAATAAATTTTAAAAATCTTTAAAAAAAAAAAAAGTGTTCCTCTCCTTTGTTCTCAGTCTTGGTTTTGCTATAGTTTTTGTGTCCCGAATTACAATTCTCTGCTATTCCCAACTAAACCCATTTTGCTGGTAAAATAACTGCTTATTTTATTTTCAAGGTTAACACTATCTAAAAAGCTAAGTTTTCATGTCTTATCAAACTAATGTCCTATTCTTTATGTTGACATTATCATGTCTTCAATTTTTTTAAAAGATCTTATTTATTTATTTGAAAGAGAAAGAAAGCACAAGCAGGCAGAGGGGCAGAGTGAGAGGAAGAAGCAGGCTCCCCACTGAGCAGGGAGCCGCACATGGGGCTCCATCCCAGGACCCTGAGATCATGACCTGAGCCAAAGGCAGACACTTAACCCCCAGAGCCGCCCAGGTGCCTCTGTCCTCAATTATTTTTAAAAGGCCTTAATTTTAAAGGAGCTAAGGGTCTTTACAATCATGTTATCTCCTTTTTACTTCAAAAATTTCGTCACTTTGATTTAATAGATAGTATTATTTCTCACTATCCCATAATCTTAATCAAATGTTCAAACCTCCTGATAATATTTGACATTTTGCCTTCTCAAAATCAAGTCTGAAATATCTTTTACACCTAAAACTGACTTTGGGATTTCCCAGAGGGACAGTTTATTTGTTTCTTCACTTTTTAACAAGAGAAATGGTAAAAACTAATTAGGTTAATTTAATATTGTATAAATCTTATGGGAAGCGTTGTCAAATCCAAAAATAATAATAATAATGAGACTTTCCTAAATTAAATTTTAAGGAGTAAAATTTAAACTATATAAATATTTCAGAAATCATATAAAATTCCTAGAGATTTGTTAGTCCCTTCAGTGTCCATGATATGCATCTATTTCTCAGAGTCCTGATGCTGCATTGCCCAACATCAAACAACAACAGCTCAATGTTACCAGTCGTAATTTCAATCATTTTTAAAATGTAACTTAAATATGTTCTTACTATCATATATCTGTTCTCTCACTAGCTTGAAAACTCCCCTTTTAAAAGGGCCACTAGAAGGGGAGGTGGGCGGGGAGTTGGGGTGACTGGGTGATGGGCACTGAGGGGGGCACTTGGTGGGATGAGCACTGGGTGTTATGCTATATGTTGGCAAATTGAACTCCAATAAAGAAAAAAATTAAAAATAAATAAATAAATAAAAGGGCCACTAATGTTGCTAAACTTTTGTTAGAACAAGTACACTCACATGGGGGATTTTGGCTCTTTCAATTGACTCAGGAATCCATTTTGTCAGTTAAGTCATCTAAGAAATCCAACAAGTTCTTCCTCTATCCCTCAATTTTGGTGTCCTTATCATTGTTGGTCATCTGAAATGCTAGAGCTAATGAACTCTAAAAATTAAAGCTTGCCAGGGCACCTGACTGGCTCAGTCAGTGGAGCATAAGACTCTTGATCTCGGGGTTGAGAGTTTGAGCCCCATGTTGGATGGGGAGATTACTTAAAAGTAAAATTTTTAAAAAATTAAAGTTTTGCTAAACTGAAAGAAGAACTCAACCTCCCATGGCCTAAGAGTTTACACTTAGCACTGACTGTCCTCTGATCCTCTTCTGCTGGGTTACACCAACTCTCCCCATGTGAAATAATATCTGGCCTACCCAGGAGGAATTTCTATTCTGTATGGGCTCTGGAAAAGTTTAACCTGGTCAATTCAGACATTCTAAAATACAAGGATTTTTCCAATCCTCTGTCCACTCTTCTTACAATTCTGCTGTTACCATTGCCTACATCCCTGCAGTTCTCCCTCTGCCTCCCTCTGCACTTCCTGGAATCTCATACTAATTAAGCCTTGTCCACCAGTAGGTTTGCACTGGCTGGCTTTCCTCCTGGTGCATGCCGAGACTGGGGCTGAGGGACTGTTTGCTACTTTGGACTGTTAGCAGTAGTGCTCCTTAATCTCTTGGCCCACAGACTCCAAATGGCACTCTTCCTGATGAGCCTAATCTACTGAGATGCCATAAGTGGTCATACTTGAAGACTGGAAATAAAAAAGCCAGCCAGTTCTAGAAAGAAGACTGTCTATAGTTTTACCCAGCACACTCCAGGATTTGGACTACTAGGAGGAAGAAAGGAAGGTCACTTGCAGGGTGTTGCTGCACATCTTGGAAATAAAACAGTGTTGCCAGGGCAACTTGTCCAGGCTGGCCTAGGCAGAACTTTCATCTGCAAGCCAGAGCCTTGCCTCAGGTGCCCTTGTCTGACAATTTGTTTGAGTGTGCTGCCCTGGCTTGGTATCTCCACATACTGGGCATTTGCTCTGTTGGCTCCAGGCAGTAAAGTGGTATCTTGGAAATAACCTGCCCACCTGGGCCAGAAGGGGTCACACACTGCACCTTGGCCCATGAACCACAAATATGGCTTTCTGACCTAACACTTTCCTTTCCCTCACTGCTCCCTCAAGTCTTATCAGTTGCCCAATTCTGAGTCCATTATACTTATTTCATACTTCTGTCTCCATATCTATAGCTAGTAACTGAGTTGGGGCCCCTTCATCTCTTATTTGGTGGGCTGGAACCACTTTGTAGCTCTCTTCCTTGCCTCCACTCTTCCCACTTTCACTCTAAAGCACCACTCTGACCATATCACTCCTCTGCTTAAAACTTTTCTGGCTCTGTATATAAGAATGTAAAATGGTAGAAAATAGCCACTGTGGAAAACAGTAAGGCGGTTCCTCAAAAAATTTAAACATAACAATTACTCTATGATCCAGCAGTTCCACTTCTGGATGTATACCCAAAAGGACTGAAAGCAAGATCTCAAAGAGATATTTGTACACTCATGTTTATTGCAGTATTATTCACAATTACCAAAAGGTGGATGTAGCCCAAGTATCTATTGGCAAATGAATGGATGAACAAAATGCAATGTGTCTACAATATGCAATACTAATCAACCTTAAAAAGGAAAGACATATTGGCATATGCTACAACATGGATGAACCTTGAAGACATTATGACAAATGAAAGATGTTAGTTACAAAAGGATAAATACTGCATGATTTCACTTCTATGAGGAACCTAGAGTAGTCAAAATTCATAGAGACAGGAAATAGAATGGTGGACGTCAGGGGGTGGGGAGAAGGGGGTGGGGAGTTACTTCATGGGGATAGAGTTTCAATTTTGCAAGACAGGAAGCGTTATAGAGATTGATAATACAACATGAATGTACTTAATGCCACTGAACTGGACACTTCTAAATGGTTAAGATGCTAATATTTATGTTCTGTGAATTTTACAACGATTTTTTAAAAAAAACTTTCCTGACTTCTTGTTCTCTGCACAAAGTCCAAGTCCTTATTAAGGCATAAAGATCTGACTCTGCCCATCTGTGATCATGTGCCTTTTGTCCTTTATTAGACTGATATGGTGTGTTGGTGTCCCTAAGATCACCCCCAGGGTCAGTGATTCACTAGGAGTACTCCCAAGACTCAACATATAGTCATCTTCAAGGCTAAGATTTTATGACCATAAAAGGATGCCAAGCAAAATCAGTGAAAGGAAAAGGCAGTGCTTTCATTCACAGCTCAGGATTATTCGTGGAGACTGGTCACATGGGCACCTTCTGCCTGGCATGTACCAAAATTCCCAACTCCCAGGAGGCAAGCAGAGATTCAGCATAAAGTACACTGTTTGCACTTTTTTTTTTTTTACTGTTTGTACTCTTACCTTATCTCTTATCATTTAGGGAAAGGTTCATATCAGTGTAGAGAACTGTTTATCTTTGCAAGTTCCCAGAGGCACATATTGCAAGCAGCCCTTTCTAAAGAGAACAGCCCCAGGCCTGCTAGCTTAACTATTGCCTGTACACCCTCTGCCCAACATCAACTCTTCCACTGCCTTCTCACCATAAACTACAGCCATATCAAACCACAGGGTGCTTCTCAAGCAGGCAACACTGCCATCTATCCTTTAGTACAGGAAATTCCCATTATTCCTGGGCCCCTCCCCTTCACCTTCTCGCAAAGTTCTTCAAGAGGAACATCAAGTTGTCACCTCTGCAAAGCCTTCTGTGATTCAGTGAAGCCAACCAAGTCACATAGTCCTACTCTGCTGCTATTATACTTTACCCATACCTCCTTGAGGTCAAGGACCAAATCTTATTTGTCAGTATCCCTAGTACTTAGTACATGATCTACTAGTCATTCAGTAAACTTTGGTTTAATTACAGATTGTGTGGCTCATTAACTTACAGAAAAATCAAGTAGCCCGCATTACTCTGCATATGCCTTCCACTGCCCTCCAACCTACATGTGCACTCATCCTTCCCTCCTGTCTCTAAAATAGAGCCATCTCTTTCCTTCCCAAGGCTCTAGAACATACCACCCTAAGCCCTCACCATAAATTCAGTGACATTTCACCTTTGGGTTTGCTCACTCTTTCTTCAAATATCAAACTCTCTTTACCCAGAGTGTATTTCCTTCCCTGGGCACATAAGCATACACTTTATTTTTTTTTTTTTTAATTTTTATTTATTTATGATAGTCACAGAGAGAGAGAGAGAGAGAGAGAGAGAGAGAGAGGCAGAGGGAGAAGCAGGCTCCATGCACCGGGAGCCCGACGTGGGATTCGATCCCGGGTCTCCAGGATCACGCCCTGGGCCAAAGGCAGGCGCCAAACTGCTGCACCACCCAGGGATCCCAAGCATACACTTTAGAAATGTATCCCCATTATCCTATAACTGATTTATATGGTCACGCACCCAATCTCCATCACTTCCTGGCCAACATTTCAGAAACAGTTGTACTCCTCCACCAACTGCACCACCTCAGTGCCTACTTCTTCAATCAGCTGTAAGTCAACCGTAACCTTTCTGCTCCCCTGACCTGCCTCGTGCTTAAGGCAGCCATAAACTCCATTTTAACAAATTTGTGGGCTTATTTAAGGGCCCATAGCATATTGGAAAGTTAGTTCAGTCTGCCTTGGTTTCCATGATGGGACTTTTTTCAGGTTCTTCCATTTGTCCAAAACTTTCCTTCTCAATATCCCTTTTCAGGTCCTCTTCTGTTACAAGACCAATCTCTCTCTCTCTCTCTCTGTCTCTCTCTCTCTCTCTCCTCTCTCCATCTCTGACAGGACCATTTTATACACACAAATAACCCCCATCCTACTTGGGATGCCCATCCTGGGAAACCTTCTTCCTGCTCCACATGTCAGGATTTAGCCAAGGTTTCTTATATCTGGGTGCATACATATGCTCCTATCATAGGCACTATCCCAGCTATTTGC
The DNA here is from genome assembly GCF_048164855.1 of Canis lupus baileyi. NCBI lineage: Eukaryota > Metazoa > Chordata > Mammalia > Carnivora > Canidae > Canis > Canis lupus. The sequence continues at coordinate 3,026,230 of NC_132876.1, forward strand.
ACCACAGGAAGCCCCTCAACATTGTTTCATATGCAAGGAATCACCATCCTAACTCTACTCATGGGGCAGAAGTTTAAGCATCTGGGTGTGTGAGTGCCAGGCACTGGCATAATCATGGGGTAAAACTGGATCCCACCCAGGGCACCTGTGTGGCTCAGTCATTTGAGCATCCAACTCTTAGTTTCAGCTCAGGTCACGATCTCATGGATCATGGGATTTTTTTCTTTTTTTTAATAATAATTTTATTTTTTATTGGTGTTCAATTTGCCAACATACAGAATAACACCCAGTGCTCATCCCGTCAAGTGCCCCCCTCAGTGCCTGTCACCCATTCTGGATCATGGGATTGAGCCCCACATTGGGCTCCACACACAGTGGAGAGTCTGCTTGGTGATTCTTACCCTTTCCTCTCCTCCACACTCTCTTAAATCAATCAATCAATCAATCAATCAATCAATCAATCAATCATTTAAAACAAAAGTGAGTCCTACCTGGGTCATGGCCCCTGACATAATTTCAGCTCAGGCAGGCAAGGGCCCAGAATAGCATTAACCTTACCTGCTGGCCTGGCTGTCGAGTTCCACAAGCTGCTCAGGTCTTCTGGGGCTGCTCTGCAGCTCTGGGGTTCTGGGGGCTTCAGGCTGCTGGAAGAGTGCAGCTGGGTCTCTCTGGCCCCCTCTCAGGGCTGTGGGCTTCTCCTCCCAGGTCTCTGCCACCTTGGCAGCCACATTCTTCTCTTCAGAACCAGCCAAGGTGCTAAGGAAGAGTAAGTATAATTATGGAGCAAGTGCTTTGAGATCAGTCCCCCCTCACCTACCACCAGCTGATGCCACCTCCTGTAGACATCGTGGGCTCCTCTTCCAGAGGATGAGGAAGAGAAGAGCCCAGTATAGCCCCCACATCAGAAACCAGACTTTCTCTTCTTTGGAAGGATCTCAGCATTACTGCTCCCCTTCCACTGACAAAAGCAGTCCTAATTCATCCTAGAGAAAGCCTGAACTTCTTATTCTCTTGCCATCCCCTGAATCTGGTGAGGAAGAAGTGGCTTCTCAGCTATCCTACATGTCAAGCTCTATGGGAGATCTTTCTTCCTCCCTGGCCTCATGTCACACCTACACTTGCACAGCGTTCTCATCACCATCCCCATCTGAGGTGCCTCCAAGGGCCTTGTTCTTTTTCCTGGTGCCTTCTCCATGACCTCTATGTGTGATGGCGCTGCTGCTGGGAGGCCTCGAGGATGTTATATGCCCACTAGGCCAAGGACATTGAGTCGGGTTATTGACAGCATGAGCCTAGCATTCTAGAAAATAAAAATCTGGGGATCCCTGGGTGGCTCGGTGGTTTGGTGCCTCCCTTCAGCTCAGGGTTTAATCCTGAAGACCTGGGATCAATTCCCACATCGGGCTCCTTGCATGGAGCCTGTTTCTCCCTCTGCCTGTGTCTCTGCCTCTCTCCCTCTCTCAGAAGAAAAATCTAGTTCACCATCACCTTGATCCTGGCTCAACCTGAACTCAACCCTCTCCACATCAGCAGCATACCTCCAATTGCTGGTGGGGCTACCCTGAGACAAGAAGATAACACTACCAGTTACCTCTAGCCCTGGGACTCTATTCATAGAAGTTAATCCCATAATAGGTATGCTCTCTGCCTTCAAGCTGAAATAACAAGTGAAGCAGTGGCCATGCTTTTGGAGTATGCCCTGGAAGCAATGTGATTCTTCAGCCTCAGCCTCAAGTGACATGAACCTAAATGCCCCAGCAGGGATAATAAGCTTATTACCACTTCCAGATGCCCAGGTAGATCTGCAGGCAAGTGGGTGTTGTGCCTCTTTGTGATGCTTCTACCATGATGGTCTGCTGCAACCCAGCCAGATACCAAAAGTGGTCTGCTCAGACAATGCTAGTCCCTTAGCCTGTAGGATATCCTGACACACTCACCTCACCCCTACCTGTGACATACATGTTTGAGCCAAAGACAGATCTAGAAGGCCTAAAGAGCTTGTTTCCTGTCTCTGTAAGCCCTGAACTAGCTTTGCCATGGATTTAACCAGAATCCTGTCCAATCTCCTGTCTTATAGAATTATGGTAACAGAGGTTGTCATCAATTTGTGAATCAAGTCAAGGTTTTCTGCAAAGAGTAATTTAGGCATCTGTTGCAACACAGGGACAAGTGAATGAATAAGGTTCCCTTTCCCTAGGCTTCAGAGCAAAGTCATTCCTATTATAGAAGGTATAATCCATGTGACCTATAAAAAGGAAAACTTAGTAAAAGTGTCAGAGAAATCTTACTGAGCAATGTAATACCCAGGAGGCCTTCCATACCCCTGAGGAATTGCCTGAAAGTCAAGTGTTTAGAGAGAGACAAAGTAATACTTCTGGCTGTACCTCGATCAAAGATTCAGTAGCCTAATACAGCTACTGCCAATTCTGGACACAGTCACACTCTACACATGGAAGATAACACCCTCTTCCATTCTTACACTACCTCTAAAAGACTCCTCTGCTGGTTGACAATGGTTGTCCACAGCGAATATACGTGCTTAAAATTTATCTGTTCCTCATGCATAAAGAACATCAATGTGGAAAGCCCAGACATGCAACATAACAAAGAGGAAAACAGTCTATGCTTTAGATGCAAAAATACCAAAAGTCTGGTGGGGAGGGGATGAACTATTCTGTGTCTTATTAAAATAAATCAGGCCAACAAAACTGTAAAGGGGTACAGCTGCCAGCTTTCCAGTGTTTTTGAATAGCTCTAGTAGGAGACAATCCTTTGGGGCTGCTTTATTTAGCTTGAAGTTTTTTGTTTTGTTTTGTTTTTGTTTTTTGTTTTTGTTTTGTTTTGTTTTTAATAAAAGGAGAGTTTGACATAGTACTTTGTGCCAGGAAATGTCCTACATGCTTTACACAAAGAAACTCACTTAAACCTTACAACAACCCTGTGTGGTAGGAACTACTATTACCACTATTCTATAGGTAAGAAAATTCCAACAGAGCATAACAGGAAGAAGCTTACCATGTGTGAGTCCATATTGCTTCTATTTTCCTTGCTACTGTGACGTATAGGTTAGAAACTTCTGTTCAGTCCTGCATATAGGCATCCTACAGCTAAGATTGAGAACCGTTGTTTACTCAAAACTGTGCATGCTTAACTCCATCTCCTCTTGGTTCTCCTTTTAGCTAGCTTTATTTTGCTTATTTTTTTTAATGAAGCTTGAGTTCCATTACAAGGGAAGATAGTTCCTTAGGATAACAGTCCACCATATTCTTGGTTTGCTGGCTTTCCTGATAAAGTCACTTTCCTGACCCTAATATTTTGCCTCTCCACATAGTGGCTTATCTTGCAGTAAGCAGAATGAGCCTGGATTTGGTTAGAATAGATGAGAAGATACCCAAGGCCACATAGTGAGTAAGTGAGTTTCCATGTGAGCCCAATACACAGGAATACATGTTCTTGATGACCACACATAGGACTCTTCGTGCACATGTAATGAAGCAAGATCAAGTTAGAATAGGGAAGAGTTCCTCAAGTTTTGGACAGTTTGCTTCACCAGATCTCCTTGCCAACCCCTCTCACCCTTCATCACCCAACTCTTGGGAATTAAGCCATCTTTCTACAGAGCCACAGAGCCCTGCCCTGGCAGATCTGCCAGGCGATCCCTCATGGATGGAGGATCAGCTGCCCTCATCGGGTGTGCACAGCCCCTGCCCCAGGGCAGCTCTGAGATCAGTGGCCAATGGCCAGAGGCCAGAGACTACCAAGTCCAGGTCACCCTGCCGAAGAGGAGCCCCTTTCGGCTGCTAGCGGGCACTCAGCTCGCTCCCTCTCTCCCGTCTCCGCCGGGACTGCGGCGATGGTCCACACAGGGTGAGAGGGGCCTGCTGCAACCCCACGGTTGCTGGCACCACCACAGCTCACCAGGCCAGCGGGGTTCAGGGCAGCCAGAGCCCCAGGCAGACGGTCCGGCCCATTTATGATCCTCGCGCGCCATCTAGCGGCCAGAACCAGCACGGCAGCAGGAGAAGCTACACCGAGGCTGTTCTAGTCCCGGGCGGCCATTTCGCTTGAGGAAGGTCGCATTTCCCGATAGGCACTGCGATCTGAGCTCCGCGGTACAGGAAATGGCGGTAGGCGCAGGCGCAACACAAGCTTCAGCGAGCGAGCTCCCGCTGCGCAGGCGCGCAGAAGGCGGTATCGCGCTCCACTAGGCGCGCGCCTCTGAGTGTGCCAATCAGAAGCGCATGCGCGAAGCCAACAACGAGTCTCAACCTAGACTGCACGTGAAAATAAACTAAGAGCTTTTAAGAAGACATTGATGGCGTAAGCCACCCCACAACAATTAAATGTAAACCTCTGCATGGGGCTCATGACGCTTTTTTTTTTTTTTTTTAACACTTTCCTGGTGATTCTCAAGGGCAGAGTTTTCTCCATTGTCATATTGCATAAGAAGAAGCCAGATCCTGCCCCAGGTTCGGGGAATATTAGATGACATCATGCAGACAGGGTGCTTTACACGTTAACTAGCTATGAGTTACTGGCTCTGGATCTTGAGAATAAGGTTCAAACAACAAATTTCATAAAATCGGTTTTTTAAAAGTTTTTCCTTAAGATTTTTTTTAAGAGGCTCTTGCGTTGTAACTCAGCTTTGCCACTTGTAAGCACTTGGGTAAGTCACTTAACCTCTCAGTTTCCCCAGCTTATTCATTTCATAGGGTTGCTGGAAAGATTGTAAAGCATCCAGCCAAGCACACTATAGGTGTCCATTATGATTTTCACTCTGTTAACTGCCAATGCAATTTGAACCCAAAAAGCCACATAATAGGACCTCATACCTCATAGCTTACAAAAGCCCTGATCCATTCATGGTCCCTGTCACTGGTTAGGCTCTAGCCACTCTATGCTTTGGAACATGCTAGCATGCTCCCACTTTGAGGGTTGTCTGCAGTTCTGTATCTGCTCTCCTTGCTCATCCTCGAATTGATTCCTTCTCCTCTTTACAAGAGCTTGCCTGATTTACCACACATAAATAGTAGGCCTCCTGACTGCCACCACTCTACCTCAGCACCCTATTTCTTCCAGAGCACTGTTCTTCCCAGGAGGTACAGATACCTAGGTTCCAGACTTTTCTTCATCATTCTAATTAGGTGCGAACCTCACAGAATTGTGGGGGAGCACTGTATAAGACACAGTGAGTAGAGAGATTTGCATACATTACATGAACCAAAGTTAAGTGGTTGTTGTCTTTAACGGTATCTGGTATTTTTTAATTATTTTTTTATTGGAGTTCAATTTGCCAACATATAGCATATCACCCAGTCTGGTATTAAAGGCCAATCAACCCCTTCATACCTTGACAAGCCTTCTATTCTACCACTACCCAAGGATCCAAAGTAGTAGCCACCCTCGACAACATACAGTGCCCAGCAAATAGCAGGGTGTTTGGAGTTCTTTGCACATCCTGTTCCTTTTGCTTAAAGGACCTCTATTCACATTTCAGTATTTGGCTCAAAAGCCACCTACCCTACAAAGCTGTCCTGAGTCTCCCATTTCCCTGCTCCTGCATAATGTATTATTCCAGTCTGGGCCAGGCTATGCTTCCTATCAGCCATATCTGTGTGCCTTCAGCACAGGGCACGTGCCATTTGAGTGATTGTTGACTGAAAGAATGAGTGACTTCCTGATTATGGAAGACTTCTTGGATGGTGGCAACAAGGCATAGTAGAAAGCTTTGTGGCCCCAGAGGCAGAGGCCAGAAGATTCTAGCTGGGGCTCTAGCTCTTGCCACATGCTTCTGGCCAGCTCAAAGGCCTTGCTGGCCTCACCTTCCAAGCCAAAGGCTAATGCATACCTGAGCTGCTCAGCACTGTTGCCTGATGCCTTACCCTTTCAGGTGTGCCTCCCTATCCTCCAGGTCTGCTGGACTGTCACTCTTCCAATCAGCTGGTCCAATAGAGGCCAAAGTCACACTGGAGCTGAGGGAGGAAGCACACATGCCCAATAAGACCTCAGACCAAAGGATACTGGGGGCCCTTCCCACTTGCCTTCTCACAGGAAAGGAAAGGGGAACCTACATCTGCCAGTAAAGGATGGCCTCTCAGTTGTGCTCTTAGTGTGGTATAGATGCCACTGTATATGATAACATCTTGTGACCTGTGGCCTTAGCACCTGAGTTCAAGATCAAGCACTTGGGATTCCTGGGTGGTTCAGTGGTTTAGCGCCTGCCTTCGGCCTAGGGCATGATCCTGGAGTCCCAGGATCAAGTCCCACATCAGGCTCTCTGCATGGAGCCTGCTTCTCCCTCTGCCTGTGTCTCTGCCTCTTTCTCTGTGTCTCTCATGAATAAATAAAATAAAATAAAATAAAATAAAATAAAATAAAATAAAATAAAATAGATCAAGCACTGCCCCTGATCAGCTTGGAGGTCCCTGGGGGACGTCTTATCTTGGTCTTGGGTCCTAGTATCCTTGCCTGACCTACATCTCCTGGGGCTGTGTGGGAGTACAAGAAGATTGTTCCTTACTAAATGCTCCACACACCCAGAGCAAACTAGCCACTCCTACTGGTGGACTGGTAGGTGAAATAGGACAGAAGCCTACTGCATAGGACTGTACAACCCCTTCCCATTGCACCTTAGCACCTCTGGAGCCATGTGCCCCTCTCAACCACCTCCCATGCTGCCTCATAGTGCAGTTGGCTGTCCCTGGGATTCCTACTCCTGAATCCTCCTTTGTGGGTTGGGCTGCAGTCCCTACAGGAGCAACCCTTCCCAAGCTCTGCCTCCCAATGGTGTCCCCTCTGCCACTTCAGCTTGGATCCTTGTAAGTAGGTGCTGGGATTGCAAGGCTGAGAGTTGGCACCATGTGCATCCTGATTACGCAGGAAAGGGGAAAAACAAGTAGCTGAACAGTCTGTAGAATGATCCAAGCCTGGTCTGGGTTCAGAACTTTGTGTCTGTATGTCCATTCCCTCCCAAAAGGATGGCTTCCATCTCCCAACAGATAATGAGAGCTGAAGGCCTGCTCAAACAAAATGCTCAAGGCACAAGACTCACTTAGATCCCACAGCTGCCTGAGACTGGGGCACTCTGTAGGCTCCCTGGAGGCACACTTCCTGGGTTCAAATCAGCACTTTTCTACCTCCCAGCTGTATGACCTTGGACACATCACCTGATTTCTCTGGGCCTCAATTTGGTCATCAGTGAAATTGGGATGATAATTGTGTCTGCCTTGTAAGTGTTCCAAGAAGAGTAAATGAGCTAGTAGACACCAAGTACTTAGAATAATGCCTGAGCCCTAACACGTGCTAAATTGTTCTCGTTATTATTACTGGGGCCTGTGGCCATTTATAGAAGCAGCATCCCTTTGTATTCCATCTATATTCATCAACTTGATACAGACTGACCGACTGAGCTGCTGTCTTACACAGTCTTCTCAGGAGTAGGATGCATTCTTTATCTCTCTGTAAATCAGACACACTGATGCTCACAGCATGTTGAGTAGTCACAGTTCATAGAGCACCTCATTGCCTGTGTAAGCCTGCACTTGAGTAGCACACTCACTAAAAACTCCTCATGTTTGTTCCCAAATCTGTTTATCCCCGTTGTACTTGCAACCATTACTACTAAATTCAATTATTAAACTTATAAAAGTGAATGGAAAGGGAGTGGTTGTTTTCTGCAAGTGAAATAACATTTTCTGGGGCACCTGGATGGCTCAGTTGGTAGATCACATGACTCTTGATCTCAGGATTGTAAGTTTGAGCCCCACATTGGGTATAGAGATCATTTTAAAATAAAAAAAATAAGATCTTAAAAAAAGAGACAACATTTTTTTTGAAATATAATAAATGCCAGTTTCTTAAAGATAAATGTCAAAATAAGAATAGGATAAAAGTCATAAAAATCTAGATTATTCTTCAGATTATTCTGCAGCACTATTTGATATTTTATGTCATTTTAAAGAAACTGAAAGCAGAGAGCAAAGACTTCATTTATGAAGATGTGTAAGCAAGAAGGATAATCTGGATCAATATTCAAACATGAAGCAGAGGTCTACAACAGCTTCCAGCAAATTCAGTTAATCTGCACAACTGTGCTGACCGGCACACAGTGAGGCAGGCTTCAGGTTGGGCTCTCAGTCCTCTCCACTAGTGGCAACTCAAAGAGCCAAGGTCCTAGCCCAGTGGCCTTTCCTTGCCCCTCCCTGAATCACCTGAGAAAGTGGTCCCTGACTCCACCCAGATCCAGAAACTGAGAGCCCAATCAGACGTGCTTCTTTTCTCAGAGGGACCACTGCTTTTCCTCTCACTGAACCACAGAGAACTGTCCAGGGAAGGCTGGTGGGGCAGGAAAAGGAGCTTTGGGGTTTCTGGAAGGGAAAGGAGAAAACAGAGGCGAAGGACCTCCTTCAATTTGTCCTTAGAGCTCAACAAAGAAGAAAGAAGGCACAAATTCATCCGTCGTTTGGTCATTCATTTGTGAGTTTGTCCCTTCACTCATTCCCCACACATTCATCCTACCTCCAAGTGCCTGCCCAGGCAGGGGCTGGACTTCCAGCTGCAAGTGGGCCATTGTGCATGCTCTGGAGGATCTTGAGAGCCAGTGGCAGAGGGTAAAAGGAGCAAGATTCAAGCATAGGCAATTCCCATAACTGGAAAGCCCAAGGACAAAGGATGTGGTGGAAGCCACTGGAGAAGCAAACTAGACAGAACTATGGGAAATGACCAGTGCTCAGTCCCCAGCAACCCAATCAGTTTTGGCAGCTTGACCCTGGCCTGTCACCAGAGACATGAGAGAATCAATAACTTGGGACCACTTGCCTCCCCCAGGCAGCTTACCCTCCTATCTCAGAGCCAATGTCTGTTCCAGTTATGCCTTCAGATGGGAAGCCAATGGCTCTGGATCCCACATTGTCATCACTTGACTGTGCACTTGACCTGTTATGGGAAGAGAAGCATTTGCTGACCCTGATTAGGTTTTAATCTAATATAACTAAGATGTCCTGAGAACAGGGCTCAAGGACTAGAAGCCCAGGCTCTCAGCCGCCACCCTGTGCTGTTCCAACTAAAGCCAACCTGACATCAGCAAGTATTTCTGCTCTTCTTCCAAACTTGATGGACTGGGAGCAAGAGTGGAACCAAAAAAATAGAGCAAAGTGACAACTCAAGAGGAGGCTGGCACAGTGGAGGGATCAATGGCTGACAGAACAAGGGGCAAGGCATTGGGGGCTATTAATAAACCACAGAGCCCAGACATCCTGGGTTGCCTTCTCTCATTTCCATGGCTGAGTCCCCACTGAAGGTCCAGAACTCCACACTGAGAAAATGGTGGCAGGCAGGCAAGGTTGTGGGCTCTTACCCATTACTGGCTACTAGCATCCCATTTAAGACATATCTAACTCTCAGCCACTGCTCACCACATCCAGGCTTTCACGGTCTAGCTTGGAGGACAACTCAATGAGATGGTCATAGGATGGCTGGGCACAACCATCCCTTCTGGACTCATCATCCCCCACTGGCTCTGCCTCACATCCTTGCCAGCCTCTAACATGTCTTCCTTTAACCACAAGTCATCCTAGAAGTCCATGTTAGATGTTCTGTTGAAGCTCATGCATCTTTTGGTCACTGACTTCCCCAAACTGCTCACTTGGCAGCCTTGCCAAGGACTGTGAAAGTTGGGCTAAGGGCTGGGGTGGGGGTGGTCTGGCCTGGAGCTTTGTCCAGCTCTGCAACTGACTCCCTGAGGGATCTTGGGAGGGGCCTGCCCCTCTCCAGGCCTCCTGTATTCCTTCATTTATTCTTTCAACAAATATTCACTGAGGACATGTGCTGCCCCAGGCACTGGGGACACAGTGGGGAACTGAGCAGTCCTGGTCCCAGGTCCATCCACTGACCTTAGACCAAGAGCCACATCAGCTCTATGTCCCTGCATTGAGTTACCTTTCAGGATCTGGATTGGGGCCTTTGCGGATCTCCTCACCAACCGAGTCTCTCTTGGCTTCTCTAGGGCTGGGGGCCTCTTTGTCTTTGGAGCCCAGGGAAGAACTATGGAGAAAAGAAATATAAGTTAACCACCCAGTAGCCACCCACACTCAGATGAAGGCAGTTACCTCATCCCTAAATGCCAACTGTCTCCAAGGAACTTAAAACTTGAGATTGCAGGACTGGCCAATTCTCAAAAATCTCATTACTAAAAGCCACTGTTGATTGAGGGTCAGACTCCATTCCCATAATTCTGCATGCATTAACTCTCCACATAAATCCCAATATATGAGTACTATATTTACCCATGTTTACTTTCCAAATAAGTGAATGAAGGCACAGATATCCCAAGCAATTTGCTCCTAGTTCCTCAGGTAACAAGGGGAAGAGCTAGAATTGGAACCCAAACAGTCTGATTTCAGAGTTCTTGACTATAACCTTCCATATATTAAGACTGCTCTGAACCTCCTAATTCAACCTCCCTCTGTTCTCTCTGACCTAGTGGGCCACTCCAGCCTTCTTTCCCCCACCTGTCTGTCATAACTCTGTGACACCATCTCCTACTTTCTTTGCCATACCTTCCCAGTCTCTTTCACCCTTTTCTCCTTTTCTGCCTGGTAATATTGGTGTTCTCAGCATTCCTTTCCATGTGCATGCTCCACTACCTTGCCCACCCCCTCTGCTCCCATGGCACTGACTACCACCCGCAAACCAGTGATTTTCTTTTATTTTTTAATATATTTTATTTATTCATGAGAGGCAGAGAGAGAGAGAGTGAGAGAGAGAGAGAGAGAGAGGCAGAGACACAGGCAGAGGGAGAAGTAGGTTCCATGCAGGGAGCCCAATGTGGGGCTCGATCCCGGGTCTCCAGGATCAGGCCCAGGCCGAAGGCAGCACTAAACCACTAGGCCGCCGGGGGCTGCCCAAGCCAGTGACTTTCGCTTGTTCCCACCTCTCTGTGCTCCTGACCCATACCTCCACTGCCTTTCAGACTGGCCCTCGGGCAGCTCACCCTCAACATGGCTAGAACTGACTGCCATCCCAGACACCTTTAGAGGGCATGACCAGGTAGTTGCTACCTCCACGCTGGGGTCTTTGCTCTGCCTGCTGGCCCTTCTCTCCTTCTTCCCTTGATATTGTACCTTATGTAAACACTGACATGGAATTCCATTATTTCCCTTTCATCTGTCTGCATATAACATGGAAATTTCTGGGAGAGTCCTAACCTCTCTCCCAAACCTCAACTACAAACCCTCAAATGTCTCCTGGGAATGTGCATTTGGCTATTCACAAGTAAACTCATCATATATTCATTAAAAAATACCAAGTATTTATATCACTCCTCCTTGCCCCTTCATCCTGGTCCCCAGTAGTGTACTGAATTATGGAGCAAAAGGCGCACAGTAGGAGTCAAGCAGCCTGGGTGAGAGTCTTAAATCTGCCTGTTCTTAACCATATTACCTTGAGCAAGTTACTTGACCATTTAGAATCTCAGTTTCTACACCTGTAAAAAGGATATCTGGGGATATCTGCTAGACTGTTGGGACAGGGAAGGGCTTGGTGAATTCTAGCTTTCCCTCTTTCTTCCTTCCCCAAATTGATTCTCCCACTGGAAAATTGGGGAAGGGCACCCCATGGAATCTCAGTTAGTTGTTGTAGCTTTGCTAGTCCCAGACAAAGTACCAGAAGCCCTGTGGGTTCTGAAGACAGGAGACACAGCAGGGATGTTCATTGGAGGCAACTTGGCTTCCTCCTGCCTCTCTTGATAGCACTTTCCCTTTGTTTCTCAGAGATCGGTCAAATTAGGGAAATCAATGAAGCGGCTTCCACTGTTGTCCTATTAAAAACATCATCGCACTGGATGATGCTCAAACATTACAGTAACAAACACTCCCACATTTCTGTTCTGGGCCAAAAGGAACCTACGGAACACTTAGCTGCAGCCCCTGCCCTCCAGGCACTCAGAGTTCTTGGGGAGGACTGATCTATGAATGGACAACTGTGCACAGGTGCCATATGGAAGCCTAGGAGGCTGGAGCTGAGGGCCCAAGGAGGGAGGATATATGAGGGGTAGTGAGTTCAGGCTGCAGAACCCAATCAAGGTAGGGGGCATCTCAGGGTTTTCCCCAGGGGGCTGGCATGACTACTTCTGCCCTTTAGAAATCTCACCCAGATAGAGATGTGGAGTTAAGGGTAGAGAACCCAGGTTCGGGGATCCCTGGGTGGCTCAGTGGTTTAGCGTCTGCTTTTGGCCCAGGGCGCGATCCTGGAGTCCCTGGATCGAGTCCCACGTCAGGCTCCCGGCATGGGCCTGTTTCTCCCTCCTCCTGTGTCTCTGCCTCTCTCTCTCTGTCTATCATAAATAATCTTTAAAATAAAAAAAATGACTTTTAAAAAAAAAGAGAGAGAACCCAGGTTGACCATGTCTCTCGCCAAGCAGCCCATGGGCCTGATCGTTTGCATCCCTTCCCTGCTGACCTCATCTTTAAAATAGTGCAGAAGGAGCCCAGAAGGGCCCCCATACCTCATTCCTTCCAGGTCTGGGGCCATCAGGCGGAGTCCTGCCCCAGGTGTCATGATCTGCAGGCGGACAATCTCCTCACCTCTTGTACTGCAGCTAAGGAAGAGAGCCAGGGAGTTGCTGGTAAGAGAAGCCTCGCTCTTCCCTATCTGTGCCAGGGGTCCAAGGCCATTCTCCCTCAGGAGCCTCCTGGCTAATGCAGTGGGATACTCAGACCCATTGCCTTTTTCTTTTCCTCTCGTCTCCTCTTTGGCCATAAACTTTCTTGGTGCTACAGCTGAGCATGGGCCACTGACCTCCAGGCCCCAGAGGAAGGAAGAGTGAAACATCCTTTTACCAGTCCCCCACCCATGAGCCTAGACCTCTTCAGTCACAGCAAGGGGCCTTCTGCATAGAAATGGGATCACCCAGCTCCAGTGCCCTCTCTGTCACTACTGCCATGATGTTGCCATTCACTTGCAAAGGTGAGTCCTGGCTGTGGTCCCACTGGAATGTCCAAAGTGGTTATTTGTGAGGCCAGTGCGATTTCTGGATATATGGACTGATGGGGACTGATGACAAACAAGATACTCTGGAAATCTACAGACCAAATTGGGGTGAGATAGGATATCAGAGACTTGGGGGAAAGAAAGCAAGTGACCAGGTGCCTGTGAGCTGGAGCCCACAGAGGACCAGAAATTCTCAACACTCAGAGGGCCCCTGTGAGGATCCCTGTGCTCAGAACCTGGCCCACAAATGTCCACACATATCCCTCCAAGTCTGATGTGCTTTTTGGTTCTACTTCAGGGTCTGATACCTAGCAGGCTTGTGCCATGGTGATGGCCAGAGCCAGAGAGAATCTAGAGCTTTTTGGCTTTGTGGGAGTGCTCTTCATCCCAAACCTCCCCAGGTCCACAGAGTGAGGCCCAAGCCATCCTTTAAGACTCAGCGCACTTATACGAACTCACTCCTTTCTTCAGCTACCTCTGGGCACTAGGCTGGGCACTGGGGCACAGATGAAGAGGAGCCCCAGGCCTGCCCTGGTGAAGTCCCCAATCCAGTGGTGGGCAAAATGTGGGCACAGTGGCATGGGTCCTGAATGTACTAAAGTGTAAGACTGTACACAAATCCAGTTCCAAGGACACCTGAGAAGCTTCATGGATATATAGCCTCTGCTAGAGGTGAAGGCAGAGAGATAGCTTTGAGTGAGCCAGAGTAGCTTGGCTGCTCTCCTTGGAAAGTCACCTTGGAGTTGATTCTGACACCTGGCTCCAACCTAAACTAGGAGGCCTTAGAGGACCGAGTTCAGTGGGCTACTTGTCTATGTCCCTTCTGGGACCTGGCTGAGACCTAGCCATTGGAGATGAGGGAAATAGAAGGGCTCCCAGGGACAGGGCGTCTGGTGTATAAGGGCAGCTCTGATTTCTGTCTGTCTTCCCATGATAGCAATGATGACAGCATAAAGCACCTGGTTGGGACAGACCCCATTTGGGAACATCACAGGCAAGGAAAACATTCTTCTTCACTGGTGTTTTTTGTTATGTCAGAGAGAAAATAAGAACAAGGTGTCACCCAAGTCTGACCAAGCTAGTGTCTCTTCTTTAATGCCATCCTCCTTCTTTGTCACCCCCTTGAGTAATTCTTTCTTGAAGGCCCAGCTCAAATGGCACCTCTTCCAGGGGGCTATTATGGGTGGCATTGTGTTCCCCTAAAAGATATGCCAAAGCCCTAACCGTACCTGTGAATGTGCCCTTATTTGGAAACAGTGCCATTGCAGATGTCATTAACTTAAGGTCATACTGGAGAAGAGTGGCTCTTAATCCAATATGACCGGTGCCCTTATAAAGAAGGGACATTTGTACACAGACACATGGAAGGAATATAGCCATGTGAAAACAGGGGCAGAGATTGGAATGATGCATCATAAACTAAGAACCAACAAGGATCACCAGCAATACCAGAAGCTAAGAGAACAGCCCAGAACAGATTCTCCCCCCAGAGCCTTTGGAGGGAACATTCAGCCCTGCTGACACCTTTATTTAGAACCCCTGGCTTCCAGAACTGTGTGAGTATAAGTTTCTGTTGTTTAATCCACCCACTTTGAGATAACTTGTTACAGCAGCCCCAGCAAATTCATACAGGGGCCTTCCAGCCTCTTCTCTGGCAACAGTCCACCAGCCTCACCCCCTTACCAGACCTTCAACCACAGAGAGCTCTAGTACAATCAAGTTCTCAGCTAGGCTGGGAGCTTCTGGAGATCAGGGGCACTCATCTAATGAGGCCCCAGCTGCCTGTGGCAGTACGTCTTTCGCACCCACAACTGCATTTCCTTCAGAGGCTAGCAAGGTGGCAATATTGGTCTCTTCATTTGAAGAAGGCCATGCAGATGAGCAAGCCTATTCGTGGGAGCATCTAGGCACTGTACCAACGACTTTATATGCACTATCCCATTTAGAATTTGAGGCAGCCTCAGGAGGTAGGTATCACTATATTCACTATTATATATATGAGGTAACTGAGGCACCAGGGGTAAAGTGGCTTGCTCAAGGCTAGTATAAGGCCTTGTGCCAGAAGCTGTGCTTTTACTCACTGTTCTCCAGCTTACTGTTCCATACAGCATGCTGGGCTACAGCCCACAGGCACTGCCATTACTGGGTGAGGCAGAAAGCCAAGGAAGCTTGGCCAGTGCTGTGATGGGGAAGCAGCCAGGCCTGGGGGCCCTTGTGCAGACCAGTCTCTCTGGAAGAGGGTATTTGAATTAGCTCAGTCCACAAGGTGGGTAGGAATTATCCCACAATGAGAGGGTTAAAGACAAGATGAGCCCAAGAAATCCAGCCCCACAGTGCATGGAGGCAAGGCCCATGGTTGAACAGGGGGAGTTGGAGGGGTGACAGTAGAGATAAGTAGATCAGATGTGGACACTTGGAACTGAAAGGCCTTTGGGATGCCAAGTAGGTCTGGTGTCTAATGGAAAGAAAGTGACAGGTGGACAGACCCAAGGACACAGCCCGTGGATGTCCTTGGGTGGCACTCTTTCCGTCACAAACTTTCAGCCCTCCCTGAAGTCCCTGAAGGGTTCAGCACCTAAGACAGGGGCTTCCCGCCTGATTGGCCTACTTCATGAGATGAAGAACCTATATCAGACTTGAGTCAAGTGGGGTGAGGCAGGAGCAAACCTAAGGAGCGGGCAGGCTCAGCAGGGTCACGCCTGAGGACAAGGCTGTGATGCTCTCTTGCTCCAGTCTACCATAAACCAGCTTTTTCTGAAGTGCTATATAACCCAGAATTTGGCTGAGCTCTCCTCAACCACTGCTCCCCACGGGGCTGGGCTCCTTCAAGGCCACAGCCAGGCCAAGAATTCTCAAATAACCAGGCAGACCAAAGCTGGGTGTAGGGAACTGATGGTGGCTGCCTCACCTGATCAGTGTAGGACCTGTCTGATGCAGTGGGGTCAGAGAGGAAGGCCACCCAGGACTAGCCAGCAGCTCACCTGGAAGCTGTCTAGGGGTATTGTAGAGATTTTGTGACTGCAAAATCTGAGGGAAGAAACACTATGAGAAGCATTCTAAGCCTTCCTGACCAGCCTGTTCAACACTTCTGATGAGAACGCCTTCCTTCCCGTTGTGGGCTGCCCTGTTGTGGGCTATCTCTGGTGTCTGGAACATTCTATAATCTCGTCCCAGTTCTGCTTTCTGGGGCCTCACAGGCAAGTTTGACCTCAGACTCCTGGCCTCCAAAACTGTAAGACAATATATGTCCGTTGTTTGAGCCACCAGTTTGGGGGACTTTGTTCCTGTTGCACTAGCAAACCATTGCAGCCACCTTGCTATGACAGACAGATGATGGGTATTAAACATCCAAAGGAATTTTCTGGAATAAATGTTAAAATGACTCTCAAATACATGATATAGCATGACCTAATTCTTCTATGTTCTCTTTTTAAAAACACCTGAGGGACGCCTGGGTGGCTCAGTGGTTGAACGTCAGCCTTTGGCTCAGGGCATCATCCTGGGTTCCTGGGATCAAGTCCTTCATCAGGTTCCCCGTGAGGAGCCTGCTTCTCCCTCTGCCTGTTATCTCTGCCTCTCTCTGTGTGTCTCTCATGAATAAATAAATAAAATCTTTTTTAAAAAATACAGAAAAAATTATTTTAAAAAACCCATCTGAAACCATTCATTGCTTCCCTCACCTCTCCCCCGCACAAAAGACAAATAAGGAGAAATCAGAGATGTGCACTGTTTGGAGATGAATTATGTCCTCTCCAAAACTTATACGTTGCAGACCTAACTAACCCCGGGACCTCAGAGTGTAACCTTATTCGGAAACAGGGTCATTGCAGACAGGATTAGTTAAGATGAGGTTATACTGGAGTGTGGTGGGCCCCTCATCTAAAATGACCGATGTCCTTGTAAGAAGGGGAGATTAGAACACAGACCACACACACAGAGGGAAGCGCATGTGAAGAGACACAGGGAGAGATGGCCATCCATAAACCAAGGAGAGGCCTCAGAAGGAACCACCCTGCTTACTCCTTGATGTTGGACTTCTGGCCTCCAGAACTGCGAGACAATACACTTCTGTCCTTTAAGCCACCCAGTTTGTGGTACTTTGTTACAGCTGCCCTAGCAAACTAAGCCTCCATGCCCTATCAGTGCCCAAGTCCCATCAATGCTGCCTTGTGAAGAGCTCTCAAATATTTCCATTTGTTTAAAAGTTCTCAAGGACAAAAGTTCACACACACAGGGAGGATCAAGAGAGGAAGGCAGTAAAGAAAAGGGGCAGTCCTGCTGCTGGTGCAATGACCTCAGGCTGGCCTCACACTCCTAGCTTCCTCTGAGCAGAGAAGGTCTGCAGCCTTACTGCCCTCCACCAGACTGCGCTAGGGCAGGCAGCCCTATCTTTCTCCTGGCACAGAGGAGGTGGCCCCAAGGGATCAGGGTCACATACAAATGGTTGTGAGACTTGAAATGGGGAGGGGAGTAGGGGCTCACAGGGCATTACGAGAGCTGGAACAGTCCCTGAGGTCCCTGAAAGTGACCTGTAAGGACAGGCACTCTGCCCCTCTAGCCTCGGGATCTTCCCAGGGTGCCATGGAAACATACCACTTAGAAGACTTGGATTTGGTCACAGCTGCCAGGCTAGGCAGGAGCTTTAGACAGCAGCAACAACAGGGAGGTGGCGCTCTCAACAGAACTTAGCTCAATTCACTGTGAAGTACAGGGAGGTGTTGATTGCTCTCCATTTGCAGACAAGTGAGCACCATTATTTGCCCGGACACTCAGGGCTCAGAAATCAGAACAAATCGGGCCAGTCTGCAGTGAGGTCACCAGTGCTCAGCCTGCCCCTGCCCTGTGACCCCAGTCCCAGACCCTCCCAACTGACTGGCTCCCAGGCCAGAGCCAACTCATGGCACCCACCTGGGTTCCCAGCTCCTTGCAGAGCTGGGCAGACTCGGCATGCGCTCAATCCAAATGGCCCGAGACACTTTGGCTCCGCCTCCATCCGCACTGGCAAAGAAGGCAGCTGTGAGTGGGGCTGGGGACTGCAGAGCCTCCTTCCCCAACAGGAGGCAGAGGACACAGCTGGCAGGTTGACCTTGGACAACTTACAGCAGAGCTATAAACAAGCCCAAGAACGGCAGGGCTAGGGCTTCAGAGGTTAAGCCTTCTCAGACCCTCTGGTTAGCACATTTTCCTAAGATGTTGTGGCTGTAGTTGCATTCACATGACACAGATGAGCATTAAGCAGACAAGAGTGACATACTCTCTCCCTGGAGGCCAGGCTGTTTTGCTCCTTTCAGCCCCAGGACATCCAGCCAGACAGCTCTTACTGCTTTCTGTGCCCCATCTTGTCACTGGGCACATGGGGACACTGACCTGAGGCCCTGCAAGGCAATGACCTGGCAAAGGTTCTACAGTGACAATTACAGTGACAGGGCAAGTCTTGCGACCACCAGCACCAGGCAGAGATGATTTAATAATTACCTGCTTGAGCCAGGAGGGGATCTTGCTAGAGCAGGTGGGTCCTGGCTCTTCTCAGAAGGCCTGTCTTCATCCACCACCTCAACCCTTTGGGCAAGAAGAGAAACAGATGCACTGCCTGTCAATGTGGCATGCTCAACTGCCCTAGAGCTGGATGCTCCTGAAGGACATTCAGTGGTATCTATGGCTATGGGGTGGCCCAGTCTGGAGGCTCAGTGATTCCAGTTTGGGAGAAGAACAGCATATCAGGTTGAATAGTGTGCCTCCAAAATTCATGTCTGCCTTGAACCTATGATGTGAGCTTATTTGCAAACAGGGTCTTGGCAGATGTGATCAAGTTTAGATTCGGTCAGTCACACTGGAGTAGGGTGAGCCCTAAATCCAATGACCAGTGTCCTTATAAGAGGAGGGAAATTTGGACAGAGACACAGAGAAAAGAAGAAAAGAAGGTCATAAGATGGCAGAGGCAGAGGGGAGCCTGGGTGGCTCAGTTCATGAAGAGTCTGCCTTCGGCTCAGGTCATGATCTCAGGGTCCTGGGATTGAACCCCACATCGGGCTCCTTGGTCAGCCGGGAGCCTACTTCTCCCTCTGCCCTTCCCCCTGCTTGTGCTCTCTCTCTCACTCATTCTTGCTCTCTCTCTCTCAAATAAATAAATAATATCTTTAAAAATAGATGATAGAAGCAGAGATTGGAGTGATGTGTCTACAAGCCAAGGAATGCCAAGGGTTGCCTGTGGTCACCAGAAGCTGAGAGAGAAGCCTGCAACAGTTCCTCTCTCAACAGCTTCCAGAAGGAACTAATCCTGCTAACATCTTGATCTTGGATTTATGGCTTCCAGAACTGAGATACAATACATTTCTGGGGTCAATGCCACGCAGTTTGTGATACTTTGTTACAGCAGCCCCAGGACTGGTTGAACTTAATACAACCAGTAAGAACACACCATTATCTGTCACTTCCTTTGTGCTGCTATTACCCTTTCCTGGCTGGATTCCAGCCTTCAGCTTGCTGTTCCACTTCATGATGGATGTCTTCCTTGTTTACCTCAAGGAATATCCCAAAAATCCTACTGTCCAGTAGTTTCTTTTTTTTCCAGTAGTTTCTTATCTCTGTTCCCCAAATATTCTCCTCTCTCAGAAGATGTTCTGTTTCAACTAATGGTGACACTCCTCCTTGACTCAGCCGGAGTGTCCTAACATCCTGATCATCCTTTGTTGGACCCTGTTCACCCTTTAGGGCCCATCTCCAATGTCACTGTCACCTCCAAGGGCCTGGCCAGGCAGAGGCTCCCAAAGACAAACCTTTGGAGCCCAGCCCAATAATCCCTCCTGCCAAGGCATTGTCCATCCTGTCCCTGGTAGAGTGGGACGGAAGGGAACAAGTCCTTTTTACCCTGGTAGCTACTTTTGTTTCAAAACCTCAGAGGCCCTTGGAAACACTATCAGGGGTCAGGGGCAGAGCCCTGTTAGCAAATGGAAGTTTCCAGCCACAAGCTATATTCTATCAGCCAGATCCTGCCTAAACAGACCCAGCCATTGAGGCCACAAGTGCCACCACAGCCACCTAGTTGCTCGCCTGGCCTCCAGACAGAAGCCGCCAGCCCCTCCTAACTTCCCGTGCCTGGGTATGGTGGCCCCTTCCCACTCTGCACCTGCTTTCCACGGTGCCCATACTCCCCCCCTGCCGGCCCTTCCCTGTAACCAGCAAGAGGCTTCCCAGGCTTCCCTTGGTGACACTTACCTCTTCGCAATGAACGGGGCCTGCATCTCTTGAGTAGGGCTGCTGGAAAGGAAGCAGAAAGACAACATGTTGGACAGAATCCATGGACAGGCGACATCACGGCCACTTTGCCCTACAGGGTCCCGGGCTTTTCTCTCATTCCCACTATGTCACTAGTCCTGATGGCCGGAGCCAGACCTCTCTGTCTTGCAGAAGGTGCATGTCCAGATCCCTGAAGGTCCGGCTACGAGGGTTCTCTCAACCAACCCCTCACTTGCCAAAGGGACACTGGAGCACTGAGGAGAAGTGAGCCACACGGTAGCTGAGCTGGCCTAGACAGCAGGCCCTACTGTGTCTCCTGCTCTGCGACTCACCTGGCACTCTTCTTGGCTGCAGACAGAACATACGAGTGCTCCCGGGGAGCCGTCTTCCTCACCACACTGCTTGCAGCCTCTGACCTGCGGTGGCACAGGGAGGGGGCATCTAAAGGCATAAGGAAGACTCACTCTGCCAGCCCAGCCCAGCAGCTACGGGGCCACCCCAGGGAGGCAAGCACAGGAAGCCGAACGAGCACCTGAGCCCAGAACTATGCAAAGGAAACACAGAGACCAAGGGAAGGGCCGCCCACATTGACAAGGCCCAGCTGTGTGCTAGACACCGCCAATGCATGCTGAAACACTGAATCCTTACAACCCACGAGGGTGGGTGTTTAGTTTCGCCCACAACTTACAAATGAGGAAACTGAGGCATGGGGAGCTTTAGTGACTTTAGAGACCACACACTTAGCCAGTGGCAGAGTGGGCAGTCAATGCCCAGCAACCTGCCTCCAGCGCTTCTGGCTCTTGCCCTGTACCTCCCAGGCTCAGGGACCTCTGCCCTTTGGATGGCCCATCTGCCAGACCTTCAGCACAAGAGCTCCACAGAGTTCCCTAAGGCACAGAGAGCTCGACAGACATTAGCACCGGGGTCAGGCCCAGCCCATGGGACTTTATTTCCTTAGGGCCCAGCTGCTGCCAAAGCACCTGGGCCTCATTTGGGGGGCGAGGGGCACTGGCACGTCCAGACCCTGGCCCTGCCACCCAAGCACGCAGGCCCTGCCCAGACTCTGTACACACAGCATACACAGAGGGCTCCTTCCCGGGGCCTATTTAGGCCCAATTTGCTTAGAATCCTTTTTAAGAAATTGATATGAAGTCCCGAAGCACCTCCCTCCCTATACTCGGTACATTTAGATTTGAGGCTTTCCCCAGACCCTTATTACCTAGGTTCTGCTCCATAAAGTGTTCCTAAGAGGATCCTGTGAGCTGGCCCAGCACTGACTGGGTGGTTCTGGGACTCAACAAATGACACCTGTTGCTGGCAGCCACATCTCCAGTAAATGGGTCAGCACTGACATTATACATGCTGTGAATTTCATCACCCCAACTGGCACAATTCCCATGTCACCAGTGCACACAAATCTGGGCCCCTGCCCTACCCGTGGGATGCCCAGCGGGCACCGTTACCTCCGTTTCTGCTCGTCCGACGAGAAGGGCACCTCCTCCTCTTCAGCAGCCCCAGATGCTGAGCTGCGCCTGACATTGTAGGGTGCCCTGAGGGAGGGGAGAAGGGTGGAGAATGCTGTTGGTCATGGCCCCCCGCCCCCTATCTCTGCCCCTGCTCCCTGTCACAGGCTGCCACCCTCGGCAGCTTGGCTTCCTGACTTCAACAATAGCACCTGTTGGCATTATTGCCTCTGAGCCTTTGCTCATGCCCCTTTTTCCTCCTCAAGACCAGCCCTCTTCTCTCTCCTTATTCCAACCCTAACTGTCCCCCAAGACCCAGCTCCAGCCTCTCCCCTTCTCCAAAATATTTCCCAGCTGCTCCATGTCATTGGATGATTGTGACAAGGGATATAAAGCAATATGAAAATGTGGGACCCCTGGGAATTACAGGCACAACCTGCACCTCTGGCCAGGATCCCCCCTCCCTGAGCACATAATGGGGGGGCTTCTTTGATAGGGCCCAGAAGGGAAGCCCCAAAGGTTTATGTCCAAGGAACAGCTCTGATTTCAGCACAGAATGCCAATAACTGATAGGCTGCCACAACCATCAGGACACTTAGGGTCATCAGGCCCCAACCCAGCCTAGCCTGAACCCCAGATGGGTGAAGAGGCAGCCCAGGAAACAGAGCCAATCAGCAGCAGCCCCAGAGCCATGACCCATGACTCTTTCTCCAGATCCACCGGCCCCTTCCATAAGCTTCTTACAGTGACTGCTTAGCCTCAGATCAGAAGTGCAATGTGTATGGCTATCCGACTTTCTGGGGTTTGTCACCCTCTTGGTAAGCTCCAGGTCACAGTGGCAACTGGCAGGGATGTCAGGCTGGTGGGACTGGCACTCCAAGGCCACACTCAGAGGCAAGCAAGCAGCTGCCCTCAGCAGGCCTGGTGTTTGGGCTGGTTCTCGGAGGAGAGAACTGAGCTGGGTGTGTGATCGCATACTTACAGCTTCTTGTAATCCTCGGTGGTCATCTTATAGCCAGAGGAGGAGGGGCGGGGTGGTCCAGTAGGTGCTGCTCTCAGCAGACCTGTAGCACTGGAGAGGAAAGGAGTCTTCATGTGTCCACTCTCAGGCTCCCTCTTGCTTCCTAATTTGGCCCAGGGGGCCCAGCAAGCATGTGACTGGTGGCCTTTCCTCTTCTCTCTCCAGCCGCCCAGACACCCAAAACATCTGTGCCATCCTAAGCAGGACCCTCCTGGGAGCTCACTGTACCAGCACTGCTCTCCAGGGCCCTGACCTCCACAGAAAGCCAGCTGCCATCTACCACCCCTCTTGCCCTCACCTGCCGTGACAGGCAGAGTAATCTCTCTGCCATGAGCTTGGCCTAGGCCCTCACATCTGGTGCTTGGCCTAGGCCCTCACCCCATGGACACACACCTTTTTGAAGCTCCATTGGCCTTGGGGAAGTGCTGCTGGGGTTGACAGGAGCTGTCTATGGGCTTGGTGAACACTCCCCTAAAAGAGAGCCCAGAAGAAGTCATCCAGTGAGCTCCCCTGTGCGGAGGCGGGGAGCAGTGTGGGCAGGCATGGGGAAGCGGGTGGGGTCCTGTGGTCACCTACCGGATGATGTAGCCAGTGGGAGCCCTTGCGCTTGGAGACCTACCAGGGAAAAGAAGGTATGAAGTGAAGCCAGGGTGCCCTACTTTCTCCTGCAGCCAACGATAGCAAAGTGGATTGGCTGGTGGGTGTCCAAGTGCGGTCAGAGTGAGGTGAGCAAGAGTGGCTGGCTGCTTCCCAATAGGGGCAGCCACCCCTTCACCCCACAGAGCGTCTCTTCTGCTTTGCCTATCTCTTTCATGCTACCCAGGAAAGGTACTTATGGCTGATTCTTCCAGGACTCGCTCAATATGGTCCAGGCTCACACTAAGTGCCTAGGAAGGTGTAGTTCATGGCTGAGCATTTGCTGAAGAGGAATCTCCTCCAAATCTCAGCTTTTCCCTGGCCTGCCAGGTCCCAGCAGTCCCTTGAGAGAGAGGGCTTTTGGGATTGCTGACAGCCCTCCGACCCTCTACTCTCAGGACTGCAGACTCCATGGTCAGAGGCCCAGGGCTGAGACATGGCAGGGAGCGCCCAAGGCCCCTGACCTGACACCTCTACACAGCCTCCTTTGGAGAGGTTCATGAGAGCCCAAGAGGTAGAACTAAAGCCAGCTGTCCCTCCCTTCCTGCTCCTTGGGACCTCCCTCTTCCAGCTCCTGAGATGCCCACATCACAGTCTTGATCGAAGTTTGGGACCAGAGGGCATGGCTGGAAAACGAACCACAGAGACTGGGCGCCTCCTGCTTGGGACAACTGAGGGGGCCCAGAGGAATGGCTGTGAGTTTGGGGAGCAAGAGCAGGAGACAAAGATTTGGTAGATGGCCCTTCTGTCTAGGAACAGAGGAGTTTAGGGCTGGAGCACGGGGTGTGGGTAGTGGGTCTAAGGGAACCCTACGTAAGCAGGTGGGAGGGGCATCAGAGAACCCCAGTGTTCTCCATGTTGACAGACCCTGTCCTAAATAGGGACAGCCTTCTGGAAGTAGCAAAGTTGCATGAACACTTGGGGTGGGACCTGAGAAAGAAAGGTCACTCTCGCCCCATCTGGCCACACAAAAATTTTTGGCTAAAGTACCTGTGCCTAGGAGAGAATGGGAGCCAAAGTCTATGTAGACTTTCAGGTCTCCCTGCTGTGGCCCAAGTCACGGTGCCCCAGGATGTGCTTTCCACATATACCCCCGAAGAGAAGCCCAGGGTGAGAACACCACCCAAAGTAAACAAGCTCCTCGCTGGGTAGCTCAGCTTCCAACCATCCTCAGGTCTTCCCCCAACATCACCAGCTGCAGCAAACACAACCCATGATTCACCTTTCTATGTTCATCTCTCCACTCGGGTCATGCTAACATGACAGTTCCCTGAGGAGTGAGCTGTGTTCTCTGTGCCAAGCCCAGGACCTGGCTGGTAGTGGGTGCTGAATCACCAAATGGTGGCGATGGTCAAGTCCACAGTAACCAGAAGCAGCTCCCGGGACTTAGCGATGAACTTGGACCCCTCCCTTCCAGCTGCTGCTACTTCCTCGACCAACACCCGAGAAAGGCCCTGGCCCTGCACTTGCTGCCAACTGCCAGCTGTGTAACAAGGCTCAAGCAAATGCCGCACTCCTCGGCCCTCTTCTCAGGAGCCTCAGAGCATCCCATGACACCGCTATGCAAAAGTCCTCAAAATAGAGAGGTGATGGCCTGTTCCCTTTGGCCAGCTGTCAAAAAGGTCATCCTGAACTTAGCAGACAGTTGGAACAAACGTGTGAGTCTCCTGTGACATGCTGATTACCAAGTGTACTCAGCCATCAGGGCTATCTATGGGAGAGGGTCACGCGTGACTCTCAAAGCTGCCTGAAGCACCTCAGAGATGTTGTCTCACCCCTTATGGGGGCTTCTCAATGTCCAGTAGACAGCCAGAACCATGGAGGCCCATTAGGCAGTCAGCTTCAAGGTCACACAGCCAGGCCAGGGACCTGAACCCAGCAATTCCTGCATTCCCTTTCCCAAAAGGGTACAGAGCAGAAAAGCCCGTCCTTCCTGTGGATTCGAAATGACTCACTGCAAACCATGACATCTCTTCCAAGCTTGGGCTCCTCCTTATCCCCTGAACACTGCAGTATGAGCCCCACCCACCAGCCATCTGGGCACCACCTCTTACCTGGCCTTCGGGACTTCCCCAGGGGATGAAAAGGATGTGGCACGACTCCGACCAGTGGGCAGCTCTCTGGGGAAAAAGGGTCGCGATGATCCGAAGCAGGTGAAGTGGGGTGTTGTAAGTGCACCTCAATAATTTGGCCCACCATTCCCATCTCACCTTCGCCTTCCCTGGCCTGCCTCCATAGTCCACAGGCATGTGTGTACGTGTGCACTCAGCACCCAGGGCTTTCGCATCCCATGACCTTGGTTGAGGCTGGGCCTCAGCTGTATTGCCTTCCCTTGCTCCGCCCACCCGAGCTGGCCTGTGGCCACATGGCCTGGCAGAGGTCTGAATGGTAGAAGCCCCTGAGCATCCCTGGGTACTGATGGGCCCCTGTGGGTCGCAGCCCCACTGCACTGCCTTGTCTCTGGCCTCCCAGCCTCCTGCACTCACAAGGTGTGGCCGTCCGATTCATCCTGCTTGATGATCCAGCTCCTGTCTCCCTTCAGCGTGGTTCGAACCTTCATCTGCCTGAGAACATTCTTGCGTTCCTCCTCACCTGGTGGTAGTGGCTTCCCTGGAGGGGGCAGGGCCAGGCAGCCTCAGAAGGGGCGCTCAGTCCCAGCACCCTGAGGCCTCCCAGTCCTCCCAGTATGTCGCTCTCACTCTGCTGCAGGGCTTGTGGCCTTTGCAGCTCAGGCTACACACCAAGCTTGGGACAAGAGGGAGCCCAGGCCTCACCTTTGGTGCCGCCTCCAAGAGCTGAGATACTCATGGTGCTTGCTCTGCAGATCCCTTCTCTCTTGATTCAGTGGGGCTCCTGGGGGCAAAGGCAAGGACATGGCTCGTCACTTTATACATTTATAATGGCTCACAGGTCAGCATGTGGTCCCTGACACACCAACAAACACCCAGATTGTGCCAAGCCCAGGCATGGGGAAGCAAGAGTTGGTGGAGTTCTGGGTGGTTGGCAGAGGCTAGGGAGTGAGCATGTGTTGGATCTGCCACTGTCAGGCGGTATATCCACCTGTCTGCCCAGAGCTGCTCACCTGAGGAACACGGCCTGGGCTGCCAGGGCTGTCTGTTCAAGAGATAGCTGATAAGGGCAGACCACAAACCCTCTTAGAGACCTCTGATGGTCAGATTCCAGGACCAGGTGACTGTAGGAGGGGCAGTGGCAGCTGTGGAGCCTCCACAGGGCAGGCTTCCTAGGGGCCGGCCCTGATGGACTCAGAGAGAGGAACTAGGGGAAGGGGGGGGTACTGAGGGACCGACTGCTTTGGGTTGGACCATCATTCTCACTCTTGAGTAGCTGTCTGACAGGCCTTGGGCTGGTCAGCTAACTTCTCCAGTTAGCCTCAGTGTCGTCATTTGTAAAATGGGATTTTACAAAGTCTGCCCTTCAGGACTGCTATGAAGGCAGAATGCACCAGGGTTCTTACAAATGTCTGGCACCACCCGGCACAGCAAAGAGCTCAGGGCAGTTGGACAGGAGCCAAGCAGTGGTGACTCTCAACCTATCCTCGCTGGGAGAGGGGACTGTTGGCGGTCTTCAACCTGAGGGGGTGCAGCTCTGTGTGGCTCAGGGGTTGGTTCCATCTCTGGGGGGGGAAAGCCTGGGGTCCCTCTGCCAACTTCTAGCTGTCCTTGGGGACCAGGCGAGGGTGGGGATCTGCTAAGGACCTCCTGCTGTGCTCTGCTTTCTCTTCTTCTCTGTACTCCTGCCCTACTCTCCCTCCCTGCCTCTTCTCTGCCCTTGAGCCATGTGCTTCCCGCCTGTGGCCATTGAGGGGTGGCCCATCATGGTCAATGAAGGGGCTGGGGCGAGGAAGACAACTCTCCAGGCTGAGACTGGCCCAGCATTTCAGGGAGATGGAAGGTCCATGTGGTGAGTTTAATCCCAGCCCTGGCCTGCCACAGCTGGCTCCCCCTGACCTCAAGAAAAGGGCTGGAGATTCAGGCAAGTGGGCACGATGGGAAGGAAGGGCTGTGGCTCTGGCAGCACAGTCCTGAGGCAGAGCGGTCTTTCCCTTAGGAGCTGCCACCCTCTGAGCCCCTCCAGGGCCAGGCCCTGCTTCCAGCTGGCAAGGCTTGCTCATGTTTCCTTAGAGGTCAGGGGCACACTAAAATAGGTAAGGCAAGGGCCAAGAGCAAACCAAATTTGCTGCATCAGCAAGAGCTGGCTTTCCCATAAACCACACTGAATGAGCAGCCCAGGAGGCCCAAGCCTGCTGCGTGCCAGGAATGGCACCTCATCACAGCGAATGGCAGCCCCACTGCCCAGCCCCTGACCAAAGCTGCCACGTCAGAATTTGACTGAGCAGAACTCATTCCATAGGTGATCCTTGGACCTCACAGGCCCAACTGTCCCATCCCAGCAGCCCATGGAGTAGCCATACTGGGCAGGGCACACAGACAGAGTTGCCACCTGGGATCTTGGCCCTTTGGTCTCCTGGAGCTTTAGACTGACTGTGAGACCTTGGGCAAGTCCCTCACCTTCTCTGGGCCCCAGCTCAGGGCCTCCTACTGCTGAGTCTCGTTCCTTCAGGAACTCATCAGTTTCACCCTGACAAATCTGTTGCTCACATTGCCTGGAAGTTTTCTGCTAAATCAGAACCAAAGAAGTCACCTCCAAAATCAGGACATATGCACACACACACAGAATGACAGAGGCAGAGGGGCCACTGGGAACCCCCTGGCCAAAGGGGCAGGTACACACATAAGAGCCCACAGCAAGGGAGGCTGGAGTTGCCTTAAGTCCCATCTTTACAGCTAAGACCTGAGCCAGAAGACTCAAGGCTTATTGCCCCACATCACCAGGCAAAGAGCAGGGCTGATGCTGCATCTCAGAAGTCAAATGTCCTTTTTAGATGGGACAAGAAATCTAGAAGAGTGAGGAAACAGAGTCTTCCCATTGGATTGAAGAAGGTAGCTCTTGGAACAAGGAGCTTTTAAAATGATGAGCCCCAGGGGATCTCTGAGTGGCTCGGCGGTTTAGCGCCTGCCTTTGGCCCAGGGTGTGATCCTGCGGTCACGCGATCAGGTCCCACATAGGGCTCTTTGCATGGAGCCTGCTTCTCCCTCTGCCTGTGTCTCTGCCTCTCTCTCTCTCTCTCTCTCTCTCTCTCTCTGTGTGTGTGTGTGTGTCTCTCATGAATGAATGGATAAAATCTTTAAAAATTATTAAAAAATAATAATAAAAAATAAAATAAAATGATGAGCCCCAGCCAGACAGGTGGACACATGAGGTATAAATTCACGTCCCAGCTGCACAATGGGCTTTTCCCTCCTTCACCACTCCCTCCTCTCCTTGCTCCACACAGCCCTGGACCCCTGCTTTTACCTGTGCCTCATTCCTGCAGCTTAGCCCACATCAGCCCTCGCTTCTCACTTAGCTTCTGCAGGATCTCCACTGTCTCGAAGCCCAGGGGCAAATTCCCAGTCCCCTGACCCAGCTACTTTTCTCACAAATGCCACTCGATGTTGACATTGTGCTCCAAGAAGACCGCGTGATTCAACATCCCTGGAAAGTGGCCCTGCCATGGTAATCCCCATGGCTTTGCTTACACTGCTCCCCACCCCGCCAGAATGTCCTCCAACCTCTTCTGCTGAGCTAAGCCCTGCCCCTTCCTCAGGGGCCCACTTGTCTTGTCTCTTTCTGCTCCTATTGGGCTCTGCCCTCTTCTGACCTGAGTGCCTTGCACTGTTGATCAAAGTCTTCCCAGACAAGACCTGCTCCCTCTACCAACGTCATCAAGGACAGAAGCCAGGCATCCCCCTCACACTTCCAAAATGCACCTTGCACTGATTACCTGCACTGGAGGCCACCCCTCCTTGGACCCAGGTCTCTCAGACCCACCATTCCCCCCTTCATCCCCAATCAGGAGATAGCTGGGAAAACCTTCACTACAGACAGGCAGCTCCCATGCACTGCTGGTAGACAGGTCAATGGATGCCTCTTTTTGGAAGACAAATCTCTATATGTATTAAAAACCTTAGAGAAGGTAAGACCATTGGTCTTTCAGTTCCCCAATCACAGCATTCTCTCCTAAGGAGACAAATGTGAAAGCAGAAGAAAGTATGCAAGAGTGGAGACATCCCAGTATTGATACTCAATGGTGAAAATTAGGCAATAATCTAAATTCTTAACAGTCATATTTAAACATATTATGATCCATTATTCAAGCAAATACTATGTAATCATTATAAATGATATTGATATATAGTGCTATTTAACAAGCCTTCGTGTATATGGTTTTCTTATACAATTAAGTGAAAGCTTAAAAAAAAAAAAAAAAGATGTGTAGAGGGGGACCTGAGTGGCTCAGTCAGTTAAGTGTTGACTCTTGCTTTTGGCTCAGGTCATGATCTCAAGAGTTGTGACATCAAGCCCTGAGCCAGGCTTCACACTCAGGGCAGAGTCTACTTGAGATTCTTTATCTCCCTCTCCCTCTGCACCTCCTCACCCCTGCTCTCTGTCTCTATAAATAAATAAATAAATAAATAAATAAATAAATAATAAAATCTTTTAAAAAGATGTGTAGGATGGTGCCATTTACTTAAAAATCTATGTACCAAAAAAAAAAATCTATGTACCAAAAAAAATCTATGTACATTACAATGCACAGGGAAAGAAACATCTGAATGGATAAATACCAAAATATTTTGCTCTTCTGTGTATTCTATTTTTCCTATAATGAATGCGCATTGCCTGTGTGATAAAGACTAAACAAACAGGAGCTTAACCAAATGAAATGGGAGCTGGGGCTGTTTGGAGAGCTAATGATGGATCTCAAAACTTGATGCCAAGTGAGCCATGCCAAGGAAGGACTGGGAAGTGAGGAGCCAACGGATGCAGTTGGGGAATTCTCTTCCCTCCCCCAGGGTAGACATCCAGGGGGCATATGTGCCCTGGGCCTCTTGAGTCCCTCTGTGCTGCTCCGAGAAGACCCTTGCTACCCATGGGCACACACATGACTTCCTCCAGGATCCTGGGTCCTCTTTGCCCACAGCTCCCATGAGAGGGAGAACAGGCATGTGTTTCAGGTGTGTCTCCCACCCCCTACTTCTAATTTTCCTCTTCTTCTTGGCACTTGGGCTCCTTTCAAACCCTCCTTGCCCCCCTGGGCCTGACAGCTCACATCTTTGCTGTTCATCCCTAAGTGGCTTCACATGGCTGTGACATTGTCCCACTATCTGGTCCTCAATCTCCTCATCTGTAAAGTGGTGTCATGACACCAAGTTCATGACCTACTCACTGGGTCTCCTCCTGGTAGGATACCCCTAAGCCTGAGCACGTGTCACTGCCTAGAATTTGGTGCCAGCTCTTTTCCATCTCATAGTTTGGGTATCCTGATGTTGGTGGTTGTTCTCAACTCCAAAATGGTCTGTGAGAGTGCATTTCTAGTCAGGACAGCCTCTCTGTGTACCTTTTCAGTGTACAGCTCCTGTTCCTACTTTGATATGGAGAAGTCTCCTGGTACTTTAGGAATTGCCATATTGCCCTGCTTAGGGGCCTGGCCTGGGCCACCAAAGGAGCAGGTGGCTTATCTGCCACCTTTTATCTTAGCTATGCCTCATAGAACAACTCCTTGTGCCAACTCCAAGCAAGGCCCTACACTCACACTATAGCAGCCTGTCCCAGAGCAGCTCAGGACCAAGTCCAAGTCCTCCTGAGCAGACCAGGCCACCTCAGACACTAGATGGGTGCCTCCAGCCCACTTTCTTGGCTCTTCACACCCTTCTTTCTCCCTCTTCCATTAGCTTGCAGATGTCTCTTGGGGCAGATGGGGGGGGCATCCTTAGCAAGAATGAGTGGGGGAGATGGGGACAGGCCCTCCCTAATGGAGATGACCTCCGAATGCACCTTCCTCCCTACTGCCAAAGCCTCTCAAAGACTTTCCAGCAACTTCCCAGGAAGGGGCCTCCGGCCCTGATTAGATAGAGAGGAGCAAAGAGCCAATGAGGGAGCACAAGGAGCCTGTTTCCCCCAGGCCACAGCGAGCCTGGTGTGGTCAGAGAGTGGAGCTGGAGCTGATGCCAGCAGGAGCTGATGCAGGCAGATTAGCAGGAGGGAGGGAGCCAGGGAGTTGGAAGACAGTGACGCAAATGCTTGGCTGATGCATAAGGAGACAGAGCTGGAGAGAGAAGCAGCAGGAGGAGGGGCGTCCCATCACCCCACAAGGACAGGGCGTGCTCTGCCTCTAAGATTAGAAGACTAATTCAGAGACAATTTTCCAGAATTGTTACCCTGTTGGACTTTCCATGTTTGGCCTGCCCCTTTTCTCAGGCAGGTTTCGCTATCATTGCCCTTGCAGCTATCTCCTTGCCAAATGACCTGGAGCCTCAGCCCAGGCAGCATCTCCCAGAGGAGCCCTCAAGTCCCACAGCCCCTTGACCAAGGAACACGGCCCGGTCCCATTGTTAGTCATACTGCACTAAAAATGTCTGCATTTTCCACTGGCCTAGAAGGAAAAGGGAACCATAGGAGGAGAAGAAGATATAGAGGTCAGAGAGCACACACAGTAGGCCTGGAGGGGCATCTACCCTGGTGGCCCTATCCAGCCCCTGGGTGTCACCCATCCTGGAGCCCTTACTCTAGAGGTACTGCTGTGCCCATGACGGCCTCCTGCCCCCAGGACTGCAATGCCCTCCCCTGACCCCCCAGGCACAGCTGGGACAGGCTGGCTTCCTCCACACAACTGGGGGAACACCAACCAGATGGCAAGGCAGCTGCGCTGCGAACACAGGCAGCCCAGCCCTTGTTCCAACCCCAGTCCCCGGGACCCTGGCCTGGGATCTTCCTGCCAAGAGCTTGTGTGAAAGATGGAAAGTCAAGCAAGTGGGTGGCTGGGGAATGGGGAGTGCTGGGTGCCAGGCAAGGGCCTCCTAGGCAAACCAGGATGGAAGAGGAACAAAACACCCTTAGCTTCACACACGAAGGAGCTGCAGCCAAAGTATACAGGTGTTGGGGCTTGTCTGAATGTGTGTGTGCTGGGCGCTGGCCATAGTGAGCAAGCATGAGTGGGCACACCACAGACAGAAGAGCAAGGGGCAGGACTTCTTTCCCAGAGGTGAGTTTTGACAACCTGTACCCAGAGGGCTGAGAGGGAGCCCAGCTATGTTTCCCTTCGTGTACCAACTTCCTGTGCAGGGATCCCCAGTAGGGATCACATGTAGTTCTGTCTTTTGGAACCCAAGCCCACACTTCAACTCTTGGTTGACCCCTTAGGTGTAAGTTAGGGATTGGCTCAGGAAGCAGTGGGATAGGACAAGAGGGCACAACCCAGAGCATGGCCCATACAGTCAAGCCCAGTGACCAAATACGGATGTGGCAAGTGACATGTAGATAAAGGCATCAAGGCCTTAGGCCACCCAGTGCATGGGCCCATTGCCAGGCCAACTTCAGCCCATGTTTGAGTAAAACTCTGTCCCTGAGCATTTTCATGGGGCTCCAAGGCATGGAGCCCTAACAGAGGCAAAGCCCCAGAATCACTTCAGCAAAAACATGAGTGCTCCCATCTGGGTCATGAGAGAAGAGGTGTAATGAAGAAAAGCCACATGTCTTTCAACAACTTGTTTCTAAGATGGGTAAACCCAGCCAGTTCTGATCCTTCCACTGGGCACTGTCAGGCAGTCTCAGAGAAGACAGCTGGCTTGGCAGAAGGAGACTCCTTGCTCCCATGGAACCTTGGCTCCCCATCATTGGGTGAGGGTGTCAATGACTAAACTATGGAAAGACAAAACCTGCAAGCAAAATCCCAGCTGTCATACCTGTATCCTCTTGCCTTCCTATAACAGCCTGAGTTGGGCTCTACAACCCCAAGGATCTGGGCTGCCAGGGCCCACGTGGCTCCCCAGGCCAGAATCCCTCCATGCTTCCCTTCTGGCACAACTGGTGATGGGGGATTCTGAGCATGGGGAGGATGCCCCTGCTCATTCTCACTGTCAATGTTCCCTTTGGACAAACGGCCATCAGTGGCCCCAGGATGTGGGAAAAGATGCAAAGAAAAGACCCTGGGCCTTAGATCCACTTTCCAGAATGGGCATCTGGGTCCCTTTT
Organism: Canis lupus baileyi; assembly: GCF_048164855.1. Classification (NCBI taxonomy): domain Eukaryota; kingdom Metazoa; phylum Chordata; class Mammalia; order Carnivora; family Canidae; genus Canis; species Canis lupus. The sequence goes on from NC_132876.1 coordinate 3,059,668, forward strand.
GGGTATGTTCCAGGCAAATGCCTTTGAGCTTCAAGGTAACAGTCCTCCCTTGCGCATAAATGCCCATGAAAGAGCCCCCTCAAACTTCTTCATTTGGGGGTGGTCTGGGTTACCATGGGAGGGTAAAACGAACGTAGCCAAAGTCTACCTGCTAGAGAACCCTACTTGCTACCTTTTCCCTCTAAGCAGTAGAAACAGAATCTAAGAAGGGGGTAGGAGACAATGCTTGTTCAGAACACTGTAGAGCCAAGCCAGCTGGGCTCATTATCTGTCATTTCATGGGTGGGGCACACTCATGGTGTTAGAGATGAGGAGAACTTGGCCAACACCAAGAAGGCACACATCCATGATGTCTCTTTCAACTCAGGTGCAAATGAAAGAGAACTAGACAAGGAGTCTGAGTCCTAGTTCTGTTAAAACAAGTCATGGGACATGTGACTTACTCTCTGGCTGAATTTGAAGTCCCTAGTCATGGGTGGGGGAAGGCATGAGATTCAGTGCTCCTCACCAGGGCATGGGACCCCATAGTTTTTTCAGAGCACTTCCCTTCTTGTTCTGTCTTCCCTCTAGAACATCCCCGGGGGTCAAAGGCCTAGTGTCTCAGGGAGTGCCCAGGCCATGGCTGGCACGTACTCCACATGCCAGGCTGAGAAAGGCCTGGACAGAGAGATGAATGGAGTGAGGCCACAGGCAGCATATAGCACAGAGTGTGAAGGGGCTTCAGACACCAAAAGTCAGGGAATGTGACCTCCCCCACCTGCTTGGGTGCCCTCCCCAATCCTTTCTGAAGGCACTTGGCCTAATCTCTAAGTTTAGACCCAGGCTAACAACACCCAGGCCGCCAAGGGCTGGAATGATCAAAGGCTTTATGAAGCAGCCTCCTGAGGCCAGACTTCACAAATGAGGACATTCTGATTTCCAGTGTCAGCATCTGGCAAGAGGACAGTACCCAGACAACTTGCTCTTCTCCAGGAGGAGTGGAGCGGGCAGTGCACTGGTGCACCTAGGATTCCCAGGATCCAGAGAGTCTTGGCAGCACTCCAGGAGTAGGGGGCCCTGCAGAGGCCCACCAGAGAGAGATGGCTGAGCAGCTGAGTCATGTCAGGCCCCCTGCCCGCTCAGCATGGAGCGTCCAGCAGCCCCAGTGGAGCAGAGCACCTTGACTGCACATGATGCTGCAGTGCCAGGAACTCCGGCATGGAGGCTCCTAGGGCAGGAGGAAGGAGGCGCACCACGTGGAAGAAAGAGCTGGAAGAGACTTGGATGACAGAGGGAAAAATGTAATGTGGAAAAAGAATGCGTGTGTGGGGGGAGAGTATTTGTAAATGTGCTTTACAGGTAAATGACTTCTACATGAAAGTCTGGAATTTCACCTTCCCCCAGCCCACCCCCAACATCCCAGAATCTAGACTTCTCGGCGTCAGTGCTGGAGGGCCCAGGGAGGCAGCTGTCTGAGGGTGTGAGGAGGGCCAGCTCTCTCCAGAGGCAGTGGAGAACTCAAGCCCCAGGGGGGCAAGGGAGCCATGGCCGAGGGGCTGGGACTTGTCCTGGCTCTCCTGTGCCCATCTTCTAGTTCTCTCCAGGCTGGATACAAGTGACTGCTTGGGGTGACTGAGCCGTTTCAGGGGTGGCTTAGCCTCAAGGGCCAGCAAGGGCTTCTGGGCAGGGCCTTCTGAGATGCTCTGTGGAGGCCAGGGGTCTGGGCAGGGCTAAGATGATGGGGACAGCAGAGCCCATGAGGCCTCACTGCAAATAGAACCCCTTGCCGGAGCCACCCATATCAATTATTCCCAGTGTTCCCAGGGCCTCCACCTCCCCTGCGGTGGCATGAGAAGGGACCCCGCAGAACCCTGGGCATTCTTCAGGGCCTGGGCTGGCTCTGTCCCCCACTCCTTGCACCCTTGTAGCCTGGGAAGCAAGGTGTTCTGAAGCCCATCCCAGTGGAGCAGAGACAGTATCCCTGTCTGCACACAGACACCTAAAGGGGTTGGAAGGGACTCAGGAGATGTGGGCCCACTCCCATCCAGCTCGACCAATGGCTTCCTCAGGAACAGCCCTGAACCTTCACTGTGACCACCTTCTCAGCCTTTGGCAGAGCAGGCTCGGAGACCAGAAAGTTCCCCCTGCCCCAACTTGCCTCTGACTAACATTGGCCAAAGATTTCCTTTTGTCCTAGTTACAGGTGATCATGAGTAAAGCTCAAGAGGAAAAGAGGTACCCAGCCCCCTCTCCCCAGCCAACAACACCTCCCACCCGGGCCAACCTCAGACAGGCCTCCTCCCAGCTATTTTCTCCCCTCCTATCCGCCCCAGACCCAGTTTCCCATACTCCACCCTTACCTATCACCACTGTCCCCATTTTTCTATAAGAATATGGAGACTAAGAGAGGAGAAAGCATTTGCCCAAGGCCACATTTTCATGTATTCAACAACCACTTATGGAAAGTTGGCAGCCAGGCTGGGTGCTGGGCCTACAGATAGACAGACAGAAGGCCAGAGCAGCCCTTCCAGGGCACTGCCAGAGTGCTACATTTCCCAAGGAAGTGCCCTCAGCTCAGGCCTCCCCCAGAGAATGAAAGAATGACTTAGGAGTTCACCAGGCAAAAGCGGTGTAACAAATCCTGGGTTTTTGTTTTGTTTTGTTTTGTTTTTTAGTCTAAACCAGGCACTGCCTGATGTAAGCATTTTCACTCGTTCTTGTGATTGGAACCCCTTGCCACGTCAAGCTCTCTGGAAAAATGACCTAGTCATCAGAAAATGGTGTGCTGAGCCAATGATCACAGGAACCAGACTAAGGGGTCCAAGGCCAAGACCACCACCAGTGACAGCCTGCAGCAGCATGAGGCCTGTCCACCACTGGCCCCAAAGGCCAGGTCTCCTCTCTGTCCCATGGCATGGCCCTGAGGCTCCACAGCCACTTCCACCACCACCACCACCACCACCACCACCACCACCACCACCAGCTCCACTTCTTGGCTCTCTCTTGAAGTGGGAAGTGAGCAGACTTCCCACGGGAAAGACCTAAATGGTGCTCCTGAAAGTGGCCTCTGGGTCCCTGTAGAATCCTGCACCTCTGGGATATGTGCTTTAGCTGGAGGCTCCTGCCTCCCCACATTAGACTTTGACAATGAGCCTCTTAACTTTTCATTTGCCAGGCCTCTCCACCCAGACCTGTCCCTCCTGCTCTCTCATCCCCACCCTTCTCAGTTCTCACTCACTGCTGTGCCCCAGAGCCCAACACAGGCCAGCAATCAGAAAACACTCACCAAATGTGCACATGCTCACCTGTGAGCCAAGGGAAACTGGCTCCATTCCTAATCCTCCAATGAGTCTTGAGCGAGTACCCCTCTGTGCCTCAGTTTCCCTCTTTGAAAAAAGAACTGACACCAGCCCTGCCCACCCCCAACCCCTCCAATGGCCACTCCTCCACGAACGTTACTGTCACTCAAGTGCCGCCATGTCACCTTCCTCCACAGCAGGGAATCCAGATGCGGCATTGAGGGAGTTCTTTGTACCATTCTTACAACTTTTTGGTGAGTTTTAAATCGATCCAAGATAAACGGTTAAAAATGAAAACGGCCAACATTAAAAAAGAAAGCAAATCAGATTTCAGGAGGCATCCAGAAATGATCTACGAATGAAGTGTGCTGTAGCAAATAATTTAACTGTAGGTAGATACTATATGCATCATCAGAACAGACTAGCAGTGATTTTTAAACCATTTTTTGCTAGGTGGGGAGCCCACATTCCTCCCAACCTGGCCCCAACCTCACCCCTGGCCACCATGGCCCCGGAGGAGGACACGGCGGTCCTGGCTCAATCTGTGCCCCTGGCTTCAGCCTCCCTTCTGTAGAGGTGACAAAACCGAGGCCTCCGGATGCTATGTGATGTGCTCGGGTTGCACAACTGGACGATGGCTGAGCTGGGGTGTAAACTCAACCTGACCTCTGAGCTGCTCTCTTACTACTGGGCTGTGAAGGCACCTCCCTGTCCCATCACACAGTCTCCCACCCTTCACCTCCCCGCTCCACGTCGTGAATCTCCGGCCAGCTCACGGGCCCTCCGAAACAATGATGCCAACCTCTCCTGAGCGTCATGCTCAGGCACGTGGGCCTGCCAGGTGCGCTGCCCCAGTCCTGCCATCAGGCAGCTCTGTGCAGCACAGTATAAATGAATGCAGAGTCCTGGGATCCCGGTGGATCCCAACCACAGGAGCCTGGGGCACCGTGGGGGTTGCTGTGCGGAGCTCCGAGTCATGGCAAACAGCTCTCCTCTCCTCCAACCACAGTCCTAGCCCACCCTGGGAGGGCCTGGCAGTGGGGGCAACGTCAGAGCCCAGCAAGTAGCAAGCAAGCTGGTGTTATGCATGAGCTGGCACCTTATGGGCTGTGGCTTGAAGCAAGATCCACACCAAAGGGATCAGTCACCCGTGGAGGCTGAGTGGGGAAGGAAGAAGGCAGGCTTCCAGTTTCAGAGTGCACTGAGCCCGTTTTGGGACTTTTCCTGGCATACGACCGAAGACAGTTCAGGAAGCAGGTGCTGATGATGTCTGCCTGTCCTGCTAGATCTTAGGAGGGCACCCCTGGGATCACTGCCCTCAGGCAGAGGACTGTCTGAAATCTGGACCCCGACTGAAGAGGAAGTGAGGTGGGGACGTTTCGATGCTGGTGGTAGCTCCCTACTGAGTGGCCATCCATGTCCCCAGCTAGACTGTCACTCCCTGGGGCAAGGCCTGCATCTGATTTCTCTCCAGACCCCCACAGCCCAGCTCTGGGTAGAACATAGGTTTAGGAAGAACTGGCTTTGATTGCTTGGGAACAAGAGGGAGGCTAGACTCATGCAGCTCCAAAGGATATGTAGACCTTGACCTGGCAGCCGCTGAGCTCCTCCCCTTACTTCCAACCCCTCCTCCTTCAGGAAGCTTTCCCTGATCCTCCCAGTCAGAGCTGCTCCCTTGCTCCAAGCTCCCACAGCCCCTTGTGTTTATGCCACTCAGAGCTGCAGCACCTGACATGGTCACGGGCCACCTCTGTCACTGACTTGTGAGTCTCCGAAGGGTGGAGATGAACAGATCTGGAGCACCTGCTGTGTGCTGCTCTGGGTACCTTCCATTAGCTTTCCACAGCTGACTATAGAGCCCTCAGGCAGGCCGGGGCATCTGAAGTCCAGGCCAGGAAGGCACAAGCGCTGGGGCTGACAATTGATGGAAGGAGGGAGAAGGGCAAGTGAGGTGGATCTGCTCCTTCCCATCCTGGGATGGCCCACAGGTAATGGGACAAACAGCACAGGTACACCCAGCAAGCTGGCCCCTGGCCCATGCATCTATGCCCCAGCTAGATGCTTCTAAGTGGCAAGCAGGGCCTCGGAGCTGGCCTCTGGGCTGCCCCTGATTTTTCAGATGGGGCAGTGGAGGCCTTGGACCGTAGGACCCTCCCCTGCTTGCCCTTCCCCCTAGATTTGCCCTGCAGCATTATGTGAGCTGGTAAGCAGGGAACAAGGAATCCAGGGTCCTTCCCCACAGCCCAGGCTTATCAATCAGCCCAGGGCACCCTGCTTCCTGTCCCCAGCCAGGTACCATGACCAGAAATCTGAAGGACCATGAGAGGAAAGCAAGAGTGGGTCCAGGTTCAGGAGGCCTCAACCACTGCTGGATGGATGGGGTGTGAGGGGCTCTCTCTCAGGGTTCACAGATCGTGATCCGGAGATGCACAGTGTTCCACAACGTCCAAACTAAGTGCAAACAGCCCAGTGAGAACACAATTCCTACCGCACCTCAGATGTTCCAGAGCCCTGTTGCAGTCACACTGACCTCATCTGAGCCCTGGGTGGAAGGAGGCCCCGTGTGTTATCTCCTTGGACTGACGGAGCTGCCCAGGTGCCCCCCGCCCCACGCCGGGCTCACAAGTGGCAGAGCAGTCAGAGATGCTGAGGGTTCAGTCTTCCCGAGGCCAGGTATCACTCTGCCTCTCCAAAGAGGACAAGGCTCTCGGCTCCCCTGCCCCCATCGAAACAATTCAGCCACAGAGCCAGCTTGCTGCAGATCCCGTTGATAACACCCAGTGACACTTGATTCGGCGCCTTCTGTCTGGGGCAGCTACCATTCTGGTAGCCCTCCAAGGAGGTTGCCCTGTGCCCAGCACATGCTCATCACAAGCAACCCTCAAGTCCTCTGCTCTGGCCTTCAGGGTGAGCCAGCCTCTGGGTCTCAGTGTTGTTACCTATAAAATGGACACGGTGAACCAAGCTGATCTGTAGAGCTCTGACTCTTCCCTGCAGTCAATGCTCAGAGTACCCCGGCCCGGGGCAGTCACTAACAATCAAACCCCCCTCTTCCAGACAGGTCGAGGAGGCCAGCCTTTTTTGACTCTCTACCTTCCTCTCTTCGCTCATGGTGCAAACCAGAAAACCAAGTGCACTGTCTCCTTGCTGGAAACCCAAAAGGAATGCCTGGAGCCGGGGAGGGTCATGGCAGGGGAAACTGAGGCCCTGAGCTGTCCCTGCCGCCTGCCGGGGCAGGGGCCAGGAGCCCTCCCACCCCCACCCGGGCCCAATGCCTCTCGGCCGGCCGCCCCGACGGCGACTCGACAGCCCTACCTGGCACAGGTGCTCGGCTCGCGGGGCGGGCAGGGGATCAGGCGGGCGCGGGGCGCGGGCTCCCTCAGGTGGACAGCGCCCAGTCGGGCCGGGCCGGGCCGGGCCGGGGCGCGGGCGCGGGGCGGCGGGCGGCGGTGCAGCCGGGAGCGCACAGGGCGGCGAGAAGGCGCGGACTGGGCTCCACCCGCAGGAGAACAAACAGGTTTTCACCGGCGCCCAGTGCCTCGCCCCTCGCCCCTCCCCTCGGCCGGCCCCCTTCCCCTGCCCTCTCTTGGGGTAGGTAGATGCGCCTGGCACATTCCGCACATTCTCCCGCCAGTGTCCTCCGCCCGCCCGCCCCTTCCCAGCCCCGCCCCGCGGGGCTGCTGGAGAAATCAAGGCCGGGGCTCCCCACGCCGAGCCCAGAGCAGGCTCCAGAAGCCTCTGCCGCGGTGGAAAACTTCCAGGCAAATTCCTTCGGGCGCGCGGCCCTGGGCTGGGAGGTCTCGGCCACATGAAGGGCCCCGGCTGCCTATTGCGCACCCGATGCGATCTGGCCCCTGCTCAGGGCCGATGACTTCTACAGATGCTGCGGGTTCATTCTGTTGAGGACTACTGTTCCTAGATCCATTTTACAGATGAAGATCCCAGACAGGGGCGGGGAGGGGGGCCGGGGGGGCCAGAGGCTGAGATCATACAGGAAGTCCTAGAGGCTGCGAAGGAGGAGAAGAAAGTGAGGGAGCCCGGGCAGCTCACAGAGGGAAGGAGGGAAGTTCTCTCCCTGGGAGGCCACACCAGGAGCACCCTGTCAGCAAGCTGGGCCACCTCACAGTTGACACTTGCAGACCCCTGGGGCCAGTGCAGTTTGACAGGTGTCATTCATTCATGCTCTTTGAGGATGTGTGTTATTGAATCATGCTTACTGAGTACCTGCTAGGTGCAAGGCACCAGAGCTACGTACTAGGAAGGAGGGAGCATCAAGGGAAGCCCCCACCCCAGGTGTGGGTCCAGGGAATGCCTCCAATGCGAGGGGCCGCCACGTCAGTCCTACAGAGGCATAGAGTTGGCCAAAAGTTGGCCTATCAAGCTGACAGGATGGAAAGGATGTGTTCTGGCAGTTCCTCCTTCCTCAAGCCCCATCAAGTCTGTATCCCAAATGGCCCTCTGATCCATAGACTTGTGCGCATGCCCACTGCCACCCCCTAGTCCAGGCCTGCTTACCCTGCCTCTCTTTTGCCTTCCTTCCCATCCAGTCTCCACACAGAAGTCAGTCTCAGGGTTTACATGCTTGCAACTCTTGGATGGCTTCCCATTGCTCTCGGGATAAAAGCCAAACGTCAAGGGGGCCCAAGGATAGGTGGTGCCCACCTCTCTTTGCAGATCAGCCACGCTCCCCTCTTGCCTTCCAAATACATCATGAGTCCTATCTCCTTGGGGCACTTGCTCCTGGCACTCAGACTGCCTACAGTGTCCTTTGTCCCCTTGTCTTAGTTGTTCTCCAAACCTTCACTCAAGTGGCTGTAGATCTTCTGACTGCAGCACCCCCCCGCCCCCCCGCCAGGGATGTGGATTGCTTCCCCAGTTCCATCCTCTGACATTGATCTAGCATAGTGGTCATGACCCTTTATTGTTCTAGATGGTGAGCTCCAGGAGGGCAGAGCCTGTCTGACTCATCCCTGGGGCACAGAGACAACACAAGGGGTCAGAGAGGAATTGCAGAAGGAGGGGCCTGAGGGGTGATTGAAACTCTGGAAGCTGTTCTTATTTTCTCTTCCTAGCCTTTGTCAGGTAGGGAGGAGGTGACCCTGTGTCTGTGTGACTATGTGTGGAGGGGTGGGGATGGGGGAATTGTATATAAAGTCTCTTCAGTTCATCTGTCTCTTGCCTGTCAGCATTTTTCTGCTTCCAGTCGGGTGACCAGCATCTAACACCTTCCCATCCCCCACCTTGGGCTGCTGGTGGCCATGGATTTGGCTTGGCATCCTAACTCCTAAATAACTGTATGACCTAGGGTGTGTCACACCCCCTTTCTGGGCTGCATCCCTTTCAAGAACCCCTAGCTTAAAGATGTAGAATGTAGAAGGCATGGTGACGGGTTCGATGGCAGGGTGAGGGAGAGGGTGGCCCTTCCCTCCCAAGGCCACCCATGGGAAAGGGCAAGTTTGATCCAGACCCTTAAGTGTGGGTGCACCAGCTTGAGAGTACAAGGAGAATGGGGTCCCAGGACACCAATGGCTAGTCAGGGAGGTCAGCCCTGGGGTGGGCTGCCCTGGGGCCTTGTGCTATTCCCATGTCCCAGGTGATTCAGCCCTTGCCCAGGCCAGATATGCCACAACAGCGCCAGTCTAAGAGACCAGCCTTTCCTCAACTCCTCCCTCCCTCCCAGGCTGCCAGGCCCTGCAGCTGATCTCACCTACAAACGGGTTTGACTCGAATGGTAACTGCCTTGCCCTACCCTGCCCTGCCTTGCCCACCCGTTCACTGCCCCAACAGAACCCCCGACTCCTGCCAGGGCCACCCCCAGCCACCTCAGCCAGGCTTCAAGGCCCAACTTCATCAGCATCTTCTTTGACTGCTTGTTGTCAGACACCCAGGACCAGACACACCAAGTGCTTTCATACCACTGAGCCCCCTGCACAAGGTGTCCCCTTGGTGGTGACCTTCCACTCACTCTCAGCCACAACATTGGCTCCTTCATGAACTTCACCTTGGCCTACAGCTTGAGGGTCAAGACCCCATGGCTACCCCTGCCTGGCCTGAGCTTGGCCCTGTCCCTCTCTGTTCTCAGCTCAAGCCTCCAACTAGGATGGGCTTGAGAGCAGGGTTAGGCTGGGCTGTTTGGGTAGGCAAAAGGCCTGGAAGGTAGAGGCAGGAGAACGCAGGTGACAACCCCTCTGGAGGGTGTGGGGATCACAGCCCATGAGCAGGGAAGAAGACAAATTCTCTAGGAGAGCGGGTCGAAGTAAGCAGATGAGTAGGGGGTGAGTGGCTGTTTGAAAAGAACTGGCCAGCAGAGCTCCAAAGCTCTCGGGAGGCTCCAGGGCTCAGAACAAAACTCAGGCAAGCCAGTGTAGCCAAAGAGTTCCCAGGCTAGGAAGGGGAGTAATGGGTGGGGCTCCGAAGGCTGACAGGCTCCAGAACCAACCAGCCCCCCCAGCAGAGTGTCCTCATATTGGAGGGGACTGGAGACGATACACTGACACAAACTCTTGCCATTGTACAAATGGGGAAATAGGCCCAGACGGGGATGGCATCTAGCTGGGGCCACGACACAGCCAGTCTGCGGCAAAACTAGGACTAAAGCTAGGTCTCTAGTTACTCTGCAGGGAGCCCTTGTCCAGGTAGGGTGCTCAGGTTCCCGTGTGGGGAGGGCAGGGTTCCCGTTTGCACCCTAATCCCCTTCTTCCCTCCCTCCTTCCACGATCACTGTGCTGCCTCAGCCTTCTAAGCTCTTCAACCAGTTTCCACTTGCTGGGTGACTCTGTCAGCTCCAAGCAGAGTGGGTTGCCTGGGGGCAGGGGTCGCCAGGTGGGGCTGCACCCACGGCAGCCCCTACAGAGCTCAGAACCTGCAGGGCCAGACCTCTGAATCTGGACCCAACTCTCCAGGTTGCTGGGAACCGGTCCGATCTGTCCATGAGACTCTGCTGGCCCAGCCTTGCCTTCGGAGGGCGGTGGGGGGGTTGGTGGGGAGACCGCCCTTCCCTCAGCCTGCATTCTGAGGGGCTGGTCCCCTTCCCTGGCACGAATGCATACTCTCCCTCACCAAGTGTCCCCTTTGGGCCTCCCATTCCCCACCACACTGCCACACCCTCCACCCACTTAGACACCAGTCAGACCCAGTCCTGGCTTGGAGCAGCTCCCAGTCCCATGGGAAAACCAAACCAGTTCAGCTCCAAGGGGCAGAATCCATGCCTTGAGGTTTCTTGCTCTGTGGACAGTGGCCCCAATGGGAGCAGGGAAGTCAGGTCATGCAGGCAGGCCTCCGTAGGTCAGGTTGACATCCCTCCCCCCCCCAGGGTGACTCTCTACCGCCTTTTGGATCTACTATTTTGAATGAGTCCGGGAAACAGTCTGCCATCAGTTCTGGCCTATGTGACCTGATGCCCCAGAACTCAGACTGCTTCTCGTCTCTGGCTCTGAGGCAGCCCCAGGCCAGGCCTCCAGAGCACGAGTGCACAAGCTGAGCCAAGGCCTCGCTGGCAGATAATCCCCGCATGCCCTGAAGAATGGCTTTTTGCTGCTGTAAGAATCATCCACAGATCGGAAAAAGAATGTTCTAATTGGAAAACCTCCCCGCCATGGTTTTCCGGAGTTTTAGTACAGTTGGCCGGCAAGGAGGCTCCTGGGATGAGGAGGAAGGGAAGTCATGAGGAGGAGACAGTGGGCTCCCTGCCCAGCGCCCCCTCATCCCCAGGCTCAGCCGCTCTGGGCAAGGGGCCATGCTGAGGGTCCCAGTGACAGGGGAATGTGGAAGTTGTCTGGCCCTGCTGGGAGCCCCTCCCCCAGACCAGTTCCAAGCCCTGCCCCTTAGAGGCCCTGCTGGCTGCCACAGAAGCAGCCCAGTCTCCCAGGACCCTCTTGAAAGACTAATTCCCACTGGGCATTGTGAGCACTGACCCAGAAGAGAAAAGGTGCGGAAGCTAAAAATAAATAAATAAATAACCTGAGAAGGCCAGAGTCGGTGTTGGGGTGCATGTAGTGCCCCTGACCTGACTGGTGCCCTGCGCTGGGAGACCTGGCAGCAGGGGATACAGGCTGCAAGGGAAGACTGACTTCTGGGCAGCTCGATCTGTCTGGGAGGGATGGGAGCTCTCCCTCAGGGACTCTGCTAAGGCTGGCCTGGCTAAACCCCTGGCCAGTAGAGCTGAAGCCACAGCAACCTGAGGGCCTGGCTGGGTGCAGGAGTTTCCAACTTGTTCCTTTTGGTTAAGCATGGGCTTGCACTTGGGAAATGCCCACCTGGGAAGGGAAAGTACAGTGGATCCTTGAAGGTCTTTTACACAGGAGAGCCAGGTTGCTGTGATTCATCTCTTTCACGATGTCTGCTTCTCTAGTAAGGTTTCTTTTCTGGAAACCTTCCTGGGTGCTCAGTTGCCTTGATCTCCTCAAGGGGACCAGCCTTTGAGAGATTGGAGGGAACAGTTCAGAGGCTGTCTCCTCATCTATCTGAGCAGGATCAAGGGGCCACTGGCCAAAGCCCCCTTTGGTGGAAACCCACATCTTCTCAGCATAGTGGGAAGGGTCTGGCTCTCATCACAACAGGATCAGAAAAGCCAGGATGTGGGGCATACCTGTCCCCTGTCCATTCCACTTGGGCCCAGTAACCTCTACCTGTACCTTGACCAAATGGCTCTAGGCTCCCCGGCATAGTGTCCTGTGCCCCTGCTCATCCTTCCCAACCTGCCCAGTTGTGACCTTGAGGACTGCAGCTCCCTAAGCAGCACATTTGTCTAGAGCTCTACTAGCCATCACAGTGGCCCCTGGCTGCATGTGGCTATTCAGATTCAAGTATTTGCAATTAAATAAAATTGAGAATTCAACTCCTCAGTCACAATAGCCACATTTCAGGTGCTCAATAGCCACATGTGGCTAACAGCTCCTGTAGAGAAAGTGTTTCCAGCATGGCAGAAAGTTCTATTGTACAGAGCCACTCTAGCTGCTCCGCTTCTACTTAGAGAGAACCTCTCCACTTCCTCCTTAACTGAAATAAGTGTCCCTGCAGCCCAGTTCTGTGGGAGCTCTTCCTTCCCCCACACCCCCTCTACCTCTAGATAGACTAGTCTGCCCTCGGATAAAAAGTTCTGCACGGTTCAGGCCAACGGGCTAACACATCGTCCAACATGCAGGCAAGTGTTTGCACCTGGCTCATCCTGATTTCCCACCCAGATCACATGGATGTGCAAAGGTGACTGGGACGTGGAATAATAAAGCGTGTGCCTCCAGCATCCATGCCTGTGGACCATTCATCACCCCCTTTCAGGCCTCCCAAGGTCTTTGACCTTGACATCTCTGAAGGTCCTGTCAATTCCACTGCAGCCACTTCTTCAAACAGGCACAGTCTCCATCCTGTTACCTCTGGAATCTTCCACTTTCTGATCCCTACCTCCTGTCTTTCTAACAGGCTTGTTGCTCAACTTTCAATGAAAGATAGCAATGACTACCTTTCCAGGTCACGGAGACCTCCCATCTGTTTGCTCCTTTACTTTTTTCCCCATCTGTTAGCCTTTTCCTCTGTTCACTTCTCTCCCTATACAGCTCAGAGACAATGGCCCAGCACTTTGACGACTCTCTTGTCAACATCTGAATATCCTCTACTGCACTGTCCAATTCAGACAAATGTAAACATTTGCTTTCTTCATGCCTTCCTGAAGGCAATGATGGTGCTGGCACAGGTCACACAAATCTGCAGAATAGTATCAATATAAATTTCTGGATCCTACCACTTGTCACAGTCACAAGGACTCTCCTCTTTCTAATTATCCCATTGTCTCTCTCATCATTTGGAGCATTTGCATCAGCATTTAAAGATAAAAGACGAATCTCACTTAACCCACTCCCACCCCCAGTTTGTGTCCCTTTTCTCTGCTCTACTGAGCAAAACTATGAAAGAGGTATCTACACTTGCTGTCTCTACTTCTCCAACTGTCTCATAAACCCATTTCCATTAGGATTTCAAACGTAACACTCCCTTAAAGTGTTGTCAAGGCTACAAATGATCTTCATGTTGTCAGACCCAGTACTCACATCTCTGTCCTTGCTTAACCTCTTAGCCATAGTTGATCATGCCTTCATTCTGGAAAATCATGATGCTCATGGCCTCCCTGGCACTCCACTTATCTGGCGGCATTAAAGATTAGGAGCACAGGCTCTGGAACTAGACTGTCTGGGTGCAAATCATGGCTGTGCCAATTAACAGCAGTGAGACCTTAGGCAGATTATTTGCCCTCTCTGGGTTTCCATTTGTAACCTGTACAAGAGATATGAGAATACCCACATCTGCCTCCTGGGGTTGCTGGAAAGATTACATAGAAAGTACTAAGAATAGAGCCCATTACATGGAGAGATGCTCAATGAAATCATATGGCCATGCACAGGATTTAGGACATGCTACCCCAAAACACAGCGCCTTGGTATATTGAATATTTTAAGATGAAAGAGTTTGAGAAAACAGCAGAAGCAAGCTTTCCCACCTTCTCCCTCTCCTCCCCACCCTTCCTCCACTGAAGCAGATCTTAAGACCCTCATGTGAGAGGTACCCTCCCTATACCCTGGGGAAAAGAACATCCAAGGGGCAGGGGAACACCAAGAAGAACATGAACAAACAGGCCTTACTAAGTTCCCCCCAGTTTACTACACTTAGCTCAAACCCTTTATCCTATCCTATCTTTTCACAACTTTCTATTCTTCACCAAACCTAGAGTGAAAACACTCAGGTTTAATCATTTCTTTGGGTACTCACTTCCTTAGGAGGGCTCCCATGTCACATGAAACTTATATTAAATAAATGTGTATGTTTCTCTCTTATTAATCTGTACATGCCAGTCTGTTTCAAACCCAACCAAAGACCCTAAGAGAGTCCAGGAAACCTGTCTGTTCTTGGCGTTCTCCCTGAGCACGTCTGCCCACTTCTATTGCCACCACCATGCAGTCCAAGCCAGTGTCCTTCCTCACTTCCTCCATGTCTCCCAGCTTCCACCCTTGCCCTGTGGCATCTACTCTCCACAAGTCAGCCAGAGCCATGGCCCTCTAGGATCTCAGTCTGAGTGATAAGGTAACCCCATTCACCCAGCTGGTTAAGCTGGAAAGTGGGGTTCCCTTTGAGACTCCTCTTTCCTTCTGCTATTCCAAGACCCATTTAAGTATCTCTTCCTGGGCTGCCCTTCTGCCCCAGCACTCACTACTCTGCAAAGTCGCTGTCTCCTGTCTCTTTCCTTCCTTCCTCCTTGATGTGATAGGAAACTCATCTCCTGCTTGCCCACTGACCCAAGCACCTGGTACAGTGTCTGATGCGTACACCAGAAATCTCTGCCAAATGAATGAAGGAAGCGATAAAGGTTCATTTCAAATGCAGTGTATCATCAAGGTGGCATTTCCTATCAGTGGATAAAAATTGTATCATTCAATAGATGATGTCGGAACAACTGGCCATGTGGAAAAACAAGCTGGATTTCCTACCTCGCTCTCCCCACTGAAATAAACTCCAGATGGCTCAGAAATTTAACGTAAAAAAATTGAAACCATAAAAGTACTAGAAGGAATCCTGGGGTGTGGACGGCCTTTCTAAGTATGTCATGAAAACCAGAAATCATAAAAGAAAAGACAGAAATTGAAAACTTCTGTATGGCAAAACCCACTAGAACGGTCATTAGACAAATGACAAATGAAGAAGAGTTATTTGCTATTTGTACCACACAAGACAGGGAAAGGCTTAATCTTCCTAGAATAAAAAAGGGCTCCTTTCAAATCAAGCAAGAGGAATACAAGCGGCAAAGAAGGGAGCAAACCATTCACAAAAGAGGTTCATTAACATATGAAGGAAATGCAAATGCAGTCAGAAATTCCAATCCTTCCCTCAGATATGAAAAAGGGAAAATGGGGTATGGGAAACTGGTCCCTATCAGGACCTAGGGGCCCTAGGGCTGAGAGGATTCATTGCTGCAACCTTTTTGGAATGGCCATCTAGAAATATCTAACAAAATGAACAACGGAGACTTCCTTTGACCCAGCAATACTAACATTTAAAAATTCCTTTTATTATCTAATATGTAAAATGGTAATATATAAATTATATGAAATGTGATGCTGATAAACATCTACCCACTAGCCAACATCATTATCTATGCCTTCTGCCCTCAATCCTGGTACTAACGATGACCTATCCTGGCTAAAAATGAAAGGCCAACTGCTTGAGCTCTTGATCCTATCTCCTGCCACCCACTCAGGAACATCCCACTAACATTTCACCTTTGCTCTTGGGTCATCAATTATTTCCTTCTGGCTGGATCATTCAGATCAGTATGCAAGCATGCTATAATTTTTCCCACCATAAAAAAAGCAATTTCTTAGGGCACCTGGGAGACTCAATGGTTGAGGTCTGCCTTCAGCTCAGGTCATGATCCTGGGGTCCTGCAGAAGCCTGCTTCTCTCTCTGCTTATGTCTCTGCCTCTCTCTGTGTATCTCTCATGAATAAATAAAGTCTTTTTTTTTAAGTTTTTTTCTTGATCGCATCTTTCTTTTCAGCTACTCTCCATTTATTGCCTTTCTCCCCTTCTTAGGAAGAATCCTGGAGAGAAGCCTCCACATTCTCTGTGCCTGATTCCCTTCTATCTCACTCCCAGCACTGAACAGAGGTGGCTTTTGTCAAAGCTACCAGTGCTTCCCACGTTGCTAAATCAAATGGTTTTCATTTTTTAAAAGATTTTATTTATTTTTTTATTCATGAGACACACACACACACACACACAGAGAGAGAGAGAGAGAGAGAGAGAGAGGCAGAGACACAGGCAGAGGGAGAAGCAGGCTTCATGCAGGAAGCCTGACGCAGGACCCGATCCTGGGACTCTGGGATCAGGCCCTGAGCTGAAGGCAAACGCTCAACCGCTGAGCCACCCAGGCATTCCAATCCAATGGTTTGTAATTCTCATTTTACCAGACAAGTCAGCAGCATTTGATATAGACACTCTTTCTGTAAACACTTTCTTTTGGCTTCCAGGATACCTTACTCCCCTGGTTTCCCTTCTACCTCACTGGCTCTTTTTAAGTTTCCTTTGACGTCTTTTCATTGCCCCTACCTTGTTCAACTTAACTTTGGAGGGACCCAGAACCATCATGTCTTTAAAGACCATCTGAAGGCTGGTTACTCCCATATTTACATCTCCAGTTCAGCCTTTCCCCCTGAATTCCAGGTTCCTATATCACAAGACCTATGCAATATCTCTACTTGCATATCTCTTAGGCATTGTACTTGGTGTCCCAAGCCAAACTCCTTATCAGTCTTTCCTTCCAAACCCACTCTTCTCACAGCTATCCCCGCAAAGTTGGTGGTAACACTACCCTTCTCGTGGCTTGGGCCGAAAACTTTTTTTTTTTTAATAATAAATTATTTTTTATTGGTGTACAATTTTCCAACATACAGAATAACACCCAGTGCTCATCCTTGGGCCGAAAACCTTGATGTGATCTTTGACTCCTCACTTTCTCTAACCCCTCACATCCAATCCATTAGGAAATCCTTCAGCCCTACCTTCCCAATAGATCCAGAAATCCACTGACTTTTCCCCATCTCTACCACTTGGTAAGTTTCTGGTTGTCCTGATGTTAAGAACAACACTGCTCTAAACATTCTTGTACATATCTGATCACCCAGGCAAGACATTCTGTAGATGAGCAGTTCTCAAGCTTGGGTGGACATCAGAATCCTCTGGAGGGTTTATTAAAACCCAGAGTTCTGGACCTTACCCCCAGAGTTCCTGATTTGGTTTGGGATCCATCTGCATTTTTTTCTTTTTTTTTTTTAAGATTTCATTTATTTATTTATGAGAGACGGGGGCGGGCAGAGACACAGGCAGAGGGAGAAGCAGGATTCATGCCAGGAGCCCGACGCGGAACTCAATTCTGGGGCCCCAGGATCACGCCCTGAGCCAAAGGCAGGCGCTAATCTGCTGAGCCACCCAGGGATCCCCCCATCTGCATTTGTAACAAGATCCCAGTTGATGCTGATGCTACTAGTTGGAGAAATTACACTTGGAGATCTATAGCTCTAGGGTATATTATACCCAGGGGTGGAAATGGTGGGTCATAGAATAAGTGCATGTTCTACATGACAACAGAACACTGATCTTTATTCCCACCAGCAGTCTGTGAGAATGCCTAGTATTCTATAACCTTGCCAACACTTGATGTTGTCAGATGTGTTAGAATTGCCACAGTAGTAGACACAAAGTGTCAGCTTTTTGTGGTTTTGAGTTGTATTAGTGGTGTTTATCCTCAGGTGGCAAGTGCATGGGATATGGGGTGGGGGACAAAGTACAAGTATACTTGTAACATTCTTTATAATATTAAGAAACTGGTAACAATCTAGGTTTCTATCACTAGGTACTATCAAAATTTACAACAGGATAATATGTGACTGATCAAGATGATGATTATAGGTCTCTAGTTATGGACATGGAAAATGCCTATAATACATTGTTAAACAAGAGGGCAAAAGGAGTTTACATAAGATACATGACAGCATGTATAGTGTGATTTCATTTCTGTAAAATTGTTCAAAGGAATTGAGAAACACCTCAGAGAACGTTAATACTTGTTATCTTAAGGAGATGAATTTGGGGTTGCTATTACTTATTTTCTTTTTTTTAAATTTTCTGTGATGGTGATTCTTTTTAAGTGTGTATATCTCCTTTTTCTTTAAAAGAGTGATTTTGAAAAAAATACATTCTTGTATTTCTGCTTGTATATGACAGAAAGTATCTGGAAGGTTTCACATGAAACTGATCAGAATGGCTGCTTCTAGGCAATGGGTTAGTGTGGGCCGAGTGGGAAGGCACTTTGAATTTTCTCTTTATTCCATTCTGTACTCTTTGATTTTTATGACAGTGTATTACTTTCATAATAAAAAACACTAATAAAAACAAAAAAGAAAAGAGAGCTATTCTTAACACCCAAGCCAACCCTGCCAGCCCCTGCTGCTGCCAGCCCAGCCCAGCCCACCTAGTTCTGCTGAGGCTCCAAAGACTTCACAAGGAACCCACTTAAGTCGTGCCAGACCTCCTCTGGCCAGGGAGCTTTCAAGCTGTGGAGCCAAGGCCAGTTGTTGGGCCGCCCAAGAAAGAGTTTCTCCTGCTTCTGGGTGCTGCCTTGAGCCAAAAGCAATGTGTCACCCCCATAAAGCCTGTGGCTCTAGGCTCCCTCACCCTCTGTGCTGGAAGAAGAGGCCAGCCCCCTAGAGGGCCCAGAGAGAAACCATTAACACAGCCGAGGAGCTGACTGTCAGAGGTGGGCAAGCCCCGATGATGAAAACCTGTTTCTCTAGCAAAGCACTTTTAAGTCTGTAAAGATCAGAGGTAGGAAGAAATAAATTCTACAACATCAGGAAGATGTAGAGATGGTGAACATGAGCTTATCTACAGGACACTTGGATGGCAGAATCAGAAATCTTCCTGAACTGAGAAAGAATTAATTTGACTTAAAATAAACAAAGACTTCACACAGGGACTGGATCTACAATGGGACTGTCTACAGTTGTAGTTTCTCAAAAGCCACCAGAAAGGGATGCTTTCTCTTCACCGCAGCCTCTCTGAAGGCTCTGGGTGACTACCACACCAACACATATAGCTCAGTCCTTTCATGGAGTGTATCATGTGGTCGTCATGTGGTTTTCCTCTGTCTCCGTCACAGCCCACAAGCTCCAGAAGGCAGAAACCAGCTCTCATTCCTCTCCTGCCTCTTTGTAACAGGCATGGGGCTTAGCACACACTAAGCACTCAGTAAGTATTGTGGTAGTGGAACAGGATCATCTCCAATGTAAAAATAAAACAAAGGGCCACCTGGGTCACTCACTCAGTTAAGCATCCGACTCTTGATCTTAGTTCAGGTCTTGATCTCAGGAGTTGTGGGTTCAAGACCCGTGTTGGGCTCCATGCTGGCTGTGAAGTCTACATAAAAAAAGGAAGAAGAAGGAAAGAAAACAAAGATGCCATTTTGCAAATGCCCATGTTCCAAAATCCAAGTTAGACAGTCATAGCTGGATACCTCCAGCATCACTGCCCAATATGCTATGGTCCAGTACACCCATCAAGCAGGTAACACAGGGGCTTGGCTCAAAATGCTGGGGTCTAGACCAAGACAGCCTCCCTGGACAAATTCCTCTCCAGGGAGTGGCTTGGAGGAGGTGATACTCTTGAATATATACTTTCTCCTTAATAAAACAGCCATATAAAACAATAACTGAAATCTAGTGATGGGACTTCATGGTGCTTCTCCCCCCTACCTCCACTGGCCTTTAGCTGTCCTTCCATGATTGTATTTGGTCACTCTTAACATTTGTGTGAGGATAATATTTGTTCACAAGCAGGAGCCCAGTAAATACTTGGTGTATATTTAAAATAGGTTCAATTGTGCTTTTTAAAGCTCTTTTAAGAGTCATATATATTCACTGTAAAGTATCAAAACTGTATCAGACTGTATGAAGTCACCCAGAAGGTGCTCCCTGAGATCCATCCCTTGTCCTCTCCCCGTGATACAGGACAGAGGGAAATGAATCCAGGGGCAAGTTTCATGTGGCCACACATATGTTCTGAATGCCTACTTTGGGCCAGGCCCTGGTCCCAGGTGGCCCTGTCTGGTAGTTGATACAAAAGTTCCTAAGAGGCTTAAAATGTCACTGAGTCCTGGGGCAAGACTAGCCACTAGAATGTGATGGGAGCCAGTGGGGAGAGGACAGAGAGATGTTTGGGGAAATTGGAGAGATGGTGCTAGGAAGAGGAGCATGGAGGGGAGCCTGAATGTGACAGAGATCATGCCCATTTAGAGCCTCAGACCTCAAGGAAGGATGAGGCAGAGGTAGAAGGTGACTTCAGGTCACAGGTCTTAGCCCCTGGCTGTGTCCACAGAGGACATGGGTTGCTCTGTCGTCTTTTGCAAAAAGAGAGAAAGAAGGAGGGAGAGAGACAGAGAAGGAAGGAGGAATCTCCTGTCATGGAAATGCTCACCACCATCTGATCAAGGCTCTTTGCAGCTCATTCCCTATGTGTAAAAGTTGGACTCAATGGCAGTTTTTTTTTCAAGATGAATAAATCTTTATTCATTTACTATATTTCCCCAGGGAAAAAGACAGGGCAGGGAGAGGGCCAGTATCTGCTTCAAAATAATAGAAGGAAGAAAAAAAATAATAGAAGAGATAATCTTCAATGTCATAAACCAACCTCAATGGGGTTTGGGTGAAGAAGAGGCCTCCTGCCCCATAAGCTTGGGAAAGAGAGGAAGGGATCAGGAAAATGGTACAGGCAGGGTGCCTCCCAATGTGGCCAGGACTCCACAGAAAGTTAAGTAAATGTGGCCTCACATTCAAATTTTATTAGCTCATCTGTGGCCACTTTGATGCAGGTTTCTTGCACCAGCAGAAACTTTCATATATGACTATGATATATTTTTATCTCCCCTTTCCCTGGCTGCCACTCCCAGGTTCAACAGGGGAGTCCCCCACTAGCCCTCTCCTTCTTCAGTTTAGAGGGGTTAAAGTGTTGTTAGGCCTATGCACAAAGAGGACGTTTGTTGCTCATTAGAACATGGAATGGGCTTAACCCTGAGGGAGTTTGGGCTATAAATGAGAAAGAGAGAGGGTGCCTACTTGCTTAAGTTATTTGGACTAATCTTTTACTTGGGAATCAGATGTATTCATGTGAAATAATTGAGAAAGGGAATGGGGTAGAAATTTAATCTTCAGGACCACAGTTCTGAGGGGAATGTAATGAAAATGGCTTGAGAGATAGTGAGGCTGAAGGGCCCATGTGACAGCCAAGTGGAAAAGAGGAGCTGGCAGTAGGATATCATGGGGCTGTGGCTCAGGAAGACTGTCCAGAGTGGAGGCCAAGTGTGGTGGGTTAGAGGCAATTTCCAGTGACCTCCGTGGAGGCCACAGAGGACGTGGCAGCATGGTAATGTATGGTATGTATGGTATGGCTGTATGGTAATGGCTGAGTGCATGTAGAATGATAAGAAAGGTCAGGGAGGAGCCCTGACCAGCTCCACCAAAAGTTCCCTATGAGGAAGGAGCCTGGGAAGAAAAGGTCAGAGATCAGGCATCAGGAGTCACATTTGCCAAGACACATCCTATTGCAAGGAACAGAAACTCCTAACCTCCACTTCCATTAGCTCCATTAGCCAGTACATGCGGAACCAGGTTGGGCGTGTTTGTGGGAGCTGCACTAGTCACACCAATAGTGATACTAATATTTATTGAACTGTTACTATGTGCTAGACACAATGCTAAGTGTCTCTGTTACTAGATGTCCTGGGAAAATCCTTTTGAGGGCCTCAGATTCCCTTTTTCTGCCACTTTATAAGGAGACTTTTTTCCTTTGGTCAAAATTAAATTATTGGAATTGTGTGGGCTTTAAATAGAAGAGAGGCTGATGCAACTTGCTGCTTATGTCAGAGTTTAAACATTTGTGCAGAAAGCCACGTTTGAAAGAAAGCATGTGATTGGCTTTTAGCAGGATATTTCTAGAGAGATCAGAGGATGACTTGCATTTGGGAAGCCCAATCTTAACCATCTGGCTGCTTGCAAGGAGAGAGAACTACACAAGATCCAGATGAGGGCACTGAAGCTCAGAGTATTGAGGTCATTTGCCCATGGCCACTCTGCTCAGGAGTGGGTGAGCCTTGAGAGCAATCCAAGGTACCCAGGGCCCTTCAGAAAAATATCTCTGCTGGGTCCCAGTAACTTTCCCCAGGAGACTCAGCTGCCTGACTCTGAAAGTCCTACAAGGGACAGTACACACACATGGATGCATACCTCTGTGTTTGTGTGTGTGGGTTACAAGAGACTTCATATTTTACAGATTCTACTCCCTCTGTCAGACTGAAGGTCAAAGTTTATCCTGAGAGCAACCTTTCTGAAGGTGCAGGGCAGGAACGGCAGGGACAACCTTTGAAATATACACAGGTCCAGGCTCTATCGTCAGAGCTCCAAAGTCTTTGAGATGAGGTCTGACTATTCACATTTTTAACAAATGTCCTGAGACTCAGATGTACTCCAAAGATTGAGGACCGTGGCTCCTGAGTAAGGCATCGGGGTGGGGTAGGGAGTTTCAGGAGAGTAATGCAGGGGTGGGGCTGGAGCAGCTGTAGGGCCTGGAACCTTCATCAATCCGGTTTGTCAGCCTTGGGTCTTGGGGCATGAAGGTGTCAAGGATACCAAGGATATGAAGGTAATTGAAGGATGTTACTTGAAATGCAGTTCATTTAGAAAGTTTGACTATTGGTGTGTTATTGTTCTCAAATTGAATTTCATTAATCATTTACATCATTTCATTATAATTTACATTAATATGAGTTGATCCTGCAAGACTTGGTTTGCAATTGCAGGATAATCTAGAAGTTTCAAACAAACTACAAATTCATAGGGAAAAATGTAATACAGAAAGGTCCAAGTAGTCCTATAACCTTTTAAAAATTGAATAAGCAATTAAAAGTCTTCTATCCCATAATGGTTGATGTTACATGCCAACCTGACTAGGCTACCTTCCCCAGTTACTCAATCAAACACTCTTCTAGGTGTTGCTGTGAAGGCATTTTATTGATGTGATTAAAGCCATAATCAATTGACTTTAGGGAGATTACATTGGATAATCTGGGTGGGCCTGATTGAATCCATTAAAGGTCTTAAGAGCAGAGCTGGAACTCTCTGGCAGGAGCTGAAGCTGCCATTTCCAGGAGGCCTGCCCTTCTTCACAGCCTGTCCTATGGATTTCAGGCTTCCTACTCAGCCCCTGCCATGATGTAAACCAATTCCTGCTAATAAATCTCTTATATAGCTAGTACTGATTCTGTTTCTTTGGTTGAACCCTGACTGATACACTTCCCCTCAAATTTTTTATGTAGTATTTTCCATATTAAAATATTCAAAATATTTTCAACTTTCCATTATGATTTTTGACCTACAGTTATTTAGAAGTATATTGCTTAATTTCCAAATATGCCAAGATTTTCCAGCTATGTTTTTATTATCAATGTGTACCTAATTTGTATTGTTATCAGAGGGCACATTCTATATGGTTTCAATCCTGTTCTCTGTAAGTATCTTTTGTTTTTCATTCATTTCCTTAAACATAGTAAATGTAATTCTTTTATAGTATGTGTCTGATAAGGAATGGTGTCACAGGTGAGCCAGGGAAAGTGACTGACAGCTGAACTGTGGAGCTAGCATCTCCCTGTGGAGCTAGGACATGTTACTGGGGGATCAGTATTCCCCACCCATCAGTTATTTACATGCTATCTTCACTAATTTTTGCCATACCGAAGTACCACATAATTATGGACTTAAAATGTGTTATTTCAATTCACTAAGTCGTTAAAACTCATATATATTTACATAAAAGGCAAACTTTACATTGCTATTGCAAATAGAAAATTAGTCATTTGTCATAAATAGAAGGTAAACCACAAAAAGAAACATTACAATAAAAAGAGAAAAATATGACACATCATCTAAAATACTGTGGTTTTGTGAATGCTTTAAGGCTAAGGCCTGCCCTCTTGCTGTGAAAATGGAAGATTTACCAAGTATTAGAGGACTTAATGAAATGCTAGCACCACAGGAGAAGGATGGACTTTCTTTCTTTTTTTTTTTTTAAGGATGGACTTTCCAATAAACTTTATAATACGATATTAAAAGCACTTTTCTTGTCATTTTGCAATCATCATTGCAAAATTCATCAATGGATGCTGAATATAAGAGGAGAAGGCAGATTTTGTTTAAATTATTTTCATGAGGGTAAATGTAACCATACAGGGGAGAACTTGGCTATCACTTTGACTGGATGATCAAAATGAACATCATCTAGATGATACTCTTACAAGGACACAGCATCACTTCATTGTATACTTGTTTTTTTTGTTTGTTTGTTTGCTTGTTTTTGTTTTATTTTTTTTATTGGAGTTCAATTTGCCAACATATAGCATAACACCCAGTGCTCATCCCGCCAAGTGCCCCCCTCAGTGCCCATCACCCAGTCATCCCACTCCCCACCCACCTCCCCTTCCACTACCCCTTGTTCATTTCCCATAGTTAGGTGTCTCTCATGTTTTGTCACCCTCACTGATATTTTCACTCATATTCTCTCCTTTCCCTTTATTCTCATTGGGTACTTGTGTGGAAAAAAATGTCCAGGGATCTTGTTGCATATCATACAAAAAATTAGTTCCAGGCAGATGGCAGATTGAAATATGACAGGTAAAACAACAAGTATTTTATGTATGTATGTATGTATGTATGTATGTATGTATGTATGTAGGCTCCATGCCCAGCAGGCAGCCCAATGTGGGGCTTGAACTTATCATGACCTGAGCTGATATCAAGTGTCAGATGCTCAATCTCAACCAACTGAGCCACCCAGGCACCCCAAACAACGAATCCTTTAAAAGTAAAACAGGAGATGGGTGGGGAGATGGGGTAATTGGGTGATGGGCATTAAGGAGGGTACTTGAAGTGATGAGCATTTAGATGTTGTATGCAACTGATGAATCACTGAATTCTACCTCTGAAACTAAAAAAAACAAAGATGTTAGTATAAAGATGGTTTCAAGAAAGAAAGAAAGAAAAAGAAAGGAAGGAAGGAAGGAAGGAAGGAAGGAAGAAAGAAAAAAAGAAAGAAAGAAAGAAAGAAAGAAAGAAAGAAAGAAAGAAAGAGAAAGAAAGAAAGAGGGACGCCTGGGTGGCTCAGTGGTTGAGTGTCTGCCTTTGGCCCAGGGCGTGATCCTGGAGTCCCGAGATCGAGTCCGGCATCAGATTCCCTGTATGGAGCCTGCTTCTCCCTCTGCCTGTGTTTCTGCCTCTCTCTCTGTGTGTCTCTCATGAATAAATAAATAAAATTTTTAAAAAATAAATTTTTAAAAATTAAAAAAAAAGAAAGAAGAAAAGACAGGAGAATGTCTTTGTGAACTTGGAGTGGTCAAAGATTTCTTGACCATGACACAAAAAGTGATAAATATAAAATAAAAACGTGATAAACTGAATTACATGCAAATGAAGAACTTCTGTTCTTCAAAACACATTGTTCAAATGCAAGGCCACCACAAATATGAGAGGAAATCTTCAAAATACAGAGATCCAACAGAACATTCATCCGGAATACATCAAACAATCAGACAAATAAACAACTATTATAAATCAACACTAAGGGTAGGCAAGCCAGTAGGAAAGCAGATAAAGGATCTGAACAGGTGCTCAGTCTCAATAGTTCTCGGGGAAAATGCATATTAAAGGTATAAGACCTGGGCAGCCTGGGTGGCTCAGGGGTTTAGCGCTGCCTTCAGCCCAGGGCATGATCCTGGAGACCCGGGATCGAGTCCCACATCGGGCTCCCTGTGTGGAGCCTGCTTCTCCCTCTGCCTGTCTCTCATGAATAAATAAATAAAATCTTTTAAAAAAAAGGTATAAGACCTAACATTGAAAAGACAAAGAATATCAAGCATTGGTGAAGCCATGGGGGCAACTAGAGCACTTATACATTGCCAGGGAGACGGTAAGTTGGTACAACCACTCTGGAAGATTGTTGGTACTTATCTATTAAAGCTAAATATATGTGTTCTCAGAACTGGCAATCCCAGTTACAGGTATTATTAGGAGTTGAACCGTGTCCGTCCAAAATTCATAGTGAAGTTTTTTCCTCTGCCCTGTACCTCACAATGTGAGTGTACTTGGAGCTAGGGTCTTTATAGACATAATCAAGTAAAAATGCAGTCATTAGAGTGGGCCCGAGGCCAATATGATTTTTTCTAAGACATTAGGATACAGACTCGCAGGGGAGAAGATCATGTGAGGCCACAGAGAAAAGAGAACTGTCTACAAGCCAAGGGGAGAGGCCGCAGAAGAAACCAAACCTGCCGATATCTTGATCTTGGACTTCTAGTTTCCAGAACTGTGAGAAACTAAATTTCTGTTGTTTAAGCCACCCGGTCGATGGTACTTTGTCATGGTAGCCCAAGCAAGCTAAAATGGATACACTCAACACGATTGCATATATATATTTGACAAAAGGCATACACAGGAAACAGCCACAGCAGCATTATTTGTAATAGCCAAAAGCAACCCCAATGCCCACTGTAGTAGAAAGAACAAGTCATGGTATCATGGAGAATGGACTACAACCACAAAGAGCAGTGGAGAATGGACTACAACCGCAAACATATGAATGCGGAGGGAGAGAAGCCAGATGTGTAAGGGCACATATAGTGTGGTTCCATTTACATAAAAATGGGCAAATCTAATCCCTGCTGCAACTGTGTATGAGAGTGGTTACCCATGGAGAGGTAGTAGTAGGGGGTGCCCAGAGAGGGGGCTTCTGGGGAGTTAGTCATATTATGTTTCTTGATCTGGGTGCTTTTACACAGGTGCATTCTCTTTTTGATTGGTGTTCAAAAAGATATCTTTTGTATGACATGCATATTCTTTTTAGTGTCTATTTTGCTTCACTAAAAAGTTTAAGAATATTTGCTTCACTAAAAAGTTTAATAATATAACAGCACCAGACTTGGAGGGTTTCCTTCCCCCATAATCTGTAGCATTGGAAAAGAATGAAGCAGGAATAGTCTTTCTTTATTTGTTGTAAGTACCATTGATGAGGCTCCAGCCTACCTGCTGGGGACACACAGAGTGAGAGCAATTGGCAGCCTTCGCCTGGTGCTCAGTGGGAGATGGCAAGAGCAGATTACCTGTTCATGCAGCCCCTGCTGTCCCCTGGAGGACAAAGGGATCCCCAAAAGAGTCAGGGAGACCTGGGACGAGGCTGTTGACATCATCCAGGTTAATCAGTGGCACGGTTGAAGGCAGGACTCCAACTTGGTCCCCTGATTCTGGACACCACAGCATACCCACTATCTATCCATGGGGGACCCGCCCCAGCCCTGCCTGTCCCCACCATGCCTTGCAGACCTTGGTCTGGAACTCTCCCCAACTGTGACTTGGAATAGGCTCCTGTTTCCAGGCCTTGCAAATAGCTACTTGCTCAACTCAAGTACTTCTCATCTGCTGGGGTCCTGAACATAAAGGGTAAGGGGATTGTTCTCCTTAGTTCTACAAGGAAAGGGGTACACAAGCCCCGAGGATCAAAGAGCGAGCCCCACAGGGCTATTTTGTGGAGTATTTGAAGATACATCTGAGTTTTTGTAGGCTTTTGTTTAGAACTTCCATTAAGAGCATTTCAGTTATGTGGGACAGGGGTGTGTAGTTCAGATACAGACACATACACACATAATCACAGAAGCCATCTGTGTCACACGTACTTGATGGGCCAAGAGTGCCTATAGCTGCTCATTTCCTGAAGGCCATGGAGCTGAGGAGGGTAGAGAAGGCCCTCCCTGATCCGTGTTCCATGGGACAGTTGCAGAAGGCATAACATGTTACCACAAGACGAGGCTCAGAGCCCAGCAGTCACCAGACTGCCTGTGGCTAGATCTGGGCACAGAATGGAAATGATGTCACTAGAGCTTCACATTATTTCATCCAATTAACTGAGACTTAATTAGTATGTGCAAAGTGCTTTGAAGCTGAGGAGAGCTGTTTATTTGGGATTGGGGTGAAAGCGGCAAGCTCACAGCAGCAGTACAAGGAGCACGGACCTTCGAATGGAAAGACTGGCAAGGCTTCTGCTTCTCTCTTGCTGGCAGGAGCTAGGGGACCCTCCTACACAGTGTCCCCGGGCTGCCACAGTCAAGTGCCACACGCTGGTGGCGGTGGCGGGGCTAAGACAACAGACATTTATCCTCTTACAGCTCTGGAGGCCGGAAGTCTGAAATCAAGGTGCAGGCGGGGCAGTGCTCCCTCCAAGGGCAGAGCCTTCCTAAGGCTTCCAGCTTCCGGCTTCCGGCTTCCAGCTTCCGGTGCTGCCCCAGGCACTCACTCCTTGGCTCTCAGTCCCATCACTGCAGTCTCCACCTCTGTGGTCCCCAAAGCTGTCTTCCCTGTGGCTGCGTCTCTATTTCCTCTTCTCATAAGGGCTCCATCATATTGCTTTAGCACCCACCTAAGTTACCTCATATTCATGCACGTGATAAAATCCCATTTGAGAAGAGTAGCACACCTAGAATCTTTGGTTCTCTCAGCCACTCCTAGGTTCTTGTGCTGAGGAAAGTGCTCGAAGGAGGGAAATTCGCAGGCATGAGGGCACTCACTGGCCACTAGAGATCCGATGGGCACTGTTATGGGTGGCATGATGTCTCCCCAAAAGATATGCTGACAGAGTGGGGACAGGTGGGCTCCAGGGAGCCAGTGCCTGTGCTGGCACTGCAGGGGTCACAAGGAAGTCCCCAGCAGGCACTGCCTTGGTGGACCCCTCAGTGTGGAGGAAGGCAGGTACAAGAACCAGGAATCTTATGCTAGTGTCATTGGTGGAAGCAGCCCCGGGCAGGCACCAGTGAGAGCCTGGGAGAGAGCATACCATGAGCTTCACCTGGCCTGGCTGCCAGCCCAGTAGAGGCTTGTAGGAGTCAGCCAAGCAAAGAGGCCAGGAGGCATTCCAGGGAGAGGCTCTCACACGCTGCCATTAGCAATGGGCTTCCCGGCCCAGTGGGAGTTCCTTTCAAGCTCCTGAGCAGACTGCCTTTG
The DNA here is from genome assembly GCF_048164855.1 of Canis lupus baileyi. NCBI lineage: Eukaryota > Metazoa > Chordata > Mammalia > Carnivora > Canidae > Canis > Canis lupus. The sequence continues at coordinate 3,088,570 of NC_132876.1, forward strand.
GAGCCCCTGGCCCTTTGACATGTGGGCCACAGATGTCAAAGGTTATCTTGGACCCCTTCACATGGAAAGCAGCTTCTTAGTCTTCAGTAGTCTGGCCAGAACTGACTTTGGAGAAGGGGGCAATCAGATAATCAGCCGTGAGCAGGTTGAGGACCTGAGGACCCTTGGTTCTGCAGTAGCATGGCATGCCCACTGCTGTACAGCCTAGTGACTTGGGGCCTTGCATGTAGCCTCTGCCTCCCTTGCAGGGCCTCATCTCTGCAGGCTTGGCCTCAGCACCACCTAGGCCCATGCAGGAAGTCCCTTTGGCTGGCTGTGGCTAGAGGCCTCTGAATGGCCTTAGCTTAGCTTCTGAGCTTCACTTCCCTAAACACTAATCCCAGCCCCAAAGATGGCACACAGCCTACTTCCTCTCCTGCCAGGACATGAGACCCACCCAGTTCCAGGATCAGAGGCCCCAGTCCCAGACCTGCAGGCAGTGCTGGGTCCTAACGCTTGCTCACCTGGGCCACTGGATTCTCGGGCCTTTCTAAACCCGCCCTGTAGATCCACCCACATTTCTCAGCACCTTCTGAGCCAGCACCATCCTATTAGTGACCTCTGTACAGGTTTCACAATCATCGGTGGGTGCCAAACTAGCCCAATGAATTATGTGAATGGTATCTGGCAGACAGGGCTACAAGGATCTAGCAGTTTGCTGGAAGCCCCGGGCCTGTGTCTCCCTGCCAGTTTGGTGAGGGGATACCCCTCCCTAGATTCACAGCTGTTGAGCCTGTTGGGACTTGCCTGTCCTTTGGTTCCCTCCCAGCTGGAGGCCTGCCTTGTACCCAGGCCTCAGGACCTTCCATGTAGGCCTCAGACAGGGCTATATCTGGACAATGTCTTAGTCAACTCCTGAACTTGCACTTGGATTTGGATAGAACCTCATACTTGTCTGCTTTTGCTAGGCCAACCTTGGAGGACCAGGAAACTCCTACCCTGCTGAAAAGCCCAGAGGGGTGCTTTTCTAGATCTCATGTACCTTGTTAGCCACTGTGGTAGACTGAAGAGTTGCTCCCCAAGATGCCCACCTCTTGAGCTGTGTTGATGGAAGTGGAGGTTGGAATGATGTACTCTGAAGACGGAGGTGGGGCCACAAGCCTCCCTCTGCCCCCCGTCCCCGCGCTCTTCCCACCATCCAAACACACATGCCACCACGTCTCTCTTCAGATGGCAATCGAGTCCAAGCTCTGTGACCCACATTGGACTTGCCCTGTTTGATTGATTCATTTATTTTTTGAGAGTAGCCAACCTCATGGGTGTGAGGTAATTTCTTATTGTGGTTTTGATGTCAATTTCCCCGATGATGAGTGATGCTGAGCATCCTTTCCTGTCCCTGTTGGCCTAGCAGTCACTCTTTAGCAGAGGTTGGCAAACTTTTTCTGCAAGGCGGAGGGTAGGAACTATTTTAGACTCTGTGGGTTACATGATCTGTCATACGTGGTCAACTCTGCAATAGTAGCATGGATGCAGCCATAGATGCTATGCAAACCAATGGACGTGGCTGTGTGTCAGTCACATTTTACTGACCAAAGCACAGGCAAACAGGATTTGATCCCAAGTTCACACATTGTGGACCTTTGCTCTTAAGGCAAAGACCACTTGGGTTATTACTTTCTCTGTGGGACTCTCGGAAGGGGAAGTGCTCTGTCTCAGACACTTCTGCATCCCTCTGGACTTAGCAGGTGCTCAGTTCATATTTTCTGAATTAATGGTCCTCACAGAGAACAAAGCCAGTGGTGTGTGTGTGTGTGTCTCCTAGTACCTACCAGAGAAGGTGTCTCACAAGAGTTGCAGTACAGAGCAAAGGCTGGGAAGCTTTCACATTCTTCCCTCCTTTTTTCTCCTACCCAGGTCACTCAGGGAAGTTTTCTGGGCCGAAGGGGCTAATAATGCAAACACATCTCCTGTGGCTGAGTGGGTGAAAGAAAGACCGGGCTAAGGGAAGGCTCTAATTGGGTCCACTATCATTTGGAGTCTTCCATAATTGATGCTGAGGAGAAGAGGTGTATGCTGTTGATGGAAAGTTCTAGTGTCTCTCCACATGCCTCTGTTTGTCTCACTTCCTAGCTCTTATTTGTGCCCTTTCACCCCTTGAGGTTGCAAAGCCTCAGATCAGGGCACCTTTGCCGTGTTAGCTGCCTGAATCTAGATGGGTAATGTGGGGTGTACTGGCCTAGGGGATCGGGGGCTTGTGGTTTAGCCCGGGCTCTGCTAATTGCCTGAGTGCCCTTGGCGCCATGGTGGCTTCTCTCTGGGGCTCCCCCAGCTGGTCAATGTGGGTGTTAGTAGCTTTGTCCTCTTCATGCCCTTTCATTCTGGTCACACTTATTGGGCAGAGAAACAAATCAAAAGCCTTTGGCCCTCAGGAATGTAGTAGCTTGTTGGAAAACTGGACAGCTAAGCCAATGACTGATGGCAATGCAGGCTGGGCTCTGTAGGAAGCCAGAAGAGAGAGATGGAGGGAGGCGGTGGGGGGGAAGCTGTGAGGAGTAAATGAAGTTGGGGATGAGGTTTGAAAGAAAAGGAGCTGCCGGCCCAGCAGGACCAGATACCCTGAGGTGAGCTGTGCAGATGCGAATGCAGCTAAGGAGCCATGAGGAACTTAGCTGATGCTAATGAAGCCTGGGATCCCCACTCTGGCCCTTCCCCCTCAGCTTGTTTCTGTTGGACCCTTCCTCCAAAGCAGGCTTCCCTACAGCTGCTGGCACCCACCCCACCCGCTTGCATTTTGTATTGGGCCGCAGTCATCTGTGAGAAGCTAATCACAGCTCTGTGCCCTCTCCCAAAAAAAGACACACACACTCACGGATGCCCCCAAGGCAGTGTCCAATTCATGAGGTTCACAGACCTGCCAATTTCATGTCTGAAAGCCAGCCCTGGAACCTCTGCTCCAGCCAGTGTCATTGTTGCTGCTGTTACTCTAGGATTTCAGGCCAGGCAGGCGGTTACCCACATTTCTTGAGCACCCACTCTGCAGGGACATTGGTTGGCTCTACCCTCAGGGAGCTCCTGGCCTGGTGGGGGTGGATGCACTGAGGGAACACACTAAACAAAGCAAAGATTGAGAACTATAGGCTGGGAGCCCAGAGCAAGTAGATGATTTCCAATTGGGAAGATCAGACTAGGCTTTTGTGGGGAAAGGGATCTGGCCATTCTGGATGTGGGGACATAACAGGGAGAGGACACGGAGGGCAGCCAGGGCAACCTGAGTAAGGGGATGTCTGACAGGGCATGAGCAGTTTGGCTGGTGCACAAGAAGTGAAGCCTAGTGGAAGAAGCTGGAAAGGTGGACTGAGAACAGGTCATGATAAACTGGCTGCAGAAGATGTTTAAGAGAAAGTTGGGGCCCACTGAAGTGTTTTTGACAGAGGAGGGACCGATCTAGGTCTCTTTTAGGAAGGACAACCTGGAGATACATACAAGCTGGATCAGGGGAGGCAGACAGATCAGCTTGGCTGCTTCGGTACACCTGGCCCAGGTGCAGTTAGGGCCAGGGGGCGAACTAGGTCAGTATCAACGCGGAAGGAAGAGGGACTGAAGTGAGAGACTCAACGAACATGCAGAACTGGACATGGACTTGCAGCTGTCCTCAGCTGGCAGAGAACTGCCTTCCTTCCAGCCTGATGCTACAGATGGATGTGCCATGGGGAGGTGCAGGCTGAAGTCAGTTCTCCGGGATGTCATTTTAGGGAAGTGTGTTGCAAGGTTATCAGCCATCAGAAAAGGGAGGGGTTGCCATGGCCTGGGGACTTAGGCTGGTGAGCAGGACAAGTTCAGCCTTGCCATGGCTGAGGCAAGGTTCCAGCTGGACTTGGTGACCTGGCGGGAGTCTGCTTCGGTGGTTTGGAACCACGGGTGGGACCTGTAAACAGACTGGCAGGGCCACTGGGTCTCCACTCAGTAGGTCTGAGGTGGGGCCCCATCATTTCTAACAAGCTCCCAGGGGGTTGCGGAGGCTATGCTTTCTGGGCAGTCGGACTTTCTCCAAACAGATGGGGGTGACAGAGGTCTGAGTCAGGCATGCAGGGCAGAGCAAGGAGCAGCCATAAAAGCCATCTGTGGTGGGGAGGGTGGTTCCACTGCAATATCAGCTCCAGGCTGTGCCTGTTTTATTCACCACCGAAGCCTAGGCGGTGCCCAAGAAACGTGTAGAAAGAACGGGTGAACAAGACAAGTGAGCAGGCAAGAGGTTCCCTGAGGAAGTAGAAGATATGAATGGGTTGGACAGTGTGGAGTTCCATGAGGGACAGCTTTTGCCAAGCAAGCTGGAAGGACAAAGCCGAGGGTCCTCTGGTCTGCCAGGCACTCTTCTAGGCCGGAGACTCTCCTCCTAGCAGCTCTGAAGGTAGAGTCTATGGGTCCTATGCCCTGGCCTCCTCTTCCCTCCCACTCCTCACAGGAAATCAAGCAGCGAGCTCTGAATCCTTCCCATGTGCTTCCACTAAGGCTTCATTTGTATTTCCGTGGCTGCATCAGTGCCCAGACTTTTGTCACTTCCTACCTGATCTCCGAGGCTCCACACAGGGTGGCAAAAGGAGTTTCTCGATTTTTGCCCGCCACCACGTAAAGTGTCCCTGGTTTCCCACGCCTACTGGATACAGTGTAGCCCTCTTGGCTTGGCATCCTCAGCCCTGCTAATCTCTTCAGCCAACCCAACCTCCCACTGCTCCACGCCGCCCACCCCAAGCCAGGCTGGTCACTTCTGTAGTTCATGGAATCAGAGGACAACACACGGCTGACTCTGAAACTCACCTTTCAGCCTGAAGTGCCACCTACAGGCCTGTCTTGCCTGGAAGCTTCGTCTCCCCTCCTTGAACTTACACCATGTTGCCTCAAACCTGTGCACCATCTTCTGTCTGGTATTACAGGGGCTTGTGAACGTATCTTGAGCTCCTCAAAGTGCCTCAGGGGTAAAGAACTTGTCTTACTTCTACTGGTGCTTCCCTGCCCCTCAGCTCAGCACACTGTCCCCCCAGGTGGGCGTGATGCTCCTATCACACAAAGCTCATGACCTGTACAACACCTTCACTTTATTCCAGTGTCCCCGGCTACCTCTCCACCTTCTGGACAAAGGCAGAGAAGAAAACAGAAGTCTTTAACATTACATTTCGATTAGTCTGGGAAGAAACTGGCTTCTGTAAGCAGAACATCACCAGAAAGCTGGGAACACTGAATCCTATGTGCTTTGCCTTTTGGAAATAAGCCCAAAGGGTTCTGAGTGTGAGCTGCAGAGAAATAGCCCTTCCTGCATTGTCTCAAGGAGTTTCTGCCAAACCACGAGCAGATAACGAGTACTCTTCTCTCTGACCTTTTCAGTGCTTTACTGGCAACAAGCCCCACGTCCCATGTTAGAAGAGGAGGCGGGCCCCTTGGGCACACTACCACCTTGCAAGTAAGAAGGACCATGGGGCCCCACTGATAGAGAGGTGTCTACGAAAGAATGTTTTATGAAAAAACAATGCAGGCAGGCACATCAGCTGTACCTGAGAACTTGGAAAACTTATAAGGAGGTGGCCAACCAGCAGTCCCTTCCCTCTGGAGATTGGTGGGGGGAGGGGCAGCAATGATTTAAGCCTTTAAAAAGTTTTTGCTTTAAATTCTGTATCTATTTGAAGTTTCACCATGTATTTCAGACTTCTGCTTTTTCTTTCTTTTTAAAGATTGCAAGATTGCAGTCAAATCATGCATCTTTTTTTTTCTTTTTTTAAAAAGATTTTATTTATTTATTCATGAGAGACACACAGAGAGAGGCGGGGGGAGAGACACAGGCAGAGAGAGAAGCAGGCTCCACGCAGGGAGCCTGATGTGGGACTCGATCCTGGGACTCCAGGATCAGGCCCTGGGCTGAAGGCAGTCAGTCGCTAAACCACTGAGCCACCCAGGCGTCCCCTCTGCTTTTTCTTTTAGGGTATATGTAATATGTGGCTCCTTGAACAGGCTGTGGCTTCTCTCTAGTACTGGTTTGCATGGAAGTTAAGTCTACTTTCCCACCATCAGTCAGCAGGTGGATTTTTTTCCCTACAGCTTCCTCAATTATGTAGAAGGACATTGGAATGATAAGTGACCCAGGAGAGAGGAGGGGTGGGGGTGGGGGGAAGGAGAGACGGAGAACACAAAACAGTAGAATATGAAGCTGCCTGCTTTAAGAAATTCCAATCAAATCTAACAAATGAGAGACATGTCTGCTGTTTCCTCCACCCTTGTGGTCATGGAAGAGCTGGGTGTGCTCTCTTCTAACTGGCAGGAGGAGACCCAAGCTCAGAATAAATTCACTTGAAGGAGGTTAGTTTGTTGGTCCACAGGGGAGAGTTAGCAGCCAGGGAATGCACCGAGAGGGCCCAGTCTCCGGGTGGCATCACTCAACCTTCCGCAGGTAGTGAAAACTCTGCACGGTCCTTTCTATGGCGTCATCCATGGTGACCAGCGGCCGGTAGCCCATGACCTTTCTGGCTCTCTCACAGCTGTAATAGTGGAACGTGCCAGCCAGTGCGACCCTCATTGGTGTGAAAGTGGGCTGCAGCTGGATGACAGGACTGAGAAGCATCACCAAGAGGGACACTAGGAGGGCCAGGTAGTAGGCCACCCAGTAGGGGATGTGGTACTTGGGGGCCTCATAGTTAAGGCCTGTCAGGATGCGGGACAGGAATGTCCAGAAAGGGATGGGTTCATCATTGGTGATGTGAAATGCCTGGAGAGAGAACAAGAAGTTAGAAAATGCTCCCCAGCTAGAGAGGTGGGCAAGTGATGCTTGGAACTTGGTGCTCAGGCACAGGGTGATGGTTCAGCCCAGGGCCAATATTTTGGGAAGCTAGCGGCCTCTTCCACCCAGTGTCTCCAATATGCAAAGGTCAGCCAGTGGCACAGATGCTTTTTTGATCTGGAGCTATGGGCAACCTTAAGGTGCAGACAGGAAAGGTGAGTTTTATCCATGGGCCAGCCAGGATTTTTAAGTGAAGCTTAGACTGCACTCTGGAAGGTACATTGGTTAATTTGACTTGATCATGTTAGTCATGGTAAAGCTCCTTATCTTCAGATGCAACGAACAGGTCACATGCCATTTCTCAAGTGTGTTGTGTTTTGGTCTAAACCAAAAGCCATACACCCACCCTACCCTCACCACCCTAAGCATCACAGGACTGGGAAAACAGCAGAGGTTCAGGAGAAAAATGAGACCCAAATAGGGGGTTCCAAAGGCAGTGGTGAGAAACCAGGAAGATGGGGGCCCTATGACCAAGAGGAGAGGTGAGAGGATCTAATGTGCTTCCTCTTCTCTGCATGACAGCTCACCTCCCCTGACATGTCCATCTTGCCCACTAGGTGCCAAATGCCGGGAGACTGAGATATATCCACCCCTCTGGACGGGGAGGGGCACGAACGTGGGTGGGCAATGGGGGAGAGATGGAGAGATTTCCAGAATGACTGGGAGAATAAATGAGTAGCACGCACCCCCACCAAATATACATGGGACCCTGCTGAGAGCAGTCACATTCACAGTGGGTATCCACGTCATGTTACATGAATGCTTGGTCAATCCCAGCTTACTGGCTCTGGACTTGGCCTGTCCTGATGCAGCCCTGCAATGTCACCACACTCCCGACCACAGGGGATCAACCTCAGACCAATGGGATCCTAAAGCATTTCAGCCAGGATGCAGGATCAAGAAGGCAATTTGCCAATGAATCCAATCACAGGGACATGCAATCCCAAGACGGGCAAACATGCATGGGGCAGGAGAAGCAGGTGCCTTACCTTCCCACTCACGGCTGTGTCTTGGGACAGGTGTTCTGCAGCCAGGATGTGTCCGTGCACCACGTTCTCCACAAAGGTGAAGTCCACCAAATTCTCCCCGTTTCTGTGGGTATACCGGGCATGGTTCCACTGTTAAACATGTGCAGGGGCCAGGATTCCTGGGGCCCTCAGAGGCTCTGGGATATGTAAGGGCCAAGCAAGGAGCCTGAGAGCCCAGTGCCAACATGGATCATGTTTGCTCTAGGCTTCTATTTGAACAGCAACCCTTCGACTTCCCCTAGGACACTCTGGGCTAATGGCTTGCTTTGGCCTTGCACTTTCCCACCATCTCTTCCTAATCCCTCAAAGCAAGAAGTCAGGGTGGCAAGGAGGTGGCAAGGGAGGAGAAAATAAAGAGAGAAAAGGGGAGAAAGAAAGGAAGGAAGCAAAGGTGTACTGGGGAAAAAGCCACACTCTGTCACACACTCTGTCACCAACCACAAAGGCCTTGCCATCTATACTTTCCTTGAGAAGGAATGCAAACACCTCTACCTGCCTTCCCAGATCCAAGGAGAGTTGAAGGCCTGGCCCTTGACCCTGTGCCGTCTCCCCCCCACTCCCCGAGCATGTATCCTCAACTTTCAAACAGGGACACAAATATTTTTCCAGGCTATGTGATGGTATACTATACTGAACAGTGTCCTCCCCACCCCCCAATTCATGTCTCCTTGGAACTTTTGGATGTGACCTTATTTGGAAATACGGTCTCCGAAGATATGATCTACAAGTTAAGCTGAGGCCATACTGGGATAGGTTAGGCCCTAAATCCAATGGCTGGTATCTTCATAAGAGGGGAATTTGGATATGGACACACAGAAAGGATGCTCCCATGAGAGTGGAGACAGAGGTTAGAGTGACTTACCTACAAGCTAAGGAACATCAAAGACTGCTGGACACTACCAGAGCTGGGAGAAAGGCTTGAGCAGATTCTCCTTCACTTTCCAGAAAGAACTAACCTCTCCCTCCCCACTGCCAACACCTTGATTTCAGACTTCTCACCTCCGAAACTGGGAAAGAATTAATTTCTATTGTCTTAAGCCCCTCAGTTTGTGGTCATTTGTTGTGGCAGCCCCAGGACACCAACACAGAGGGCAGCAGAGCAGGTGCCATTAGAAAAGACCTAACCAAACAACACCGAGCCTTGTCAGGGGGTCAGGGAGAAGGCCAACTGTAGGCCAACTTACCCAATCATGAACTTCATCTTGCCTTTCCTGGCTGCTTCAATGAGGATGGGGACCAACTGGGGGTCCCTTGGGCCGAAGATGCCATGAGGGCGAATGGCCATGGTTAAGAAGTTCCGCTTGGGGTCATTGGCGTCCAAGACTGCCTATAAGAGAGCAGAAGGGGCATGTCCACAGCACTGCTCACAGAGGACACAGAGGCTGCCCTCTGCTCTGCTATCATTTGGGGCTACTTCGGGAGCCCACCCACCCAAAGCACCCAAATTTGAAAACAGGACAGCTGGGTCAAAACCACTGTGATCAGGGTGCCTGGCTGCCTCTTAATCTCAGGATTGTGAATTCAAGCCCCACATTGGGCACGGAGCCTACTTTAAAAACAAACAACAAGAGTATGATCAAAGAGAAAGGCCTGGACTTGGGTACAAAGACTAGAATGCACGAATGCAGCCAGAGGAAGATGAGCCATGGCAGCTATTCATGGAAGAGATCGGAGGGTTCCAGTTGCTGAGTTAGCCGTGAGCCTCCCACCCCTCCTGCCTTAAGCTCCATGTGCTCATTTCTACCACTCCTGATCTGTTCTGCTCAGTTTGGGGTACCACCTAGGAAGGGATTCTGATGAACCCAAATGGGCCAGGAAGAAGAGACCGAGAAGGTAAAGGGTCTGGGAGAAACAGGACAAGTCTTTAGATGTGTTCTGTGTGGCTCAGTGGACAAACGAGAACTTGAGGGCTTAGAATACTAACAGGTTGGGCCTCAAAGGTAACAAAACATCCCGAATGATTTATTATGTTAATGGGAAAAATGGGGACCGTTACAGTTCCTAGCTGGATGGGGCTGTGCGCTGACTGAGATGACTCACATCAACTGTTTCAGGAAGTATGTGTTTGATAAGTAGACTTATTGTATCACCTCATCTAGGATTTCCATTCTATGGTGGCAAAATTCTTGTGCACATTTTGGCCCCAGTTAGTTTAAGCTACTTGACTAACTTTATTACCAGTTGAGAGATCTGAAAGCCAACAGCGAGTTGCGTGCCAACAGTGGCTGACAGGGGGCTCCAGGGGGGTTACTGTTGCAGGCCTTTAGAGGCTTTGCTTACTCCCACTTGAGTGCCCAAAAGTTAATGAAAGTGAGGCCCCATGGCTGTCACCTGCAGCTGCCGAGCACAGGGGGTGAGAATCCCAGTGCCTTAGGTAAGAGTACACAGGGACCCGCAAAAGCCTCAGTGCTTCTTGGGCGAAGTCAGGTGGGAGCTCTGTGAGGCTCTCTGTGCTCCAAAGAGCAGGGTGCCAGAACCTGGAGACAGGACTCCTCCAGCTTACAAAAGGCCAGGCTTCCACGCCTGGACTGGGGAGGCCCTTGTGTCTTCCTGTACACGATTCCTGGGACTTTCTGACCTGGAGTAATAGCACACAGATGGGAGACAGCTGGCTCTCCGGCAGCTCAGGAACTCATGCCAATCCAGCACCAAGCTCCGGTTCGATATGTATTGGCTGTGAAATGCAACCTCAGTGGGCTTGACTGTGCAGTGAACACCTGGGAGAAGTAGACTCACAGCTTCCCCTGCTAAGGTAAGCTGCTGGTGGTCAACGAGCATCCATGGTCTGCAAGTGGGTATGTCCTTATGGTAATATTCTCCCTGGATGTTAGTCCTGGAGCTAGCTGCCATCAGGGTCCCTGGAACCCTGGAGTCCAAAGGCTTAGTGCCTGTTACTCAACCCAGCCTACTGTTAAAACCAGGTGCTCCCTGGCAAAGTTGGTCTGCCAAGTGGAAACCAGTACCTTGTCAAGTAGTTTTCCTTAAAATAAAGCAAGATCTTGTCATGTTTAATTTAAATAAGGTAGGGAGGGCAAGAGTGCCACAAGGAAGGTGTGTTCAAATGAAAATACTTGTATGTTAAGTCCAAGTTCTGCCGGAGTGCTTGGGATCTTCATAAATCACCTCTGATTTCTGTGGCAACTGAGTAATGTTGCATGGCACAGAGGTTGAGTGCCGGCCCTGGAGCTAGACTGTGTGGGTTCAGCCACCTGCTAGTTGCACAGCCTCAGGAAGAAACTGAATCTCTGTGCATCTCTAACCTGGTGGTGATAATAGTACCCACCTTTGTGGGGTCATTGTGAAGTTTAAATGAGGCAGTTCCTAGGCAGTACTCAGAGCCGAGTCTGGTCACATTAAGCTACAGTTATTCTTTTTAAAATTGAATTTCAGCCACAATTTTACTTCCCAAGTTAGGTCGGCAAGCCTGAGAACACTAACTTTGTAAATGATTTTCTTAAAAATCTAAACTCTCCAGATGTTCATGGCACTTGCTCGTCACTCAACCAGTTCTCAGGTACATACTCTCTCCTGTAAGATTTTTGTCTCCGTGTAATAGTCAATGGGTTTCATGGCATAAGGCAGGTCTTCAGTTCCATTCTTGATGTTGACGCCCTCAAAGATGACACTGGCACTGCTGGTTAAAATGAGTTTCTGGCAGAGGAGAAAGGAAGGTTAAAAAAAATACAAGTAAGAAATGATCTTTATTAAAACAATCCGATGTTCATTCATGAAAGAAGATCAAATGGTGCCTGTTTGCAACACTCATACGCAAGGCACCGTATAAATGATTTATTGTGAGGCTTTGCTTTTCAGCCCTTCTTAAAATAATTCACAGATCACCATCTTTTGTAGCTACACGGATTCTGAGATGCATTCTATTTCATTCTAAAACAGTGGATTTCACTTTTTTTTTCTCTCCTATCACTACCGAGAGGTGGAACAGACTTCCTTTATTTGTATTATCTCAGTATGGGAATGATTCCCCAAGGGAGGATAGTGCACAAACTATGAGGGAGATACCTGTCTGAAAAAGATGCCTCGTGATTCTGATACCAACCCTGGCAGGTCAGCACATGTCTGCAAGCACATGCGGCACATGCCGACTTGAAACATGCTGTTTGAAAGGAAATGCTTTCTTATGAGGGTCCTAGCTTCTAGCCCTCTGGTTAAAGGGAGCCCATCCAACATTGAACACCATTAGCTCGAACCGTATCTTTACCGCTTTTATTCATCATTTTACTAGAAGTCCTAGCAAGTGTGGTGGGTTAAGACACACAAGGAATAATTTGAAAAGAAGAAATAAAACTATGGCCATTCACAGATGCTAGAAATGTTGACATGGAAAACATTATGAACATATGGAATATACTACAGTTAGAGTTCAGCAGAACTGGTGAGGACAAAATCAACATGCAAAAATCAACTGTGTCTGCATTAGCAATTTAAAGTATAATATGAAAGATACTATTTCAATAACCAAAAATTAAGTACATAGGGATAAATTAAAAAAAAAAAGGATGTGAAAAACCTTTCTAAAGTAAAGGCACTAAAGAGAGAGAGATTATGTGTTTATGGATACAAAGACTTAACAGTGGTAAGGTATTGATGCTTTCACAAATTACCTTTAAATCTGATGCAACTACAATAACAAATCCAACAAGAACTGGACAATCTGATTCTAAAATTTATGTGGATGAGCAAAGGGCTACGAATAGCCAAGTAAATTCTGAACAACATGATTGGAGGGTGACTTGTCCTAGCAGGTACTGAAATTCATCCTAAGGCTTGCTCAGTGAAGGAGGAGCTTGGTGGCATGGGGACAAGTGGGAGCCAAGTGGGGGAAGGACAGAGCTGGGGACAGACCCATAGGAGGCAGCAGCACCTGAGATGTGCTGGCTGGCTGGGGCCCTGGTTGGGGGGTGGGGGTGTTGCATAATAAATGCTGCTGAACAACAGAAATTTAACTGCTACCTCAGATCATACACAAACATAAATTCCTGGCAGATTAAATATTTAAATGCACAAAAGATCAGTTTAAACCTTTGGGGAAAAACCCCACATTAAACAATCTTTTGATTTCAGGGTTATGAAAGGTTTCCTAAATATAATAGGAAAAGCCATTTTCTTTTCTTTTTTTTATTTGAGAGAGAGAGAAAGAGAGAGAGAGGGAGGGAGGGAGGGAGGGAGGGAGCACTAGCTAGGGGGAGGGGCAGAGGCAGAGGGAGAATCCCAAGCAGACTCTCTGCTGAGTGTGGAGCCTGACGTGGGGCTCGATCCCATGACCCGGAGATCACGACCTGAGCTGAAATCAAGAGTCAGTTGCTCAACCAACTGAGCCACCCAGGTGCCCCATGAAGAGCCACTTTCTCCACTGTAACACACTAAGCTATTGCACCACCTCAGTGAATATACTGGATATATATATATATATATATATATATATATATATATATATATATGATGGATAAATCTCAAAAACAATGCTGGGGGAGAAAAAAGCAAGTTGCAGGAAGATATACTCAATATACCATTTCTATAAAGTTTTTCACATGCAAACCGATAACTTATATTGGCTGTACATGGAGCGAATGGCGGTGATAAACCCGAATTCAGAACACTGATTCCCTATGGACAGCAAAGGCCTTGAGAATGGATACCCACAAACTTCAACTCTACTGGTAATGTTACCTAAACGGTGTGAAGATTATATTGGTGCTATGTAATTCTTGAATCTTTTCTGGATAACTAGCCTATTCCATTTAACAAACAGCAGCAATGCAATTGACAGAGCTCTAGTTATACAAGCACGTTATAGACTAAGGAGTCTGGGATTTGACATCAGAGAATTTGATTTGAATCCCACCTCTTTCTTTCATTTATTAGCAAAGAGATATTACTTAGCCTCCCAAATCTGCTTCTGTCACCTGTCAAGTGATATTTGTAGCTCCTGATTACCTATGGAGAAGCAAATCAGGTGACAACCATGAGGCAAAGTGTCTTGTCATTTGCAAAGCATAAGGGGTCGCTATTACATAATCCCTCCTTTCCAGGGCACTGAGCCCCGAAGCTGGTGAGGAATGAGTGCTGATGATGCTGGGTGATCCCGAGAACCCAGCTTTATAACAGAGCAGCAAGCTATGATAGGGTGGAGATTTATATCTCAAGTCTGAGTTATAACAGGTCTCTATTAGCGAAAAGTTAATAGTTTATTCTTTGAAAACAGAAGCAAGGGCTGGAAAAACAGTACAGCAGTTCCTTAAAAGGTTAAACACAGAATTACTGTATGACCCAGGAATTCCATTTCCGGGTATTTACCTCAAAGAACTGAAAGTACAGGCTGGAGTTGATATTTATATACCTAGGTTCCTAGCAGCATGATTCACAATACTCAAAAGTGGAAACCGCCCGAGAGTCCACTGATGCATGAATTGCTAGATAAAATGTGGTCTGTCCACACAATGGAATGTTATTCAGTGGTTAAAAAGAAGGAAATTCAGACACATGCTACAACATGGATGAACCTAGAAGACATCATGTTGAGTGAAAGAAGCTAGATATAAAAGCAGATACCATGAGTCCAGTTCTTTAACATCTCTAGATTCATGGAAACAGAATGGAGAATGGTGGGTGCCAAGGGCTTGGAGAGGAGGGGTGGGGAGCTGTTGCTTAATGGGGATAAAGTTTCAGTTTGGGAAGGTGAAAGTTCAGGAGATGGTAGGGATGTTTGCACAGCAATCGGAATGTACTTGATGCCACTGAACTGTTAATAAAAAAAATGGTTAAAATGGTCAATTTTATGACATTTACTTAACCACAATAAAAAATGAAAGTAATATTGATTTTATGGCTCTTTAACCAAAGACTAATAATAAGCCTTAGGGTCCTAGATGGTCTATTGAGATGCAGCTCAAACTGGCCTAGCAGCTCCTAGGATTCAGTTTCTAGAATCTTCACAACACTTTAGGATGCAAGCCTGGCTTGGCCCAGGAAGAGAACAAGAAGAACCCTGGCTCCCACACACTTAGAAAGGGCCATGACATGTTCCTGACAGCATTCACTCCAGCTTTCCCCTTACCTGAACCCCAGCCTCTTTGCAAGTTTCAATGACATTCTTGGTGCCAATGTAATTCACTCTATAAAAGAGTTCCTTGTTGTTACTGGATGGTGGGGGTGATGCACAGTGGAAAACTGTGCTTACACCTTTCAGAGCTGGGTAGAGATCCTGGAAAAGCAAACAAAGACAAAAAAAAAATCACTCCCGCTTTAGATAAGTAAACAGCCTCCTCACATTCCCACTTTTCAATCTGTGGCATGTAGGTGTCCTGCCCTTTTATAATTCTATAATTAACATGAAAATACATCTCACTGTAAAAGATTCAAACAATACAGAAGTACCTAGGATGGAAACCATGATGTCCCTTGAATTGCCCCTCCCCATTGACTGGCTCCCAATAAAAACTGGGTCTAGCACATATGAAGCCTGTGGGATCCAGACAAAGACAGTATCTGTACCTCTGTGTACCATGAGGGTGGCGGTGCATGGCAATTCAGGGCACCTGGGAGTAAAACTCCTGGGGAAAATGAGCTCAGAGATACAAATTATGAATCATATGAAAAAGTCCCACACCATGAAAGACAGTACAAATAGCCAACACACAAGAGTATTCCTTTCTGTAAAAATAGATACAGAACAGCAAGCTGAAAGGGAATGAAAACAAGTACATTTAATTTGCTGCTAAAAGGAACCAGAGCTCCTGGGAGCAATGGCTGATTGCAGATATGGGGCAGGAAGTAGACAAGAAGAGCCAGGAACATCTTGTCAAACCAGAAAGTAAAGAAGCTAGCCTAGACTCCTGGGGTCCTGTTAAAAGGACTCAAGAGTCAACTTGAAGAGGCTCTCACTGGCCAAAGAAGGGACAATTTGATCATCAGTAAGAATAAGAATTCCTGCTGTAAACTAATAAGGGAAATGGTCAAGCATTTAATCTGCATAAGGTACAAAGAACTGAATTCAGAAACAGAGAGAATGACAGCGTGTCTCCATTTTACAAAACGCTCATTAGGTAATAAGATCTAGGAACGATCATCAATAGACTAATAATACCAAAAGAAAGACAATCATGAATTATGTGCTTAGATTCACTGATAATATTTTGCCATTAATTTTCTTTGTGTACATATAGACACATGATTTTTTTTCCTGAAACCATTCGAGAATAAGTTGCAGACAATGTGCCACTTTGCCTCTAAACTCTTCTAACAACAAAAGACTTCCTCCCAAATACCGCTAAAGAATGATCACACGCAAGAAATGTAACAGGATAGGACACTCTTATTATATAATTAGTCTATATACAAATTTCCCCCATTGTCCCAATAATGTCCTTTAAAGGCATTTTTATATTGGGATCCAGGATCCAATCATAGATCCTATTGTACTTAGTCCTCCTATCTCTTTCGTCTCTTTGAATCTGGAACATTCAATTATGATTCTTGCCTGGAACACTTATTAACATATTGGTTGTAAAATGTTAAATCCTAATTCCAGCATTCTTTTTATTTCTATTAGTTGCCATTTCTCGGTAATGTTCCCCTTCTTCTATACTAATTTTTCTTTCTAGCATTTCCGTGGACACATGGATTCTTTTAAGATTTTTAAAAGATTTATTTATTCATGAGAGACACAGAGAGAGGCAGAGACACAGGCAGAGGGAGAAGCAGGCTCCATGCAGGGAGCCTGATGTGGGATTCGATCCCAGGACCTCAGGATCACGACCTGCGCCAAAGGCAGATACTGAACTACTGAGCCACCCAGGCATCTTGGACACATGGATTCTTACTTTATTCAATGCATTACAATCCACTACTATTGTCTTTTGCAAGGCTTAAAATACCCCAAATTTGGCCAGTGGGGATTCTTGACGTTCCTATATCCTTTTGACATATTCCCATTGGAATATGAACACTTTCTTTTCTTTTTTTTTTCAAGTGGGCTCCACGTTCAGAGTGGAGCCCAGTGTGAAGCCTGAAATCATGACCCTGAGATTGAGACCTGAGCTAAGATCAAGAGTTGGATGCCTAATGGACTGAGCCACCCAGGTGCCTCTGAGCACTTTCTTAATTTTGTCCTAAGACAATGTCTCAGGCTCACTTGTGCTACCCCTGCTCAGAGTCCTGAATGGGAGCCCTGGTTTCTGAGCATTAGATGTGCTGATTGCTATCAGTACCCCCAGAGAAAACAGCTGAACTGGAATCAGATCCAGCTTTTAGTCCACTAGAAGTATAGTCCAGGCACAAACTTGATTGTAAATTTAGTAGTACCCACATCAAAAAAGTCAAATGAAACAGATGAAAATAACTGTAATGTATGCTATTGAACATAGTATTATCCAAAATATTATCACTTTGACATATAATCAATAGAAAAATTATTACTGAGCTATCTATAGTCCCTTTTTCTATACTATGCTATCCTGAACAGGCACAGTCCTAGGTCTTCCTGCTTATAGGAAACACTAAAGGACAGAGGGACATGTCACACAAGTCCGTGGGGGTACAATCTGCTAAATTCACTCCATGGGAAATGCTATGGGACAATAAATATAGTTTTAAATAAACATTATTCAACAAACAAAATGTGAAGGGGAACTTTTATACAAGAGACCTAGTTTAACTAATTTCAATGTCTTAATCTTTTTGGTTCCTTATTTGAAAAGAAATCTACACAAAAATACTTATAAGACATTCATGGATATTTGAACACAGGCTGGAAATAAAGGAACTGTCAGTATGTTTTAGGTGTGGTCATGGAGCTGTGTCTTTAAAAAGGCTCCTTTTGGCGGGGGGGCCTGGGTGGCTCAGTCAGTGAAGCGTCTGCCTTCAGCTCAGTTGTAATCCCAGGGTCCTGGGATAGAGACCCACATTGGGCTCCCTGCTCAACAGGGAACCTGCTTCTTTCTCTCATGCTTCCCCTGCTTGTGCTCTCTCTGTCAAATAAATAAATAAATAAATAAATAAATAAATCTTTTTTTTTTAAGGCTCCCTTTGGGACACCTGGGTGGCTCAGCGGTTCAGTGTCTGCCTTCGGCTCAGGGCGTGATCCTGGGGTCCTGGGATTGAGTCTCGCATTGGGCTCCTCGTGGGGAGCCTACTTCTCCCTCTGCCTATGTCTCTGCCTCTCTCTCTCCGTGTCTCATGAACAAATAAATAAAATCTTTTAAAAAAATAAAAAAAGGCTCCTTTAAATCTTAAAAATAAAGGTGAGGGCACCTGGGTGCTACTGTCGGTTAAGCATTCAACTCTGGATTTTGGCTCAGGTCTGACCTCAGGGTCATGAGATGAAGCCCCACGTTAGGCTCTATGCTCAGCATGGACTCTGCTTGAGATTCTGTCCCTCTAGCTCTGCTTCTCCCCTACCTCATGCGCTAAAATCAAAAAATATATCTTTAAAAAAGGCTTATCTTTTGGAGACAAACACTGAAATATTTGCAGAAAAAATGATAATGGTGTTTAGGATTAGCTTCAAAATAATCTGAGGGTGGGTGGGAATATGGTGAAACAAGAGTGTCTGTAAGTGGATATGAAACAGAGGAAATCTATAAAATGTTATGAAGACAGAAAGTGAAAGAACACATGAAGGAAAAACTAACAGACATGTACATTATAATGACAGACTCTACCATATGTCTGGTAAGGCTTCCAGAAAGAAGGAAAAGAGAGAATGGAGGCAGAGTCAATACTTGAAGAATTTTCCAGAAGTGAAAGGCATGAGTCCTCAGGTTCCAAAGGCCTACTAGTTGTTGAGTAGATTTTTTTTTTTAAGATTTTATTTATTTATTCATGATAGTCACAGAGAGAGAGAGGGGCAGAGACACAGGCAGAGAGAGAAGCAGGCTCCATGCATCGGAAGCCCGACGTGGGATTCGATCCCGGGTCTCCAGGATCGCGCCCTGGGCCAAAGGCAGGCGCCAAACCGCTGCGCCACCCAGGGATCCCTGTTGAGTAGATTTTAAACACAAAACAAAAACACAGAAAAACCTCCTAGACAAATTCTCTACAGAACAGACAGGATAAGAAAGAAAAACCTAAAAGGCATGAGAGGAAAACCCAGCTGACCCCCAAAAGAATGATGGTCAGATGGAGCGTCAGGAGGACCAATTATGAACCTAAAGTTCCACCCCCAGCAAATAAGCATTTATGAGAGAGGGTGAGAGAAAGACAGTCTTAGGCATATGAGGACTCGGAAAGTTTAGTGCCCAGATATTCAGTGGGGGATGCTAAAGGAAATGCTTCCGGAAGAAGAGGAAGGAAGCTGGAAGAAAGAAATGGGAAACAAGAAGTACTGGTGAACGAATTCAGGAATATGGCACAAAATCTAAGTAGTGACTTTCAAACCCACTTCTTTTTTTGAAAAAGGTTTTATTTATTTATTCATGAGAGACACAGAGAGAGAGGCAGAGACACAGGCAGAGGGAGAAGCAGGCTCCATGCAAAGAGCCCGACGTGGGACTTGATCCTGGATCTCCAGGATCATGTCCTGGGCTGAAGGCAAGTGCTAAACCACTGAGCCACCAGGCTGCCCTCAAACCCACTTCTACATGTCCTTCACCCTCCTCAGGTCCTCCTTGGCTTGGACTTCATGATCCATCATTGCAATCTGGGCCTTGCCCACGCCTGTCTTTATCAGGTTGCTCTGGCAAACTCTCCTTCTCCCTGCTGGTACCTAAGAATGACACAGTAGGGTAGTGGGTCTCACTTTAAGTTTGTGTTAAACAAAATTTGGGTGTGCCCAGGTGGCTCAGTCAGTTAAGTCTGCCTTAGGCTCAGCTCATGACCTTGGGGTCCTGGGATCGAGCCCCGCATTGGGCTTCCTGCTCAGCGAGGAGTCTGTTTCTCCCTCTGCCCCTCCCCAGCTCATGCTGTCTCTCTTACTTGCTCACTCTCTTCCTTAAATAAATAAAACCTTAAAAAAATAAACAAAAATTTGGGACGTCTGGGTGGCTCAGTGGTTGAGTGTCTACATTTGGCTCAGGTTGTGATCCCAGGGTCCGGGAGGGAGTCCTGCATTGGGCTCCCTGCGAGGAGCGTGCTTCTCCCTCTGCCTATGTCTCTGCCTCTCTCTCTGCGTGTCTCTCATGAATAAATACATAAAATCTTTTTAAAAATATTTCACCTGATTTCTTTAAAAAAATCTGTAAATAGGGATCCCTGGGTGGCGCAGCGGTTTGGCGCCTGCCTTTGGCCCAGGGCGCGATCCTGGAGACCCGGGATCGAATCCCACATCGGGCTCCCGGTGCATGGAGCCTGCTTCTCCCTCTGCCTGTGTCTCTGCGCCTCTCTCTCTCTGTGACTATCATAAATAAATAAAAAAATTAAAAAAAAAATCTGTAAATAAATACTAGCAGCAGTATCACGGGAGTTAGTAGGGATTTGGAGGAGCAGTTTGGAGGGAAGTTGAAATTTGCTAAGGAGCCTCATATTCTTTGAGGGGTCTCAGTGGTGATCAAAAGGAATATTCCTGCCTTCAGGGAGCTTACCTTCTCTGGGGGCAGCGGGCAGATAAACGAGTAGATACAGAGTACAGTTAGTACCAAGTGCTATATATAGAAACCTACATCGAACAAAGGAGACCTGGAGGGGCTTGCTGCTTAGCATAAGTTGGTTAGTGACTCAAACACATTTAGGGAGCAATCTCTGTGGTTCCCAAAGAGCATTCCTGGCAGAAAGAGCAGTGAATACAAAGGTCTGGAGGCAGAAAGTCAGTTCACGAGTCTGAGGAGTAGTAAAGAGGCCAGCATGCCTGGAGCAGAGCAATGAGAGAATATAGGTGAGGGTGAGGCCAGATCCTGTAGGGCCTCAAAGGTGATGATAAGGGCCTGTATGTTTGCTCCAAACAGAACTGGAGCACTGGAGGCTTATGAACAGAGGGGTGTCATGATTTGACTCATGCATTAAAAGGGGGTGGCCTGGACCAGCATAGCATGGTGACAAATGAAGGAGCGAGAAGCTGCTGAACTGGGGATCTATTCGGAGAGTGCAGTCAACAAAATCTGCTGATGAATGAGATGGAGGGTATAAGAGAAGGGAATCAAGGGTAAATCTAATGTTTTTGGCCAAAGCTATTGGAAGAACAGAGTGGGCCATTTATTGAGATAGACAGGACTTTAGTAGGTTTGCTGTAGCAGGGGAGGGGACTTGCAGCAGGGAACCAGAAGCTGAATTTTGAATATGGCAATTCCAAAATGTCTATTATGTATCCCAACAGAGATGTCCTGCAGGCAGCTGGACAGATACGAATCCAGGAGAGCTATAGGCTGCAGATCTCAAGCTGGGAGCTTGTCGGCCTCTAGATTGTATTTTGTCTGTGAGCCAGGGGAGCGGGGCAGGAGGGGGGAGGAGCGGGTTCGCTTGGACACTGAGTGTGCTCAGAGAAGAAAAGAGATCTAAGCAATAAGCTCTGGAGCCTGCCACATTTAGAAATTATAGAGATACAGAGACAGAATGGCAGGAGGAGAAATGGGCAAGTCAGTGTCCTACGCTTGACCACTGGATCTGGTCACCTCCAGGTCCCTGGTGGCTGTGTCCGGGCTGTTGTTGACAACCTTGCTGGAGTATTTGGGAGAGACAATGGAATGAAGCGATCAGAGGTGACAAGTGCAAATGGCTCTTTGAGCCCTCCTATGACAGCAAAGAGAAGGGGACAATAGCTGGGGTGGGACCTCACATCAGGGCATTTTGCTTTCTTAAGATGGGTGATCCTGCAACATGTCTATGTGCCGTTGGCTATGACTGGGTAGAGAAGGTGCAATTGCTGATATGGGAGAAAAAGGCCAGAATCCCCAGCGGAATCACTGAGTAGGAAGACAGGGGCTCCAGGTGGCACTGGGAGCATTTGCATGGATGAGGCACCTGCAGAGCACAAATGTGGTCACAGGCAGGTCTGCAGATATGGTGCCAGGAGGTACCACGGAGCCGGCTTGGAGGCCGTGGTCTTGCCGAAAGAGGCAAAAACCCCTTGTATTTTCTTTTCCTGCCCCATTCAGCTGCCCAGAAGCTCCCAGGGAGGAGGGAGGATCTGATTTAAGCAGGGATGGGGTTATACCTAGGACACACAGCCTGATGGAGAAGTTGAGGTGTGCACTTGGTGAGGCTCCAGGGTTGTTATTCCATGGAACACTGGTCTGGGTGCTGCTGTAAAGCTATCTTAGAGCTGTGGTTGGCGTCTATAATCAGCTGACTTTAAGTCCAGGAGATTATCCTCTATACTCTGGGTGGGCTTCCTCTAATCACTTGAAAGCCCTTTAAGATTAAACTGGGAGGTTGCTGTAAGGAAAACTCCTGCCTTGGAACTGCAGCATCAGCTCCTGACCGAGTCTCTAGCCTGCTGGCCTATCCTGTAAACTTCAGTCTTGCAAGCCCTGCAATCACACAAGCCCACTTCTTCAATCAGATCTCATCCTCTCCCTCTCTCTGCCTCTCTCTCCCTCTTCCTCTCCATCTACACACACACACACACACACACACACACACACACACACACCTTACTGGTTGTTTCTCTGGAGAACCCTGCCTGATGGAGACAAGAAGAAAGGGGCAAGGGGGATAAGTATCACACAAGGGAGCAAGTCAGTCATGGACTCAAAGGCAGTGAGGACACAAATGGGGTGAGAGACAGTGGCAAAGAGCCAGATGTCTGGGTGTGGTTTAAGAACTGGTACAGTGCAGGCAGTAGTGGGCCAGCACTAGAAAGACAGGAGGTGGTGCTCAGAGTGGTGCGCCTGCAAGTGAGAACATGGAGAGGACACATTTACCAGTGAGAACAGGCTCTGGGGCAGGGGATGCCAACAGGCTAGGAGGCCAAGAAGAGTGAGAGGAGGCCAAGAAGAGGTGAGCTGAAGGTACTGGCAGGGTCACGTGGGTGAATACTGAACTCATCAATAATTATGATGAAGCTGACCTTGGCCAGGAACCTAAATCACTAAGAAATGAGATGGAGCCCCCCGGGAAAGGGAGCAGGTGGCTCGGGGTGATGGTCACAAGGGCAGGCACTGGGGTATGCCCAGCCTGCCGGCATCACCTGCATGGCCAGAGAGATCTTAGGGCAGCAAGGCAGTGGCAAGGACAAACAGGGAACATGTCTACCCTGTCTCCAGGCTCAGAGGCGTGGGTGGTGTGGGAGAGAAAACAGCCTGTGGGGGAAGCTGTGTCCTTAAAAGTCAAAGTAACAAAACCACGGCAAAAGATGCCAAAGCAGATGGGCTGAGGGAAGCTATCTGTAATAAAGCCCTGCAGATAGAAAGGAACTACAAGGGGAATCCCTGGGTGGCGCAGCGGTTTGGCGCCTGCCTTCAGCCCAGGGCGCGATCCTGGAGACCCGGGATCGAATCCCACATCGGGCTCCCGGCGCATGGAGCCTGCTTCTCCCTCTGCCTGTGTCTCTGCCTCTCTCTCTCTCTGTGACTATCATGAATAAATAAATAAAAATCTTTAAAAAAAAAAAAAAAGAAAGGAACTACAAATCTGTAAGAAAATCAAGGTAAGGCACAGACAAATGGACAAAGGCCACCGACAGCCACTTCACAGAGGACCGAGAGAGAGCACTGGGCCTGGCGTCCCGCATAGGGAGGGCACGTGACTGAGCCTCAGCAAGGTCCCACTGCACCCTCTTTGGAATGCAACACCGAACAGTCTACTGCATTGAGTATTAGCCAGGACATACAACAGCGGTGGTCCTACCCACTCCACTGCTGGCGTGAATGGCAAACTGACCTAGCGGCTTCGCTGAGCAAATTCGGCACTGTCTAACAAAACCCAAAATGGTCATACCCCGTGACACAGGTAAAGCTTACAGACATGATGCTCAGGGAAAGAACCCATTGATAAAACCACAGATATTACATGGTTCCACTTCTATGAAATATCCAGATAGACCCGTCCGTAGACACAGGAAATGACTGGTTGCCAAGGGCTGGGAGGGGAGAAGATGAAAAGAGGAACAACTGCTAAAGGAGCTAGGATTTTCTTTTGGGATGACAAAAACATTCTGGAATGAGATAGAGGTGATGGTCACGCAACTTTGTGAATATATTAACAACCACTAAATTGTGTATTTTTAAAATGTTACATTTACAGACTGTGAAGCAAATCTCAATTAAAAACAAAACAAAACAAATGTGTGGGAAATATCAGAAAGGGAGACAGAACGTAAAGACTGCTAACTCTGGGAAACGAACTAGGGGTGGTAGAAGGGGAGGAGGGCGGGGGGTGGGAGTGAATGGGTGACGGGCACTGGGGGTTATTCTGTATGTTAGTAAATTGAACACCAATAAAAAATAAATAAAAAAATAAATAAAAACAAAACAAAACAAAACAAAACAAACAAACAAACAAAAACCTGGGCAGCCCGGGTGGCTCAGCAGTTTAGCGCCGCCTTCAGCCCAGGGTGTGATCCAGAGACTCGGGATCGAGTCCCATGTCAGGCTCCCTTCATGGGGCCTGCTTCTCCCTCTGCCTGTGTCTCTGCCTCCCTCTCTCCCTCTCTCTCTCTCTCTCCCCCCGTCTCTCATGAATAAATAAATAAAATCTTTAAACCCTAAAACCCAGCAGTTGTACTTTTGGGCATACAGGTGACCCTTGAACAACCTGGCTTTGAACTGCATGGGTCCACTTATATGCGGTTTTTAGATAAATACAGCACAGTACCATGAATGTATTTTCTCTTCCTTATGGTTTTCAAGTTTTTGCTTAAATTCCATTCTTTATGGCTTTCTTAATAACATTTTCTTTTCTATAGCTGACTTTATTATAAGGATCTAGTATATAATACATACAACATACAAAATGTGTGTTAATTGACTTTATGTTTTCAGAAAGGCTTGTGGTCAACAGTAGGCTATGAGTAGTCAAGCTTTCAGGGAATCAAAAGTCATGCACAGACTTTTCAACTCCAGGGGGCTCTGTGCCGAACCCATGTCGTTCCAAGGTCAACTGAATATTCTGGTAGTAAGCACATTATAGCCTGTGGACAACTTTGCAAATAAAGTTTTGTTGGCACACAGCCATGCCCACCCATATCTGTACTGACCATGGCCACTTTTGCAATACCAGGGCAGAGTGGAGTTGTACTGACCCAATGTGGTATAAATTCTTTCCTGTAACTTTAAAAATTCTTCAAAAAAATAAAAAATAAAAAAAATAAAAATAAAAAAAATAAAATTCTTCAAAAATAATTTTTTTTGAGGGGCACCTGGGTGGCTCAGTAGTTGGACGTCTGCCTTTGGCTTGGGTCCTGATTCCAGGACCCTGGGATTGAGTCCCACACCAGGCTCCCTGCTTCTCCCTCTGTCTGTGTCTCTCACGAATAAATAAAAAATATATATTAAAAAATTTTGTTGAAACACTGTGGCTGACCTCTGAGCTGTAGAAGCCTGGTAGTTTCCTTTTGGGGGCCTGTGGAAAATTGGCAAGGCTGAGTAGTCCCTTACCTGTTGGCTGCAGAGGTCACCCAGGAAGAACTGCACCCGGGGATTATCAAACCCTTGCCGCATATCAAATACATTGACAGTGTAGCCTCTCGCCAGCAACTGCTCCACCATGTGCTGCCCCAGGAATCCAGAGCCTCCGATCACTGTGCACTTACTGGCCTGCAGAGAGAAAGAGGTGGTAGGTGGTATGTGAGAATTGGAAGCTAAAAAGAGCCTGGACTCACATCTTCGTGAGCCACCATGATGGCACGTCCATCTGTTTGTTTGCAATTCTTCTTCCATCCAGTTGGATGGTTTATATAATTCTGGTGTTCTATTGCCAGTGGCACCCTCCTCTCCTGGGATCAGTTGAGGAAAGAGAGATAGCAAATGATACTTAAATAGACTGTGGCTGGACTGGATGATCTGATATGTGCATGCTGAGTGTTTAACAAAAGGAGCAGGAGGCATCTTTGAAAAAATGAAACTACCAATGATCAAAACTGGTCAATGCAAAAAACCCAAAAGTGTTACCTTCTTGCTCCTAATAATAAATCCCTGGGCATTTTTAAGGCAAAACAAACAGAAACCCAACAAAACCCAACACAACATGCCACCTCCTCAATTGACAATATACATTTAAAATATCAGAAAGAAGAAAGCAAAGTCTCTATACTTTCAGGAGAAAGTCGGCCTCTTTTCTTCCCCAACCATTACAGGGCTGGCCTGTGTGCCTTTAGGCTTGTCACCTACCCCCTTCCTGCCTTAGCATATCCAAGACTGTTGCTGACTGATGGGCTCTCCTGGAGGGGTTGCAGGGAGGATCAGTAAACTATTAATCACCCAGGCCCAGGGATTTGCTTTCCCTTCTCTGAGCAAGTTGAGGCATCAGGGAAGAGCTATGGTGTTTGCATTTCAGCTTTTTGCATTTCAGCAACACGTGCACTTTCTTGGCTAAATTCTAAATCTGGCAACTGGGGATAATGGAAGGACAGAGCACCAGATGCAGGCACTTCAATATTCTGACACCAGGGAGGAAATGCAAAACCGTGTCTGTTGTATACTGAATAAGCTGGCTACAAGTATCTCCAAAGGAGACCTGTGATATCCCTCCCTCCCTGGGGTCTAAAACTATATCTGGGCTTCCTGAAGATAACAAAGCCCCATTTTCCCTAAGCTTATGTACAGTCAACCAAAGTTGGGAATGTGGAAACTGAAGATGTTAGAGAAATTCTGTTCCTGATTAGAAAAGAAACCAGCAATCCTCCTATTTATTCCTTAAATATCTATACAATTGGGATATGCAGGAGATCAGGAGGTGCCAGGGCCCCTTCTACAGATTCACCCCTTCCAACCCGGTGTCCCAACTAGACTGGCATTTTTTTTTTTTTTTAGACTGGCATTTTTACTGGAGTCTGCCAGGCCACTGGAGATGGCTCTGGAGCTTTGGCATCATTTGTTCAGGCATGCATAATCTACTGACATAATGAGGCTCACCATTCTACTTCCCCCACCAAATAATCTCTTCAACCCATTTCTGTCTAGGTTTTGTTTTGATTACTCCCATATACATGTAATCAAACCATGCTAAATGATTTGCACCTTGACTGAAATTTCCCAGGACACAGGCAAATTAAATCTGCAAATTCCATTTGATCTTTGTTTGGTCTAGCCCTTCTCCTTTCCCCCAAGTCAGCTACACAGGCAAATAGGGTTTATTATTATTATTATTAATGAGAGACACAGACGTAGGCAGAGGGAGAAGCAGACTCCATTCAGGGAGCCTGGTGCGGGACTCGATCCTGGGACCTCGGGATCACGCCCTGAGCCAAAGGCAGATACTCAACCACTAAGCCACCTAGCCATCCGCAAATGCAGTTTTTAAAAAGAGCTCTAAGCCTTTCTGCTCCCCAGATTGATTTTTCATGGTTTGGTAAAAGTTTGCCTGAATCCAGAGGTTCAGACTAGACATGTTTAGATAGTATCCCAAAGGATTTCAGATTCTCTTGTTTATGTTATCTGGCATCTCTAGTTACAGTTGTTTCAAAGTTTGGTAGTCTAATTAAAAAAAATCATATAATCTTTCTATTATGTCCAGTGCAATTTCATTTCATGATTTTAAATGTGGGAAATCCTTTTATTTATTTGAGAGACAAGGAGTGCCTGTGTGCAAGCATAGGGCCAGAGGATAGGGGGGAGGGAGAAAGAGAATCCCCAAGCAGAGTCCTCACTGAAAGCAGAGCCCAAGTCGGGGCTTGATCCCAGGACCCTGAGATCCTGACCTGAGCCGAAATCAAGAGTTGGATGCTTAATTAACGAGCCACCCAGGCACCCAAAAGCCGGCAATCCTTAAATCTTCTCTTTGACAGAGTGGTGTGGATTTTATTATACTGAAATGTGGTACCAATATTGCTTGGAACAAGCAGGCCAATGGCTAGTACACAGAGTTTTTTAATGATGAGAACTTAACTGGCATTTGCCCCAGAGAAGTCAGGTATGTGATGGGACAGTGTCTTTTATCACACCTGTAACACTATATGGTTAGAGATCATGTGAAATAACTACTTGCTTTTTGTGGCCCTGAAAGATGATGCAGAGGAAGTGGGCACAGCAGACAAGAAGGAATATGTACTAACAAGTAAAAATAAAACTCCAAACTGAAAACAGGTGGTGAGACTCAAGAATGGGTGACTGAGGGGAGTTATAAAATCAGCATCTTGGAGAGTTTTAAGAATAGAAAAGAAAGCCATCCAAATGATTTTAATTGCAATATGATCTTGAGCTAAGAGAAGGGTCTAGCCTGGCTAGACCTGGGCTTCTTTTAACCTGATCTGTTTTTCTTTGTCGCTAGCAGCAGGCCTCTTTTCAGAGAAGTCTTACACAGAACATATTATGAGGTAAGATGAAAGTGTTTATATTTTAGTAGTTTATAACTAAATTTATAGTTTAGTTATAAACTATAAGCACCTGCTTTCAGCACAGGGTATGATCCTGGGGTCCTGGGATCGAGTCCTGCATCGAACTCCCCACGGGGAGCCTGGTTCTTCCTCTGCCTATGTCTCTGCCATTCTCTCTCTGTGTCTCATAAATAAACAAAATATTTAAGAAAAATTTATAACTTCTCCTGAAGTCAGTTGATGAGAAAGAACTCCACTGATACAATCATTGAAATCTACATTTTCTGGGGGGCAACTAGACTGTCACATAAATGTTCAACTACAGACGCACAGAGGAGGCTTTACTCTGAATAACGCACCAAGACCAGGGTGATCTGGTGGCCCAGGGAACCTCCTGGGCATTGTTAATTTATTAACATTTCCTATAAATACACTTGACCTTGGTGTGATTTCATTTCTGCACTGTTAGCATTCATTAAATGTGACTCAAAGAATCAAGCCCAACATCCACAGATGTCCACAAAGAACCTCCAGGGGGCCCGATGATTTCTGAAAAGTCCTTTCTGACACTTGCAACACTAGATCTTAGGAGTCCTGCCTACTGCCATTATGATTACTGGGGAAGCCTTCTGCTAAGCCTAGCTTAGTGTCCTGGAGGCCACATGAAGGCAAACCGAGGCACCTAGCTGACAGCCAGCAGTTACTGCCAGGCATGTGAGTGAGGCTGTGTGGAACACACACCTCAGGGAGTCCCCATGACTGCATGTGTGTGGGGCAGGGGAGATCATCCAAGGATCCCCAAGCTGGGCCCAGCCCGAATCACAGAATCATGACCAAAGAAATGGATGTTGTTGTAAACCATTATGCTCTGATATTGCCACACAACAACAAGTAACTGATAGCTTAAATAAATATATGTATCTTATATAAAAAGTCAACGTCAACTGATGTAATAAATGTGCCAAATACAATTTTTGACCACAGCTAGTATCAATGGTTTGCTGGTGTAGATGCACTTGACTTTCCCCTTATCTGGTTTTGGTTGACCTTCTTTGTGTCAGTACTCACATTTGGAAGGCCTTCTGTCAAATGTGTCCGTGTGACTTGGTCTCTCATTGGCTCACCAAAGGCTTGTTCCATTTCAGCTCCAAATATGGTTATGTTTGCAATGAAGGTTTCTCTTCAGAAAGACATATTTAGAGAGAGACATTTATGTTATATAAAATGAAATATCTTTTAGGTTTTCATGTTTTTGTGTGGTTGCCATTCCCGTTGAGTTCTGACAAAGACCTGAACCATAGCTGTAGCTGTTAAATGAAGCCCTCCACTTAACGCTCCTGTGACATGCTTCTCTCTGATGCAAGGGTGTAACTGGGCCCAGAACTCACTTCACAGTTGGATTAGAGGCAGAGTGGGAAGCGAATCAAATGACCTCATTCATCATTTACCACAAAAGGAAAACCTGTGGCACTATAGCTTTTTCCATGGCACTTGCATGCTCTAATCGTGTTCTTTCTGTTGTGTTGATCATCATCACATCGTGGAGGTGCAATGGGAAAATGGACACACCTACGGAGTCCTGGATTCTGGTGCCAGTCCCACTGCAAACTAGGTAAATCTGTTCAGGTCCTGTCTCTCCTGCAGCTGAGTGTCCCCATGACTAAAATGGACTAAGTGCTAATCCCCACAATACTAGGGCAGGGGGTGCTGGGAGTGGAAGGGTGTAATAGGAGACAGAGCTCTTCTTGGTGAAATTAAAGCCACCGTAACTACATGTGCAAGAATTTGGTGTCTGGGGCCATCAGAAACCCTCAGCAGGTGGTCTGGGTAGTGTGGTGACCGTGCACTTCACAACTGGGAGACAGTGAAGCCTATCAGCTGACACAGACCCACAACGCTGAACAGAAGAGCAGTTTATAAGAGAAGCTTTTGTAATGGCCCTTAGGATATGCTCCTCTCTTCACTCACCCATAGTACTGACTCACAAACAAAAAGCAGCGTTCAAGTCTGGGTTAGACATACTTGGTCTTAAAACTGTTTTCTTCATAGTGGTCTACGTACTTAAGTCATGGATCTCCTAATATCTGGAGATGGTGAAATATGGGACAAAGAAAACAGTGTAACTGCTTGCAAAAAGCTACATTTAGAGAATGATCATAATGGAAGTTATCAGGAAAATGTATTCCAAAACTTCACTTTTCATGGACCTTTTCAGATGCATATTATGAATAAGCAAAGTTGACTTGTACTTCTAGGCCTATCCCATCCCTCCCTCCATCTCATAATCCTCTTTATGTTGGCAAGAGGCCCTGTCACTTGCTCACTCTAAACAGATATGACTGATAAGCTTTAACCCATTTGGCTCAATGTGTATCAGATGGGGAAGGAGGATTTGGGCACTTTTGGGCACTTGTAAACAACTCTCAGAGCTCTGCCTGTCTTGCTTACCACTGTATTTTGGCGTGAAGCACAGGGCCTGGTCCAAAGCAGACACTCATATCCACTGGACTCAGGAGTACATGCACATGCAGATCACCTTCTGCTCTCTATCACACAGACACCCAATTAAGATGCAGGAGCTTCACTGGGGGAGAATGGGTTGATTATATTTTGGCAGTGCTACCCTCACAAACACCCACTGCTGGCTTCTAACTCTATTTCCCAGATACTTGAAGAAGCATGAGAAAATGAGAGGATAGATGGCATTGGGAGTGATGTAGCCATGAGCCAATGAACACCTGGAGCCATCAGGAGCTGGGAGAGGCAAGGAAGGCCCTCTTAGAGCCTGCAGAGGGAGCATGGCCCTGCAGACACCCTCATTTCAGACTTCTGGCCTCCAGAACTGGGAGAGAGGAAATTTCCGCTGTTTTAAGCCACTAAGTTCGTGGTCGTTTGTTACAGCAGCCACAGGAAATCAAAATGAATATTCTTTGCACTTCTAAAATCCTAACAGCATAGTTGCCAATCCCACAGCCCCTGTACTACTAGAAAAGCAAGAAGCTTTTAAGCTTATTCCCCTACTTGATCTCTAGGGGAAGATCTAAGAGGTGAAAGAAGAAACTCATTTTGCTGCCATTATCCATACCGTTCAAACAGTGCTCACCGAATCCTCAGCAAACCAGCCTCCTGTGGAAACAAAAACAAAATCAAATCTACTTTGTCTCAAATTATATACAAATTATTTTATTTTATTTTTTTATATACAAATTATTTTAAAGTCTGTATATATACTATGAGCCAGTTCAGAATGTTGGTGA
This sequence comes from Canis lupus baileyi, assembly GCF_048164855.1. NCBI lineage: Eukaryota > Metazoa > Chordata > Mammalia > Carnivora > Canidae > Canis > Canis lupus. The sequence goes on from NC_132876.1 coordinate 3,120,016, forward strand.
TACTTTAGTTGTCTTTAGGGACCAGGGTACCCAAGACTAGCTCAGGAAATGTGTTGGATTCCCCTGGTAACCCCCTGAGCCTAAATCTGCCATATGATATTCCCTCAGATAAAAATGAACACCAAGAATAGTCTGATTGTAGACATTTCTTCAAAAAAAGATATACTTTACAGATGGCCAATGAGCCGACAAAAAGATGCTCAATATCACTAATGATTAGGGAAATGCAAATCGAACCCAAGTGAGGTTCTATCTCACACCCTTTAGAACGGCTATTATCAAAAACAAAACAAAACAAAACAAAACAAAAAAAAACCCAGAAAACAGAAAATGACAGGTGCTGACGAGGCTGTGGAGAAACTGGAAGCCTTGAGCACCACTGCTGGGACTGTGAGATGGTGCAACGGCTGGGGGAGACAGCATGTGGTTCCTCAAAGAATGAAACATAGAATTACCATAGGATCAAGGAATTCCATGTCTGGGTATATAGTCCAAGAAATTGAGAACAGGAATTTGAACAGATATTTGTACATACTTGTTCATTGGCACCACTATTTACAATAGCCAAAAGGCAGAAGTAACCCAAGTGTCCATCAATGGACGAATAAACAAAATGCAATATTATTCTGCCTTGAAAAGGAAGGAAATTCTGGCAACTGTGGAATGGGAGAAAACATCTGCAAACCACATATCTAGTAAGGGTTTAAAAAATGGGCTAAGGACTTGAATAGACATCTCTCTAAAGAAGATATATAAATGATCAACAGGTAAAGGAAAAAATACTCAGTGTCACTAATCATTAGGGAAAGGCAAATCAAAGCCATAATGATATCACCTCATTCCTGTCAAGAGGGCTGTTATCAAAAAGTCAAAAGGTAAGTGTGGGTGAGGATGTGGAGAAATTAGAAGACTTGCCCACTGTTGGAAGGAATGCAAAATGGTACAGCTCCAATGGAATATGGTATAAAAGATCCTCAAAGAGGGCCTGGGTGGCTCAGGGGTTGAGCATCTGCCTTCAGCTAAGGTCCTGGTCCTGGGATCTCGGGGTCCTGGGATTGAGTCCTGCATCAGGCTCCCTGCTCAGTGGGGAGTCTGCTGTCTCCCTCTATGTCTCTGCCTCTCTCTGTGTGTCTCTCATGAATAAATTAAAAATAGAACTACCATATGATTTAGTAATTCTACTCCTGGGTATATATATCCAAAGAATTGAAACCAGGATCTTGAAGAGATAGACATTAGCCTTCCTATGCTCATTACAGCACTATTCACAACAGCCAAGATGGAAACAACCTAAATATTCATTGACAGGTAAATGGATAAAGAAAATGTGGTGTAACCATACAATGGAATACTATTCAGGCTTAAAAAGGCAGGAAATTCTAGAATATGCAACAGCATGGATGAACTTTGAAGACATTACGCTAAGTGAAAGAAGCCAGTCATAGAAAGAATTAGTATATGTTCTACTTATATGAGGTATCAAAAATAGTCAAATTCAAAGATTCAAAGAGGAGAATGGTGGTTGCCAGGGGTTGGGGAAGGGGGGCAGTGTGGAGTTACTGATCGATGGGCATAAAGTTTTAGTTTAGCAAGGTAAGTAAGCTCTAGAGATCTGTTGCACAACTCTGTACCTATAGTCAACAATATATTGCACATTCAAACATTTGTTAAGAGGGTAGATCTCAAGTGCAGTGCTCTTATCACAATTAAAAAAATGAAAAAAGGCAGGAAATTGACACACTACGACATAGATGAACCTTGAAGACAGTATGCTAGATGAAATCAGCTACTCACAAAAGGACAAATACCATATGGTTCTACTTATATAAGGTATTTATAGTAGCCATAATCATACACCTAGAAAGTAGAATGGTGGGTGCCAGGGGCTGGGAGGAGGGGGGGAATTGGGGAGTTAGTGTTTGGTTGGTATAGTTTCAGTTCTACAAGATAAAGAGTTCTGGAGATGGATGGTGGTGATGATTGCACAACAACGTGAAATGTATTTGATGCCACCCACTGTCCTCTTGAAAATGGGTTCAGGGACGCCTGGGTAGCTCAGCGGTTTGGCGCCTGCCTTCGGCCCAAGGTATGATCCTGGAGACCCGGGATTGAGTCCCACATCAGGCTCCCTGCATGGAGCCTGCTTCTCTCTCTCTGCCTCTCTCTCTCTCTCTCTCTCATAAATAAATAAATAAAATCTTAAAAAAAAGAAAAAAGAAAATGGGTTCAGAATAGCTCTGAATGGGAAGACTCCAAAGAGCAACACTCAGGGGGCTGAGATTGTTAAGGTTCACATACCAGAATCCTCAAGTCTTTGTCCTTTACAGAGTTACGTCTTTGAATCTATTAAAAACCAGTATGTATGCCTTCCGTACACACAGGGACAAAGCCTTAAACTAAGAAAAAAAAAGTCTAGGAAGAGACCAAATGAGCCCAATCTCCTCCTTCCTGCTGGGGCAAGTCCCCAAAAACTGAGTCCTGGAGTCAGAAGGAAGGGACAGTCTGTCCGCTTCAAACCGGATAGAAAGACAAGTGTTTCCTCCTTTGAAAACATGGGAGATCAGCTTCTTTGTAAAGATGAAATGCAGAGCAATTCAGAAGGGTTGTGTTAGGGTACACAGGGGTAGTTGGGGCCCTGCCTGTTGTCTTCCATGGAGTCCGTGCTAGAAACTAAGATGTGGCTAACCACGAGCTCATCACTCTAGTCTGTGGATGGACAACGCCTGTGTGCACAAGAAAATGGCAAACAGAAATCAAGGCAAAAGGTATCTGGTTGTTTCTGTTAGGCATTCGCCTCTATGCTTGTCTATTTTTAGGATACAGAAAGGCTCTGGCTTTGAGTTCATGGTGGCCCCTGAGAAAACCATCAGTAGGCCTGCAAGTTTTAGCTTGTGCTGTTCCCTCCACCTGGAATATCTTCCTTCTCCTTGTTGAGTTCCTGAAACAAGCCCCAAAGGCAAAAGGGAAGCTGCAACTTGTAAAGGAGCCCTTGAGTGTTACTCACTCACCGAATGCTGGCCATTGCCAAGCTGAAAATGCACAGGACACAGTGCCACACTCGCGGGAGCCCACCACAACCCATGGGAGACAGACTTAGCGGAGAACGGCGGCAGCGCTTCTGAGCCCTGATGAAGGTAAACCCAGAGCAGGGAGGCTGGCCCGAGGTGATCCCTGAGCCAAGTTCTCGAGGCCAGGGAGGAGTGGGTCAAACACAGCGGTTGGGTATCCTAAAAGACATTCCACGGCCAGGGATGGGAAGGACATGGGGATGACACAGAGGCAGCACGTTCTGGCAACTGTGACAACTTGTGTCACAATGAGTGTGGAGTGAGATGGGGAGCAGAGAGAAGAATGTGAAGGGACTGTGTGTCAGGTTAAGGGGTTACACTAAGAGGAGATGGGGGAGCCCCAGGAAGTTGTAAGCAGAGTGAGTGTTAAGAGCAGAAGCATCACTCTGGCTGCGGTGTGGAGGAAGGATGTTACCCAAGTCTGAGTCTTTGGGCATGCCGGGCAGGGGAAAGAACACATTGAAGAAGAGAAATCATACTGCTTGGAAAGCTGCTAAAGGTCAGGTCCCTTCACATCTAAGCATAGGAGACCATCAAGCTCCCCAAAGCACCCAGTGAGGTCTCACTCAACAAAGGAGAAACTCAGGCTCACAGAGGTCAACTGACTTGCTGACAGTCCTGCAGATGTTACACAGCCAAGGCTGGACTTGCGGTTGTTCCTTCCACTCTGCCAGGCTGCCACCCCACACACTGACTGGGAAACAGGCTGTGGAGAGACCCGATGTGTAGAGACCAGCAGACACAAAACTGCGCAGGAGGCTCAGGTGCCAGGCTGAGTCTGGACTTTATTGAGGGGTCACAGGAAGCCTCTGAAGGTTTAAGGGCAGGGGAGGGTGACCTGACCAGAGCTGTTCACCAGCAAGATCAACCTGGTGAAGCGGGTAGACTAGACAGGTGAGAGGCAGGCACAGGGAGATTGTTCAGCAGTCATTCCATGAAGCCTTACTGAGCACCTACTACATGCCCCTCACCGTTCCAGGTACTGGAGGCCCAGCACTGAACAAAACAAAGATGCCTGCCTTCATAGAGGTTACCTGCTAGTGGATGAGCAACAAGAAAATAAGTAAGTACCACGGGAAAACAGCAGAGCAAGCTACAGGACTCCAGCATGCTGGGGGCTATGGTGCTGAATCGGGTGCTTAGGGTGGTTCAGAGAAGGTGACAGCAGAGCGAAGACCTAAGGGAGGGAGAAGAGAGGAGAGGAGCAAGCAGGCGGGGGGGGGGGGGGGGGCTGGAGCAAACATTCCAAGGTTGGAGTGTGCTGGAGGGCTTGAGGCCCAGCAAGGAGCCTTGTCTCCCAGCTGGCGGAGCCTGGGGAAAGGAGGGGCCTCATCCTGCCAAGCCTTGCAGACCACAGGGAGAACTCTGGCCCGTAGGTAGTTGGGGGGCTGCCGACAAAGGCCTGAGCTGGAAGAGGAGCAGCAGAGCTGGCCAAGAGAAAAGGAATGGTACCTGAGTGGGAGAATTGTGGGAACTTGGAGGGTGGGTAATGGGAGGGACAGGAAAGAGCCAAATATGACTGAGTGGTTGTGGACCTGGTTCATGCTGTAAGAGGAAGGGTTAGGATTAGATAAAGGGCAGAAGGTCAGCAAACACTTTCACTTAATGGACGCTAATATAGTTCAGGCCTTTCTCAGCCAAGCATACATGAAACCACCAGCTTTTCTTTGAAAAAAAATTGACAAAACTGATAAACCTCTGGCAAGACTCATCAAAAAAAAAAAAAAAAAAAAGAGAGACCCCAAATAAGCAAAACAACTAACGAAAGAGAAATAACAACCAATGCCAGAGAAATACCAACAACTATAACAGAATATTATGACAACCTATATGCCAACAAACTGGACAAGTCAGAAGAAATGGATAAATTCCTAGAAGCATATAACCTACCAAAACTAAAGCAGGGAGAATTAGAAAATTGGAACAGACCAATCACCAGCAATGAAATTGGATCAGTAATAAAAAAAACTCCCAACAAACTAAAGTCCAGGACCCGACAGCTTTACTGGCAAATGCTACTTATTCTTCTCAAGTTATTCCAAAAAATACAAGAGGAAGGAAAACCCCAAATTCATCCTATGAAGTCAGTATCACCCTGATACTAAAACCAGATGACACCAGAGAAAGAGAACCACAGGCCAACATCTCTTACAAATATAGATGCAAAAAATCCTCAAGAAAACCTTAGCAAACGGAATCGAACAATAAATGAAAAAAAATACACCACAATCAAGTGGGATTTATTCTTGGGATGCAAGAGTGGTTCCATATTTGCAGGTCAATGAATGTGATATATCACATCAGTAAGAGAAAGGATAGGTGGCTCAATGGTGGAGCATCTGCCTTTGGCTAAGGTCGTGATCCCGGGGTCCTGGGATCGAGTCCCACATCGGCCTCCCTGCAGGGAGCCTGCTTCTCCCTCTGCCTATGTCTCTGCCTCTCTCTCTGTCTTTCATGAATAGATCAATAAAATCTTAAAAAAATAAGAGAAAGGATAAAAACTATATGATTATTTCAATAGATGTAGAAAAAGCATTTGACAAAGTACAACACCCGTTCATGATAAAAACCCTCAACAAAGTATGTCTTGAGAGAACATACCTCAATGTAAAAAGGGCCTTGTATGGAAAGTCCACAGCTAACATCACACTAAATAGGGAAAAGCAGAGAGCTTTTCCCCTAAGGTCAGGAGCAAGAAGACAAGGATGTCCACTCTCACCACTTTATTCAAGATACTACTAGAAATCCTAGCCACAGCAATTAGATAACATATATAAATAATAGGCATCCAAACTGGTAAAGAAGTAAAATTCTCACTATTTGCAGATGACAGGATACTAGATATAGAAAACCCTAAAGACTCCACAAAAAAACCTGATAAATGAAATTAGTAAAGTCGCAGGATACAATATCAATGTACAAAACTATCTGCTGCATTCCTACACACTAATAATGAAGCAGCAGAAAGTGAAATTAATAAAACTATCCTATCTACAACTGCACCAAAACAATACAATATCTAGGAATATACTTAGCCAAAAAGGTGAAAGAGCTGTATTCTAAAAACTATAAAACAGTGATGAAAGAAATTCAAGATAATGCAAAGACTGGAAAGACATTCCATTCTTGTGGGTAGGAGGAACAAATATTGTTAAAATGTCCATACTACCCAAAAGCAATCTACACATTTAATGCAATCCCTATCAAAATACCGAAGGCATTTTTCACAGAGCTGGAACAAACAACCCTAAAATTTTTATGGAACCACGAAAGACCTCGAATAGCTACAGTAATCTTGAAAAAGAAAAACAAAATTGGAGGTGTCACAATCTCAGATTTCAAGTTATATTACAAAGCAGTAGTAATTAAAACAGTATGGTACTTACATAAAAATAGACACAGAGATCCATAAAACAGAATAGAAAACCCAGAAATAAACCCACAACTATGTGGATCTTCGAGAAAGCAGGAAAAAATATTCAATGGGAAAAAGTCTCTTCAACAAATGTTATTGGGAAAGCTGGACAGCCTCATGCAAAAGATTGAAACTGGACCACACTTCTTACACTATGTAGAAAAATAAACTCAAAATTTGGATTAAAGACCTAAATGCATGACCTGAAACCCCAAAAATCCTTGAAGAGAGCACCAACAGTAATATTTCTGACTTCAGCTATAGCAACATTTTTCTACATGTCTCCTGAAGCAAGGGAAACAAAAGCAAAAATAAACTATCGAGACTACATCAAAACACCAAGTTTCTAGAAACAACCAACAAACAGCAAAGGAAACAATCAACAAAACTAAAAGGAAATCTACAGAATGGGAGAAGATATTTGCAAATGACGTATCTGATAAAGGGCTAGTATCCACAAATATATAAAGAACTAATACAACGTAAGCACCCCAAAACAAATAAACTAATTAAAAAATTGGCTGAAGACATAAACATATATTTCTTCAAAGAAGACATTCAGATGGCCAACAGATACATGAAAAGATGCTCAACATCACTCATCACTAGGGAAATGCAAATAAAAACTACAATGAGACATCCCCTCAGCTGCCAGAATGGCGAAAATCAACAACACAAAAAATAGCAGGTGCTGGCAAGGATGTGGAGAAAGGGGAACCGTCTCCCGGTGTTGGTGCGAATGCAACCTGTGCAGCCACTGCGTAAAACAGTATGGAGGTTCGTCAAAAAATTGAAAATAGAACTACTCTCATGATCTAGTAATTGCACTACTGTTACTCAAAGAACACAAATACAAATTCAAAGGGATACATGCACACTGATGTTTGTAGCAGCATTGTTCATGATAGCTAAGATATGCAAGCAGCCCAAGTGTCCATCAACAGATGAGTGGATAAAGGAGATGTGGGGTGTGTGTGTATGTGTGTGCGTGTGTGGGGAATACCATCCAGCCATAAAAAATGAAACCTTGCCATTTGCATTGACATGGATGGGGCTAGAGAATATTATGGCAAGTGAAATGTCAGAGAAAGACAAATACCATATGATTTCATTCATATGTAGAATTTAAGAAACAAAATAAATGAACATGGGGGGGGGGTGAAGAGAGGCCAACCAAGAAACAGACTCTTAACTACAGAGAACACACTGATGGTGACCAGAGGGGAGGTGGGGGGGGAATACGTTACATTGGTGATGGGAAATAAAGACTGCACTTATCATGATTAAAGAAAACAAAAGAAATTTAACAGAGTTTTATAAAAGAACAGTCTCCAGGCACCCCTCACACTTTCAAAACTCTTGTGTGACTTTGCTCAGTGTCTCCGCCCGAGTGGGTGTCAAAAAGTACATTTTGATGACCTCTCCCCTCATGCTCAGTCATATCTGTTTCACTCCCTCAAAACTCCCCCTCAAAGGGAGAGCCTCAGCGGGATTCGGTTTCTAAGTCGCAGCTGTCCACACCTCCTCGACACTCCCATTCCCTTCTCTGGCTCTGCTGTCCCTTGAGCACAGTCTCTGCTCTGACCCTCAAGGTCACGGTCTTCTCTGGCCCCTCTTTCCAAATTCAGTCTTAAGCCAGACCAGAAAGCCCCCAACCGGAAGGCCCCACCCAGCCCCCTACCCTCCCACCCAGTAGCGGATAGAAGGCAGCCTCCGAGGGTGAGGTCGTGACCCTTACCCGTCCGTAGGCGACCCCCCGGCCAGCCTCCGCGCGCCCTCAGCTTGCACCCAAAGGCCTCGGGCCGCTGGCGGTCACCCTTTTCTCCCCACCAGCATGAGCCGAGGATCGGCCGAGATGCCTCCGCCAAGGGGATTGGCTCAGCTCGGCGCCGGCTCAGCCAATCGGCGCTCACAATGTGATCCTGTCCAATGAGGCCAGGCCTCGGCTGTGAAAGCACAGCCCCCTTGCCCTGGGCCTGGCCTTTGTCCGCTTAGCCCCACCCACCACGGCTCCCCGCCAATGGGGAGCAGCGGCGGCGAGCGGGCTGCCAATGGGGAGCGGAGCCGCGCGCGCGGGGCGGTGGGAAAGGCGCCGAGTCAGTGTGTACGTCGGTTGCCGTAACAACGGGCCGCGGAGTCCATCGGCAATGGTGAGTGGGGGCCGCCCTTTGGTGCCCCGCGGCCAGGGGCTGAGCCCTTCTCAGGCTTCGTGTGGCCCTGCCGTCGCTCCCGCGCCGCTCTCGGCTTTGGAGTGCCCCTACTTCCTCTCGGCTAGTTCCCGGAAGGGTAGGGTAGAGACGTCGGCCGCCACCTGGGCCTGCGGTCCTGCGCCGCCTCCCCTTCGTTCAGTCTGCGCCCACCCATCCCTCGGGCGCGCGTGGCCTTCCCCTGCCAGCCCCCGCGTGACTGCCCCTGGTCAAAGAATACTCGGGTTACCCGCAGGCTCTGACCTCTCAGACCCTGACCTCCTGGTCGCTTCGTGCTACCAAAGTTTACCCACAGACCTGGGAGGAGGTTTATTATGTTTGATTGTTAACGTGCATTCTGAATAAATACAGGGATCTTTCGGGAGACGTTTTGATCTAATTAAAGTAGGCACAGACCTGCCTAGTGGATGGAATTTTATTATACACCTTAGCAAAGTAGTAATATTGGGCCAAATGTAGAAGTAATCACAAAGTTGGAGTACAGAGAGGAGGAATACTGCGAGCCAATGTTGTAAGGGCTTTTCTTGAATTAGGATCGCCAAATTCAAGGACAGCTGATCATCTGTACAGTTATCCACAGTCAGCTCCTTGGCTGGATCTCTTTGGGGATGATTTTCAATAAGAGATGTGCAAAGGAACACGGGATCTCCTTGCTTCTACAAAGAATAGGAAAAAAGAAGGAGGGATAGCGGTGCACGGAAAGATTGTTGTTTCAAGTAAAGCCCTGTTATCTCTCCTATTAAGCAAAGCTGTGGAATTGCTTGGTGTAAATATTTTATGTAAATATTTGTAACTATTTTATGTAAAATATGGATTGCATCACTTAATATCGTACTTCTGTGTTTGTAAAACACCTAAAGGCCTCTAACTTTAAGAAGGCAAGCATGGCATCATCTGCCCAACGAAAAAGGATGAGTCCTAAGCCGGAGCTGACTGAAGAGCAGAAACAGGAAATCCGGGAAGCTTTTGATCTCTTTGATGCTGATGGAACTGGGACCATAGACGTAAAGGAACTTAAGGCAAGCCCTTTACATTCCCACTGTACTGCCTTCCTTTCCTCTACTTCTTTCTCTTCTTTCCTTGTCACTGCTCTACCCCTTTTGCCCTCTTTTCCCTGCAAAAAGTTTTCCTGTTTTTCTCTTCTCCTGTCTTTATTTACCTCAAGTGTTATAAAATAAAATTGAGCACAAATATCAATCTGCATAACGCTATAGTGTTTCCCAGTCATTTTAACATGATTGTGTCAGATGCTGGCCTCATGCTCTCACTGTCATTTTTGTTCCTGCCAGGTTTTGATGTGCATATTGACATGATCCTGTTTTCATTGTAGGTGGCAATGAGGGCACTGGGCTTTGAACCCAAAAAAGAAGAGATCAAAAAAATGATAAGTGAAATCGATAAGGAAGGGACAGGAAAAATGAACTTTAGTGACTTCTTGACTGTGATGACTCAGAAAATGGTAAGTTACTAGGATAATCAGCCTATTTTCCACCCATATTGGTGAACAAATTTGAATCTAGATATAAAAATGTCTTCACTGAAGAAAGGTTAATACCAACTGGAGGGTTCTGCTGAAAAAGGGCAGTACTTATGACTGACAGGATGCTTAGGTTCTATCTGGCTCTCTTCAAGGCCACAGAATCACAGGAAAAGTCAGTTTACCCTTTGAGTAAGAGAACTGCTGTCACTCTTTTGTGATTATTTTTTTCCAACTGATGTGTTAACGTGCTGACCACAAGCAGTAAAACCTGTAAACACCAGCAATATTGCACTGCCTGACAATATGAAATGCCTATACTTTAAAGGTCAAAATTCTTTTCTCTCTCGTTTCTGATTCTGGGCGGCTCTAGCCTGAGGGCGGGTGACTTCTGACAGCTGTGTTTTCCACTACACTGGGAATTTGGCCTTTCAGCACTTTCATTTTTTTTCTTTTTTTCTGATTTTATTTTTTATTTTTTTATTTTTATTTTTTGGAGTTCGATTTGCCAACATATAGTATAACACCCAGTGCTCATCCCGCCAAGTGCCCCTCTCAGTGCCCATCACCCAGTCACCCCAACCCCCCGCCTACCGCCCCTTCCACTACCCCTGTTCATTTCCCAGAATTAGGTGTCTCTCATGTTTTGTCACCCTCACTGATATTTTCACTCATTTTCTCTCCTTTCCCTTTATTCCCTTTTGTTAACTTTTATATTCCCCAAGTGAATGAGACCATATAATGTTTGTCCTTTTCCAATTGACTTACTTCACTCAGCATAATACCCTCCAGTTCCATCCATGTTGAAGCAAATAGTGGGTATTTGTCGTTTCTAACGGCTGAGGAATATTCCATTGTATACATAGACCACATCTTGTCTATCCATCCATCTTTCGATGGATACCGAGGCTCCTTCCACAGTTTGGCTATTGTGGGCATTGCTGCTGTAAACATCGGGGTGCAGGTGTCCCAGCGTTTCACTGCATCCTTTCAGCACTTTCAAGGTTGAAGTCACCCATTCCCTAGTGCCTCACTTGTCCCCATTTTATTTTTTAAAATTTTATTTATTTATTCATGAGACACACACACACACACACACACACACACACACACACAGAGGCAGAGACACAGAGGGAGAAGCAGGCTCCATGCAGGATCAGGCCCTGGGCTGAAGGCGGCACTAAACCACTGAGCCACCGGGGCTGCCCACGTGTCCCCATTTTAAAGGATCCAGAGGATCAAGAAAGACTATAATATGTCACTTGAACAATCCACCTCACTCCCCTGAGTGTCCTCCCACCCAGGATGTATGTTTATGTTCCCCTTGGGCCATTACTTTTTTGATGGCTTTTGGCTCCTCTTTTGTGTGGCTTGTCTATGCTCAACTGGCCTGTGGAAAAGTAACTCCTTGTGTGTCTCAGGTCACAGGTCTATGCCTACTCTGATGATTCTTTAGCTTAGAAAACATCTAATCATACCTCTATATTTTTTGTCTGTATTAATTTAAGAGATCAGGAAGCCTAATGTTCTGTAACTACCTAGTAAAGCCATCCCACATTGAAGGTAGGTTCCCAAATTGCTCTGCTTAGAGTTCTTTTTTAAAATATTTTATTTAAATTCAATTTGCCAACATATAGTATAACACACAGTGCTCATCCCATCACATGCCCTCCTCAGTGCCTGTCACCCAGTTTCCTCATCTCCCTACCCTCCACCCCTTCTGCAACCCTTTCTTTGTTTCCCAGAGTTAGGAGTCTCTCATGGTGTGTCTTCCTAATATTTCCCCACTCAGTTTCAGAGGGGTTCTTTCTATCTTCAGCTTCCTTTCAGGAATTCCTGGAGTTTGAGTTCTTGGAGATTTCCTCTCTTCCTCTTTCAGAGTACCTGGGATCCCAGTAACTCTCTGTGATCTCATAACAAGTTAAATGCCCTCTCTTTCCTCCCTGCGTCTCCCTACCCCCTCCAAGAGGATCCCTCTTCCACCAGCTTAAGCAGTATATTTCCCCTAGCTTTAACTCTACCCTCTACTCCTTTTTCTCTTTGGTTTGTACAGAAAGAATGTTTTAAGTCACTCTTTTATATTTCCTTTTTAGCCTCCGTGTTGATAATAATGTCACTGAGTTTGTCCTCTTCTACCCTGGATGGTGTTTGATCCCTGTCATAAAGGCCATCATCAAGACCACGTAGAGGGGTTAGGTGCTACTGTGGCTGCTGCATGAGTAACTGCTCCTGTGTTTTCTCTTTACTTGTTAAGTCTGAGAAAGATACCAAAGAAGAAATTCTGAAAGCTTTCAAGCTCTTCGATGATGATGAAACTGGGAAGATATCATTCAAAAATCTAAAGCGTGTGGCCAAGGAGTTGGGTGAGAACCTCACTGACGAGGAGCTACAGGTTTGTGAAGCATCAGATTGGAACTCAATTCCTGATCAGAGCCCCTGTATGACTTTTCTGAGTTATATTTTCTCTAATGTGAGCCCCACTTTGAAGGAAACGTAGTGTTCTCTTGTCCCTCTGTTGACCACTTTATTTCCCCTTTGATAGCATGACAAACCTACGGGCTCTGCTCCCAGAAAAATGAACACTTGTACAATTTTTTAAAATATTTATTTATTTATTCATGAGAGACACACAGAGATTGAGAGAGAGAGAGGCAGGCAGAGACACAGGCAGAGGAAGAAGCAGGCTCCTTGCAAGGAGCCTGATGCGGGACTCAATCCCAGATCGTGGGATCAGTCCCTGAGCCTAAGGCAGACGCTCAACTGCTGAGCCCCCAGGGGTCCCATCACTTGTACAATTTTACTTACTATTTTAAGTTTTAGGAATCCCCGCGGTCAGGGTGATCTTCAGGTTCCCTTCTCAATGATATGTGTGTGTGTGTGTGTGTGTGTGTGTGTGTGTGTGAGACAAAGCATTGCTTGATTTTCAAATCACTTTTTGGGAACCAAGCTGTTACAAAAAGTGCACATTTGCATTGGGTGGACCACAACTATCTATTCATGTGACGTTAGAAAGACTATTGTCTAGTCATATTTGAGTTTCGTTTATGAATGAATCTAAGCTGAATCCTTATTGTCCTGCAGGAAATGATCGACGAAGCTGATCGTGATGGAGATGGAGAAGTCAATGAGCAGGAGTTCCTGCGCATCATGAAAAAGACCAGCCTTTACTGAGCTCAGTCTCTTGCTTTCCTGTTGTGTGAAACCTGGGTTCTGAGAACGTAAACTATTTTCTCCTACTGACCTCCCTGTTTAACTTTAGTAACAATCTTGAATATCTTTTAGGTATTTGACAGTCTTCTTTGACATTTCAGTTCTTTGTAAGGTGACCTGCTGATTGCTTTAATTCCCTGAAGCAAAACGAGAGCACACTAGGGTGGCAGAGGGGTCTTAAAGCTTTCACCCACCTGCATTTCTTTCTTGTATCACCTCACTATTGTCATACATTTCCACGTGTATACCACCACAGAACGACTTCTTAGACAAGCACATGTTGTACCCATGCCACCAGAAGCAGGGGGTGTTCCTTGATGTTTCTAGTTCTAACTGACACCTGAGTGCAGTTTTCTCTTTTATATAACCCAGTGAATTTACTCACTTGTATTTGGATGTGTGTTTGTGCTATTTGTCTTAAAAAATAAAGCCTTTCTTATTTTAAGCTTTTGTTCTCTATGGATGAGTTCTTTAGCCTTGGCTGTGAGTTAATCTTCTAAACCAGTATGTTGAAGGCAGCCCCGGAGATCCCAAACTCTTTCCCAGCCCATGGACAGAAGATGAAATTATCCCTTACTATTGATTTGAATTGTTTCTTGCCTTGGGAGTTTGTCAGGGTTAAAAATAGCAGTTTCCATTTCACCTCCACCTAAATGCTGCCTTAACAATAGTTTGGGCACAGCATGAGGCTGAGAGGCCTGTTGGTAATTTGTGCTTAAACAAATCAGGGAAAGTCAAATTGCTGTGACAGTAGGTTGACTGTAGCCGACCTCTGGCCAGTGTCTCAAAATTAAAGTCTCTGCCTGAGGCTGATGGTGGAGAACAAAGAGGGCCAAGGGGAGATGGAGAGAATTGGTTTCAAACTTTTGGGGAGCATCCTAATCCCAGGATAGGGTTGCCTGATTTAGCTAGTAAAGAGAACACCTAAGCCAATTTGAATTTCAGGTCAATTTTTTTAGCACAAGTATATCCCACTTGGACTTTCTGTTTATGCATTGTTGATCTGAAATTTAACTTTACTTGAGTTTCCTGTATTTCCAGTGGTAATCCCAAATGGGGAACAGGTAAAGAGGCATGACCCTCATCCCTGGACCCTGGCATCCTGGAGGACTTGGGCACCCTCCAACATTCGCCTGCAGGGGGATCATTCCCTGAGAAACCCTGGCATGTGGTGAGAGGAGCCAAGAGCAGCCTCAGACCTGAGTCCTCTCACCGGCTCCGCCTCTTCCTGGCTGCTAACTGGGGACAAGCTCCTCATCCATGTGCCTTGGATTCCTTGTCTGTATAGTGAGGAGAAGAATTGTGCTTAAGTCAGAGTCACAGAGGGCCCAGGGTAGACTCACACAAAGGGCCAAGAAGGCATTTCAGAAGTGTTTGTTGTCAACCTCATTTCCTTGGTCTGGTTGTCACATAGCTTCATTGTTAGATGTGGGTCTGTGAAGCTTTTGTGTTTACTGTCCCCCAAAGCTGAGTTGACAGCATTTACCGGGAGGGTTTGACCTTTGTCATACTGCTGTTTTCTAATAAGAGGCGTATGATCTGATAAAAGACACACAATATTGGAAAGGAGTGAGAAGACTGTGCCTGACTTCCCATTTTACTATTAACTGCCACCCTGGAAACATTCTTATCTCCTCCTCCTTAATGTTCTCATAAATGAAATAGAATCAGGAATGGGGGGGAGGGAGAGCGAGAAGTAACGTGTCGTCAAGCATAAAAAAGAAGCATCAGGTGCTCATCATATAGGTGCCCGCCAGCCATTTGAAAACGGGTTTGCCGTTGCTCAGTGGAGGGGATGGGGACAGAGGGAGGGATCAGTGGGTGTGGGACTGGCACAGAAGGTCACATGGGGGTCAAGAATAGGGGGACAGAGAGGCAGCTGGGACCACTTTGTGTGGGGGCAGAAAAGAGAGCTGCAAGGGAGTGGGGGAGTGTGGATGCAGAGAGGGTCAGTTTATGTAGGGATGGACCAGGTAGTTGAAGGGAATGGAAGGGATGGGAAGAAATAGTAGGAGAGGTCAGTGCAGGTGCAGATGATGCAGAGAGTTGTAGAGCAGGTGAAGGGTGATGGGGAGGGAGGGGGCAGAGTCAGCTCAGGTAGGGATGGACTAAGAGGGGTAAGGGAGATGGCAGGGGGTGGGGACAGAGAAGTAGAAAAAGTTTCTGTGAGATCGGACGAGGGAAATGGAAGAGGAGTAGTGAGGTAAGACTTGAAGTGGGTAGAGTGCATAGGGAAGGTGAGGCAGAGTAGGTCAGTTCCCGGGAAGGATCTACAGAGCTAGAGAGGAATGCAGGAGGCTTCGAAGGCAGAAAAAAGGAAGCAGAGTCTACTAGAAAGTAGGGTAGAGTGCAGTGAGGAAGGTAGGAGAAGTCAGTCCAAGTGGGGACATTTTAGAAAGACCCTGGAGAGGGACGCCTGGGTGGCTCAATAGGTTAAGTGGCTTCCTTTGGCTCAGGTCATGATCCCAGTGTCCTTGGATGGAGACCCACATTGGGCTCCCTGCTCAGCGGAGGGAGTGTCTGCTTCCCTCTCCTTCCTGCTCATGCTCTGTATTGCTATCTCTGTCGCTGTTTCTTTGTCTCTCTCTCTCAAATAAATAAATAAGATCTCTAAAACAAAACCAAACAAACAAACAAAACCCAGAAAGATCCTGGAGAGTGAGAAGGGGCTGAGAAGTAGAGGGCCCAAGGTCAGTCCATGAGGAGAGGAAAAAGTGATTCAGGCGGGGGGGGGGGGGGGGCTAGGGCACAGAAACAGAGCAAGGGTTGGTTTCTATGTAGATGGTCCAGCACTGTAGGGGCTTGGTGGTGGGGTGCTTGGGGGTGATGGGGAGGTGGAGGAAGCAGAGGTCAGTTTTCATGGGGCTGGAGGGGTGTGGGGGTGGGATTTCACACCGAGAGCTCAAAGATTGGTTCATGACAATTGGGAGGAAAGGGGGGGAGGGGGGAAGAGATTCCTTCACGTGGAGTTGAGGGGAATGCGAGAGAGGTTAGTTCATGTGAGGGTGGAGTAGAGAAGTTTAGGGGTGTAGTAGGATGGAGAGCAAGAGAGAGAAAGAGAGAGACAAGGTATTCCGTGTTGAGCTGGGTATCGGGAAGGAGAGGGAGATGAAGCTGGTGATGTAAGATGGACCAGAGAGAGGCATGCGGAGGTAGCAGGGATGTGGGTAAAGAGGAAGCAAAAGTGCCTTCCTATGGAGCTGGGGCAGAGAGTTGGAGGGGTGGAGGGGTGGAGGGGTGGAGGGGTGGAGGGGTGGAGGGGTGGTGGGGTGGAGGGGTGGTGGGGTGGGGATGAGAGGGAGCTGAGGTCACTTCCTACAAGGATGCAGCAGAGAGATCCAGGGAGATGGTGGGAGTGGGGACTTTAGGGGAGGGTTGGAGAAGGAGAAGTCAGTTCCTGTTGGGCCTAGAGGACCTTCTTAGTAACTCAGGGACGTAGGGAATTTCCTTGAAAGACCTCTCCAGTGGAGTAGTCTTTTCTTTGCTCCAAAGTGTTCCAACTGCTAGCAACAAGTTCTTTAATCCATAGCCGTATCAGGCTCCATAGGAGTAAAATCTATCTCAGAAAGTTGTTTAAAGAGAGGAGGGCAGTCCTTGGCTTTCAGACCTGGACTTGATGCTGGAACCAGGAGGTTGATAAGGCATGACAGGGCGGACATGTACACTGGCTGCCCTGGGTACCTCTTGGGGTCTATTTGCCTTCTATCAGATTTTACATGCTGATTTTTGTCACACTTTCAAATACTGTGAGTTTTGCCAACACACTGCAAGGGAGTGATACACTCAAAGCAGCCCTTTGCCAACAGCCACAAGTCAGCCACATTTCCACAGTCATCCTGAGACACACTGAAATGTCGCTTTGACTAGAACTGCTTGCACCCTCACGAAGCCAAGTTCCCCCACAGTCCAGGTACCACCTTTTTGGAGCCCTCCATGGCCATTGTGATAAGTGCCTTGTAGCAAGTGGCTCCCTCCTCCACGCCGTGTCTCAGCACCTGCTCAGCTCCACATCCTATATTCTAGAGGTCGCTGGCATATTGCGCATCTTCAGCTGTGGCAAAAGCAATCAGTCTGCACTGATCACAGCTGTAAAGCAGTGACACCATTCTAGCGGGCCATGCTGTGACATAGTGGACACATTTAGTGACCCAAATCTTCATCGGTGGCTCCTAGAACTCTCATAGAGGCTCCAGGTTCATTTCTAAAACGTGACAACCACAACTTGTTTTCTCTAGCTTTTCCCTGCTGACCCTCAGTCTTCTCTTCTAAGTAACCACTGCCTTTCTCCTGCTTTCTGATTGCTACCACTTAGAGGCTTATAATTTTCATTTCCTTTTTCCTCCTTGCCCCAAATGTCTAGTAATGTCACCAAGATGACTCTACAGGAGTCACTCTGATCCACCCCTTCCTTTTTTTATTTCTGAAGCTAGCATGTCAACCCAAATTTGGGTTGCTGTAATGTCCTTCCTTCCTTGCCACGTGGCCCCTGGGATCTCTATGATGCGGTGTCTGCCCCATCTAGACTTCCTGGCAACTGTTCACTCCCTGGAACCCCTGGGATCCAGCAACCTTGCCACTCGCCTGGATTTCCTGCCATCTCGCTTTCCTATCCTCCGGCCTTTTTGAGCTTGAAAAATCAATCCTCTTGAAAGAATATGCCAACAAAAGAGGATTTATTTTCTTTCAGAAAGTTGCTCTTTTTCTTCCTTGCACTGACTAAAAAGCTTTTTACTTATCTGTCCTCAGCAGTTTTTGAAAGCCTCAATCCATTTTCAGCTTTAGCCTCCCTGAGACTTTTCTTTGGGATCCACATCATTGCTTTTTTTTGAAAATGCATTATTTGATGCGTTCTCTCCTTCTAGCTTTTACATTTATTTATGTATTTATTCATTCATTCAGCAAATACTTAACAAGCATCCAGGCCTTGACTCAGGCCCTGAAGTGAAAGAGACACACACTTGCTAGCTTCATGGGATTTACACTAGTGCTAGTGAAGGATTGAGAGGGGGCTATTTTAGACAGGGTAGCAAGGGAAGATCTCTCTGTTGAGATAACATTCTAGCAAAGACCTGAAGCCAAGCAGAGATCTGGGGAAAGAGTAGCCAGGCAGAGAAAACAGCAAGTGCAAAGTCCCCGAGTCAGGTGCGACCTTAGTGTGAGTGGGGAAAGCAAGCTAAGTGCAAAATGCCAAGTTGCAGAAGGAGGCAGGGGTTGGGTAAGTTAAGGTCTTGTAAACACCCCAAATGAGGGTTATGTTGTATAGGTTGGTGGTCAGCACTGGGATCTGAGCAGGAAAGTAACATGCCTTACACTGGAGTCTCACACTGGCAGCTGTGTTAAGAATTGCCTACTGCAGTATATATCTTTTCACAGTATGAGCTCATTTAGAGGTCTCCCTGGATAGTTACATGGCTGACTTAGAAAATTTTTTTTTGAATTTGGATTATTTGAGATTGAGAAATTTCTGGGGCAACTTTTGCTCTGAAATGCAAAGTGAGAGAGGCAGATTTCTCCTTCTTAGAATCCCCGTCTTTCACCAGCCACATTCCCTTCTAGGGTCTCTAGCAATGGGATCACAAATTATGCTCTGTGCTATTTTGCTTTCTGCCTTTTTCCTCCTCAGGTCCTCAAAATGTCATTATTATTTTCTCCCAAGTTCTGGTTATTTTCTCAGCCACAGCCAGTTCTTTCTTGCTGGTCACGTGTAATAGATCATTCTAGGGACAGTGGCTTTATTAACTCCCAGACCTAGGGTTTCCGAAACTCCTTATGGTTTAGAAAGGACTTGATCCTTGCATTATCAGTATTGGGCATGGATAATTATTATCCCATTTTACATATAAAGCAACCGAGGCTCAGGAAGTTTAAGCATGATAGCCAAGATTTAAGCTCAGAGTTTCTGACTCTAAACCTCATGTTCTTTCTACTCTATCACTCTTTTAAGTAAGACAATTTGATTCTTATTTCAGTGACTTTAAATACTCTTAAGTGGAAACAGGTTGGTTTATCCAATTCTCTTTCTCTCTGGTTTGGCTTACATTATTTCTATCTTAATTTCTCATTTAGAGTTTTGATTGCCTACAGCACCCACTAGGACCATTACTTAAATACATCACAGCTTCCTGCTATGGGTTTAGGCCCCCAAAGAGGTTCACATGACCAGTGCAATGATCAAGTTTATGTATCAACCTGACTGGGTTATAGGGTGTCAAACATCATTTTAGGTGTTTCTCTGATGATGTTTTTGGATGAGATTAACATTTAAATCTATAGACTGCAGGAAACAGATTGCCCTTCCTAATGTGGGTGGGCCTCATCCAATCAGAAGGTATTAATTAAACAAAAAGATTGACCCTTCCCCCAGTAACAGAGAAAGAATCCCTCCTTTGAACTGGGACATTGGCTTTTTCCTGCCTTCTGACTCAAACTGAAACATGAGCTCTTCTTGGATGTTGAGCCTGCCAGCGGTCAGACTAGAACTAACTACACCATTGGCACTGCTGGTTGTTAGACCTTCACAATTAGACTGAAACTTACACCATTGGCTCTCTTGGGCCTCCAATTTGATGATTTGCCCTGCATCTCCATAATTGTGTGAGCCAACTCCTTATAATCCATCCATCCATCCATCCATCTCTCTATGTCTCTGTCTCGATGATAGATGATAGATAGATAGATAGATAATTATATGATTATATGTATATGTACAATCTATTGATTCGGTTTCTCTGGAGAACCCCAACTAATACAGCCAGCAGAGGGCAATCTCCTATCAAACACTGCCTGTTTCCCGTTTGGAACTCTTACACAATTGTTCTCTTCAAAAGGGAAAAAAAAAGTCTTCTTTTCCCCTCCAGACAGAAGAAGGTAACTTCAGACAGAGAAAGAAGCATAAAGAGCTGTTGGTATATGTGATAGGAAAAAGTCATCCCCAGAACAGGCCTGAGGCCTCCTGAGAAATGCATTCTGCATGAACTAGACACCAAGGTTCTGCTGGAAATCAAAGACCACATTATAATCAGTGGGATAAGCTAGAGGGCAAGATTTCACAGGTGGAACTTCTCTGACAGAAAGAACAATGGAATGAGCGGGAAGGATGATGGAAACTGACATTACTGACATAGTTTATGTGTATACATTATGTATAATCTTACATCCATTCCTATGTAAGAATGTAAATGCAGAAAACAAAATCTGGAGGTATGCATACCAAACTTTTTTTTTTTAAAACAACAGAAGTTTTTATTTTATTTTTTATGATAGTCACACACACAGAGAGAGAGAGAGAGGCAGAGACATAGGCAGAGGGAGAAGCAGGCTCCACACACCGGGAGCCCGACGTGGGATTCGATCCCGGGTCTCCAGGATCGCGCCCTGGGCCAAAGGCAGGCGCCAAACCGCTGCGCCACCCAGGGATCCCTGCATACCAAACTTTTAACAGTGGTTTTCTTTGGAGAGAGGAAAGTGCTTGGAGGGGGCTAGAGTGAAATGGAGTTCTTCCTTTTATTCTGTTCTAGGTTTGAATTTCTTCAAGATTGTATTGATGTATGACTTATATTTTTTAAATGTTATTAAATAACACTTCACACATATTATGAAGGCTATCCTATAAAAAAAAAAGCCAGAAAATAATAAGTGTTGATGAGGATGTGGAGACATGGGAACCCTGATACATGGCCCATGGGAATGTAACATGGTACAGCCATTTTGGGAAACAGTTTGGTGGTTTCTCAGGTTAAACATTGAACTATCATATGACACAAGAGTTTCACTCTTAAATATATTACCAAAAGAATTAAAAGTAGAAGGGGCTTGAAAAGATATTTGCACATCGATGTTCATAATAACACAATTTACAGTTGTCAAAAGATGCAAATTCAAGTGTCCATACACAGATGAATTGATAAACACAATGTGGTATATATACACAATGGAATATTATTTAGTTATGAAGAAGAAGTAAATTTTTATATATGCCAGGGTGCCTGGGTGGTTCAGTCATTAAACATCTTCCTTCGACTCAGGTCATGATCTCAGTGTCCTAGGATTGAGCCCCACATCAGGCTGCCAGCGCAGCAGCGGGGAGTCTGATTCTCCCTCTCCCTCTCCCTCTGTGATCTTTCTCATTCTCATTCTCTCTAAAATAAATAAATAAATAAATAAATAAATAAATAAATAAATAAATAAATAAATAAATAAATCCTTAGATTTTTTTCTTATATGCTATAGCATGGATGGATCCTGAAAATGTGGAAAAGGGCAGACACAGAAGAACAAATATTATATAGTTCCAGGTATCTGATATACCTAGACTAGGCAAATTTATAGAGACAGAAGGTAGAGATTACCAGGGGTTGGAGGAAGGGGGAAAGAGGATCTATTATTTGATGACTATAGACTTTGCTGGGGATAATGAAAAATTTGAGTATAGATAGTGGTAATGGTTATACAGCCATGTGAATATATTTAATGTCACTGAGTGGTACACTTATGAATTGTTAAAATAATAAGTATTATTTTACCTATATTTTGATCACAATATAAAACCTGAACAATTCTTTTCTTCTTTTAAAAAAATATTTTATTTAAATTCCGTTAATTGACATAATGTATTATTAGCTTCAGAGGTAGAGTTCAGTGATTCATCAGTCTGATATAATACCCAGTGCTCATTCTATCACGTGCTCTCCTAATGCCCATCACCCAGTTACCCCATCCCTACCCCGCTCTCCTCCAGCGGTGCTCAGTTTGTTTCCTACGGTTAAGAGTCTCTTTTAAAACCTAAACAGTTCTGGGACAGCTGGGTGGCTCAGTGGTTGAGCGTCTGCCTTCGGCTCAGGGCATGATCCCAGGGTTTCGGGATCAAGTCCCAGTTGGACTCCTTGCATGGAGCCTGCTTCTCCCTCTGCCTATGTCTCTACCTCTCTCTCTCTCTGTGTCTCTTATGAATAAATAAATAAAATCTTTTTAAAAAAATCTTAAAAAAATAAAACCTGAACAATTCTTAAAAGAAAGGGCTGTTGCACTATTTAGATCCAGTTGCATCCTTTCACAAAAAAGAAAAGAGTGGTTTCTAGGGACTTTTTTTTTTTTAATTTTTTTTATTTATTTATGATAGTCACACAGAGAGAGAGAGAGGCGCAGAGACACAGGCAGAGGGAGAAGCAGGCTCCATGCACCGGGAGCCCGATGTGGGATTCGATCCCGGGTCTACCAGGATCGCGCCCTGGGCTAAAGGCAGGCACCAAACCGCTGCGCCACCCAGGGATCCCAGTTTCTAGGGACTATAGAGAGGTGGCCTTGGTTTTATGGATGATGTATTTGGGTGAAGCAGTGAGTGCTAAGGAAGTTTCTGAAAGTTGGAATATAATAAGGAGATGTGAGAATTCATTGTCATCCACTTCATGCTAAACTCCCTGAGAGTGAGTACTGAAATCATCTTTGCTCATCATTGCAACCTTAGAACCTAGTACGGTGTTTGGTGCACCATGGGCACTCAATAAATATGTGTTGAATAAATGAATGAATTTCTGTGATTAAAATTTACTATAAAATACAATTTCTGGGACGCCTGGGTGGCTCAGTGGTTTAGCGCCTGCCTTTGGCCCAGGGCGTGATCCTGGGGTCCCAGGATCGAGTCCCACGTGGGCTCCCTGCATGGAGCCTGCTTCTCCCTCTGCCTGTGTCTCTGCCTCTCTCTCCCTCTCTCTCTCTCTCTCTCTCTCTCTGTCTTTCATGAATAAATAAATAAAATCTTAAAGAACAATTTCTATCCTATCATTTTAGGCACCATGGTCAATTATTTGATGCACAATGAGAAGTACAAGCCTGGAATTCACATGCTTGGTTGTCATTAGCATAGAAATAGTGTTTTGGTTGGAGCATGCTAACTGCTGTATCAAACCATCTCTGTATCTCAGTGAGCTGAGTCAACAAAGGATTATATTTCACTCATGTTATAGTTCAAAATCAGTGGAAGTAGGTTGGAGAGGGGGTTGGGCTCTACTCCACACCAGCTATTAGAGACCCAGCTTCCTCTATCCAGTAGCTCCACAGGTCCTAGGCACTCCAAGACCTCCACTAGCTTCTTTGCATCTGAATGGCAGATGAGTGAAGACAGAAATCTTCGAGGACCATAAGTGAAGTTTGAGTGTCCAGATCCTTAAAAGGGCATACATCTTTTTTTCCTATACCCATTGGTCAGAACTCAGTCACATGACTACACTGAACACAAGGAATTCTGGGAAATGTGGTCTAGCTCCAAGTAAAGGAGGAAAAGGAAATGGTGTTTGATGAACACGTAGCATCCCCTATGTCATAAATAAAATAGATGTGGGGAGCACTCCTGGGGCAACTGTGTATTGCGCATGGTAAGGGAAATTTGCCAAGGACCAGAGTCCCAGGAGCTTCAGTGCTTAAGAAATAGGAAGAGGAGGAGAGGTAAAGCAAAGAGACTGAAAATAAGGAAAGTGACTGCAAGAATGTTACTAAGCAAGGGGAAAGTGTGTCGAGAGAGATCTTAGAAAGAGCAATGTATGTGGAAATCAGACTGTGGTAGCTTAGGGGTGGAATGTGAATGAGAAAGTAGACTACTATAAAAGGGTAAGAAGAAAAGGGTAGCAGCTAGTGGTCATGCAGAACTGACTGATCATGTAGAAGTGGCACAAGGAGGGGCACCTGGGTGGCTCAGCGGTTGAGCGCCTGCCTTTGGCTCAGGGCAATGATACTGGAGTCCCGCATCCGGCTCTCTGCAGGGAGCCTGCTTCTCCCTCTGCCTGTGTCTCTGCCTCCCACTGTGTGTGTGTGTGTGTCTCCTGAATCTTTTTCTAAAGATTTTATTTATTTATTGAGAGACACACAGAGAGAGGCAGAGACACAGGCAGAGGGAGAAGCAGGCTCCACGCAGGGAGCCCCATGCAGGACTTGATCTCGGGACTCCAGGATTACACCCTGGGCCGAAGGCAGGCGCTCAACCGCTGAGCCACCCAGGTGCCCCTTATTTTTTAATGGGAGAGACTTCAGAATGTTTGAATGTTTAAAGGGAAGGAACCACAGTAAATAAAGACAGTGTGGTATAGGGCAAGGAACAAATAAATGACTATTGGAACAGAAGAAATGGTCCCAAATCAGACTTCAGTGTATACGGTGATTTGGTTTATGTCAGGAAAGGTGTGAAATGACAGACTGTCTCTGATACACCTATGTATGTGGTCATCTATGTGTATACTTTTATTTTTTCAAGAAAGGACTTAAGGCAGCCTGAAAAGGTACATTCTGGTGACAAAATAAAACAAATGTTTAAAGAGGAAGAAAATGACATGTTGGGACAATGACATGAAACATGCATTTAGGTTTTATAACTGAACATCTCTTTAATACTTACTGCTTTAAATATCAGTCCCAAGCTGATTTGAGATGCCTTGATCAATTTGTGCTGTGAACCATTAGATAATTCCATTTATGTAACTTGTCTGCAATGCCACTTTTCAGGCAGAGACTCAAATTTATTCTAGATGTTGCTAAGAGAATCATGCAGTCCCTGCTCTTTGCCCTGTGTATTGTGCAACAGCCTTTGACCACAAGCAATAAAACCTGACACGAACGTTAGACAGGCACTGACTGTTCTGGCCTCAGAAACAGCTTCTAAGTAAGACAGGAAGTTCGTTTTCATTTCTCTATGATCGTATCTTGTTCCTGATCCCAGTGGCACCCTATAAGCCATCCTATTTACTATGAACTTTTTCCTAAGCTGTTTGATATCACTAAGGCTTCACGCATCCTTTTGTCTACAATGTCCTCTTATTTCTCCTCTTCCCACAGCAGACTCACTCTTAGCCTACAAGATCCAGCTTACCTGTCACATACTTTAGGGAAATTTTTTTTGTGACTGGCCTGGGCTGGATCTGTACTCCTCCCTGTGCTTCCCCAGCCCCTGTCTTTTCCATCATAGCTCTGGTGCTGCTAGATTAGCAAGATCACCCACTCCACTGACCTTGTGCTTCACCTCTGCATCCTTGGGGCCCAATGCCCAGCCTGGCCAGAGCTGGCATACTATGTGTGGTGAGACATTGTAGCACAGAGGTAGAGATTTCTGTTTAAAACCACAACTGACCTTGGGAATGCTTACATGAGAGTGCACCCTTGCCAAATTTTTCATCAAGCCTTACACTTACGATCTGTCCAGTGTGTTGGATATAAATTGTACCTTGATCAAACACTGTTAACCTAGAAAAAATTTAAAAAAGAAAACAGAAGAAAAATGTCCTTAATTACCTGCAATTGCTTTTCCTTTCCAGGAGAGTGACATGGTTTTTTTCTCAGTAGATAGCTCTTTGCTTAGGGAGATACTTGGCTGCCTTGGGGATGAGAGGAGAAAGTTAAAGAGAGAGCTTAATTGCTCCCCACATGAAGGCAACAGAATCTGGTACAGCCACTTTAACACTAAAGAAAGGTGTTGCCCTAGTGCTGAAGGACTTAGGGACCTCATGCAGCTGCCACTTTACTTTGTGACACCTATCAAAGGCCTTGCACATCCGCTCTTTTGTTTGATCATCAGGACCAATGTCCAAAGGCTTCAGAGTCTTTCTGTGAAAGGAACCAGCTGGGGTGATCACCTCAGCCTGGGGCATGGGTACCAACCACCAAGAAGCTTTGAGACACCAGAACCCTGAGCAGAAATACGCTGGTCATGGGCACCGGGGCAGGAGAACTGTGCCATAAGCCCCTGAGCCCACAGGACAGCAGAGGGACATACATGCCCTGGAAACTGCTCCAGATGTTCAGAATTGGGTGAGCTAGGGTACAGTTCATCCAGGCTGGGTGAGTTAGAAACACAGGCTTGAGGGGCAGACTAAGCTGAATCAGAGTCCTAGCATGGCTGCCTGGTAGCTTGTTACCCTGAGCAGGATACTTAACCTCTGCGTTTTGGGTCCCTTCTCTGTGAGAAAGTCATAGTCCTTACCTCACAGGCCTGGAAGTGCTGAAGGATACTGTATTAGTCTGCTTGAGCTGCCATAACCAAGTACCATCGACTGGGGGCTTAAACAACAGAAATGTATTGTCTCCCAGTTTTGGAGGCTGGAAATCTGAGATTCAAATATCAGCAGAGTTGATACCTTCTGAGCGCTTTCTCCTGGGCTTGTAGAGGACCCTTTTCTCTGTGTCCTCACATGCTCTTCTTTCTGTGTCTTAATCTTCTCTCCTTATAAGAATACCGATCAGATTTGATGAGGGCTCACCTATAGAACCTCATTTAACTTTAATTACTCCTTTAAAGACCCTGTATCTAAATATAGTTACATTCTGACTTGTTTATATGTTGTTGAGACTTCAATATATAAATTTTGTGGGGATACAATTCAGCTGAGAACAGATATTATCCCAGAGACTGGCATGCAGGAAGTCTCACTAAATATGTGTATAATTTTGCATGGGGATTTTCCTGTTGCCATACAATTAGTGCCTAGGGGACAAAGAGACAGGAAAAGTCCACTTTCTAAAGAATCCAGGCCAGTAGGAAGCAGACAAACTCCTCTGGGCTTTCTAAGACATCAGCAGAATCAGTAAGTACTGCTACCACCGCCCTGCTACAGACCATAGTACTGCCACCACCTCCACTTTTATTCCAGTTGTATTTTCTTAATTCTGGCAGTCTCCTCTACTAGACTGGAGCTCCCCAAGGCTCTGCTCTCTCCAGTTCTCTGTTCAACCCCCAGAACAATGGAGGGGACCATGACTCTGGCTATTCCTATCTTCCTGTGAAGAGGATCTCAGGAATGCCTTCCCATACTGAAGACCTTTTGGGGTTAAGCCTCTCCAGCTGCTGGTCTCTAAAGGCAGTTAAGAGCAAATACAGTGGTCCCTAAGGTGTGCTTTCCGACACATGAATTTGGACTCATTATATCTGCTCCCTATCGGTCAATTTTCTCTTTTGTAAAATGAGGGTTATAATTACGACTGATACATAATTTCTGGAGCCCAGTACAAAATAAAACTCCAGGGCTTCTTGTTCAAAAATTGAATTTCAAGGTGACAACAAAACATTATATCAACCACTTAGAGCCCTTCTAAGCATGAGACCCTGTGGGATTGCCTAGGTTACACACCCATGAGGGAGGCTGGTGTTAGTTCTAACCTTGGGCTTGCTCCTAAAACCAGACAGGTGTTGCTGCATGATAATCTTAGAGAAAATGTTTTACAAACAGCTGTTAGACATGAAGACCATAAAGCTTCCTAAAGCTCAGGGTCCTGACATCTGTTGGGCTCATTTGGACTTTCCTAATTAGTTTGTTTACTGCACAACATTCCTTGCTTATCCCCCTCTCAAGATCCCTCACCCAGTGTGCAACCCTCTTTCACTTGGCTATGGGCCAGGATGACCTACAATGATTAGAATTAAGGGAGACCACCCATTTCTTAATTAGGATTAAGATCCACAGCTGTTCTCACACCTCTGCCCTCAGTCTAGAGAAGTCTTGCTCATGGGGCAGCCTAGGAAATCCCAGCGTTCCCTAGCAACAAGGCAGAACCAGAGCTGTTGCTAGGGAAACCCTGGGATTTCCATAGCTACCGGGAGCACAGTGAGCATCTCCGCTGCCACAGCTGAATATATATCTGGTGTCAGCAGAAGAGGGGGAAGGGGAGGTGATGTTATGCTGCCAAAGGAGGCAGGGCTGGTTCCTCTGAATTTCATGATCTGCACAAAGAGGGGCGAACAGGTCACAAAGGGCAGGACATCCTCAAGGCTGACAAGTGGATGCTCTCTCCTAATACAAATAGAACTCTGAGAAATGGCTGGTCAACTCTTGTGTAGAGTTGTGTAGCCTGCTGGGCTCCCACGATGCCTGGTGCCCCTGGCACAGAAATCACCTACTATGTTGTATCTACACATTTGTGTGCCCTCTTAGTCCCAGCATCTGAGATCTTTCCAAGGCTGTGTCATGGGCTGCTGTGTCCCTAGTGGCCAACATAGGCCAGGGCTTCCTAACCTTCTCCTCACTCATCTGGGGAAGTCTGTGGGGTTTTTTCCAGAGTGTTTTTGAATGCATGAAACAAAAGGTAGGATAACAAAGAAAAGCAATTTTATTGAAATAGTCATTAAAAGATTTTTAAAATCGGGATCCCTGGGTGGCGCAGCGGTTTGGCGCCTGCCTTTGGCCCAGGGCGTGATCCTGGAGACCCGGGATCGAATCCCACATCGGGCTCCCGGTGCATGGAGCCTGCTTCTCCCTCTGCCTGTCTCTGCCTCTCTCTCCTTCTCTCTCTGTGACTATCATAAATAAATAAAAATTAAAAAAAAGATTTTTAAAATCACGGTCATGATATTATAAAATATATATGCATCTTCATTGATGCATTAAATAATAAGATTGGGGGATCCCTGGGTGGCGCAGCGGTTTGGCGCCTGCCTTTGGCCCAGGGCGCGATCCTGGAGACCCGGGATCGAATCCCACGTCAGGCTGCTGGTGCATGGAGCCTGCTTCTCCCTCTGCCTGTGTCTCTGCCTCTCTCTCTCTCTCTCTCTGTGACTATCATAAATAAATAAAAAATTAAAAAAAATAAATAATAAGATTGGATAGTAGGTCTAATAATCACTGTAATTTGAAAGTAGTGACAAGTGTAAAGGATATTTGAAGGGACCTGCTGCCACAGAAACATGATATGAAACTATCAGGGATTTCTCTTGGTGACAAAGTCAGAGGTACTGCTAATCCTCCTGTGGTTGGTTGCCTGTACTCGTTATCCATAATGCTAAATTTCAGTGAGAGGTCAGTGAAAATAAAGAATATTCTTCCTTCTTCTAAGTTCTATTTGGTTGTGAGCTCTGTGTTTGGAAATTGCACATCATATGAATGAATGGGAAATGAATGAATAAATGATGAAAGAGTAGAAGCTGAATAACTTGCTCAGGTTCCTTGAGCAAGTTAGTATCTCATCAAGAGGAAGGACGTTGTTCAGTCACCGC
This sequence comes from Canis lupus baileyi, assembly GCF_048164855.1. Classification (NCBI taxonomy): domain Eukaryota; kingdom Metazoa; phylum Chordata; class Mammalia; order Carnivora; family Canidae; genus Canis; species Canis lupus. The sequence goes on from NC_132876.1 coordinate 3,149,357, forward strand.
ATTCCTTGTCACTTCTTTCTTTAAGAGCTGAGGAATTTCAACAAGTGGTCTTGTAACAAGTGGGTGCCTACATGCAAAAGAATTAAATTGGACCCTCATCTTATACCATATTGAAAAATTAACTTGGGCAGCCCAGGTGGCTCAGAGGTGTAGCGCCACCTTCAGCCCAGGGCGTGATCCTGAAGACCCGGGATCGAGTCCCACATCAGGCTCCCTGCATAGAGCCTGCTTTTCCCTCTGCCTGTGTCTCTGCCTCTGTGTGTGTGTGTGTGTGTCTCATGAATAAATAAATAAAATCTTTTTCCAAAAAAAGAAAAATTAACTCAAAATGTATGAAAGACCTAAAGAGATATGCTTAAAGCATAACACTTTTTGAAGAAAACACAGGGGAGAAACTTCATGATATTGTATGTGAAAGTGATTTCTTAAATATGACACCAAAAGCACAGGCAACAAAAGTACAAATAGATAAATTGGACTACATCAAAATTAGAAACTTCTGGGCATCAAAGGACACAACCAACAGAGTGAATGGGACAGAACATATTTGTAAATCATATATCTGATTAGGGGTTAGTATTCCAAATATATAAAGAACTTTTGCAACCAAACAACAATAAAACAAACAACCTGGTTTAAAAAAATGTGCAAAGGACTTGAGTAGACATTTCTCCAAAGCAGATATAGAAGTGGCCAATAAACATGAAAAGGTGCTCAAATTTACTAATGAGTAGGGAAATGCATATCAAAACCACAGTGAGATACAACCCCACACCCATTAGGATGTCTTCTATAAAAAAAAAATAAACAGAAAATAACAAGTGTTGGTGATAATGTGGAGAACTATCATATAGATCCAGCAATTACACTTCAAGTATATACCCCCAAAGAATTGAAAGTAGGGCCTTGAAGAGATATTTGTCTACCCATGTTCTTAGCATTATTCACAATAGCCATGAGGTGAAAACAAACCAAATGTCCACTGATGGATGAATGGATAAACAAATGTGATATATACATGCAATGGAATATTATTCAGTCTCAAAAAAGAAGGGAATTCTGACACATGCTACAGCATGAGTTAACCTTGAGGACATTATGATACGTGCAATAAATCAGTCATAGAAAGACAATTACTGTTATGATTCCTCTTACATGAGGTCCTTACAGGAGTCAAATTTATTGAGACACAAAGTAGAATGGTGGTTTCCAGGGGCTAGAGGGGGAGAAGGAAATGGGGAATTAGTGTTTAATGGGAATTGAATTTTAGTTTTGCAAAGTGAAAAGAGATCTGAAGATGAATAGTCATGATGGCTGCACAATAACGCAAATGCACTTAATGCCACTCAACTGTACACTTAAAAATCTGTAAAATGGCAAATTTTATGTTATGTGTATTTTACCATAATTAAAAAGATGTGAGGGAAAGGAGGAGGCAGCCTCTTGGCTTTAAAATGCTTTGTCAGGGAAAAAGCTGCCCATGAATCCTGGTGGGGGACTAGCAGGGAATCCACAACCTTCCTACATGGTCCTGCAACCTGAGGATGAGTGAGCTAGTATTTGGGATAAATGGGATAAATGAATCGCACAACACAACTGCTTTGTGGCATATTGGAGAAGGATGCCTGCTACAAGGACTCTTCGGTGGTGGGGGTGGTGTCAGGTGGCGCTGAGGGATATACTAACAGCCCTCAGGCCTTGCAGCCTTCTAATTTTTCAGCTTCTCATGTTCTGCAAGTAGGGCTGACACTCATGCAGCCATAGTGGCTTCTTAGCCAAATAGCTGGGGAAGCGAAGCCAGAGGAGGTGCTGGTCTACAATCCCATTATTAGTCATCAGAGGAGTGGGGGCCTGGTAAGCCTGAGTCCTGCACAGGGTGGCCCTCATAGGCCATAGAAGCTCAAGGGCACAAAGGTAGTGTCCGTTGAGGCCCCCAGCATGGCAGATCAGAGCTCCATTTGAGGGACGTGAGGACACTGGTCCTGAGATTGCAGCCAAGTGGAGAGAGTGGCAGGAAGCAAGGCTAGATAGGAGGCTAGCATCCTTGTTGTGCAGGACCCTGTGGGCCATGGAAAGGAATTTGGAATTTATTCTGAGGGAAGTAGGGAGCCACTGGAGGGTTTAAGCAGGAAAGCAATATAATCTAACTTACTTTTTAGTTAAGATCTTTCTGATAACTGTGCTGACCAGCACACAGTGAGGCAGGCTTCAGGTACTGGGCTCTCAGACAGTCCTTTCCACTAGTGGCAGCTCAAAGAGCCAAGGTCCCAGCCCAGTAGCCTTTCTTTGGAACTGCTGAAGCACAGTGGTGAGAGGCTGGGGCCTGCTGTCCCCTTCCTTTTTTTTTTTAATTTAATTTAATTTTTTATTTATTTATGATAGTCACAGAGAGAGAGAGAGAGAGAGAGAGAGAGAGAGAGAGAGGCAGAGACACACGCAGAGGGAGAAGCAGGCTCCATGCACCGGGAGCCTGACGTGGGATTCGATCCCGGGTCTCCAGGATCGCGCCCTGGGCCAAAGGCAGGCGCTAAACCGCTGCGCCACCCAGGGATCTTGCTGTCCCCTTCCTTTGTTGGCTTGTGCTCCTGGATTTAGAAGTTGAGACTTTGGGTCCAGGTACCAGTTGCAAACTAGTAAAGTTAGTGAGGGCAAGGGGCTAAACTGACTTCACTATCTTGTAAAGGCTCCCACTTCTAGGACTTTTGTCTCATGTGTCTTCTCAAGCTCCACTGCCAGAAACTCTGCTTCCTACCTCCAGAACTGCAAGCTCAAATAATGGTGCAAATTGTGCATTCTGTGGACACCCTCTGCCATGTTTGGTGACACCAAAATTGTCACATTCTGCAGAGTGATCCAATGAGGAAAAGACTGCAAACCATCCATTATATTTAGCAACACAGAGACAGAAAGCAGAGACTGAGGTTGTGTTCCTTTATCTATTTAACTAAATGTATTGAACATCCTCTATGTTGCAGGTACTGTGTTAAGGGAAACAGTAAATAAAGAATGACAAGAACCAGGAAGGATCCGGATTTCAAAGAAAAGAGAAAGTCCAGGCCCAAACCTGTGTCCCTTCTGCCTTCTCATTTTCTAAAAGAGGTTCTGGTGGCCATGAACTCTACCAATAGGCCCATATGACCCAATCGACCCACCTTCCCCCAGGTAGGTCATCCAGGTGGCACGACCCTAGGAGATCATGGGCCCCAGCAGGCTGAGCCAGGAGCTGGGTGGAGGGATATTCTCCTACCTCCTGTTGCTGGCAGGAGTATGGGTAGGATTTGAGGCAGCTTCAGGGATCAAGCCCCATAACCTGGCCTTTCCATCACTGATACCTACCGAGCATGCAGCAATACCCAGGGATCTTGACCTGGGACTTATAGCTCTAGAAGATGATAGACCAGGGCAGGTTGGCATGGGTTTTGATCAGGGAAAACTCATTGCTCCCTGCTTCCCTTCTGTTTACACTTATTGTGATTATTGTTGTATTTGGATGTGTCTCTACTATCTTATTTTGTGCTTTCTGTTTCTATGCTTCTTTCTTCTCCTTCCCTGCCATGTAATACATCCATCAAGGTTTCTTTGTTTTATTTTTTGGGTTTTGGGTTTTTTTATATTGAATTCTTTTCCCTTCTACTAGTTTGGAAGTTATGTATCTCAATTTTTTTTAGTGTTTTACCTTTGAGTATTCTATATGCACAATTGACTAAGTGAACCTGAAATTAACCGCTATGTCTACAGTCCTTTCAAACTGCACAATGATCTTAAAACATTTTTGCTCCCCTTTCCCATCTTATATTTTATCGTTGTCCAGTTATTTTTCCTTGTTTCTATTCTCCTCAAATTTAGCATTTTCTTTCTTTTTTAAAGATTTTATTCATTTATTCATGAGAGAGAGAGAGAGAGAGAGAGAGAGAGGCAGAGACACAGGCAGAGGGAGAAGCAGGCTCCATGCAGGGAGCCCGGCACAGGACTCAATCCCGGGTTTCCAGGATCACGCCCCGGGCTGAAGGCGGCGCTAAACAGCTGAGCCACCCAGGCTGCCCCAGATTTAGCATTTTCTTAATAATAATAATAATAATCATCATCATCATCATCATCATCACCATCATCTTCACTATTGTTTTATATATATAATAAATTATATTACAAAATTTTATTTTATTTGTAAGTATGATATATAAACTTACAAATGTAATTTATGATATAACTATATTTTATATAAATATGAATTCATAAATATATAAACACCTTTGGTGAACCCATCATCACTACTATGTAACGAACTGCAGGTGGTGGCAGTAATGAAAAGCTGCCCTTGCCTGGCTTCCCTGGACATCAAAGTGCACAATGGTAGCAGGTATGATAAAGGAAGAACATACTTTGTGTTCCAGGCTAAGCATAGGTGAGGGACTTGCTCATGAGCTCCTGTGCTACCATACTGTGGGAATTCCAGAGAACCCTGGGTGAAGCTTTGATGTTACTGACAAGTTTGTACTACCTATTGGAAGCCAGTTAAGATGATGGACTCAATGTAACATATCTCTGTGGTCAGATTCTGTTTGTCTTGAAATATTTACCAAAAATCATATGTTAAAACCAAGAAATGTATAACCCAACTCCATCACCTTACAAAAGAAAAATAGGCCCAGAAATGGGCAGTGGCCTGACCAGAATCACACCGGGTAGTCAGGACTAAAACCCAGTTTTGCTGCCTCTTACCTCCATGCTCCTTCCACTACAACATGCCATTCTCCTCCAGTCATTTGTAGCTTCCAATTCTGCTCTGCTTCTCCAGGATTATGTATCTCCGTTATCGACATCACTATCCACTGAATGGCCCAAATTAGAAATCTGGGAGTCATTCATGACACTTCCCTCTCCTTCAGTCCCCACACTCCCTCTATTTCCAGGTCTTACAACTTCCTCAAATCAATTCACTTCTCTCTACCTCCACTACCCTCACCCCAGTCAACTAATAAATATTTATTGAGGACTTAAATCTTCTGAGGCACCATTCTAGATAGTAGGACACAGCAAGTAGACAAGACAAAATCCCTGTCTTCAAGGATCCTACATTATAGAGTGTTTCTGTGTGTGTGTGTGTGTGTGTGTGTGTATGAAAGACAGATATATGCAGAAACAGACACATGCAGGCAGAGAAGTGATGGATAACAGGTAAATAAATACATGACTAAAAACATTGAATTCTTCAGTTTAAATGGATGAATTATATGGTAAGTGAACTATATCTTATTAAAGCTCTTTTAAAATGTATGTAGATAATTTGTTCTTCTCTTTATGTGGAACCTGTGTATTTTGCCCATTTTTATAGTGCATTGACTTTTTGCTTGTTAGCTTATAGGAGTTCCTTGTACTTCTGCATATCATTTCTTTGTTACATATACTTGTTTTAAATATATTTTTATAGGTGGAGCGCCTGGGTGGCTCAGTTGGTTGAGTATCTGGCTTGATTTCTGCTCAGGTCATGATATCAGGATTCTGAGATTGAGCCCTGAGTTGGGCTCTGCACTGGGCATGGAGCTGCTTAAGACTCTCCCTCTTCCTCTGCCCCTCCCCACCCCCACTCATGCTTTCTCTTTCTAAAAAAAAATACATTTTTTATAAGTGTGAAATATAGGTACAGAAAACTGCATATATATATAGTTTAATAATGATTATGAATACCCATATAACCACCATACAAGTCTAGATATAGAATATCACCAGCAGTGCAGAAGTGCCCCCCTGCCAATGTGAATCATAACCAACTTCCTCTACACTAAAGAGGGGGTTATAATAATAATTTCATTTTTTTTAGTTTTACCAACTTCCAATACATTTATTAACAATATTGTTTTGTTTCAACTGAATTTTGAACATTTTACTCACTTTTTATTTAAAAAAATGACTTACATATGTCTTAAGTTCATAGTTATGTGAGTTTTGGCAAGTGCATACATCTATGTATCCACCACCAAAATTAAGACATAGATCTTTCCCATGACCTCAGAAAGTTGCTCCATTCCATTTCCCATTCAATTTTCCCTCATCCAAGGCAACTGCTATTCTGATTTCCATCACTATATATTAGTTTTACAAGTTCTCAACCTTTATATACTTGGAATCATATAGTATATACTCCTGTGTCAAGATTCCCTCCCTCAAGAAGAAATGTGTGGGAAATATCAGAAAGGGAGACAGAACATAAAGATTCCTAACTCTGGGAAACGAACTAGGGGTGGTGGAAGGGGAGGAGGGCGGAGGGTGGGGGTGAGTGGGTGACGGGCACTGAGGGGGATACTTGACGGGATGAGCACTGGGTGTTATTCTGTATGTTGGTAAATTGAACACCAATAAAAATTATTTTATTAAAAAAATTCCCTCCCTCAATGTAATGTTTTTAAGATTCACGCATTGTGTTGCATGTATCAGTCTTGTATTCATTTTTATTGCTAAATTCCATTGTAAGGATAAATAAAATTTTGTTTAACCATTTATCTACTAAAAGACATTTGTATTGTTCCCATTTGGGGCTTTTATAACTCTGTTATGAACCTTTCTAAATATTCTTATACTTCTTTAGACATATGGCTTCAGTTATTTTGGAGAGAAAACCCAAAAATAGAATTTCTGGGACACAGGCTTAGTGTGTGTTTAAACATTAAAAACTACCTGTTTAAAAAAAAAACTACCTGTTTGGTCAGAGTCCTAAGAGATTTGTATATAGGAAGATTATTGGAAATACTTTCAGGGACAATATCTGAGAGGGAATAAAGAAAGTAGGAAAAGTAGCAGAGTGAGAGTTGAATTGTGGCTCAGTCATATTATGACTCTCCAAACCCTTGAGAAACTCTGGAGTTGGCAAAGAAGCCCAGTTTTTATACATCAGCACTGATCAGTCATTGGATGAAGTGTTTTCCTGGGGAGACTACGTAACCTTTGGTCAGGTTAAACCCTCCAGTTAAGGGCAGCCCGGTGGCTCAGCGGTTTAGCGCCGCCTTCAGCCCAGGGCGTGATCCTGGAAACCCGGGATTGAGTCCTGTGCTGGGCTCCCTGCATGGAGCCTGCTTCTCCCTCTGCCTGTGTCTCTGCCTCTCTCTCTCTCTGTGTGTCTCTCATAAATAAATACAATGGGTGACGGGCACTGGGTGTTATTCTGTATGTTAGTAAATTGAACACCAATAAAAAATAAATTAAAAATAAATAAATAAATAAATACAATCTTTAAAGAAAAAATAAACCCTCCAGTTAAAAAGTTTGTCATATTGGGGATCCCTGGGTGGCGCAGCGGTTTGGCGCCTGCCTTTGGCCCAGGGCGCGATCCTGGAGACCCGGGATCGAATCCCACGTCGGGCTCCCGGTGCATGGAGCCTGCTTCTCCCTCTGCCTGTGTCTCTGCCTCTCTCTCTCTCACTGTGTGCCTATCATAAATAAATAAAAAAAAAAAATTAAAAAAAAAAGTTTGTCATATTGCATTAAAAAGCATGATCCCATTATATTTTCTTTATAAAATTCTTTTTAAAAATATTTATTTATTTATTTATTTATTCATGAGAGACACATGGAGAGAGGCAGAGACATAGGCAGAGGGAGAAGCAGGCTCCATGCAGGGAGCCTGATGTGGGACTCAATCTTGGGTCTCCAGGATCACATCCTGGGCTGAAGGCAGGCGCTAAACTGTTGAGCTACCCAGGCATCCTTTTATAAAATTCTACTTTAAATATGAAGAAACAGATAGACTGAAAATAAAAGAATGGTAAATGATATACCATGGATTAGCTGCATTACTATCAGATAAAATAGATATCAGAGCAGGGAATATTACTAGAGAGTAAAAAATAGATCATATTGATGAAGAGGTCAATCTACCAGGAAGACACACTAATCTCAAATGTGTATCCACCTAATAATAGAGTTTCAAAAGAAATAAAGCAGAAACTTATAGGAGAAATAGACAAATCCACAATTATACTTGTAGATTTCAATACCTCTCTTTTAATAATTGATATTGATATCAGTAAAGATATGGAAGACTGGAACAGCAAGTCCACCAACATGACATAATTGGCATTTACAAAACACTTCACCCAACATCATCAATGTACACATTCTTTTCGGAAAACATATTTTTTAGGTGCACATGGAATATTCGCCAAGATAGAATATATTCTGAGTCATAAAACAAGATCAACGTATAAATGTATGTTCCCATACAACAACATAATTAAATTAGAAACCAATGAAGAAAATCTGGAAAATCCTAAAATATTTGGAAATTTAAAATTAAACTTCCAAATAACTCACAGACCAAATATGAAATCCCAGGGGAAATTAGAAAATTTCTGCAGTTGAATTTGATTGAAATACAACACATAAAAGTTTGTGGGATTCAACTAAACCAGTACTTAAAACTATAAATGTTTATATCAGAAAATAGGAAAAGTTTCCTTTTTCCAACTTTATGTAAGTATAGCTGGCCATTAAAAATGTATATATTTGGGGTACACAATTTGATGGTTTGATACACATACACATTGTATGATATTCATCAGGCTAATGAATATATCCATTGCCTCACACTATTACCATTTTTTTCCTGTGGTAAGAACATTTAAGATGTACACTTTTAGCAAATTCAAAGCAATAACAATACAATATTGTTAACGATATAGTCACATTGCTCTACATTAGGTCTTCAGAATTTATTTGTCTTGCATAACTGAAATAAACTAAGATTCTACTTAATGAAATGAGAAACAGAAAAGTGAATTAAAACCAATGTAAGCTGGAAAACAGAAAAAAGCAATGACACTAAAAGCTGGGTCTTTAAAATGATCAATAAACTGCTAACCAAAATTCTGAGGACAAAATGAGAGAAGACACATAGTACCAGTGTCAGCAATGAGATGAGTAATGTAATCACAGACCCTATAGCTATTAAAAAGAATATTATGAACAGGTTTATGCCAATAAATTCAGCAACTTACAAGAAATGGGCAAATTTCTTATAAAGGAAACTACTGAAAAGGTAGTAAATAATATAAACAGCTTCATATCTATTAAAGAAATTGAATTAGTGGTTAAAATCTCCCCATCAATAAAGTTCTAGGCTTAGATGGCCTCACAGGTGAATCCTACCAAATTTTTAAGGAAAGAATCGTGCAATACTCCACAAACTTTCCCAGGAAATTTAAGATGAGCAAATACATCCCAACTTATTTTATGTGACCCTTATTACTGTGATACTGAAGATATCCACAGATAATACTACTACAACAAAATACTATAGACCAATATCCCTCATAAACTTAGATGCAAAAATACTTAACAAAATATTAGTAAATCAAATCCAGAAATGTATAAAAATGTATACACCATGACCAAGTGAGATTTATTTCAGGTGTGCAAGGCTGGTTCAACATTTGAAAATCAGTCATTGTAACCCACCATATCAATAGGCTAGAGAAAAATAATATAACTATAGTATTTTGAGCAGAAAAAGCATTTGACAACACCCAACACCCAGTTACGATAAAGACTCTAAGCAAAGTAGCAATAGAGTGGAATTACTATTACTTGCTAAAGAGCATCCACAAAAACCCTACAGATAGCATCATACTTAAGGGTAAAAGACTAAATCCTTTTCCCCTAAGATTGGGAACAAGGTGGGATGCCTGGATGGCTCAGCGGTTGAGCATCTGCCTTTGGCTTAGGGTGTGGTCCTGGAGTTCCAGGATCGAGTCTCATATCTGGCTTCCTGCATGGAGCCTGCTTCTCCCTCTGCCTATGTCTCTGCTTCTCTCTTTCTGTGTCTTTCATAAATAAATAAAATATTTTTTAAAAAAGGAGCAAGATGAAGATGTTTGTTGTCACTACTCTTATTCAACATAGTACTAGAAGCTGTAGTCACTGCAAAGAGGCAAAGAGAACCGATAGATGGAAAATAAGCACATAATCAGCCATCAGGGAAATGTAAATTAAAACTACAATGAGATATCTCTATATATTTATCATAACAGTTCATAGAAATCATGACAACACCAAATGCTGGTAAGGATGTGGAAAAACTGCATCATTCCTATACCACTGGTAGGAATATAAAATGTTAGTCACTCTGAAAGATAGTTTGGCAGTTTCTAATGCAAGTGAACATGCAATTTACTTCCTAGAAATTGTGCTATTGGGTATTTATCACAGAGAAATGATAACTTAAGGAGATTTAACTTCAGTACTCAGTCTTTATCCAGTCCTTGTACTCAATGTCTGGCTAACTGTGGACCTAACAGTCTGGCCCCAACCCTGTAGAACCCACCTTCTCCATTCTCACACACTTGCCTTTTCCTTCCTCCCTCTCCATCATCAAAAACTCACAGACACACACATCTTGTCACAATTTGATTTTATCTTAGTCATTCTGACGGTATACCCTATTGGTGTAAAATTTGATATCTACATAGCTGACTATTTCTCAGTAGCCAGATCACAGAAACTTTGCAGGTAGTTCTGAGGCCTTGGGCATCATTCCAAAGTTACTGGCTACCCAGGTTGTTACTTGAAGTAGTGGGATTATCTATGCTTTCTTAGTCCTGGTAAGTCTCATTTTTTAATGATAAATTCTTTTTAAATATTTTATGTATTTATTTGAGAGAGAGACAGAGAGAGAACACAGAGGAAGAGGGAGAAGAAGACTCCCTGCTGAGAAAAGAGCTTAACTCGGAGCTTCATCCTAGGACCCTGAGATTGTGACCTGAGCCACCCAGGCACCCCTGGCTCATTTTGATTTAGCCTGAGACAGTGGCCTAATAGTGTTGACCCTCTAGGTTTCTTAGATTATATGGAAGGGGCGGGAATTTTTGGAGAAGTTTTTTCCTCAACCTCCCTTGAAGGGGTCTATTTACATCCATGGTTGTTTTGGCCTCCTGAAAGGAACAATAGAGTGAGCATAGAAAGGCACTGGTTTAAGGGGAACAGGAGGAGGGATGGATAAGAATAGCAGCTTCAGGAGAAGGGGTGCACTCTTCTTCTGAGGGCATGTGTGCCGGGAAAAGACAGGGGAGTAGTCTTATTGAGGGTATTAATGGAGAAGAGTAGGGGGAACTTGGGTTTGGTTACCTCACTTTGACACAACATCTGGACCTGGATTGATAGGGCATTTTCTTCTCTTCATCTCTTTGGTGCTTGAGGTAGGTTGTTCCATGGATGCACTAGGAGATTGTGGTTTTCTGGTCACTTTTGCCATGTCATCCTCTCTCTGGTCTATCCCAGATTCCCTGAACTCCCTATATATACCACCCCACCCCACCCCAACAATGAGGGGCTACACCCTTCAGCTTTGATTGGTCTGCAAGGCACTCCTCCAGCAAATGGAAGCCCTAAGAGCAGCTGAGACACCACAAGCACACTTTTGGCATTCCCATGGGGGAGGGGAGGCGCTGGGGAAGCCAAGATGCAGCTTACACATCTCACAGTGCATCACCCTGACACCTCTATAGTCCAAGAAGGGATGCTGGAGGGCCTAAATATCTGGTTGGAGGAAAGAAGTATTTTTAGCACCTCTAAAGAGTCCTCCAAACTGACCTTCCACCCCCTTATCATCTTCCCATGTTTAATTATGGTGGGTCACATGTCAGGGAGAAGGAAATACTTTTCCCCATGGCCACTCCATTCAGTGGTTCATTGTCTTCTCTCCTCTCCTCGTTACCTAGTGTTTGTATGTCTAACCTAAAATTCCTCCAAGGTATTTTAGATGTATTTAAGTCTACATGAAGATGTGAATTATCCCACTTTCCACTTACAAACTGCTCTTATGCACCATAAAAACTATACATTTTCTGGCTACCCCAGGTAATTTTTCCAACCATCTCCTTTTCCCAGTGTCCATGTAACTCTCCCAATTTTCTGTTTTCCAGTCCAAAATCACTGATTTTGGCTGTCAAGACTTCAGTGAATAAACTTGTTCCACCAAATACCTTGTTTCAAACCTGGGGATCATGTTCATCTCAGTAGGTATAGTATCCAGGCTTGGGTTTTAACAGTGCAGGGGGTATAAGGGAAATATTTCTATATATGAAGGTTGTGAAGGATGTTTTCATGTAGAAAACTAAAGCCTAAAATTAACAATATCACAGTGAGCTGTTCAAGATTCTACTTGAAGTTCTGTCTAGTACAAGAAGGTGAAAAAGAACTCCTGATTGAAAGGGAAGAGTAAAACTGTCTTTTTTCAAAGACCACAAGATAGTGCAGAAAATCCTATCAATCTAAAAAATGCTTTTGAGCTAATAATTGGGTCTATCAAAATTGCAGAGTATAAGACTAATATAAAAATCAATTGTATTTTTTATATTATAGCCACAAATATTTGGAAATTGAAATAAACAACACTGCAATTTTTAAAAAACCTTTAGAAAATATGGGATATTTAGAAATAAATCTCAAAAATATGTAGAAGATCTGTAAACTGAATACTACAAAACATTGCAGAGATAAATTTAACCTAAATATATGGAGATAGATATATTTTTCAAGGGTTGGAAGACTCAGTATTGTTTTTTTTAAGATTTTATTTATTTATTCATGAGAGACAGAGAGAGAGAGAGACAGAGACATAGGTAGAGGGAGAAGCAGGCTCCATACAGGGAGCTTGACATGGGACTCGATCCCAGGACTCCAGGATCACGCCCTGGGCCGAAGGCAGGTGCTAAACCACTGAGCTACCCAGGGATCCCCTGACTCAGTATTGTTAAGGTGTCAATTCTTTCCAAGCTTATTATAGGTTTAAGGCACTCCCAACCAAAATCCTGAAAACTTTTTAGTAGAAATTGGCAGCTAGATTCTAACATTCATATGAACATGGAAAGGGCCTACATAACTAAAAACTGTAAATAGAGGAACAAAGTTGAAAGGGTTGCACTCCTTGATTTTAGGCTTATTATAAAGTGGGAATAATAAGTACAGTATGATATTGGAATAATGACAGAAATATATCAATGGAACAGAATAGAATGCAGAAATAGATTCAAACATATATGCATATACAAACAATTGGTTTTCAATAATGATGCAAAGAAAGATTAAAGAGGGGAGAAACTATCTTTTCAACAATAGGATCTGGAATAATTGGATATCCATATACACCAAAAATTTTTTTGTCATATTTTTATTTTTATTTATTTTTTATTTTTATAAATTTATTTTTTATTGGTGTTCAATTTGCCAACATATAGAATAACACCCAGTGCTCCTCCCGTCAAGTGCCCACCTCAGTGCCCGTCACCCAGTCACCCCCACCCCCCCCCCCCCGCCCACCTCCCCTTCCACCACCCCTAGTTCGTTTCCCAGAGTTAGTAGTCTCTCATGTTCTGTCTCCCTTTCTGATATTTCCCACTCATTTTCTCTCCTTTCCCCTTTATTCCCTTCCACTATTTTTTATATTCCCCAAATGAATGAGACCATATAAGGTTTGTCCTTCTCTGATTGACTTATTTCACTCAGCATAATACCCTCTAGTTCCATCCACGTCAAAGCAAATGGTGGTACACCAAAAATTTTTAATCCATATCTCAAGCTATATAAAAGAGTAACTCAAAATGGATCATAGACCTAAGTGTAAAAAAAAAAACATATAAATCTAGAGGAAAACACAGATGAACATCAGAAAACACAAGCTAAGAACACAGATGAGGGGATCCCTGGGTGGCGCAGCGGTTTGGCGCCTGCCTTTGGCCCAGGGCGCGATCCTGGAGACCCGGGATCGAGTCCCACGTCGGGCTCCCGGTGCATGGAGCCTGCTTCTCCCTCTGCCTGTGTCTCTGCCTCTCTCTCTCTCTCTCTCTCTCTCTCTCTCTGTGACTATCATAAATAAATAAAAATTAAAAAAAAATTAAAAAAAAAAAAGAAAACAGATGAACATACTTATTGTCTTTGGTTAGTCAACAATTTCTTAGATATAGCAAAAAAGCCTGATCCAGTAATAAAAATATTGATAAATTGGAGTTCATCCAAATTAATATCTTCTGGTCTTGAAAGACATTTAAGAGAGTGAAAAGACAAACTATAGACTGGGATAAAATATTCTAAAAACAAACATCTGAAAAGTTCTTGTTTTTAGAATACATAAAGAATTTTCGAGGAGGGGCAAGATGGCAGAAAAGTAGGGTCTCCAAATCACCTGTCCCCACCAAATTACCTAGATAACCTTCTAATCATCCTGAAAATCTATGAATTCGGCCTGAGATTTAAAGAGAGACCAGCTGGAATGCGACAGTGAGAAGAGTTCATGCTTCTATCAAGGTAGGAAGAGGGGGAAAAAGAAATAAAGAAAGAAAAGGCCTCCAAGGGGGAGGGGCCCCGCGAGGAGCCGGGCTGAGGCCGGGGCGAGTGTCCCCAGGACAGGAGAGCCCCGTCCCGGAGAAGCAGGAGCTGCACCGACCTTCCCGGGCGGAAAGGGGCTCCAGGGAGTTGGAGCAGGATCCAGGAGGGCGGGGATGCCCTCGGGCTCCCGGGGACACTAAGAGACACCTGCGCCCCGGGAGAGTGCGCCGAGCTCCCTAAGGGCTGCAGCGTGCACGGCAGGACCGGGAGCAGCTCAGAGGGGCTCGGGGGCGGCTCCGCGGAGGGGGCTGCGGGGCGGGAGCAGCTCGGAGGGGCTGGGGCAGAGGAAGAGGCTCCGTGCGGAGGGGGCTGCGCCGCCCCGGGAGTAGCTCGGCTGGGCTCCTAACTCTGGGAAACGAACTAGGGGTGGTGGAAGGGGTGGAGGTGAATGGGTGACGGGCACTGAGGAGGGCACTTGACGGGATGAGCACTGGGTGTTATTCTGTATATTGGTAAATTGAACACCAATAAAAAATAAATTTATTAAAAAAAAAGAATTTTCAGGGCAGCCTGGGTGGCTCAGGGGTTTAGCACCACCTTCAGCCCAGGGCATGATCCTGGAGACCTGGGATCCAGTCCCACATCCGGCTCCCTGCATGGAGCCTGCTTCTCCGTCTGCTTATGTCTCTGCCTCTCTCTCTTTCTCTGTGTCTCATGAATAAATTTTAAAAATCTTAAAATAGAGAATTTTCAATGCTCAATAAGAGAAAATAAAGCAATCCAATTAAAAAATGGACAAAAGGGATCCCTGGGTGGCGCAGCGGTTTGGCGCCTGCCTTTGGCCCAGGGCGCGATCCTGGAGACCCGGGATCGAATCCCACATCGGGCTCCTGGTGCATGGAGCCTGCTTCTCCCTCTGCCTGTGTCTCTGCCTCTCTCTCTCTCTCTCTCTCTGTGACTATCATAAATAAATAAAAATTTAAAAAAATGGACAAAAGATTTAGACACTTCTCCAAAAAACATACAGATGGCAGATATTTACATATATAGAAGCTCAACATTATTAGTCATTAGGGAAATGCAAATCAGAACCACAATAAGATACCACTACAGGTCGATCAGAATGTCTAAAATTGTAAAGACTGACCATACCAAGTGGTGGTGGAGTTATGGAACACTGAATTCTCATTATATGCCCTGGTAAGAATGTGAAATGGCACAACCATCTTCCAAAACAGTTTGGCACTTTCTCAAAAATATTAAACATACAGTTACTATGTGACATAAGCATCCCACTCAAAGGTAATTATAGAAAACTTTTAAAATGCAAAATAATCTATTGTGACAGAAAGCAGGCCAGTGGTTTCTTAGGGATGGGGGTGCAGGGAGGTGCAGGAAGGAAGAACGACGAATAGCTATGAGGGACCTTTGGGGATGATGGATATGTTCACTATCTTTATTATGATGATGGTTTCCTGGATGTATACAAGTGTCAAAACTTACCAAATTTACATTTTATGCAGTGTTTTGTATGCCAAATATACCTCAATAAAACTGTTTTTTTCAAATAAAAAATCATATTTTCTGCAGGAAAAAACACAACCTTTCAAGACAATAATGATAAAAAGATTTGATGAGAGGTACCTGGGTGGCTCAGTCGGTGAAGTGTCAGCCTTCAGCTCGGGTCCTGGGACTGAGCCCCAAGTCAGGATCCCTGCTCATGGGGAGTCTGCTTCTCCCTCTCCCTCTGCAGGTTCCCCTGCTTGTGGTCTCTCTGTCAAATAAACAAATAAAATTTTTAAAAAGATTTGGCGAAAGAGTATATGTATTTAATCACTGGGATTATTTAGTTATATGGATTATGATGTTGATAAAATAAGAACTGCTTTTTAAAATAGATTTTAGTTTTTAGAGCAGTTTAGGTTCATAGCAAAATTGACGGAAAGTACAGAGTTACCATATATCTCCTGTTCCCACACATGCACAAGTTCCCCTGCCATCCACATCTCACACTACCAGATACATTTATTACAATTAATATCCTTCCTTAACAGAAAGCACCATACCCAGATGGGTTCACTGGTAAATTATACCAAACATTTTAAGATTTTTTATTTATTCATAAGAGTCACACAGAGAGAGGCAGAGACTCAGGCAGAGGGAGAATCAGGCTCCCCGTGGGGAGCCGGATGTGGAGGTTCAATCCTAGGACCCTGGGATCACACCCTGAGCCGAAGGCAGACGCTCAACCACTGAGCCGCCTACACATCCCTCTACCAAACATTTAATGAAGAAATTATACCAATTCTCTACGATCTCTTTCAGATGATAAAAGCTATGAGGCCAGCATTGCCCTAATATCAAAATTAGGGGCACCTGGGTGGCTCGGTGGTGGCCTGCCTCTCCTTCTGCCTATGTCTCTGCCTCTCTCTGTCTCTCATGAATAAATAAAATCTTAAAATATTCAGACAAAGACATTACAAGAGAAGAAAACTGCAGACCAACATCTTTCATAAACATAAATGCAATATTCCTCAACAAAATATTTCAAATATAATCCAACGATGTATAAAAAGAATTATACACTAGAACCAAATGGGACTGATCCTAGGCATGGCTGGTTCAACATTAAAAAAAATCAGTTAATGCACTCTACCATATCAATAGGCTAAATAAGAAAAATCACATGATCATATCAATAAATGCAGAAAAATAATTTGACAAAATCCAATGTGCATTCATGATTAAAAAAAAAAACACACCTCTCAGTAAAGTGGAGGAACTTCCTTCCTCAAGTTGATTTTAAAAAATCTTTAAAAACCCTGGAGCTAACACCATAGATAATAGTGATGTGATAAACTCCAAGCTTTCCCACTAAGATCAGGAAAAAGGCAAGGATGTCCCCTCTCAACACTGCTTTTCAGTATTGTACTGGAAGTTCCAGTTAATGCAATGAGACAAAAAAGGGAAGTAAAAGATACAGATCGAGAAGGATGAAATAAAACTGTCTTTGTTCACAGATTACATGATCTCTATACTAAAATATGAAAAACTATCAACAAAAGTAATTCTGGAGGGATCCCTGAGTGGCGCAGCGGTTTGGCGCCTGCCTTTGGCCCAGGGCGTGATCCTGGAGACCCGGGATCGAATCCCACATCGGGCTCCCAGTGCATGGAGCCCGCTTCTCCCTCTGCCTGTGTCTCTGCCTCTCTCTCTCTCTCTCTCTCTCTGTATGACTATCATAAATAAATAAAAATTGAAAAAAATAAAATATTTAAAAAAAGTAATTCTGGAATAAGCAGTTTTAGCAAGGTTGCAGGATATAGGCTAGTACACAAAAGTTAATTACTTTCCTATATACTAGCAATGAAAAAAATTGGAGTTAGAAATTTAAAACACAATACCACTCATATTAGTACCATCCAAAATGCAATAGGTAGAAATCTTAAAAAAAAAAAAAAAAGTCGACAAGGTCTATATGAGGAAAACTACAAAACTCTGATGAACAAAATCAAAGAAAAGCTAAATTAATGGAGAAATATTTCATGTTCATGGATAAGAAGACACAATATTGTCAAGATGTCAGTTCTTTTTTTTAAAAAAGATTTTATTTATTTATTCATGAGAGACAGAGAGAGAGAGAGAGAGAGGCAGAGACACAGGTAGAGGGAGAAGCAGGCTCCATGCAGGGAGCCTGACGTGGGACTCAATCCCAGGTGTCCAGGATCAGGCAGGCCCTGGGCTGAAGGCGGTGCTAAACCTCTGAGCCACCAGAGCTGCCCAAGATGTCAGTTCTTGAGACACCTGGGTGGCTCAGCAGTTGAGAGTATGCCTTTGGCTCAGGGCGTGATCCCAGGTTTGGGATCATATGGAACCACCTCACACCAGTGAGAATGAGGAAAATTAACAAGACAGGAGACCACAAGTGTTGGAGAGGATGCGGAGAAAAGGGAACCCTCTTGTACTGTTGGTGGGAATGTGAACTGGTGCAGCCACTCTGGAAAACTGTGTGGAGGTTCCTCAAAGAGTTAAAAATAGATCTGCCCTACGACCCAGCAATTGCACTGTTGCGGATTTACCCCAAAGATACAGATGCAGTGAAACGCCGGGACACCTGCACCCCGATGTTTATAGTAGCAATGTCCACAATAGCCAAACTGTGGAAGGAGCCTCGGTGTCCATCGAAAGATGAATGTATAAAGAAGCTGTGGTCTGTGTATACAATGGAATATTCCTCATCCATTAGAAATGACAAATACCCACCATTTGCTGCGACGTGGATGGACCTGGAGGGTATTATGCTGAGTGAAGTAAGTCAATCGGAGAAGGACAAACATTATATGGTCTCATTCATTTGGGGAATATAAAAAATAGTGGAAGGGAATAAAGGGGAAAGGAGAAAAAATGAGTGGGAAATATCAGAAAGGGAGACAGAACATGGAAGACTCCTAACTCTGGGAAACGAACTAGGGGTGGTGGAAGGGGAGGAGGGCGGGGGGTGGGGGTGAATGGGTGACGGGCACTGAGGGGGGCACTTGACAGGATGAGCACTGGGTGTTATTCTGTATGTTGGCAAATTGAACACCAATAAAAAATAAATTTATTATTTTTAAAAAAGAGAGCACATGAAAAAAAAATAAAGTTCATATGGAAAGAAAAAACACCCAGAATATTGAAGGAAACAGAATATTGAAGGAAAAGCACAAATTTGGAGGTTTGACACTACCTGACTTCAAAAGTTATAGAGCTACAGGGGCGCCTGGGTGGCTCAGCTGGTTAAGCATCTGCCTTTGGCTCAGATCATGATCTCAGGGTCCTGGAATCGAATCCACTGTCGGGTTCCCTGCTGAGTGGGGGATTTGCTTCTCCCTCTCCCTCTGCCCCTCCTCCCCCATGCTCTCTCTCTCAGATAAATAAATCTTTAAAAAAAATAAATAAATCTTTAAAAAACGTTATAGATCTACAGTAATCAAGGCAGTTTAGTATTAGTGAGAGAATAGACAGATAAATGACACAGAATAAAGAGCCCTGCATAAATATGGTCAACTGATCTCTGACACAGGATCAAAAGCAATATAATGAAGACAGGCAATCTTTTCAATAAATCGTGATGGGAAAATTGGATATGCATATGCAAAAATGAATCTACACATAGACCTTACACCCTTCACCATAAACTCGAAGTGGATCATAGACCAAAATGCAGAACACAAGAATATAGAACTTCTTGAAGATAATATAGGAGAAAATCTGAGTGATCTTAGGCTTGGAGATGATTCTTTAGATACAACGCCAAGGGCATCATCCATGAAAAAATGATAAGCTGGACTTCACTAAAATAAAAATAGTTTGCTCTACAAAAGACACCACCAAGAGAATGGACAGACAAGCCACAGATTGGAAGAAAATCTTTGCAAAGACTGATAAAAGACTGCTGTCCAAAATATACAAAGAACTCTTAAAATTCAATAATAAGAAAATAAAGAACCTGATTTAAAAACGGTCTAAAGATCTAAACAGAGCACTCATCAGCAAAGACATATGGAAGGAAAATAAACATATGAAATGATGCTCCACATTATAAGTCCTCAGAGGAATGCAAATTAAAACAAGGACATACTACGGTACACCTATTAGAATAGTTATAATCGAAAACACTGACAATACTAAATGCTGTTGAGAAGGTGAAGCAACAGGAACTCTCATTCATTCCTAGTGAGAGTGCAAGATAGTACTTCCACTTTGGAATGCAGGTTAGAGGTTTCTTACAAAACTATGCTCTTACCATACAATACAGCAATTTCATTCTTTGGCATTTACACAAAGGAGTTGAAAACGTGTCCATACAAATATCTGCACATGGATCTTTATAGGAGATTTATTAATAATTGCCAAAACTTGGACACAACCAAGGTATACTTCAGTAGGTGAATGGATTAAAAAAAAACTGGGGTAGATCCAGACAATGGAACATCAAAATTTCACAAATAAATAATGAAATAAATAAGCTATTGAGCCACAAAAAGGACTTCAATGCAGGCCACCTGGGTGGCTCAGTGGTTGAGCATCTGCCTTTGGCTCAGGTCATGATCCCGCGATCCCTGTGAGGAGCCTGCTTCTCCCTCTGCCTGTGTCTCTGCCTCTGTGTGTGTGTGTGTGTGTGTGTGTGTGTGTGTGAAATAAATAAATAAATAAATAAATAAATAAAATATTAAAAAAAGAAAAGAACTTCAATGCATATCACTAAGTGAAAGAAGTCAACATGAAAGGGTTACATACTATATGACTCCAATTATATGACATTTTGGAAAAGGTAAAACTATGGAGACAGTAAAAGGGTCAGTTATTGCCAGGAGTTAGTGGGAAGAAAGCATGAACAGGCAGAGCACAGAGGGGTTTTAGGGCAGTGAAACTACTCTAGTATGATATTATAATGTCAGATACATGTGATTATACATTTGTCCAAACCCATAGAATGTACAACACCAAGAGTCAACCCTAATCTAAATTATGAGTTTTGGGTGATAATGATGGTGTTAATGCAGGTCAATCAATTATAACAAATGTACCACTCTGATGGGAGATATTGATAAACAGAAGATTATCCATGTGTCGGGGCAGGGAATATATGGGAAATCTTTGTACCTTCCTCTCAGTTTTGCTGTGAATCTAGAACTGTTCTGAAAAATAATCTTTTTTTGCACATATTTTTTATTGGAGTTCGATTTGCCAACATATAGCACAATACCCAGTGATCATCCCATCAAGTGCCCCCCTCAGTGCCCGTCACCCAGTCACCCCCATCCCCCGCCCATCTCCCCTTCCACTACCCCTTGTTCATTTCCCAGAGTTAGGAGTCTCTCATGTTCTGTCACCCTCACTGATATTTCCCACTCATTTTCTCTCTTTTCCCCCTTATTCCCTTTCACTAATTTTTATATTCCCCAAATGAATGAGACCATATAATGTTTGTCCTTCTCCAATTACTTACTTCACTCGCATCAAATACCCACCATTTGTTTCAACGTGGATGGAACTAAAAAATAATTTCTGATTAAAAAATAAGTGTCAGACTTAGACCTTAACGTTTTCATAATTACATTAAACTGACCAGCCTAAATGCATCAATTAAATGACAGTGGAAGAATAGATTTAACTATAGACCCAACTATATGGTATGTATAAAGAACTCAATGCAAATATAATGACATAAGTAAATTGAAAGTAAACAAGAATATCACTGTACTTTTATTAGTAACAGTAAAAAATTGCAAACAACCAAAATGTCCTTTACTAAAGAAATGGTTAAACTGTGCTTCTTACATATCATGGACTACTACTCAGCAATAAAAACGAGGAAACTCTTGGATACATGCAATAATTTGAATGACTTAAAGGGCATTATTCACAGTGAAAACATCCAATCTCCAAATGTCTCATGTTGTGTAATTCCATGATAAACTTTCTTGAAATAATAAAACTATAGAAATAGAAAACAGGTGGTTTTCAAGGAGCTAGGAATTGTGAAGGGAGAGGGATGAGTATGATTATGAAGAGATAGAGGTAGCACAAGGGAAGTCTTTGTAATGATGGAATAATTCTGTATCATGATTGTGGTGGTGGGCGCACAAATGTTTGGTTGTGAAATATTGGTAGGACTATACTAATACATTGTATCAGTGTCAGTCTCTGGGTTTTGATATGGTGCTATAGTAACCCCTGGGTGAAACTGGATAAAGGGTACACAGGACCTCTCCATACTATCTTTGCAGATTCCTTGAATCTTTAATTACTTCAAAATAAAAAAATTAAAAAGTGAATGCAGACTTCAATTTTTTACAATGTATATTTTCTTAATATCCTGAAAACCTTCCTCATGAAAACAATTAAAGTGCCACATAAGTAAATCAAAATTTCTTTTTAAAAGAAGACTTGTTTATTTATTTTGTGGACAGAGAAGGGGGAGGAGGGGCAGAGTGACCGTGAAAGAGAGAATCCTCAAGCAGACTCCCTGCTGAGTGTGGAGCCCATTACAGGGCTTTATCCCAGGACCCTGAGATCATGACTTGAGCTGAATTCAAGAGTCAGATGCTTAACTGACTGAATCACGCAGGTGCCCCAGTAAATCAAAGTTTCTTAATGCATCGCTTTTTGGCATCCACGTATGGAATTGACAGAAGCGATAAATGAAATGCTAGTGGGAATCCTGGGAAGTAACAGAGTTTCAAAGTTAGCTTTCATCCCTGGGGTTTCTAGAAAATCTTGGAAGCCCAGAGCTTCCATTTTGATGGGAGAACATAGGATTGGAAGTATACAGGATGGAAGATAAAGTCTAGAGCTTGCTCAAAGTAGGGAGTCTAGGGACACCTGCGTGGCTCAGCGGTTGAGCGTCTACCTTCGGCTCAGAGTGTGATCCCGGGGTCCTGGGATTGAGTCCCACATCGGCTCCCTGCGAGGAGTCTGCTTCTCCTTCTGCCTATGTCTCTGCCTCCTCTCTGTCTGTGTATCTGTCATGAATAAATAAACAAAGTCTTTTTTTAAAAAAAGTAAGGAGGGCAGCCCCGGTGGTTTAGCGGTTTAGCATCGCCATCTGCCGGGGGTGTGATCCTGGAGACCCGGGATCCAGTTCCTCATCGGGCTCCCCGCAGGGAGCCTGCTTCTCCCTCTGCCTGTGTCTCTGCCTCTTTGTCTCTGTGTCTTTCATGAATAAATGGGTAAAATCTTTTAAAAAAAGGGGGGGGGGAGTCTAATGGGAGATTAATTAATTAATAGGAGGTTTAATAGAAGGTCCCCTGCCTAGGAACTCACTACATTATCAGTAAAAGGATAAACAGTAATATGCCTGCCAGATAGGATGGTAAGGGAACTTGTTATTGCCTTGGCAATGGGTAGAGGAAAGAAATGCATCCTGAAAAATATTTTTAAATAATATATTTTATAAGGCCCTGGTACCTAGAGCATATAAAGAATTCTTACAACTCAAAAATAAAAGGACATATATTGCAATTAAAAATATGGGCAAAATATCTATTTATTTATGATAGTCACAGAGAGAGAGAGAGAGAGAGAGAGAGAGAGAGAGAGAGAGAGAGGCAGAGACACAGGCAGAGGGAGAAGCAGGCTCCATGCACCGGGAGCCCGATGTGGGATTCGATCCCGGGTCTCCAGGACCACGCCCTGAGCCAAAGGCAGGCGCCAAACCGCTGCGCCACCCAGGGATCCCCTGGGCAAAATATTTAAATAGGCATTTCTCCAAAATATGTATATGAATGACCACCAACTACATGAAAAGAAGCTAAAGGCGCTGCGGTTTGGCGCCGCCTGCAGCCCGGGGTGTGATCCTGGAGTCCCGGAATCGAGTCCCACGTCGGGCTCCCTGCACGGAGCCTGCTTCTCCCTCTGCCTGTGTCTCTGTCTCTCTGTTTCTCTGTCTCTCTCTCTCTCTCTCTCTGTCTCTCTCTCTCTCTCTCTGTGTGTGTCTCTATGAATGAATAAATAAAATCTTTAAAAAAAAAGAAAAGAAGTTAAAGATCATTGGTTATTAGCAAAATGCAAATCAAAACTACAGTTAGGGGCAGCCCGGGTGGCTCAGTGGTTTAGCGCCGCCTTCAGCCCGGGGCGTGATCCTGGAGACCCGGGATTGAGTCCCGCGTTGGGCTCCCTACATGGGGCCTGCTTCTCCCTCTGCCTGTGTCTCTGCCTCTCTCTCTCTCTCTCTCTCTGTGTGTGTCTCTATGAATAAATAAATAACATTTTAAAAACTACAGTTAGATACCACTTCACATCCATTAGGAGGATAGACTGTAAAAGGCAAGTAATAACAATTGTTGGCAAAGACATGGAGAAATTGGGACCTACTGTGGAAAACAGTTTGGCAATTGTTCAAAAAGGTAAACATTGAGTCATTTGTTTGACCCAACAATTCTACTTCTAAGCATACAACCAAGGGAAATGAAAATACATGTTCACACTAAAAGTTGAACATGCATACTTCCAGGAGCATTATTAATAATACCTAGAAGCTAGAAATAACCTAAATGCTCATCAGTGGATGGATAGATAAACACTATGTGGCATATCCATATAATAGAGTATTATTTGACCATACGAAATGAAGTAATGATACAGGCTATATAACATGGATGAAGCTCTTGAAAACAACCTAAGTGAAAGAAGACAGACATGAAAGGCCACTTGTTATACGATCCCATTTATCCGAAAGGTCTGTAATAGGCAAACTTGTAAAATAAGAAAGTAGACTAGTTAGGTGTCTGTGGCTGAGGATGTGGGATTGGAAAGAAATGGGGAGTGAATACTAATGGATACAGGACTACTTACTGGGTTGATGTTCTAATGTTGGCTGTGGTGATATTTGCACAACTGTGAACATACTAAAAAACACTGAATTGTATACTTTAAATTGATGAATTTTGTGGTATGTGAATTATAACTCAATAAAGTTATATGTAAAGTAGTGGATGGTTGGGAGTGTTAGAAACCTCTCATAAACAGCTAACATTTGTATATGCTGAATCCATTTCTTTTTTTTATGGAAGAGGAGAGCTTTCTTTTTTTAAGATTTATTTATTTATTCATGAGAGACACACACACACACAGAGGCAGAGACATAGACAGAAGGAGAAGCAGGCTCCATGCAGGGAACCTGATGTGGGACTCGATCCCAGGACTCCAGGATTATGTCCTGGGCCGAAGGCAGGTGCTAAACTGCTGAGCCACCCACGGATTCCCTAGTAAATCCACTTCTAATTTGAGTAAATGTTATATATCCCCATTGACAGCCTAATTCTGTGTTAGCAGGTCTATCTTTCTCCCATGACAACAAAGTATTCAGGAACCTTGGTGGAAGATCTAAGTCTCCACATACCCCTAGTGCACAGATGAGGAGACTGAGACCTAGAGAAGGGATTGCACTTGTAACTTACTAAGTCAGTGGCAGAGCAGTGACTAGAATGTGAATTTCCTAACCTCTTGTCGAGGGCTTTTAGTCACTGGACAGTTTTTCATTAACCTTATTTTCTTCTGCTTCCCCCCTTTTTTTCTGCCCACCAACAAAGCCCCCCCTCGAAATAAGCCCTTTTAGCTGTTTACTTCGTGAATTTATAAGTAGTTTTTTTCCTTCCCTCCATTTCTTCCTCCCCTTTCTCCTTCCTCTCTACCCCCTTTTCTTCTTTCCTCCTTCCCTTCCCTTCCTGTTTTAAAAAAACAGGCTACTATTTTCTCAGGGAGTGATTTTAAGGGGTTCTTTGGAGTTTACTGTAATCAAGGCCTGACTCTCCCTTTAATCCTCATCATTCCTCAAAGTCTCAAGTTTATCCTCTGGGGTTTGCTTTACAAGCACCATAGGCAGTGAGGATTGCAGACTTGGCAGGGGATAGGGGAAGTCAGGCAAGAAAGGAGTGGGAGAGAGCCGGGGCAATTACTATTCCACACAGGTCTGAGGCAATGCACCTTCTAACTGAGTGTCTTGGTTTCTTAATCTTATTTCCTCCTCTCCTCAGTGCTGCTGAGTGTCTTTACATTCAAAGTGGGAAGTATGCATTTAAATCATTCTGTCTGCTGCTTGGACCAAAGACCGCTATTTTTTTCTCCTTAATAATCTATCTTGTATTTGCAGCCTTTGTTTCTGATTATTTAGAGGGTGACTCATGTCTAGCTGTTGGATGGAGGGAGAGAAGAAACCTTCAGGGGCATGTGATGTGGGTAGGGGATGTGGAGAAACTCATCCATTAATGCCTGAAGTCTTGCTGCAATGCAGCAAGTCCTAAGAAGGCAAATGGGGCCTTAGGTAGGGGTGGGTGCTCTGCAGGGTGATATTGCCCCAACATTGATGTTTTCCACTACTTGGGGGCTTGTGTTCTTTTTACAGAACTAAGTCTGGGCTGACTGTCCAGTTCTGGCTTTCCTGCTGTCTCTCTGATTTTGAGATCCTTGCTTTCACCTTTGCAGAACTTACAGAACACTATTAAATCAGTTTTCTGTATTTGAAATACAATCACAGCAGTGACTATCACCTCCCCTCTTACATACAAAGGGATTGCTTTTCATTGCCTTCCTCAATGCTTCAGTATGGTTAGTCTATTTCTGCAGTCCTGATATTCAGCCTAGAGATCAGGTCTATTCCTCCTTCCTCTTTTCTTTTACCATTTCCTCTTTCTATTATTTTGCCTGGAAGCTGACTAGAGTGGAGGCTGTGCCTGCAGTGGATCCAGAATGGAAAGGACTCCAGGGACCTTGCCTTAGTCAAGGCACAGGCCTGACACTACCTCCCCGCAACTTCTAGCAGCCTTTTTAGGCACCAGATTTTAGCACACAGTGGATAGTGGACATAACTGTGCTTAGTCTCCTCTCTGGTGCAAACATTGTATCATAACCTCTGTCTCCTGGGCCAAAGGGCTTAGGCTGAGTGAGCAGGTCTCTGTCTGGCCAGTCCATGGTCTTTTCAGAGGGTGAGCACTTGAGCACTTGGCATTGTGGCACCTGGAAGAACCTCTAGTAGTGAGGGTACAGCTTAGGAAGGCATGGAGCTCATTTCCTGGATTGGAAAGGGCCTGTTAATATCAGACAGGCTGGAAGAGACTCAGGTAATATCACAAGGAACCCACAAGTTCAGCAAGGTTGCAGAATACAAGATCAATATACAAAAATTAATTGTATTTACATACAACTAAAATAAAAAAAATTGGAAACCCAAAATTAAAAACTTGTTTTCGGGGATCCCTGGGTGGCTCAGCGGTTTAGCGCCTGCCTTTGGCCGAGGGTGCGATCCTGAAGTCCCGGGATCGAGTCCCGCGTCAGGCTCCCTGCATGGAGCCTGCTTCTCCCTCTGCCTGTGTCTCTGCCTCTCTCTCTCTCTATGTCTATCGTGAATAAATAAATAAAATCTTTAAAAAAATAAAAATAAAAACTTCTTTTCAATAGCTCCAAAAATGCAATACTTAGGTAAAAATCTAACAAGAAATGCAAAGGATCTGTATGCTGAAAACACAAAATGCTGATAAGAGAAATCAAGACTTAAATAAATAGTAAGTACAGAAATATACTGTGTACATGGACTGGTAGACTCGATGTAGTGAAGATGTCAATTCTCCCTAAATTGATCTATACATTCAAAGCAATCCAATCAAAATTCCAGCAGGGAGTGAAATAAGTCAATCGGAGAAGGACAAACATTATATGTTCTCATTCATTTGGGGAATATAAAAAATAGTGAAAGGGAATAAAGGGGAAAGGAGAAAAAATGACTGGGAAATATCAGAAAGGGAGACAGAACATGAAAGACTCCTAACTCTGGGAAATGAACTAGGGGTGGTGGAAGGGGAGGTGGGCAGGGGATGGGGGTGACTGGGTGACGGGCACTGAGGTGGACACTTGAAGAGATAAGCACGGGGTGTTATTCTATATGCTGGCAAATTGAACACCAATAAAAAATAAATTTATAAAAAAATAAATTCAAATTAAAGAATAAAAAAAAATTCCAGCAGGATGGTTTTGGATATAAACTAGCTGATTAAACAAGTTTATGGGAAGGCAAAGGAACTAGAATAGCTAAAACAACTATGTAAAAGTAGAATAAAGTTGGAAGAATCACGTTACTTGATTTTAAGATAAGGCTATAGTAATCAAGATGGTATGGTATTGGTGAAAGGATACACACATAAATCAGTAGAACTGATTACAGAGAGCCCAGAGATGGACGCACACAAAGAAGACCAGTAGAGCTTTTTATGAAAGAGTAAGACAATTCAATTGAGACATGTTGGTCGTTTCAATAAGTGGTAATAGAACAATTAGACATTCATATTTTTAAAAAGGAAACAAAAGAAAAAACCTTCTACTTAAACCTCACACTTTATAGTACAAAATAAAGTTAAAAATGTATCATAGATCCAAATGTTAAGTGGAAACTGTAAAAATTTTAAAGAAAACATCAGAGAACATCTCATGACCTGGAGGTAGACTTCCTTAAAAATCAAAAACTTTTGCTCTGAGAAAAACAGAATAAAAAGTCAAGCTACTAAAGTCAAGACTGTTAGAAAATATTTGCAAATCATATATACAACAAAAGGCTTGTATCCAGAATATATAAAAGTTTTTCAAAACTCAAAATTTAGAAAGCAAATGCCCAATTTTAAAAATGGGCAAGTGATCTTGATAGACACATCACCGAAGTGGAGATATGGATGGCAAACATGCACATGGAAATTGTTCTACATTAATGAAGAGAAATGCAAATTAAAATTAAGATGAGGGGGGTGGGATCCCTGGGTGGCTCGGCGGTTTAGCACCTGCCTTCGGTCCAGGGCATGATCCTGGGGTCCCGGGATCAAGTTCCACATCGGGCTCCCTGCATAGAGCCTGCTTCTCCCTCTCCCTGTGTCTCTGCCCCTCCGTCTCTCTCGTGTGCGCACGCTCTCTCTCTCTCTGATGAATAAATAAAATCTTTTAAAAAAATAAAATTAGATGAGGTAACACAACATATATTTGAGAATGACTAAAATTTTAAAAATTACTGACATTACTAAATGTTAGCAAGGATAAATAGCAACTTGAACTCTCATATATCACTGGTCAGAATGTAAAATGATACAGCCTCTGTGGAAAATGATTTGGTAATTTCTTCTAAACATACACACACTAGATGACTCAGCAATGCCACTCCTGGAAGAAGTAAAAACTTATGTTCACACAAAAACCTACCTGTGAATGTTTATGGCAGCTCCATTCATATTTGCCAAAATCTGTTCATTTTTTGCCCAAACGTCCTTCAATGGGTGAATGGATAAATAAACTGTGGTGCACCCATACAATGGGTTACTACTCAGCAACAGAAAAGTAATGAGCTATTGATACACACAACAACTTGGGTGAACGTCAAATGCAATTTCCTGAGTGAAAGAAACCAGTCTCGATAAATTACATGCTCTGTTCTTCCATTTCTATAACATTTTTGAAAAAGACAAAACTACAGTAAAAGAAAACAGATGAGTGGTTGTCAAAGTTAGGTGCTGGGGGAAAGTATGACTATAAATGAATAACACATGAGAGGTTTTTTGAGGGGAGGGTTTGATGATACAGTTTTATATCTTGGTTGTGGTTACATGAATCCATATATCACTTTTAGTTGTATACCAAAAGAAAGAAATATTTTTACTGTTTGAAGTTTTAAAAAATAAAAACATAGAAAGCTAGAGTGACTATATTAATATGAGATAAAGTTAACTTTATAAGAAGGAAATTTACCATGGATAAAAGGAACATCACATGATGATAAAAGAATCAATTCACCAAGAAAACATAATAATCCTAAGTGTGTATACACCTGAAAGCAGAGCTTCAAAATATAAGAAAAAAAGTCTGATCCAGCTGAAAGAAAAAATAGTCACATCAACAATTACATTTGGAGACTCAACACTCTCTTCTCTGAGTAAATGACAGAAATAAACATCTTTGCAAAGTTCTGGGGAAGCAGAAGCAACATATGTAAAGAAAATGAGCCAAGCTCCATACTCTTGCTGAGAGCACTTGAATGTGATCTGAGGATACCTGAATGTGAACTAGTACGGCCGCTCTAGAGAACTGTGTAGAGGTTCCTCAAAGAGTTAAAAATAGGGCTACCCTACGACCCAGCAATTGCGCTACTGGGGATTTACCCCAAAGATACAGATGCAGTGAAAAGCCGAGACACCTGCACCCCAATGTTTATAGCAGCAATGTCCACAATAGCCAAACTGTGGAAGGAGCCTCGGTGTCCGTCAAAAGATGAATGGATAATGAAGATGTGATTTATGTATACAATGGAATATTCCTCAGCCATTAGAAATGACAAATACCCACCATTTGCTTCAATGTGTATGGAACTGGAGGGTATTATGCTGAGTGAAGCAAGTCAATTGGAGAGGGACAATCATTATGATTTCACTCATTCAGGGAATATAAGAGATAGAGAACAGGATTATAGGGGAAAGGAAGCAAAATGAGTGGGAAAAATTAGACAGGGTGACAAAACATGAGAGGCTCCTAACTCTGGGAAATGAACAAGGGGTGGTGGAAGGGGAGGCATGTGACGGGGTGGGGTGACTGAGTGATGAGCACTGAGGAGGGCACTTGATGGGATGAGCACTGGGTACTATACTATATGTTGGCAAATTGAACTTCAGTAAAAAAAAAAAAGGAAGCCTGGGCAAGAAGATAAAGAAGGCCCACCATATTTCTTGGAGTGGAGATATATCAGGTAAAGCACTAGTAAGAGCCTCTTTTCAAATGAGAATTTAAATCAGGTCTGGAAAGAAGAGACAGGGATAGTAGGTTGGAGGGAGGGTAGCCAATTCCTTGCTGAGAATAGAGACTAGTCAAGTGGGCAGAAAGATAACGTGTGCTTATGTGTGTCTGGGTTGGAGTGGGAGTAGGAGAGGGAGTGGGCAATGAGGAGTTTGGAAAATAAATGGGATGATAACTTATGCTGAGAGTGCAGAGGTTAGGGCACTATTTGCTGTTGGCATTGCTGGAAACCTAGACTGCAAAAGTAGCAGTCAGTGCACTGGGCACATTGGAGTCCATACAGATAGGTGTCTGTGCAGGAGCAGGAGAGAATTCATGTCTGAAGAAGGGTCTTCTAGCACACAGATTTCCTATCTGTGCTCAGGAAGACACCAGCATTCTGTGGATGGGTGTCAAGGTCCACTTTGTGGGGTTAGGCAGGACTTTAGGATTATAGTCCTCACTTCAACAGTTCAACCAGACTGCTCTGCCTTGCTCATGTTCATGGAGTGGATTTCTGTGTGAAGGCTTCAGTCAATAAAGGAGGTCCTACATCTAAAATCTTGATGACCACAGTCCACAAGGTAAATGACACATCACAGAACCCTAGCCTCTAGATACCTGAGTCAAAGGGTGTCTCCAGGCCCCCGATCTGCTTATTATGAGCAACTTCTGTTACTGAAGAGCTGCCAACTGCCTAAAACTCACAGAGGAGGTTTGAAAAGATTGTGTCTGGATATGGGGGAAGGCGGAGAGTAAGCTCAGTTTTGCCAAAGTCTGCCAAGAGTAAAATCCTAACACATGATCTGACACAGCAGATGTGAGATTGAAAGGTCATTATTTTAACTGTATATATGAGCCACAAACACCAAGAATATATATATATATTTTTTTAATGCCCTGAAATTGATTTTCTGGTTGAGTATTTTCTCCCCTTAACGTCTTTCCCAGTATTTATTTATTTATTTTTTTATAATAAATTTATTTTTTATTGGTGTTCACTTTACCAATATACAGAATAACACCCAGTGCCATTCCCCCTAGTGCCGCCCTTAGTGCCCGTCACCCATTCACCCCCACCCCCCACACTCCTCCCCTTCCACCACCCCTAGTTCGTTTCCCAGAGTTAGGAGTCTCTATGTTCTGTCTCCCTTTCTGGTATTTCCCACACATTTCTTCTCCCTTCCCTTATTATCCCTTTCACTATTATTTATATTCCCCAAATGAATGAGAACATATAATGTTTGTCCTTCTCCGGTTGACTTACTTCACTCAGCATAATACCCTCCAGTTCCATCCACGTTGAAGCAAATGGTGGTATTTGTCGTTTCTAATGGATGAGGAATATTCCATTGTATACATAGACCACATCTTCTTTATCCATTCATCTTTCGATGGACACCGAGGCTCCTTCCACAGTGTGGCTATTGTGGCCATTGCTGCTATAAACATCGGGGTGCAGGTGTCCCGGCGTTTCATTGCATCTGTATCTTTGGGGTAAATCCGCAACAGTGCAATTGCTGGGTGGTAGGGCAGGTCTATTTTTAACTGTTTGAGGAACCTCCACACAGTTTTCCAGAGTGGCTGCACCAGATCACATTCCCACCAACAGTGTAAGAGGGTTCCCTTTTCTCTGCATCCTCTCCAACATTTGTGGTTTCCTGCCTTGTTAATTCTCCCCATTCTCACTGGTGTGAGGTGGGATCTCATTGTGGTTTTGATTTGTATTTCCCTGATGGCCAGTGATGCGGAGCATTTTCTCATGTGCATGTTGGCCATGTCTATGTCTTCCTCTGTGAGATTTCTCTTCATGTCTTTTGCCCATTTCATGATTGGATTGTTTGTTTCTTTGGTGTTGAGTTTAATAAGTTCTTTATAAATCTTGGAAACTAGCCCTTTATCTGATACGTCATTTGCAAATATCTTCTCCCATTCTGTAGGTTGTCTTTGAGTTTTGTTGACCGTTTCTTTTGCTGTGCGGAAGCTTCTTATCTTGATGAAGTCCCAATAATTCATTTTTGCTTTTGTTTCTTTTGCCTTCGTGGATGTATCTTGCAAGAAGTTACTGTGGCCGAGTTCTAAGAGGGTGTTTCCTGTGTTCTCCTCTAGGATTTTGATGGAATCATGTCTCACATTTAGATCTTTCATCCATTTGAGTTTATATTTGTGTATGGTGCAAGAGAGTGGTCTAGTTTCATTCTTCTGCATGTGGATGTCCAATTTTCCCAGCACCATTTATTGAAGAGACTGTCTTTCTTCCAATGGATAG
Organism: Canis lupus baileyi; assembly: GCF_048164855.1. Classification (NCBI taxonomy): domain Eukaryota; kingdom Metazoa; phylum Chordata; class Mammalia; order Carnivora; family Canidae; genus Canis; species Canis lupus. Next base: position 3,182,214 of record NC_132876.1, read on the forward strand.
TCTTTCCTCCTTTATCGAATATTAGTTGACCATAAAGTTCAGGATCCACTTCTGGGTTCTCTATTCTGTTCCACTGATCTATGTGTCTGTTTTTGTGCCAGTACCACACTGTCTTGATGACCACAGCTTTGTAGTACAACCTGAAATCTGGCATTGTGATACCCCCAGATATGGTTTTCTTTTTTAAAATTCCCCTGGCTATTCAGGGTCTTTTCTGATTCCACACAAATCTTAAAATAATTTGTTCTAACTCTCTGAAGAAAGTCCATGGTATTTTGATAGGGATTGCAATAAACGTGTACATTGCCCTGGGTAACATTGACATTTTCACAATATTAATTCTTCCAATCCATGAGCATGGAATCTTTTTCCATCTCTTTGTGTCTTTCTCAATTTCTTTCAGAAGTGTTCTATAGTTTTTAGGGTATAGATCCTTTACCTCTTTGGTTAGGTTTATTTCTAGGTATCTTATGCTTTTGGGTGCAATTGTAAATGGGATTGACTCCTTAATTTCTCTTTCTTCAGTCTCATTGCTAGTGTATAGAAATGCCACTGACTTCTGGGCATTGATTTTGTATCCTGCCATGCTACCAAATTGCTGTATGAGTTCTAGTAATCTTGGGGTGGAGGCTTTTGGGTTTTCTACGTAGAGTGTCATGTCATCTGCGAAGAGGGAGAGTTTGACTTCTTCATTGCCAATTTGAATGCCTTTAATGTCTTTTTGTTGTCTGATTGCTGAGGCTAGGACTTCCAGTACTATGTTGAATAGCAGTGGTGAGAGTGGACATCCCTGTCTTGTTCCTGATCTTAGGGGAAAGTCTCCCAGTGCTTCCCCACTGAGAATGATATTTGCTGTGGGCTTTTGGTAGATGGCTTTTAAGATGTTGAGGAATGTTCCCTCGATCCCTACACTCTGAAGAGTTTTGATTAGGAATGGATGCTGTATTTTGTCAAATGCTTTCTCTGCATCTAATGAGAGGATCCTATGGTGCTTGGTTTTTCTCTTGCTCTTATGAGGAATCACATTGATTGTTTTACAAGTGTTGAACCAGCCTTGTGTCCTGGGTATTTATCAATCCTACTTGGTCATGGTGAATAATTTTTTAATGTACTGTTGGTTCCTATTGGCTAGTATCTTGTTGAGAATTTTTGCATCCATGTTCATCAGGGATATTGGTCTGTAATTCTCCTTTTTGGTGGGGTCTTTGTCTGGTTTTGGAATTAAGGTGATGCTGGCCTCATAGAACGAATTTGGAAGTACTCCATCTCTTTCTATCTTTCCAAACAGCTTTAGTAGAATAGGTAGGGTTTCTTCTTCAAATGTTTGATAGAATTCCCCTGGGAAGCCATTCGGCCCTGGACTCTTGTGTCTTGGCAGGTTTTTGATGACTGTTTCAGTTTCCTCCCTGGTTATTGGCCTATTCACGTTTTCTATTTCTTCCTTTTCCAGTTTTGGTAGTTTGTGGCTTTCCAGGAATGCGTCCATTTCTTCTAGATTGCCTAATTTATTGGCGTATAGCTGTTCATAATATGTTTTTAAAATCGTTTGTATTTCCTTGGTGTTGGTAGTGATCTCTCCTTTCTCATTCATGATTTTATTAATTTGAGTCTTCTCTCTCTTCTTTTTAATAAGGCTGGCTAATGGTTTATCTATCTTATTAATTCTTTCAAAGAACCAACTCTTGGTTCTGTTGATCTGTTCCACAGTTCTTCTGGTCTCGATTTCGTTGAGTTCTGCTCGAATCTTTATTAACTCTCTTCTTCTGCTGGGCGTAGGATCTATTTGCTGTTTTTTTCTCTAGCTCCTTTATGTGTAAGGTTAGCTTTTGTATTTGAGTTCTTTCCAGTTTTTTAATGGATGCTTGTATTGCGATGTATTTCCCCCTTAGGACTGCTTTTGCTGCATCCCAAAGATTTTGAATGGTTGTAGCTTCATTCTCATTATTTTCCATGAATCTTTTTAATTCTTCCTTAATTTCCTGGTTGACCCTTCATCTTTCAGCAGGATGGTCCTTAACCTCCACGTGTTTGAGGTCCTTCCAAACTTCTTGTTGTGATCTAGTTCTAATTTCAAGGCATTATGGTCTGGGAATATGCAGGGGACAATCCCAATCTTTTGGTATCGGTTCAGACCCGATTTGTGACCCAGTATGTGTTCTATTCTGGAGAAAGTTCCATGTGCACTTGAGAAGAATGTGTATTCAGTTGAGTTTGGATGTAAAGTTCTGTAGATATCTGTGAAATCCATCTGGTCGAGTGTATCGTTTAAAGCTCTCATTTCTTTGGAGATGTTCTGCTTAGAAGACCTATCGAGGGATCCCTGGGTGGCGTAGCGGTTTGGCGCCTGCCTTTGGCCCAGGGCGCGATCCTGGAGATCCGGGATCGAATCCCACGTCGGGCTCCCAGTACATGGAGCCTGCTTCTCCCTCTGCCTGTGTCTCTGCCTCTCTCTCTCTCACTGTGTGCCTATCATAAATAAATAAAAATTTAAAAAAATACCTATTGAATATAGAAAGAGCTAGATTGAAGTCACCAAGTATAAGTGTATTATTATCTAAGTATTTCTTCACTTTGGTTATTAATTGATGTATATATTTGGTAGCTCCCACATTTGGGGCATATATATTGAGGATTGTTAAGTCCTCTTGTTGGATAGATCCTTTAAGTATGATATAGTGTCCCTCTTCATCTCTCACTACAGTCTTCGGGGTAAATTTTAGTTCATCTGATATAAGGATGGCTACCCCTGCTTTCTTTTGAGGACCATTTGAATGGTAAATGGTTCTCTAACCTTTTATTTTCAGGCTGTAGGTGTCCTTCTGTCTAAAATGAGTCTCTTGTAAACAGCAAATAGATGGGTCCTGCTTTTTTATCCAATCTGAAACCCTGCGCCTCTTGATGGGGTCATTAAGCCCGTTCACGTTCAGAGTTACTATTGAGAGATAGGAGTTTAGTGTCATCATGATATCTATTCAGTCCCTGGTTTTGTGGATTCTTCCATTGGACTTCTTAAAGGGGAATTTTAAGAGTCCCCCTTAAAATTTCTTGCAGAGCTGGTTTGGAGGTCACATATTCTTTCAGTTCCTGCCGGTCTTGAAAGCTCTTTATCTCTCCTTCCATTTTGAATGAGAGCGTTGCTGGATAAAGTATTTTTGGTTGCATGTTCTTCTCATTTAGGACCCTGAATATATCCTGCCAGCCCTTTCTGGTCTGCCAGGTCTCTGTGGAGAGGTCTGCTGTTACCCTAATACTCCTCCCCATAAAAGTCAGGTATTTCTTGTCTCTTGCTGCTTTAAGGATCTTCTCTTTATCTTTGGAATTTGCAAGCTTAACTATTAAATGTCGAGGTGTTGAACGGTTTTTATTGATTTTAGGCAGGGATCTCTCTATTTCCTGGATCAGCTATGATTTGTTCAAATACATATTCTGGCCCTCTGTCCCTTTCGGCGCCCTCGGGAAAGAAAAGAGAAAAAGAAAAAAGAAAAAAAGGAAGAAAAAAACAAAAAAAAAAGAGAAGAAAAAGAAAGGGAAAAAAGGGTGGGGAAGCAAACAGAAATCAAAAAGCAAAAAAGAAAAAAAGAAAAAAAAAAAAACCACGGGCGAGTATCTTCTAATTCTGTTATCTTTAAGTCCTTTGACTTCCCCTGGAACTTGTCCGTCTAGCTGGTCTTCTGGGGGAGGGGCCTGTTGTGTTGATTTTCAGGTGTTAGCACTTGGGGGAGCTGCTCTGCCCCCTGCCTGGTGCAGGGCTCACTGGGGGTTGTTTACCCCGTGAGGCCCCAGGAGGAACAACCCCAGTGGCGGCGGCCAGCTCTGGAGCCCTGGATTCAGCTCCCGCAGTAACTACAGAGCTCTCCGTCTGCAGGGGCCTGGAGGCTCCGGGGGCGGGGCCGCTGATCTGTTCAGCTTGGGGCAGGAGCGTCCTTGGGGTCCTGGGCCCTCCCGGCCTTTGCCTGTCCCAGGGGGAGGCCGGGTCCTGGGCCGTTTCCCTGGAGCCCTGTGCTCCCGGGCCTGCGCTGTTGGATTTGCGCTCCCGGTCTCGCAGCCGCCTCTCTGCGGAGCCTCCACCCGAGCCCCTCCGAGATGCTCCCGGGTCCAGCCCTCTAGGGAGCTCGGCGCACTCTTGCCGGGGCACAGGTGTCTTAGTGTCCCAGGGAGCCTGAGGGCATCCCCGCCCTCCTGGGGTCCTGCTCTAACTCCCTGCAAGAGCCTTTCCGCCCGGGAAGGTTGGTGCAGCTCCTGCTTCTCCGGGACGGTGCTTTCCTGTCCTGGGGGCACTCGCCCCGGCCTCAGCCCGGCTCCTCGGGGGCCCCTCCCCCTTGGATGCCTTTTGTTTCTTTATTTCTTTTTCCCTGTCTTCCTACCTTGATAGAAGCGTGAACTCTTCTCACTGTAGCATTCCAGCTATTCCCTCTTTAAATCTCAGGCTGAATTCGTAGATTTTCAGAATGATTTGAAGGTTATCTAGGTAATTTGGTGGGGAAAGGTGATTTGGGGACCCTACTCTTCTGCCATCTTGCCCCTCCTCAGACTCTTTCCCAAATTTAATCTGTACGGTTAGTTGCCAGTTGTGTCTGCTGGAGAGAAGACTATACTTTAGCATGTAGGATACTATCAATGCAACACTTTTTTAAACCTAAACCTATGGTCTCAAATTACCCGTACTGATGCAGCCTAAAAATGCCCAGCCTAAGCTTCTCTCCTGTTAGACCTCTGTTTCCTACTACTCACTGGACAGCCCCATCTGGAAAGCTGGCAAGGGCTCATCACTTACAAGGTTCACCCTGTCTCCTCCAACCTTTCCTCAACAACTCACCACAAATTTTTCTTCTCTTATCCTCATTCACTGACGAGAGTTAGAGTTTCTGCCAAGTGAGAAACCCCACAATTCAGGGTCATTAGAGACTCTCCCCACCACATCAATCTACCAACTATCTAAAACACTTTCACATCAAATTACTCACCATCCTCCCACTCAGGCTGAATTAAGTGCTTTGTCATGTTATTTTGCTTTGCTTACTTGATATTCTTTCTCAGCATATGTTCAATAAATCTTTGCTGGATGAATGATGAATCAATCAAGTTGCTAGATAGGATCATTCACAGACTCAAAATGTGGAGCATGCCCCCTGCCTGGGCCTTCCACCTTCATGGATAAAACTCACAGTTCTCCAACTGCTCACATAACCTGAGAATTCGCAAGGGAAACTAAAATTGAGGGTATCACCATGGACGTCTCTTCCCAGTTCCAAACACCATCTTGGAGGTGGGGATGCTCTCCACAGGATGGTCCATGGTGCTTCCTTCCTAGGAAACGTGGTCTATCAGGAGATTCCCCAGCCCATGCATGCGCCTTCTCCTGCCCTGGAACCCACCCTTCCTCACCAGTTGAATAAGAAAAGGCGCCATCTCCACAGGATTCCCACCCACCCCACAAACATGTGCACCTTGGGCCAGTCCGGTGACACAGGCCAGCCATCATGCCACAGCACGTGACTCGCGCCCCTGCTACGCCACGACCTCAAAAGCCCCGGGAGGCCTCCTGAGCCAGGGACACTATCATTACACAGTAGGTGCTCAACCAAACACGACTACATGATTTGTTATGACAACTGACTTTATCGCTGGGAGGAGTTTCTGAGGTCACATTTGCCTTGGAATTCTTTGAACTTTTTCAAGCATCTCTTGTGTGACACCTACTTCCAAATACTTCCAAATACAGGACCACGTCTAGTTTTCAAATGATTCTGTAATCTCAGCGGGGACGATTCGCTTTATGCATTTAATGGCCAGAGGCTACTACAGAGTAAGGTTCTGTGTCGGGGGAGAGAAGGTGATTCCTACCTGTTCTACACGGACCAGTGATGACTCATTAGCGGGCCAGGTCCAAGAGGTAGACAGAAGAACATGAGGGGAAAACCAGGGGAAGGCGCTGTCATTCGGGAAAGTGCTAAGTCTGGAAACATTGCCAGCACCTGGGCAGCCAGTTCCCGAAGACCTCTGGGGCTCAGACAGAAGAACTCTAGGTTAACGAGCCCACAGACACGCCCCAAATCCTGTTTGATTCTCAGTGTCACCTGCCTTCCTTAGCCCGGGTCTCGGAACCTTCACCACGGTATACTTCCTTTTGTCACCTGGGAGACACCACGCTGTCCTCACTCCTGATGTAGGAGTCAGAAAGCTGGCCACAGGCTGGGCAGGGAGGGGACAGCGTGGACTCGACATGGCTTCACACCAGGGTTGTAGTCTCCATCTCATCACTCACCAGCCATGTGATCCTGGGAAAAGGACCAACCCTGAGAGCCTCGGGGTTGTCACCTGGGAAGTACGTGGTTTGGAGCTGCCCCACCCCGTCGGACGGCAGGAATGTGTGTCGGGGATGGGAAGCACCTTGCAAGGCACCTGGCATATATTGGAACCTGGATGAACGGCAGCTATGTTGAATGCTGTCCTGTCCTGACCCCGGGGCCTCCCGCGCTCTCCTCTGGGATAGGTTTTGTTAGCCCGGCCAGAGTTAGAGTACCTGCAGCTCAACCTGACCTGGAACAGCTAATCGGCCAGAGAGGGTGCTTCAAATGAAACTCAATCCATTTTCTAAATCAGGGGCTGTATGTGGGCTATAGGAGGCTATGTGTGGAACTTGGGTGCGGGGAGTTGTCCCAGCTGGATACAACACAGAGGTGCGACAAGCCTACAGTTCGAGTCAAAGACCGACTCCTTCCCTCCCTCCCGGCTGCCCTTGCACCCAAACCACTGCTTTCCTTCAATTCTCCCCACCCAAACCTAGACCTTGCTGACGTACAGCTGTCCCAGTGACACTCAAGATAACCAAATTAAAAGTCTTTTTGATGCCGTGGGTTCTGACTTTCCATGGTCAGGAACAAGACAGTCAGTCGAGAGTCTTCGGGGCTCCACTTCAAGGAATATAGGACTGTGTTCCTCCGGAAATCCTTGCACAGGATGCATATAAAACACCTAGTCTGTGCACTGTGTTCCACTGCCCTGGGACCAGAGTGCAGGACAGCTTCCTCTCCTGCCCCTGGAAGACATAACTCTCTGGTTCGTCCATGATCCAGAAGGAAATTCTCAGAGCAATTGACCATGTTAGACTTTGCTCCCACCCCTAAGACACCCTGTCTCCATGTACGGGCGTGTCACCCCTCAACATCATGGTCATCAGCTGCACACAAGGAGTCACTGTGACGAGAGAACCCCAGCCACGGGGGCCTTGGCCCCTGCAGAGCCTGGCCCGGGAGCCGCCCCACCCCCTCATCCTTCTGCCACTTGGGGCTGGCAGGCTGGCCCAGGTCTCAGGGCACCCCTCCCCGCCTTCCTGCAGGACACCGGCCGCTAGACACAGTCCCCAAAGGCTGCATGGCCCCAGGGCCCTCGTGTCCTCACTGCTCACACACAGGGCCTTGCAGGGAACAGAGCTCAGCCGCTGTGGGGCTGTGAGGGAGCCGCCAGCAGGGCTCCCCTGGCCTCAGACAGGACCCTTCTCTCACTTTCCCGAAAAACCAAGTGAATGCACGAGCGCACATCTATGTTACTTTGGAAAAATGACACACGGCACGGGTAAGAAGCAAAAGTGAACAAGGTTTATTTTCCTATTTCCACGCTCCAGCTCTTGCCTGCTCCACTCCTGGCCTTTCCAACAGATTCCAACGCCATTGCCCTGTGATTTTAACCACAACTCAAACAAAGAGCAAAGAGGGAAGGTCTCCCAACTTGTTTACAGGACATGACAAAACTGTTAACTCTTGAACTGGGGAAGTATGAACACAAAGGGGTGTGTGTCACTGACACACTGGGCTGAGGAAACCTTCTATCCCAAGGAACAAACATGGAGAGCTTCCTCAAAGAAACCAAGCTCTGTATTTCAGGGTGTTGCAGAGCCCAGGCCCCCAGAGAGGCTCTTGGCCATACTTTCCCCCAACCTGCCCTGACCCTTAACTGCTTAGAACGCCCAGGACTTTCTCTTTACACACCAAACAGGACAACACTGGGAGGAAGCACCCTAAGGCCTCCCTTCATGCCGGCCCCACCAAAGCTTGGAAAGGGCCTGGCCGCCTCTGGGGCTGTGGCCCCCTCTTCCTTATCTCAGAATCTGTTCACACAGGGCCAGGGAGGAAACCATGAGGCTGCTACTGACCTGGAACGCGTAGTCCATGACCTGAAACTTGCTGGTTTCCACATGGGCCCTGGGCCCCCACAGGAACTCATAGCGGGCAGGGTTACTGCCCACCACTGGCCGGCACTCCAGGTAGCCTTCCTGCACCCAGACATTGGTGAGGAGGTCCCTGGGCTCCCCATAGATGATGTGCTCCTGGCCATCGTATACCTCCATGACCCTCAGCGCCTCCCACACCTCCTCCTCAGGGGCACAGTCGTCCTCCAGGACGATCAACCCTAGGACCAGCCCCAGGAGGCTAGTCTTGGGCAGGCCCCCCTGACCGCTCACCATCCCATCCCAGGTGAGGCCCAGGATGATGTTGAGGTGATAACAGTGCTCGCTGGGATCCACTTCTATCACGTCTAGGCCAAGGACCAGCCGCAAGCAGCGGGATGCTTGGCTCAAGATGACGGGGAAGTCGTCCTGGAATTCTGGGGTGATGACCTCCAGCATCTCTGCCTTGCTGATGGGCTGCTTGATGCGATACTTGAGGAGCAGTAACATCACCAGCGCAGCCGTCTTCATGTGGAAACTGCCCTCGGGCTGCTCATCTTCCTGCTGTTCAGGTGGGGATGAACCCACCTCCTCTGGGCTGCTGGGGACAGCAGGTTGGGGCTGGCCAAGGCCACCCGATGCCCCACCACGGGGGTACGGGTCAGCATCTTCCTGCCCTTCACTTCCACTTGCAACCACCTCCCCTGGGCTGTTGGGGCCAGCAAGCTGGGGCTGGCCAAGGCCACTGGCTGCCCCATCATAGGGGAAGGAGTTGGCACTCTGAGAGCTCTGGAGAGGACTCAGGGACCCCTCAAGAGCAGACCCCTCCTGTGGGGTGCCAGGTAACACACCAGACAAGGAGAAGTAAGGGGAGGAGGACAGAGAGGGAGATGGGGGAGATGGAACCTGCCCCTCCTCCTCCTCCTGAGCCCTGGACTGCTGGGTATCCAGCAGGCCCTGCGCCTCTTCCGGGTCTTCTCCCAGCTCCCAAAGCTCATTGCTCTTCCCGAGGGACATGGTGTCAGATTCGGGCTGAAACTGAAGAGACAGGAGGGAAGGCCTGTCAGGGGGCAGCCCGGCCAAGAGACCCTGAGGTGCCAGGGCTGACAGGGGGCTGTGCCGGGCTCCCCTGCAGAGGGCTCCCCTGTGTTGGGCTGGGAGAGCCCCTGACACCAGGCTCAGAGAGAGCGTGCACCTCACCTGGACAAGTGGCTCTGGCCCACGCGTCCTCAGCTCTGTGTCCTGAGGGACCCCCGCCTCAGACCCAGGCCTCTGCTGCCAGTTCTGGAAGTCCCTGCAGGAGGGAAGGAGGAGGCACCTCAGGGTGCAGACTGCCAGCCCAGCCCTGGGGCCCAGTGTGGACAGGAGGGCTGGCTCGCATTCTGAGAGGTCCCCGGCAGTCCAGGTGGGGCAGTCCCCCACTGGGCCTCTCAAGGGACTGCCCTGGCCCTGTCCCTCTCAGGCCAAAGTGTCCCTGCAAGAACACAGGGCCCCGACACTCCACAGAAGGAAGCCAGGGGCCCAGCCATGGCCACACCTGCCAATGTCTCCAGTACTGGTCCTGGATCATGCACAAGGGATGGGCCAGCTCTGGCTTCCATCTGGGCTGGGATGGGGCACCTCTGGGTCTTTACCTGGACCCCACACAAGGCCTGGGAAGACTCCCCAGCTGGCCCTGAAACACCCGCCTGGTTCCTTGCAAGACCCCCTGCTACGACCTGCCACCAGCCAAAGTCCAGAGAAATCAGTCGGCCCACCCATCCTGCCTCTCCCCATGGCCCACACACGTGGCCGGGGTGGCCTGGTCCCTAGGGATCCTGTTGTGGGAGGCATCCCCTCATTTCTCACCTCGACCCCCGCCAGGGCTGGGAACAGGACCAGAGGGCACCTACCTCCTCTGCTGACCTGAGTCCAGACCCTCAGGCCCAGGCCCTCCCCTCCCTGAGCCCAGGAATCTGAACAAGAGGAGGGGCTCTGTGGCACAGGCCCCGCCCCGGGTTCCTTCCCAGGGTTGCCAGGGAGGGGCACCCAGATTTCTGGGACATCCCCTCCTGGGCTTGAGGGCTGGCTTGGGAGCCACTCACCCCTTCAATGTGGGGTGGGCGGGGGTCCCCGCACTGACTCTTGGCAGGCCCTAGGACTCCTGGGTATCTATCCCCTAGGTGGGCTTCCTCCCAAGCCCTGACTGGGAGCTCTCCCAGTGGGGTCCTCACCTCCCTGAGAACTGGGAGAGGAGCAGGAGGAGGTACCCTGTTGTGTCCTGTGTCCCCGTCCAGGCGGGTCACAGTCGCAAACCCCCCACCAAGTCCCCCAGCAAGATCAGGAAGGGCTGGCCTGGATTCTGGCCCCTCAGTCCTGGGGCGCGAATGCCCTCAGGCTCCTGGGAGGGTCCTCAGCATTATCCTGCCAGGGCCTGCTCTTCCTCCGGGCCCCTAACCTCCCATAGAGGACACGTGCCCCTCACACCAAGACCTCACCCTCCCCAGGTCAGCCCACCTTCCTGCCGCCCACCCGCCCCAGGGACAGCATGCCATTGAGGTCCAGCGCTCTCCCATCCTCCGTGGGCTGCCCACAGGGCAGGGCCTCACTCCGACCCACTCTGCTGCACTGGCTTCTTCGTTCACCTGCTGGGTGGGGCAAGCCAGGGTGTCCCCAAGGTCCTCACCCTGACTTCCCACAGGTTGTGTGCCCTCCACACACACCCTCACCCCAACCACCCCCAAGGCCCTGCTCCTTTGAAGCACAAGCCCTCAGGCTCTAACACCCACAGGTGGACATCAGGACGGCAGCTGGGCTTATCCTACAACAGGGCCTCCTGCCTCCTTCCTCCCTGGACTGCACGTGCTAGGGCCCAGGGTCCATCAGTCCTCCCTCTGGTCCTCACCTTCAATCCCACCAGGCCCCGGGCTGGCCCCCAGCCTGCTCCTTCCACCAAGCCCCCAGGCTCTAGGAGACTTGGCTGGCAAACCAGGGCATGCCCCAGGTGGTCATCGGCCCCGGGGAACCCCAGGACCCAGTCTAGGCTGCGTTCCTAGGGCTGCAGTTCCCCTGTGGTCCTGGCCTTGGCCGCCAGCCACACGTGGGCCATTGTCCCCCACCCAACCCGACCCCACCCGCCCACACCCTGGAGGCAGTGCTCCAGCCCAATGGCCAGTGTGGGAGGCCCTGTCGCACCAGGCAGCTCGGGACTTGTCCACCCCCTGCAGCCTCCCGAGGCTGAAGCAGAGGCAGGGTCTCGGTGCTGGGGGCTCCCTGCGAACCCACTCCCTCGGGGGTCTCAGTCCCTCGGGGGTCCTCGCCTCCAGTCCTGGCTGACCCCAGTCCTCTCGGGCAGCCATCCCGAGGCCCGGCCGCTCACACCAAGGCCCTCCCCTCCGCCCGGACCCCACCGGGGACAGGGAGTGACCGTCTTTCCATCAGGACCAGGACCCAGCCCGGGGGCCTCCCAGGGCTCACAGAGGGGGCTGAGCTGGGGGGCGGGGGACAGGCTCCCTGGGCCCTTCTTCCCCCCTTGCTGGCGGGGCTCCCTGGGTGCCTGGGCCTCTGCCTGGCTCCACTGCCTGCCGGCCCATCGGCTCCCAGACACGGACACGAGGGGCGGGCAGAGCTTCGGGGACCCGGATGCGCCGGTCGGGATATGCACACAGACACGCGGCGTGGCCCCGTCCCGCACTCGGCCTGCCTCCCGGGACTGACTCTGGGCTGGGGTGCGGGGTCCGTCCGTCCTCCATGGACATCCTCGCCTGGAACCCAGCAGGACCTGGGCCCACCGTCTGCCCCCTCAGGGAGGCCCTGCTCTGAACACCAGCCCCCTGGTCTCTCAGAGCCCGGATGCGGAAGTGGGGCCTCACCACGTGTTCCCATCCCCCACCCACGACCTTCCCGGGACTGACTCTGGGCTGGGGTGCGGGGTCCCCCGGGCCTCTTCCGCATCCTCACGGGGATTCCCAGCAGCACCCGGGGCCCTCCCCTCTGCCCACGTGTCCTAGGCCCTGCTCCTGACGCCAGGGGCCCCCAGTGCCTCAGGAGGCCCGGATGTGGAAGTCTGAGCACCCATACTCCCACGTGAGAGCAGGTACCCATCCCCACGGGGGCCTCACAGCCCTGGCGACCCTCTACCGGGGTCCCCTCTGTCCCCCTGGGGGTCCATCCCTGCCTCCCCCTAGCCCCTGGACCCTCCCCTCCGCCCTCAGCAACTGCTCCCGCCACACCAGGCCCCAGGCTCTCGGGTTCCCGGATGTGCCAGGCCTGCCGCACCCGCCGCCACCATTCCGGCCCCGTCCCGCTCCTCTGCGGCCTTCCCGGGCTCACCATGGGCCCTGCCCTCCGCCGGGTCCCCTCTGTCCCCGTCAGGGTCCATCCCTCGCCTCCCCTTAGCCCCTGGACCCTCCCTCCGCCCTCAGCATCTGCTCCCGCCACACCAGGCCTCAGGCTCTCGGGTACCCGGATGTGCCAGGCCTGCCGCACCCGCCGCCACCATCCGGCCCCATCCCGCTCCCCCGCAGCCTTCCCGGGCTGACCGTGGGCCCTGCCCTCCTTCGGGTGCCCTCTGTCCTCCCTCGAGGTTCGTACCTTGCCTCCCCTTAGCTCCTCAGCCGTGGACTCTGAGCACCTAAGAGCCGCTCCTAGTGCCAAGTCTCTCAGAGACCCGGATGCGGAATTGGGCCCTCATCACGTGTTTGATGCCACACCAACCCCCCCCCCCACCTTCCGGGGACTGACCCCCTGGAGTCTAGGGTTCCGCATCCCGCCCCTCCTCCCCATGCTCACCGGAAATCCCTGCGGCGCCTGGGTCCCCCCGCCCCCCTCTGCCCACCGTCCAGACCCCGCTCCTGACACCAAGGAACCCCAGTCTCTTAGGGACCCAGACGGGAAAGTCTGACCGCCGGACACCTGCCCAACGGAAGATCTCCAGTCGGCCTGGAGAGGGGCGTGCTCCCCTCCCTGGAGACCTTCTGCCAGGTGCCCTCTGTTCCCCTTAGAGTCCATCCCCTGCCTCCCCTCCTGCTTCGCGCCGGGGCCCTCCCCTCCGCCCTCAGCATCTGCTCCCGCCACACCAGGCCTCAGGCTCTCGGGTTCCCGGATGTGCCAGGCCTGCCGCACCCGCCGCCACCATCTGGCCCCGTCCCGCTCCCCCGCGGCCTTCCCGGGCTCACCGTGGGCCCTGACCTCCGCCGGGTCCCCTCTGTCCCCCTCAGGGTCCATCCCTCGCCTCCCCTTAGCCCCTGGACCCTCCCCTCAGCCCTCAGCGTCTGCTCCCGCCACACCAGGCCTCAGGCTCCCGGGTACCCGGATGTGCCAGGCCTGCCGCACCTGCTGCCTCCATCTGGCCCCATCCCGCTCCTGCGCGGCCTTCCCGGGCTGACGTTTCTGAAGTCCCGAGTCCCTCCATCATCCCTCCATATCCTCACCAGGAGGACCCGGGTCCATGCTCTGTCCATCTGAAGGACACCCTGCTTCTGAATCCAAGGGCCGTCAGTCTCTCGGGAAACCTGGATGTGGAAATCTGGCTGTGCTGCCCCCCTTCCCGCGGTTCCCCCTCCCAGCCCAGGGGCCATGCAGGCCTGACATCGCTGATGGCCTTCTGCTGGGGTTCCCTCTGTCCTCCCTCCGGGTTCATCCCTTGCCTTCCCTCCCGATACCCGCAGGACCCTCACCTCTCCTGCCTGAACATCTGCTCCTGCCACCAGGCCCACAGGCTCTCTGGGACCTGGATGCAGAAGTCACACTTGACCTTGTCCCCATGCAGCCCTGGGGTCTTTTGGGCTGACCCTGGGGCCTGACCCCTGTGAGGTCCCCTCTGTCCGCCCTGCATCGTGAACATTTTCCACCTAAATAAAGGGCGTTACGGGAGATCCCTGGGTGGCGCAGCAGTCTAGCGCCTGCCTTTGGCCCAGGGCACGATCCTGGAGACCCAGGATCGAATCCCACGTCAGGCTCCCGGTGCATGGAGCCTGCTTCTCCCTCTGCCTATGTCTCTGCCTCTCTCTCTCTCTCTGTGACTATCATAAATAAATTTAAAAATTAAAAAAAAAAATAAAATAAAGGGCGTTACAATGGATTCATGGAAAGCTACCTCCTCGACCCAAAGTTGTCTTTGCTCTGTTTTTCATGAGTACTTTTAGTTACTGCAGAGCTTCCAGCTGCCTGATGCAAGGTTAGGGGAAGTAAATATTGAATACTGGTGGACCTATGCCCAGCCTTAACACGGATGTCAGGAGCAGAGTATTAAAAAGTAACCCAAAATGATAAAAAAAAAAGTAACCCAAAATGGCATATATATGCCTGTACTCAACCAGAAATCCACCCATCAGAGGAATTTTTCCATGTTTCCTTAAAAATTGCATAGATACATACATACATATAACATATGCATATGTGAATCAAGTTGCCGTAGGGTCATTCACTGACACAGAATGTGGAGCGTGCCCCCTGCCTGGGCCTTGCAGCTTCATGGATAAAACTCACAGTTCTCCAATTGCTCACATACCCGAGAATTCCAAGGGAAACTAATATTGAGGGTATCACCATGGACGTCTCTTCCCAGGTCCAAACACCATCCTGGAGGTGGGGATGCTCTCGACAGGATGGTCCATGGTGCTTCCTTCCTAGGAAACGTGGTCTATCAGGAGATTCCCCAGCCCATGCACGTGCCTTCTCCTGCCCTGGAGCCCACCCTTCCTCACCAGTTGAATAAGAAAAGGCGCCATCAGACGAGATTGGGCGCGTTCAGGGTGGGATGGCTGTAAACATTATATGGTCTCATTCATTTGGGGAATATAAATAATAGTGAAAGGGAATAGGAGGGAAGGGAGAAGAAATGGGTAGGAAATATCAGAAAGGGAGACAGAACATGAAGACTCCTAACTCTGGGAAACGAAGTAGGGGTGGTGGAAGGAGAGGAGGGCAGGGGGTGGGGTCAATGGGTGATGGGCACTGAGGGGGGCACTTGACAGGATGAGCACTGGCTGTTATTCTGTATGTTGGCAAATTGAACACCAATAAAAAAAATTTATTATTAAAAAAAAAAGAAAAGGCGCCATCTCCACAGGATTCCCACCCACCCCACAAACATGTGCACCTTGGGCCAGTCCGGTGACACAGGCCAGCCATCATGCCACAGCACGTGACTCGCGCCCCTGCTACGCCACGACCTCAAAAGCCCCGGGAGGCCTCCTGAGCCAGGGACACTATCATTACACAGTAGGTGCTCAACCAAACACGACTACATGATTTGTTATGACAACTGACTTTATCGCTGGGAGGAGTTTCTGAGGTCACATTTGCCTTGGAATTCTTTGAACTTTTTCAAGCATCTCTTGTGTGACACCTACTTCCAAATACTTCCAAATACAGGACCACGTCTAGTTTTCAAATGATTCTGTAATCTCAGCGGGGACGATTCGCTTTATGCATTTAATGGCCAGAGGCTACTACAGAGTAAGGTTCTGTGTCGGGGGAGAGAAGGTGATTCCTACCTGTTCTACACGGACCAGTGATGACTCATTAGCGGGCCAGGTCCAAGAGGTAGACAGAAGAACATGAGGGGAAAACCAGGGGAAGGCGCTGTCATTCGGGAAAGTGCTAAGTCTGGAAACATTGCCAGCACCTGGGCAGCCAGTTCCCGAAGACCTCTGGGGCTCAGACAGAAGAACTCTAGGTTAACGAGCCCACAGACACGCCCCAAATCCTGTTTGATTCTCAGTGTCACCTGCCTTCCTTAGCCCGGGTCTCGGAACCTTCACCACGGTATACTTCCTTTTGTCACCTGGGAGACACCACGCTGTCCTCACTCCTGATGTAGGAGTCAGAAAGCTGGCCACAGGCTGGGCAGGGAGGGGACAGCGTGGACTCGACATGGCTTCACACCAGGGTTGTAGTCTCCATCTCATCACTCACCAGCCATGTGATCCTGGGAAAAGGACCAACCCTGAGAGCCTCGGGGTTGTCACCTGGGAAGTACGTGGTTTGGAGCTGCCCCACCCCGTCGGACGGCAGGAATGTGTGTCGGGGATGGGAAGCACCTTGCAAGGCACCTGGCATATATTGGAACCTGGATGAACGGCAGCTATGTTGAATGCTGTCCTGTCCTGACCCCGGGGCCTCCCGCGCTCTCCTCTGGGATAGGTTTTGTTAGCCCGGCCAGAGTTAGAGTACCTGCAGCTCAACCTGACCTGGAACAGCTAATCGGCCAGAGAGGGTGCTTCAAATGAAACTCAATCCATTTTCTAAATCAGGGGCTGTATGTGGGCTATAGGAGGCTATGTGTGGAACTTGGGTGCGGGGAGTTGTCCCAGCTGGATACAACACAGAGGTGCGACAAGCCTACAGTTCGAGTCAAAGACCGACTCCTTCCCTCCCTCCCGGCTGCCCTTGCACCCAAACCACTGCTTTCCTTCAATTCTCCCCACCCAAACCTAGACCTTGCTGACGTACAGCTGTCCCAGTGACACTCAAGATAACCAAATTAAAAGTCTTTTTGATGCCGTGGGTTCTGACTTTCCATGGTCAGGAACAAGACAGTCAGTCGAGAGTCTTCGGGGCTCCACTTCAAGGAATATAGGACTGTGTTCCTCTGGAAATCCTTGCACAGGATGCATATAAAACACCTAGTCTGTGCACTGTGTTCCACTGCCCTGGGACCAGAGTGCAGGACAGCTTCCTCTCCTGCCCCTGGAAGACATAACTCTCTGGTTCGTCCATGATCCAGAAGGAAATTCTCAGAGCAATTGACCATGTTAGACTTTGCTCCCACCCCTAAGACACCCTGTCTCCATGTACGGGCGTGTCACCCCTCAACATCATGGTCATCAGCTGCACACAAGGAGTCACTGTGACGAGAGAACCCCAGCCACGGGGGCCTTGGCCCCTGCAGAGCCTGGCCCGGGAGCCGCCCCACCCCCTCACCCTTCTGCCACTTGGGGCTGGCAGGCTGGCCCAGGTCTCAGGGCACCCCTCCCCGCCTTCCTGCAGGACACCGGCCGCTAGACACAGTCCCCAAAGGCTGCATGGCCCCGGGGCCCTTGTTTCCTCACTGCTCACACACAGGGCCTTGCAGGAACAGAGCTCAGCCGCTGTGGGGCTGTGAGGGAGCCGCCAGCAGGGCTCCCCTGGCCTCAGACAGGACCCTTCTCTCACTTTCCCGAAAAACCAAGTGAATGCACGAGCGCACATCTATGTTACTTTGGAAAAATGACACATGGCACGGGTAAGAAGCAAAAGTGAACAAGGTTTATTTTCCTATTTCCACGCTCCAGCTCTTGCCTGCTCCACTCCTGGCCTTTCCAACAGATTCCAACGCCAATGCCCTGTGATTTCATCCACAACTCAAACAAAGAGCAAAGAGGGAAGGTCTCCCAACTTGTTTACAGGACATGACAAAACTGTTAACTCTTGAACTGGGGAAGTATGAACGCAAAGGGGGGTGTGTCACTGACACACTGGGATGAGGAAACCTTCTATCCCAAGGAACAAACATTGGAGTGCTTCCTCAAGGACACTAAGCTCTGGGTTTCAGAGTCATCACAGAGCCCAGGCTCTTGGCCCTGCTTTCCCCCAACCTGCCCTGCCCCTTAACTCCTTATACATCCAGGACTTTCTCTTTAGACACCCAACAGAATAACATGAGGAGGAAGCACCGTAAGGCCTCCCTTAATGCCCAGCTCACAGGAGAAGCTGTGTACCCCAGTAAAGGCTGGAATGGGCCTGAATGCCCTTGGGCTCAGGTCTCCTCTTCCTCATCAGTCCCCTCCTCTTCAGAAAGGGACAGGGAGGAGCCCTGCTGCCTCCTATTCACCTGCAGCAAATACTCCAAGACTTGCAACTTGCTGGTTTCTGTGTAGGCCCTGGGCCCCCACAGGAACTCATAGCGGGCAGGGTCACTGCCCGCCACCTGCCGGCACTCCACATAACCTTCCTGCACCCAGACATTGGTGAGGAGGTTTCTAGGCTCCCCATAGATGAAGTGCTCATGGCCATCATACACCCCCATGACCCTCAGCGCCTCCCACACTTCCTCCTCGGGGGCACAACCATCCTCCAGGAGGATCACCCCCAGGAGCAGGACCAGGAGGCTGGTCTTGGGCAGGCCCCTTTCACCACTCAGCATCCCATCGCAGCTGAGGCCCAGGATGGTGATCAGGACGTAGGAGTGCTCGCTGGAATCCACTTCCTTCACGTCTATGCCAAAGACCAGCCGCATACACTCGGAGGCTTGGCCCAAGATTATGGGGAAGTCATCCTGGTATTCTTTGCTGACGATCTCCAGCATCTCTGCCTTGTTGGTAGGCTGCTTGGTGCAATACTTGAAGAGCAGAAACACCATCAGGTCACACACTTTCACGTGGAGCCTTCCTTGGGTTGAGGGCTGGGTATCTTCCGGCTCCTCCGAGGTGCTTGACCCCTGCTCATCTGGGATGCTGGAGCCATGTCTGGGCTGGCTCCAGGCAGTGGCTTCTCCGCTGCTAGGAGATGCGTCAGCACTCTGAGAGCCCTGGGGAGGACTCAGGGACCCAGCAGCAGTAGACCCTTCCTCCATGGGGATCAGGAACAGGGCAGAGCAGGAGGAGGAAGGGGAAGAGGAGGAAGAAGAAGGAGTGGAGGAGGAGGTAGAAGTGGAGGAGAAGGAGGAGGAAGAGGAGGAGGAGGAACAGCAGGAGAAGGAGGAGGAAGAGGAGGAGAAAGAGGAGGAGGAGGAGGAGGAAGAGGAGGAGGAGGAGGAGGAAGAGAAGGAAGAGGAGGTTTCCTCTTCAGCCCCAGACAACTGTGCGTCCACCAGGTCCTGGGAGTCTACTGGGTCTTCTTCCAGCTTCCAGAGCTCATTGTTCTGCTCCATGGACATGGTGTCAGTGTCCGGCTGAACCTGAAGAGAGAGGTGGAATGGCTTCTCACAGTGCAGCCCAGCCAAGAGAGCCTGCAGTGCCAGGGCTGAGAGGGGGCCCTGCCAGGCTCCCCTGCAGAGGGCTCCCTTGTGTTGGGCTCAGAGAGGGCGTGCACCTCACCTGGACAAGTGGCTCTGGCCCACGCCTCCTCTGTTCTGTGTCCTAAGGGACCCCCACCTCAGACCGAGGCCTCCGCTGCCAGTTCTTGAAGTCCCTGCAGGAGGGAAGGAGGAGGCACCTCAGGGTGCAGACTGTGAGCCCAGCCCTGGGGCCCAGTGTGGACAGGAGGGCTGGCTCACACTCTGGGAGGTCCCCAGCAGGCCAGGTGGGGGGTCCCCTCCTTTGCCTCTCAAGGGACTACCCTGGCCCTGTCCCTCTCAGGCCAAAGTGTCCTTGCAAGAACACAGGGCCCCGACACTCCACAGAAGGAAGCCAGGGGCCCAGCCATGGCCACACCTGCCAAAGTCTCCAGGACTGGTCCTGGATCATGCACAAGGGATGGGCCAGCTCTGGCTTCCATCTGGGCTGGGATGGGGCACCTCTGGGTCTTCACCTGGACCCCACACAAGGCCTGGGAAGACTCCCCAGCTGGCCCTGAAACACCCGCTTGGTTCCTTGCAAGGCCCCCCTGCTACGACCTGCCACCAGCCAAAGTCCAGAGAAATCAGTCGGCCCACCCATCCTGCCTCTCCCCATGGCCCACACACGTGGCCGGGGTGGCCTGGTCCCTAGGGATCCTGTTGTGGGAGGCATCCCCTCATTTCTCACCTCGACCCCCGCCAGGGCTGGGAACAGGACCAGAGGGCACCCACCTCCTCTGCTGACCTGAGTCCAGACCCCAGGCCCAGGCCCTCCCCTCCCTGAGCCCAGGAATCTGAACAAGAGGAGGGGCTCTGTGGCACAGGCCCCGCCCCAGGTTCCCTTCCCAGGGCTGCCAGGGAGAGGCACCCAGATTTCTGGGACATCCCCTCCTGGGCTTGAGGGCTGGCTTGGGAGCCACTCACCCCTTCAATGTGGGGTGGGCGGGGGTCCCTGCACTGACTCTTGGCAGGCCCTAGGACTCTTGGGTATCTATCCCCTAGGTGAGCCTCCTCCCAAGCCCTGACTGGGAGCTCTCCCAGTGGGGTCCTCACCTCCCTGAGAACTGGGAGAGGAGCAGGAGGAGGTACCCTGTTGTGTCCCGTGTCTCCATCCAGGTGGGTCACAGCCCCAAAACCCCACGACCCCAAGTTCCCCAGCAAGATCAGGAAGGGCAGGCCTGGATTCCAGCCCCTCTGCCTGGGGCGCGAATGCCCTCAGGCTCCTGGGAGGGTCCTCAGCATTATCCTGCCAGGGCCTGCTCTTCCTCCGGGCCCCTAACCTCCCATAGAGGACACGTGCCCCTCACACCAAGACCTCACCCTCCCCAGGTCAGCCCACCTTCCTGCCATCCACCTGCCCCAGGGACAGCATGCCATTGAGGTCCAGCGCTCTCCCATCCTCCGTGGGCTGCCCACAGGGCAGGGACCCACTCTGTTGCACTGGCTTCTTTACTCTCGGGCCAGGTGGGGCGAGCCAGGGTGTCCCCAAGTTCCTCACCCTGACTCCCCGCAGGCTGCATGCCCTCCACACACACCCTCACCAAGCACCTCGGAGGCCCTGCTCCTTTTTTTTTTTTTAGGCCCTGCTCCTTTGAAGCACAAGCCCTCAGGCTCTAACACCCACAGGTGGACATCAGGACGGCAGCATAGGCTTATCCTACAACAGGGCCTCCTGCCTCCTTCCTCCCTGGACTGCACGTGCTAGGGCTCAGGGTCCATCATTTCTCCCTCTGGTCCTCACCTTCAATCACACCAGGCCCGGGGCTGGCCCCCAGCCTGCTCCTTCCACCAAGCCCCCAGGCTCTAGGAGACTTGGCTGGCAAGCCAGGGCATGCCCCAGGTGGTCATCGGGCCCCGGGGACCCCCAGGACCCAGTCTAGTGTGTGTCCCTAGGGCTTCAGTGCCCCTGTGGTCCTGGCCTTGGCTGCCAGCCACATGTGGGCCATTGCCTCCCACCCCACCCGACCCGACCCCACCCGCCCACACCCTGGAGGCAGTGCTCCAGCTCAATGGCCACAGTGTGGGAGGCCCTGTCGCACCAGGCAGCTCGGGACTTGTCCACCCCCGCCCCCGGCAGCCTCCCGAGGCTGAAGCAGGGGCAGGGCCGTGGTGCTGGGGGCTCCCTGGGGACCGACACCCTCGGGGGGACTCAGTCCCCCAGGGGTCCTCGCCTCCAGCCCTAGCAGACCCCGGGCCCCTTGGGCAGCCATCCCGAGGCCGGGCCGCTAACACCCAGGTCCTCCCCTCCGCCCAGACCCCACCGGGGACAGGGAGTGACCGTCTTTCCATCAGGACCAGGACCCAGACCGGGGGGCTTCCCAGGGCTCACAGAGGGGATGAGCTGGGGGGCGGGGGACAGGCTCCCTGGGCCCTTCTTCCCCCCTTGCTGGCGGGGCTCCCTGGGTGCCTGGGCCTCTGCCTGGCTCCACTGCCTGCCGGCCCATCGGCTCCCAGACACGGACACGAGGAGCGGGCAGAGCTTCGGGGACCCGGATGCGCCGGTCGGGGTATGCACACAGACACGCGGCGTGGCCCCGTCCCGCACTCGGCCTGCCTCCCGGGACTGACTCTGGGCTGGGGTGCGGGGTCCGTCCGTCCTCCATGGACATCCTCGCCAGGAACCCAGCAGGACCTGGGCCCACCCTCTGCCCCCTCAGGGAGGCCCTGCTCTGAACACCAGCCTGCTGGTCTCTCAGAGCCCGGATGTGGAAGTGGGGCCTCATCACGTGTTCCCATCCCCCACCCCTCACGTACCTTCCGGGACTGACTTTGGGCTGGGGTGCAGGGTCCCTGGGTCCTCCCCTCTGCCCACCTGAGGCCCTGCTCCTGACACCAGGCCTCTGCATGCTCTGAGACCCGGATGTGGCTGTCTGGACTCCCCAAATGCCCGTCTCCTCCCCGGCCCGCGAGGGGCCTTCCCAGACTGTCCTGTGTTTCTCCGTCCTCCCTCTGCAACCTCATGGGGAATCCCAGCAGGACCTGGGCACTCCCCCTGCCCACCTGAGGGAGGCCCTGTTCCGACGCCAAGGCCTCCTGACTCCCCGAGACCCAGATGCCGACGACCGGACTCGGCCCGTACTCCCACCCCCCACGGGCCTTCCTGGACTCACACTAGGACCCCACCACCTAGAGCACTCCTCTTTTCTCCCTGAGGGTTCGAACCTTTGCCAGGTGACTGCAGGGCCTCCTCTCTGCCCACCTGACGGAGGCACGCGCCTTAGGCCTGTGTCTCAGAGACCCGGATGCGGAAGTGGGGCCTCACCACGTGTTCCCACGCCCCCCGCCCCCACGACCTTCCCAGGACTGACTCTGGGCTGGGGTGCAGGGTCCCTCGGCCTCTTCCGCATCCTCACCGGGAATCCCAGCAGCACCCGGGGCCCTCCCCTCCGCCCTCAGCATCTGCTCCCGCCACACCAGGCCCCAGGCTCTCGGGTTCCCGGATGTGCCAGGCCTGCCGCACCCGCCGCCACCATCCGGCCCCATCCCGCTCCTTCGTGGCCTTCCCGGGCTCACCGTGGGCCCTGCCCTCCGCCGGGACCCCTCTGTCCCCCTCAGGGTCCATCCCTCGCCTCCCCTTAGCCCCGGGACCCTCCCCTCAGCCCTCAGCGTCTGCTCCCGCCACACCAGGCCTCAGGCTCTCGGGTACCCGGATGTGCCAGGCCTGCCGCACCCGCCGCCACCATCTGGCCTCATCCCGCTCCTTCGTGGCCTTCCCGGGCTCACCGTGGGCCCTGACCTCCGCCGGGTCCCCTCTGTCCTGGGCTCCTGGGTCCCCGCCGTGTCACCGCGTCCCCACCGGCACTCCCTGTGTCCCTGCCCCTCTCAGGCCACTGCCTCAGGCCCCGGCATCGAGGCCTCAGCTCGACGTCGCGTTCCCGCCTTCCCCCGCGTGGTCTCTCAGGGTTCAGAAAGGGCCCCCCCACCCCCCGCCGCCCTCCGGGGCCCCTCCCCCGCCCTCGGAGCCCCCTCCCGGGGCTACCTGCTGCCCGGCTGCCGCCGGCCCGGGCCTGGCCTCCTTCCAGGGGACCCCAATGCGCCCCCCACACGAGGCCCTCCGCTCCCTCAGACCTCCGAGGCGGAAGTCGGCCCACGTCACATCCGGACCCCGTGCCAGGGGTCCCTAAGGGCTGGTTGCACGTCCGCGGGAGATGGGCTCTGCGTGGCGGGGGTAGGAGGACACCTGTGGGAGGCTCCCTGGGTCCTCTCGCGGGTCCTCCCTCCCCGGACTCGGGCGGGCTGCGGCCTCGGCTCTCTGCAGACCTCAGTCGGTGCCCCTTACACCGAGCCTCTCAGGCCCCGACGTGTCGTCCCTGAGCGCCCGAGGGGTGGTTGCTGCGGCTCGGGCCCCACCGGCTCTGCAGGTCCCGGGGTGGCCCAGGGCTGCCGGCAGGGGCACAGCAGGGTTCGGCGGCCCCCAGCGTCCTGGCACAGGTCGGCTCTCAGTCCTCACCCAGGAGGCCCTCATCAGGACACAGGCCTGCTGTGCAGCCGCAGCGCCCATAGCCCCGGGGCAGGGCAGGGGCAGGGGCCGGGAGGAAGCGCCCCTTCCCACGGGGTCCCTTGGCCAGCAGCCAGACTTTAGGGACATCGTGTTAAAGGTTTAGTTTCCTGGGGGCGGCCGAGCAGCTGCAAGGGTGTCTAGGGGTGTCCCGTATTGCGGGGCCCACTGCAGGGAGTTTTCCCCTGACATGCTGCGTCATCGGGAGAAACACACCGTCCCTCTCTACCTAGCGTGTGTCCTGTGCACGCGTATGAGTGCTGGCATGCTTATGTTATATATGTCTTTATATAAGTGTGTATTTATAT
Source organism: Canis lupus baileyi (assembly GCF_048164855.1). Taxonomy (NCBI): domain Eukaryota; kingdom Metazoa; phylum Chordata; class Mammalia; order Carnivora; family Canidae; genus Canis; species Canis lupus. Next base: position 3,206,147 of record NC_132876.1, read on the forward strand.
ACGTGTAGACTATGCTTATTTTATGAAGACTACCTTCTCTTACTCTGTGTGATTTGCATTGATACTCTCTATTCTATTTCTAGTCTGTTCTTTACAGTCTATTGAAATAATTTTTTGAAAAGGTATCCTTACCACTAAGGTGACTTCGGGTGGTTATTAGCACAGAATTTGGAGTCAAATGCCTCAATCATCATCTTTCCCTCTGTCCTGATAGTTCCCAGGGCTGCTGGCATGTGTGTTCTGAGAACTCACCTCAGGCTTGTGCCAGGAATTAGGGGCAGGTAATTAAAATAGTTTCTCCTATCCATCCTGTCATCTGCATCTATGCAGCTTACATAGGTCCCCTCACATCCCTGCTCTTCCTCAGACACAGGTACCAGCTCACCACTCCTCATTCTCCTGTAAGACTTTCTTCTGTTTTGTTGTTCAAATTTTGTTGATTTTCCTCCTCCCCGCTTCCTTCGTATAGTCCTCCAGGTTTGATGAGAAGTCAGCACTCTGAGCTTCCTTGTCATCTTGCAAGCTACATGGTAAGGCATTAAGTCTATAAATCATTTCAGCACAATTATATGTTTGGAAATTTTTGGTCCCCATTAATGAATATAATATACTGGTCCATTTGGGGGGGACTTCTTTTACCTGAGTCTATCAGTAAACTTGTATACTTGTATATTTAACTATGTTTAAATGGATATATAGAATGATATGACTATATATAATATATTATACCTATACATGATATATATCATATATAGTCATGTAGTTTTATGCATAGTTACATAGATCTACATTTTTCTTAGGCTTCTTTATAGGTGATTTTTCGTTTTGTTTGTTGCTGTTGTGAATGGGATATTTTCTATTAACAGGTTCTAATTAGTTACTGATTTTGTGTGGCAGAGCTATGTATTTTGCTATAATGATCATTCATACAGTGTCTGAAATCTCATCCACTTGAATATCCCACATGCCTATTCCTTTAACTTTTCAAAACAGAGGATGAGGGACACCTGGGTGGCTCAGCGATTGGGCATCTGCCTTTGGCTCAGGGCATGATCCCACCCTCCCGAGATGGAGTCCTACATTGGGCTCCCCACAGGGAGCCTGCTTCTCCCTCTGCCTATGTCTCCGCCTCTCTGTGTCTTTCATGAATAAATAAATAAAATCTTTAAAAAAACAAAATAGAGGATGAGATTTTTATTAAACACTATCTCTTTATTTTCAATATTCACACATCTATATAACATCCATAGCTCTGGCTTTGTATTCCAGTACAGTTATGAATGGTGGAGGTGAGAGTATCTAAGTGTAGTTCCTGACTTTAACGGGGATGCTTCTGATATTTGACATTTAAGTATGTTTACTGTCTATTTTAGGAAATGGAAGTTCTTACTTTTTACTATGAACTCAACTTGAGTTGCTTTAAAAGATTTTTTCTATGGGTGCCTGGGTGGCTCAGTCAGTTGAGCATCTGACCTGTGGTTTTGGCTCAGGTCATGATCTTGGGATCCTAGGATTGAGCCTTGTCTCCTGTACCAGCTCCGAGCTCTGCAGGGAGCCTGCTTGGGATTCCCCCTCCTCACAGGGGCTCTCTCCCTCTCAAATGAATAAATAAATATTTTTTTAAAGATGTGTTTACCCACTGATGTAATCAAATATTTTTTATTTCCTCTAATTTGTTAATGTAGGGCATTACAACCAAAATTATTTTTATCCCTCAGACACAGACTGTTCATTTAATTCACTGCTATATCGAATATGCTTTTAATTTATTTAGGATATTTGCTGTTATATGAATGAACTAGGCTTAAGTATTCTTTTGGTGGCGTGTCCACATTTAGTTTTTGAATCAAGAATAGCTAGACTGGGAGAGTAAGTTAAACAGTTGCCCATCTTTATACTGTATAGATTTGGAAGAATTGCATAAGATGGTTAGTTTCCCTGATATTTTGTAGACTTGGCTCCCCAAACTTCCTGTGCTGGAACTTTGAGGGTGACTTCAGTTTTGAATACAGTTTCGGTTTGTATTTTTAAGGGTTTTTATTTTTGTATGGGCCAATTTGCTCATTTTTTCCTCTAGAAAGTGGTCAGTTTCACTTAGGATTTCAAATTTAATGACATGATAATTATAATGAAACGTTTTCTTATAGAAAGTATAAAATACATACAATAGTAGAGATAATAGTATAAGGAACCCAATGTACCTGATCTTCAGCATCAAAAACCTTAAATACATGGCCAATCTGTTTTCAGTTATTTCCCCACCTACCCTGCATCTCTGCAGCTTCTGGAATAATCTTTATGTCTAAATATTCAATATACATTTCTAAAAAGATAAAGACTTTAAAAAATAAAGCATAAAGTCGGGATCCCTGGATGGCGCAGGGGTTTGGCGCCTGCCTTTGGCCCAGGGCGCGATCCTGGAGACCCGGGATCGAGTCCCGCGTCGGGCTCCCGGTGCATGGAGCCTGCTTCTCCCTCTTTGTCTCTGCCTCTCTCTCTCTGTGTGACTATCATAAATAAATAAAAATTAAAAAAAAATAAAGCATAAAGTCAATACAAATTATCATTTCAAAAAAATTAAATGTCTAATATCATTACATGTCCAGTTATTTTTAATATTTCCCTGAGGGCCTTATACTTCTTAAAAAATTTGAATTGGTGTCCAAATATGGCTCATAGCTGTGATTATTTATTATATTCCTTAAGTCTTTAAAAATCTATACGTTCCCCTCATATCATATCTTTTTCCTTACATTTCTTTTTTGTTGTTGTTATTGGAAAAAGGAAAACAAACCAAGTCTTGTGTTGTGCCCAGTTTCTTAGTGTAGATTTTACTTAGTGTAACACCTTGGTGCCCTTTAACATGTTTTTTAGCCTCTTGTATTTTCTTTTAATTAGTGGTTAGAGGTATAAGCTTAATCAGGTTAAGATGCTAGTGTGTTTGTTTTATTGCCCTTATTGCTGTTGTTTTGCAAGACCATTAGGCATTACATATTTGTCTGGTTGTCTCCCTTTGTGCTGATGCTGGCAGTCATTAATAGTTACTACCTTTATCCACTAATCCTTTAGAAATGGTAATTCTCTCATTCTCTCTTTCTTAGTGTATTGGCTGAAATACTTCCATGTTATGTTAACCTTAAAAATAAAATAGCCAAGTATTTTACCCACAAAAATGGGTTTATTTGGGAATAAAAGTCACAATTCAGGACACGCAAGTTATGGTGCAACCATAGGCCATGCAGGAAAACAAAGGAAAGGTTCTTGCTTTTATAGAGAAAATGGAAAAGTTAGGAGGGCTCTTATGAGCAAAAAAAAAAAAAAACCCTATGAGAGTAAACTGGAAGTTTGAAGTATAGCGGCTTTTTTTTTTTAAATTTATTTATGATAGTCTCACAGAGAGAGAGAGAGGCAGAGACACAGGCAGAGGGAGAAGCAGGCTCCATGCACCGGGAGCCCGACGTGGGATTCGATTCCGGGTCTCCAGGATCGCGCCCTGGGCCAAAGGCAGGCGCCAAACTGCTGCGCCACCCAGGGATCCCTATAGCGGCTTTTTATTGGCTAAATTGTAACCTTCTCTTATTGGCTGGGCTGTTGTCAGGGGATAAGGAAACCTTTCTTCCGGTACTGGAATAGTAAAGTAGTAGCTAAAATAGAATCTTCTTGCAAGGTGGGGCTCTTAACTGTTGGCTCGGCAATTGACCTAGGCTCGTAGGGTGTAAGAGCTCCCCCTACTGGCCTTCTGACTCCATTTTAGCTGAAGTTTCCTTAGTTTTCACAGTTGAAAGCTTTCCTTGTGCACATCCACCATTGGTTGTACTGAGGGAAAGGTATAACATATTTGTAGTGTTCTCTTATAATATTTAAATCTATTATGCATCTGTATTATGTACAATTTTATTCAACGTGTTTGTTTATGCTTTTTTCTTCAGTAATTTATCGTATTTGCAAAAGGTATTTTTAAGTATTTTCAAAGAACTGGCTTTGGTTATTTAGCTCTATTGTTATTTGTTTCATTATTTCTACATTTATAGTCATTATTTCTAACTTTACACCTCTTTAGGTTTATTATAGTCTTCATGGCCTAGCTTCTTGAATTGCTTGGCTGTTTTAAATATTTTTTTAATGTTTTAAATATTTCTTATTTTTAAAAATACATTCAAGGGTGTGTTGCCAGCCAAGTATCATTTAGACTATATCGCGCAGGTAGGGTTGTATAGCTTTATGTGTATTACTCAAATTTTTTACAATTTGAATATATTTTTCAACATACATATACAAAAATTGGAGAGTATAAGCATTTATTTATTTGTATTAAGACAATATTTTAGAGCAGTTTAAGGGTCATAGAAAAATTAAGGGAAGGTACAGAGATTTCTCATATACCCACACACATGCATACACTTCCCCATTATTGACACCTTCTACAAGAGTGGTAATTCCCTCTAGTGTTTTTTTTTTTTTTAATTTCAGTTATTGTATTATTCAACTATGATTGGTTCTTTTTTATATTTTCTGTCTCTTTATTGAAGCTGTCACTCATTTTTTCCACTCTTCTCTCCAGCCTTGTGGGCCCACACTTTGGCCATCTGGGTGGGTTAGCTGGGGCTGTTGTGAGCTAGGGACCTAGGGTCAATGAGGTAACAGGCCAGTTAGGGTGCCCAGATTATGCACTGCTCTGTGATTTCAAGATGGAGGTGGAGGTGGAGTGTTGAATGTGTCTGTTGGCCTCTCCCACCTGGGGAATGTTCCAGAAGCTCTCCCCACTGGTGGAGTTCTAAGGCTGACTTTTAAAATTCTTTAAATTTTCATTTTCTCAAGATTATTATTATTTTGTTAATTTAGAGAGAGGCTGGGGGGAGGGGTGGAGGGAGGAGAGAGAGAAAATCCCAAGCAGACTTCCAGACAAGCACAGAGCCCCTCCTGGGCTTGAACTCATGACCCTGAGATCATGACCTGAGCAGAGATCATGAATCCCTTCCTCAAGAGACTGAGCCACCCAGGTGCCCCAGGGCTTACTCTTTTACATGCTAGTTGATCTTTTCAATTGTGGCTTTTTAAAGAAAGAGAATAATAATGACAATAATAGTAATATAAAATAAGTTTTAAAATAAATAATAGAAAAAAAGAATAAGAAGCAAAAAAGAAATGAAAAAGCAAGACCAACAAAACAAAACCCCCAAATAAAAACAAAAACACAAACAACAAATCTCATGGCTTATTTTCTGTGCTCCTGTACTATTGGGACTGGTGTGGGCTTGGGGACTCTTGGGTTCACTGTGGTTTCAAGCTCCCTCTTATGACCAGAACTGCCAGTGATGGCATTCAGACCCTGCTCCCTCCTGGGCTTGTAAGCTGGAGCAGGAATGAAAATGTGTTGTTCTTTACTCTCCCTAACCTGGCGAGTGTTCCCACAGCTCCTCTACCATTTGGCAGAATTCTAGTTCTCTTTTACATGCCAGTTGCTATTTTGTTGTTGTTGTTGTTTGTCTGTTTTTGCTAGTTTCTCTTTTAAACTGTGGCTTTCTTTCTCTACCCAAGGATGCAGGAATCTGCTCCTGGTCTCTCAGTGCTATCCCTCCCTCCTGCCATCCTCAGTGTTAGGGGGTAGGGGTTCCCTTTGTTACTGTGTCTCCATCTTTCTTGCCATTCTCTTTTGTAGTTGTTTTTATTTTTGGTTGTGCAGAAGCTCTTCCATCAGCCCTCTATTCTTCTTCAGGAGAAGTTCTTTAATTAGTAGGGGTAATTTCATGTGTTCTGGCCCATTTTAAAATCAGGTTATTTTCCTAATTTTGAGTTTTAGGTGTGCTTTTTAATTTTGGAACAGTCCTTTGCAATAGTCCAGATGTGTCTTTTGCAAATATTTTCTCCCAGCCTAGGATTTATTTTTTAAAAGATTTTTAAATTTATTTATTCATGAGCGACAACAGAGAGAGAGAGAGAGAGAGAGAGAGAGAGAGAGAGGCAGAGACATAGGCAGAGGGAGAAGCAGGCTTGATGTGGGACTCGATCCTGGGACTCCAGGATCATGCCCTGAGCCAAAGGCAGACACTTAACTGCTGAGCCACCCAGGAATCCCAGCCTAGGATTTCTCATCTCATTCTCTTGACATTGTTTTTCATGGAATGGAAGTAATCAATTTTAATGAAGTCCAGCTTAATTATTTCTTTCATATATTGTGCCTTTGGTGTTGTATCTCAAAGGTCATTGCCACACCCAAGGGCATCTAGGTTTTCTCCTATGTTATCTTCTAGGAGTTTTATAGTTTTGCATTTCACATTTAGGTTTGTGATCCATTTTGAGTTAATTTTAGTGAAGGTTAGGATTAGGGTCTGTGTCCAAATTAATTTTTTTGCAAGTAGTTGTTTAGTTGTCCAATACCATTTGTTTGAAAGGACTGTCTTTTCTCTGTCATACTGTCTTTGCTCCTTTTTAAAAGATCACTTGACTATATTTATATTTGTCTATTTGGGGGATCTCTATTTTCTTCTGTTATTCTATTCATCTGTTCTTTCACCAATACCACACTCTCTTGATTACTGTAGTTTTATAGTAAGTCTTGAGGTTGGGTAGTGTCAGTCTTCCAACTTTATTTTTCTCTTTCAATTTAGTTTTTGGTTTCTCACGTTTCTTTCTGATTCTTAAAATTTTTTCTTTCTTCCTACATTGCCTATCTGATCTTGCATGCTGCCTGTCTTATCCATGAGAGTCCTTAGGGTATTAATCATAGTTGTTTTAAATTTCTGGTCCAGTAATTCCAACAACCCTGCCACATCTAACTCTGATGCCTGCTTTTTCTCTTTAAATTGTATTTTTGGCTTTTGGAATGCCTTGTAATTTTTTCTTGATAGCTGGACATGATGTACTGGGTAGAAAGAACTACTATAACTAAGCCCTTAATGTGGTGGTAAGGTATCTGGGGAGAGGAAGTTTTCTACAGTCCTATGTCAGATCCCCTCTTTTAGTGAGATATCACATCTTTATTCTTCTGTAGATGGACATCTGGGCTCTTTCCATGCTTTGGCTATTGTGGATATTGCTGCTATAAACATTGTTATTATAAAAATATGCAATTCCACATGTAAATATATGCAATAGTAAAATGATCCTTCATATATTCTGTCATCCAGAGAGCCAGCAGTCCTGGTCAGGTAGGGTATGGATAATACTGGAGTAGAAAGAACTAAAAGAGGCCAGAGATATTGGTCAAATCAGTGGAGATTATATGAATTAGGGAGGATGAATGAAAATGGCAGTTTGTTTTGGCCCCTGTTGCCAGCATTGATGGCTTTGCCATCTTCTTGGGCCTTTGCTTTCAAAGAGCAGGACCTGGTACTTAGCAGTGGCTTGGGAGAAAGCTACATGGGCCAATAATCTTTTATTCTGCCTCCTACCGGACCAGTCTTTCTCCCGCTCTCTAGAGCTCTAGAGAGTATGTCTTGACATACTCATACATGTATGACTTGACAGTATAATTCCAGAGACTCAGGGTAATGAGATGTTGGGCTGACTATAGATACCCTGAACTGGTCCAGGGGGGTCCTTTGCTGACTTAGAGTCAGTGCCAGGTTGTTGACATGTGATGGGAGCAGAGTCCTTCCTCCCTCCCCACCTAGATTAGAGTTCTTGCCAGGGGGAATGACTTGGAGGCCTTGGACTCACTCCATTTTTGCTCTCGTGAAGGTGACCTGCAGATCCTGTTGTCTTGCAGCAAACCCTTTCTGTAGACTGCCACTACTGGGGATTGGGGTACTTAATGGAACAAAAGAGGGGTCTCTCTCCTCCCTGAGGTCAGGGGTACTCTAAGTGGGGAGAATATAGGAATCATGGAATGATTCCACAGTGGTCAGGGAGCTAGGGGGAGCATCTTCCCTTCTACCACATGAACTGCCACCAGTCTGGGCAGGATGTCATGGAAGTGTCTAATAAAGTTCCTCCACCATAAAAATAGGATTTGAAGCTCCTAATTGGAAAGGCTTTAGGCTGGCAGTCTCATTCTCCAAGACTGGCATCATCCATAAATAGGGCCATAGGGTTATTAGCTGAGGGGACCCACAGGAGGAAGGAGTCCATTTTGGTCACCTGATTCACCCACTGGGAGTTGCTACTCAGAAATGAACCCATGTAATCGCTGCTCCACACACCTTTTTTTTCAGCTGCTCTCCCTCTTGACAGGACTCTCAGAAGAAGTCTGAAATATTTGGAAATCCTAAGATCCCAAAAGAAGCTTACTTGTAGTTCTATCAGAGACTTCAGTGGAGGCTTGATTTGTCTCCAGATCCACTTTGCTGAGGACCAAGTCAGCCCAGAGTGGGTAGAAGGACAAATTGGATTCCTGTCTATAGGGAGGGTACAACTTCTTCCAGAGACTAGAAGCCTTCCTTTAAGAATGGCGAACACTGGGGATCCCTGGGTGGCTCAGTGGTTTGGCGCCTGCCTTTGGCCCAGGGCGTGATCCTGGGGTCCTGGGATCAAGTCCCACGTCAGGCTCCTGGCATGTAGCCTGCTTCTCCCTCTGCCCGTGTCTCTGCCTCTCTCTCTATGTCTCTATGTCTCTCTCTATGTCTATCATGAATAAGTAAATACAATCTTTTTTTTAAAAAAAAAAAGAATGGCAAACAGTCTTTCTGATGATTGGCAATATTTTGGAATTTTAATGTATAACGCTGGCTCATGTGTCAAAGTTAAAGATGAGAAAACCACTACAAAGGAGGGCATAGGTACCTCTGAGTAGGAAGAAGAGCAAGTAATATCCCTGCAAAGATCAAGGGAAACTCCCAATGGTTGTCATTAGTACTTCTCAGTGATATGTGGTTCACCTCTCCTGGGTACATAGCAGACTAAATGTCCTGGCTCTTCATAGTTGCGTTGGGCTATAATTTCTAGTTAATGAATTGTGAGTGTAAGTGATGTATATCCTTTTTGAATGAAGCATTTAATCAGTAGTGTGAGACACTCCCCCTTTCCTTTCCCTTCACTACAAAGATTGGAGGAGCACATACCAACAATGCCTCTGTCAGCTTGTCCGAGTGCCTACAATGAGCAGAAGCTCCCCTAATGACATACATTGGACACATAAAGTGAGATGGAAATAAAAGATATTTTGGGGTTAAGTTACTGGGATTTGGGGATTGCCATCACAAGCAGCACTCGCCTAACCTTCCCTCACTGGTTATCTTATAACAAATTGGACATTACATGGTTACCCATTCTCTGGTGGTGTGATAGGACAGAGTCCCTTCTACTCATTGGACAGGAAGGCGGAGGTCTCACTTCCCTTAGCAAAGTATCCTCATATTCCTCTATGTAGAGAGTGCCAGGATGGAGACTGTCCTGGAGCCCTGGCCTATGCCAAACCACAAACACAGGGTCTTTGGTTAGATGCAAAATCGTATGCTGTTCCCATCCAATGATACAGCATGGTAGAGATAACAGTGCTGGCCTGTTCCAGCCTGAGTACCACCAGAGGACTCAACTGCATGAGCAGATAGCTCAGACCCCCTTACCACCCACTACCACTTCCCCAGATTGCACCTATGACCATATGGGGTTCCTCTGGGCCCTGGCTGGTTTAAGTGTGGGCTGGTTTAGTATGTGGTATAAGCTGAAAATGGTTGGCACTTGGAGGTGGTCTTGAAAGAGAGTGGGAAGGGAAAAATCTTCCTAATAGGCAGAGCTTTGAGTGGTGCACCAGACCTTAGAGTGAGAATGGGCTGGGAAATGAGAGGGCTGGAAGATGCCTCCAAATAAACAGGGTCTTACCCAAGGGCACACAGAGTATTCTAGATGGAAGAGGGGCTGGGTCCATTATCTCCAATAAATTTTTTACTTCTGCCCCCCATGCAACATTAAAGGGGGATTTTCTAAGCAGCTGATTTGTTGTTGTTGTTGTTTTTAAATAAAAGATCATTTATTTATTTGAGGGGTGGGGCAGAGGAGAGGGAGAAGCAGATCCCTGTTGAACAGGGAGTCTGACACAGGGCTTGACCCCAGGACTCTGAGATCATGACATGAGCCAAAAGCAGGTGCTTAACTGACTGAGCTGCCCAGGCACCCCTAAGAAGCTGATTTGTAATTGAAATAGAGAAATCTGGAGTCAAGGAGGCTGAACTGCATTCTGTCGCAGCCAGTCTTAGCTTGGTCATGGGAAGAGTTCATGATCAAATTCTGGCACTTGCACATTGGGTGTAGTCTCTGCTTTCAGACCATTGGACAGAAACTCATTGAAGTCTCATGATGAATATTCCTTCTTCCGTGTTACTTTAAAAAATCAGTATAAAATTGCACTTAAGGTTATTAAAAAATAAAACGGATCTGCCTCAGTCCTGTATTCCTTACTAATTCTCTTTTGAGATTCTTATCAGGAAGAGAGCTTAGGAGAGACCTGGACTGGGTAAGCAGTGCCAGGGCCATATCAGGGGGGCCCCTGGAAGCCCCTGCTAGGGCTTGGAGGAGGCTGAGCCAACATGGGAGGCTGGGAAGGGAGGCCTTGCCAAAAGCCTAGAGAGATTGTGGCAAGGGCTTTTCACCCTAAGGGAAGCTGTAAAGGGAGAGGGAGGCTATATCCCCCTTCTTCTACCCTGTCTCTTAGGGTGGGCGGCAAGTGACAGTAGGACCATTCAAGGGCAGCAAGCTCCACTTGGGGCCACTGGCCACCTTCAAAACCTGACTTGGAAAAAACAAAACCTGGCTTGTGGCAAGAGCTTAGCCTGCAAAAAAGACCTCAGTAGCTAACAGTAGGTCCCAGGTGTACTGTGAAAACTCCTCCTCACCTCCAACTGCCTTTTCTCCTTCAGTGTGCACCTGTAACAACACCAGGCCCCTCTCACCATGGGCAGATCAGCAAAGCAGGGTGTGAAGGCATTGCTTTCCTGGCCCGTTTGGGCACAAAATGAACCACAGAGAGGGTCCATCAGCTTAGGGTTCCTGTCGCAACTCCAAGGTTTTCATCAAAAGGTGCTCATTGAGGGTGGGTGCACCAGTGGCAGGATGTTTTAATATGACTCTACAAAGCTTATTTCATTTCATTTCATTGTTTTTATTTTTCATATACTTATAGCAAGAATCACTATCAAACTCATCACTCGGCCAGAGACCTTTGTGGTTAAGGAAAGACTTGCCCCTCAAGTGGCACACTAGCTACACTTGTGAGTTCATCCGCCAGCCAGGGACCTCAACTCCAAGCTCCAACAACGTGTAGGATTCTACAAAGTTTTTAAAACCTTAGCATGCCCTCTTCCTACCCTCACTGGGCTTGCTTTTCTTCCTTCCTTCCTTCTTTCTTTCTTTTGCTTTCTTTCTTTCTTTCTTTCTCTCTTTAAAGATTTATTTATTTATTCATGAGAGACACAGAGAGGCAGAGACACAGGCAGAGGGAGAAGCAGGCTCCATGCAGGGAGCCCGATGCGGGACTCGATCCCAGGACCCCGGGATCACGACCTGAGCCAAAGGCAGATGCTCAATCACTGAGCCACCCAGGTGCCCCCATAGGGCTTTCTTGCTCTCTATTCTGTACATCCACATTGGCAAAAGAGATTTTTAAAAAAATGTTCTTAATAAAGATCCTCCTGCCAGTGGAAATAAATGTCCACATTGTTATTTTGGCACTGCAATGGCTTGACCTGTTCCATAATTTTTGTCTTAAATGATTAAAATGGCTTGTGTGCAAGTGTAAACTAATTGCAACTATACATTACTACTTCCACTCGGCTTGAAAACCATGGATTCAAATATCTTAGGGGACGAGTAGGTCAATGTACAAAGCCTTGGGAGGGCAAAGGTGAGCAATGGAAGCCAGAGACTTCCTGGGCCCAAACTCCATTCCAATCTGACAGAGAATAAACACAACAACCCATAAGTGTAATTGCTATCATATATATTTATTTTCTCCTTTTGACTATTTACACACCTTTATTTTGGCATACTTTTCAGAAACATAATTTGATGTTTCTTCATGTTTTCCTTCTTTGAAGTCCAGATTGGTCAAGGTCTTTTTCATGCAACACTGTACATTTAATGAGGACAAAGAGGCTGGGTTGTCTTGGGGGTAGGGGGTGGTCTCTGATGTTCTGCACCCTTCTGCAGGTCAGGCCAGTAAGACATGTGGGTCTTGGTCCTCCTCCTCTCTTGGTTTCCTTGAAGATGTCCATGTTTGTGGTTTTACTGTATTTCATTTGCCTCAGAATGGCACTGCCTTGCCTGTGCACTGAAGAACTCTCTGGCACTGCCCAAAGTCAGGCACTACAGCCAGTTTCACTACACTCGGGCACCTTCAGTTCTGCTGATGACCCCTGACCCCAGGGATGCAGTCTGGCAAGATAGTGGGTGCAAAGTCTCACGCACGTTGACAGAGGTGACCCTGACCAACCGGGGCTATTTTATAATTGAAATATCAGAGAGATACTGTAACACACTCCCCCCCACCCTGAAAACCCAACACTGATAATAGAGATTTCATATGGATCACAGGATACTACACAACAAACACAAACACACTGCACTTTCAATAGAAGTCACGATTTCCTCTGATGCTCATCACCACGGCAGGGTACCATGCAGGTTGATAGCTGAGCAAATGCATTCATTAGTTAATAGCTCAAAGGGTTAGTTCTTTTATGTACAGAATAAAGAAACCTCATTAGGAATGGCCACAGTCTCAGCAAAACTCAGTTCTAAATATGCAAAGACCTCACTGCCTTGCTATTAACAAGATGACACGGGTTGTATGAATACATTTTACAAGTTCCAGTAAGAACCATAAGATCATCCGTTATCTCTGTAAAGGCACCCCACAGTGGCAGATGGAACGGGCAAAGAGTGGCAGGAAACGTGTCACATGTCCTCACAGCAAGAGGACACTCTGAAGAGACAGAGGGTGTCCTTCCTGTGGTAGTGCAGGAAAAGGAATTCTAGGGACAGAGTTAATGGGATAGCCCATGTGAAGAAAAGAAAGGAAACGTGGGTAGGAAAGCAAAGTGAGGGGTGCTCCATCCCAGGCTCAACGAGACACTTCCTTTCACCTGAGCTCCAAATGATTCTCACCATAAGCACTCTCTGATTGGCTGGGGCTGAGAAAGGCTCTGTTCACTGGACCCCCAAGAGTGCCCTGCCAGATGCTCTGCACTTCCAGAGTTACCTGGTGCTAGATGAGGCGTGGGAGGGGATGGAGGCAGCTGGCTAAGGATGGGGCTCAACGATGACGCTGACGACAGAACACACACAGAACACGGCAAGGGGAGATTTGGCAATCTGCAGGCTAGAACGATCAAATCCATGATGAACGACTCAGAAGCTTCGAACTTCCGCAAAGGTGTCATTGCCAAACCTCCACCTCACCTTGACACTTAACCTCACATGGTGTGAGTTGCAGTCGAGTTTGACTGTTCTTGTTGCAGCACTTTAGGGCAAGATGTTCTTTTTAAGGTATAAATATTTTATCTAGCTACATGGATCTACAGAGATATTTACAACTGGCCTCTCCACCCCCTCCTCTGAGCTCTGATGCCTTCCTGTGCATTGATGTGAAATACATCTTCAAACCTACTTTCTGGTCTCCACTGCTCAAATCTCTCTGTATGCCATCACCCCAAATAAATGGCTCAATTCCCACAGGGCTCCAAGGCCCCCCAGGGTCCTGGAAACTCAGATCCCAATCAACCGACCAACGTTTAGGCTCCAGGAAGCAAGTGTTTCAATAGCCATGATGGGAGCCTCAGATGTGGGGTCATTTCTCTCCTTCCAACCTGCATCTTCCTGTGAGAGGTGTCCAAAAAGAGAGACGAGCTTAGACATTTCAGTGGCAACTTCTTTATTTTTAGCTGTTTTGTGTGTGTGCATGCACACAACTAGGAGGGTGATAGTGTGTGACTGTGCATGTGAATATGTATGTGGCTGTGAGTGTAAATGTGTTTGTGTATACATCCATTTAGTGCTGAGGGTGAGTGCCCACATGTGTATACATGTATGCATGACTGTGTAGGTCTCTCTGGCTGTGTATGTGTAGGAGGCTCTATTTGTACCTTGTGTGTATAGAGAAGAAGACACAAGAAGCTGGGCTGATCTAGGTAATCAGCCCCTGGGGCTCCTCTGCACCTCTCTCCTTGGTGAATCCTCTCACTCTTTTGACAATCTCTTTCCCTAGAGAGGGTGAGAGGAGGGACTCCTGGATTCCAAATCCATCATGGTCCCAAGATGCAGGATGGGTTACTATAGTGCTGTGACCCCTAAAGGACCCGTCCCCACGGTCCATACCTGCAGCTCTCTCCCAGGCACCTCTGGTTCTCTGCATCCGGTGTTGCAGTTGATTCCCCTGGGCTATTTCCTCACATCACCCACCTGCTTTTGGCTGCCTTCAGCCCCCACACGTGTCAGGCTTACAATATGATTGCAATAAGGGGATGAGTTATAAGGGCTATATACAACTCCCTCTCCAGTTCTTGTGCTTTCCCCACCCATTGTCTACATCATGTATCTGTTCTTGATGCATCTTCAAGGCATGCCCTCGGCCCTCCCTTGGCCAACCCCTGCCTTTGACCTCAAACATGTCATTCCAGGACAAACAAAGCACAATGCTCTGTGTTCCCAGCTTATCCCATGTTCGAGCACCTCCTACCTCAAGGCACTAAATTGTCACTTCCTGGGACCACATTCACTTCTCCTGTGTCTTCTGTCCAGGAGACAGCACAGATGGGTGGAAGGAGGAGAAGAGTGGATGGGGACCGGGAGACACTGCTCCCTGGAACAGGGAATTGGAAAGGAACAGTCAGTTAACCAGCCCGGCCAAATAAGGCCCTCCCCCACTTATATGGGAACAGGCCAAAGGAAATCAGGTGGTTCTAGAAGAGCCACCAACAGGAAATATATAGGCTCTCAGGTGTATTTCCTTTCACACTTATTCAAATCAGATAAATAAATTTGAGTATGCACATATGCTCCCACACACACACAGCATATACCCATGTGTGTACACACAAGCACACACACTCTTTCATAGGGGTGTGCACACACAAACATGCACCACATGTTATATATACACTCTTATACACACCAATATAGATTTACACTGATATACATAGGTCTGTACAGCTTCTCAAATGGTTGTATGTACATAATTACCTTGATGCACACATGCACTCAGGTATACACAGAAACACAAACACAGAAACACAATCAAGAGGGGAGGTGGCTGAGGGGCTGCAGGAGAGGCTGCCTGGGCAGGAAGGAGAAACATAGGCTGAGCGCTTGGTAAATCTTATTCTCCCATGGCCTCTACTAATGAGGTGGAGCTGCCAAGAAAACTGGGGTGCAGGCTACTTTCTGTTTCCCTTAGCCGCCTCACTGGGTGGGCGGTGGCTGTGTTCCACATGCTGGGTTCACGCTCAGTGGCTGGTCACTGGTCACTTCCTGCACAGCTGTTCCAGGTGCTATAGAATTTGGTCTGGTGCCTGGCAAATAAACAGAACCTGATGGAGCACCCCCATTTGTAAAGATGGGGAGGAGAGAGGGGAGCACTTCAGTTGAGAGAGTTAAGAGGATAAGAAGAGAGAAGAGCAAGTGGAGTGACTCTACCACTTACTAGCTGAATATCCTGAAGCATGATACATAAACTCCATTTTTCCCCCTTGGAACACTGGGGACAATGTGCTCTGCCTTCCCTGGCTACTGGGCTCC
This sequence comes from Canis lupus baileyi, assembly GCF_048164855.1. Classification (NCBI taxonomy): domain Eukaryota; kingdom Metazoa; phylum Chordata; class Mammalia; order Carnivora; family Canidae; genus Canis; species Canis lupus. Next base: position 3,221,813 of record NC_132876.1, read on the forward strand.
TGTGAGGGTGTAACAACGTGATGGGTCAGTGAGCTTGTTGACATTTGCTATGCACTAGACACACAGGATTACTATAGAGATTCACAACAATTGTTTGTCTGCTATTCTAGATCAGGTGACGAAAGAGCAAGTCAAAAATTTCCTGACCCTAGTCTCCGTTTGGCAAGTGCTTGCTCTGTGACTAGTGATCAAGTCAGCATCCAACATCCGACCGACAGATGTACCCCATCTGTACAGTCAAGCACTGTGAAGCAGAAATATAGACAAGAGAAGGTCCAATCCCTTCAATGATGTCAGTTCAATCTGGGAGTCTCCAACTTGACCTCATCACCCCTGCAAGCTCCTGCTGGAAACATGATCTGTCACTCACTCTGACATCTCACTCAGTACCCCTACTCACCCACACTCCATTTCCAATCCCACACCACAACACTGCATTCAAAACATAACAGAAGAAAATAGTGAGGAAGAGGCACTTTCAAGCCATGGCTAATCCTTCCCCTGTGTACCCTTGCTCAACCCAGCTGGACTTTCTCCTGTCAGGGGGTGAACAAGGACCATAATCCCTAGGAAGGAAAAACAGAAGTATAAAAGTAACGAAAAAGAAAAAAAATCCAATACCTCAGGGAGGGGTGCAGAAAACCCCCCAGAAATATTCATGCACAGGGCTTGGATCCTTCCTCTGTCTCCCACCCTGACTTTGTCCTCCAAACATTTCTAGGGGCTTTTCTGTGCTTCAGAGATATTGGAAGGCTTTGAAAAGGTGATAGTCTTCTAGCAGAAAAGGAAAATCAATGTGGTATTCACCTCCAACTCCTCTTCAATCCCTTTCCTTCCAGCCAGAACACATCCTTTCCAACTACTTCCCACCTCATGTTTATAAAGAGAAAGGCAGAACTGATTCAACTGCCCAAATAACCAGAAAATAAAATGAAGAAAGAAGGCAAAATGGAATTGAGAGGAGCCATGAAGGGGCACTATGGGACTAATTGAGATGATATGCCCAGTAGACAATGTTGAACACCACAAAGGCAAGAGGGAAGAGGATCCGGGACCACTTGTCGACCTTAGGGACATAGTCAGGGTCAAAGAGCTTGGAGGAGAACCCTTCGGTGAAGGAACACCCAGGACTTGGCGGGCAACTGTCATCAGACTCGGAGTTACTGTCCTTGCGTCGGTTAAGGCGCATAAACTTCTTAGCATTAGGCCTCCAGTTGTAAAGATCATACCTGAGTTGCTTCTCAAGGTCAAGGTAGCCACTCTCAACTCTGATGTCATCAGGCAAGCTACGGATCTCATCAAGGTTGCTACGGATCTCATTAAGGTTGCTACGGATCTCATCAAGGCTGCAGCTTGCTTCCCGCACATGCCTGTGGCCGTAGAGCAGCAGAGGCCTCCCACTAGGGATATGGACAGGACTCTCATCCAAGCTGAAGTTCTCTTCAGGGTCTTCTGGGTCACTGATCTCAGCGTGGTCATGGGCCTCAGCAAGGTTGCGCATTTCAGTAGGAGTAACACTGTCATCATTCTCAAAACCATTAACGTGAATGCCATACCTGTGTGGGGCCTGCTCTGGGGTGGAGGGGAGATCGCTCAGGCTTTCTCTAGAGGCCAGCGAGGCCAGCTCTGAGAGAGAAGACAGTGAGCTGAGGCTTTCTGCGGTGGCCAGTGGGGCCTGCCCTGGGATGGAGGTCAAAGAGCTGAGGCTTTCTAGGCTTGCCAGGCAGGCCCGCGCTGGCCTGGATGACAGAGAGCCACTTTCATCTTCTATGCTAATCTGGTCTTCCCTCAAGGAGATAGTAGACACATTTATGGCATCAGGATTTGCAAGCCCTACATGAATAAGCACTGGTGGTGGGGAGGGAAGAGGAGAGAGAGGGCTTTCCTCATCAACAGTTGCAATGTGAGTGTCGATCTCTTCCACTGACAGAATCATCTCTTCTTGGGATCTTCGGTTTGCAAAGGGCTGAGGAACAGGACCAAGAAGCTATTAGCATGTAAGGGAAATCCACGGGGGCTGCCAAGCCTGCGTTTCCTTGGGGCAGCTGCTCTCCCTGGAGTGCTATGCAGTGGATAGAGACAAGGCCTCCTCGGGCAGATGTGGTTGGGCTTCCTGTGAAGGAGGGGGGTACCACTGGCCATGAATGTGCTGCTGGCAATGAGAGCCTGAGCATGGCATGGCTTTGGGAATTGAAAGAGCAAAGGATGGAGGGGTAGGCCAACCCCTTTGGTGTCTTTCTCTTCCTTTCAGCCTCCCTATGCTCCCCTTCCCTCTGGTTCTATCACCTGCCCTTGAAAGTATACTAAGTGGACTGGATTTGAGGTCAAAAGGTCTGGGAAAATCTAGTTCTGCCACTTACTGCCTTGTGACCTTTGGACAATGATTTGACCTGTTAAGGAGTGATGATAAATTGTTCTAGTTCTTTGTTATCTGATGTGTGTGTGTGTGTGTGTGTGTGTGTGTGTGTGTGTGGTGCAAGGATTAAAGGAACCAAGAAATGTGAAAGGGTCAAGGGTTAAGCTTAGGCATAAGAGGTGCCTAATCCCTCCCTAATCAGGGAAAGCTGAAAAAACCAAACCTGCAGCATTACTTCCCGATATCGGTAGCGGGCCATGACTCTTCGGGCTCTCCTGCGTCGCCTTTGGTTGCGCCGGGATCCTCCTCGGCTGTAGTAAAGATAGTTGATGTAGACATATTCCAGCAAGGACAGGAACACGAATAAGAAGCAAACGACCATATAGATGTCGATGGCCTTAATGCAGGCAACTTGGGGGAGTTTATCCCGCAGATGTGAGTTGATGGCGTTCAGGATGAGCATTGAAGTCAGACCTATAAAGAACATGGCACAGGATTAGCCTCCTCAGGTGGCTGAAGTTCTGGGTGAGCCATCAGGCCCCTGTCCCACAGGAAGGATGTATCTCTGGGGTGGGGAGGACCCTCAGCTAAAGGCCTTAGGCTCTCTAGGCCTGGGGACTTTGCGCTCTCTTTGCTCTTCCTCCCCAGCTTTATACTTGGCCCACGCTTTGATGATTGTGACTTTCTCATTAGAATCAAGTCCAAAATCTCCAGCCATGGTTTCACAGTGACTTACATCTCCAGCCTCTTTTGCCTTTCAGTATGTAGGCTTTCCTTTAGCTCATGTCCCTCAGAAAGGTTTGTGAGCCCTTAAAATATTACCCAAATCTTAAAGGCTCAGTCCAACATGTGCTCCTAAAGAAGGAGGCTGAGAAGTCTGCCCCAAAGATGGTGAAGGATAAACCAGACCTGGACATGGGGCACACTGGGTCCATAGAAACTTGGGAGCTGATTCTGTAGGCCCCTCCCAGGTATTGCTCAAAACCACCTGGTTCTCCCCATTGCTGGGACAGGAAGTTCTAACTGCTTAAACTGGAATTTCGAGGTCTTTCCCAGTTGGCCCTCCTGTCTCTCTGTGACTCTTCCTACTTCCCCAGCTTCTGCCCCAAGCACCCTGGGATGTCCTCCCCTTTTAGGGCCCCTGTGCCTTTTAATAGTGATTTCCTGTTTTACTGAATGACAAGTCTTATGCCTCTGCGTCCTGCAAGCCTTGAAAACCCAGTTTGAGCAATACTTTTTTTTAAGATTTTTATTTATTTATGATAGTCACACACGGAGAGAGAGAGAGAGAGAGGCAGAGACACAGGCAGAGGGAGAAGCAGGCTCCATGCACCGGGAGCCCGACGTGGGACTCGATCCCGGGTCTCCAGGATCGCGCCCTGGGCCAAAGGCAGGCACCAAACCACCGCACCACCCAGGGATCCCGAGCAATACTTTTTTGGTGCACTTTTAGCCAACAAGACCTGGTCATTTCCTCCTTTGGCATCTCACAGTGTCTATCCCAGCATCCCACTAGACACCCATTGAGGGCAGCTTCTCTGGAAGTCCTCTACTGCCATTTTGATGGGCATTTTGATATGCTGCTTAATCAACGTTTGTTGTATTGCATTTCTGATCTAAATGTATGACTTGTTCATTCATGCATCCAGCAAATAATGATTTCTAATACTTCAGGGCCAACAGGGCAAGATCCCAGCCCTGATGTTTTTTTCACATTTGTCTCCAACATCGGGCTCTCTTTTGGGGACTTGCTAAGCCCCTGGTTATAAATGCCTGCTGGGCAGGCACCATATTGCTTCCTTCCCTGTGTGGTCACACACCATTCCAAGTATTCCTCTCTTACTCTCGACTTTTTTCTGAGCAAGATCATCCAAGTTCCTCCCTGGGATGAGGACAGGACCTACCAACTGTCACCCTGGCTGCAGAGGATTCATAGTTCATCCAAAATGATATCCAAGAGACGACAGTGGTAAGAACAGTAGGCCAATAGATCTGCACAAGGTAGCTGGTAACTTCCCTCTGGACCAGGAACCTCAGTATCAGGCGCACATAGGAACCTGGCAAGGAGACACAATGGTATTAGAGTGGCAGGGCCGAGGGGATTTTCAGGGTGAAGTACAGGATGGAGGAGGGGAAGCCTCTAATATTCCAGCCTGGGCAATCTGCCAATGTGACCCTATTTGCTGCCTTAAGGCCAGTGACCATGGCATGTCAGTAGGCCCATATGGCATGACAAGTCTGTTCTCTCCTCCTTCCTTCGTCACTTGTTTCATGTCAACTGGTTTTGAGATGGGGGATACAGGAAACATTTAAAAGATACAAACAGAGTGGGGAGAGGCTGACTCAGGAGAGGAGGCCTGTTTTTATCAGCAAGCACATGAACCTTTTGCACTCATAGAGTGTCAACTGGGCCAAGCACTCCCACACTGATTTCCTCATTTGAAGGGGATTTTGGAAGGCGTCCAGAGCCAGAAGGCAATAGGAGAGGAGGCAGCAGAGAGTGTAGAGGTCAAAGGCAGACAGACATGCAGTTTACCAGGGTACCAAAGACAGAAGAAATGGGAGAGAAGATCACACCCACCTGTGTAGAAAAACACCTCTTTGCTACTCATCGTCTTTCCCAGGAAGCTGAACTGAGGAATGTGCAGCTTCTCAGTCCCCTGGATGGCATTCCCATTGCCTTCCCAGTATAATACAATGTCTTCAACCGTGTAACCATCTGCGAGAGGGAGAGAGAGTTGGTCTGAGAAAGCAGGCATGGGCAGATTTCACGCCAGAGCAGTCTGTGGAATCCAAAGGATGGTCAGAACGTGCACTTTTGGAGCACCTTTGTGGTTTTCTGTGTCTGAGCACAAGGGAGGGGGGCACTAGGAAAGGAAGTCTCACTTAGGAATTTCTTAGCTAGTTAAGGAAGCAGAGTAAACAGATGTGCTCCTACCCACTGGCTTGTCCACAATGTCCCTGTGGAACTATTTACGCGTGAAAGGCCACTTTCTGCCAGATGCTACATATATACCTCTGTCTGCCTGCCTGCCCATCTACTGAAGAGCGAGAGAGTGGGGAGGCAGGGAGTAGGGGAGATAACGCCCTCCCTCTCACTGTCTACTCCACCTTTTGAACCCCAGGTAGAACAGAGGCAGCCTCGGAAGATATACGTACAGCTCTCCACTTCCAGCTTGCAGGTCTGCTTGTCCAGAGGGAATTTCTGCAGATCCAAGGAACATGCTGCTGTGGTGGTAAGTCTGCAGAGGAAAAGCAAAAGGAAGGGAAAAGTGAGTCAAGGCTAGGCCAGCAGCCACTCCTGAGAAAACTGCAGGGGTGTGGAGGAGAGAGGCGCTCCATGTCCCGACCGACCCACCCAACACCTTCCCAAACTGCCTACCCTCGAGCTGGGTTGTCCTTCCCTCCCTCTGTTTTTTTTCCCCTCCCTCTTCCTTTCCTTCCCTTCCTTCCTAGGGCTGAGCTGACTCACAGTTGCACAGGGAGGAGAGGGCAGGTGTATGTGACAGGGAAACCAAGAGGTGTGGCAGGAGGCAAGGAACAGAGAGGTACAGTAGGAAACCACAGGGCAATAGGATGGGAAAGGCTCTGGAGGAAACTGGATGGAGAGACAGGGAACGGACTTTCTTGCTGAAAAAGGAGCAAAACTGGCAAGAGCCAAATGGGCTGCACAGAAGCAGCTGAGGTACCCAATCTGACGTGGAGTGCCCGTATGTGTTGTGCATGTAGGGATGCGAGCTGTAGCCCAGGCCCACCTTGGGCTCCGGGGTGGGAGGTGCTCCCACTGAGCTCTCCTCTCTCTGTGTCTGCCTATGCACGTAGGCCACCAGGGCCAAGCAAAACAACGGGAGTAGGTATAAATGGGTAGGACGTATTAACATGTCTCAGGTGGGATACAGACTGTTGGGCAGGGGCTTCAAGTTGCCATGTGGTGGGTCTGTGACAGGAATCTGAGGAAGGATCTGGGAGGAGCTGGGGAAGTGAGACAAGTGACCCACCACATAGAAGGAAGGCTAGACCTCGAAGTGATTTCCAATTTTTTTTTTTTTAGGATTTTATTTTTTGTTTATTTTATAGAGAGAGAGAGAGAAAGAGAGAGAGAACACAACACGAGCAGGGGTAGCGGCAGACAGAGAGAAAGGGAGAAGTAGACTCGCCAATGAGCAGGGAGCCCAAAACAGGGCTCGATCCCAGGCCCCTGAGATCATAACCCGAGCCGAAGGCAGACGCTAAACCAACTGAGCCACCAGGTACCGCGGTGATTTCTATTTTGTACACCGGGTAGGGTGTGTGTGTGTGTGTGGGGATGTGTCTGCCTGTCTGTCTGTCTCCCTTCCATGAATCGTCCACACAGCATTTATTAGCTGAGGGCCCTTTTAACTGAAACAAGTATGACCAGTGACCTTGTTTCCTGCAAGCTTTGTTGTTCTCTGACTCTAGCACCTTGGACCATGGAGAGAGAGAGAAACAAAGGGATAGAGCAGGAGCACCCCAGGGGAAGAGAGACTCAGAGACAGAGGCTGAACCCTGGTGCAACTACCTCTTGGAGAAATTTTCTGAGCTCCGTTTATCTCTTATGCTTGTCTTAAGTGATGGTTTGTAAGAGACGATGCTGTGACGAGAGGCTCAGTGACCATATGCTGTGCTATAAATAAGCCAGTGAGGATTTCCAGTGTGTACACATCCTACGTGTAAGAGCCATAGACAACAGGCATAGTACCGCACACCCCGGGCCCCCTGCATGATGCAAATATGACCAATGGCCGAGATTGAGCCCCTCCCTCCCTGAATGGGCTTCACCATTCATTTGTCTCCCTCCCTCACTTGATGGAAGAGAAAAGAAACAAATATAAATAACAGAATGTATAAAATGCATAAAAGGTGGAGGTAGAGCTCTTCGAATTGAGAAAATTGAGGAGGATTTCTTGACAAGGAGGGCATTGAAGTTACAGACTGAAGGATGGCCAAGGTGTGGGGACAGGGCAGCCAAGGATGGCTGTGAGAAACTCTGAAGGTTTCACTTTGACTACTGTGCAGGAGGAGTGAGGGGGCAGTGCAGGACAGACGTGGAAAGCCACGGGCTCCTTAGTGTGTCCCTTACGGTGCATTTATGGGATACGTGGTGGGAAGAAGGAAGCCTGCCAGGATGGTCGTCAAGGCCCTAAGGAAACTCACCGCATGCCATACCGCACCGTTCCATCCGGGTGAAGCTGAAACACGCGGTTTTCCACAGTCACATCATGCACAAAAGCATCCTTGCTATTTAGAAAGTAGCAGTCAGGCACCCACAACTTCTCCAGCATCCGATAGTCCAGGGTCAAGTTCAGGTCGGTCTCATGGTATGCTAAACGTGGATCTTTCCAGGTCTGATGGAAAAACATTGTGATCGTATAGTCCTGGAGAAAGAAAGGGAAATTCCAGTCATAAGTGAGCTCATCCAATTTTCCATCCTCAAAGTGTGTGTGTGTGCGCACATGCATGCAGGTGTACAAAATACATCACAAATACAGACGAGTATTGGAACATATAAGAATGTTAGATGTTAAGAATAAACTGAACTTCATGTATTTAAACTCCAGGTTAAGGAATGACATATTACCAATAACTTTCAAGTTTCAGTGTGTTCCTTCTAGAGCATATTCCCCACACCTACCTCCCAGCAGTATCTGTTATCTTAGATTTTAGTGATAATAGCTCTATTGGTTTGTTAGTTTTATTTTCTATATAGGTATTTCTAGGAAACATATTGCTTGGATCTATTTTTAATTTTTTCTTCCAAATGGAATTACACTGCATGTATTCATAATTAGTTTCTTTCACTCAAAATTCTATTTGTGAAACTCATTCATGTTGATGTCTGTAATTAAAATCTGTTCACTTGCCCTGGAGAGACTATTCCCTTGTGTGAACACACAGTACGCACCAAAATCAACATGAAATAAAAATTGTGATGTGAAAGTTCCCCTTTACCCCCTCACTGGAAGCAGATGAGAGTTCCCAATGCTCATGCCTGGCCAAGACTGGTACTGTCTGACTTTGGACTTTTGTCACTCTGGTGCATATGTAATGGATTCTTGCTCTGGTTTTAGTTTGCATTTCACTGATTCATAATAAAGTCTGACATATTTTCACATGTTTATCTGCCACTTTGTTGTCTTCACAAAAGGGAAGTTCCTGTTCAAATTTTCTAATTATTTTTCTATTGTTTTTAAAATATTCCCTGCATAGAGCCTGCTTCTCCCTCTGCCTGTGTCTCTGCCTCTCTCTCTCTCTCTCTCTCTCTCTATAATGCCCAGGAATTATATAGATTTCCAAGAGCAGCTCTTCGTGTTGCATAAATCTTAGTCCACTCTGACTTATCCTTTTACACTTGTTATACTGGTTTTGTTGTCTGTTTTGTAAAACAGAAGTTCCAGAAGTCTTGGCTAGTTAGAATTTTAATATAGGGGAAATTTCCAGAATTTATTTGTATGGTTTCTGTTTTCCGTGACTTTTTAAAAAAGTCCTGCCACAAAGACATAAAGACAATATTCTACATTCTCTTTTAAAAGTTTCATAAGCCTTTAACTTTTAGGTTTATAACTCATTTGGATTTATTTTTTTGTTCAAGGTGGCTGTAGTTTCTAAAAGCTACCATGTTCACTTATGTGGGCTCTGCCGCGAGTCAGAACAACTAGAGTTGGCTTATGACCATGCTCCTTGCCACATGTGCCCTGTCCCCAGTCCCATTACTGAAGCTGACACACTTACCATAGTCATTTCTGAGATCTGCTCGATACTGGAGACATACATGGATACTCCCACGGGCACAGGGGCACCTATAACACAGGAAGACACTATTACATGCAGACTATGGGAAAGCCTGGACTCAGGAGCCAGACTGCCTAGCTTTGGACCCTCTTGCGACACTTACTAGCTGTGCAACCTTGAATAAGTTATGTAACTTCTATATTGTTTTCCGGAGTGGCTGAGGTTCCTCCAAAAGTTATAAATAGGGCAGCCCCAGGGGCCCAGCGGTTTAGCACTGCCTTCAGCCCAAGGTGTGATCCTAGAGACCCGGGATCAAGTCCCACGTCAGGCTCCCTGCATAGAGCCTGCTTCTCCCTCTGCCTGTGTCTCTGCCTCTCTCTCTCTCTCTCTCTCTCTCTGAGTCTGTTGTGAATAAATAAATAAATCTTTAAAAAATGGTTAAATAAAAGAAAAAAAAAGTTACAAATACAACTACCCTATGATCCAGCAATGGCACTACTCCATGTTTACCCAAAGAATACAAACAATACTCATTTGAAGGGACACATGCACCCCAATGTTTATAGCAGTATTACCTACAGTAGCCAAACTATGGGACTGGCCCAAGTGTCCATCGACTGATGAATGGATAAAGAAGATGTGGTGTTTATACAATGGAGTATTACTCAGCCATCAAAAAGAATTAAATCTTGCCAATTTCAATGACATGGATGGAGCTAGAGAGTATAATGCTAAGTGAAATAAGTCAGAGAAAGGCAAGTATCATATGATTTCACTCATATGTGGAATTTAAGAAATGAAACAAACGAGCATAGGGAGAAAAGAGAGACAGAGGCAAACCAAGACATGGACTCTTAACTAGAGAGAATACACTGAGGGTGACCAGAGGGGATGAGCGGGTAGGAGGACAGGGATGGGCGAGACAGCTGATGGGGCTTAAGGAGGGCACTTGTGATGAGCACTGGGTGATGTATGGAAGTGTTCAATTGCTACATTATACACCTGAAACTCAAAGGATACTGTACGTTAACTGGAATTTAAATAAACATTACAAAAGTTACCTAACCTGTACAAACCTAAATTTCCTCATGGGTAAACTCAGAATAATGACAGCACTGATCTCATAATTAATGCAAACCAACCACTTAGAGCAGGGCCTGGCCATGACAGGATAAAAGGAAGGGGTCAGGTGAGATAAAGAGAAAATAAGGAGATGAAGCACACTTTTTCTAAATGTTTCTGTGATAAAAACTCAAGAGCAATGAGCCCAAAAACAAGAGCTAAGGTTTGTGTTGTGTATGAGCATATTTGCATGAGTGTATGTGAGTTAATATGTGTCTTTGTGTGAATGAACATGTGTGTTGTGCACATGAGTGTGGGTGAGTACATTCATGTGCATGAGTGAATGTGTGGTTGTGCTCATGCACAGGTGAAGGTGTCATTGTGCACATGAGAGCATGTGAGTATATGAGTGAGAATGCATGCGCACATTTGTGTACTTAAGTGTGTTGTGTGGGAGTAAATATGTGAGCATTTGCATGTATGTAGGCATGTTGTATGAGAGTGAATGTGTGTGTTCATAGGCAAATGAACGTGTGTTCGTGTATGAGTGTAACTGAGTGAGTGAATTGTGATTATGTGTGAATGTATGTAAGCTTGTTAATGTGCAAGGGAATGTTTGAGCGTGGGTGTATTTGTGAGCTTATCTGTGTGTGTAAATGTGTGTGTGTGTACGTGAGCATGTCCATGCATAGAAGTGAATGTGTGTGTTCATATATGACTGATTCCATGAGTGTGCTTGTGTGCTTGCATACACTGCATGTAAGTGTGTAAGCATGTAGGCAGGTTGGTGCGTGGAAGTGAGTATATGAAATGTGTTCATGTGCAAGTGAACATGGGAGGTTTGTATTTGTGAGTTTGTGTGTGGGCAAATTTGTATGTTCATATATGTGAGCATGTTTGTGTGGGAGTCAATGTGTGAGCATGTACATGAGTGGATGTGACCATGTCTGTGTGTATAAATATTTAAACATTAAATATTTTAAGTGTTTTGTGAGAAAGTAAATGGGTGAGCATGTCTATAAATATGCTGCATTCATATAGAAATGTGGGTGAATATATCAGTATTTTTAAGTGTGTTTGTGAGCTAGTACATGTGAACACGTATGTATTTAAGTGTATTTTGTGGGAGTAAATATGTGGGTTGTCTGTGAGCCTCTACCTATAAATGTATTTTTAAGCATGTCCACGTGTGAGCAAATGCATTCATGTTTGTATGTGAAAGATACTTTTACGTGAGTGTATGTATGTTTGTGTGTTGAATGGATGTGTCTGTGCATACATGTGTCTGAGCATATTCATGTGTAAGTCTGTGTGTGAGCATGTTAAGTCCATATATGAAGGAATGTGTAAATGAAAGTGTTTGTGTGAATGAATGAGAATGTAAGTGAAATTTTGTATGTGACTGTGTCAGTGTGAGTGAGCATGTTCATTGTGTGAATATATTTGTGTGTGTGGCCCTATTTGTATACAAGTTAGAAGTGTGATCAGTGACCATGTTTACATCCTCACACTCATCATACTTATATATGTGGGTGTCTGTATGTAAGCTCATTTATATGCTTGAGTGGGTGTGTGTGAGCATGTTTGTGTGTGATTAAATGAGTGTACATGACTGTGTTTGTGTGTAATTGAATGTGTGACCATACTGATGCACAAGTGAATCCATGAGCATATTCACCTGTGATCATGTGTCACTGTGCAGGGATGAGTAAATGTGTGAGCAGGTTAATGTGTGAGTGTTTCCACATGTGGATGTGAATGTGTGTTCCTGTGTGGGCACATTTGTGGGAATTGATAAATATGTGGACATGTTTGTGTCATGTTCATGTGTATGAGCAAGTTCCTCTGTGAGTGACTGTATTCGCCTATGTGTGTGCAGTTATGTTAGTGTATGTGCATGTATAAGCATGTGGAGATTAGTTTATGTGTAAGCTCTTTTCTGCGTGTGGGTGAATGTGACTCATGTATATGAACGAATGTGTGAACGTGTTCATGTGTACATCCATGTATGTGAATATCCCAGCGTCTGTGTGTGGAAGTTGGTATGTATGTGAGTGAATTTCACAGTGTGTTTGTATATGTGAGCAAGTTGGTGTGCAAGTATAAGTGAACATGGGAGCAAAAGCAGGTGAATGTGTGTATGAATACATTTTTTTAAAGATTTTCTTTATTCATTTGAGAGAGAAAAAGAGTGCATGAGTGGAGGGGGGAGGGCAGAGGGAAAGGGACAAGCAAACTCCCCACTGAGCAGGGAGCTTGATCCCGGGACCCCAAGATCATGACCTGAGCGGATGTTGGACACCTAACTACCTGAGCCACTCTGGCACCCCTGTGTATGAATAAATTGTTGAGTGCATTTGTGAGAACATGCTCCTGTTGTCTGTGCATGTGTAAGGTGTGAGTGTGACTGAATGTGTGTCTATGTGAGTTTCTACCTCCTGGCTTTCTTTTTCTGTCCTAGGAGTTAGCACTGCCCACTCAAACGTGATAAAGGATGTGAAAATATGTAGTAAACTATACGGTGCAGTGGAAAAACACTTTTTTGTGGTTTCCCTTTGGCTGAAAGCTGCCTTTACCCAGGCCCACAGCTAAGCCATTATTTTATATGTATCACACCACAACACTGCTAGGGGAACATGCGGGACACTTGCAACTTAGCCCACTGGCTTCACTGCAGGCTGACAGCCGAGAAACTGAGCTGCGGGCAGTCTGGGTGGCTCAGCGGTTTAGCGCCACCTTCCACCCAGGGCGTGATCCTGGGGACCTGGGATTGAGTCCCATGTCAGGCTCCCTGCATGGAGCCTGCCTCTCCCTCTGCCTGTGTCTCTGCCTCTCTCTCCCCCTCTCTCTCTCTCCTCTCTGTGTATTCTCATGAATAAGTAAATAAAATCTTTTAAAAAATGTAAATTTAAAGAAGAAAAGAAACTGAGCTGCAAAGAGGAAAAAGTGTTATTCCTATTCTAGTGCTTCAAAAAGTGACAAGTGACGGGGCATTGGCATATGAATGGCAGCTGAGAAGTAAATGGGCCTCTCTGTGAGGGCGTAGCCCAGACTCCAGCACTTAGGGCTCCCGTGAATGATCCCTGGCAACACAAGTAGTGATAGGGGTTTCTAGAAATGTAGTTCTTTTATTATTATAGCCTTTGAGGTTCCCTACAGGCCTTTAGAGGGTGGAAAGTGTGTTCACCAGGCAACGAACCCTAGAGGGGCCAGGCAGCCATCCCTGCCCCCACTTCACTCTTGGGTCAGACTTCTCATCTTAGTGCCACTCAGGTAACCCCATCTCTTACAGTGGAATCCTGGGGGACCTCAACCCTAAAGGGCCAGGAGGTAGCCCTGTCCAAGGGCCCCCAGTGGAAGAAGCATGTGGGAGCTGAAATGAAGTTCACATTCCCCTCACCAAGCCAGGAATCCTGGCCTGGGGATGCAGCCTGGAGGAAGGACACCTGGGACTGTTTTCTAATTTACCCATCTAGAGGGGACACCTTGTGGGAGTTTAGCCAAGGTACCCCACAGAGGGGAACAAGAGGTTTCCAGATAAGGTGTCTAAATGCTATCTCTCGGGTGATGGTCTCAGCCTCACTTCCCATTGTTATCCCTCCTGATGGGCTCAGGAAGGCAGAAAGGGGTTAACCACTTCCTCCCTCTTGAAGGTTTTGGTACCACGAGTCCTTGTCTTTCCTGGCAGCCATCAGAGTAGGAGAGGAAGAACAGATAAATCAAGGAATGATGAAGATGTCCCACTCGTTCCCTTCCTCTAGGCCTATGTCATGCCAGGTGCTGAACCAGGTGAAGTCCCCAAGGACTTGCCATTGGTAACACTGTGGAATCCCTACCTCTCTTGCCCAGAAAGAAGCAACTGGCTCTTCCTCCTCCTCTTCCTTTGCCTCCTGAAGTGATAAGGTTCCCATAGCTTCATTACTGACCCACCCACCCTGACCAGTTAGGTGAGGCCTCTGTATCTGAGGTGTGTGTGTGTGTGTGTGTGTGTGTGTGTGTGTGTGTGTGTATGTCCTAGAATCTCAATTTCATTTGGACAGAAGGGAATTTGATTCTGTGTCTAGTGGGAGGCATTACAGGGAGTCCTGGGTTACCCCAACCCTGAAGCCCCTGACCCAGGGTCCCATTGATTGACACCCCCACCCCCAGCCCATATAACAGTTGCAGACAGAGCATGTAGCGCCTCCTTCTCTCTAAATGCCGGGAAGTCATGCACTGTCCTCGCTCTACCACCTTCATCTACTATTTGGCCAAATCAGGGACCCATCTTTTGTCATATGGCCCAGGTGTACATGCCCATAAAGCTTAGTGTAACTTCGGAGGTTAGGCATCAGGTGTTAACAAATCCGAGTTAGTTCAGAAGACGATTGTGAGGTGCCCTGGTGATACTGTGGACCAGCCACACCTGATAATCCCCAGAGGCTGGGGTTCTTGCCCTTGCCCCCACCCCACCCCCATGCCTGCAGAGACTGCAACCTGAAAAAGTGCGAAGGGTATGCTTGGTGTACTTGACCAGCTGTTGGTCAGCATTTCCTGAGAAGCGTGACCATGAAGAAGGGAGGAAGTGTAGTAGCAACTCCCTTGATAGCCACAGGAGTTTGGTGCAGCATTTCCAAAACCAGTGTCGCACAATGGGGTGCTGGCTGGGCCCAAGCATCTGGGAAAGAACCTGCCTTCTCCCGGCTCCACTCCAGCTTTCTAAGGTGCAGCACACACTCACCCTGGATCTGGGACTGCCCCTTCTGTCCCCAGGCAACACCAGTTAAGCAGCCCGCTTCCAAAGCATGAAGCTTTGGTTTTCCTGGGGGCTCTCCAGGCAAATCACAGCGCCCCCATCGGTCGACCTCGCTGGCTGTGTGCCCTTCAGCCCTTCAGTGTGGAGGTTGTTGTGAATTCCAGAGACCTCTATTCATATGTACCCAGGGGGACCATTAGCATTAATTAACCCTTTAGAGTTATGTGTGTAGTTCTAACACTTGCAGGAAGTGGAGTGCTTTCTCCAACGTAGCCACTCTGACTTTTAGCTCTTTCTCTGTTTCCTTTGGACGGAAATGTGACTAACTTTTCTTTAGCGTACCCCTCCTTTTGTCCGCCCTTGGTCTAGGTCTCCTGGATGGCTCCTGGGCCAAAGGATGCCACTCCTGTTCTGTGCGGTGGGAGTAGATTGGCTGTCCCTTCAAGCTGTGTGATTGAGCCCAGGCACCCCTTTCCAGGGGGGAGGATAGGTGGAATTAAAGTAGAAACTCATCTATTGGCTTCCCGTTTCAGTTTCTTGGTCATTTCTCTTTTCTGTGCTTGAGATCTCAGTGCTGGGTAAGGAGTTTGGATTATATTTGGCAGTTAAATAATGCCATCAAAAGTTTGAGAGGTAAGTGACAAGGCTGGATTTACAAAGATCACACCGCAGTGTGTTGAATGAACTGAACTTGGTGGGAGCTGAAGGCTTTGGCTGAGGGGTGGTGGGGTACAAGTGCCCAGGACCTGGGTGGGAAAAGTAAACTAGACTGAGATGATGGTGCCCTTAGTTTTGAACTAGCTAATCACTTTGCAAGTGTCCAAGGTGCAAAGAATGTGGGCTCAAGTAGAAGAATGCACGCCCCAGCCCCCAGAGATGGAGCAGAAAAGTCTAGCCTGTGAGACACAGCAGTTTTGTCTGTGGTTACTGCTTCTCCAGCCACACCAGGGAGTGCACTTCAGGCTGTTGTAAGGGAAGGGGCATAAGAAGGCAGAGAAGTGGGTGAAATTGCAGGGGTAGAGCAAAAGGCCTGGGGGTTGGGGGCCTCGAAGTGCTCTCGTGCAGCTTTTCCACAGAGTGGGGAAGGTGGGGTGTGGAGAGGCAAAAGTGTTGAGCCTGGGGAGTGCCACTGGTCAGCGTCCAGAACAGGGCTTGTCTCCTTGCATCTGTCTCAGCTCTATTCCACCTAACACAAAGGCTTCTAGAATCTGGATACGTCTTACCTCCAAAATTTGGCCTCAGACGGACATCATAATTCGACAGGACCCTGTCCAAAATCTTGTGAACCACACCTTCATTTGCACATTTTTTGCTGAAACAGAGAAGTCATTGGGAAATGCTGGTCATCAGTACATGCCACATTGCATCTCAGGGAACAAAGAACACCCCAGATGTCAACTTGCAAGGGCCTTCTTTTCTCCTCCACACATGCAGACATGTACAGTCATACATGTACCCGTCTCTCCCTGCTCCCCTCCCTTCCAACAGTGAGTCAGCCAGAAGCGCAGCAGTGACGCAGACTCCTTTTCCCCCCTCCCCCTCTTCCGCTGTTATCCAGAGAATGGGGCACAAAGACTGGATGCTTGTTACTGGGCAGGATTGGGGAGGGGGGGAATGAGGAGGGGAGAGTGGAGGGGAAGTGAAGGGGGGAGGGAGTGGGCAGCTTCCAGCCCTGAGATAAACACATTACTTCAACCCCTGAAGAAGCTCCATCTTGTCAACATCCTGAATGCAGCTTTCCAGGTCAGTGGGAGTGTTCCCAGGGACACCTGATGGCCTTTGGAAAAGTCATCTTCCACCCTCGGTGTCTTCCTGAGCTGAGCCAGCCGGTTTACATCCTCCAGCTTAGTCACATTTCCCCTACATAGGCTACGACTGGGCATTTTGTTGTCACGTCTATGTAAATCTTGTGCGTATACAACTCTGTGTATGAAGACTTGACATATGGCACATGACGCAGAGAGAGCCTTGCTCATGGAGCAGAGATTTAAGACCCTCACCCAAACAATTTTAGATTTCTGGGGCCCAAGGGCTGTTCTCAAAAAGACATAGCAGACCTCTCTCTGGCAAAGCATATGCTTCCAGCCTAGACGTGTTTTGGGTGAGCACATGTAAGTGGACCCATCCCAGCCCTGCAGAGAGCTGGCCTTTCTAGAAGTCTCTGAAGCTCATCCAATTCACCTGGATCTTCTGTGGGGCTCTTTTCCTCAAAAGGGGTTTGTGAATGAGAACAGGCCCTGGGCTTCACTAGGACTCTTAGGATGTTTGACGCATTGACCAGGGAAGGAACATCAGCCCCTGCAAATCTGAGCGTGTGTGTGTGTGTGTGTGTGTGTGTGTGTGTGTGTTGGTCAGGGAGATGGAGAGGGAGAGGGGGAGAGAGTTCACTAGCGCAGTCTGGTATGTCGGGTGGAGGACATTGCAGGGCTGTCTGCTGGAACCTTGCCAGACTGCCCCCCCCCCACTTTTTTTCTGAATACATGTTCATTTCTGGTTTGTCATTTAAAAATCATTCCTAATCATCTTTCATGACAAAATTTCATTTTGCATCATTCCAAAGTGTACACATGTATTACTCTTGAATTAAAGCTACGCATTCCCACCTGTTCAGTACCACACTTTACCCATTCGACAATGCTCAGGATCCGTAGCTCCTGCAAATACACATTTTTGTGTGATCTACATGTAAAGTCTGTTTGTTTAACATCTCTTCAGATATTTGCAGACCCAAACAAACTTGAAATCACATAGAAAAGAAAAAAAAACCCAAACCTCGAATCCTCAAATGTTTTCACAGGAGTGCGTACAAAGCACACCCATCTCAAGCCACACGGCTAATAGGGTTATGTAGCCACTGATCCACTCTCTGGGCTCCGATGAGGTTGAGTCAATAATTTCTATCTGCGGCATCGGAAAAGGTCTCTCACCGCTCAACACACACGAACACACGCACAAGCTTCAGGGAACATTCTAAAATCCTGACTCAAACAGGTGTCTCTATACTGTCTATGTTTTGTGAGTTGTCCATCACCCCGTACTGCCTTACCCCCCCAATCCCACAGGTGCCAATGGATATGACTGGGGAAACCTGCCCGCGGCCTCGGTCCCGGGGGTGCGTGGCGGACCCCGCGGCGAGGGCATCGTCGTCCCCCTGCCCCCGGGGCTGCAGTCTGGGCACCTGCGGGGCTCCGCGGTAACAGGTGGGCTGAAGCACCCAGCTCTATCTCACTCGCCGCCTGCACTCCCACCCACCCGCTCCAGAGCCCCGCAGGCGGGACCCCAGCGCCGGGGCTCGGCGAACCGGGTTCAAGTTACCCCAGCCCGCTCCGTCCAGGAGGCCCGGGGCCGCACCCCCCCCCCCGGTCCCTGTCGCCGCCATGCCCGGGCTGGCGGCACCCGCTTACCAGTTGAAGAGGTTCAGGATGACTTCGGGCACGGTCGGGGAGAGCTCGAAGTGGAATTTTGGGGTAGGACTGGGCTCGTTGCCCTCCGCGAGCCAGGTCCTGATGAGGAGCAGGAGCACGGCGGCTCGCAGGATCCCCCTGATACCCATGGCCACCCCGCCCCAGGCTGCAAGGCGCGCGAGACGGCAGTGCGCGGCCGGGGAAAGGGATGGGCTGCGGGGAGCTGGGGAGGGGTCGCTACGAGTCTCTAAGGAGACGCGGCGACGGGCCGAGGCGCAGGCGGCGCGGGCTCGGGCTGGAGCCCAGAGCCCAGGAGCAGCAGCCCCGCGGCAGCTCTGCCCGACGCAGCCCCAGGGCGCACCCCGCCGCGGCGAAGTGCGCTCCGTCTGCGGCCGCTCGGGGCTGCGACTGGACTCTGGGCGCCGCGCCCCGCCGGCTCCGCCCACTCCGACGGCAGCGCCGACCCAACCAATCCGCCGGGGCCCGGGAGCCGCACAAAAAGGCGCGCGCGGCTGCCTCCGCCCGCAGCCTGCGCGCCGCGCGCCCCCCGCCCCTCCAGGCCTCTGCAGTCGTCCCCAGGCCGGCTCCAGACACTGGTAGGGGCGGGGCCGGGCCGGGGGAGGGGGTGAAGGGGGGAGGGGGGCCGGGCTGCTGGGGGCGGGGCACAGGTCTGCGGCTTTGGGCCCCCAGGGCGTCTTCTTCTTCCTCTCTGCGAAAACGCCAAAGGTGGGTTTCTCTTGGAAGAGCGCGTGTCCAAGAGTTTGTTTGGGATTTTCGCCGTTGTTTGCTTTTTGCTTTTTGGTTTTTTGGGGGGCTTTTTTGGTGTTTGTGTTGAGGTTTTTTTGCGGTGACAGGAGGGAGGCGATTTGAATGCCCTGGCTGAATGTGTGTTCTGAAAGAGCTGGACACAGCTGGAGATCTGAAAACATCTATCTTGCCCCCCTAGTAATCCCGCTTGCCTTGCCTCTGGTCGCAGTAGTGGGGCATCACCAGTGGGCTTTATGGCTGAGCTCTGGCCATGCGGGGGTGCCCCTCCCATCAGGCCGGACACTGGATTCCAGTAGCCCAAGAATTTCTTAAAGACTTTAATTTCTCGGAGTGCTCTTGGCACCAAGTTTAGGCGCCCAGGGAACTGGAAAGATTCACCAGCCAGGATCACTCTGAGATGTTACTCTGTCCCATAGCGGGGGCACGCAGAGTGGAAGTGAGAGTCCACGGTTGACACCTTGAAGGATAAAGAAGACCAAAGCCAGTGTTTCGGATGTTCAAGGGAGGTAGCCTTCAAAGAGCACTCCACTGCAATGCTTTTGCATTCCAGCTCCATAGTGTGGAAATGTTGGCATTTTGACTAGAGGGCTCTTATTCTTGTCACTACTTTGATTACTGTCCTGTGAAACAAAAGGATGTCACAGGATAAGGAAATTACTTCACTCAATCCCCTCTGCTTTTCCCACCTTTGATACATGACAAAGCAAGTTCAGAAAAACCGCCCTTGAGCCCGTGGGCCAGATGGGCAATCAACAAATCGACTTCAGTCACATTTACCAACAGTGAACCTCCTAAGGCATGCCATTGAGAAAAGTTGCAATGAAAATGAATTTGAAGGTCCCTCTTAGTTAGCTAGAACATTCACACAGAAATACAGCCCTCTTCCACTTTCGCTCAGTAATTGGTGAGGTGAGTTGGAATTGCTTGTACTCAGAAAAGCTTCAATCACCTGCTTAGCTGAGTGTTTCCCGC
Source organism: Canis lupus baileyi (assembly GCF_048164855.1). Taxonomy (NCBI): domain Eukaryota; kingdom Metazoa; phylum Chordata; class Mammalia; order Carnivora; family Canidae; genus Canis; species Canis lupus. The sequence continues at coordinate 3,241,860 of NC_132876.1, forward strand.
AGCCTTCTTAACCATTTTAGAATCAAACTTTTAAAGAATGAATATCGAAGCTCCCTGTCTTAAAAGCAGAGCACCCTCACACCTCTACTCATCTCCTTGTCCCCTCTTTCCCTTGCCATTGCAGCAAATGCTCGAGCCTTTCCACATAGGTGCAGAAATAAAAAAGGATGGTGGGATCCATATGTCTCTATCACATACAGATGTGGGTCAGTTGAACCCACCCCTGCTGCTGTTAGTTATGCCCCCATCCTCCCTGGTCACCCAGGCATCCTAGAAAAAAAATCCTTGCTTGATGAACATGGAACGGCCATTCTAGGTCATTTTGTCCAAACATCCAGATTGTAATATAGGGAAACTGAGGCCCAGAGAAGGAAAGGGGATTGGCCTGAGTTTACATAACAGTAGAGGCCCAAACTAGAATCTCTGTTTCTAAGTTTGCCTACTTCCCGATCATTATTTTGTTTTTTGGTGTGATAGGACTTTGACTGGATATTCAGGCAATCGCCAGCAGATGGGAGTAGATTTATTTAGATGCAGGATGTTCCCAGCACCTAGAATCAAGTTTCACAGGCAACCCGTCCCATATTTTTCATGGAAAACAAGCCTGAAGCTTAAAGTTTCATTCCTAGGTTCCCCTGTGACTATGAAGAGTGACAAAAAGTTGATGACGATGATGATGGTGATAATGAATTCACTTCCAGACCTTACATCCCAGGGGGGCTTCCTCCTGCTTTTGCTCTCCCTAGCGGTAATGCTTGGTTGAAATTTCTTTTTTTGTAAAGATTGTATGTATGTATATATGTATGTATGTATTTAAGAGAGAGAGAGAGAGCGCGAGCAAGAGAGTGCTAGAGCATGCCCAGTACACATGAAGGGGGGGCAGGGTCAAAGGGGGAAGGAGAGGGAGATGGTGAGGGAGAAAGAGAATCTCAAGCAGACTCCACAGCTGAGTGCGGAGCCCCAGGTGAAGCTCATCTCATGACCCTGCGATTATAACCCGAGCTGAAACCAAGAGTCTGACACTTAACCGATAGAGCCACCCTGGCACCCCTTGGTTGAAATTTCTGACTCACAGGACAAATAACCTGAAAAGCAACAAGAAATACAAAAATGCCACATAATGTTTACTTGTTGAGCTTTTGTGTATTTAATTTATTAGAATATCCATAAATATCCAAATTGAATGGACTTAACCTGAATATGAGATCATAGGAGAAAGAGCACTGACCTGGAATGGAAATTAAACCATCTGTGTTCTGGACCCAAGTCTGCTACATGACAGTGAATTTTCCAGTTTGACTGGAGTGTAGGGCAAGTTTGGAGTAAGACAAGAGGCAAAAGAGATAAAAGGCAAGAGATTAGGCTGCACCTGCCCTAGTGAGCACTGCCCACTCAGTGTACAGTAAATAAATGAGGCAAGAAAGAGAGAGTTGGACCTAATTGTACAAAACAAGAAATTTGATTTTAGAATCAACATTAAACTTTTGAAGCGTTTGTGCAAGGGAATGACTCAACCGGAGTGGTATCTTGGAATAATCACTGGTTACTTTGTAAAGGAGGAACTGAAATAAAGAGAAATTGAGGGTGATGAAAACAGGAGAGTATTGTATGTTTCTGCTTCTTGTAATTCAGTTTAGGTAATTTGGACTGACTGTTCCAATGGAGACAAGTAAATAAACTGGATGAAATAAGGGAAGAAAAAACTTAAAATAATGAGGCTTATCAAAATTCCAATGGCATTTTTCACAGAAATAGAACAATACTGACATTCATACAGAACCACAAAAGACCCCAAATAGCTAAAACAATCTTAACAAAGAAGAACAAAGCTGGAGGCATCATAATTCCTGATTTTTAAACTTTAGTACAAAGCTATAGTAATTGAAACAGTATTACTGGCATTAAGAATAGATACATAGACCAGTGGAACATAATTAAAAGCCTAAAGAAAAGCTCTTGCGTATATGGCCAATTAATATTTGACAAGAAAGCCAAGAAGACTTAATGAAAAAGGATACTTTCCTCAATAAATGGTGTTGGGAAAACTGGATTAACCACAGGCAGAGAAATGATACTGTACCCCATTTTACACCACTGATAACTTGAAATGAATTAAAAACTTAAATGTAATACCTGAGACTGTAAAACTACCAGAAGAAAACACAGAGAAAAAGCTCTTTGGCATCGGTCTTGGCAACTATTTTTTGGATATGACACCAAAATTATAAGCAACAAAAGCAAAAATAAACAAGTCGGACTATATCAAACTAAAAAGTTTCTTCACAACAAAAGAAACAATAAGCAAGATAAAAAGTCAACTTACAGAACAGGAGAAAAATATTTGCAAACCACACATCTGATAAGGGGTTAATATCCAAAATATATAAGGAACTCATACAACTCAATAGCAAAACAAAGCAAAACAAAACTCAAACCCACCCCCCAAGAATAAATAAATAAAAACCAAAAAGAACCACAAACAAGCCAACTAGAAAATGGGTAGAGGAACTAACTGAATCTTTTCCCAGGAGATATAGATGACCAAAAGGCACATATAAGATGCTCAACATTACTCATCATCAGGGAAATGCAAATCAAAACTACAATGAGGTTTCACCTTACACCTGTTAGAATAGCAGCATCAAAAAGACAAGAGACAACAAATATTGGTGAGGCTATAGAGAAAAAAGAACCTTTGTGCACTGTTGGTGTGAATATACATTGGTGCAGCCACTGTGGAAAACAGTATGGAGTTTCCTCAAAAACTTAAAAACAGAACTACCATATAATCTAATAATCTGGATTCTGGATATATATTAGAAGAAAATTAGAATCAGGATTTCAAAGAGATATCAGTATTTTTATGTTCATTGCAACATTTATAATAGCTGAGGCATAGAAACAATATAAATGTTCATCAATCGATGAATGCATAAAGAAAAGGTGATATATATATCATGTGTAGATATGTCATACACACACAATGGAATATTATTCAACCATAAAAAGAAGAAAATCTTGTCATTTGGGACAACATGGATGGACCTTGAGGGCATTATCCTACATGAAATAAATCAGAGAAAAACAAGTATTTTATGCCCTCGCATGTGGAATCTAAAAAAGCTGAACTCAAAGAGATAGCAGAATGGTGGTTGCCAAGGGCTGGGTTTGGGGGAAATGGGGAGAGTTTGGCTAAAGGATACAAACTTCCAACCACAAGATGAATAAGTTCTGGGGATCTAATGTACATCGTGGTGACTATAATTAACAATGATGTATTATATACTTGGAAGATCTTAAACATTACCACCACACAAAGAAAGGTAATTATGTGAAGGAATAGGGACGCTAACTAATCTTATTGTGGTAATAATTTTACAATATCTATGTGTATCAAATCATGTTTTACACTTTAAATTGACATATGTTACATGTCAATAATATCTCAGTAAAGCTGAAAAAAAAAAAGATCCATAAAGCAACGAGGCTAAAATGTAGAAGAAGACAAGAATCCAGAGAGATAAGTCAAGCACTAGAAGCCATTTTTGCCCAGAGGGACTTTAATTAATCAGAAGAGTGTTATGAAACTTAGCTCTGGTTTTGTTGACCTCATGAGCAAAAGGGACAAAAGTTGAAGTTCAATGCCCAAACAAGTGGGAGATTTGATAAGCCTTCAATATAACGGTGAATCAGAAGTAACCAACCCTTGCAAGGAATTGCAGCCTAGATATCCATCACTGAGGTGGTCCCAGGAACCTTAAACCCTGAACTTAAATTAGAGTGGCTTTGGACAGATAGTGTCCCCTGGTAAAACACAACTGAAGAGAGAATTATTGAATTGGAATATAGGCCAAAAGATATTGTCCATATTTTTGTTTGAGGAAACAAATTATATGGAAGAAAGAAAAAGATGGATAAGAGACACAAAAAATATAGTGAGAAGACTAACATTTATTTAGTTGAAATCTCAGAAGGAGAAAAGAAGAGAAATGGGAAAGAAAATGACGGCTAAAACTTTGAATCCACAAGTTTAAGAAGCCCAATAGATCCTACATAGGATAAATAAAAACAATTCTACTCCTAGAGATGTCATAATGAGTCCTTCCCAGTTGTCATGCTTGGAAGGCCATCTTCCTATGTCCTTCTCATCTCATGGGCTGTGAAAGAGGCAACTGTTCTCTATGGGTCTGAAATGCTAGCTGTCACTGATTTCTGAGGCTTGAAAAATGTGCTTATATAAGGCTAAGACTAAGTGTGATAAAGTGAATCTTTCTTTTGCTTGCTCTCTCCCAAACTTTCACTCTAAGGAAAGGTTAATAAAATAAAATACTTTTGTGCTTTTTAGGGTATCCTAATACACCCTCCAGGCTGGATCATGTGAACTCATACACCGGGATATCTAATGCTGGGCTTCACTTAAATTCCTGCAGAACTTTATACTTGTAACAAACAGAAATGCAATGGACTGTATTTTGAGAGAGTTAACAAATCAGGAGATTTGTTACTAGAGCTTTTCATACAAAGACTGACTGAATGGCTGCCTGTTAGAGATGGTCAAATAGGAACATCAGAGTTTCTGTGGTCTCCTGTACCTCAGAAATTCCCTGACAACTACCTAAATTGGAAATATCTGTCTATAATGTCTTCTAAGAGGAATTTCAGGTGTTGTTGATCAAACTCCTTCATGCATTTCTTCTACTTGAAGGACATTTTTATATGCCTTCTGTGTCCCTCTTTCTTAGCTGTTTCTCCAAGAGAAAATATTTGGAGGGCTGGAAAGTTTTCTCTCTACCCAAGTCAATCAGAAAGTTGTCCAACAGCAGAGATGTAAACCCAACTTCATTTGCAGCATGCAATACATAAACACCACTTTTGACCAAATGTCATTGAGAGAGGAGTTTCTGGAACTTTGATTCTAGTTTTCAGGGTTTCTCTTCACTTTTGCTGGGCACTCACAATTTGTGTACGTTAGAGCTTCCCCCTCCCAAATTATGCAGAAACCTGCGCTTTAATATCTGACACATTAGCATTGAAAGGAAGGAATAGCGAGAGTGCTCCGCTCTTTTTTTTCCTCAGGAACTGGTGGTAGGATAGTGTGCTAAAAGGACATTTGACTATAAATCTGAAGATGTAGATTGAAACCCCATCAACAGCTACCTAAGCATGTGCCGCTGCCTCTGAATTTCAGCTCTATCATCTGAAATATGTGGTAGTAATAATGCCTACTTGTTAGTGGAACAAATTAGAGGAGAATCCCTGTCCATCCCAATTTCCTAGCCCTGGTGCTTCACCTCACTTCCTCGACCCCGTCAGGTTTCTCATAATCTCTATCTGGAAGGACTGCTGTAATTACCGCTGCTCGCCACCAGGGGTCCTTAGCTCTTAGTCTAATTGTGGACTAACCTTTTTATTTATCTAATTGTTTCCCTGAATCCAGGCAAGTCAGGCTGACATTTACAAAAAAATTTCTTCAGAAGCTCAGTGAAACAGAGTGAGATAAGCACAGGGGGCAGAGATCTTCTGAAGGAAGAAGTTTTTTTTTTTTTTTTAATTTTTATTTATATATAATAGTCACAGAGAGAGAGAGAGAGAGAGAGAGGCAGAGGGAGAAGCAGGCTCCATGCACCGGAAGCCCGACGTGGGATTCGATCCCAGGTCTCCAGGATCGCGCCCTGGGCCAAAGGCAGGCGCCAAACCGCTGCGCCACCCAGGGATCCCTGAAGGAAGAAGTTTTAATGTACAAATGGGTGGACCCTTACTTCCACACTGGAGTTGTAGCTGCCACTAGCTGCTTTGCCTGGCAAAGGAGCTGCTGATGGCTGGCTTTGGGGCACCTTTCCTCCTGTTCTCAGGGGATGAGAAACAGAGATCCTGTACAAATGGTGGATGGTTAGCTCCTGGAGTTGTGCAGGGTGCAGACTGCAGGGCTGTCTGAGGTGCCCCTATTGAGAAGGGCTCCTCTTTTAAAGTGATTCTCAGAGCCCTTCTGGGTGTCAGAGGGCCCGCACTAGTCCTGCACTAGTCCTCAATTCCTTTACAGTTCCATGATTTCCAACACACACACACACACACACACACACACACACACACACCACAACCTTTGGCTCCTAATTATTGCATGCATGTGTCCTTACCGTGTTCTTTTTGCTCCTCTTTCAGGTTATATTCAATCAGAGCAGATTTTCTTTTAGATAGTCTTACAATCTCAATATAATCTACATTTGTGGCAATAGCACTAATTCATAATAAGATATTTCATCTGTCGGCAACTCTTATACTTCCCCAAATTGCTAAAAACAGCCGTTTTCTCCATGATCTCTGAGACAGTCGGTAGTGCTCGCCAAATATTCCAGGTACTGCCTGCATTTCCACAGGCCCCTTTCAGTTGGTTGGGTTGTGTGACTAGTTCTAGATAATAAAATGCAAACATTTAGGAGTCACTGTATGATCCATTAGCTGTCTCTTCCCTTGCCCTAGTGATGCTAAAAACCAGATGTTGAGATGGTGATGTCAAAGATGGAGAGACTCGAGGCCTTGAGTTCTCAGGTGAAGAGAGAGCTGATGACTTGGAACTGATCTTGTATGAGTTGGAAATCAAGCTTTGTTATGCTAAATTATTGAAATTTGGGAACTTTATTATTTCAGTAACACCTAGCCTATCTTGATGAATACATTCTTTGCCCTGCACTCCTCCCAATACTTATAACACTATTATAAAGGCCCATGGGCAATTCTTTTTGTATGTTTCATAGATTCCTTGAATCCAAAATATCCCAAGGTCATTCTACTCCCCTGCAAATATGGTCCTTTTTGATTATTGTTAATCTCTGTGAATTGATATTCAGTTGTGATCTGGTGGTGACATAGAAGTCATCTATGTCATTTCCTCCTATCTCTTCATTCCAATATTCATTTATCAGTTATTTGTTGAGTACCTATTATATGCCAGGTACTTGTTTGAAAACTGGGATATAATAGTAGGAAAAACAAAAAATAGTAAAAAATCCCTGCCATCCTATAACCTGATGCACATTTTAGGAGGGGAAGGCAGACAACACACAAGTGAAATGAGTAAAATATTTTGTCTGCTTGATAATAAGAGCACCAGAAAAATAAATGAGAGAAGGGAAGTAGAAAATGCTGGATGAGTGGAGTGGTGGTGGTGGTGGTTGGGGGATGAGGATGTCATTAAAAATAATTTGATCAGGGAAGGACTAATTTTTAAGGTAGCACTTGAACAAAAAGACCTGAAAGAGGAAAGTGTGGGGAAAGAGGATACTAGGAGAGGGAACAGTAAGGGGAAAGACTTGAAGGTGGAAGGAGGCTTTGTGTATTCCAAGAAGAACAAGGAGGCCAGTGAGGCTGGAAGACAGTGAGTGAGGGGGAGAGGAATAGGAGATGAGGCCAGAATGGTAACAAGGAGGACAGGTCATGTAGGGTCTTGTAAACCATTGTAAGAACTTTGATTTCATGGAGTGAGCTGGAAAGCCAATGGTGGATTTTGCACACAGAAGTGACATGATCATACTTCTGTTTTAGAGGGATCACTCTAACTGCTGTATAGAGAATAGGCTGTGGGTGGAAGGTACAGAAGCAGGGAGGTCAATTGGGAAGCTACTGTGATAACTCAGGTAGCAGATGATGGGGTCAGACCAGGGTAGGAGCAGTGGAAGTGATGACACATTCTGGATATCTTTTTGAGGTAGAACCAAAAGGATTTCCTCTCAGATTAGATGTAAAATGTGAAAGAAAGAGGGAATAAAAAAAGACTCTAAGAGTTTTGGCTTGAGCAATTGGGATAATGGACTTACCATTTACAGAGCTGTGTAAGACTCTGGGAAGAGGTCTTAAAGGTACAAGGGAAGCCAAGGATTTGGTTTTGAACATCACAAGTTTGCTTTGACTATTAAATGCCTACGTGATGATGTTGACTTGAATATATGATATCCATCCCTTCTCTGTACTCTGCCTTCCTACTCATTCTTCAGCCCAGCTGTTATGAAGTTTTTCTCTACCAGCCCAGCAGAGATAGTGATTCCTCCTTCATGTTCCAAGGGCACCTTCAACAGTCTTCTAGAATAGCATTTTATTCCTGTATTGTCTTATTGTTTCTCATCTTTCTTCCATCAGAGATGGAAAACTCCTTCATTCAAGGGAATGTTTCTAATTCATCTTGTGGCTGCTTAGAACCCAATCCAAAGTCTGCCTTATAGTTAGTATTTAAGAGACATCTGTTGAATGAAGTATCCTAGAAATGAAGAAAGGAGAAAAACTCCCCAAGTTGGAGCTCATGAAGGATGAGGGCTTGAAAGGGGCCATCATATTTATTGGTTAGAAGGTTCAAAACTGACACGTGGAATTGCAGAAGCCTAAGGACCACATGTTGAGGAATCAGGCTTTGAAATACGGTTTTATTTGGCTTTCATTTTGATGAAAGGGATCCAGAAGATTTGTGTCTCTAACTGTACCTCAAAGAGGACATCCTCTTTCTGAGAAGGGATATTATAATTCTGTCAGTGGGTAGGATTTACAGGCAGACAGATTTTGGCTTAGATTTAGTTCTAATGGAGGAAGTCTCAGAGTTAGAGTTAGAGGCTCAAATCCCAGCTCTGCCACTCACCGTCTGCATGACCTTGGACAAGTCATTTTCTCTATCAGATTCTCATTTTCTTCTTCTGTAACATTTGAGGATTAAGTGGGGGTTAATGGAGATCAAGATGGTAAAGTGCCTAGAGTAGTGACTGACACAATAATTGTTATGGAAGGGTAGATAAAAGAGAAAAAATATTTAGGACAAGCAAAAGATGGAATGAGTTCCCCATCACTGGAGATGTTCAAGGACAGACTACATGACCACTTTGTGAGAATATTATGGAGAGAATATCAATGGTTGGGTGAGCTGAGAATTGAGGTCCTTTCCAGTCTTGAGTTTTATAATTCTAAGAATCCCAAGCAATAGAAATGCAGACACAAAGGAAGTTACTGAGACCACTCTGCTAATAATAGAGTGCTCATGCCCAGATGGGGTCTTTTTGGAGAAACTGGCCTGGAGGTGAGAGTATGTGTCATCCAAGGGCCTGTGAATATGCAGCACTGTTCAGGAGGCACTGGAATTGTGTCTCAAACTTGAGAGTATATTGCCAAGTGTGCTTGCTGCTACACACCTGGCATATTGTCTTAGCATTACATTTTCTTCCAATAATCAAACAAGTCTCTAAAGTGACTGCATGTTCATTTGACCCCTTGACTCTAACATCTGGGGCTTTCCATACTAATCTTTCATTTTCTCTTCTGCAGTTTTATCATAATTGACTCCTGTTTTGTGAGAAGGTTTTAGGAGCTGGTTCAGGGAGATTGTTTCTTGATTATCTTGGCTTTTCTGTGTGGTTCACCATATCTTTTTCAACTTGACTATGAAGCTATCTATCTCCATGATGCTTCTCCTCACCATGTCCTCCTCACACCTCTGCTCTCATTCCCCCATTTGTGGCCTTCATGCTTGACTTGGACTCTTGCAATAGTCTTCTAATTGGTTTTCCCTTTGGTGTTACATTGCTCTTGAATTCATTCTACATTTAAACTATTTACCATCTGATTCCAACCTACCCTTCTAGCTCTCTCCTCCCGCTCCTTCCTGTCATGCGTACCCAGCTCTCATCCAAAGGGGCTACTGACCTTTCCTTAAGCAACCTCCTTTTGGTGGATATGCAGTTTGCTACCTCCATCTGCCCAAATCCAATCTATTTTTTAAACCCGAGTTTATATACCCTTCTCTCCAAAGCCATCTGTGAGGGCTCTGACTGCATGCCCTGATCATGTAGTGTCTTTTATTAGAGCTCTGTGTGTGCATGGCTTATTTCCCTTAAAAGCCTGTAAGCTTCATTTCTCTCATCATTAGCTACATTCCCTGAATATCTCTTTTCATTTTAAAAGCAGATTCTTTTTGCCCACCATGATTTCTCTCCTGAATTCTTACTTCATTTAACAAATAAACCCAATCATAATTTGTGTGGGTGTACTGAAAAGTAATTTTAACACCTGACATCTTAAAAGCACAAATTACATAAGCATTTTAGGTACTAATTGACAATGTAGGAATCTGAGTGAAAAAACAACAGGCTATAAATGATGGATCCTACTGAAAGTTGTGTAAGCATTCCTAATTAATCAACAAGGAGCCACATTTGCTCCCCCAGCACCCCTTTCTCTCTCTTAGAAATGCCAAACCCAAGGGAAAGGTTACTTAAACTATTTATTTGATTTATTTCTCAGCTTTTGAGCTTGACTGGCTTAAGCCTTTTGGTTTGTTCTTGGGGATTATGGCATTTTTAAGAATTGAGCCATTCTCTAGTTTGTTCTTTAGAATGTGGACATATTGCACTCATTTAATCCCTTGAATTTATAGAACATAGATGCCAGAGGTGAGTATAGCATTTATTTTGGTGGCATGAGTTTCCATAAAACAAGATGACAGGAATCCACTTCAGTTCTTCTGATGGCTCTCATGTTCCTGATGTTGTTTATGGGAACATTGCCCATTATAGTGAATTGGTTCCTCTAGACTTGTTTCTACCATGTAGAGCCTATTAAGTTGAGATGGAGCATGAAGAGCCAACATGTCTTAGTGGATGAACAACCACCAAGGTATGCTTGCTAACATCAATACCACTAGAGCAGGACAAAAAGCTTTCAGAACAGGGTGTGCACATACTCAAGTGCGTAACCTCATTCCACAAGTTATTAGGTCCATGAAAGCTTTTCTGTGAATCTGTAGATGGTACTTAGGAGTCAGCTTTGGAAATAAAGTCAAAGTGACCCTTCTTGTGTTCCATTAAATGTAAATATGTTAAGAGAGCTTCTTTCCAATGAAATGCATTATTATGGAACTATGTTTATGCAGAACTTTACTTTATGTTCACTTAGGTTTATTGAAATAAATGGAAATTCCTGTTCTAAAGTATGTCTGGAACTTAATTTGCTAAATGTACTCCCAATCCCAGCCCACTTGACAGAAAAAAAGCTACCCTACTCCAGAGGACTAATGATAATAATTTAGTTCGCACAACAGCCCTGTAAGCCAGTACTCTTTTTTTCAGCAAGGAGTACAAAGGATATGATGGAGGCCATATCTTGGGCTCTGAAGCCAGACTGCTGGGTTTGAATCCCTGCTCTGACACTCACTAGCTGTGTGACCTTAAGTAAGTTACTTAGCTTCTCTGTGCCTCAGTTTCCTCATCTCTAAAGTGAGATAATAGGACTTTCTCATAGGTAAAATGAATTAATGGGTGGAAAATATCTAAAAACATTGCAGAGCACATGTTTAAGGCACAAGCCATGTAAGATCTTCTGGAATTAGCTAGCCATTTGTTGGCCAACCAGTAGGACAAGTGGGATGAAAGGAAGGAAAAAAAGGGTTGGTCATTGGGAGCAGGCTGACCTTATTCATAGTTTTTAAGATGATCTGTGTGACTTTGATAAGGAGCAGAAGCAGATGTATAGAAGGGTTGCAGAACACAGATCAGAGGAGTCAGCTCCTGTTATGTTCCCAATGTGTCTTCCACAGTCTAAAGCTCCTGGAGTTCAGGAGATAATAAAAGGCCTTTTCCTTCATATACCAGACTGCAGGAAGAGTTTAGAACCTCAAATAATAAATTGCTATGCTTGTGAATGAAGAAATCACACTTCATTTTTTAAACTACTAATTTACCTTTTTAATTTAGATGCGGCAATTTATGAAACAGCTGATCACTCATGATAGGCTTTCATTGTGTGACCTGGAACACAGTTGCTGGTGTATCCAGTAGGGTTGTCAAAAACCTCAGTCACATGAGAATTATCACCTTACACTGGAATTTCTGATTTCACTCAGTGTTTTACTGTCATTGTACAATTTAGATGTTTCAAATACAATTGTGCTCAAAACTCTAGTCCATGTTTGACTAATTGATGCTTCCACTTTACTTTCTAGAAGTACTTTCAGGGCAGTTTCTATAGCAGTGGGTTTGGCATTTGTATCTTGATGTCAGAAGCTTCATCTCATATATGTGGACATTGCTCTGTATCACAATGATGCACAAGGCCAAAATACAGAATTTCTTCATGTTTCTGGTTTGGCATAATGAAGTATAGTGTTAAAGAAACCATATACTCCTCTGGGAAGAAAAGGGGAAATTCCACTCAACATAGTGTTTTTGGCTCAAGTAAACCTGATCCCAGGTTTCTCACTTGGAGTTGAATTCCAGTTTCTGACTACCCAAAGGATTTTACAATGCATGCTGACAGATGTAGCCCCATTCGGCAACACAGGCAATGAAGGAGAAGTCATATAGACCCCTTAAAAGAGAGATTCACCAGGCCACTGAATAGGGGTATCCTTTCATCCATTCTTTTCTTTCTTTCTTTTTAAAATAGCAGTTTTATTAAAATATAACTGACATACTGCACAACCCACTCTTTTAAAGTGTACAATTAAATGGATTTTAGTATGTTCACATTTTTGTGTGATCATCCATCTATCTAGTTATGAAACATTTACATCGCTTCTGAAGAGACCCCATAACCATTAACAGTCATTACCCATTATCCCTTCTTCCCCCCAGCCCTATCAATCACTAAACTGCATTCTGAATCTACGCATCTGTCATTCTGGACATTTCATATAAATATAATCATACAGCACGTGACTTTTTGTGATGAGCTTCCTTTGTATGTTTTCAAGGCTTATCCATGTTGTAGTATAGAACAATATTTGACTCATTTTCAAGGCTGAATAATATTCCATTGTATAGATATACTCTATTTTGTTTATCCATTCATCAGTTGATGAACATTTGGTGGTGTCCACCATTTGGTTAGTGTAGAAAGTGCTTCACCTTGTATATATACACCTTGTAAAAACATTTGTTTTCAATTCTCTAGGGCATATATTGAGAAGTGGAAGTCCTGGGTCATATGGTAAATCTATACTTAACTTATTCAACAATCAGCACCCTTGAATTCCTGCGATAAATTCCACATGGTCATGAGATACACTTTTTAAAAAATATGCTGCTGGATTCAGTTTGCTAGTATTTTGCTGAAGATTTTTGCATCTATGTTCATAAAGGATAGTGGCCTGTGGTTTTCTTTTCTTGTCTGGCATTGGTATCAGGGTAATTCTGACATCATAGAATAAGTTAGAAAATACTTCCTACTTTTCTATTTTCTGGAAGAGTTTAAGAGTGATTAGTGTTAATTTTTTAAATGAATGGTAGAATTCCCCAATCAAGCCAGTTGGTCCTGGGCTTTTTTGTTGTTGTTGTTGAGATATTTAATTACTGATTCAATCTCTTTACTTGTTGCAGGTCTATTTAGATTTTCTATTTATTCTTGAATCGGTTTTGGTAGTTTGTGCATTTCTAGGAATTAGTTTGGTCATCTTTTTCATCCATTCTTAGAATGAGTTTATTAAGATGACATGATGTTCTAGTCACTGTGCTATGCACAGTGCTTTGCTCCTGGGAAAGGGAAAATTTTATATAAATATAGATGATAAAATAAGAGATTCCAATACAGGGTGATGCTGTGATATGCATAAGAAGGTCTCCTGGGACGCCTGGGTGGCTCAGCGGTTGAGCGCCTGCCTTCGGCCCAGGACATGATCCTGGAGTCCTGGGATCGAGTCTCACATTGGGTTCCCTGCACGAAGCCTGCTTCTTCCACTGCCTCTCTCTCTGTCTCTCATGAATAAATGAATAAATGAATAAAATATTTTTTTTAAAAGAAGGTCTCCTAAATCAGGCTTAATAGTTCAGGAAAAATCCTCAAGGGTGGCTGGGACAGGAGTGGTTGGAACTCTTAATGTTTACTCTTTTTTTTTTTTAATATTTTTTTATTTATTTATGATAGTTACAGAGAGAGAGAGAGGCAGAGACACAGGCAGAGGGAGAAGCAGGCTCCATGCACCGGGAGCCCGACGTGGGACTCGATCCTGGGTCTCCAGGATCGCGCCCTGGGCCAAAGGCAGGCACCAAACCGCTGCGCCACCCAGGGATCCCAATGTTTACTCTTTTATATATTTTTATCAACCCTGACCCAATCTATAAACAAGTCCTATCTTCAGAGTAAAACATTAAATCCAACCATTTTTCAAAACCTTTACCCTTTTCCACTCTGGTCCAAATTATAATCATCTTCTCAGGAGACTTCTTTGTCCTTTGGTGTGCCTTCAATTGTGGCCTGACTGCCAGCCCCACCCACCAATGCACCTGCAGTAGCCACAGCCAGGCCTCTCAACAGCATGGGGAACAAACCCTGCCCAGTGAGCCCAAAGCAGACAAAATGGGTCATTTTGGCTGAGCTGAGCCAAATTTTGGCTGAGCTGAAGGCAATGGTGACTCTGCCATGACAGGAGGGCACACATAACCCACATAGGGATACCCCTTGAGGTCCTGGATCTGGTGTCCAAGAGGGATTGCAGTATAGGGCACCAAGGACCTCTTCCATGTAAGGCCACTACTTTCAAGACCAGAAAATGTAGCTGACCTACCGAATACATAGAAATTAACAGAGTTAGACAAAATGAGGAGACAGAGGAATATGTCCCAAATGAAAGAAGAAGACAAAAATCACAGTAAAGGATCTAAATAAATGAAATGGAGATAAGCAATATGCCTGATAAAGAATTCAAAGTAATGGCCATAAAGATACACATTAGAAAAGAGTGAATGAAGTCAGTGAGACCTTCAACAAAGAGATAGAAAATATAAAAAATATCCAGTCAGAACTGAAGAAATTAATAACTGAAATGAAAAACATGCTACAGAGAATCAGTAATAGATTAGAGGATGCAGAAAAATAGATCAACAATCTGGAAGACAGGATAATGGAAAGCAACCAACCTGAACAGCAAAAAAGAATAATACAAAGTGAAAATAGATTAAGAGGCATCATCAAGTGTGACATCATCAAGCATAACAACATTTGCATTATAAGGATTCCAGAAGGAGGAGAGTGAAGGGAGCAGAAAACTTATTTGAAGAAATAATAGCTGAAAGCTTTCTTAATCTGGGGAAGGATACAGACATCCACATGCAGGGAGCACAGAGAGTCCCTAACAAGATGAACCCAAGGAGGTCCACACCAAGAAGCATACTTAAAATGGCAAAGAGTAATGATAGAGAAAGACTTATAAAAGCAGTAAGGGAAAAGTTACATACAAGGGAAACTCTATAAGACTGTGGGCTGACTTTTCAGCAGAAACTTTGATGGCTAAGAGAGAGTGGCATGATATATTCAAAATGTTGAAAGGAAAAATCCTACAACCGGGAGTATACTACCCAGTGAGGTTATCATTCAGAATAGAAGGAAAAAAAGAGTTCTCAGACAAACAAAAGTTAAAGGAGTTCATCACCACTAAATCAGCCTAACAAGATGCAAAAGGGAATTCTTTAAGTGGAAAGAAAAAACCATAATTAGAAGTAAAAAAATTATGAAAGGAAAAATTTTACAGGTAAAAGCAAACATATAACAAAGGTAGAAGATTAACTACTTATAAAACCAGTATGGAGATTAAATCACAAAATAGTAAAATCAATTATATCTATGAAAATTAGTCAAGGAATACACAAAATAAAAAGATGCAAAAAATATCATGTACATAAAGTGTGGTGGTGAGAGTAAAAATGTAGTGCTTTTAGAATGTATTCACACTTAAGCTAACACCAACTTAATATAGACTGCTATACAAATAAGATGTTATATATGAATCCAAGGTTAACCACAAATCAGAAACCTCTAACAGATAGACAAAAAATAAAGAGAAAGGAATTTAAGCATAATACTAAAGAAAACAATCAAACAAGGGAAGAGAGCAAGAGAAGAAGAATGGAATAGAGAAATATCCAGACAACAATTAACAAAATGGAAATAACTATGTACCTATCAATAATTACTTTACATGTAAATGGGATGTAAATAACATTCCAAGCAAAAGACATACGGTATCTATGACCCAGCAACATGCACCCCAATGTTTATAGCAGCATTATTAATAATAGCCAAATTATGGAAAGAGGATATATCAATATATAGATATATAGAGAGGATATAAATGGTATATATAGAGGATATATCTATGCACCCAACATTGGAGCACATAAAACATAAAGCAAATGTTAACAGATATAAAAGGAGAAAAATTAACAATAATATAATAATAACAGGGGAATTTTACATCCCACTTACTTCAATGCATAGATCATCCAGACACAAAATCAATAATGAGATGGTGGCTTTGAACAATGCATTAGACCAGATGGACCTAACAGATTAAATATATAGAACATTCCATCCAAAACTAGCAGAGTATACATTCTTTTCAAGTGCACATGGAACATTCTTCAAGATAGATCATGTTAGGCCACAAATAAATCTCAATAAATTTGTCTTTTCCAACCATAATGGTACAAAATCAGAAATCAACTGCAAGAAAAAACTACAGGGAGCACAGAGGAGGAGGCTCATATGAAGGCTAAACATGCTAATAACAATCAATGGGTCCAAGAAGAAATATAAGAGGAATTTTAAAAATACATGAGGAGAAATGAAAATGAAAACACAATGGTCCAAATTTTGAGGTGGAGTACTATAATAGCCTCTAACCAACTTCCCAACTTCTGATATTATCTTCTGTCATAAATATCATGTATTAGCTCATTTGACCTCATTCCAACCTCAGTTTTGGCATACCTTACTAAATGACAGAGGTTGGAAGGCTAAGATTATATACCCAGAAGTTTCTCTTGGTCTGGATTCCACAGGTAGCCTTGCCTCTGCCAGGCAGATGGATCTGCATGTAATTTGAAAAAGTGAGTGGAAAAGGATTCATGCTTTTGCTTCTGCAATTTCTTTTCTTTTATTTCAATTCTTCTGCAATTTTTTAAAGATTATTTATTCATGAGAGACAGAGAGAGAGAGAGAAAGAGAGAGAGACAGAGAGGCAGAGACACAGGCAGAAGGAGAAGCAGGCACCATGCAGGGATCCTGATGTGGAACTCGATCCCAGGTCTCCAGGATCAGGCCCTAGGCCGAAGGCGGTGCTAAACCACTGAGCCCGGGCTGCCCACAATTTCTGGTTTTTGCTAGCAAGCATGGTCTTGGAAGATTTTGCTTTTTCTGCATGAGCAGTAATAGATGTCCCAAGGTGTGGTTCCTAGTTTTGTGGGCATCAAAAGGCAGGTCATGGGGTGTCCACTTTATTTATTTATTTATTTATTTATTTATTTATTTATTCATTCATTCATTCATTTTAAAGATTTTATTTATTTATTCATGAGAGACACACAGAGAGAAAGAGGCAGAGACACAGGCAGAGGGAGAAGCAGGCTCCATGCAGGGAGCCCAATGTGGGACTCGATCCTGGGTCTCTAGGATCACACCCTGGGCTAAAGGCAGTGCTAAACTGCTGAGCCACCCGGGTTGCCCTGTCCACTTTATTTAGATAGAGAATTAAGCTGTGTGATCTTGGAGCCAAAATTTATATAATCTCAGCAGAGAAGGTGTGGTCCTGGAGGCAGCTGTGGGCTGGTGTCTTCCTGAATCTCCAGCTACCAATCATTTGATGTTATTATGGTACATGGTTCTGGAAATTTCAGCTAGAGTATGTTATTTTGGTTCTTACAGCACCTTTGTAAGCATCTAATACGAAATCCTTTCTGTTTAAATGGGTGAAAGTGGTTCTGTTATCTGTAACATAACTCTACATTCTACTCTCTACACAGAAGCTAAAGGAAATGTTTATAAAATAGAAACCAGATCCTATAACTTTGTTGCTCAAAACCTGCCAATGGCTTCCTATACCACTTGCAACAAAATTCAAACTCCTAACTTCCTTCCATTCTCCCCTGGCTCACTTTACTGAAGCTTTAATTGCCTTCTTGGCCTGGCATTTGCTGATCCCTCTACCTGGAATACTCTTCCAGATAGGTGCATGGGTAGACGTTTCACTTCATGCCAGTCAGCAACTTGTAACCTAAGATTAGTCCAACTTCACCTTCTATGATATTGCTCCCTTGATATTGTTCAGAACATGCATCACTCACTGAGATCATTCTACCTTCTCTTCATCTGTCTCTTTTCACTGGAATACAAGTTACATGATAACTTAGTGAATCTGAGGGAAAAGCAGTGACCCATACACACTGAGAGAATCACTAGGAATTCAGGAGGAGGAAAAAGAAATAGAAGACACAAGGCATTTCTGAGCACAGCTGGGATGTTTAGGGAGTGTCAGAAGACAAAACACCGAGGACTGAAAACTCAAATCACCTGAGAAAGGTGGTGATTTCTGAAGAATATTTTTGCAATTGTGAAATAGAAATTATATATGCAAGCAGTGTGAAGAACAACCAGACCTGTGTCTGTAATAAGTGTCATTACATCATTGATATCCAATTAGAAGGCTTGTTCATGACCTGCTGTGCAGCTTGTTTGGGATTTTCTTCTATAAAAGCATGTGCTTGGTCTGGTTTGGTCATCTGAGGAGTAATAAAACAGGGTGTTGGGGTTCGTGTCATTTTGAGGAGTAACAAAAAACACTTTGAAATTCTCTGCTATTTATTCAGTCTAGCACTAGGCATTCTGGGATGGATCTAAGAAAGGGAAAAGCCACAGACTTTACCTGCAAAAAAGAAGGGTAGACAATATACTGTCCAATGAGAGCTAGAGAGCTAACTAGAAGATTGACCTGTAGGATTCAGATAGGGTGGGTGCTCTGGAGAAGGAATGGGCTAGGAAAACTGAGAATCAGAAACTATGCCATCAGTGAACAGGAAGCCCTGAAGTGCTTTGGAACTAGGGAAGAATTCAATGCCCAACCTCTCAGCCTCTATTACCAACAGCTGCTAGGCGACTAAGAAAACAGGTATCAATGAAACTGTTCAGGACCACAGGTGTTCTCTCACCTCTGTCCAGGGCCTCAGGTGGCCAAAGCTTGTTTGCTTATTGCTGCTAGCAACTGTCACACTGACTATATCACTATAAATTCACAATCAGCAGTAGTTTCATATGGATCTTCAACATTGTTTAGTATTCCTACTCTGTTTCTCTATCTCATCTACCCCCCTACAATTATTTTTATCTTCTTTTTTTTTTTTTTTTTAATATTTTTTTATTTATTTATGATAGTCACACAGAGAGAGAGAGAGAGAGAGAGAGAGGCAGAGACATAGGCAGAGGAAGAAGCAGGCTCCATGCACCGGGAGCCCGACGTGGGATTCGATCCCGGGTCTCCAGGATCGCGCCCTGGGCCAAAGGCAGGCGCCAAACCGCTGCGCCACCCAGGGATCCCCTATTTTTATCTTCTACATGCTCTGTAAGCATTCTCTCCCATAGAAGATAAATTTACCCTTCATTTTCATGGAGAAAACAGAAAACTCCAAACTCTAAATGGGAATTCCTTCAATTTCCTGCCCCCAAACTTCCAGCTGCTTATATCAGTCTCCAGCCTCTCATCCTTCTCTCTCTGGCTTGGACATGATAGAGGCTTTCAAGGTGAGTTTGCACGGGGAGAGTACTTCTGGGGTCACTGACTGGCTGTGACCAATTCCCTCTAACAATGCAACATTCCACTGTCTTGGTGCTTTTGTTCATACTAACAAATTTCGTTTGGGACTGAATTGATCAGACATTTTTTATTCATGCAGCCAGAATGGAGGGAAATAGCAGATTCTGCAGTGTTGATTTCCCATGTCCCTGGGTCACCTGCATTAGAATCTCAAGATGTATTTATTCAAAATGAAGATCTCTTCTACCTGCCCTAACCTCCTCTAAGAATGGCTCCAAAGATTCTGCAATTTAACAATCTTCCCATAAAGGAATTTGTGTGCCCTCAGTATTGAAAGCCACTGGTATTGGCCATAGCTAATCTGTTAGGTGTAAAGTTCTGAAATGGATTTTTCATCATGGATCATAGTTCTTTAAAAGGCGTTTCTTTAAAAGGTATGGTCAATCAGAAACCAGCAGAATCCTCTTAGACCATTTTGTCAGACAAATTTTAAAATGATATGTCACATACTATATCCTACTCGACTATTTCCATTGCCACCAAAACACACATACACATCCAGAACATACTCTAATGCATGTAGGAACATGTTGTTTCCCAACTTTAACTCAGTAAAATGACTCAGCTATGAGAGTATTACATACAGTGCTATACAATATTTAAGCTATTTTTGTGAATTATAACACATCTACAGAAAAGTGCATAAAATATAATTATATTTATGGATATACATGTAAGCACTACCTGAGTCAAAGAAAACATGACCAAGACTCCAGAATCCCCTCCTGCTCATTTCCAACACGAGCTCCCTAGTTATTATGTATTAGTTTTATAATCTATGCATGCCTGCCTTTAACTTATAAAAATGGCCTCATACAAGTATATATTCTTGTATGTCTGGCTTCTTTGACTCAATATTTTTGTTTATAAGATTAATCCAGTTTGTTACATGTGGCATATTGTGTTCATTTTCTTTTTTGAATGATATTGCATTTATAGATATACTGCAATTCGTATAGTTGCTTGGCTTCTTTTGATATTTGGATTGTGTCCAGTTTAGGACTGTTACAAGTATTGCCACTCTGGGCCTTCTGGGCCATGTCTCTGAGGGCATGCATGCATGGGATTCTCTAGGCTAATGGAATTTGCCTAATAGTGGTATTGCTGGATCGTGGGGTAAGCATATTTAAAATGTTACGGGATACTAACATAGAATGTTTTTATTCATTTCTAAATATTTATTGATTTCTTTCAATTTAAGGATTAGTTAGCAATGTGCTATTTTGTTTCCAAACATCTTAAATTTTTTTTCTTTCAAATTTTTATTTAAATTCTAGTTAGTTAACATACAGTGCAATATTGGTGTCAGGAATAGAACCCAGTAGTTCACCACTTACATATGATACCCAGGGCTCATCATAACAAGTGCCCTCCCTAATACCCATCTTCTGTCTAGCCCATCCCCCACCCACCTCCCTCCATCAACCCTCAGTTTGTTCTCTATCATTAAGAGTCTCTTATGTTTGTTTCCCTCTCTCTTCCCCCCCATATGTTCATCTATTTTGTTTCCTAAATTCCACATATGAGTAAATCATATATTTGTCTTTCTCTGACTGATTTATTTTGCATAGCATAATACTCTCTAGCTCTCCATCCATGTCATTGCAAATGGAAAAATTTCATTCTTTTTGATGGCTGAGTATTTAAAAATCTTGGATTTTTAATGATATCTGTATTATGAACTTCTGCATAAGCATTATGATCAAAGAACATAGTTTTATGACATTAATCCTCTGGAGTCCTTTGAGGCTTCCTTTTTTCTAATTCATATTTTATTTCTGTAAGTGAATAATGTTCATCAAAAGAATTGGTATTCTCTTTTTGTTGCATGTATGTAGAGTTTTATTTTATCTATTAGCTCAAATTTATTATTGCATCTTTGATATTGCTGCTTATTTTGTTTGTTTGAACCTTCAGTTTCTGAGAGTCATAGGTTAAAATATTCAGTTATAGTTGTTAATGTATGTTTTTCCCCACAGTCTTTAAAAAATTTTTGTTTCAAAATTTTACTTAAATTTGATTTAGTTAACATATAGTGTAATATTGGTTTCAGGAGTAGAATTTAGTGATTCATGCCTTACATATAACACACGGTGCTCATCACAATACCTCTCACTGATTTAGTCATTTCCTCAGCCACCTCCCTCCAGCAATCCTCAGTTTATTCTCTACAGTTAAGAGTCTCTCATGGTTTGCTTCCCTCTCTCTCTTTTTTCCCTTCACCTATGTTCACCTGTTTTGTTTCTTAAATTACACATATGAGTGAAATCATATGGTATTGTCTCTCTGACTGATGTATTTTGCTTAGTATAATACACTGTAGCTCCATCCATGTCATTGTAAATGGCAAGATTTCATTCTTTTTTTTGATGGCTGAGTAATATATATGTATATATATCTCACATATTCTTTGTCCATTCATCATTCCATAGACATTAGGGCTCTTTCCATAATTTTGCTATTGTGGATAATGCTGCTACAAACATCAGGGTAGTATGTTCCCCTTTGAATCACTATTTTTATATCCTTTTCTCCCAATAGTCTGAAAATCTGTTGTACACCTAATGATGTACAGGTCTTCCTCAATTTATGATGGGGTTGTGTCCTGATATAGCCATTATAAGTTGAAAATATTCTATGTTGAAAGTGCATTTACTACAGCTAACATACTGAACATCATAGCTTAGCCTGGCCTACTTTAAACATGCTCAAAATGCTTACATTAGCCTACAATTGGAAAAATCATCTAACACAAAACCTATTTTATAATAAGCTACTGAATATCTCATATGATTTATTAAATACAATTAAATGTATTGAAAGTGAAAAATAGAATGGTTATATGGGTACAGAATGGTTTTAAAGTGTATCATTGTTTACCCTCATGATTGTGTGGCTGACTGGAAGTTTTAACTCGATGATGCTGCCCAGCATCATAAGTATCATACTACATACCACTAACTGGAGAAAAGATAAAAATTCAAGGTTTGAAGTGCAGTTTCTACTGAATGCATACTGCTTTCACACCATTGTAAAGTCAAAAATCATATATTAAAACATTGTAAATGGAGGACTGTGGACTAAAAATACAAGAGTAAAAATTGACATAATTATTAGAAGAAATGAGCAATGGTAGTTGCATATTTTAACACATTTTTCCATAATTGATAGAACAAGCATAACAAAAACCAATAAGTATATAGGCAAACTGGGAAAAAATTTAATAAACTTGACCTAATGGAGACATGTATCTATATGCACCCATATCTGTATATCTATTTCCATACCTATTCCTGTATCTATACCTACATCTACATCTATGCCTATATCTACTGGAGAGTGTAATTTTTCCCAGCACATGTGTAACATTTACAAAAATTGACTATATTATGTCCAGAAGGCAAGTCTTGACAAATTTCAAAGAATTGAAACCATACAGAGTATGTTCTCTAGCCACATTGGAATTAAGCTAGACATCAGTAGTAAATGCTAACTAGAAAAATCCCCATATTTTGAAAATTGTCAATTTAACTCATAGATAAAAGGAGAAATCATAATAGGAGTTTGAAAATAATTTGAACTGAAAACCAATGAAAGTACCAAAAAGCAAAAGTTTAGGGATGTAAAGTAGTAATCAAGTGAGAGAAGAAAGTTTGACAATTCATGAGCTAAGTATTTCCTACCAAGAAGTTAGAAAAAAGACAGGAATATCAACTCAAGAAAATAGTTCAGGAAAGGAGAAAAAATGAGTGGGAAATATCAGAAAGGGAGACAGAACATGAGAGACTCCTAACTCTGGGAAACGAACTAGGGGTGGTAGAAAGGGAGGTGGGCGGGGGGTTGGGGTGACTGGGTGACGGGCACTGAGGGGGGGGCACTTGATGGGATGAGCCTTGGGTGTTATTCTATATGTTGGCAAATTGAACACCAATAAAAAATAAATTTATTAAAAAAATAACAAAACAAAACAAAACAAAAAAGTAAAATCTTTATGTTAGATGCTGGCAAAAAAAAAGAAAATAGTTCAAAAATTAAATTAAAAATTAAAATTTGATATTAAAAATTAAATTTTGATATTAAAAATATAAAGTACTCAGGAACAACTCTAATATAAAATGTGTAAGACCTTCATAGAGAAAATGATGGACAATGGGAGACATGAAATAGGCCTGAAATAAATACAGATGCCATATTCATAGATTAAAAGATTCAATATTGTAATATGTCAATATTCTCCTAATTTATTGATAATTCAATGAAAATGCAGTAAAAATTCTAATAGATTCTATTTTGTGAAATTTATCAATCTAACTTTAAAATTTGCATAGAAAAGCAAAGGTCCAAGAATAATCAAGATAGTTCTAAAGAACTTGGTAGAAGATTTTACTTTGCCTAATATCATTATAAGGCTATAATGATTAAGACAGTGAAGTCCTAGCAGGAGGATAGATAAATACATCAATTGAAAAGAACAGGGAACCTAGGACATTTTCACTCCAACCTGTCTCTGAATGATCTCTTCATCTTTAGGCCTTAACTGCACCCCAGTTATTTGCTAAGGATATAGGTTACCCTGAAGTCACAGCTTATCCTGAAGTCCTTTCCAGTGGAGGCTTTGTTTTCCCAAACACCTTGTACCTTAGGGCTGGAAAAAAGATGGGTCTTCCTCACTCCCACGTTGTTTCTAGGCCAAATAATATCTGCCTCTTTTGAGGTTTATGCTATTTTGCTATGTCATCTATGTTTCTTCATGCTATCATCCATTGGCTTCCTAATTGTTCTATCTTATCAAGGACTTGGGAGTCTGGCTCATGATCTTCCTCTCCACACCATCCCATCATCTCCCAGATGATTTAAACATCCATATTAACCACTTAACAATTTAGACTTCTCATTTCCATGAACTTCTCTACCTCATACTAGCCACGCTCTCCCACAGACATATTCTGGTTTATTCTTCACCAGAAACTACTCTACCTCTGAGTACATACGTTAAAATATCACAGATCACAACCTCCTAGCCATTCTGCTCTCTCATTCTTCTATATCTCTTCTCTGATCTTACTGAGGTCTCTGTAGCTTGATATCTCTATTTCCTGCCTATCTGTCCTCTCCCTCTTCTCTTTCATCTCCTCATTGATTTGGTTCAGTGAAAGTCTCTTCTCTACTTTCTTTTCCTGTTTACATGTAGGCTTACTAAGTTGTCAACACATCCACTATCACTTATGTTCCTATAATAGCAACATCTCCTGTATTTCCATATCCAGTCATGGACCACATGCAATCAATTATTGATTCCAAATTCTATGTACTTCTCATTGTGTCTTCTAATACTACTCTCAGCATTTCTCACATAAATTTTGCTATAGTCTGTAATACATTGTTGCCCTTTGATCCTTTCTTCACAGTGCTTCCAGAGTGATACTTCTAAAACACAAATCACTTCCCTAATTGAAGCCTTCTAATGGCTTCTCATAGCCTTAAAGATAAGTCCAAATTAGTGACTCTGGTATCCAAAGCTCTTTCTTGCTTCTTTACTCATGCCTCCTTACCATTCCACCTCTCAAAATCCTTTGGTACACTCATACTGAAACATACCCCAAATGTATAGTACTCTTTCATGACTCTGATTTTCTTTGAACATGGTATTCCCTCTGCTTGGAAGTCCCCTTTCCCTTTACTACTTCTCTAAGTACCTCCTCATAATTCAAAACTTAGCCTTCCTCATATTCCTGTGTGCTCACTTTGCACTATTATGACATCTATCCAACTGAACTGTGGTTATTTCCTCTGCTAGTTG
Organism: Canis lupus baileyi; assembly: GCF_048164855.1. NCBI lineage: Eukaryota > Metazoa > Chordata > Mammalia > Carnivora > Canidae > Canis > Canis lupus. The sequence goes on from NC_132876.1 coordinate 3,267,263, forward strand.
AGAAACTTTTTACCACTAGATTTTGAGCAGCTCTGAGATCAGAAATCATGTCTTGTTCTTTCTGTTCCTAGTTGTGAGACCAAGGCCAGGATACACAGTTTTTTTCTCTCTCTCTGCAATAGCAGTAGCTCACACTTATTGAGAGCTTACTTGAACTATGTGCTGTGCTCAATTCACTGACTCCTTTACAACCCTGAGGATAATAATTATTATTATCTCCATTTTACAGATGAGGTGCTTGACTTCTAGAGAAGTAAACAGAGTTGTCCAAGGTCATATCCCTAGTGGCAGAAGCTAGGATTTGAACCCAAGAGGGTTTTTTTTTAAAGATTTTATTTACTTATTCATGAGAGACACACACACACACACAGAGACAGACAGACAGACACAGACACAAACACGACACAGACAGAGGGAGAAGCAGGCTCCATGCAGGGAGCCCAATGTGGGACTCGATCCCGGGACTCCAGGATCACGCCCTGGGCCGAAGGCAGGCACTAAACCGCTGAGCCACCCAGGGATCCCCATAAAAAATATTTTATTCACTTATTCATGACAGACACACAGAGAGGCAGAGACATAGGCAGAGGGAGAAACAGGCTTCCTGCAGGGATCCCAATGTGGGACTTGATCCTGGGACCCCAGGATTACAACCTGAGCCAAAGGCAGATGCTCAATTGCTGAGCCACCCAGGTGCTCCCTGAACCCAAGAGGTTTACTCCAAGGCTAGGGTCCTTAAGCACTATGGACCTTCCTGGAGTTGCAAAGAATTTAACCATGTATTAAAGGAACAAGCATCATTTTTGGCAAATTGAAGTCATTTCCCCTAACTAACATTGAAGTTACAATCTCAGGAAGACTACAGTTAACATCCCATTGGCTGGAGACTTTTGAGTAGGCCTAAAACTTGATATCCTGGTGTCAGTAGATGTTCTTTTTTTTTAAATATCTTATTTATTTATTCATGAGAGACACAGAGAGGCGGGGCGGGGGTGGGGTTGGGCAGAGACAGGCAGAGGAAGAAGCAGGTTCCATGCAGGGAGCCCAACGTGAGACTCCATCCCAGGACTCCAGAATCACGCCCCGGGCCAAAGGCAGGCACTAAACCGCTGAGCCACCCAGGGATCCCTCAGTAGATGTTCTTGAAATAAATTTTTGTTGGTTGAATGAAGAAATGAACTAATGTGGTCCTAATTATGCCTTGGAAAAAGTAACACAATAGTTTTTCCAGGTTTTAGAGACTTTGTTTCTCACAAGACAGAGCTTAGTCAGAATAAAACCTCTTATTTTGTACCTCAAATTAAATGTGAGTCAGCTAGATTGCTGTTAAGGCTGTCCAGAGACCTGTCATCTAGATACAGCTTGGCAAAAGACCACCTCAAAATAAATCCTTGAGTTTATCAATAAATCTTTAGAGAGCAAGAAACAAATTTGAATTCTTGGAAATCTGAATAGGTAGGATACATGATGGAGATTGATATAAAGATCTGTGCAGTTTTGGGCCTCGGCAGACCAACTCCTCCATGGTTTATGATACACCAGATAATGCTACTTTGTCTAAAGTAGCTTCAATGTCATTGACTTTCCTCAGCCACATAATAAGGGACCAAAAGCCCAGCCTCACTTAAAGACAAAGTTATTAGCCCGAGTCAGCTGTAAGGAGACTAGCAAGGTAGTCTCTTAAGGTAAAGAGTCAGGAAAAGAAAATAATTTTAAAGAAATGCAGTCATGACTGGTCATTACCCAGAGCATAGAGTAGGAAAAGATTAGGTGGAAGTTGGCAACCTTTAGACAGGGCTGGCTTTCCAGATTTTCTTTCATTCCTTTTCCCAAACCAGGGAGTTAAAGACAGCAGTTTTTCTTTTCACATTGGGTGGGCAAAGGAAAAGTTGAAAGAAGATACAGCAAGGGGAAGCCTTTTTCTGCCTTCTCTCATTGTAGACCTGGATCAGGCTGGAGGTTCCCTAAGGCTCCACTGTGCCCTCCCCCCTGCCACAGCTTCATTGGACCCAAGATCCAAGCCACAACACAAGGAGTGGAGTACATGGCTCTTGTACTGCTCCCTTTCCATAGTCTCCTTCAGCTCTTCCTAATGGCCATCAAGGACAGAATGGAAACAAGAGGGGCCTAGAGCACCTAGGGAAAGTCCAAAGAGAGAGACTGATTATACACCTTGCCAGCTAAAGCTAACCCAGGAAGCTCAGCTCTCCCCTTCCTGCTCCTCTGGAGCTCTACAACCCTTTTGAATGCCCATATGAAAAATCTTGACTGAAGGGCAAATTCTGATGGATGGGAGCCCAAGGATTGGTTGGAGACTGGAAAAAATTAGGCTCCAAGCTCTGGATGCTTCCTGGAATCGATCTTGGGGGCTACTTCTAAGTTTAGGGGATTGGGGTGGGGAAAACCATGAAAGGAACAGGCAGAGAGCTGTATTGGCTGTTCTGTTTATTGCTATACCTCCAGCATTTAGAATTGTTCCTGGCACATAATGGGTACTCAACAAAGTATGTGATTATTAATTGACTGAATGAATGGACACATGAATGAAGAAACAAATGACTATAAGAAAGAGTAAGACTTCAACAATAAAGATGACACAGAGAGCAGAGAAAGGCCAAAGCTAGGGCTACCAAACAGATTGGTATTGCTAGGTATACAGAACTAATGGAGCCTTTCTGTGTAATTCCTGAATGATATGCTTATTTTGTATGCAGTAAGTCCACAAAAGTTTCCTCACAGGAATTTCGCATGCTCAGAGTTGGGTTTTAGAAAGTTTAATTTGGCATTAATATGAAGAATGGGCATGTGGGGAAAGAGATGAAAATAAGAGAAAAGTTAGGTTGGAAAGTATGAGCAAAAGTTCAGGCAATAAGTAGTGAAGGTAATGACACAGAGTTCATGAGTGGAACATGGAACATATAGAGCTCTTATCCTCCGACATCAGGAGTGCAAATTGGTACAACCACTTTGCAAGATAATTGGCATCACCTAGTAAAGTTTAACTAGCAAGACCTGATGACCTGGAAATTTTGTGCATAGGCATATACTCTAGATCAGGGTTGCTCAACTTCAGCATTATTGACATTTGGGGCCAATAATTCTTTGTTCTGGATTCTGTCCTGTGCACTATAGAATGTTTAGAGCAGTATTCCTGGCCTCTACCCATTAAATGCCAGTAGTACCTCCATAGTCATAACCAAAAATGTCTCCAGAGATTGACAAATGTCCCCCAAGGGGACTAAATTGCCCCCCATCGAGAACTATTGTGGTAGAGATACTCTTGTACGTGGGCATCAGGAGATAAGCATGAGAAGGTTCATAGCACTATAATTTGCAAAAGCATAAAACTGGAAACAACCCACATGTCTATCAATAGGAGGATGAATAAATTATGGAATTTTCATATAATGAATAACTAGATAGCAGTGAAAATTAATTACTATAGCTATACACATCAACATAGATCAATTTCAAAGTTGGGAGAGCAAAGGAAGAAGGAAAAATATAATACAAAAAGCATGATTATATTTATATTAAGTCCCCAATGGACATGAAAAATAACACATTGTTTAACAGAACATACTAATAAAGTGAACTTAAAAAGAAAAGCAAGAGAATGATAACAAAATTCAAGACAGTGGTCTGGTAGGGAATGAGGAGTAACTCAGTGAGAACACATGTGGGCTTCAGAGGCATTGATTATGTTCTAGTTCTCAAGCTTGGTGATAGGTATACAGGTTTTCATTTTATTATGATGCATACTGTTGTGAAAGCAGCTATTCCAAACCTGCTGCCTTTTTTTGGGATTGTCCAATTACTGCCCTGAGCATGGAACATTCTTCTATATGAAATATAGCTATCTTTTGGCCTTGAATTCTTTCTTACTAGAAGAAGAAAATGACTAGGGTCATCAGGTCTTGCCAGTTAAACTTTTCTCTATTCTGAGTATGAAGTGAATGTCCTTGTACTGCTTAATTGTGAGTGTCATATGGCACCTGGCCAGCTCTAACTAGTACATCCGCCCCACTGTGGGAAATGGACAGGGTCTTAACCTTTCCCAAGTGTGTGGGTGGAAAGGAAACTAGCCTTTTTCTAGAAAAGGCATAAGGTTTTCAAGGTTGAGGGACTGAAGGACTCGCTGAGCACAGATTTTACCCACATGAAAATAGAAAAACCCACAAATACGCAGATAAACAGGAAATGGCCCTGACCTGATATAGGGATGAGCACTCAGAGACGGAGAGAAACCTGTAATATTAGAGCTGTATCAAACTGCACAGAGCAGCAAGTCTAACTTCTGAGTATGGACATAGGAGGGGGGAGCAGGGCCCAGGGAGAAAGTTTCTCAGTTACCCAGAGGTAGTGCTGAGGTTAGAGCCATACAGATCTCTTACTCCAAGCTCAATGCCTTTGTTCTAGAGGTTAAGTTTCCCATCAAAAGCCATGGATAGGGGATCCCTGGGTTGCTCAGTGGTTTGGCGCCTGCCTTTAGCCCAGGGCGTGATCCTGCAGTCCCGGGATCGAGTCCCACATCGGGCTCCCTGCATGGAGCCTGCTTCTCCCTCTGCCTGTGTCTCTACCTCTCTCTCTCTCTCTGTGTGCGTCTCTCATGAATAAATAAATAAAATATTTTTAAAAAAGCCATGGATATTGCAATTCTGAATGTTAAAACAGGAAGTAACCTACGATTTTGTAGATTTGGTAAAATTCTTCCTTTATACTGGTGAGAAAACTGAGACTAGAGAAGAGAAGTAACTGGCAAAATTTACATACACCCAGGGTAAGCAATGGGGAAGGGAAGATGAATGTGAGGTGTGGGAGAGCAAGGATGAGCTGGGCCCCACAAGCATGGGTTAGAACCCACAGGATAGGCTAAAACCCATCTTAGTTATTTTTGCCTTTTCCTTTGATGATGTGCCTTTGCCTTCTGCCCTGCAGAGGTTGGATATTTGGCCCTTTGTCATTAATTAAACATATACCTGGTCCAGAGGTCAGAAAATTTGAAATAGAGTCTAGAAGAAGGTGGAGGATTTGCAGGCTTGGGTACTGTCTTATGTCAACAAGGTGAGTCAACAGGTAAGGGACAGTGTATGTAAGCTACAAAATGGTGGCTGCTTCCTTCCACCATCTAAATCTCTCATAAGAATCTCTTGTGGCCTATTGTAACCTACGGGAAAGGTAATTCTGTGAAATGCAGTTAAGTTTAGCCAGGTTGACACCATTATGAAGCTAAGTGCTATGTGAAAACAAAGGTGAGGAATACCACCTGATTAGAAGAGGAAGGAGATATAAGCCTAGGAGGCATTGATGGGAGGTATGGAATATGTTTGGGAACCAGCAAGTAGTCTAGTTTGTCAAATACTCAGGTTATATGTAGGAAATATGCAGATATTAACTTGAAAAGGGAGGTTTGGAACAATATTAAGTGGATCTTGAATGCCAGAGTGATGAAACTAATACCATAATAAGTGGACAAATTATTGAAGTTTGTTGAGCAGGCAAATGGCATATTTGGAAACTTAATCTGTCAGCAAATAAAGGATGGATCAAAGGGAAGATACTGGTAGGACAAAATCATGGGGTAAACAGAAGACTTTAGCTCATTTCTGCTTTATTCCAGCCTTCAAGCATTAGAGAGGCTTGAGAAGGAACAGGAATTGCTCAACTTCTCCATGGCACTCAGTTATCAACTCTTTTCTATCTGATCCTGCAGGCTCTTTGGTCCTAGTCACAAAATGCTCTCATCTCTCAAATATTCTTCTCCATATTATGAGGTTTTGCAACTATTGGTGGTTAGTCTGAAAATGAAAGAGGCAAGGTTTTCCTGAGAGTATGGGTGTCCAGAGATATCTCAAGAGGTTGTTAGAAGCTGGCTGTATACCCAAACCAATTAAGCTCTGCTTTGGGAGGTACAGATGGACATGTTTGCAGATTAGGGGGAAAGAAGATGAAATAAGCCTCCTCTTGGCTTTAGACATTGCAATAACTCTTCAGTTCTCACTTTAGTAGGTAGTGGAGAGCAAGCATCTCACCAGTGAGTCCACCACACTTAGTATGTGATTGAAGAGTCCAAGCAGATCAGTACCCCAGCCCCAGCTCTGGAACTTGGAGTCAGAGCTCCAGTTCCAAACAACCACTCTTCCTCTTAGACCCTCAGTTTCTTCAAGTGTAGAATTGAAGTAAAAAATAATCCCTGCATTGCCTACCTCAGAGCTGCAGTAAGGGTCCTGTGAGATGGCAGCTGTGAAAGTACTTGGTAAACTGTAAAGAGCTGAGTCATCATTGTGGTTATTATAAAAGAAGATCTTTAGTGGGAAGAGCAATGCTGTGGAACTAGTAGTGCTTAATAAAGAATTCCTGGTGGTGCTGCTGCAACTGAGCATTTGGTTTATGAGAAAAAGAATTACAGTTGGAAACAGAAACTGGGTAACTTTCATTGTGAAGTAAAAGTAACACAGAAGCCATCAGTAGAGGGACCTGGGAAAAGGGGTCCCTCCTGCTGACTCCATTACCCCTTCATTCCCTCTTTCGGATGTCTCTCTTTTGAGCTTTTCTCCTCTCCCTTTTTTTAATCAACTGAATTAATCTCATAGCCTATCTCTTGAACCTCTCTCCATTTCACCTTTCCTCTAAATTCATTCTCATTCTCTCATTTCTTTTCTTTGTTTATTAAATTCTCCTCTTTTCTCATCTTTGTCTATTAATCTTTAAATTTCACTCTTTTCTGTCCTTTTCTCTTTTTCCCTTTCTCTCTCTCTCCCTCCCTCTCTCTCTCTCTCTCTCTCTCACACACACACACACACACACACACACACACACACAAAACCAATTCTTTCTGCTGAGAGGCTCAAGGAGAGCCTCCCAGCCAGTGTTGCTAGGCAACTGAGTATCACATGGCCAGCCCCACATTTTCTGTCTGCTTCTTCAGAACGCTATTGCTCAGACTCTGTACTATATAGCTCACATTGAGTATATCTGAGTAAAGAAAGGGCTCAGGTGATACACTTACGGTTGGCCAAAGGTGTCAGCTTGCTTTGGGGTATCTAAGTTGCTGTAAATATAGTAGGAAGGGGAGGAAAGCTAAATAAATGAGAACTACAATAGGATGTCATGAGTTCTTGAAAACAACTCTTCAGAGTGGGGGGTTCTTGTATCCATGGAACTCCTAGGTACAATATGGAAAGGCTACAGGTACTGTATATACTCATGTAAAAATCAAATATACTCAATTGATTCTTGTTATTGTGAAAGTTTATAGCTTTTATCAAATTATCAAAGGGAGAAAGTCTTTCCAGGAAGTTCTTACATATATTTCCAATTCCTATCAAGTTGTCTGTGCTGAATGTTTTCTATTGCCCACCTCCATACCCAAGATTCCTATTTCTACATCCTGCTTTGATTTGCATGTGCTACTTCAATGGATTCCCTTGTCCTGTGGCTTCCAGGTGGGTCCAGCCAATGGGAAGTGCTAATAGAAGATCAAAAAGAGGGGTTGGAGAAGAGTAAGGACAGAGCCTCCTCCCTGCCAGCTTGCCAGAGGTTTGTTGTACTCCTCAATTGAAGAGCACAGATCATGTCTCGAAGCCTTCTCCATATAGCTACCATCTACCTCTGGGCTCTGGTAACTGCTATGTCCTCTTGCCCCTTCAGGCTCAAGGACAGTAAGGGCTCTGGCAGTTAACATTTCCAGGGAAACTGGTTGGTGTCTTTAAACCATGATCACACCTCAGTAAATATTAAATTTTATTAAACTCTCCTCAAATGATCCAGTTTGAAAGGGTTATACACTTCCTATAATAGGACCCTCCTAATAAATGGAGTCTTAAAAAATTAAAAGGTGGAGGCAAGAGATAAGGATTTTGAAATTATCTGCAAATAGCTATATAATTCTCTCTGAGATATCTTCATCTTGTTCTACGAAGATTCATTGCCAGGAAAGGAAGAAACATGACTAAGTTTGATGGTTCCTAACTCTGACATAATTCCAATGGATCAACTGATGGTACTTGCCTCCACAACAATGACAACTTCAGATTAAGAGGGAACCTTATAGCAATGGGTATTTCAACACTCTTGATTCCATGGGTTTTTCTCAAGACGGTTTTCTCATGCCACCTTGCTCAGTTGTTCAGGAGTTTATGAGGGTCCAGGACTGCTGAATAGTTATATCCAGGTATTACTCTGCTTGACAATTAATCAGTTGAGCAATGGGCTCCTTGGCATATGGCTTTCTGGTGTTGGCCACTGATGGAGTTTTCTTCAGTAAAGTCTCTGACTCTCCTCTACTTCTACTCCCGCCCTCTGACTCTACCCCTTTCCCTGTACTCTGTCTCTTCTTTTCTCCCCAGTCTGTGGAATCTGGGGCAGGAGAGAAAAAGTAGGTTACAAATGCTTCCAAAGCTTCTCTGTCTTACACCTGAACCTCTGGCTTTTGAAAAACTCAACAGCCAAGATTTAGACACCTTTTTTTCTCTGGTTACACTCTGACAACTTTCCCTAAAGCCATAGGTGACTCATGTCTAGCATCTTGACTGGGAGGGATAGGGTCTTGGGGAAATTTTAATGAAGCACAGAAAAAGAAAATGCACAGGTTAATGTTTCAATACCTTATCTTGTCATGGTCACTTTATGTTGACTGTAGATGTCTTGAGCATTCAGGGTCATTTAGACTTAGAAATTCCTCTTTTTTCTCAACTGGTAGCCTTTTTTGAATAAGATTGTGGAGGGTGGGCAATATGAAGAAAAAAACAGGGAGAACAAATAATTTCTGGGCTCTTCATATGTGTAGGAGGGTTTCATTTGTTTTTAATTAGCAATAATCGCACTTCGGATAAACCTCATTGGCTACAATAATGCCACTGCGCAAAGCTGGAGGGTTTCATTTGTAATTGAGGATACCACTTGGGAAGTCCTTAGCAATCTATCAGACAAGGTGATTTGATCCAGAGATCCCACTTTTATGAGTCAATTGAACATTTTCACATTTTTATGTTCCTGATTTCACATCTAACTGGTTGTTCTAGAGATATTGCAGTAGAGCTTGTAGCTGGCTAGTCATGTTCACCTAATGTAATAGAAAAGACTAAGATATTGTCCTGACAGTGATAAGCTGGTTCATTAAGTCTCTCGGGATTTTGCTGGAAAGGCTGGGAAATTACACAGCAAAAACAGCATAGTGCTGTATGCAAAGAGTCTTGTCTCAGGAAGAATGCTGTGTTCCATTTATTGCCTTTGTGCACCCAGACCTGATTATAGATTCCCTGGAGGTTTTACTTTGTGAACCATCTGGCCTATCAAAAATGTTTGAATAATTCAGGGATGAGAGGAAGCACTTGCCCATTTCTTACAGTAAATTGGCTGAGTATAGTAATCAATATGGAAGAATTTTTTTCAGTTTTTCATTATTTTTCTTAGTGCAATACCCTGGCTAATGACGTTTGAGATTGTGTAAGGGGGTGGGAGAAGGAGCAGACTGAATAAATACATCAGTTCCCCATGAAATTTCTTATATTACAAGTAGATGATTGAGTCTTCTAGGGAGCAGATGCTGGATTGGAGATATAGGAGTGCAAGAGGCTCAACATCTGTGAAAAATAAAAGAGGCATGAAGCATGACTGGGCTGGAGGCCCCTTAGATTTCAGTGCACATCTGACAGTTTCAGCCAATCTAACAGAGAGCTCTGGAGCAAAGATTTCCCATTACAGGAATTCTTTGTTGGGCAGAAATGGCCAAGGCCTTGTTAGTCATTGGCTAGGGACTACCTAGGAACTGTGTGGTCTCCTTTCAAAAAGTGAGATGGATCATGAATGTGCTAATAGCTGGAGGCTGTCAGATAACTGCAGTCTTTTCAGGTGAACTGCAAGTTCTTACTTGAAGGGAGACTTGAATGGTACACCTCTGTAGCTGCCACAATGATCTGCTGAATTTGGTAGTAGAAATGTTTTGGTTATTCTATTCTGTCATTCATCTCACTTCACAAACATTTGACCCTGTGGCCATTGAATGGCATGAATAACATATAAAGAAGCTTGAGCCTTCAGATAAGTAGTATGTTCTTTATGTAGCCTTAGTATGGAAGTGAGTCATTTGGAAGAGGAGATAATGCATATAGAGTTGAACTCTGTTCTAAAGAATTACAATGTCCAAGACTTCTAAGAACCAAGAGAATGCAGGATTCAGAATATCTTTGGAAAGAAAACTCCAAATTTTGTTAGTGTGGCAGATCCAGAGGTGAAGGCCTCTAAACAATCTTACCCATAGCCACCAAGAGTACTTGTGCCATAAAATGATATCTGTCCTATAAACCTGCCATTTATGGAACTAGTTGGAGCCTTAGGGACACTCAAAGTCAATATAGATAATTTCTCAAGTATTTGACCTCATAATGGATATGTGTTTCCTTGGAGGCTTTCATCCTAACCGTCTACTCTATGATACACTAAGGCTTTGGGGCTCTCTGCTGAGAAAAAAATCTTCATAATAATCTGGTTCCTTGGAAGGCCATTTTTCAACCTCTGGGAGGCTTTACTTCTACTTATTTGGTTTCAGAGTTACCAACCTCTATGGCCCTTTCACGGAAACTCTACCTATGCCATCCCCTACTCCTAACTTAACATAACTAGTGTCAGTTAAGCTCCTCTAATTCTATGGTATTGTAATTTGTGCAGGCTCATTCCTCATAGTCTGACTCCTAGTCTGGTGTAGAAGAACTTGGTCAACTCATTCCATATGGTATATGAAGACTAGAAATAATGATGGGCTAATATTATTGATGATACCTAATAATTATTAAGCGTTCATTATTTTCCAGGGGCTGTATACAAACACACACACACACACACACACACACACACACACACACACAGTATATATAATTATTATCCTTGTTTTACATATGAGAAACTGGAGATTTGGTAGATTAACTAACTTGTCCTAATTTACCTCAGCAAATGAAAGGTAGAGCTGGGATTCAAATCCAGGCTTTTAATCACTACACTGATGCAGAGTCTGTAGGTCACCTCAGCCATATGGAGTGAATCTCTCTCTTTCAGAAGATTCAGGAAATAATAAAAGACAAGGAGTAAATAATTTAGATGGGAGTCATAAGACTTAAAGTTTAATTCTATTGGAGAAGAAAGATATTTGGACAGCCACAGAAATGGAGATGGCAGTAACAGTTAGGCAAACTAGTTAGGGAAAAACATGGTAAAGGGGAATTGCTCATGAAGGAGTCTGCCTTAGCCCACAAGGGAATTCACTACAAGGCATGTTCTGGCAGTCAGTTATTTTACTTCCTGCCTGTACCTAGAAGGAATGTCATATCAAAATATGGTCAGCATACAACAGGGGTACCTGGAAGGTCCTAGTTATTGGGAACCTAGCTATGCAAAAAACTATGGCAGAAACCCAGTTCTAGCTAAGCCACAAATCAAGTTTTGAGGAGTTAAGAATGATAAGCAGAAGCAAGCAGATGCTACAAGTTCAAGCTGGTTGGTAGGTAAGATCCAGAAACCAGAAAGTCAGAGCTTACAAGTAACCAACAACAACAATAAGTTGGATGTTGATTCAAAATAGAAACTCTCTGGCCTCTGCTATTTCTATCCTCCCTTTTAAATCAGGCCTTCTAATGCCAGCAGTCTGAATTGTAGTTAGAAAACTTGCTGGCGATCCCACCCTTGAGTACAGAGAGTTACTCTCATGCTTCAGATATTGTGAAATTGTCAATGTGACTTTTAGTTTATTTATGTTTTACATATATCTACTATGATTTTAGTCATGCTTTATAGAAAAAAAGAAGCAAATTCAGTGTTTTTTTTTCAAATACAGTGCTTTTAAACTTTACATTAGGCAGAAATTCAGCCATCCTACCAATGTCAAAATGAGTCTTGGTTTTCAGTGAATTAATTCTTCACAAGAAAGATAAAAAAAAATACAACTTCGAGTTTACCAAAATTGAATTAACAAGGTTAAGAGGTTGAATAAATAGAGCTAGAAAGAAATATAAATTTTCGTGAAAAGTAAGTTTTGTTTCAAAATATAATTTGAATGTAAATAGAACCAGACAGAGGATCAGAGTTGGGGCCATTGCAAGAGTTTTGAGGAAGTGCAGATTAAGCACTATTTAAGTTGGAGCAAGCATTTAGACTAAAGTGAAAAAACAACTTCTTTCCAACTATGCTTTCCCCAGAAAATCAAAGTGAATCTAGCCTCCTAGTTGTTCTCTAAGTTGGATCTGGCCATAACAACTACCAGGAAAGTACAAAAATCAGACCAAGAATTGGGCTTTATGTTTTGGGGACCAAATGATACAAAATAACAGATTCTGCTGACTTCTTACTGAATATCTCTTTCATTCTCTTTCTTGTCTTTCTTCCTCTTCTCTTTGTCTCCAGCCTTCCCTATTTCAACCCTTGACTCTTTGGTAATGAATCCGAGTAGTTAATACATTCTATTCCAAATGGCTTTTGGCTTCCTGGTAGTGATTGCTTTTAGCAGGCATCCTTCTTTCCAAATATGTGTCATCAATAAATATTTTTAGAAGAAGAGTGGATTGAAGGTTGAAAAAAACCTCAGTCCAACAGTGTTCTATTCTCCTTTGCTCCATTTAAGAATTATTAGTACTTGTTAAGCACTATGTTCTTCTCTTACTGAGTCTAGATTTGTCCTTGCCAGGGCCCCATTTTTCATCTTATTTCCTACAGGACTACACATCTTTTTGAGGGCAAAGTCTGTATCTCATTCATCTCTACTTTTCCAGGCCCTAAAGAAGCACTAGTGCTTAGCAAAATATTGTTGAATGAATACTATCTTATTCTTGCCTCACCACAGGACTTCTTTTTAAAAAAAATTATTTATTTATTTATTTATTTAGTTAGTTAGTTAGTTAGTTTTTATTTAACTGGAATAACTTATTCCAGTTAGTTAACATACAGTGTAATATTTATTTCAGGTGTACAATTTAGTGATTCGACACTTACATGCATCATCCGTGCTCATCACAAGTACATTCCTTAATCTCCATCACCTATGTAACCCATCCTCCTACTTACCTCCCCTCTGGTAACCATCAGTGTGTCTCTATAGTTAAGAGTGTGTTTCTTGGTTTGTCTCTCTCTTTATCCCCCCCATGATCATTTTTTTTTGTTTCTTAAGTTTCACATATGAGTGAAATCATATTATATTTGTTTTCCTCTGACTGACTTATTTTGCTTAGCATAGTATTCCCTAGATCCATCTATGTCATTGCAGATGGCAAGATTTCATTCTTTTTTATGGCTGAGTAATATTCCATTATTATTTCATCATATATAACATATCCTTATCCATTCATCAGTTGAAGGACATTTGGCTGTCTGTATAATTTGGCTACTTCTGATAATGCTGCTATAAACATTGGGGTGCATGCATGTATCTCCCTGAATTAGCACTTTTGGGTGCTTTGGGTAAATATCTAATAGAGCGATTACTGGATCACATGGTAGTTCTATTTTTAATTTTTTGAAGAACTTCCATACTATTTCCCAGAGTGGCTGCAGCAGGTTGCATTCCCACCAACAGTGTAAGAGGGTTCCCCTTTCACCACATCCTTGCCAACATCTGTTGTTTCTTGTGTTGTTAATTTTAGCCATTTTGACAGTTGTGAGGTGATATCTCATTGTAGTTTTGATTTGTGTTTCCCTGATGATGAATGATGTTGAGCATCTTTTCATATGTCTGTTGGCCATTTGTATGTCTTCCTTGGAAGAATGTCTATTTATGTCCTCAACCCATTTTTTTAACTGGGTTATGTGTTTTTTGAATGTTGACTTTGATAAGTTCTTTATATATTTTGGATGCTAACCCTTTATCAGTAAAATCGCAGGACACAAAATCAACATAAAGAAATCTGTTGCATTTCCATATACCAATAATGAAGCAACAGAGAGAGAAATCAAGGAATCAATCCCATTTACAATCACACCAAAAGCCATGATACCTAGGAATAAACTTAACTGTAGAGGTAAAGGACCTGTTTTCTGAAAATTATAAAACATTGATGAAAGAAATTGAAGATGACACAAAGAAATGGAAAAAGATTCCATGCTCATGGATTGGAAGAACAAATATCATTAGAATGTCTCTATTACCCAAAGCAACCTACACATTTAATGCAATCCCTATCAAAATACCACCAGTATTTTTCACAGAGCTAGAACAAACCATCCTAAAATTTGTATGGACCCACAAAAGACCCTGAATAGCCAAAGCAACCTTGAAAAAGCAAAGCAAAGCTGGAGGCATTAAAATTCTAGACTTCATGGTATATTACAAAGCTGTAGTGAATAAAACAGTATGGTACTGGCACAAAAATAGACACATACATCAGTGGAATAGAACAGAAAACCCAGGAATGAATCCACAACTATATGGTCAGGGAAGAACATCCAATGGAAAAAAGACAGTCTCTTCAACAAATGATGTTGTGAAAACTGGACAGCCGCATGCAAAACAATGGAACTGGACCACCTGCTTACATCAGACACAAAAATAAATTCAAAACGGATGAAAAACATAAATGTGAGATAAGAAACTATTAAAATCCTAGAAGAGAACTCAGGCAGTAAGCTATTTGATATTTGCCACAGCAACTTCTTGCTAGATATATCTCCTAAGGCAAGGGAACCAAAAGCAAAAATGAACTATTGGGACTTCATTAAAAAAAAAAAAAACTTCTTCACAGTGAAGGAAACAATCAACAAAACTAAAAAGCAGCCTACAGAATGGGAAACGATATTTGCAACATGGTACTTCTATCTTTGAAACAGTCAAGAAGTATAAAGGACTTCTCTTGTGAGTGGCATGTGTAGGACAGTTCCATATCTCTTCTTGCAGAATTGACATCAAGAGATTTTAGAAGCATGATTTTTGTACCTGGGCAGCTGGTGATTGTTGGTCTCAGTGCCTCCCCCAAATAAAATACAGATTTAGAGATACATGCACCCCAATGTTTATAGCAGCATTACTAACATTAGCCAAACTATGGAGAAAGCCCAAGTATCCATCAACTGATGAATGGATAAAGAAGAAGTGGTATATATAATGGAATATTACTCAGCCATCAAAAAGATGAAACCTTGGCATTTCTAATGACACGGATGGAAAACAGATGAAAATATGGGGAGGGGGAAAAAGAAAAAAAGGAGAGGGGATCCCTGGGTGGCTCAGTGGTTTAGCACCTGCCTTCGGCCCAGGGCGTGATTCTGGAGTCCTGGAATCGAGTCCTACATCAGGCTCCCTGCATGGAGCCTGCTTCTCCCTCTGCCTGTATCTCTGCCTCTCTCTCTCTCTCTCTCTCTGTGTCTCTCATGAATAAATAAATATATCTTTAAAAAAAAGAAAAAAAAGGAGAGAGGGAAACAAGTCATAAGAGACTCCTAAAGATAGAGAACAAACTGAGGGTTGATGGAAGGAGGTGGGTGGGGAATGGGAAAGATGGGTGACGAGTATTAAGGAGGGTACCCATTATGATGAACACTATGTGTTGTATGTAAGGGATGAATCACTGAATTCTACTCCAGAAATCAATATTGCGCACTGTATGCTAACTACCTAAAATTTAAATTAAAAAAAGAACAGAAAAAAAGTCAAGTAGCCAACTTCCATTAATCAATTAATTGATTAACTAATTAAAGTGTTTAGTTTTTTATTACTCTTCTGCTAGGGACTGTGCTGTAACAAAGCCTATAGGCAAGAAAAGAAATAAATAGGGAATCTATTGCAATATGTAAGATAACCGCTGGAGGTATCTAGGAACAGAATCTAACTACGGAAACAGTGCCAGGTTTGTTTCTTAAAGGGAATATTTGATCTGATTCCTGAAAAATGCATAGAATTTGATTATCCAGTTGAAATAAGAGAGAGGTGAGTAGGGAGAGTAATATGTGTAAAAGCACAAAATCAGGATAGAATATAAAGAGTTTAGCAAGTGGCATGGCATTCAAGATGACCAGAGAGTAGAGTATGGAATGGAGAGATTAGGTTTGTGAAGTATTGAGGGCCATGTAACTTACCACACTATATAAAGGCTTTAGGAGATTAAACTTTATTATGTGTGCAATGGAAAGTGGCATCAGTTTGTCTGTTATGACTCATGTGGCACTATGGAATATAGACTAAAGAAAGCTCGGCTCAAGAGATACTTGGAAGGTCGAACTAAAAATAATCAGATGCGAAAGGGTGAGAGAAATAAGAGTCATGGATCACTTAAAAATTATGGTGTCAATAACTAAGGTGGAAACAGGAACAGACAGAAGGCAGGAAAGGTGAAAACAGTTTTGATATGAATTTAAAGGATATGTAGTACATCAGAGTCAAGATCATATTCTTCAGGAAGTTGGATAGGAAAGATAGTTCAGGAAAGAATATGGTAGATAAAGATTTTCATGTCATCAGCATAGAGGTGATACTTGAGATTGTAATATATGAGGTCAACCAGGGAGGGAGAAAAGAAGAGCGCCTAGGAGAGCCTTGATAAACACTAATGTTTATTTTTTTTTTTTTTTTTTTTTTATGATAGTCACACAGAGAGAGAGAGAGAGGCAGAGACACAGGCAGAGGGAGAAGCAGGCTCCATGCACCGGGAGCCCGACGTGGGATTCGATCCTGGGTCTCCAGGATCGCGCCCTGGGCCAAAGGCAGGCGCCAAACCGCTGCGCCACCCAGGGATCCCAACACTAATGTTTAAAAGCAGGTAGAAGAAGAGAGCTTCTGAGGGAGGCTGAGGTGGATCAGCCAGAGAGGCTGTCAGCTGTTAAAACCAAAGGATATAATGTTTCTGGAATTGGAAAATGACCCCAGGCCTCTTTCTGCCTTCTATCTTCCCTTGCTGGAAAAGGGTTTTAACTGGTTTTAACTCCTGGTGATTGGCTTTATTTTCTTGCAAGGTTAGTTATACATTTATATGGAAATTCACTGTAATTTATCCAGATTTTGGTTTGTGGAGCAAGAAAGTATTTCAGAATACTAATCCACCACACTGGCAGGAGTATTCCACTGTATTGCTTTTAAAATTAAAAACAGCTGGTTACAACTTGATAAAAGCATTCATGCAAAACCTATAGCCAGCATCACACATAAAGGTGAAAGACTGAATGCTTTCCTTTAAGATCGAGAACAAGACAAGGATGTCAGCTCTCACCATCTATTTGAGGTTGTACTGAAGAGTCTAGCCAGTGCAATAAACAAAACAAAACAAGACAAAAAAACCCCAAGAAGTAACAGGTCACATTGGAAAGGAAGGATATCAAAACTGCATTTTGCAGATGACATGTTCATCTATGTAGCAAATTCTATGACTTCTACAAAGAATATTAGAAGAAATTAGTGAGTTTGGCAAGATGCCAGATCAATATACAAAAAACAACTGAATTTCTATATACTAGCAATGAACAATTAGAAATTGAAAAAAAGGTTCCAGTTACAATGTTATTAAAATATGAAATACTCAGGACCTGTGCAGTGAAAATTAAGAAACATCATTGAGAGAAATTAAAGAATACCTTAAAAATGGAGAGATGTGTTTACAGGACAAGAGACTCAATATTATTAAATGTTATTTATCTCCCCAGTTGACCTATAAATATAATGAAATCTCAATCATAATCCTAGCAGGCATTTGTGTGGAAATTGACAAGCTAATTCTAAAGTTCCCATGGAAGTGCAAATGACCTAAAATAGCCAAACCAATTTTGGAAACACCAAAGGAAGGACTTACTTTAATTGATCAAGAGATAGTATTTATACAATATAAAATACAATATAAAACCATAGTAATCAAAGCAGTGTGATATTGGCATAAAGACAAGTGGAACAGAACAGATAGTACAGAAATAGAACCACATATTTATGCCCAATTGATTTTTGACAAAGGTACAAATACAATTCAGTGGAGAAAGTATGGTCTTTTCAATAAAAATAGTGTTGGGGGTAATTGGATAACCATATGCAAAAAAAAAAAAACTTTGACCCATACCTTGCACCATATAAAAAATTAAGTCAAAATGAATCATAGGCCTATATGTAGAACTTAAAACTATAAAACTTCTAGAAAAAATATAGGATAAAATTATTGAGAGCTTGGGTTAGTTAGTTAAGCAAAAAATAATTTGATAGATTACAAAAAAGCATGATCCATATAAGAAAATTTGGATGAATTAAACTTTATAAAAATTAAAAGCTTTTACTCATTGAAAGGCTCTGTTAAGGGAAAGAAAAAGCAAGCCACAGAATTGGAGAAAATATTTGCAAATCATATGTCTAAGAATGGACTTGTATACAGAACATATAAAGTACTCTTATAATTCAATAAGACAAACAATAAATGAGCAAAGGATATGAATGCTTCACCAAAGAAGATATGTTGATGACAAGCATACAAAAAAATCCTAAATATCATTAGT
Source organism: Canis lupus baileyi (assembly GCF_048164855.1). Taxonomy (NCBI): domain Eukaryota; kingdom Metazoa; phylum Chordata; class Mammalia; order Carnivora; family Canidae; genus Canis; species Canis lupus. Next base: position 3,285,701 of record NC_132876.1, read on the forward strand.
CATTAATCAAATGCAAATTAAAACCACAGTGAGGTGTAAACACCCACTCACTAGAATGGCTAACATTCAAAGACCAATTACAACTGTTGGTGAGGATATGAAACAAGTGGAACACTCATATATTGCTTTTGGGAATATAAAATTGTACAACCACTTTGGAAAATATTTCATCAGTTTCTTAAAAGTTAAACAAACATACATCTACCATATTACTAGGCATACTACTCCTAGGTATTTACCCAAGTAACTAAAATATCTGTTGATTCAAGACTAGTAACAAATGTTAATAGTAACTTTATTTGTAATAAAAAACTGGAAATGGACAATCCAAATATCCATCAACAAGTCAATGAATAAACAAGTTGTGGTACATATATAAAATGAAATAATACTCAGCAATAAGAGCGAACTACTGATACATGCTACTGCATGGGTGAAACTCAAGATAATTATGCCAAGTTTAAAAAGCTAGACAAAAAGAGTACATGCTGTAATTATTTATATAAAATACAAACTCATCATAGTGACAGAAAGTAGGTCAATGTTTGTTCAGGGATTAGATTATGGGGAGGTACAGAAAGGAAGGGTACAGGGGAATGAGGAAAACTTTTGAGGATAATGGATATGTTCACTCTCTTCATACTATGGTTCCATAGTATGTATGTACATATGTCAAAACTTTAAATATTTAAATATGTGCATTTAATTACATGTCAATTAAACTTCAATAAAGCTATTAAAAACAATTGATTAAAAAATATACATATTTTAAAAATAGGGTCCCACAGACTGGTCACTTGGAACATAAACTTACAAATTTGTATGAATACTCACTTTATCTTATGTTCTCAATCTCAGGCAAACTTCCATGAATCCACTACCCAGTTTTACAGATAGATAGTCTCACCCCAGCAATTCTGCCTCTGTGAAAAGACCTTCGTGGGCATCTGGGTGGCTCAGTCAGTTAAACGTGCAATTCTTGGTTTCACCTCAGATCAGGATCTCAGGGTCCTGGGATCAAGCCCTGCATTGGGCTCCACACTCAGCAGGGAGTCTGCTTGAGAATTCCCTTCCTCTCCATCTTCCTGTCCCTACCTAAATAAATAAATAAGTAAATAAGTAAATAAATACATATTTTTTAAAAAGAAAGAAAAGACCTTTCATATTTACTCTTTTCTCTGTCCCTATGAATCTAGACTCATTCAAGAAGTTTTTAGCAGTGCCTTTCAATTTAACTATAAAAGCAACATCAGAAAAAAATCAAATGAACTACTATAAAAAAAGAACTACTATATAGGATGAATGCAGGCATAAGCTATAGCGTATTTTATTTTGTAATAATAATACCAGGAATCCAAGTGAAAACTGGTTTAAATGTTGCAGATAAAATGACTAGAGATGCATAAATTGGATGACTTCTTTTATGAGCACAATCTTAAAATATGACCCCTTCTTACCCTTAGAAGCTCATTTTCATTTGGTCTATTTTAATCCTCCCAATTTATTTTAAAGCTGACATCATAACCACTCTGCTCTGAGTATTATAATGGCATTTGGCCAAAAGCAATACAATCTTGATGTGATCAGAATATCAGGAAAATGTTCTAATAAAGAAAATGGTCAAACAGCTGAGCTGTCAGAGGGTTTCATTGATAGAGTCCCTTCCTGCTTCAACTTTTGAGGATTCTATAATCTCTTATACTACGTGGGTTCTTAACCTGGAGTCTGATCACCACTTGAGAATGCAAGCAAGTTTTTGAAGTTTCTGGAGAAAATGTTCAAATTTTTCATCACTTCTCCCTTCCTTTGTGAGGTATGCCCAGGTCATACTCTCTATCCCAAATGTAAATTATTCGTGGACTTATCCTTTTATGAATATAAAGAGAGAGATTGAGAGAGAGAGAAGGAGAGAGGAGTTCTGGGGCTTCCTATTTGAAGACACAGCTGTGGCATTTGAAATCAACAGGCCTGGGTCTGGTTCTGATTCTGCCATGTACCGTGTGTGTGGCTTTATTCAAGTGCCCTCCCCCAATCTTGGCCTGTTTTGTTATCCTTTCAAATTAAGAAGTTGAATTAGATGACTGCTAAGAGCCTTCTCTTCCAGTTCCAACTTTTTGGGGTCCTATGTTCTAAGGAAGGATTTTTAAAAAGATTTTATTTATTTATTCTTGAGAGACACAAAGAGAGAGAGAGAGAGGGAGGGAGAGAGGTAGAGACACAGGCAGAGGGAGAGAGAGGCAGAGACACAGGCAGAGGGAGAAGCAGGATCCATGCAGGGAGACGTGGGACTCAATCCCAAGACTTCAGGATCAAGCCCTGGGCTGAAGGCAGGCGCTAAACCACTGAGCCATCCGAGCTGCCCCTAAGGAAGGATTTAACCTTGATTTTACTTCCAGTTTCCCAGGTTTTTGGTGTTTTCCTCCTCTCTATCAAGGATCTGCATCAGAGTGATATATTTGTTGAGTTATATTGGCTTCTAGCCTCAGTTAGTACCATTGCTCTGCATGGCAAAGACAAAGCTATCACAATGAGAAGGACTGCTGCCTTTCCCACTGAGGCTACAGGGTCTGAGGCACTGTTTAACTTTCACATTCTCTGATACAGGGTGAACCTTGAATTCCATGATGGCTTGCCCTACAGCCATATCCTAACTCGCTGTACTTGATAAATTCACTGTTTAGCAAGTTGTGGTCTCTCTTGTCATAGGACATCAAGTCAATAGGAGCCCTTAGAAATCACCTAGTCCATCACCCTCTCCACCATTACCCCATTGTTTTCCAGATATGTGTAAGGATAAGGGGAGGGAGGGGACTTGCATAAAGCCACAAATGGAATTTATAGATCAGGATGAAAGCCTAGGTGCTCTGACTCTGTGTTCAGTGCTATTTCCAAAGCACTTTGTTCCTAATCATATTGCCAGGCATAATATCCTATTTTATCTGGTTCTTCATTCATTGTGTTATTAAAAACAATCATGAACCACTATTATGTGCCAAACACTGTGCTTGCTAGGGAAAATGCTAACAGGAGCAAGCCATCTCTGTCCTAAGGTTTTCCCAGTCTGTAGACCAACATATTTTCTTGTAGTATTGTCTTGGGCTTAGTGCAATAGAACAAGTTGATTATCATCATTTCCATTATCCTCACCACCAAGCACCCACCCACTTGCACTTAGCTAACTGTGGTCTAAAATTATTTGAAACATAAGCACCACATAGCATTTAACACCACTTCATTGATTCACTTGAATACCCAAGCATTTACTGAGCACCTGCTGATTCAATCCTCACATAGATGGAATTAATCATCAAAAGAGAAAGCTCAGGTTCCCACAGTGTTTGCTATGAAAATTAATTTTATTTTAACCATGAACATTCTTTGCAATGGTCATTTTCATGTTGTATTAGATTTTTACAACTGTGTCAACTGGGAGGTTGAAAATTATTATCCCCAATTTACAGAGGCTTAAAGTATCTCAGATGTGCTAGAGCTGAAGCTCTTGAGTTCTACTCCCTTATAATTCTCTGCCTATATTTTTCAATGAAACTACCACATAGAGCAGTTTATATTCATTTAGAAAATGTGAAAACCAATGCAATTAGCTAAGAAACACAGTTTTCTGCTTTGACAAAAAAAAAAAAAAAAAACAAAAAAACAAAAAAACAAACAAAAAAAAAAAACAAAAAAAAACAAACAAGTCTTCCAGAGAGCAGCTGTATTTTAGGGAGGAGATTCCAAGCGAATGACACACAAAAGAATGGGTACAAATAACAGGGGCCAAATTCAGGAAGTAAAGGATGTAGGAGACACCTGGAAAATTTCCCAGTTTGTGGTATGCATCAGGCCAAGGTCTAGTGGAAATAGAAGGAGTAGTAAGCTGGTGCCAGAGAACCAGGGGAAGTGCAAGTTCTAAAAAGGAAGTAAAGGTGGGAAGAGCAGGCAAGTATCATGAGCAAATATCCTCTCTGACAAAGGGTAAAATGGAGGGAGGAACAAGCAAGTCACCAATAGTTGGATAGAAGAGTCATTGTCTTTTAGGAATTAAACTTACATTCAAATATACTTGCTGGCAAAAGACATGGGATAGGGGAGGAAGGAGGGTGATTGACGCTGCCTGTTGATGAATTTGTAGCCTAGGGTGCATGTGAGGCAGAGACATAATCCAGATGTAATCTCAGTTGGCCTTACTCCTGAGAGCTTCTAATCTTGGGCAAAGCAGTGTCTGAGCATGATTCCAGTAGATAAGATAGACATTTTGCAACCAGTATGATTATTGCTCCTGAATGCATGCTAAAGGCATCACATGGTGCTCAACTGGACACAGTGGTCTCTTCCTGTGCTGAGGGGAAGCTGGTGGTGATGGACATACTGGCACATGGTATGCCTGTACACTCTACTTGATGGTAGCAGCTGAAGTGAGCCTTTTAAAACCAAAGTCCCATTAGAAGGAGCTCTCCACAGTGGCTAAGTGGGTGGACTTTGGGGCCAGCTTACCTGGCTTTGCAGCCTGGCTCTTCCACATACTAGCTGTGTAGCCTTGGGCAACTTGCCTAGCCTTGCCTGCCTCACTTTCCTTGTTTGAATAATGTGGATGGTAATAGCACCTATTTGCCAGAGGAGTGCTGTGAGGATTGAATATATTGGTATCTGTAAAGTCTACATATGAGTTTGTTATCATTATTTTGTCACTTCTTCACTCAAAAATCTGCAATAGTTTTGTTGTTTTGTCCCTCAAAGTAAAAGCCAAAATTCTTACAATAGTCCTATAAAACCCTACACAATCTGGCTTCCATCGCCTCTCTGCCTTCTCCTCCTCCTCCCCTTTCCTTGTTTCACTCAGTTCCAGTCTTGTTGGCCTCCTCCCTGATCCTCTAACATGCCATGCATGCCCCTGCCTCAAGGCCTTGTCACTGGCTGGTCACTCCGCTTGGATCTTCAATGCAAACTCCCTCACCTCCTTTAAATTCCTGTTCCAATGTCAGATGCTCAATGAGGCTTACCCTGACCATCTGGCTCAAAGTTGCAGCTCCACCTCAACACTCCTGATCCTTTTTTATTTTGTTTTGTTCTTTTCTTAAATAGCACTTACTATCTTCTAACATGCTAAGTCACTTAATCATTATATTTATCATTTATTGTCTGTTTTCTGTTGGAAGTGAAGCTCCACGGGCAGAAAACTTTGTTTTGTTCATTGTTGCATCTCAAGCATTCAGAGCAGTGCCTAGCACAAATCAAGTGCTCAATAAATATTTGTTGAATAAATGAATGAATTGTGGTTTAAGGATTTTCAAGAGTAGACTGACTACACTTAATTTTCAGTCTTTGTGTGGCCTTGTTTTCTTCCTTTAGATCTTTGGATGCACAGAACCAAATTGATCATACTCTGTAGTTCAAAGCACACCAATGTCATCAAATGGTGTGGGGTGCCCTTTTATTTTCTTCCTTTGTTTTCCATTTCATTTCCCATCCCCTTTCTAATTTCTCTTCCTAGCCCACTCTTGTGTATTTAGTGTATGTCCTTCTAATCCAATTTCCATATGAGTGTTTAGATGTATATCATTGAAAAAAAACATAGCATTGTATTTAATTGAAAAAATATCATTGTATTTTAAATATCCATTCATTCCTTGCCCTTTTCTTCCTTTTGTTCATGCATTATGTTTTGAAGTCTATCCTCTGGCTGCACATAAATGTAATTCCTTACTTGTAACTATTACTTACTACTCTACCAACCTAATGATGGACATCAAGGATACTTCTGTCTTTACTCTACAAAACACCACTTCAGAAAACACTTTTTTACATGTCTCTTTTGGATCTTGGTGTATAATCCCAGGTACAGGGTTGCCTATCATACTCTTTGCTCATTTTCCTAGTGGAATTCATATCTTTCATTTACTCCTTGGAAGAGATTTCTTGTCCATCCTAGATATTATTCCTTTGTTTATAGACATGACAAGTATCTTTCTCACCCTTTAATTAACTTTGTCTATGGTGTTCACTGTTGAAAATAAATCTTTAATTTTAGCATAGCCAAATCCATTGCTTTTTTTTTTTTTTTTTTTACCTTGCTATCTGTGCTTTTGGAGGTTTAAGAATCCCCCTATGGTGAAGTCTTAGAGATATTCTTAGTTTGCTTTTATTATCTCAAGATAATAAATAGTTTTACTTTTTTTTTAGATTTTATTTATTTATTCATGAGAGACACACATACACACAGAGGCAGAGACACAAGCAGAGGGAGAAGCAGGTCCCATGCAGGGAGCCCTACGACGTAGAACTTGATCCCGGGTCTCCAGGATCACACTCTGGGCCGAAGGTGGCGCTAAACCGCTGAGCCACCTGGGCTGCCCAATAGTTTTACTTTTTATCTTTATTTCTTTAATCTATTTGAAGTTTATTTTTATACATAGCGTAAAAAGTCAACAAAGTCCTATTTCTGTATGCAGTGAGCTAATTTTATCAATAATGTTTACTAGATGATCTATCTTCCCTACATTAATTTTTGATACCAGCTCTCATATACTAAGATCCCATGTATACATAGATGTTTCTGGACAATTTTGTTCCACTGGACTGATTTCTAGTTCCTGAACCACTGCTGCACTACTTTTTTATTACTAGGGTTTTACAATAATTCTTAATGTCTGTGAGGTGCTTAAAGAAGATGCTTTCTAATTATTTTTAAAAACAGTCTAAAGATTGCTGCATACATTTCTTCCAATATTTTTGCCAGCACTACTGCTTCACACAATCACTTGAAAAAGGTTTGTCCTTCAACCTCAGATCTACAAATGTGGCAATGAGGCAATGCAATTGCTTACCATTTTCAGCATCTTCCCTGGAATACAGTAATGGGAGTACCTTTACAGCAATTGCATGTAAAATATACTCCCAGTCTCAAGACATGTCAGTTTGGTGACTTTTTCAGCAGATTCTAGGGAACTATTTTCTCTGCAAGCAACCAGTAGTTGTCAGTTAGTCCTGCTTTGTTGGTATGTTGCCTCCAAAGTATTAAGGCTTTCTTCTCTTCAATAATTCCCCTTTTAACATGTAACATCTGCTGCTGTTCCATGTTGTTTGAATATCTTTATAAATACACAAACGAAGCATTTCCCCAGTTCTATATGACATGCAGGTAGAATGGTCCACTACCTTTCTGCTGAAGGCCTAGAGTTCTGATGTGTTACTTGTGGAACTTTTTAAGCATTGGAACTATCATGTGAGAAAATTAGTTTCCTCACCATAAACTAACTGTAAAATTTGTAACCTTGGAAATTTTCCCCCTTTAAATCCATTTAAGCCATGCGTCTTTCAAAGAAGTCTTATTTGAGAATTCTTCATATCTAGTAAAGATTGAAAATTTACTGAAAACCAGATTGTAAATTTAGATAATTAGTATACCCTAAATCGCACAATATTAGGATTATACTTTAATCATTGTTATTCCTTTTTGTAGGATTAAATTTAAGATCTAAGCAAAAACAACAACAAAAGATTTGAGCAACAAAGGAAGCCTCAGGGGCGAATGGTTTTAGGAAAGCAAAGGAGGTTAAAAGGTTTGCAAGATAGTCAAGAGTCTAAAAGGAGTAGTGAAGTGTTTAAGGAAGGGGAGGAGTAGGGTGATATTCTGTATGTTGGCAAATTGAACACTAATAAAAAATAAATTTATTATAAAAAATAAAAAATAAAAAAAAACTGAAAAAAAAGAAGGGGAGGAGTAAAAACAAAAAGAAACAGATTTACAAGGTGGTTACTGAGCTTACATTTAGTTTATAGTGGAAAACAACAGTTTTCTAACATGATTACAAATTTTTAAAAGGATCATAGCATATCTGTAGGCATTGGCATCATTAAAGGGAGATAACTGATTTTGTTAGTCAGTAGCTGACAGGAAAGGCTTAAAGATTCATCTATTTTGGGGGGACTAAAATTAGAAAGGGTGACTCTGGTTTTTTGTTAGTTTATCTCAGAGTATGAACTGTTTCTTTCCCCTTTCAACTATGGGATGTAAGATCTATAATTATTAATGATGACTTCAGAGCAAGGTAGCATTTCTGCATCCACATGATTAATAGGAATTCTAGAAAGAAACACCAATGGGAGGAAATTACCAAAATAATAATACAAGTAAATTTCCTCAAACTGAAGAATAATATCAACCTTAAGCTTGAAAGAGCCTAGCAGGCACCCACTATAGTAAAGAGGAAATTTTTAAGAACTTGAAAGCAGATTAACATGAGATTCCCAAACACCAGTCATAAAATGTAGACCTAAATACATCCAAAAAGGAGTGAAAATAGGTTACATTCAAAAGAACAAATGTTGTGCCCAAGATTGCGAATCCAAGAAACCACCAAGGAGCCGACACTGATACAAGTACACGAGGGTTTATTTGCAAGCTCGAGCTTGGGTCCAAGTATACCCGACACAGTAGAGCAGGGACTTGGATCCCAAGGTGGGTTCCAGCTTAGTTTTCTGGGCTGGTCTAGGGGACCTCCAGAAGGGGTGGAGGAATTTCTCAAGTTCTGTTTACATTCTGATATGGGGCTTTCAAGGGCATTAAGCTCTGTTCTCATTCTAATATGGGGCTTAACTGAAGTAAGGTAAAGTTCAGCTCTTATTCACAAGGGCCTGAGATGGCTGTACTTGTGCTAACGCTGAACTTAAGGTGGAATGGCCTTAATTTTCTCGGCCTCCACATAAACTTCCAAATCTGAGGGAAAATTAGTTTTGACCTAAAATCTAAGACTTGAAAATTATCAATCAAATGTGAGAGTAGAATAAAGACATTTAAAAAGTTAAATTAAATTAAATTGAGACAATTGAATGTACATGCACCTTTTCATAGTCTGTTCCTTGTGTATGTGTGTAAAACTGAGGTGTAACAAGTCAATCCAACTGAGTGAATCAATGAAAGGAACTCCTGGGATATCAACTGAGCAATAATTCTACAGAGAAATTAGTCCCCATAGATGTAGGAGGACATTCAGAGGGGAGCATCTGGAAATAAAGATTTCAGAGACTTATTAGGATCCTTAAGAATATGGATCATGCTAAGAAGGAGATAAAGGCAGTAAAGGGAACAAGATATGCAAATAGATCCTCAGGAAAGTGAAAAAAGTTGTACTAGGAAAAGAATATAACACATTACTGAGTTGCACAGTAAGCAATATTTAATAGTCATAAAAATACAAATATTGTATATTGATTTTCAGCTTTTAAAACCAACTATAGACAAAGCACTGATAGACTTATAGAACAGAATGTAAGTGTCATCAACCTTGACAATATAAAAATATAAATACAGAAGCAGTAATGACTAGATAGAAGAAAGAATAAATGAAGGGAAGAGTAAGAGTATTATATATTCATTTTACATGGGAATCAGGGAATTTTATGATAGTTCAAGAACAAGAAATGGAAGTGTAAGTATAGGAATTCCTCATTATCCAAATCTAATTCATTCCTGAAAACATGTTGGAAAGCAAATATTCAGATAGTAGAAGAATTTTTCCATTATTTAAATAGAAAAAAACACTTCATTAATAGCCCATTCAAAAACCCTAACCCATTTCCCTAAATATTACTGAACACTCTGAGACATCTATATAACAACGTACCAAAGACTTCCACATAACATAAAGCATTTTAAGCACCAATTACCTAATTATTCAATAGTTAAAGACTCATTAGTGGGCATGTTTGTGAACAAAAGGCAACAACAAATGGGGGTTGCTTCCAGAACTCTCTGGTCTGAAGGGCTGGTGAGCACCATGGTTTATGTTCCTTCTTCACCTTGATAGCACAGATGGGAGCAGGGTCTTGATGCCATAGTTGGCCTGCTGCCTCATCATGCCCCAGGCCTCTAGCTTACACTAGCCCCAGACACCCTGGGGCACAGAAAAAAAATCTGTGGTTTAAAAGAGCAACTAGAATATAGAGGAACTAGTCCAAGAACCTTGCTAAATGGCAGGGGAGCTGCTGGAACTTTCTCCAGGTTGGAGGGGCTGGTGAGTGCCATACTTCACATTTCCCATCAACCATGGACAGAAGCAGGATCCTGGTACCCTAGCTGGCCTACCACCTCAGTAAGCCCTAGGCTCCTAGCCAACACCAGCCCCAGTCATGCCATCCAGGTGACCCCAGTGTACATGCACAATAGGATACTGCTGGTCAGTGTTCACTATAGCTTTAGCCATTGTGCCAAGTTTACACAGGTTCAAAGCACCCCAGAACACTCCATGCCTGTACCACTTAGGCTCCCAATGGCTTGCTAGGGCACCCTTGGCACAAAATGCTCCAGGACCTCCTGACTCACAAATGCTTCAGCTGAAGCTGCCTCACCAGGGTGCCCCCTGTGCAGAGTGCCTCAGGAACCCTTAGCCCTTGCCCATCTTAGTTCCAGCTGCCCCTCTAGGGTACCTCTTGTATGGAATACAGAAACCTGTATTAGCCTCCAGCTTCCCTGCCAGGGTGCCACCAGTGTGGAGTGACCCACAACACCCCAGCTCCAGTTGCCCTTGTCAGGACATCGCCTGTACTAAGCACCCATCAGCAATCAGCTTATTTTTCAGCAGAAAAATAGCAGGCCAGAAGAGTGGCATGATATATTCAAAGCCCTGAAAGGAAAAAACCCACAACCAAGAATACTCTACCCAGCAAAATTATCATTCATAATAGAAGAAGAGACTTTCCCAGACAAACAAGAATTAAAAAAGCTCATCCCCACTAAAACCAGCCTTACAAAAAATATTAAAGGGACTTCTTTTTAAAAATTTATTTATTTATTTATTTATTTGGCAGAGAGAGGGAACTAGAGAGCACAAACAGGGGGAATGGCAGAGGGAGAGGTAGAAGCAGGCTCCCTGCACTGGGATTGATGCGGGGCTCAATTCCAGGACTCTGGGATCATGACCTGAGCCAAAAGCAGATGCTTAACCAACTGAACCACCCAGGCACCCCAAAGGGACTTCTTAAATGGAAAAAAAAGCCATAATTAGATTAAAAAATAATGAATAAAAAGTTGTAAAATATAACAACATATACATAAAACATGGAGGGGGGAAAAAGGATGTTATTTTAGAATGTGCTCTAATTTAGTTGCCCTAGGAAGCATGTATGAATTAAAGCATGCTTCGCATATCAGCAAGTTACCCAAGGGCAAGTACAATGTCAAAGGTTTGGGCAAAACTATCCCTGACCCTTCAGCTAGTATTACTATGGATGGTGTAGAAGTTTCTCTTAAGGCTGGGATTTCATCAGGCATTAACAACAGCTATCTGCTGCATAATGAGTATCTTGTGTTTGACATTGCTTGGGTAAATCTGAAATACCTGCTGAAGCTGAAGTTCAACTCTAAGACATCCCTGCCGTGAGCTCAGGGGTGTGGCTAAGGCACACCCCAGTGACTGGTATGAATGTGCCTGGCACTCTTGTTGCTTACTGACCAGGCAGAGACCTCTGTGCAGCTGCCAAGAGATCATACCTTCAGTAAATTTCCTTAGGATTTTCTGTGAATGTTTGGTCACATGTTAAATGATTTTCCCCAGATTTTCAAATCACAAGTTTATATTGTTCTGGGTGTGGGATGGGGGTTGAGATCTTCCTGCCAGCCAGAATCCTGGTGGGGACAACTGACAATAGAGGTGATGTTGGGTCTCCCTAGAGTTCTGTTTAGACTAGTCCTATGGGAAGAACCACACATGTCAGAAAGTCTCCCTTACTGGCTTCCCCAGGGAAGGAAAAAATAATCTTCCACCCTTCTTTCTAAGTGTTCACCTTTAGTTTTGGTTTTGGAAATGTGTTAAGCATTTATTTTGAGGTAAAAACAAAAGCTCATTTCATACTACTTAAAAAATATTATGTGTTCCAACTTAAGTGACCAACTTAATATAGACTGCTATATACTTAAGATGTTATATGTCAACCTCGTGGTAACTGCAAATCAGAAATCTATGGTAGATACACAAAGAACAAAGAGAAAGAAAGCCAAACATTCCACTACAGAAAGTCATCAATCATAAGGAAAAGGAACAAGAGAAGAAAGGAAGAGAGAATAACTACAAAAGCAGTCAGAACACAGTTAACAAAATGGCAATAAATATATACCTATCAATAATTACTTTACATATAAATGGTCTAAATGCTCCAATGAAAAGTCTTAGGGTGACAGAATGAATAAAAGAACAAGACCATCTATACGCTGCCTACAAGAGACTCACTTCAGAACAGGCACATACAGACTAAAAATGAAAAGATGAAAAAAGATAATTCTTGCAAATGTAAATGAAAAAAAGCCATGGTAGCAATACTTCTATCAGACAAAATAGACTTTAAAACAAAGACTATAACAAGAGACAAGGAAGTACAATGCATAATGAAAGGGGGGGTTCAATCCAATAAGAGGATATAACTTGTAAATATTTATGCACCCAATATTGGAGCACCTAAATACATAAAGCAAATATTAACAGATATAAATGAAGAAATTGACAGTAATATATTAGTAGTAATGTATTACTATCAATGGATATATCATCCAGGCAGAAATCAATAAAGAAACTGTGTTTTTTTTAATTTATTTATGATAGTCATACAGAGAGAGAGAGAGAGAGAGGCAGAGACACAACAGGCAGAGGGAGAAGCAGGCTCCATGCACCAGGAGCCCGATGTGGGATTCGATCCCGGGTCTCCAGGATCGCGTCCTGGGCCAAAGGCAGGCGCCAAACTGCTGCGCCACCCAGGGATCCCCAAGAAACTGTGTTTGAACAACACATTAGACTAGACGGATTTAACAGATATATGCAGAATATTCCACCCAAAAATAACAGAATACACATTCTTTCAAGTGCACATGGAATATTCTCCAGGATAGACCACATGTTAGGCCACAAAACAAGTCACAATCAATTTAACAAGATTGAAATAATATCATGCATTTTTTCCAACCACAAATAGAAATCAACTGAAAGAAAAAACTGGAAAAACCACAAACATGTGGAGGCTAAACAACATGGTACTAAACAGGCAATGGGTCAACAAAGAAATCAAAGAGGAAATTAAAAAACACATGGAGATAATTAAATAAAATCACAAAGTCCAAAACTTCTGGGATGCAGTGAAAGCAATGCTCAGAGGGAGATTTATAATGATACAGCCTACCTCAAGAAACAAGACAAATCTCAAAGAAATCTAACTTATACTGAAAGGAACTAGAAAAAGGAGAGCAAAAAAAGCCCAAGATGAATGAAGGAAAGAAAATAATAAAGATCAGAGCAGAAATAAATGAAATAGAGACTAAAAAAATCAGTGAAACCAAGAGCTGTTTTTTTTTTTAAAGATAAACAAAATTGACAAATCTTTAGCCAGACTCATCAAGGAAAAAAAGAGAAAGGACCCAAATTTTAAAAACTAGAAACAAAACAAGTGACAACCAACACCACAGAAATACAGAGGATTATAAAAGAATACTACAAAACTTATATGCCAAGAAATTGGGCAGCCTAGAAGAAATGGATAAATTCCTAGAGTCATACAATCTTTCAAAACTGAACCAGGAGGAAACGGAAAATCTGAATAGACCAATGACTAGTAATGGAGTTGAACTGATAATTTAAAAAAACAACTCCCAAAGAACAAAAGTGCAGGACCAGATGGATTCACAGGTGAATTTCACCAAACATTTAAAGAACAATTAATATCTATTCTCCTCAAAATATTCCAAAAAATAGAAGGGGAAGGAAAGCTTCTAAATATATTTGGAAAGGCCAGCATTACCATGATACCAAAACCAAAGACAATACAAAAAAAAAAAAAAAAACAAACCAAACCAAAACAAAACAAAACAAAAAACAAGAAAAAAAGAAAACTACAGGCTAACATGCCTGGTGAATATAAATGCAAAAATCCTCAACAAAATATTAGTAAACCACATTCAACGATAAATTAAAAGGATCATTCCCCACAATCAAGTGGGATTTATTCTGGGGATGCAACGATGGTTTAATACCCACAAATCATTCCACAGGATACACTGCATCAACAAACTGAGGGATGAAAATTTTATAATCATCTCAATAGATACAGAAAAACATTTGATAAAAATCAACATCTGTTCATGATAAAAACTCTCAACAAAGTACATTTAAAGGAAACATACCTTAACATAATAAAAGCCGTATGTGAAAAACCTACAGCTGATACCATACTCAACAGTGAAAAACTGAGAGCTTTTCCTCTAAGATCCGGGACAAGACAAGGATGTCCATTCTCACCACTTTTATTCAACATAGTACTGGAAGTCCTAGCAATCAGATAAGAAAAAGAAATAAAAGGCATCTAAATTGGTAAGGAAGAAGTAAAACTTTCACTACTTGCAGGTGACATAATACTATACATAGAAAACTATAAAGAATCCACTAAAACACTATAAGGAGTAATGAATTCAGTAAAGTCGCAAGATACAAAATTCCCAGAAATTGCTAGCATTTCTATACACTAATAATGAAGTAGCAGACAGAGAAAAAATGATAAGGCACAAAACAAGAGTAAAAGAAAATGATTTAGAGATGTGGTACAAGTCTTCTGGTGAGAAGATAAAATTCAGATAGGAATGTTCAAAAAGTTCCTTCTGGGGAGCAGGACTGGGGTTATGTAGAAGACTACTGCTTTGCATTATTAAATTTGTATATTGTTTGATTTTTAAAATTTGGATATTTGTTTTTTAAAAGGCAAATCTGGCCAAGTCACACCATAGGCTATAATAATCTTCAAAGTTGCCTCCACCCTCTCTCATTCACTTCTTTTTGTTTGTTTTGTTTTTTGGATATAGCCCTCTTATGACCGTATTTATTTTATTTTATTTTATTTTTCATATTTATTACATACATTTATAAATACTTCTCTACATTTATTACAGAGTGACTATCACATCCAGTGCCTTAAATAAAACTCTTCTCAGTGTAGCAAATGGGTATTACTCTTATGAAAATAGTTATTTCATATATTTTTAGTTTTAAATATTAATTTATTTTTAAACTGAAATATAATTGATCTTTAACATTGCATAAGTTTAAGGTAACATGTTGATTTGATGAATTTCTATATTGCAATATGATTACCAGAGTATCTTTTCACACCTCTATTACATCAGTTATCATTTCTTTTTTGCTGTGAGAACATTTTAAATTTTAATCTCTTAGCATCTTTAATGTTTACAATACAGTATTGTTGACTATAATCAGTATGTTGTGCGTTAGATCTCCAGAACTTATTCATCTTCTAGTGGCAAGTTTTTACCCTTTAATAATACCTCTCCAATCCCACATACCCTAGACTGTGGCAACTACTATTCTACTCTGTTTCTACAAGTTTCGCTTTTTAGCTCCTTTTTTAAGAAAGATTTTATTTATTCATGAGAGACATGCAGGGAGAGGCAGAGACACAGGCAGAGGGAAAAGCAGGCTCCCTGCAGGGAGCCTGATGTGGGACTTGATCCTAGGTCCCCAGGATCACAACCTGAGCCAAAGGCAGATGCTCAACCACTGAGCCACCCAGGTGCCCCTGGCTTTTTAGGTTCTATGTATAAGTGATATCATATTATATTTGTCTTTATCTAGCTGATCTCACTAAGCATAATGCCCTCAAGGATCATCCATTTTGTTGCAAATGCAATATTTTTTTCCTCATGGCTGAATAATATTTCATTGTCTATATAACATATCAGATCTTCTTTATCCACTCATTAATTGATGGATATTTAGGTTGTTTCCATATCTTGGCTATTGTGAATACCACAATAAACAGGGTAGTGCAGATATCTCTTCAAGATTGTTTTCATTTTCTTTGAATAAATACCCAGAAGCGGGATTGCTGGATCCTATGGTAATTCTATTTTTAATTTTTTGAAAAACCTCCATACTGTTTTCCATAATGGTTGTACTGATTCACATTCTCACTAACAGAACAAAAGTATTCCTATTTCTCTATGTCCTTGCCAACACTTATCTTTTGTCTCTATGATAATAGCCATTCTAACAGATGTGAAGTGATAACTCACTGTGGTTTTGATTTGCATTTCCCAGATGATTAGTGATGTTGAGCACCTTTTTATTTACCTGTTGTCCATTTGTGTGTCTTGTTTTGAGAAATGTCTATTCAAGTCCTTTGCCCATTTTTAAATCAAGTTATTTGTTTTCTTATGGAGTGGCTTGAGTTCTTTTTTTTTTCTTTTTTTTTTTTTGAGTTCTTTATGTATTTTGGATATTAACCCTTCATCATGTATATGATTTGCAAATATTTTCTCCTGCTTCATAGGCTGTCTCTTCACTCTGTTGATTGTAATAAATTGTAATAGCCCATGTGTAGTTTACCTGAAATTTATAGTGATGATCGCAACGGCGTGCTTGTACCTGGTATGACAACTAGAGGAGGAGAAGAGAATAACAAAAAATGGCACCTTGAGCCCCTCCCAAGCTTAGGTATTATGGTATTATAAGCAGGAGCAGTCAGCAACTGCCATGTTTGCTACCCTCAAGGAGGTGAGCAGTAAAGTGGTAGGGCTGGCAGACACACCCTAAGATGACTTTTAATGAGTCCTACCCTTCTATAACCTTTTCCCTAGAGTATGAGCAAAATATCTGAAACTTGCTTTTAAACAACAATATGAACAAGGTAATGGGATACCACTTTCATGACTATGTTATGTTAAGACTCTATCCTAGCAGTCTAGATTCTAATGCTGGTCTTGAAGAAGCAAACAGCCATGTTGTAGCTGCGTTAGTCCCTGGGACCTGAGGGATGCCTACAGTTAAAAGCCAGCAAAAATCAGGGCTCTTAGTTATATAGCACAGTGAAATGAATTCTGCTAACAACTACAGGAGCTTGGAAGGGGCACCTAAACTCTAGATGAAAAGGCAGCCTGCCTGAAACTTTTATTGCAGTCTTGTAAGACCCTGAGCAGAGGGACCCAACTAAGCTGTACCTAGACCCCTGACCTGCAGAAATTGAGCTAATAGATGTGTGTTGTTTATTGCTGCTAAATTTAGTAATTTGTTTCATAGCAATATAAAACTAATACAGGGTGAGAGAGGGTAGGAGGGGGATAGAAGATAAATATAGCCAGCTGGTGTCCAACAAATAGGCTGGTAACTTTGCTGTAGGTGATCACTTTTGTTTCCAGGCCTGGGGCAAGCAGTTGCTTCTGAGAAGGCCCCAGTTTGGAAGAAGCTTGAGAACATCAGTCTGGGCCCAAAGTGGAGGCTGATGTAAACACTTCTTTTGCACAGAATTAATTGGCAACTTTGAGACTTCTAACTTTAGCAGTGCCACCTCAGCATCTCACCACATTTGACATTCAGTGACTCAGGAACCCAGGAGCCAGCTTGCATGCTTGTGACAGGGCTAAAAACTATTGGTTTGAAGTAAAGGAACTCTAACTATGGGGTGCTAATTTAGTTTCACTCATGTCTAGGTTGCAATTATTCCTGCTGCCTGGGGAAGGCTCTCAAAAGGAGCTCTTGTGCTCATAATGATAAAGCATGAATTTGATTACCCAGGTTTTTCACTCACTATTTTCTTATGAAATCCAGTACCTAGAGTCAGGGCTCATCCTTTGAATCTTACAAACCTAGTGAAAGGCAAGTCATAGGAAAGGCTATAACAAGTCGGTTTTGTATATGGAAGGGTAGAGGAGCAGAGTGGGCAGCAACAGTAGTAGCAGCAGCATTTCCTTAGCTGTTATAGAGGTCCATTGATGTACCTGCCCAGCCAACACTGAGATAGATCTGAAGGTTTTCCCCAGACTCCCCAGGAGTCCTAATGAAACTCTTGGTGTACACTAGAACTCTTCCCCTTAAGGACCTCTGTATTCATTTGCATGGGCTGATATAAGAAAGTACCAGGATAACTTTATCAGACCCTCCTGGTCTGGAGCTCACTTTGTGTCCAGTAGATCTAAAAAATTCTAGGCATTCTCCTTTCCCTAGTGTTCAGTGACCCTGACACAGAGATAAGGTTCATTTTCAGAAGGATTTGAGGAAATCTATTTCCATCAACCTATCATCTGTCTATCCATTTATGGGTTTTTTTGTTTTTTTTTATAAATTTATTTTTTATTGGTGTTCAATTTGCCAACATATAGATGTGGAATTTAAAAACAAAACAAATGAACATGGAAGAGGGGTGGAAAAGAGAGAGGCAAACCAAGAAATAGACTCAACTATAGAAAACAATCAGATGGGTACTAGAGGGGAGGTGGGTGGGAGGATGGGTTAAATGGGTGATGGGGATTAAGGAGGGCACTTGTAATGAACACCAAGTGTTGGAAGTAGGTGTTGGTTGAATCACTAAATTCTACACTTGAACTCATATTACACTGTATGTTATATGGAATTTAAATAAAAACTTGGAAAAAGAAAAAAAAAGAAAGTACCATAGACTGGATGGCTTAAACGACATATATTTATTGTCCCACAGTTTTGAAAGTCTTACAGTTGTGAGTCTGAGATCAAGGTGTCAGCAGGCTGGTTCCTTCTAAGGCCTATCTCCTTGGCATATAGATGACCATCTTCTCCCTGTGTCTTCACATGTTCCTCCCTCTGTGTGGCTGTGACCTAATTGTTCTGTGTGTGTCTGTGTCCTAATCATTTTGTAAGGATACCAGTCATATTGCATTAGGGCCCACTCTAATGACCTCTGTAAAGACCCTATATCCAAATACTAGAGGTCAAATCTATTGATTTCCAGTCCACTCCTCTCTTCAAAGGTCTAGTGTACCACTTCCAGTTCAGTTCTCCACTACAATACCCTTTAGAATAGTGTTATTTGTCCACTTTTCATTAGTGTTATACTCTTTTCTTTGAGTGATTTTATGCAGTCAGTCTATCCATAAAACCTTTCCAGATTCTTAATATGATACATGTACCAATTTGAGTTCTATGGGAAGCAGACATTGGGATGGAGTTGGGAGTACAGAAGTTGTTGGAGAGTAATATCTGTGAAAAGAAAAGGGAGGAAATAGAACTGGATAGAGGTAGCAGTCAGATTCTAATGTAGACATGACAATGTCTCTGCTATCCCAAAGGAGAGATAAAAGCAAAGACTGCCTCTTACAGGAGTACTACTAAGATGTCCTGCTAAGTCCCACTGGATGCAAACAGCAAGGTCTTTGTATTACTATTTTTCTCAGTCATTAGTTGAGCCATCTTGTTAAGAGCATGCTGGCACAAATGCTGAGGTGGGCTCTGAAGGGGTTCACAACTGAAGGATGTCTTTTACAGCTGGGCAGGAAATCCTTTATTGAAGGCTGTTCTAAGTGGCATATCCCCATATCTGCTAAAACACTCAATATAATATCAATTTTATACAAACACAACGTTTTTCTTTTGATTTTAAAGTTTGAACTCATACTTCTAGAAGTACAGCCAAATAAATGTTCCTCAAAAGCCCTTAGAATACCCATAAAGGGTAAAATACCCTCAGAAATGTTGTATAAAATACAATAAACCTCTTATCTTAGTTCAGGAGAAAGTAACAAGCTAGTACCAAGTGTCCTGAGTGGAGATGAGAATGTGGAATATATACTTGGTATATAACAGAGGTTATTCCCAGGCCTGTACATTCATGCCAGGGACCAGACCCAGGAAATGCTACTGGAGCTCTCTTTCCAATAGATATGGATTTAGTGTAGCCTTGTGATATGTATAAAAGCCCCTTAAGTATTTCAGAAAATGTCCTTACATTTTCAGCCCCTGGGATTGTGTCAGAGAACTGGAGGTGAGAGTTAAGAAGTGGTACATCAGTGCTTGTATGGACCTCCAGTTGGGACTTGATTTCTAGTTGACAGAAAATTCTGAGTCATAACACTCAAGCCTCAATAAGCAGTTGATTTTAAGCACTTCTTGCTAAATGGGAATACGTATTTACTTTATGTAAAAGTCAGAGTTTTTAATTGTTTGAAAAGCTACTGGATTTCCTTTTCCTGAATGTCAGTCCAGCTAAGGTGATCTTTCTAGTTCCTTCTCCAAATACCACAAAGAGTTCAGTATCCCAGGAGAGAGATTTCAATATTGAATAAAATAAAATTACTCAACCATGCTACTGATTCTCAATTGGGTATGTATAGATAAGAAAGAAGAACTTGGGGAAATGTACTCAAATTACACATCCCTCCCATTTCTCCCCTTCTTCTGGTTCCCTGCCCATACCCTC
Organism: Canis lupus baileyi; assembly: GCF_048164855.1. NCBI lineage: Eukaryota > Metazoa > Chordata > Mammalia > Carnivora > Canidae > Canis > Canis lupus. The sequence goes on from NC_132876.1 coordinate 3,305,912, forward strand.
CAAATGAAAACTGTTAATTTATGCAATCCTTACCCCTCTTTTCCCACCCATAATTCTATAGGTTTCGTGGTTGTCATACTGAATTTTGATGTTCTCTCAATGGACACATTCATGTGGGCTAGTACTTGGGGCAAACTTTAGGAATGGTGGATGCAGGCAGTGGAGTTAAACTTTAGGGTCCACCACATAGTCAAGAAGTGTATTAGATAATATCTGTAGGTAGTTATAGAGTTGAAACTTATTATTCCATGGGAGCACTAGCTTTTCAGATATGCAGTGAGGCTGACTGTACTGGTTTGTCAATTTTGTTAGCTTAGGATGCACTGTACTGTAGGCAGGGCAGCTGCTAACAAGAGAACTTCCCTTGACCTTTAGCCTGGTAGCTGAGGCTTCATACCTGCTAGTGAATCTCTCTGTTGCCGAAAGATTGTTTCCCTGGAACATACGCATTATCTTCCTCTAAATTTCCTATCATTATACTTGGGCCACCTGTTGTGATACTCAGTATCTACTTAGGCTTGGACTCTTGCCATCCCACTTCTTTAAGCTATAGCTGTCGCTGTACAACACCTTTAACTTCCAGACCAAATTGTCTTCCAGAGGGATCCCTGGGTGGCTCAGTGGTTTAGCACCTGCCTTTGGCCCAGAGCGTGATCCTGGAGTCCCAGGATGGGGTCCCACATCAGGCTCCCTGCATGGAGCCTGCTTCTCTCTCTGCCTGTGTCTCTGCCTCTCTCTCTGTGTGTCTCTCATGAATAAATAAATAAAATCTTTAAAAAAATTGTCTTCCAGAATCTAAAGAAGGGCCTCGTGCTTATTTTGCTTCATTAATCCAGCATATTTTCAGGTCTTGGTCCCATCTAGCTTATTTTGTCTTGCAATAAAGCAAGCCATACCCAGCTCTATTCTGAGCTAGAATAGAAGTGTTCATAAACATGGGAAGCTGAAACTATAGTTCCACTATGTAAGTTCAGATGCACTTATAATTGGGTTATGTTTATTTGTTCATATATCTTTCATTCTAGGCAGTGAAGTCTGTAAAGAGAGTTATTCTGTGTCTATAGGATTTGGATATGGAGTAGGCCCTCTATGAATGTTAGTTGAAATGAAAATGAAAAGTATAACTGTGCACATGCCTTCTTAGTGACTTGTGAGTCTCCTCAGAACATCCCCAGTGGTGCTGCCACTGACCTGAGAGGACCATAAAACTTTTTGGGAGGAACAAAACTTCCTTGAGGGTAAATGAGGAATGGATGGAAATTTGCATTCATGGGATGCTTCCTCCAAATTCTTTCCTGTTAGATGTAAGCTCCTCCTGAGGATTTTTGAGAAGTGACAACTGTGGACAAGCTAATTTTATTTAAAAAATTAGACAATAGTCATTTTTAAAAAATACCCACCAGTGATTTTTAAGTTCCAACAATTTGGCCAGGTAGAAATACATTGTTTGTGGGCACTTGTGTTGTGAGGTGACCATCAGCAGAAGATAGCATGGGGATATGGAGTAGAGATCACTCCAAACAACCTCATTTCATCATTCTTTTTAAGTTTTCAACAGGCTTCTTCCTATTCCTGTAGATCAAGGAAATGTTGAGCACAGTGAATGTGAATTTGGCATCTGGCAAAGTCCTTCATGATATTTTCATGGACATGGTAGAGAGAACGGGGCTAAATGAGAAAATTATTAGGTCAATTTCTTTTTTTTAATTTTTATTTATTTATGATAGTCACAGAGAGAGAGAGAGGCAGAGACACAGGCAGAGGGAGAAGCAGGCTCCATGCACCGGGAGCCTGATGTGGGATTCGATCCCGGGTCTCCAGGATCGCGCCCTGGGCCAAAGGCAGGGGCCAAACCGCTGCGCCACCCAGGGATCCCTTAGGTCAATTTCTAATTGAGTGGCTATACCCCCAAATAAGCTGCTTAAATTACCAATATTATCACCATTTACAGATGAAGAAATAAATTCAGGGAAGTAAAGTGACACTCATGGTCACATAACCAGCATCAGGCTGTTTTCAAAGCATTTTGTATAAATCCAAGGGATTATTACTGACATAGGTTTTTCCTTATTGGACATGATACAAAGTAATCAAAATTTGACTCCTTTCCTCACTTTTGCCTCCTGATGAAATCTGTGACCACCCAGGGCCTGTCTACCTATGAAGATCAATTTGAAAGAGAAAATAGAAGAAAGAAGGAAAACTGAGAGGCTCTTATATAATTGGATTACAAAAAGATTCTAAATGCTAACACTGGGTATGAAGAAGATGAAACTAAGTGGCTGGATAACTGCCTATCAACAGATGCTTTAAGATGATTTAGTTCCTCCTCAATTCACATTAAAATAGAAACAGAACATGTGAAATTGGTGGAGCATCTCATTGGGTAAAATAATCTTTGGATGAACAAATTAACAACATAACCTATATTGCAAGAGTTTTCTTCCCAAGGACCATGTTACCCCAATATTGTGTGACATGCTAGGTGTAAAAAAGAGGGTAAAGACTTCGCTGTGGGGTGTGTGTGTGTGTGTGTGTGTGTGTGCATGTGCATGCATGTGTATGTGTGTGTATGACAGAGATAAAGCATGTATGCATTTGTGTTTATATATTTAATCATATGTGTGGGCCCAGGTCTACACTGTACGCATTTAAGGTATCACTAGTATATGTCCTTATGCAACACTACACAAATAATCTAGGAATCATTTCCCTTTCTCCTTTTTTGGCCTCATGAAGAAGAACTCAGGGCATGTTTGCCTACAAAGATGAGTTCAAAGTAGAAACTGAGAAAAAAAGATAAAGAAAATCAAAGGCTGTTAGATGAATAAATTATAAAAATATTCTAGATGATAATACTGGGATATAAAGAATGTGAAACTAAGTGGCACATGAGGGAAAAAAAACAAATGTCATTTTTGTTCTGGCTTTGTTGGTACTTATGTAAATCTTCCATCACTAGCCCCTTAGATAGGCTTGGCTCTTGATGGTTTGCAAAATCTTTTTACACATGTCGTGTTATGGGATTTACAATGTATATTAGGTAAAAATCAGAGATTAAAAAATACTGCCAACATTTAGGTTGGTTCCATTTTACAAAAAATCAAACTGAGAAGCAAAGAGTAGTAGAGTTTTGCCCAAAATCACACATGCTGGAAGGTTTTTTTCTGCCTTCCCTCTCTGCATTACTTTTGTTTTCATTTCTTTACCTTCCAACTCCTCCATTGGCCATTTGTCTTCCTTACATCTTATTTCCCATCTGATTTGGAAAAATCCAAAGCAGAAAATAGATGTGTAAGCTGATATGGCAAAGCAATTTATATTTCCAAACTTTAATCCTGTGTGGAAAAGAATAGGGATATATGACAAATGTGAGTGCAGGGAATGGGGAATGCAAGAGGTGAGGTTTAGGCTAGGGTTGAGATCAATAAGAGAGAAGATCAGGACAAGAATAGAACTTCAATCTGACCATAATTCCCAAGTTTCATAGAAGAAGCATCAGCCCTACTAATCTCTCTTTTAAAAAATACCCACCATTTGCTTCAACGTGGATGGAACTGGAGGGTATTATGCTGAGTGAAGTAAGTCAATCGGAGAAGGACAAACAGTGTATGTTCTCATTCATTTGGGTAATATAAATAATAGTGAAAAGGAATATAAGGGAAGGGAGAAGAAATGTGTGGGAAATATCAGAAAGGGAGACAGAACATAAAGACTCCTTTTTTTTTTAAATTTTATTTATTTATGATAGTCACAGAGAGAGACAGAGACATAGGCAGAGGGAGAAGCAGGCTCCATGCAAGGAGCCTGACATGGGATTCGATCCCGGGTCTCCAGGATCGCGCCCTGGGCCAAAGGCAGGCGCCAAACCGCTGCGCCACCCAGGGATCCCAGAACGTAAAGACTCCTAACTCTGGGAAATGAACTAGGGGTGGTGGAAGGGCAGGAGGGCGGGGGGTGGGGGTGAGTGGGTGACGGGCACTGAGGGGGACACTTGACGGGATGAGCACTGGGAGTTATTCTGTATGTTGGTAAATTGAACACCAATAAAAAATTATTTTATTAAAAAAAAAACCTCTTTTATGGAGGTATGATCGGCATACAAAAATCGGTATGCATTTAATATAAACAGCTTGATGAGTTTGGAGATAATTTTACACCCTTAAAACCATCACCACAATTGATGTTATACACATATCTATCACCTCCAAAAGTTTCCTCCTACCTTCCTTATTAATTATGATTATTTGTGTGTGTGATAAGAACACTTAACATAAAATCTACCCTAGTAGCAAGTTTTTTTAAAGATTTTATTTATTTATTCATGAGACACAGAGAGAGAGAGAGAGAGAAAGAGAGAGGCAGAGACAGAGGCAGAGGGAGAAGCAGGCTCCATGCAAGGAGCCCGTGGTGGGACTCGATCCCGGGTCTTCAGGATCACACCTGGGCTAAAGGCGGCACCAAACCACTGAGCCACCCGGGCTGCCCTACTCTAGTAGCAAGTTTTAAAGTATACAATATGGTACTATTTACTATAGGCACTGTGATGTAGAGTAGGTCTCTAGGACTTATTCATCTTGCATAATTGAAACTTTGTTCCCTTTGACCAACATCTCTTATTCCCCCCTCCCTACCTCCCACCCTCTGGCAGCCACGATTCTACCTTCTGCTTCTATGAGTTTTACTATTTCAGATTCCTCATTATAAGTAGTATCATGTAGTATTTGTCTTTCTGTGCCTGGCTTGTTTCACTTAGCATAATGCTCTCCAGGTCCATCTATATTGCTACAAATGGCAGGATTTCCTGCCAATATATTGCTATATTGCTATAAATGGCAGGATTTTTGGATATATATATTGTATTTTCTTGATCTATTCATCCATTGGTGAACATTTAGGTTGGTTCCAAGTCTTGGCTATTGTTAATAATGCTTCAATGAACATGTAAGTACAGTTTTCTCTTCAAGATCCTAATTATAATTCCTTTGAGTGTACAACCAGAAATGAGACTGCTGGATCTTATGTCTATGAGTCTTTTGACAGGCTGGTTACCAAAGCATACAGAAACCTGCTCTCAGTAAGTAACACAAACCATCACATTAACAATTGTTTAGTAGTATCCTGATAAAAAAATCTCAGGTAAAATAAATTCTGTAAGTTCCTTCACTTCAGGTTTCAGTAGACCACACTGGATCTACAGAATGGATTTCCTAACCCCAAACTCTTACAGTACAACTGGAGGCCATCTTCGGTTTGGCAGAGAACATCTTCCTGAAAACAAGCATACCTTCACACTGTGCAGAGAAACCTGGTGCCAGCATACCTCCAAATAGCTTTTGTAATGTAAACTCAAGTCTGGGAAGAAGACAGATGAAAAGCAGTTGGGATTTCCAGACTGGAAGAGGTGGGCATTTTGGCTCTCTGAAATGCCACTGCCTACGCAACAACAAAAAATAGAAAACGAGGACCAAGGAAGGAAGAAATATGCTACCAAAGGGGTTGATATTATGCTGTGATTTAAATTCAGATTGGATTTTGAGTTTCTTGACAGCCATGACAAAAATGAAAAATGACCTGAAACACCCTTCCTGTCCCTGATAATGTGACTAGGGCTGAAGTTACCCAAACAGTTATTATATCACTTCTTTGAAATGTTAAAAAAAATCAAAGACTTTTCTTTTGCTGTTTATTGTATCTACCTCTGATTTAACCTCTAATCTCCTGTCATCTTTTTGTGAGTATTTTTCTTCTATTAAAAATAGGTAACTAGGATTTTGATGGACCAAATGCTTTTAAAAAATACATTGATATGGCTAATTTAATTCATCTATCTCTGTCATTCATTGGGGTGGAATTTATTTATAGAAACAGTAAGATAAGGTTGTTTTTGTATCAGTGATTTACTCGTGTAGATATGAAAAAACAACATGCATGTTACTTGCAGAGCAATTCTACCCTAAGGGACTAATTCTTTTTTTTTTTAATATTTTATTTATTATTTATTTATTTAAGTCACAGACAGAGAGAGAGAGGCAGAGACACAGGCAGAGAGAGAAGCAGGCTCCATGCACCAGGAGCCCGATGTGGGATTCGATCCCGGGTCTCCAGGATCGCGCCCTGGGCCAAAGGCAGGCGCCAAACCGCTGCGCCACCCAGGGATCCCGTAAGGGACTAATTCTTGTAAGGCTTATTAGTCTGATGATGTTTCTCCATGTTGGCAACTCTAACAGCTATGCTATTTGTAATCTCTGTGTACCCTTTGCTATGTAAAGGCTAATGCTCCAGAAACTGTACATTTCACTCTGTTCTCTCTGCAGTTTGAATAAGCTGCCAACAAGTGGAAGGTGTGTTTTGGTTATGGTATCATGTCATGAAGAGCTCAGCATGATAAACAGAATTAAAGAGAATTATCATGATTTTTCACTAATTTACATTTTTTCCATAGAGAGAGAACACTTTGCTAAATCAACTGTGCATAAATAGTAACTAGTATTGGCATAAATATTAAATATAAACAGGATATAATTTAAAGCAAGATTTAGAGAACTACAAACACCTGGGTACAATTAGGCCTCTTACTCATCTTTGTTACAAATTGTAATTTTTTTACTTGTTTTGCATCAGGTTTTAGTGAGAAAAATATTTAACTCTCTTTTACCTAAGTGCAGCGTGTGAAAAGGCTCTGGCCTTGTATTCAGCATTCTGACTGTTGGAGTGAAAGTTATAGCATTCTTCTGGGGTCAGAGATGGCCCCCTGCAATTGAGTGGAACGTTAAGATAATTCTCCTTGATTCTGTGAATATATCATAGACTGCTATTGAATTAATTCCTCCAAGTTTTCCTCTTTACAGAGATCTTCTTCCTTATAGGCTGCTGTGCAAAAATTAGCATAGAAATTCCATAGTGGAGCAGCTGTGGCCCAGTGGTTTAGCGCCCCCTTGGGACTGGGGCGTGATCCTGGGGCCCCGGAATCGAGTCCCGCATGGTTCTCCCTGCATGGAGCCTGCTTCTCCCTCTGCCTGTGTCTGACTCTCTCTCTCTGTCTGTCTATCATGAATAAATAAATAAATAATATTTAAAAAAAAGAAATTCCATAGTCATTGTGGAGTGTCCTATAGCTTAGGCCCTTTTTTTTTCCAAAGATTTTATTTATTTATACATGAGAGATGCAGAGAGAGAGAATGAGAGAGAGAGGCAGAGACCCAGGCAGAGGGAGAAGCAGGCTCCATGCAGGGAGCCCGATGTGGGACTCGATCCGAGACTCCAGGATCACACCCCGGGGCAAAGGCAGGCGCTAAACTGCTGAGCCACCCAGGGATCCCCTAGCTCAGGCCTTTTACTACACTTTAATCCTGTACACTTTCATCTAGTGTTACGGATTTAAATATTACCTCTGTGTATGCATGTAATTTATAACTCTATTCCAACTGTTTACCTGATTTTTTTCCACCTAAATGTATCATAAGTATTTCAAACATTATATCCCTATTTGAACTCTTGATTACCACCATCTCAATCCTCCCCAGTAAGTGGTACCACTATCAACCCAATTGTTTAAGATTTCATTTATTTATTCATGAGAGACACACAGAGAGAAGCAGACACACAGGCAGAGGGAGAAGCTGGCTCCATGCAGGGAGCCGGATGCGGGACCCCATCCCGGGTCTCCAAGATCAGGCCCTGGACCGGAGGTGGCATTAAAGCGCTGAGCCACCCAGCCTGCCCTCAACCTAATTGTTTAAACCCCAAACCTAGGAATCATCCTTGATCCCTGCCTTTTCCTCATAATCCACAGAAAATGTGTCTTAATCTATCTCTAAAATATATCTTTAGTGCACCTACTTCTCTTTGTATCCAATGCTGCCACCCTGGTCCCAGCCACCATATGTGTTACTTGGACCATGGCAACAGCTTCTGGCTGGAGCTCATGTCTCCTCCCTTGCTCCCTTAAATTCCATTCTTCATAGGCAGCCAGAATTATCCCTTAAAAAATAAACCAGTCCATTTATATCCTCTTATGAAACCATTTAAAGGTTTTCCATAACATTTAGTATAAAATTCCATCTTCTTTCCACGACCTATAAGGTTTACCTGGTCTAGTTCCTGCCTAACTTGCCACCCGTCTCCTTCATGGAACTGCCACCTATCTGGATCTTTGTTGTTTGTTACACAAAGTTCATTCTAGTCTCAAGACTACATTGCAATTGCTATTCTCTTTGCCTGAAACTCTTTCCCAGACTCTTTGAGTGCCTGTCTCCTTGCTATGCTTCAGATTTTGGCTCAGATATCTGTTCTTAGAGTAGTCTTCCTTGACAGCTCTAAAATAGCCTCACACCCTTCACTCTATCACATCCTCCAGTTTTCTTTCTTTCATATCAACTATCACAACTTTTATTTACTTTGTCTTATCACAAATCTTATTTACTTATTTCTGGTATGTCTATCCATTATTAGAATGTAAGCTCCTGGAGGACAAGGATCTTATCTATATCGACAGGTCTGTATTCCAGAATCTTAAGCTCTACCAAGAACTCATGCATACTTAATAAATATGAAACATGCAAACTAAGAATAGTCTATCACCAGTAGTATGAATACAAGATTCTTTTTTAAAGATCAATATGGGAGTATTATGGCCTTTCAAAAGAGTAAAATTTCTTTATCTCTTCAAGCATTTCTTTGGGATACATATAATTAAAATATGCTGAGTAAGATATTTTCTGTTGTATCTGTGGCTGAAGGACCAACTCTGCCAAAAATAGCTTCTGAGCAACCCTATGATCTAAATAGGGCCACATTGCCCTCTTTGCACACATTCCATAGGACTAAGAAATCATTTGCATATATAAGCAGAAAGGGAGACCCAGAGGAGGGAGGGGTAGTTGGCAGAGGGCAACCTCTTTCTCACTGCAAATTCTCCTGGGAAAGCCTAGCTGGCACCTGCTTAGGAGGGAAGGCTCTGAGATTAAAATTTGCAATTGACTGAATTAGCCTGCAATGGAATTTTTCCTGCTGCAAGTGACCTAAATGCTGTGAGAACTGCCTGAGATGTCATTAGGAAACAAGGACATAGTTGAAGGCAGTGATGAGGCTGGGAGGGGCATGGTGGTGATAGCATGGACTTCTTGTTTATTATAACTCATTACCTTCTGACTTATCAATAAAGACATTATAATAACAAAGCTCACATTTCCTTGATCAGCACTAAAATGATAAAGACTACATGGTTTTTACTACATGGTTTCTTTAAAAATATCTATGTCCATTCCCCATCCATCTTCCTTCTGGTAGCTATAAGTTTCTTAAGTGATGGGGATTAAGGAGTACACTTGTGATGAGCACTGGGTAATGTCAGGAAGTATCGAGTCACAATATTGCACACCTGAAACTAATATTACATTGTATGTTTACTAACGAATTTAAACAAGAACTTAAAACAAACCCATGCCCTTTATATGTTTTGGATACTAATCCTTAATCAGATACGTCATTTGCAAAGATTTTCTCCTATTCCAGAGGTTGCCTTTTAGTTTTGTTGATTGTTTACTTTGCTATGCTGAAGCTTTTTATCTTGGTGGAGTTAAAGGAGAATATTTTCTTTTTGTCACTGCTTCTAGTGACTATTGATTGTCCTGAATACAACTGACATTATGCTGAAATGAATTAGATACAGACTTGCTCAAATGGCATGCATTTCAGTTAATTATGAAAGTTTGAGAGTTGACAAGTTTTACAAATTTGATGTTTAACAAGTTCTGTTAGCCCTTTTCATAAATATATTGATTTCTGAAAAAATATTTTTAGTAACTATATTTAGTTTTAAAAAATACATATTGATCAGAAGTGCAAATTAAAACTCTACTTATTAAATTAATAGTACTTATGATAATTAAAAATGGATTCACCTCTCAAACGAATGGATTCATCTCTCCACAAGTCTTTTTTTTTTAAAGATTTTATTTATCCAAGTTTATTTTTGCTTTTGTTTCCCTTGCCTCAGGAGATGTATCTAGTAAGAAGTTGCTATGGCCAATGTCAAAGATTTTAGGTTTCTTGTCTCACATTTAGGTTTTTCATTCATTTTGAATTTATTTTTGTGTCTGATGTAAGAAAGAGGTCCAGTTCCATTCTTTTGCATGTGGCTGTCCAGTTTTCACAGCACCATTTGTTGAAAAGACTATCTTTTTTTTCCCATTGGATATTCTTCCCTGCTTTGTTGAAAATTAGCTGACCATATAGTTGTGGGTTCATTTCTGGGTTTCCTATTCTGTTCCATTGATGTATGTGTCTATTTTTGTACCAGTGCCATACTGTCTTGATCACTATAGCTCTGCGATATAACTTGAAGTCCAGAATTGTGATGCCCCACTTTTGCTTTTCCTTTTTTAAGATTGCTTTGGCTATTCAGGGTCTTTTATGGCTCAATACAAATTTTAGCTAGCTCTGTGAAAAATGCTGGTGGTATTTTGATAGTTTTCAGAGTACAGGTCTTTTACCTCTTTGTCAGGTTTATTCTTAGGTATCTTATGGCTTTTGGTGTGATTGTAAATGGGATTGATTCCTTGATTTCTCTCTCTGCTGCTTCTTTATTGGTGTATGAAAATGCAACAGATTTCTGTATGTTGATTTTGTGTCCTGAGGTTTTACTGATAAGGCATTAATGTCCAAAATATATAAAAACTTATTAAAGTCAACATTCAAAAAAACATATAACCCAGTTAAAAAATGGGCTGAAAACATGAATAGATATTTTTCCAAAGAAGACATACAGACAGCCAAGAGACACATGAAAAGATGTTCAACATCACTTATCATCAGGGAAAAACAAATCAAAACTACAATGAGAAAAAAAAAAACTACAATGAGATATAATTTTATACCATTCAGAATGGCTAAGATTATCAACTCAGGAAACAACAGGTGTTGGCAAGGATGCAGAGAAAGGGTCACCCTCTTACACTGCTGGTGGGAATGCAAACTGGTGCAGCCACTCTGGGAAACAGTATGAAGGTTTCTCAGAAACTTAAAAATAGAATTACCCTATGATCAAGCAATTTCACTACTAGGTATTTACTCAAAGAATACAAAAATGCTGATTTGAAGGGATAAATGCACCCCCGTGTTTATAGCAGCATGATCAACAATAGCCAAATTATGGAAAGAGACCAAATGTCTATTGACTGATGAATCGATAAATAAGTGGTATATACATACAATGGAATATTACTCAGCTACAAAAAGAATGAAATCTTGCCATTTGCAATGACATGGATGGAGCTAGAGAGTATTATGCTAAGCAAAATAAATCAGTCAGAGAAAGACAAATACCATATGATTTCATTATGTGGAATTTAAGAAACAAACAAAAAGTGAGCATAGGTGAAAAAAGAGAGGCCAGCCAAGAAACAAACTTTTAACTATGGAGAGCAAACTGATGGTTACCAGAGGGGAGGTGTGCAGGGGATGGGTTAAATAGGTGATAGGTATTAAGGAGTGCACTTGTGATGAGCACTGAGTGTTGTATGGAAGTGTTGAATCACTAAATTCTATACCTGAAACTAATATCACATTGTATGTTGACTAACTAGAATTTAAATGAAAACTTGGAAGAAAAAAAGATGCTAAAAATTGATGCCAAGTTACAAAATGAATATAAGAATATAACTAGAATGAATATAGAATAAAACTAGACAAAAGGTATAGGTTAGGTAAAAATGGAGGTTGAGTAGATGTCCTTTTTTTAATCCAAAAGTCCTTAATACACTAGAAAGATAGCTCAGTGGCTAGACGAAGTTAAGATTTACTTTTGGCACAGAGTCTGATGTGAGTTGAGTTGTGCTCATATGTCTTGTTCCCTCTGGAACATGTGGGCTTCTATATTACCAAGGCAGAAGAAGAGAGAACTTTGAACCCTTATGTTAGCCCTACTTGAGCCATAAAATCTAAAGTTTTTTCCTAGGGCAGCCCCAGTGGCCCAGCGGTTTAGCGCTGCCTTCAGCCTGGGGTGTGATCCTGGAAACCAGGGATTGAGTCCCACGTCAGGCTCCCTGCATGGAGCCTGCTTCTCCCTCTGCCTGTGTCTCTGCCTCTCTCTCTCTCTCTCTCTGTGTGTGTGTGTCTGTCATGAACAAATAAATAAAATCTTTAAAAAAATAAAGTTTTTTTCCTAAAAATAAAAAAGTGAAATTGGTTAAGTGTGATTTTAAAAGTAAGAAAAACACAGATGATATTGGAAATGATAAATGAGGCATAACCCAGAAGATGTTTTATTAAATAATACTATATTAAACATCTGCTAGGAATTTTGTAAATTTTTTCAAGAAGGGATAGAAAATCTAAATAGAAATAATTCCTGAATTACTGATAGAATTTCTGAATTAATCTTATATAAGAATAACTAATAGCTATAGATAAATTGGAAACATATGCAAAAGTTTATCCCTAAAAAATAATAATAGGTCCAAGTAATTTTATAGGTAACTTGTATCAAATCTTCAAGAAACAGATAATCTCTATGTTATATAAAAGGTTCTAGAGGATAGAGAAATGTGGAATGCCATCCAACTTATTTTCCAAAGCTGTCACAATAATGACACAAAAACTAATCAAGGATAACACAAAAAAGGAACTGTAGACTAATTTTATGTATAATAATAGCATAATCTCATTGAGTACATACTATCATGCCAGACTTAGTTCAAAGTCTTTTAAGCACTATGCTGTCTCCCAAAATAATGGAGAAATTCCACTTCCAGTAATGGTGGAATAGGTTGTTCCATATTAACCCTCCCATTAAGGATAATTACCACTGAGAATGGCTTGAGAAGCTGAACAAAATATTTTAAAACACTTCTTAAATTCATCAGGGAGCTGCTAAGAAAAGATTTCCAGGGCCAACATCCCAGAGAAAATGGAAGTCAATAAGAGGAGTCTGGCATTTGGTGGGGCTTCACCATTCTAGGAAATAGCTGATTCTGAAAACCTGTGTATAAGAGACTAAGAAGTTGGCCTGAGCTTTTGCCAGACTCGTGGAAATCAATAAATCAAGAGTTTAATAGATATGTGTAAGAACTGATTTAAGTATAGCTGAAGAGAAAACTAGTGAACAGGAAGATAATTGTAAAGAACAATTTTTAGACTAAAGGACAAAGGGACAAAATGATAGAAAATACAGAAATGAAGGTTAGAAAGTATGGCATAGTGTGAAAAATATCTAACGTATCTGGGATTAGAATTTCAGAAGGAGGGAAAAGAGAGAAGCAATGTTTGATGAGATAATAGCTGAGATTTTCTAAAATTGATGCAACATGTTAAGCCAAAGATTCAGGAGTTTCTCCCACACACATCATAGTTAAGCTTCTGAAAACCAAAGACAAAGCAAAAATCTTAAAAGCAGCCAGAAGAAGAAAAGATATATTCTCTTCAAAGGAGAAACCGTAATGATAATGACTTTTCGTAAAAATAACAGAAGCCAGAAGCAAACAAAATGACATACTGAAAGTAATTAAATAAAATAACTGCCAATTTGGAGCTCTGTATTCATGAGGTTATCTTTTGTAAATAAAGGCAAAACAAAGACTTTCAAATAAAAAATGCTTTAGAGAATTCATCACCAACAGGCTGACACTAAAGGAAAAACCTTAAAGAGCATTCTTCAGGCAGCAGGAACATTACCCAAGAGGAAGCCAATAGATTTACAGAGCAATGGAAAAGTAATTATTACTATATAGAAAAATCTAAATAAATGTTGATTATGTTAAACAGAAACCATGTCATATAAATATAAATATTATATGTATACCTCACCATAAATAGCTCAAGTGACAGGAGAGAGTTAATGAGATTAAAGTGTTTTAAGGCCCCATATAGCCAGCCCTGTACTACTTCATAATTCACTCTGAAAATTCAGCCATACATTTGCATTCCCTAAATTAATTACTAAAAGAATAAGCAGATAAAAACATCTAAGTATATAGAACATGTATATGGTTAACATGCTTGGCCAATTGACATTTAACAATGGTGGAATGTACTTTTTTTCAACTGCACATGGAATATCTACCAAAATTGAGCATATATTGGACCATAAATGAAGTTTCAAAGAATTCAAATCATGCAGAATAAATTGTCTAACCATAGTAGAATTGAGCTAGAAATCGATAACAAAAAGATAACTGGAAAATCCCCACATATTTGGGAATTCAGCGACATATTGCTAAATAACCAATGGATCAGAAATGGAATCATAGTGGAAATTAACAAATACTTAGAAAGGCAAGGAAAATGAAATATAAAACTGTAATGGAAAGGAAAAAGGCAAACTGTCATTATGTACATTTCTAATTATAAAATCCAAGAAAATCAACCTGAAGACTATTGGAACTAATAAGCACTGAAAGAAATGACTTATGACCACATAAAACTCAATAGCTTTTTTATATGCTAGCAAAAGCTAATTGGAAGATATCATGGTAAAAATATTCCACATCACAATAGCAAGAAATCCTATCAATACCTAGAAAGAAATCTAACAAGAAACATTATACCTTACTGATAATGGATAGAAAGACATGAATAAATGGAAAAGCCTGAATGGGATGTAGTGTAGAGTTCAGAATACTGACTCTGGCTCCGGGAATCTGGAGCTTATAATGCTCAAGTTCAAATCCTGGATCTGTGACTTCCTAGCAGTCAGGCCTTAGCCAAGTTACTTAACCTCTTTTTGCCTTAGTTTCCTTTACCTGTAAAGGAGTGATAATTATGATAGTTTGTACCTTATATAGGAAGTACTAAATGAGATACTGTTCCACAAGTAATGTATGGAAAGCTATGACCTGTACCCTGCTGTCCTGACCCCTTTATTACCTTTTAACATGCTATGCCATTTACTTATTTCTTATATTTTTGCTTATTGCCTGCCTATTTCTGCGAAAATATATGCCCACTGAGGGCAAGAATCTATTATTATTTTTCAATTTTTAGAAATTTCTGTATTTTTTTGCAAATATATCCCAGATGCATAGAAAATTACCTGGCAAATAACAAGCACTATTCTTAAAGTGTCAATTCTCTAGAAATTATAAATGTAATTCAATCCCAATAGCTATCCCAGTGAGATATTTTATAGAGCTTGAGAAGCTGACTCTAAAATTCCTTAGAAAGAGAAATCAGGCAACAACAGCCAAGAAAAATTGTACAAAGAACATGGGGGAAGGGCTTGTCTTACTAATAATTAGCACAGGGCAGCCCTGGTGGCCCAGCGGTTTAGCGCCACCTTCGGCCTGAGGTGTGATCCTGGAGACCCTGGATCGAGTCCCATGTCAGGCTCCCTGCATGGAGCCTGCTTCTCCCTCTGCCTGTGTCTCTGCCTCTCTCTCTGTGTGTGTCTGTCATGAATAAAATAAATAAAATCTTTAAAAAAAACTAATAATTAGCACAACGAGTTATTGGCATGAGAATAGACAAAAAGATCAGCGAAATTTTCCCTGTGTGTGTGTGTAAAAATGGAATTTCATATAAGTGGGGGAAGAATAAACCCTTCCATACATAATGTGGAGGTAATTGGCTGTTAGTTATTTATCTATGAGATCACTCCCACACACTACAAGCTTAAAAGCAATTCTCAATGGTTTAAATAGCTTTTGTGTTTGATCATCTACTATCATGTTTTTTAAATTAAATCAATATTTTCTCATTACTGCTTACAACGATTTGAAGGTAGTTATGTATGAGCTCTGTACATATATTAAGCTGGACCCCAAATCAAAAGAGCCCTGGTTTAAACTCTTGCAGCTGCTACTAATTTTCTTTGTGTCCTTGAGCAAATCACTTCCCCTTTCAGTGCTCAGTTCCATTGTCTACAAAGTGAGAACATTTTATTAGATTAATTGATGCAGATCCAGACAGGTTCAACTATAATCTCTTGAGTTCCTGCAACTGTTTGGTGATATTAATTAATCCTCACAACTCCATTTTCTCCCTGTTTAGTTGAGGAAAGTAGGGGTGGTAAGAACATTTAGCCAACTTTGGGACCTACTGGGTTAAGGCACTGAAGGCAAAATATTGATGAATTAATTATTATATTTGGTACCATTATATCATTATGACATATAAAGTATTTATAATATTACATACTATTATTATTATCAATAGAATTTTCCATCAGCTTCCCCATGAATGGGTATGAAGGCTGGGAGGCTGTGTCACAAGCACCTTGCCTGCAGAGAACCAAGTAACCCAGAGGTTATCACACATTAAGGAGTTTGCCTCCTTCCTTGCCAGAGGGTGCCATATTTGGAAGAGCCTAACTTATTGGTGCTGCATCCTCCATTAGCACTTTCACAAGGTGCTTTAGCACACATTTGAGGCTTCCTGGGTTGAAAAGCCAACACAAGCAATTTGCAAAGATGTATCTCCTGGGATTTACAAAAGTACTTACAAATAAATCTCTTCTCTCTTATCCCCTAACTAGTGGGTCAGGTAGCTTTGTTTCACTTCTGTGTAGGATCTGCGCTGCACAGGGGTTAAGAGTCCAGCTGTAGAGTTGGTAGTGTCAGTGGACAAGGCTGGACCTGCTCTGGAGCTAGTGAGGAAGCCAAGCTCTGACTGGAGTTCCAGGCCAAGGTGTGGCTCAGGAGCCAGTGCAAATCTGGAACTCACCTCTCATCTTTGCAACCAGCTTCCTGCCTTTCCCAACACAGAGGCTGGAGAAGCAGAGGTAAGTGACCATCATCTGGGTAAATTAGCTCATTACCAGTAAAATTTGCCTTGCTCAGTGTAAATTTTTGTGGGTTGTCACAGAAAAAGATGCAATTAGGGTGAAAGCCTACCTCTGGCTGCCAGGTAGGAGAAGAGTGTGAACAAGGGGTCTGCAGAGGCCAATCAGGCTCAGTTTACAAATGGGAGCTGAAAGTGCCTTGTCTGTTGGTCGAATTTATTTATAAGCCATATATTTTTGGACATGGGTAGAGGCAGCTTACAAAAAAGACACAATGATGCATAAACTATTTAGTTTAGTAAAAGTTAAAGTAAATAGCATTTGTTATTTCAGTATTTCCTCATCAAAGTCTCACCAGAACAATAATTCTGGAGCGCATTCAGAGTGGATGGATCAGTCCAATTACTAAACTACTGTAATTAAGGCTGAGCAAGAGGGATTTGCTATTACAAGGATAAGGTGCAGGAAAAAGAGAAAGGGCAATTGTTGATCTGTAGCGGGAGGTATTCATTACCCCAGTGAGGGCCAGGTTTGCTGAAGAAAGAAGCCTATCTATAAAGGTTTTGGTCTAAATGTTAATAGCATGGATACCACAAAAGCTTTATCAAGGATACTTTCATCAAAAGATAGATAAATTATGGAAAGTGAGAAAAAAGAGAGGCAGTTGGAGAAGGACATGAATGTATTTCAAGAAGAGATTTTGGACGATTTATTTATTTTTTAAGATTTTATTTATTTATTCATAGAGACACAGCTAGAGAGAGAGGCAGAGACACAGGCAGAGGGAGAAGCAGGCTCCATGCAGGGAGCCCCACATGGGACTCGATCCCGGGTCTCCAGGATCATGCCCTGGGCTAAAGGCAGCACTAAACCACTAAGCCACCGGGGCTGCCCCAGATTTTGGATGATTTAGAACAAGTTTGCTGGTTAAGTAAACAGAAAAGTAATGGTTAATAATCACCTAGTTATAACTACATATCAGACACTGTTCCAAATATTTTTTAAGATTTTATTTACTTATGAGAGAGAGAGAGAGAGAGAGAGAGAGAGAGAGAGAGAGAGAGAGGCAGAGACACAGGCAGAGGGAGAAGCAGGCTCCACGTAGGAGCCCAATGTGGGACTCAATCCCAGGGCTCCAGGATTGCGCCCTGGGCCAAAGGCAGGCACCAAACCACTGAGCCACCCAGGGATCCCCTGTTCCAAATATTTTACAGGTATTAACTCATATTTATGCTCACACTAATCTTATGTGGTAGATACTAGTATTATCATTCCCATTTTATAGTTGAAGAAACTATAGACAAAGAGAGGTTAAATAATTTTTCAAGGCCAAAATGCTAGTAAGTGTTGGAACCAAAACTTGATACCAGAAAGTCTGGTTCCAGACCCCATTCTCTCAATCAGGGGCATTCAAAGTGTGGTTCCTGAACCCACAGCATCATGAGCACTTTGGAACTTATTTAAAATGCAAACTCTGAAGCCACCTCCAACCCCCACAGACCAGCTGAGTCAGTAACCTCATTGGAGATCAACAATTTGGTCTAATCTAAGTTACCTCTCTTTCTCTCTGCATTTGTGTCTGGTAAAAATGTCAACACCGTGTGAACATAGAAAATAGAAGTCTCGATCCTATAATCCCACTTGCCAGAAATTATATATTAGTTTTTGATTGCTGCTATAAGAAATTACCACAGGGATCCCTGGGTGGCTCAGTGGTTTAGCACCTACCTTCAGCCCAGGGCGTGATCCTGGAGTCCCGGGATCGAGTCCCACATCAGGCTCCCTGCATGGAGCCTGCTTCTCTCTCTGCCTGTGTCTCTGTCTCTGTCTCTCATGAATAAATAAATAGAATCTTTAAAAAAATTTTTTATTGGCGTTCAATTTGCCAACATATAGCATAACACCCAGTGCTCATCCCACCAAGTGCCCCCCTCAGTGCCCATCAGTGAGGGTGACAAAACATGAGAGACACCTAACTCTGGGAAATGGGGTGACTAGGTAATAAATATAATCTGTATAAAAAAAGAAATCACCACAAATTTAGTGGCTTAAAACAGGATACATTTATTATCCTACAGTTCTAAATATCAGAAATCTGCTACAGGTCTTATTAGGCTAAAATCAAGTTGTTGGCAGGTTGCAGTCCCTTCTGAAGGCTCTAGGGAAGAATCTTCTTGTAAACTCATTCAGGTGTTGACAGAATTCAGTGACCTGGCAATCCTGAGGTCCTCTTTGCATCACTGACTGTCTTCCAGGGGCTGTCCTTAGCTCCTGGAAGTGTCTTTCTGGTCCTCTCGCATGGCTTTGTACTTCTCAGAACTAGCAAAGGGTTGTCAAGGACTTCTCACACTGCCATCTCTTTGATTCATCTGGGGTTTTTCCACTTTTAAGGACACATGTGTTTAGATTGGGTTTACCCAGATAAACCAGCATGATCTCCCTATTTGAAGGGCCACAGCCTTCATCACATCTGCAAAGTCATTTTTGCCATGTAAGGTAACATATTTACAGATACCAGGGATAAGGTGTGAATGTTTTTGAGAGACACATGTGTTTCTAGTAGATATGAATGTGCATGCATGTGTGCATGTCTATGTTTGCCCTATATATTTTATCTCTTTTGTTTTTAAGTAAACAAAGATTTTTACCATTTTGTTGTGCACGTGGCTTTTTGTTCACTTAACAGTATATCATATACTTCTTTCCAAATCATTACATATGGTCCTGCCTCATTCTTTTGAATGACTGCCTAGTGATCCAGGAGACGGTTTCACCACCATTTCTATTAACCTATTATCATTAATAGACACATGAACTATTTCTATGCTTTTAAATGCAGAGGTAGTGATCATAATTGTACAATTCTACATGTTTGTTTTCTTTTTTTTTTTTAATTTTGATTTTTTTTAAATTTTTTTTTAAATTTATTTATGATAGTCACAGAGAGAGAGAGAGAGAGAGGCAGAGACACAGGCAGAGGGAGTAGCAGGCTCCATGCACCGGGAGCCCGACGTGGGATTCGATCCCGGGTCTCCAGGATCGCGCCCTGGGCCAAAGGCAGGCGCCAAACCGCTGCGCCACCCAGGGATCCCCTGTTTTCTTTTTTTTAAATTTTTATGATAGTCAGAGAGAGAGAAAGAGAGAGGCAGAGACACAGGCAGAGGGAGAAGCAGGCTCCATGCACCGGGAGCCAGATGTGGGATTCGATCCCGGGTCTCCAGGATCGCGCCCTGGGCCAAAGGCAGGCGCCAAACCGCTGCGCCACCCAGGGATCCCCATGTTTGTTTTCTTAAAGTCTGTCCTCCACATAGCAAACAGGTTATGATCATTATATAATATAAGCTTAATGAATACCTTTCAATGTCTTCCCATCTCACTTAGCTAGAATTTAACTTCTTTACCATGGTCTATCAGGGCCTTCAGGATATGGCTACCTGTCACCTCCATGACCATCATTTTTCCTATTGCTCACTCCACTCCAGCCACAATGGCATTTTCTTAAACATACCAAGCCACTTTCTGCTTCAGAACCTCTGAATTTTCTGTGTGGCTCACTCCCTGACTTGCTTCAGGTCTCTCTGACATGTCATCTTATTAGAGAAGCGTTCCCTAGCTGTCCACCCAACAAACAATGATATCGCTCCAGTCCTCCTATTATGTTTTCTCTTTCATTTGTTATATATTATTTCATACATGTGAAATGCATACAAAATAAAGCATGCCATGTATATTTAGGTTATGAATGATTATGAACAAGGCAACAAAATGAACACAGCTATACTTTATTTTCCTTCAGAGCACTGATTACCATCTGACAGTTTTTGTAGTCTTACTCTCTACTGGAATATAAGAACCCTGTAAAGGATGCCTGGGTGGCTCAGCGGTTGAGCATCTGCCTTTGGCTCAGGGTGTGATCCCAGATTCCTGGGATGAGGTCCCACATCGGGCTCCTTGCATGAAGCCTGCTTCTCCTCCCTCTGCCTGTGTCTCTGCCTCTCTTTCTGTGTCTCTCATAAATAAATAAATAAATAAATAAATAAATAAATAAATAATCTTTTTAAAAAAAGGAACCCTGTAAGACTGTAGCTTTAAGTTGTTTACTGCTATCTCTTCAGTGTTCAGCTCAGTATCTGGCACACAGTAGGTGTTTATTTGTTGGACAAATACATTTGTGAAGATGAATTACTAGAAGTGTAATTTCCAGATCAAAGGAATTTCAAATTACCTTTTAAAAGGCCACACTACTATACACTCCCACCAACAGTATATTGTTTCCATTTTAATGACTTTTTATGTGAGATACTGTTTTTGAAATATGTAGGTTGTTAGTTATAAATAAAAATGAATCATAGGACTCTGGCAGTAAAGAATAACTTTTTTTCTTACAGAGGATGTGCTGAAAGCTTGACAATGGAGGAGTTTATCTTCAGCTTGCTTTCCACAATTTTGGAATAGAAGGGCTTCTCTCTCACAATGTTTTTCAGCTGGAAGAAAACATAGAGAGCAAGGAAAGAGAGTAAATTTCTGTGAAATAAAAGATTAGAGGTTAAATGCAGTCAGATAAAATGTTTTCTTCTCATGAAAGTCTTCTCAGACTAGTCTGTATAATATCATAACTCCCATCCTATTAGTTTTTTTATTTATCAGTTGTATTGAGGCTTTATTTACATAGAAATTCATACATTTTAAGTATTTTAAATGGTATATGGCCCTGAGGTACTTCTCTGGATAATTAGAAGATTGTTTCCTACCAGGAGGACACCCTGGATTTGGTGTTTAACAATTAGCACTTTAATGTGAGGAGCTTGATGTAGGCAAGACAACTGGACTAGGAGATAGAAGGCCTGGTCTAGTTGCCATTAACTCCTGAATTCACAGACTACTTAGATATTTAAATCTATATGACATATAACTGTGATATGAAGCAAAAAGAGCGTAAAATTTTCTAGAATATTCTTAGAAAAGTTCAGATGACAGAGAGATTAACTCCAGCTACTGGAATCAAGGGAAATTCCATGGAGGTGGTGGCATCTGAACTGGCACTTTGTGATTCTGGCAATCTGAATGTTTGGAAATACAGAAACAATCCAGGCAGAAACAGAGGACAGAAAGTTTGGTATATGTATAGGGAGCATTGGGTAATTGTTTTCTGAAATGTGGATTATATTGAGTAAAGAATCTGAGATGAATATGGAAAGATTAGTTAGAATAAGATCATGGAATGGATAACATTTTCCTTTAAAACTCCAACCGTGTATGATCCTACTCTTCCTTCCTTTGGCTTCTCTTGCTTGGTTGAATCATGTTGGTCTCTTCAAAACTAACTTGGCTAAATACTCAAAGAAGCCAGTAAAGAAACTGTCAAAATGCAAATGGGCACATGAAAAAATGTTCAACATCGTTATCCATTAGGGAAATGAAAATTGAAAACACAATGAAATGTCACTACACGTGGTATAGCTAAAATAAAAGACAGTGACAACACCAAATGCTGGTGAGGATGCAGACAAACTGGTGGAATGTAAAATGGTACAGCCATTCCAGAAAACATTTTGGCAGTTTCTTAATTAAAAAAAACTAAACACACAACTATAATCCAACTCAGCAATTGCATCTCTGGGCATTTATCCCAGAACAATAAAAACTTATATTCACACAAAAATCTATTCAAGAATGTTTACAGCTAAATATTGGGGGGAAACATTCATGTGTCCTTCAGTGGCTAAATGGCTAAATAATCTATGGCACACCCATATCATGAAATACAGCAAGCAATAAAAAATAATACACTTCTGATACATGCAAAAACTTAGATGTATCTCAGGGGCATTATGTTGAGTGAAAAAAATGAATCTCAAGTGGTTACACAGTGGATTATTCCATGTGTATAACATTTTCAAAATGAGAAAATTTGAGAGATGAACAATTGTTGGTTTCCAGGGACAGAAATAGGGATAAGAATGTGGGAGCAAAGTAAGCAAGGTTATAAAAGGGGAACATGAGGGATCTGTGTGGTGATAGAACTATTCAGGATCATGACTATCATTTTAGTCACACACACATATACACAAATGAGTAGAGATAAAACAGGAAATCTGAATAAGATTGGTGGATTGTATCAATGTCAGTATCCTGGTTGTGATGTTATACTATAGTTTGGTAAAAATGTTACTGTTTGAGGAAACCAGATAAACTGTACCTGGGAACTCTCTGTATTAGTTCTTGCAACTGCATTAGAATCTACAATTAATAAAAATTTCTTTCTTTCCTTTTTAAAGATTTTAGTTATTTATTCATGAGAGACACAGAGAGGCAGAGACATAGGCAGAGGGAGAAGCAGGCTCCCTGTAGGGAGCCCGAAGTGGGACTTAATCCCAGGACCCCGGGATCACGTCCTGAGCCAAAGGCAGGCACTCAACCACTGAGCCACCCAGGTGTCCCTCAATAAAAATTTCAATTAAAAAATACCAATAGTACTTAGTTCTCAAACCCAATTTTTGGAACTACAGTAATTAACATGAAGCCTTAAAAAGCACACGTCTTCATAGTTCCTCTGCCTGGCCCCCAAATCCCTAATTAATGTTTATGTGGTCATCTTATATTCCGTTTCTCAGAAACTGGTCAACGTATTCTCTCCTTTGAACATGTCAAAAGTCCATATTCTAACAGTGTCACCTACCTAGGATTCTCCCATTAAGCCTTGTTTTCTAATTCAAAAGACCTGCTTCAGTCACAGATGATTAGAATGAGTGGCTATAACTTCTGGGTGAAATTTGATCTCCTTGTGTGGCAGCCATGACAATGCATTGGTTGGATCTCTCTTTAAGAAATAGCTTGCTGGTCATCTGCAAGGAGTGCAGTGATCTGTGTTGAGGAACATCATCAGAAAGACTTGACATCCAATTGGTCTGTAAGCTGGACTCTGGCACTTGATGCTCCTCATCTCCTCTCCTGTCCTCGGAATTTGGGTTCCACTTGCCTTTTCCACTCCACTCCCAGAGGCTGTCCCAAGGACATAGCCTTGAGATAGTGATGTGGTGTTGGGAACACCTGCCTGGTATACATGACTGAACCAGTTAAAGCCTCTTTATAAATTTTTAAGATTTGGCAGATAGGTACAGGGACCCATTTATCTTGCCTCTGCCCAAGACAAGCCTCATATGTAACTTCCCATTGCTTATTAATACTGCTACTTACCAACCTGGGGTCTTTTGGGTCTTTCTTTGCCCTCTGAGTACAGGGGCTAGTTTCAGATTCTACCAGGGAAATTTCTGGGAGGTTATAAACTAACAAGCTGACACCCTCCAGGTGTAACATCTTTATGATCTGCCTTAGTGTTTGAGGGGAGGCTCAAGAGTGTCTTAGACCTGCATTTTGATCTGAAGCTCTCCTTGCCAAGTCTTTTTTCCTCCCCATTTTCCTTTCATAGATCCCAGATCTGCAGCACAGTTGGAAGGCTTTTTCTGCTCATCCTGTTTCTTTCCTTTCCTTTCTTTCTTTCACAGGCATTACTCCTCAGTAAGCCTCTTACACTCCTAAACTCTTCAAGACTTGCTTCCTGGACACCCAGACTGACATACAATAAAAGTACCTTTAAAAAGTCCTCCAGTTATATGCTTGCCATACAGTAATTCTTTAGCTGAATAGTAACCATGGCAACTCTACTCCAAGAATTATGAAAATTCAATAATAGGATGCTTGTCTTCTCATAGTAGTGGTTATATTCAGTACAGTCAGATGCTGTTTTATAGTAAAGTTGGCATAAGGTGATATGTGGCTGGAATGAAATGCAGATAAAGGAAGGAGGTCAGTGGGGTTAAAGTGTGAGGAGAACAGCATGGTTCAAGCATTCATTGGGACACTTATGGATGTCAAACTTCCAACGTCAAAAGTACAAGACAAATACCATACGATTTCACTCATGTGTGGAATTTAAAAAACAAAAAATATGAACATAGGGGAAGGGAAGGAAAAATAAAATAAATGAAAATAAAGAGGAAGGCAAACCATAAGGGACTCTTAACTATAGAGAACAAGCTGACGGTTGCTAGAAGGGAGGTGGGTGGGGGATGGGGTAATTGGGTGATGGGCATTAACGAGGGCATGTGAGCTGATGAGCACTGGGTGTTATATACAACTGATAAATTATTGAACACTACATCTGAAACTAATAACACACTATATGTTAACTATCTTGAATTTAAATAAAGGATTTTTTTAAAGTACAAGATAGGAAAGAAGAATCTCAGCAGTCATGCGAGACACCTACTTATTGGATTGGTTGAAATTTATGTTTCTTGGAAATTGAGTGGTGATCTCATTAAGGGCAAAGTTTGCAATCAATATGACTTTGCCAACTTCCCCCTCACTGCTTTAGAGAGAGATTTTGACTTAAGCTCATGACTGTTTATAAAATCCATGATAACTTAAAATTAGTGCAAGAATATTACAGGCTCTTAATTAAAAAAAAAAAACAGGAAACCTAGAGGTTCCTGGGCAGCATATATATATATATATTTAATCAGAAAGTCATTTCATATTTTGAAAAAGACACTCCTCCTCACATACTTACTCTGCCCTCTTAGGAAATGACTCCACTTCTGTTACTCCTTTTGATTTGTCAGATTTTCTGGCATGTCATTCTGACCCTACTGATCACAACTAGAATTCATGCTGGCAGATTCTCTGGGTACAGTGGGTCAACTAGAGAAAGAAAATAACTGTATTTGGTGAAGATGTTTTCTTCTCTGTTCTTAATGCAAATTAGGACTGTCTGAATTAGTTTATTTTGTGTAGTTCAAATTCTTTTAACTTTGCTTTAATTTTTGCTATTCATTGGGATTTTGAATTCATGATATTTTAATCATTCAGAGCTTATTTTAAGTAAACTAATGTGGGAATCAATTTTATTTTCCATATTAAGTATCTCAAGAAGGATCCAGAAATTGAAAGGCTGGGTAACCTGTGTATTATACATAACATATCTGGCTTGATACTTTTATTTTAGTTATGATGTGAAAATTAAGAATATTTAGGTTTCAGGTGACTCAACTTGACATGTGACTCTCTAGACCTAAATCATTCATCGATTTGTTTATTCTTTCAACAAAGTTTTGAGTACTTGCTGCATGCCAGGCTTGATTCTAGGTCCTGGAGTTTGCCACAGTAAATAAGACAATATCCCTGTCCTAATTTAAGCTTATAGATTAGTGGGAGAAAGAGACAATTAGATTTTTGATATTGTTTTTTTATATAATGGATATTGTTAAGTGTGAAGAAAAATAGAGCAGGGTGCAGGGCTAGAGATATCTAAGGCATTCTGTTTTAGAAAAGCTAGTCAGAAAAGTTCTTTTCAAGGAAGTATCATTTGGACACAGATTTCAAAGAAGTGAGAGTAAGCCATGAAGATTTCTAGGGAAGAAGTGGTCCATTTAGAGGAAACAGCAAAGGTGAAAGCACTGAGTAGGAGTTGCTTGGTACCTGTGTAGTAAGACTGCCATGTTTGGAGTATAGTGAGGTTTTGAAAGTCAGCAGAAGCAAGATACTGTAGGACTCATGATAAGGATAAGAATTGTTTCTAAGCATCACACTTCCATCATCTTTATCACCTTAATCCATCAGTCATCATATTTATCAGCGTTGTCAATAAGTGTCTGATCCCCTCACTCTAAATTGCCATTGGATTATTTAACACTCATTTGCTAGGCACCTATTTTGACTTAAGCACTGTGCTTATTGTGTTTAGCTGTGGACATAAAAAGAGAAACAATACCTAGTCTCTGCCCTTTGATTGCTAACAGTCCAGTGAAGAGATGCAGACACATGCAATATCACCACCATTTGCTTCTTGTTAGCAAACCTTGAGAAAAGTATGAGGCACTATGGAATACTGTCTGCTAATTTTCCTATTGTAAGGGAGAGAGTGCAGCATTAACACACCACAAAAGTAATTTCTTACATTTTTAAAGTGTTTACTGTTTATAAGGTATTTTTCATTATGGTTATAATCTTTACTGAGATAATCTTTTATTTATTTATTTATTTATTTATTTATTTATTTATTTATTTATTTATTTATTTATAAATTCCTGCACAGATTCAGAGAGAGGAAAACACATAGACAATAGTGAAAGGAATATACAGCATGTTGGGGCCTTTCACTCTAATGAGTTGGGGGATATGAATGTGCATGGCTGATATATATACAGAATCCCCAGACAAAAGGGAAAATTTTACTTAGCATAATGCCCTCCAGTTTCATCCACGTTGTCAAAAATGGCAGATTTTCTTCTTTATTAATGCTGAATAATATTCCATTGTATAAATACAGTACATGTTCTTTATCCATTCACCTGCCAACCTAAGTTACTTCTATACCTTTGCTACTGTGAATAATGCTGCTCTGAACATGGAAGTACAGGTATGTCTTTTATATAATGGTTTTGTTTTCTTTGGATATATTCCCAGATGTAGGATTTCTGGATCATAATGGTAGCTTCCTGCACCCATTTAAAAATTTCTTTGTTATATCCTATAATATTTATTAATGAAAGCCCTATTGGCTGTCAGAGTTAGGTGATTTGGAGTCTCATCCTGGGTGGCAGCTGCAAAAGAGTGACCAGTTTGTGTACAAGCTCTTTCCAGGGAGATACTGGTGGCTTGGTTTATCATTTGAGCCAGGAGGAAGGAAGGGGTGAGGGCAGTTCCCACTGGCTTCCCTATCTCTGAGGAGGATTGCAGCCAGCCTCTAAATGCATATTAAAGTTAGGATCCAGACTTTCAGGCAACACCTTGTAAAATACACAGACCACTTTCATGGAAAGACTGGGAGATGGGTGTTTCTGTCTGCTATCTCTGTGCCAAGACCTGGTGTACCTATGCTGAGCCTGCTTGTACCCATTAAGAATTGCCTCTTTGGGGCAGCCCAGGTGGCTTAGCGGTTTATTGCTGCCTTAACCCCGGGGCCTGATCCCGGAGACCTGGGATTGAGTCCCACGTCGAGCTCCCTGCATGGAGCCTGCTTCTCCCTCTGCCTGTGTCTCTGCCTTTCTCTCTCTGTCTGTCCCTCATGAATAAATAAAATCTTTAAAAAAAAAAAAAAAGAATTGCCTCTTTGTTTGCTATAGTTGTCCAGGTCTTATGAATGAAAACCCTGTTGTCTTTCAGATATAGGTGTTTTGGGGGGCCCATTTGGGGGTAAGAGTCTTAAAAGTTGGGGCACTAGAAGCAAAGCGTCAAAACGTCAAAGCGTCCAAACGCTTTGCTTAGGGCGGGGGTGGGGGTGAATGGGTGACGGGCACTGAGGGGGGCACTTGACGGGATGAGCACTGGGTGTTATTCTGTATGTTGGCAAATTGAACAACAATAAAAAATAAATTTATTATTTAAAAAAAACGCTTTGCTTCTCAGTGAGAAGCTGGGGACTGGGGGGTCCCTCCCAATTGTACAACACTTTGCTTGGGTGGGATTTTTGGTGAGAGTGTCTCAGCCTTTCCTACCCATTTTGCTATGGGTATTTTCTCAATTGCCTGATGTATAGAAGTTGCTCAGCTAGTTTCTGGGTTTCTTTCAGAGGAAATTGCTCCATGTGTAGCTGTACGTTTGGCATGTGCATGGGAGGAGGGAAGTCCAAGAGCCCTCTATGTCACTATCTTGTTTTTTGTTTTTTTTTTAAAGGAATGTGAAACTATTTATTGACCACTGTTTACCAGTATTTACAATAAAGTAAACAATATACAGTTGGATAACATTCTGACTACAAAGTTATTGTTTTTCCTGGTTTCTGCTGAACCAGTAATTCAAATACTGAGAAGATTGAGCCTACATGTTAGGAATGAGTTGGGGTGAAGAAAAAACATGCAGGTCAAGAATTTGGATTATAGAAGTCTGTCCACCCATTTATCCCAGTAGGTGCTAAATTGCCAACATTTCTAACACCTGGTTATGATTAGGTTTCCACGAATGAAGTCTTAGACACTCCATGAATCATGACCTTTTAGTCAATATAGCACAAGGGTTTTCAACTTCTTGGAAAGGAATGGTTCACTAGAAGGAACCTTTAAATGCCCATTTAACTAAGTTTTGCTTACCTAATTAAAGTACACCAAAACTTATCTAGTTTTGCCCTTTGAGTGGGGAGGTTGTCCTTTCAGGGATCTTGCAAATAAACTTGCATTTATATGACTGTAACTAGGGATATGGATTCTTTTTTTGGGAGGGGTATGGATTCTTATATGGCTGCTTTAAAATTGTCCAATTCAAACTCTTTAATTATATTTATATTGTCCTAATTACAAAATTTGAAAGGCTTCAGGAAAAATTTCAATGTAACTTAAAATGATTTATTTCTTAAGTTGCTGAAAATTATAGCATCCCAGAAACATGGGCTTATCCATGGTTATAAAATGCTGTTTTTGGTTCGGTGAATGTTTCAAAAATAACAAATAGAAAAGAAAACCATTTATGTATGTACTTTTAAGTATACACACAAGAAGCCCTAAATAAACAAGAAACCCAGAATGGTCCTTAGGCATATAGGAGTTAAACACCAATTCTGACTGAATAACGACTATGAAGATTTCCCCCAACATTTAGAAAAGGTGTTCTCTAATGCAGGGGGATAGTATGCCATGGTCTCAAATATTCTTTTCTGATAAAGGAAACAACTACAGAAAGCTTTTATTTGTTCAAAGTAACTAGTGCTATAGATGCAAAAAACCCCAACAACTCCCCCAATACTACTTCAAAACAAACATATCAAACTTGATTTTCATTAGAATGTTATTTCTTCACTAATAAATAAAAAACAAAGACCCAGATTTTATATATATATACATAAATATATATAAAAAGCAACACAAACAATTACTGAGCTTCATCTTCTGGACAAGAATGACAAGTTAGTCTCTCTTCATAAAACACAATTACAATTTGAGAACATTTCATATTTGCCTCTTTTGCCAGCACCAAGTCTGCCTCATCTGAATCTTTCCATTTCATGAGAAACATTAATTCTCCACTGCTGTCTGTGGCACCAATTATTCGTTCAGGATCAAGACCTCTGGCAAAGCCTCTTGGTTTATTAGCCTTTTCACTTTGGCTGCTAAAGCATCCAGAACCAAATTTGTAGTCAACATTTTTGCTTCTCATAGCATCTCTTTTCTTCTTTGATTTGCTATCATGTGATTTGCTGTCAGATAAAGATTTTCTTTTTGTACCATCTTTTTCTTTACCAACTTTTTGAGAATTAAGAAATGTTTCAGTTAACCCTGGACAGTCTAAATTTTCTTCAGGTTCCCAAGTATAGTCAGCATCTATAAATCCCTTCCACTTCAGGAAATACTCCACTTTCCCATTCACTACACGGTGGTCCAGTAGGTTTTCCACCACAAATTCTTCAGGCTCCGCCTCTTCTACTTTTTTACTCTTTCCATTCTGTTTCTTTCCAATTTTTTTTTGCAATGTAGTTTTATTGGAGGCCATTTTTTATTGCAGACTTGAAGAGCTATTTATTACTCACCGCCTCCAAGGTGCTCCAGGGCCACGGTCTGCAGGGTCTCCTGTCACTATCTGGTTAAAGTCCTCTGGATGCTTTCTATTTTGATTGGACCATTTGCTAATTTACCCAGTTGACTGGAATTGTAAACATGTAGGAACTGCCAATGGAGGCAGAAAGCAACAAAACCTCTCAAGAAGCATTGCTCTTTTGGTTTGCATGTTAGATTATCACTGAGGAACTTGGTTCAGACAAATTTGAGTTAAATAGTTCAGCATATTTGGTCATTTGATACTTGAATGGAAATTTGTACCAGTCCTCAGGGGCAAGAGCTGAGAACATTGCCAGGAAGAATTTATTTAAGACTCTAAATCTATCTTTAAACAGGCATTACACCTCCTGCTCTGTTCTAGAGTTTCCAATTGCATGCAATGTCTGGAAAATTACAGAGTCCAGGAGACCTGGGAGAGTGGCTGAGCATAGCTTCTAGCAGCTGTTTCCTCTGTATTCCATTTCTCTCTGGGAATCCTATAAGACCTTTTGATTCAGAGTTCTATGAAGAAGAGGGCTGCTTTTGTATCTGGAGTCGCTTTTCCCTCTTGGATGGTCCTTCCTTTCCTTATTTTCCCTTTCATATTTACTAAGTGCTTGCTATGAACCAGCCCCTGCTCTGCCTTCATCCTCAATCACGAACACATGAGTTGATTCATCATCCTAAAGCTTAGCTCTGATTTATGCCACTTGCCTATTTAAAAAATCTTCGTGAATTTCTCTGTAGCATCTAACAGAAAGCTCGATCTCTGCCTTGGGCACTAGTCTTGATCTTTGCTTTGTGATCTTGGACTAGAGATTATCTGAGACTTCTCTCTTGGGGCTTGTGTGATTCCGGGCTAGGGGGCCCAGCTTAGGTTCCGACCTCGTTTATTTGTTTACTACTATATCCCTTAGTCAATACAACAGTGTATGATCCGTAGTAGTCACCCAATAAATACTAGTTGAGTGTATAAGACAAAATAAATTGCTTGTCTAATCTACCAAATCATGGCTCCCTGGAAAGATCCAGTTCTATATGTTGTCCCTGATCATTAATCATAAGAAAAGATGCTTAACTTCGTTTACATAAGAAACATGCAAATTAAAATTGCAATTATAGGGGCACCTGGGTGGCTTTGACAATTAAGCATCTGCCTTCATGATCCCAGGGTCCTGAGATGGAGCCCTGGATCAGGCTCCCTGCTTAGCAGGGAGGAGCTTCTCCCTTGCCCTCTGCCCCTCCCCCCCATGCTAGCTCATGCTCTCTCTTTCTCTCTCTCTCTCTCTCTCAGATGACTAAATCTTAAAAAAAGAAATAAAATAAAATTACAATTATATTACCTTCAACTGTTGGATTGGGAAAGGTGAAAATGTTTGATAGCATACCGTGTTGGCAAAAGCTTGGGAAAGCAGGCATTATTATATGTGGGAACGTGAACTAATACAACCTCAGAGGGTAATTAGGTAGTATTTAACAAAATTAGAATTGTATTACTCATGTACATATAGCAGTTCTATGTGCAGGATTGTTTTTTTTTTTGTACAAATGTACTAGTTCTTTCACCTTTAAGATCTTCTGAACAACAATTTGATTTTTTTCTCCTGGAATGTTGTGTCATAGCAGGAATGAATGTATCGCATACTGAATTTCTGTCCTTACTCCCAAACACAGTTATTGCACAATCTTCCCTTGTTAATATATGGCAAAGCAACCTTGTGGTTGTTCAGATCTAAAATCTTGTAGTCACTTTTGATTTCTCACTTTCATATATTTATTTAGGGCAGGGGACCTGAGTAGACGGTTTTCCAAGGAAGACATACAGATGGGCAACAGACACATGAAAGATGTTCAACGTCACTAATCATAAGGGAAATGCAAATTGAAAACATTTAAAAAATTTTCCTCTAGTTGTTGTAAGTTTTTATCTAGTTTATAGTCTTGCAAAGTTGATTCTGATATTTTTCGCCAGTTTATTGGTTGCTTTTGTGGAACACAGAGCTATGGAGTGCCCATTCTGCCATTTTCTGTGATAACATTATGTTCATTTTGATAAATTTATTGAATTTTCCTTATTCTTTTTTATTCTTCAGTGCTTGGTTGATTTTCATTTTTTACTTGTATTCTACTTGTGGTTACTTGAAATTTTTCTTTTCATCAATTTTATAAAAAGCAAATACCTGTGTTTATAAAGCTAAGACCTGTGTAATCATGATTCAGCTCAATGATAGAATATTAGCAGCACCCTGAAAGTTCAATGCATGTCCTTTAGAATTCATTTCCCTCTATTTCTTTCATAGGAGAAATAGATATCCTGAGTTTTCTGATTAGAATGTTTTTGTTTTCATTACAGTTTTACCATACATATATGTATCCCTACACAATATTGTATAGTTGTACATATTTTTTGAACATTATATAAGTATAATCACAGTGTATATATTTTATTATATTGGTTCTTGCTGCTTTCTCTCAATGTGAAATTTATGAGATTCATGCATATTTGGTAAAATGAGAGTTCAAGGATTTTGCCCACTTAAAGAATTAGGCTGTTTGCCTTTTTATTCTTGAAGTGTAGGAGTTTGATATAATCTCTATACAATTCCCTTGTCAGATATATATACTTTTTTCCAAGTTCTTTGTAAAAAACTTCTCTTAGTCTTCTTTTTTTTTTTTTTTTAATTTTTATTTATTTATGATAGTCACACAGAGAGAGAGAGAGAGGCAGAGACACAGGCAGAGGGAGAAGCAGGCACCGGGAGCCTGATGTGGGATTCGATCCCGGGTCTCCAGGATCGCGCCCTGGGCCAAAGGCAGGCGCTAAACCGCTGCGCCACCCAGGGATCCCTCTCTTAGTCTTCTTAACAGTATCTTTGGAAAAGAAAAAACCTTTAATTTTAATGAAGTCCAATTCATCACCTTTTCTTTTGTTTAAGATTTTATTTATTTATTCATGAGAGACAGAGAGAGAGGCAGAGACATAGGCAGAGGGAGAAGAAGGCTCCCTGCAAGAAGCCCAATGCGGGACTCGATTCCGGAACCCCGGGATAACGCCCTGAGCCAAATACAGACGCTCAACCGCTGAGCCACCCAGGCATCCTGCATCACCTTTCCTTTTAGATTTGTGGCTGTTGTGTCCTATTTAAAAAATATGTTCCTATTCCAAAGTCACTCAAATTTTTAAGTTTTCTTCTAGAACTTTTATAGTTTTAGCTATTACATTTAAGTCTATGATTGATTTCAAGTTAATGTTTTTATATGCTGAGAAGTATCGGTCACGGCTCTTTTTCTTCATATGGATATTTAGGTATTCCAGTACCATTTTGTTGAAATGATTATTCTTTTTTCACTTTATTGCCTTTTCATTTTGTCTGTATGTCAATTGGCCATGTATGTGTGAGTCTACTTCTACACATTTCACTCTGTTTTTTTTTAAATTTACTTTTTATTGGTGTTCAATTTACCAACATACAGAATAACCAGTGCCCGTCACCCATTCACTCCCACCCCCCGCCCTCCTCCCCTTCTACCACCCTTAGTTTGTTTCCCAGAGTTAGCGGTCTTTACGTTTTATTGAACCATATGTTTATATTTATACCAATGCTACACTGTCTTGATTACTGTAGTTTTATAGTAATTCTTTCTTTCTTTATTTTTTATTTATTTATTTTTTATTTTATATTTTGTAAGATTTTATTTATTCATTCATGAGACACAGAGAGAGAAGCAGAGACATAGAGGGAGAAGCAGGCTCCTCACAGGGAGCCCTATGCAGGACTTGATCCCC
This sequence comes from Canis lupus baileyi, assembly GCF_048164855.1. NCBI lineage: Eukaryota > Metazoa > Chordata > Mammalia > Carnivora > Canidae > Canis > Canis lupus. Next base: position 3,339,942 of record NC_132876.1, read on the forward strand.
AGACCCAGGATCACTCCTGAAGCCAAAGGCAGATGCTAAACTGCTGAGCCACCCAGGCATCCCTATAGTAATTCTTTAAATAATTATAATTATTTTCTTTTTCAAAATTGTTTGGTTATTTTGCATTTCCATATGAATGTTAGAATCAGTTTGTCAGCTTCTACAAAATAGTTTGCTGGGGTTTGATTGGCATTGCATTGAATATATAGATCAATATTAACAATAATAAATTTTTTATCTATGAATGTAGTATATTTCTTCATTTATTTTGGTCTTCTTTGGTTTCTCCCAACAAGGCTTTGTAAATTCTATTTTTCATGTCTTGCATATCTATTGTCAAAATTTTCCATTTTATTTGAACATTTTCTTATGCTATTTGAGAGTATTTAATTTTTCATTTTTGGGATGGTATTTTAATGGTAATTTGAAATTTGTATGTCAATTTCTAAGTGTTTATAGCTAGTACCTAGAAATGAAATTAATTTTATATATGGACCTTATATATTCTCTAAATTTTTTCATAGTTCATATTAGTTCTAGCAGCTTATTTGTGGATTCTCTAAAATTTTCTACACAGATAATCATGTCTCTACACAGATGACCATGTCTTCTGCTAATAAATACAATGTTTAATCTTTTTCTTTTCAAGCCCTATGCTTGTTTTCCTTGTATCTTTTCTTAATGCAGTGGATAGCACCTCCAATACAACTTTAAACAGAAGTCTTACCTTAAAAATGTTATACCACTTTTCATGTCAGAACAATACAGCAGTATGCTTCCATTTTTTCCTCAAGCTTTTGTGTTTTTTTTAAATACATTTTATTTAAATTCAATTTGATTTTTGTGCTACTTTTGTTGCACATTTTACTGCTCTGTGTTTCAAATGCCATACTCAGTATGTTGTCATTATTTTTTGTTAAAAAATTATATTCCCCCCTTTTTCACTTTTAACTTTTTTTGGCAAGATAACACTGCACAAACTGTTCAGTAACTATAACACAGCTCACACTGCATGCTAAATTCATGTACATTATCAGCAGCAAATTAAAAACAGAAAAAGACATTATTGAGCTATAAATCTTTTTTTTTTTTAAAGTAAAAGGAAGAGGGATCCCTGGGTGGCGCAGCGGTTTGGCGCCTGCCTTTGGCCCGGGGCGCGATCCTGGAGACCCGGGATCGAGTCCCACGTCGGGCTCCCGGTGCGTGGAGCCTGCTTCTCCCTCAGCCTGTGTCTCTGCCTCTCTCTCTCTCTCTCTGTGACTATCATAAATAAATAAAAATTAAAAAAAAATAAAGTAAAAGGAAGAACAATATTAGTTAAGTCTGATCTGAACAGCTGAAGATTTGAAGGAGCTTCTTCACCTGCCATCTTCTTAAGTTTTAATATTTACAAATGCCTAATTTAAAGGTAACAAATCAGCTGGTTGTATCTACGGCATACTATTCTGGTACCACATTAAAAAGCTTTCAGACATTATATGTTCTCATTCATTTGGGGAATATAAATAGTAGTGAAAGGGAATATAAGGGAAGGGAGAAGAAATGTGTGGGAAATATCAGAAAGGGAGACAGAACGTATAGACTGCTAACTCTGGGAAACGATCTAGGGGTGGTAGAAGGGGAGGAGGGCGGGGGGTGGGAGTGAATGGGTGACGGGCACTGGGGGTTATTCTGTATGTTAGTAAATTGAACACCAATAAAAAATAAATTAAAAAAAAAGCTTTCAGAAAGGAAGTTCATGTATATTTTCTTAGTAGCATCTAACAGATATCCAAATACCAAGAATCTTAACTTATGAATTATAGTGTTCTGATACTCAAAAGCAATCTGATAAATTAGTATCGGAATACAATTAAGTGTCTAAGAAAAGAAAAATCCCTTGTCAAAATCAGAATTCACAAACTAAGTTTTCCATTTTGCAGAACTACTTTTAATATTGGGCTTGGATCTATAAGATTATAGTTTTCATCAAATTTGTAAATTTGGCCATTATTTTTTCAAATAATTGCACTCACTTCTCAGTCACCAGTTATGCATATGTTAAGCCACTTGTTGTCCAATAGGTCTCTAATACTCTAATAATTTTAAAAAATATTCTTTCCCTCTGTTTCATTTTGGATAGTTTCTATTGCTATGTTTGAAGCTCTAGCAGGGTTTTTTTTTTCTGCAATGCTTAATCTGTTGCTAATTTAATCCAGTGATTTTTCATCCCAGATATTATATTTTTCTCTAAAATTTTAATTTGGATCTTATATCATCTATTTCTTTGCTCATCATGTTCATATTTCCTCTACCTTCTTATATATATGGCATATACTTATAATTGATGTTTTGTCATCTTTGTCTACGAATTCTTTTTGGTTTTTTGTTTTTTTTTTTTTGTTTTTTTTTTTTTTTTTTTTGGTGTCTGATCTTATTTATTTTGTCACTCTTAGAAAATCTCATTTTTGACTGGACTCAGACTTAGAGGTAGAAGCTCTCAGAGAGGACAGCCTCCGTCTCTTGGCAATCTGTTCCTGGCGTTTTTCTTTGGCCTCCTTCGTTCTCTTGGCCAAAAGTTTAGCATATTCTGCAGCCTCTTCCTTATTTTTCTTAGTATGCTGTTTCTTCAAAGCAATACGCCAACGTTTGTATTGGAGGACACGTGGAGTAACAAGACACTGAATCTTGGGTGCTTTGGTTCTAGGTTTCTTACCTTCTTTGTTTAGGGGCTTTCTAACAACATACTGGTGAACACCGTCTTCTTTTGACAGATTAAAAAGCCTTCGGATGCTGCTGGCTCTTTTGGGCCCCAGGCGAGGAGGCACAGTAGTATCAGTGAGTCCAGGAATATCCTTCTCCCCTTTTTTCACAATAACCAAATTGAGAACACTGAGATTGGCATCCACAATGCAACCCTCCAACAGATTTGCGCTTCCTCTCTCCAGTCCTCCTGGGTCAGTAGCAGGAATGCCTCTTTACTCAACAGCAGGCGCACATGGCCATGGGTCAAGACACCCTGCTTCATGGGGAAGCCTTGTTTGTCATTGCCACCACTGATTCGCACCACGTAACCCTTCCATTCCTCGCCCAGAGCATCGGCAGCAACTTCTGTCGCCATAGGCTTCTTATAAAAGGTACGCAGTTTGCACTCATCATCCACTTCAATGAGTTTCTAGCAGCCAGTAGCTGGGAAAGAGATGTTCAGCTTCATCCTGAAGCGGCCTACCGCCACGGAAGCGCCACGAAAAAGAGCTTTGTTGTTGTTCTTGCTTGTTTTTTAGTTTTTTAATTTAAATTCAATTTATTTAACATATAATGTATTATTAGTTTCAGATGTAGTGTTCAATTATTTATCAGTTGTGTATAATACCCAGTGCTCACCACATCACATGCCCTCCTTAATGCTCATCACTCAATTACTCCATTCCCCTACCCACCTCCCCTCCAGCAACCCCCAGTTTGTTTCCTATAGTTAAGGGTTGTCTACTAATTATATCATGTGTCATTTATAGTTCTTTTTCTGTGGATTGATTTTTCTTACCATTAAGGATTTTAAGTTTTTATTTTTTTAAGTTTTTATTTTAATTACAGTTAGTTAACATACAATGTTGTATTCGTTTTAGGTGTACAATATAGTGATTCAACGCTTCCATACAACACCCTGTTCTCATCAGGACAAGTGCACTCCTTAATCCCCATCACCCATTTAACCCATCACCTACATCCTCCTCTCTGGTAACCATCAGTGTGTTTCTATAATGAAGAGTCTGTTTCTTGGTTTGCCTTTCTCTCTCTTTTTTTTCTCTCTGCTCTTTGTTTTGTTTCTTAAATTCTACATGTGAATGAAATCATATGGTATTGTCTTTCTCTGATTTATTTTGCTTCATGTCATACTCTAGTTCCATCTATGTCATTGTAAATGGCAATATTTTATTCTTTTTTATGGCTGAATGATATTCCACTGATGGACAACACTTGGGCTGCTTCCATCATTTGGCTATTGTAAATAATGCTGATATAAACATACAGGTGGATGTATCCCTTTGAATTAGTGATTTTGTATTCTTTGGGTAAATATCCAGTAGTACAATTGCTGGATCTATTTTTAATTTTTTGAGGGATCGCCATACTGTTTCCCACAGTGGCTGTACCAGTTTGCATTCCCACCAACCATATATGAGGGTTTCTTTTTTCTTCACATCCTTGCCAATACCTGTTGTTTCATATGTTGTTGATTTTAGCCATTCTGACAGGTGTAAGGTGATATCTCATTGTCTGATAAAGGGCTACCATCCAAAATATATAAAGAACTTATAAAACTCAACACCCAAAAATGAATAATTCAATTAAAAAATGGGCAAAGACATGAACAGATATTTCTCCAAAGAAGACATACAGATGGCCAACAGACACATAAAAAAATGTGTATCATTACTTATCATCAGGGAAATGCAAATCAAAACTACAATGGATCATAGTTTTTATTTTTTGCATGCCAGGTAATTTTTATTGGATGCCAGACATTGTGTTGTAAATTGTGCATTGGATTATTTTTGTATTCCTCTAAATATTCATATATTTTTTTCTGAGACAAAGTTAAGTTACTTATAAAATTTTTGATCTGTTCAAGCCTTGCTTTTCAGTTTTATTAGGCAAGTCCAGAATAGATTTTAGTCTAGAGCTAATTTGTCCCCACTATTAAGGCAATATTCTTTTGAGGTCAACTCTTGATAGATTTATTCCAAACTAGTTTAGTTTTTATGGTATTGTAAATAGTATTTTTATTTTATTTTATTATTGTTAATGGCTGTTATGTAGAAATACAGAAACCGTGCTACATTTATTTATTCTAATAATTTATAGATTCTTTTGGATTTTATATATATGCATGCTTATGCTGAGAATGGTAGTTTTATTTCTTCCTCTCAAATTGTACTCCTTTCTATTTTTATTGGCTATGACCTCTAGTACAATGCTGATTAAAAGTTGAGCTAGAAAAAAAAAAGTTGAGCTGGTTATCATCCTGGCTCTCTCCTGATCTTGGAAAATTACTAAGATTATATTAAATATGATATTAGCTATAGATTTATTTGTAGCTACTCTTCATTAGATTAAGGAAATTCCTATCTATTCATAATTTTTAAGACTTTTTTTAAAAAAAGATTTATTTATTTTATTGGAGAGAGTGAGAGAGACAGAGAATGAGAGAGAGCATGAGCAGGGAGGAGAGGGAGAAGCAGGCTCCCCACTGGGGAGCCTGTGGCAGGGCTCCATCCCAGGACCCCAGGATCATGACCTGAGCCAAAGGCAGGTGCTTAACTGGTTGAGCCATTCAGGTGTTCCCCTAATTTTTAAGACTTTAAAAATATCATTGATGGAACACTTTTTATTTAACTATTGAAATGTTACATATTTTTTCTTCTTTATTTTGTTAATGTGATGAATTATATTGATTTAAAAATTTGTAGCCACCTGTGCATTTCTGAAATAGATTTAACTTTCTCATGATGTTTTTAAATCTTCTTTATATATTCCGTTATTCAGCTTGCTAACCTTTTGTTTAGGACTTTTGCTTCTATATTTATGAGTAATAATCACCTCTAATTCTCTTTCCCATACCATTTAAAATTTTTTTTTAAGATTTGTATTTATTTATGAGAGACCGAGAGAGAGAGAGAGAGAGACAGAGACAGAGACACAGGCAGGGAGATAAGCAGGCTCCATGCAGGGAGCCCGAAACGGAACTCGATTCCGGGTCTCCAGGATCACGCCCTGGGCTGAAGGCGGCGCTGAACCGCTGAGCCACCCGGGCTGTCCTCCCATACCATTTTTATCAGGTTTTGGTATCAAGGTTATGTTGATCTTATAATATGAGTTGAAATATTACCTTATTTTCTCTTTGCAGAAAGAGGTTACGTAATATTGGCCTTTTTTTTCTATAATTGTTTGATTGAATTCACCAAAGGTATTTTGAACTGAAGCTTTATCTGTGGGGAAGTTTCAATTACAGGGAATTTTAAATCACTATAGGATTAATCAAATAATATACTCCATCTGTTGTCTTTGTCTTGATTGTTATATTATTTTCCTTTCTTAGAGATTTCAGGGAGAATATCCTACTTAGGTCTTGCAAGTCACTAATTTAATCTTTAGCTATCGTTTTCCTCAGTTTTATTTTATGTTGAATTATTAAAACTTTAATAATAAGTATTTTAATTTATTAGAAATCAGGTCAGTACAGTTTCATAGCAGCATGTTCTTGTTTTATTGTTTTTGAATTCCTGTTCCTGTTGACTTTTTTTAAAAGATTATTTACTTATTTATTTATGAGAGACACAGAGAGAGAGGCAGAGACATGGACAGAGGGAGAAGCAGGCTCCTTGCAGGGAGCCTGATATGGGACTTGATCCCCAGAGCCGGGATCACTCCCTGAGCTGAAGGCAGACGCTCAACCGCTGAGCCACCCAGGTGTCCCTCCTGTTGACTTTCTAAGAAGTTATTAAGTAAAATCATTGTAAAGTCTTTCTAAAAAATTATCTCTCTTAGGGAAATTGTTGAATTTGTTCATCTTGTCTTTTGTCTTTGATTGCCATGGTTTTCTTCAAATATCTGGTGATTCTTGATTGCCTATTCATATTCACCAAGGAAGGTCTTGGTTCATGAATACTAGCCGAAATGGATTTATTTTGCAGTTATGAAGGGTACATTGTCTCAGTAAACCTCTTCAGTGAATGGAAGATTGAGTAGTTTTCCCTGTGTATAATTGAGTGGATGTGTTGATAGGCTTCCCTCCAGTGTACTTTGGTATAAAGCTGCTAGGCAAGCCAGAGATTGTCATTACTGTTGTTATTGCCAAAGTAAGGAAGTCTTCATCCTGGTGTAGAATACTTTAGTGTACTTACCTCCTATGCAAAGCCGTATTTCCACATATCCTACCTTTTTTTTTTATTTGAAGCTAACACTTGTAGTCCCAATACACATAATAGAAGTCTATCATGGAATATACTCCATGTTTTCAAAACTTACAACTGACGTTAGAGTCAAAATACTGTATGCAGGTACTCCCTATACATATCTTGGTATTTGTATTGGTGTTGGGAGATGTAGATAATTGTTTCAGCTGTTCTCCAGTATTTTGTCACCATGATGACTTTTCTATGACCTGCTTATGCTTACAGCTTTTGCTTCCTCAAAGCTTGTAATTTCCTCTTATCTCTGCAAGAGTTGCCTCCCTACTCTTCCTATTTCCTATGCTCTGGTTTTACCATCAATATTATACTTGCTTTCTATCTTGTAAAAGTTCTTCAGGGTTTCTTTTTTGTCTAATGATAGTTCCCCTATTTGTATTTTTCATTGTAATATATCATTTTCTTTACATTTTTCTATTATTTCAATGGGCACTTGGAACTCAAAGAGGTAAATAACTGAGCGCAATTCACAGACTCAAGAAAGAAATCCATGTTATCTCTCTAATATTGATCTCCTTTGCATTCCTTTTCCACTGGACTTTTCTTTCTGAGTTACAAGGAGGTAGTAGGTATTTCTTGTTTGTGTGTGTGTGTGTTTCTTTGCTTTATAGAATAATTGTCGCCTAATTTCAAAATGTTGAACTAATTTAATATACTTTTTTTTTTTTTTTACAGATAATCTTCTACAGCCCTTGGTGGTTGGGAGAACTTCTAAGATATTATTTCCAAAGTTTTCCTCCTCATGAAACAGAGTTATTAGCTTAAAGCCTTAAGTAAAGCTATTAATATAGGCTGCAGATAAATAGATGTCACATATAGTCTTGACCAAGGAGAATAGGCTAAACTTTTCCAATCACATTGTGTCAGAGGAAGATGGGCCTTTAAAGACCATTCAGACTAACTCCTTCATACATATGTGGGATAAACTGAGTTAAATAAATTGTTCAGGTTCACACAGATAGCTAGAGATAGAACCAAGGGTGAATCTTAGACCTTTTGTGCCTTACACTCTAACATGATGCTTCTTACCATAAAATAATGATAGTAAGCTCTGTTATTTAATGTTATCAGAGTGGTTTAAAGTCCAAATTCAATTTCCTGACTTTCAAATATTCTAGTCATGTGACCACCCCATCTGTTTTTTATTACTTTATCTGCTCTATCTAGATAGATTGTTACTTGCAAACTTATCTTTCTGTATACTTTCCCTTTCTTTTGTGAACATCTTTTCCCCTTTTATCATGGATTATTTAATTTTTAATTAAATTATATATTTAATACTTTAAATAAAAATTTAATTAATTAAATTTTAATTAAATTATTAAATATTTAATAAATTAAAGATTTATTTATTTTAGAGAAAGAGAAAGCAAGTGAGTAGGGGAGGGGCAGAGGGAGAGGAGCTTCAAGCAGGCTCCTCACTCATGGCCCCTGATACAGGGCTTAATTCCATGACCCATAAGATCATGACCTGAGCTGAAACCAAAAGCTGGATGCCCAACCAACTGAGCTACCCAAGTGCCCCTTAGTTGTTTATTATGCAGGGACACATTTCCCATGAAGACTTTTCAACCTTTCCCAGTCATCAGCAATGGTTACTATATTTATGTTCCTATAGTACTTCTTCATGTGCTTGTCATGGTGCTTATTTCATGATGCTCTTCAAAACTTGTGAGTTTTAAGATAGATTAGAGATTTTTATTTTATAATGGTTCCTTTGGGTTGACAATAGACCTCTTTCAGCTCCAATCTTGTGCCAAGAAGTGTAGAGGAGTCATATTACCTTATCGTGATATGACAGAAGAAGAGATACAATGTCAGTTTTAGAATTGGACTTAATATTCCCATTAAGGACAGGAGGTTGGGAGACAGAAGTCACTAGAATGGGTTAGACACTAGAGATAACAGAAATAGACCTGCGAAGTTCCCCTGTGGATATGAAGAATTCTCTGGTGAAGCCTTGACACCCTGTTGAATTCTGAGCAGACTTTACCTGAGTAAAACTGTTCGGAGTAGACCTGAGTAGACCATCAAAGACACAAATTTATTTGAGCCTGATAATAATGACTAATTTATTCTTGAAGGGAGATTTGTGATTGGTTCTGTCCAGTAACAAGACTATTCCTATGACATGCTTGTTGAATGTGCCAACAGTGAAAGAAATCCCATGAAGAAGTCTTACTTTCAAAGGCTAGGAGTTATGTTGGGTACTACTCACTGGGAGCTTGGAAGAACTGAGCATATGCAAATAGTTTTGAGAGATCAAAGAACATTGGCAGAACTTTGAGAGACTAAGAAATTTGGTCTTAATCTGTTGATGCTATTTTCTTTTAAATCAGATCTCTACCCACTCTGCCATCCAGGGGTGATATTCTAGGTGTAGGTTCAGCCAAACAAAGGGTGATAAATCTCTTAGTATGTAAATTATGCCTTTCATCCTAAATGAGTTGTTTTATACTTGTGTTATTCTCTCTGTTCAAATACAAGCACAGATGGAGCTGATACAGAGCAGATTGCATTTGTCTCAATGTTCCTTTCCTAGCTTTTCTTTTCTACTTTCAAACCCCTGGCTTGGCACAGAATTTGGTTCAGGGAGATGTTATTGACAGGATCGAGTGCATGTTGTAAGTTTCATTTTGTAAGCTGTATTGCTGGAGACATGGCCATGATGGGGGCAAAGTTGCTTTCTAAATATTTTCCTAAAATCTTAGTGACTTATTAAACATTTTTCTCTTTCTGTTGAAGACCAGGTCAGACCATTCATCCCAGTCCCATTAAATGATGGAGAAAAGTTTTTTTTTTTTTTATAGCAGTGTGAGAGGCACCTCTAGTTACCAATGACCTTTCCCAAAGTTACAGATGGGCCAAATATTGCAAAGTTTGTATTTTAATTAAACAGTTTAACTTTTTGTTGGACAGCTTTATCATGCTCTCATCAATTCATCTATCTACCTCTCATTATCTGTACTCAATAACCTGCATCACTTCTATTTCTTTGAACTATGTGCACTTCCAATGTTAATCCCTCCACTTGTACAGCACTCCATTAAGTTTCACCTCTCTCTTGCATCACCAACCTTTCCTTTTCTACTGAATTATCTACATCTGTTGACTAACATGCTACAATACCTTCTATCTTAAAAAAAATGAAAAATGACTCCTTGGACTTCACTTTCACCTTCTGATTCCTTAAGTATGTCTTTACTTTTCTTTACAGCAAGTTTTCTCAGAAGAGTTTTCTATGCTTTCTGTTTCCTCTTTCTCTGTCCATTGTCTCATAAATCCATTGCAGTCAGGTTTTCAGCTTCATCACTGCAATGAAATTTCTCTTGTCAAGTTTGCCAAAGAACTTTATCAAATCCAATGGTCAAATCTCATTCTTCTTTGTACCCAATTTTTCAGAAGCATCTGAAACTTTATTTTCCTTTCCTTTTCTTCTTGAAATTCTATCTTCCCCTGGCTTCTGTCACCCCATTCTCTCTTTATTTTCCTGCCTTATTGGCCACCCTCCGTTTCTGTCATTCATTTCCTTTCCTACTTTCCAAATATTGGGGTGTCCCTAGGTTCAGTCCTAAGACCTCTTATCTCGATTTAGTCTCTTCCTAGGTTATCTTCTCAATGACTTTAAGTATGATCTCCATGGTGACAACTCATATCTCCAGGCTTATCACCTTTCCTAACAGGTATATTTCCAACTACTTAGCATTTCCACGGAGAAGCATGTCCCAAATCCAACTCCTAACTGTCTATGTCTCCTAAAACAGAAAACAAAAACCTAACAGCAATAAGCCATCACTATATACACCCTTCATTTTCCCTACCTAAATTATCCTTGAGGTTACCTTTATCAGCTACATAATTTGGAACAGCTGGTATAAAGTTAACAGATGTCAGACAGAAAGCAGAACTACTCAGCTTTCATTTTGTGCCCATATTTTCCAATAAGGAGAAGAGTCATCAAACTGGAAATGATAGATTGAGTCTCAACCAGCAGAGGTACTATTCCACTAGTGAGTGTTTGTTATCATATGTGTAGGTTCTATAGTTACACAATAACTGAAGGAGGGGAACATGTTGCTGGCGTTTAGTAGGCAGGACCTAGATATGCTAAAAGTCCTTCAAATTGCAGGATGGTATATGATAGAGAATTGTTCTACTCCAGATGCTACCAGTGCCCTCATTTCAAAAAAACTAGAGTACATTTTTTAGAGAAAGAATTACATTCTGAGAGAAGATGGAAAACAAATAAATACATAAATTCAGTTCATAACACAGGTGAATTTCATCTTAGAATGCTGAAAGAACTTTATGATATTATATTTGAAGCTTCGTCAATCTCCTTTGTAGAATTATAACCAGCAGATGGGAGCAGATCCAGTTTAGTAGTCAAACAAAAAATAGTCTTAATGTGTTATAGACCCATCTCATTCCTTATCAAACTTGTGTTCCTAAGCCCACTGTAATTCATTTTAGTTTAAATATAGGAATATTTATTGAGCATCTATTGCTTCTTAGCCAATGGTTAATCTTCTGTCCTTATCTTACTTGATCTCTCAGCTGCATAATCTTTGAAGTTCCTTCTAACCGTGGAATGTGAATATTCTGAATTTTGGGCTCTAAATGGTAAAAGCATTACTTGAAGCTTCTTCCAAGAAGAATAGCCTCTTATTGGGCATCAGCAACTTGAAGCATGTCTGTTTGGTTTGGGTAGAGCTATGCCTTGCTGTTGTGAAAGTAGTTATTGAATTATGAAGTTTTATATCCTTTGGGCAGCTGAATTAATAGCATGGGATGATGGGGCATACGTGTGTCCTGCTTTGGTTCTACAGAGAAAAATGGGCACTGCCTTCCCTGGCCAATCTTCCTTTCCAGTGCTTTTTCTATATGATGTACCAGCTTCTGCCATTAGGAAGAAGTGCAGAAGCATGGCTTCCATTACAAACCATTCTCCAATTCCTCCTTAGATGGGGAGGAGGAAAAAGCAGTTATAATATAATATATGATTAATAACACAATTATAACTGCTTTTCCTTCCTCCCTAACTGGGTATTTGGTGGAGGGGTGGAATTGGAGAATGGTTTATAATAGTGATGCATAGAGCACACAACTTGGCTGCTGGTTTTAGTAAACAAACATACTCTAGTTATAGAGAATCTGACAGGTCATAGGTTTGTGTTGTTTTTCACAAAGACCAGTGACTGTGAGATAAATTGGTCCTAGAGCTTCTCCCAAGTGTCACATACAGTCTCAGTTCTGAAAATTCTCCAGGTAGTTTTACATTTCCTTGGAATTTTGATTCTACGTTTCAGCTGGCTGATTGTTAAGGCCTTAGTAGGTTAATATCTTACCTTCCAACCCTGATAAATCATCTATAATTTTTATGGGTTCTTCAATGTATAAAGATAATGGGATAGTTCTAATGGTGGACACAGCAATGTAACAGACTTGTGAGGACAGAGTTCTTTCTGGGGCATAAAATTAGACTTAGAGCCCATTCTCCCAAGTTTTCAGAGACCCTGAGGTTTTTTTTTTTTTTTTTTTACTGCTCTATTTTATTTATTTATTTATTTATTTATTTATTTATTTATTATTTTTAGAAACACAGCATGTCCGAGTGTGTGTATTTATAGTACAATTTTTTAATAAATTTATTTTTTATTGGTGTTCAATTTGCCAACATATAGAATAACACCCATTGCTAATCCCATCAAGTGCCCCCCTCATTGCCCGCCACCAAGTCACCCTCACTCCTTCCCACCTCCCCTTCCACCACCCCTAGTTCATTTCCCCGAGTTAGGAGTCTCTCATGTTCTGTCTCCCTTTCTGATATTTCCCACTCATTTTTTCTCCTTTCCCCTTTATTCCCTTTCACCATTTTTTATATTCCCCAAATGAATGAGACCATATAAGGTTTGTCTTTCTCTGATTGACTTATTTCACTCAGCATCATACCCTCCAGTTCCATCCACGTTGAAGCAAATGGAGGGTATTTGTCGTTTCTAATGGCTGAGTAATATTCCATTGTATTCATAAACCACATCTTCTTTATCCATTCATCTTTCGATGGACACCGAGACTCCTTCCACAGTTTGGCTATTGTGGACATTGCTGCTATAAACATCGGGATGCAGGTGTCCCGGCGTTTCATTGCATCTGTATTTTGGGGTAAATCCCCAGCAATGCAATTGCTGGGTCGTAGGGCAGATCTATTTTTAACTCTTTGAGGAACCTCCACACAGTTTTCCAGAGTGGTTGCACCAGTTCACATTCCCACCAACAGTGCAAGAGGTTTTCCATTTTCTCCACATCCTCTCCAACATGTGTTGTTTCCTGCCTTGTTAATTTTCCCCATTCTCACTGGTGTGAGGTGGGATCTCATTGTGGTTTTGATTTGTATTTCCCTGATGGCAAGTGATGCGGAGCATTTTCTCGTGTGCTTGTTGGCCATGTCTATGTCTTCCTCTGTGAGATTTCTCTTCATGTCTTTTGCCCATTTCATGATTGGATTGTTGGTTTCTTTGGTGTTGAGTTTAATAAGTTCTTTATAGATCTTGGAAACTAGCCCTTTATCTGATAGTCATTTGCAAATATCTTCTCCCATTCTGTAGGTTGTATTTCAGTTTTGTTGACTGTATCTTTTGCTGTGCAAAAGCTTCTTATCTTGAAGAAGTCCCAATAATTCATTTTTGCTTTTGTTTCTCTTGCCTTCATGGATGTATCTTGCAAGAAGTTGCCGTGGCCAAGTTCAAAAAGGGTGTTGCCTGTGTTCTCCTCTAGGATTTTGAAGAATTCTTGTCTCACATTTAGATCTTTCATCCATTTTGAGTTTATCTTTGTGTATGGTGCAAGAGAGTGGTCTAGTTTCATTCTTCTGCATGTGGATGTCCAATTTTCCCAGCACCATTTATTGAAGAGACTGTCTTTTTTCCAGTGGATAGTCTTTCCTCCTTTGTCAAATATTAGGACCATAAAGTTGAGGGTCCACTTCTGGATTCTCTAATCTGTTCCATTGATCTCTGTGTCTTTTTTTGTGCCAGGACCACACTGTCTTGATGACCACAGCTTTGTAGTACAACCTGAAATCTGGCATTGTGATGCCCCCAGCTAAGGTTTTCTTTTTTAATATTCCCCTGGCTATTCAGGAGACCCTGAGGTTTATATAGTGATGAGCAGTTCCTTAAGGAAGCTGATGGTGGAGGAGCAGGAGGCCAACTTTTTGGATATGGCAATTGCTGCTAAAGGAGATCTGAAGCAAATGTACACAATTAAAATTGAAGCACCATAATAATGATAGCTACCACTTATATGCAGCCTACTACATGCTGAGTATTACTCTAAGTACCCCTCCCATATTAATGCCTTTAAGGTATGTGGCAGGTTAGGTCTTATTCCCCATTTTACAGTTCAGAAGCTGAGGTACAGAAGCATCCAATAACTTTCACAAGATCACAGAATTAGAAATGATAGAACTGGGATTTTAACATAGCCACCTCTGGCTCCATAGTCTAGGCAATTTATTACTTGTTAATTTCTGCTTCCTCCTCCCACACTTCTCTTTGAGACTAGAACATTGTCTTTTTTTAAAAAAAATATTTTAGGTATTTATGCATGAGAGACACACAGAGAGAGGCAGAGACACAGGCAGGGGGAGAAGCAGGCTCCCTGTAGGGAGCCTGATGTGGGACTTGATCCCAGGACCCCAGAATCATGACCTGAGCCAAAGGCAGACACTCAACCACTGAGCCCCCCAGGTGCCTCCACATTGTCCTTTAAGCTTTAACTCTAGTAACTGCCTTTAGTAGCTGCATAACTTTGGGAAATCACTTTACTTCTCTATGTCTCCATTTTCTTGAGAGCAAAATGAGACCTTTTTGACAGGGCTGGTGTAAAGTTTATAGGAGTTCATGTATGTCAAAGCATACTTCAGAGCACTTAATAGGTGTTTTGTGTTAACATAATCTGAATTTAATCATCTAATTTTGCCTGATTTACTCGAGGGACTCTGGAACTTCCAGGTACATCAGAATCATCTGGTGTGTTATAAAGATGCAGAGTTGTGGGTTTCATCCCAACACTGACTCAGTAGTCTTTTGCAGCACACAGGAATTTTTATTTTGCAAGAGGTTCTGCTATACATAATTTTGGAACTACATTTTGAGAAGCATTGTATATGATAAAATGTCCTTTCCCTCCATACCTGCCCTGTTACTCTCTCTAAATATATTTAAATATAGGTATATGGATACTTCATTTGGGTAGTGTTCTATCTGTATTTGGCATGGGACTACAGCCTTTATGTAAGAGTAGAATACCATCTGTGAGGTCATTCACCAGGGAGAGAGAGGAGTATGATTTAGCCTAGAAGCCAGAAAGCCAGATCTGAGTGAAAGGATTATAAGTAGTTAATATAGGGGAATCAATTTCTTGTGTGTCTGTCTCTCTTTCTCTTTCTCTGTCTCTCTCTCTCTCCATTCAATGGATGTTATTAGCTTGTCCAGGGGGAATCTTTGGGTGGTAGGTTGATGTAAAAAAGAAAACACAATAGTCATAAGGTAAAGAAGGAATCAAGGCAAGGTGCTGCAAGGTTGTGTCAGTTCTTTAGATCAAGACAGTGGATGGAGTCGGTGGGGACTTTTTGTGTTTTGTACTGTTTATGTTTGTTTTTAAAAATTCCTCTTTTTTCAGATGATTATTCCATTTTATTTTTTATTTTATTTTGTTTTTTTATTGGAGTTCAATTTGCCAACATATAGCATAACACCCAATGTTCATCCCATCCAGTGCCCCCCTCAGTGCCCGTCACCCAGTCACCCCAACCCCCTGCCCACCTCCCTTTCCACCACCCCTTGTTCATTTCCTAGAGTTAGGAGTCTCTCATGGTCTGCCACCCTCACTGATATTTCCCACTCATTTTCTCTCCTTTCCCCTTTATTCCCTTTCACTATTTTTTATATTCCCCGAATGAATGAGACCATAGAATGTTTGTCCTTCTCCGATTGACTTACTTCACTCAGCATAATACCCCTTAATATTTAAAACAGGGTTTTTTTTTCTTTGAAAAAAATTCTGATCTTTCTTAGTTATGTTAAGGGGAAACTAAGTGATAGGATTCTGGGGGGCCAAAGTGTTAAATTGCACCCTTGAAGAAAAAGTGAGAGTCAGGGTGATGTAGAGTTAGTACTTATTAGGTATCTTCAACTTGAAATTCAATTTCTAGTATTAAACTTTTGTCTGTGTTTGATTTTACCACAGTAAGTACATGAGTCAACTTAATCCTACTAAAGATATGTTTAAGCAGCATCCATTCCCAGGACAAGAGCAGACATGGTTAGCATAGTTTAAGACTGGTAATATGTGTAGGGCATGCCAGAGTCTTCTAGTAGCCTTGTGTAGAAAGTTTTGGGTCCTACCTCTAGGGCCACCATCATCCGTATTTATGACATAACAGTTCTGAGATCTTGACCAAATTTGTCTTGAATGCATATACATTTTAGTCCCTCAAATCCTTGCCAATGGCACTAAATATTGTTTTGATATAAGATGTACTTTGTTTAAAACTATTGAAAGATAATAGACTTCTTGAATCATTCACTCCCTCAGAGCATACATGTCCAAAACAGCACTGATTTGATTCTACCTAATATTGTATTTAGGTGACTAGCTTTCTACCTCCCTATTAGACTTTGATCTCCTTGAGAAAAGACACTGTGAGTTTCAATCTGAATCATTTCCCATAATTTATTCTCAGGAAATGCTAAATTGAAAAAATATAAGGAAACCAAGAAACAGCTGCATACAAAACTCATCTGTAAAAAACTAGTTATAGACCTAAAGGTCACCTTCATTTGTAGCAAACTGAGATGAGACTGTGCTCTAAACATTTCTGAGCATCTGGTCTCAGGAGGAGATACGGTCAGGCCCCACATTACTCTTCCTGTGGAGATCAACACAACTAGATGTTCTGTTCATTTCTCTTAGAATAAATCTCCCCAAGTGGCTTTCTTTAGCTACGTCTTCAGACAGAAACTATATATGTCTTACTCGGTTGCTGAGAGACTGACTTCAACCTGAGTCACTTGGCAAAGGACTTGGAGATGCCTGTCAGTGAGAGTGTGTTAGTCAGGTTTGGGTAGGCAATGCTGTGGTAACATATTCCTCCCTCTCCTCATCTTAATATCTAAACACAACTGACATTTGTTTCTTCCTTTAACTACCTTTCCAGTGCTGATTAGCTTGGATAGCTTTGCTCCAGTCACTCAGGGACTCAGACTGATGGCATCTTATGGCTGCATCATTTGGCACATTGACCTTCGTGGTTCTCATGGCAAAATAAAAGAACTGAGGAATGATACAGGAGCTTTTCAGAACCTCACCATAGAAGTGGTACATACATACATTGAGTTGGCCAGAACTAGTCATGTGATGCTACTCAACATGAAGGGAACTGGAAAATATAGGAGAGCAAAAGAATATTTGGTGAACTTTAATGTCTCTGTCAGATAACCCAAAAGCATCTGGGACATCGAGTGGTAAATTCTGGCATTAGAGGAGAAGCCTGGATGACTTACGGCTGGTGAGTAGTAGTATATATGAATAGTTGGCAGATGGATGGTTTTGAATTTTATATCAATAGAAGCAGCAGAGCGTCTTTTTGCCTTCTTTATGAATGTTATTGGTCCAATTAAAAAACCACCAGAATCCTAGTTGGAAAATACCTTACTGGTTACCTAATCCGACCTCCTATTTGGTGCACTAACCCCCTGGAAAAAAACCCTGTTAAATAGCCATCAAGGCTCTCTTTTCTCCCCGATGTGTATTGGTAGAGAAACTATGTAATACATAATCCAAATTGTAATACTTTTGTGAATAAAAGTGGACACTATGAATAATTATGCTGGGACAACAGGTAGAACCTGAGAGTTTTCTGCGCAAAATGGAATGTATGGTCACCATAGATATTGAAGACTCACTTACCATTTCTTATAATTCATTCCATTTAGAACAATTCTTTTAAAATTATTTTTTAAGGTAACATGTACATATAGTTATATCAAATAATACAGTCAACCTCCAAACTTAGATAAATGCCTGATACTAGAGCAGCTGACTAGCACTGGCAAAAAACTACAAAATTGGATAATTTGGTGGTTTGGTGCCAGTAAAACATCATTTTTTTCTTCCATTCTCGACTAAAACCTCAACACTGACATTATTTTTGTCTTGTGGTTGGCATATTGTTTTTCTTGTCCAAAAGTCATACAACAAACCATGAAATAATGCTGAGACCTCCACCCAATGTGCCTCAGAGAGACTTTCACAAAGCCTTTTTTTCCTATCAACATCACACATATACATGGTTTTATTTTTTTATATTTTTTATTTTTTTAAAGATTTATTTATTTATGATAGACTAGGGAGAGAGAGGCAGAGACACAGGAGGAGGGAGAAGCAGGCTCCATGTCGGGAGCCTGACTCAGGACTCAATTCTGGGACTCCAGGATCGCGCCCTGGGCCAAAGGCAGGCGTTAAACCACTGTGCCACCCAGGGATCCCCCATACACATGGTTTTAAAAGTCTGATAGTAATATTAAACTTCAAAAAAAGTTGTCTCCTTCCCTAATTCCCTTCATATCTAATTCTCTGTACCCGAACATAATCACTTGAAATGACACTTTTCTGTTAATTCCATATTTCTAAATAACTTTTATAAGCTGTTATTTCTTTATATTTTTCTATTTTTTATATTATCTATTTGCTTTTCTATATGAATGATAAGGACAACTTTCTCATATTCATTCTGATCAACCAACACACACACACACACAGAGACATATACACACTCAGACACACCCACATATCTTTTTTTTCCATCCTCTCAATAGAACTTGGTAACATAGTATAACATGGTCACAGTTCTGTTATACAACCTGTTGTCTTCCCAGGAGTTCATGGTATCTTGTTTATTTGTCTGTTTCCTTTTACCCTGATCAATCATGAAGCATAAATATCTTTTATTTTCATTTTATTTTTTTATTTATTTATGATAGTCACAGAGAGAGAGAAAGAGAGGCAGAGACACAGGCAGGGGGAGCAGCAGGCTCCATGCACCGGGAGCCCGATGTGGGATTCCATCCCGGGTCTCCAGGATTGCGCCCTGGGCCAAAGGCAAGCGCCAAACCGCTGCGCCACCCAGGGATCCCATAAATATCTTTTAAATATGTTAATTCTTTCAAGAATAAATATTAGGTAAGCTCTCAATTACATATTTTTGGTTGGAGCCCTCAGTGTTGCTTTAGTTTGAACTGGTTGCTCTTCTAGGTCTGCTACACAGCTATTGTCCTAGGAATATCCATTATCAGGACAATTTGGGAATTTCCTTTTGTACTATTTTGGACTATAATTCTTGTTTATTTGTTTCTCATTTCTTTCTGTTTCTTTTTTTTATGATAGTCACACAGAGAGCGAGAGAGAGAGAGAGAGAGAGAGAGAGAGAGGCAGAGACACAGGCAGAGGGAGAAGCAGGCTCCATGCACCGGGAGCCCGACATGGGATTCGATCCTAGGTCTCCAGGATCGCACCCCGGGCCAAAGACAGGCGCCAAACCGCTGCGCCACCCAGGGATCCCTTCTTTCTGTTTCTTAAATGATGACTATTTTACTGGAGCATCTCTTCTAGTAGCTCCCTGAGAAAGAATGTATTGGTGATAAAATGTTTTAGCTCTCAGATGTCTGTACAAACATTTATTTTGTTTTACTTTATTTTATTTATTTATTTTTGAAGTAATCTCTACACCCAACGTGGTGCTTGAACTCACAACCCTGAGACAGAGTTATGTGTTCTTCCAACTGAGCCAGCCAGACACCACTAAAAACATTTATTTTAGGGGAGAGGGGCAAGATGGCGGAAGAGTAGGGTCCCCAAATCACCTGTCCCCACCAAATTACCTAGATGACCTTCAAATCATCCTGAAAACCTATGAATTCGGCCTGAGATTTAAAGAGAGACCAGCTGGAATGCTACAGTGAGAAGAGTTCATGCTTCTATCAAGGTAGGAAGAGGGGGAAAAAGAAATAAAGAAAGAAAAGGCCTCCAAGGGGGAGGGGTCCCCGAGGAGCCGGGCTGAGGCCGGGGCGAGTGTCCCCAGGACAGGAGAGCCCCGTCCCGGAGAAGCAGGAGCTGCACCAACCTTCCCGGGCGGAAAGGGGCTCCAGGGAGTTGGAGCAGGACCCAGGAGGGCGGGGATGCCCTCGGGCTCCCGGGGACACTAACAGGCACCTGGGCCGCGGGAGAGTGCGCCGAGCTCCCTAAGGGCTGCAGCGCGCACGGCGGGATCAGGGAGCAGCTCGGAGGGGCTCGGGGGCGGCTCCGCGTAGGGGGCTGCGGGGCAGGAGCAGCTCGGAGAGGCTCGGGGGCGGCTCCGCGGAGGGGACTGAGGGGCGGGAGCAGCTGGGGGGGGGCTCAGGCGGCGGCTCTGTGGAGGGGGCTGAGGGGCGGGAGCAGCTCGGAGGGGCTCGGGGGCGGCTCCGCGGAGGGGGCTGCGGGGTGGGAGCAGCTCTGGGGGCTCGGGGGCGGCTCCGCAGAGGGGGCTGCGGGGTGGGAGCAGCTCTGGGGGCTCGGGGGCGGCTCCCCGGAGGGGGCTGCCGGGCGGGAGCAGCTCGGGGGGGCTCGGGCGGCTCAGCGGAGGGGGCTGCAGGGCGGGAGCAGCTCGGGGAGCTCGGGGGAGGCTCCGCGGAGGGGGCTGCGGGGCGGGAGCGCGAATCCAACAGCGCAGGCCCCGGGGCACAGGGCGCCGGGACACAGCCCAGGATCCGGCCTCCCCCCGGGACAGGCAGAGGCCGGGAGGGCCCAGGACAGCAAGGACGCTCCTGGCCCGAGCTGAGCAGATCAGCGGCCCCGCCCCGGAGCCTCCAGGCCCTGCAGACAGAGAGCTCCAGAGTTCCTGCGGGAGCTGACTCCAGGGCTCCAGAGCTGGCCCCGCCACTGGGGTTCTTCCTCCTGGGGCCTCACGGGGTAAACATCCCCCACTAAGCCCTGCACCGGGCAGGGGGCAGAGCAGCTCCCCCAAGTGCTAACACCTGAAAATCAGCACAACAGGCCCCTCCCCCAGAAGACCAGCTAGACGGATAAGTTCCAAGGGAAGTCAAGGGACTTACAGTATACAGAATCAGAAGATACTCCCCTGTGGTTTGTTTGTTTGTTTGTTTGTTTTTTTTTTGATTTCTGATTGCTTCCCCCACCCTTTTTTTTCACCTTTCTTTCTTTTTCTTTCTCTTTTTCTTCTCTTTTTTCCTTTTTTTCTTCCTTTTTTCTCTTTTCTTTCCTTCTTTCTCTCTCTTTTTCTTTTCCCAATACAACTTGTTTTTGGCCACTCTGCACTGAGCAAAATGACTAGGAGGAAAACCTCACCTCAAAAGAAAGAATCAGAAACAGTCCTCTCTCCCACACAGTTACAAAATCTGGCTCACAATTCAATGTCAGAAAGCCAATTCAGAAGCACTATTATAAAGCTACTGGTGGCTCTAGAAAACAGCATAAAGGACTCAAGAGACTTCATGACTGCAGAATTTAGATCGAATCAGGCAGAAATTAAAAATCAATTGAATGAGATGCAATCCAAACTAGAAGTCCTAACGACGAGGGTTAACGAGGTGGAAGAACGAGTGAGTGACATAGAAGACAAGTTGATGGCAAAGAGGGAAACTGAGGGAAAAAGAGACAAACAATTAAAAGACCATGAAGATAGATTAAGGGAAATAAACGACAGCCTGAGGAAGAAAAACCTACATTTAATTGGGGTTCCCGAGGGCGCCAAAAGGGACAGAGGGCCAGAATATGTATTTGAACAAATCATAGCTGAAAACTTTCCTAATCTGGGAAGGGAAACAGGCATTCAGATCCAGGAAATAGAGATCCCCCCCTAAATTCAATAAAAACCGCTCAACACCTTGACATTTAATAGTGAACCTTGCAAATTCCAAAGATAAAGAGAAGATCCTTAAAGCAGCAAGAGACAAGAAATCCCTGACTTTTATGGGGAGGAGTATTAGGGTAACAGCAGACCTCTCCACAGAGACCTGGCAGGCCAGAAAGGGCTGGCAGGATATATTCAGGGTCCTAAATGAGAAGAACATGCAACCAAGAATACTTTATCCAGCAAGGCTCTCATTCAGAATGGAAGGAGAGATAAAGAGCTTCCAAGACAGGCAGGAACTGAAAGAATATGTGACCTCCAAACCAGCTCTGCAAGAAATTTTAAGGGGGACTCTTAAAATTCCCCTTTAAGAAGAAGTCCAGTGGAACAATCCACAAAAACAAGGACTGAATAGATATCATGATGACACTAAACTCATATCTTTCAATAGTAACTCTGAATGTGAACGGGCTTAATGACCCCATCAAAAGGCGCAGGGTTTCAGACTGGATAAAAAAGCAGGACCCATCTATTTGCTGTCTACAAGAGACTCATTTTAGACAGAAGGACACCTACAGCCTGAAAATAAAAGGTTGGAGAACCATTTACCATTCAAATGGTCCTCCAAAGAAAGCAGGGGTATCCATCCTTATATCAGATGAACTAAAATTTACCCCCAAGACTGTAGTGAGAGATGAAGAGGGACACTATATCATACTTAAAGGATCTATCCAACAAGAGGACTTAACAATTCTCAATATATATGCCCCGAATGTGAGAGCTGCCAAATATATCAATCAATTAATAACCAATGTGAAGAAGTACTTAGATAATAATACACTTATACTTGGTGACCTCAATCTAGTGCTTTCTATACTTAATAGGTTTTCTAAACACAACATCTCCAAAGAAACGAGAGCTTTAAATGATACACTGGACCAGATGGATTTCACAGATATCTACAGAACTTTACATCCAAACTCAACTGAATACACCTTTTTCTTAAGTGCACATGGAACTTTCTCCAGAATAGACCACATACTGGGTCACAAATCGGGTCTGAACCGATACCAAAAGATTGGGATCGTCCCCTGCATATTCTCAGACCATAATGCCTTGAAATTAGAACTAAATCACAACAAGAAGTTTGGAAGGACCCCAAACACGTGGAGGTTAAGGACCATCCTGCTAAAAGATGAAAGGGTTAACCAGGAAATTAAGGAAGAATTAAAAAGATTCATGGAAACAGGGATCCCTGGGTGGCGCAGCGGTTTGGCACCTGCCTTTGGCCTAGGGCGCGATCCTGGAGACCCAGGATCGATTCCCACGTCGGGCTCCCGGTGCATGGAGCCTGCTTCTCTCTGCCTGTGTCTCTGCCTCTCTTTCTCTTTCTGTGACTATCATAAATAAATAAAAATTAAAAAAAAGATTCATGGAAACTAATGAGAATGAAGATACAAGCATTCAAAATCTTTGGGATGCAGCAAAAGCAGTCCTGAGGGGGAAATACATCACAATACAAGCATCCATTAAAAAACTGGAAAGAACTCAAATACAAAAGCTAACCTTACACATAAAGGAGCTAGAGAAAAAAACAGCAAATAGATCCTACACCCAGCAGAAGAAGAGAGTTAATAAAGATTCGTGCAGAACTCAACGAAATCGAGACCAGAAGAACTGTGGAACAGATCAACAAAATCAGGAGTTGGTTCTTTGAAAGAATTAATAAGATAGATAAACCATTAGCTAGCCTTATTAAAAAGAAGAGAGAGAAGACTCAAAATAATAAAATCATGAATGAGAAAGGAGAGATCACTACCAACACCAAGGAAATACAAACAATTTTAAAAACATATTATGAACAGCTATACGCCAATAAATTAGGCAATCTGGAAGAAATAGACGCATTCCTGGAAAGCCACAAACTACCAAAACTGGAACAGGAAGAAATAGAAAACCTGAACAGGCCAATAACCAGGGAGGAAATTGAAGCAGTCATCAAAAACCTCCCAAGACACAAAAGTCCACCGCCAGATGGCTTCCCAGGGGAATTCTATCAAACGTTTAAAGAAGAAACCATACCTATTTTACTAAATCTGTTTGGAAAGATAGAAAGAGATGGAGTACTTCCAAATTCGTTCTATGAGGCCAGCATCACTTTAATTCCAAAACCAGACAAAGACCCCACCAAAAAGGAGAATTATAGACCAATATCCCTGATGAACATGGATACAAAAATTCTCAACAAGATACTAGCCAATAGGGTCCAGCAGTACATTAAGAAAATTATTCACCATGACCAAGTAGGATTTATCCCCGGGACACAAGGCTGGTTCAACACTCGTAAAACAATCAATGTGATTCATCATATCAGCAAGAGAAAAACCAAGCACCATAGGATCCTCTTATTAGATGCAGAGAAAGCATTTGACAAAATACAGCATCCATTCCTGATCGAAACTCTTCAGAGTGTAGGGATAGAGGGAACATTCCTCAACATCTTAAAAACCATCTACCAAAAGCCCACAGCAAATATCATTCTCAGTGGGGAAGCACTGGGGCCTTTCCCCTAAGATCAGGAACAAGACAGGGATGTCCACTCTCACCACTGCTATTCAACATAGTACTGGAAGTCCTAGCCTCAGCAATCAGACAACAAAAAGACATTAAAGGCATTCAAATTGGCAAAGAAGAAGTCAAACTCTCCCTCTTCGCCGATGACATGATACTCTACATAGAAAACCCAAAAGCCTCCACCCCAAGATTGCTAGAACTCATACAGCAATTTGGTAGCGTTGCAGGATACAAAATCAATGCCCAGAAATCAATGGCATTTCTATACACTAACAATGAGACTGAAGAAAGAGAAATTAAGGAGTCAATCCCATTTACAATTGCACCCAAAAGCATAAGATACCTAGGAATAAACCTAACGAAAGAGGTAAAGGATCTATACCCTAAAAACTATAGAACACTTCTGAAAGAAATGGAGGAAGACACAAAGAGATGGAAAAATATTCCATGCTCATGGATTGGCAGAATTAATATTGTGAAAATGTCAATGTTACCCAGGGCAGTTTACACATTTAATGCAATCCCTATCAAAATACCATGGACTTTCTGCAGAGAGTTAGAACAAATTATTTTAAGATTTGTGTGGAATCAGAAAAGACCCCAAATAGCCAGGGGAATTTTATTTTATTTTAATTTTTTAAAAATTTATTTATTATAGTCACACAGAAAGAGAGAGAGAGAGGCAGAGACATAGGCAGAGGGAGAAGCAGGCTCCATGCACTGGGAGCCCAACATGGGATTCGATCCCGGGTCTCCAGGATTGCGCCCTGGGCCAAAGGCAGGCGGTAAACTGCTGCGCCACCCAGGGATCCCAGCCAGGGGAATTTTAAAAAAGAAAACCATATCTGGGGGCATCACAATGCCAGATTTCAGGTTTTACTACAAAGCTGTGGTCATCAAGACAGTGTGGTACTGGCACAAAAACAGACACATAGATCAATGGAACAGAATAGAGAATCCAGAAGTGGACCCTCAACTTTATGGTCAACTAATATTTGACAAAGGAGGAATGACTATCCATTGGAAGAAAGACAGTCTCTTCAATAAATGGTGCTGGGAAAATTGGACATCCACATGCAGAAGAATAAAACTAGACCACTCTCTTGCACCATACACAAAGATAAACTCAAAATGGATGAAAGATCTAAATGTGAAACAAGATTCCATTAAAATCCTAGAGGAGAACACAGGCAACACCCTTTATGAACTTGGCCACAGTAACTTCTTGCAAGATACATCCACGAAGGAAAAGAAACAAAAGCAAAAGTGAACCATTGGGACTTCATCAAGATAAGAAGCTTCTGCACAGCAAAGGATACAGTCAATAAAACTAAAAGACAACCTACAGAATGGGAGAAGATATTTGCAAATGACATATCAGATAAAGGGCTAGTTTCCAAGATCTATAAAGAACTTATTAAACTCAACACCAAAAAAACAAACAATCCAATCATGATATGGGCAAAAGACATGAAGACAAATGTCACAGAGGAAGACATAGACATGGCCAACATGCACATGAGAAAATGCTCTGCATCACTTGCCATCAGGGAAATACAAATCAAAAACACAATGAGATACCACCTCACACCCGTGAGAATGGGGAAAATTAACAAGGCGGGAAACCACAAATGTTGGAGAGGATGCGGAGAAAAGGGAACCCTCTTACACTGTTGGTGGGAATGTGAACTGGTGCAACCACTCTGGAAAACTGTGTGGAGGTTCCTCAAAGAGTTAAAAATAGATCTGCCCTATGACCCAGCAATTGCACTGTTGGGGATTTACCCCAACGATACAGATGCAATGAAACGCCGGGACACCTGCACCCCGATGTTTATAGCAGCAATGTCCACAATAGCCAAACTGTGGAAGGAGCCTCGGTGTCCATTGAAAGATGAATGGATAAAGAAGATGTGGTCTATGTATACAATGGAATATTCCTCATCCATTAGAAACGACAAATACCCTCCATTTGCTTCAACGTGGATGGAACTGGAGGGTATTATGCTAAGTGAAGTAAGTCAATCGGAGAAGGACAAACATTATATGTTCTCATTTATTTGGGGAATATAAATAATAGTGAAAGGGAATATAAGGGAAGGGAGAAGAAATGTGTGGGAAACATCAGAAATGAAGACAGAACATGAACACTCCTAACTCTGGGAAACGAACTAGGGGTGGTGGAAGGGGAGGAGGGCGGGGGTGAATGGGTGACGGACACTGAGTGGGGCACTTGACGGGATGAGCACTGGGTTTTATTCTGTATGTTGGCAAATTGAACACCAATAAAAATAAATTTATAAAAAAATTTATTTTAGCTTCAAAATTGCTTAGTACTTTGTCTGGTACAGAATTCTAGGTTGGAAATAATTATTTTCCAGAACTTTACGGTAATATCCCATTGTTTTCTAGCTTTCAGTGCTGATCTATAGAAGTATTTTTTTTATTAAACATATTGGATATTTGGTGATCAAGTTACCTGATTTTTCTGTTACTTAGTTTCCTAATGCATTAGAATTTGAGGTAATAATAATAACTATCAATTAGCATGATTTAGGATAGTAACAACTAATTAGTGTGGCTTTACATATAGCATCTTAAGGAATTAAGATTCAATAAAATTCAATTTAAATCCAAAAAATTGCTGCATGTAAAGTGTTTAGAACAATGGCCTAGTGCACAGTTAACACTATATAAGTGTAACCTATTTTACTTTTTGAATTACTCTTCTACCTTGTTGTAGGCTGAATGATGTCCTTCAAAGATGTCCATGTCCTAATCCCAGGAATCTGTTAATACTCTACCTGACATAGCAAAAAAGGACTCTTGCAGATGTCATTAGGTTAAGGATCTTGAGATGGGGAGATTATTATTCATTATCTGGGTGGGCCCAGTGTAATCACAAGAGAAAGGTAAGAAGGTAAGAATCAGAGAGATATATTACAATGAAACAAGGAGAATAGAGGAGAGGAGAGGAGAGAGAGAAAGAGTGACAAAGATGTTAAGAATTGAAGATCCTGTGCTGCTGCTTTGAAGTTGATGGAAGGAGCCATGAGACAGTGATTGAGGGTAGGCACTGGAAGCTGGTAAAAACAAATAATAGATTCACCCCTAAAGCCTCCAACAGAAAGGTAGATTTTAGTTTTCTGACCTCTATAATTGTAAAAGAGTAAGCTAGTGTTGCTTTAACCCAGTAGGTTTCTGGTAATTTGTTATAACACTTTCAGGAAACGATTTCATTCCTGAATTGTATATCTCATCAGAATTCCTTTTAAAAACTAGGTAAACAAACCACTTATTTTTTCATTATTTTGCTATTGTTTATTAGAATGCTTTATATGAGGGAAGAGGGAATAATAGGTACAATGTTTCATTTGTTCATGTATTCTTTTTTTAAAAAGATTTTATTTATTTATTTATGATAGACACACACACACACACACACACACACACAGAGAGAGAGGCAGAGACACAGTCAGAGGGAGAAGCAGGCTCCATGCAGGGAGTCTGATGCGGGACTCGACTCCGGGACTCCAGGGTCATGCCCTGGGCGGAAGGCAGGCACTAAACCCCTGAGCCACCCAGGGATCCCTGTTCATGTATTCTTTCAATAAATATTTATTAGAAACTTTTTGTATGTGAGGAGCTATTATATTTTCTGAGGATGAGCAAGTATAAAAAATTCAGGCAAGTTGTTTGCCTTGATAAAGATTATATTCTTGTGAAAGGATAGAAAATAAAGTAATAGATTTGGTCAAATGGTAAGCGCTATGGAGAACATAACACAGTAAACGGGAAAGAGTATGTGAGTATAGGTTATTGTTAAGTTTTAACTTAGTAAGATAGTAAACCACTCTATCGAAGTTACATCTGAGCAGAGACCTGAGTGAAGGGAGGGAGCCATGTGGGCAGAGTGTTCCAGGAAGAAGCGAACTCACACTTGATGTATTTGAGAATGGCAAAGAGTGAAGTGATGGAAAAGGAGAGTAGTAGTTTAAAAAGATAAAGTTTAAAAAGTTATTTAGGGTTTTGTAGGACATTATGAAAACTCTATCTTTGTTTTTTAAAAAGAGAGACACAGAAAGAGGCAGAGACACAGGCAGAGGGAGAAGCAGGCTCCCTGTGGGGAGCCGGATGTGGTACTGGATCCCAGGACTCCAGGATCATGCCCTGAGCTGAAGGCAGATGCTCAACCACTAAGCCACCCAGGTGCCCCAAAAACTCTGGCTTTGACTTTGAGTGATGTGACAGGTTGTAGAATTGTAAGCAGATGAATGACATAATATTTTGTATATTTTGAAAGGCTCACTCTGGTTGCAGAGAGAAGAGGCAGTAGGGGTTCAAAGGTAGATGCAGGAATTCATGAGGCTATTACAATAGGCCAGGTTAAAGATAAGGATGGCCAAGACTATAGTGGTAGCAGATAAAATGGATGTAGTGAGATGTGATTGGATTATTAGTGTACTTCAGAAGCAGGGTCAAAAGGATTTGCTCATGGATTGGATGTAGGATGTGAGAAAAAGAGTGAAGTTAAGATAACTCTCAAGTTCTTTGTGGCATCTGTAATGGGAAGGTTGTAGTTGTTATTTTATGAGATTATGAAGACTGTAGGTTGAACAAGTTTAGTGGTAGAAATCTGTATTTTTGGTTTTGGATATGTTAAGTTAGAGGTGCCCTTCAGGGAAGTGATCCAGTCTAGAAATATAAATTTTGGAGTCATAAGCATATAAACATATTTAAAATGAAGAGGCTAGATGATATTACCTAAGGAATGAGCACAAAAAGAAAAGTTAAAAAAAGAAAAGTTTTAAGCACTAAACTCTAGGGTTTTCCAATATTAGTAGCAGAGAAATGAAGAATGGACAGCAAAGGAGACTAATGATAAGCAGCCAGTGGAGGAGGTGGAAAATAAAGAGGGAAAAGTAATGGTATTCTGGAAGCCAAATAAAGAAAATGTTTCAAGGAGTCAGTGCAATACTCATGTTGCTGAAAAGTTGTGTGCATTGTCCATCGGATTTGGATTTGGCAAAAGATTCAGCAAGGGTGAAGTTAAGTGATATTCTATATAAAATTATCAGTGGAGTGGTGGTGGTGTTCTCTCTCTCTCAAGAGAGAACAGAAGAAGAGAAATTTAGGATAGTGTGTTTAGACAACACTTTGAGGAGTTTTACTGTACAGGTGAGCAGAGAAATGAGGCTGTAGCTGACAAGAGATATGGAATTTAAAGAATGTTTTTACTGATGGGATATATTACACAATACTGATGAGGATGATTCAGTCAAGAGGGAGAAATGATGACACACAAGACAGAGGGTAGAATTTTTGCAGTTCTGTGCTTGAAGAAACATAGATGGCAACCAGTGCGGAAGTGGAAATGTAGGAGCAAGGATAGTTTATCCACAGTACTGAAAAGAAGGCATGATATATAGGCATGATGCTAGTTAGTGAATAGATATTGTAAACTGGTAGACATTTTCTTTGAATCCCCTGTCTTTTCTCAGTGAAACAGGAAGCAAGGTTACAAAGTGAGAGGGTGGGATGGAAAAAAGTATTGATGGTTTCAATAAAGAGAAAGTAGGACATAGTCTTCTAGGAGAGTCTGAGAATGGATCGAAAGGACATGTGGTTGGATTGTTGAGTACCATCAAGGACCTATTTGTGTTCAGACAGGCCAATTTGATTATATTTATTTTTTTGTCAAGCCACAATCACAGTATTTGTAAAAATGTGTAATGCACAGCAATCTAAATCTTACAAACAAAATGTTGAGGAAAAGAACATAAGCTTTGGGCATAAACCACATACTCAGAAATAGAAATAGCTTTTTAACCCAATTATTTAACCTCTCTAAGCTTCAGTTTACTGATTTGCAAAATGGGGATAAAAGTAGCAATTTAGAACATGTTTACATAAGGATTATGAGACTATACACATAAAGTAATTAAAATAATGTCTAGAGCATAAAAAACACTCAATAATAGTTTTAACATTATTGTTGTTTTTATTACTATTGTGACTAAGAAAATCCTATTCAGGTGAATTTTAAATTGTTTTTTATTTGACATCACAAGTAAAGACAGTAAAAGCAAAAACAAACAAGTGGGAATACATCAGATTGAAAAGTTTCTGTACTGCAAAGGGAATAATCAACAAAACCGAAAGGCAACCTATGGAATGGGAAAAGATATTAGCATATGACATACCTAATAAAGGGTTAAAATCCAAAATACATGGGCAGCCGGGGTGGCTCAGCGGTTTAGCACCGCCTTCAGTCCAGGGCCTGATCCTGGAGACCCTGGATGGAGTCCCACATCCGGCTCCCTGCATGGGGCCTGCTTCTCCCTCTGCCTGTGTCTCTGCCTCTCTCTCTCTCTCTCTCTCTCTCTCTCTCATGAATAAATAAATAAAATCTTTTTAAAAAGCCCAAAATACATAAAGAACTTATAAAACTCAACATGTATATGATGAGATGAGCACTGGGTGTTAGACTATATGTTGGCAAAGTGAATTTGAACAAAATTTTAAAAACACAACTCAATACCCCAAAATGAATAATCCAATTAAAAATGGGCAGAAGACATGAATAGACATTTTTCTAAATGTCTATTGGCTAATAGACACAGGAAAAGATGATCAACATCACTGATCATCAGAGAAATGCAAATCAAAACAAGATGAATTATCACCCCATGTGTCAAAATGGCTAAAATCAACAACACAGGAAACAACAAGTGTTGGCAAGGGCGTGGGAAAAAAAGGAATCCTTTTGCATTATTGGTGGGAATGCATATTGGTGCAGCCACTTTGGAAAGTAGTATGGAGTTTCCTCAAAAAGTTAATAATAATAAAACTAGTCTATGACCCAGTAATCATACTACTGGGTATTTACCCCCTTAAAACCAAAAACACTAATTTGGGCTAATGTTCAAAATACATAAAGAACTTGTAACACTTAATATCAAATAAACAAATAATCTAATTTAAAAATGGTCAAAGGACCTGAATAGACATTTTCCCAAAGATATACAAATAGCTAACAAGTACATGGAAAGGTAATTTTTTAAACCTTTTTTCACTTCTAAATAGATTTCATAATCAACCTATATAGTTGCACAAAATAAAACAAAAACCACTGCTAATATTTTTACTGTCTCATAGTTTTGCCTTTTCCAGAGTGTCATATGGTTGGAATCATACAGTACGAAACCTTCCCAGATTGGCCTCTTTCACTTAGTAATACACATTGAAGATTGCTCCATGCCTTTTCATGGCTTGATAGCTCATTTCTTTTTTTTTAAGTTTTAATTTTAATTCAAGTTAGTTAATATCTAGTTTTATATTAGTTTTAGGTATATAATATAGTGATTCAACACTTCTAGACATCACCCTGTGCTCATCATGACAAGTGCACTCCTTGCTCATTTCTTTTTAACACTGAATAAGATTCCATCTTCTGATTGTATCATAGTTTATCTATTCACCTACTAAGGGACATCTTGGTTGCTTACAGGTTTTGAAAATTATGAATAAAGTTGCTATAAACACCTGTGTGTAGCTTTTCATATGGTCATAAGTTTTCAACTGCTTTAGGTAAATGCCAAGGAGCATGATTGCTGGATCATAGAGTAAAATTAGATTTAGTTTCGTAAGAAGCCTCCAAACTGTCTTACCATTTTTTTTTTATTCCCAACGGCAATGAATGAAAATTCCTGTGCTCCACATCCTCACCAGCATTTCATGTGCCCAGGATTCTGGATTTTGGTACTCTAGTAATTTTTTACTGCAAGTCATGCACCATGTATAAAAGAACCACAAAGGCTCTTGAGGAGATTTTTTAAAAAAGATTTTACTTATTTATTTATGAGACACACACACAGAGGCAGAGGGAGAAGTAGGCTCAATGCAGGGAGCCCAACGTGGGACTTGATCCCGGGTTTCCAGGAAGTCCTGGGTCTCCATGATGAGGCCCTGGGCTGAAGGTGGCACTAAACCGCTGAGCCACCCGGGCTGCCCTTGATGAGATATTCTAAAGAGAGTTACACCTTTCCCCTTTTAGGCAGATAGGGTGAGGGGAATGCTTACCTCAGTCCAATTAGATATTGAACTGAGTGAGGGCTAGACTGCAGTTTTAGTAAATCTCAGTTTACTGGTTTGTTCTTCTTATCTAAAATATAAAACCTAAAAAAAATAAAAAAATAAAAAAAATAAAATATAAAACCTTGGTGGGTCTTTTTTTTTTTAAGTTGTTGAAAGACTGCAAAGGATCCACATCTGCCATTCACAGTTTACAGCCTCCCATGACTTCAAATTCTAGCACATTTGTTTCCTAAAAACTGGGTGGTTTCTGGAGATTTCACTTTACTTTTTAGAAGTATTTGACCTAGCTCCCTGTATTCTTGTGTAGTACCAGAAGTCAGCAAATGTCTGGTAGGGGAAATCTGCTGAGCATTTAAGTCTCATCAACTTTTCAATTTGTCAACTAGCCCTGTCAAACTGTTAAAGGCTTTGTTGGTTTTTCTTTCTCCCAGTAGAGGCTTTTTGCCTGGGTAAGCCTGATCCTCAACCTGTTCTTAGTGTTGGTACATTTTCCAGAGGAGAAAAACAGTTGGGGATTGTCATTCCACTTTGGGAAAGTTTTGCCTTCCTTGGAATGTTGATTTATTTAATCCTTATTGTTTCTGTCACTGGTACATTTAAAATTATTTTTGTCAATTATTTAGTTTTTTTCTAGTTATAGAAGGATTTGTTGGCTCTCATGACTTCTCAGAGGTATATCTGAATAAATATTTTTGATCTTATAACTGGAATCTTTTAACTGCTATGTTTCCTGCTCATTTATAGAAAATTGATTTTTGTGTATCATTTTTATATCCAGCAATTTTCCTAAAGTTCTATCTTAATGTAATAGTTTATCCATAGTTTCTTTTATTTTTTTTTAAAGATTTTATTTATTTATTCACAGACACAGAGAGAGAGAGGCAGAGACACAGGCAGAGGGAGAAGCAGGCTCCATGCAGGGAGCCCGATGTGGGAATCGATCCCAGGTCTTCAGGATCACAGCCCAGGCTGCAGGCGGCGCCAAACCGCTGCGCCACCGGGGCTGCCCCATAGTTTTTTTTTAGATTTTTCGATGTAATTCATATAATCTATGAATAATGATAATTTTATATTTCTTTTCCCATATTTATGTTTGAATTTCTTTTTTGGGAGGCAGGCTGGGTGGCTCAGCAGTTTAGTGCCGCCTTTGGCCCAGGGCGTGATCCTGGAGACCTGGGATCAAGTCCGGGATCCAGTCCTACATCGGGCTCCCTGCATGGAAGCTGCTTCTCCCTCTGCCTGTGTCTCTGTCTCTCTCTTTCTGTGTCTCTCATGAATAAATAAATAAAATATTTTTTAAAATTTTCTTTTTTTGTTCTTAATGAACTGAACTAAATAGGGCTTCCACTATAATGTTGAATAGTAGTGATGATGGCAGTCACCTTGTCATATTCTCAATGTCAAGGGAGTATTTTAATATATTACAGATAAGTGTGATGTTTTCAATAAGTATTTTTATAGATACATCCTACCATATTAAAGAAGCTCTTTTATATTCTTTGTTTTTTTGGAAAAGAATGATCATCAAATTTTATCAAAAGCTTTTTTTCTATGCCTTTTTGCATAATCAAAATATTCTTCTCCAAAATATTAACGTGGTGATTTACATTTTAAAATTTTTGACCAGAATAGCATTTCTGAGATAAACCCAACTAGGTCATGATATATTAGGCTGTTTATATATTGTTAAATATGATTTATGAACAATTTTTAGGATTTGTTCATTCATGACTATGAATAAGAAAAGACTTATAATGTTATTTGCCCATATAGTCCTTGTCAGGTTTTAGTGTCAAGGTTATGCTAGTGTCATAAAATTATTTTGGTACTGTTGTACCTTTGTTTACTCTATGGAAGAATTTTGTTAGATTATAATTATTTCTTTCTTAAATGATTGGTAGAAATTGCAGTAAAGCCAATTTGGCCTAGGGTTTCTCTGTAAGAAAATTTTAGTTTTTCACTTAATAGTTATAGTAATATTCAGATGATCCTTTTGTTTTTGTTTTCTAACAGTTTTATTATTATGTAATATGCATACAGGGGAAAATCCCCAATCTCAAATAAAGAAAAAGATGAATTTTGAAAAAAAGATACATTCATTTAAGCATTATCTAGATTGAGATAAAGAACATTCCATGATCCTAGAAAGTTCTCTGGGCCCCTTCTAGTCACTCTCCACTCCCTTAAGTTACCATTGTTCTGACTTCTCATTTATAGATTACTTTTGCCTGTTCCTGCTCTTTATAAAAATGGAACCATAGAGTATATACTCCTCTTTTATCTCACTTCTTTTGCTTAGCATCATGTTTTTGAGATCTGTGCATGCTGTATTTGTGAGTAGCTTGTTTATATATTCTATTGCTGTGGACTTTGTTTATCCTCCATTTTTTAGCTATTACAAATATAGCTGCTATGAGTTTTCTTGTACAAAGCTTTTTGTGAAAATATAATTTTCTTTCTATTGGTTATATAGCTATGAACAGTATTACCAGACTATAGGTATAGGTTTATGTTAAATTTTATGAGAAACTGCCAAAGAGATTTTTCAACCATTTTGTACCATTTTATACTTCCACCCTTAATGTATGAGAGTTCCATTTGTTTACATACTTAATACAGTGAATATAAGTTTATCTTTATCCATCCCAGTGAATTACAGGGATATCTCATTGTAGTGTAAATTTGGCTTTCTATAATGACTAATGATGCATCTATACTTATCAGCCACTGTTTATCTTTTTTTAAAGAATTTACTTATTGACTTGACAGAGAGATAGAGTCAGAGAGCACAAGCTGGGGGAATGGAAGATGGAGAGGGAGAAGCAGGGTCCCCACTGGGCAGGGAACCTGACATGGGACTCCATCCCAGGACCCCAGGATCATGACTTGAGCCAAAAGTAGATTCTTAACTGACTGAGCCACTCAGGTATCTTCAGGTATCTTAACTGACTGAGCCCCCTGTGTATCTTCATGTATCTTCTTTTTGCAGTATCTATAAACGTATTTTTCCAACTTTTTGTTATTTATAGGTCATTTTGAAACTCTAGTATAAATGTCAAAAATATTAAAAATAAATGTGACTATAATAACTTTCAATGGATACATAACATAAAAAGATGTAAATTATGACATAAAAATATAAAATGTGTTTGGGGGAGTAACAGGGTAGTTTTTGTATGCAACTGAAGTTAAGTTGTTATTAGCTCAAAATAGGCTATTGTAACCATAATATGCTTTTTAAAAAGAGTTTATGTATTCATGAGACACACAGACAGAGAGGGGCAGAGACTTAGGCAGAGGGAGAAGCAGCCTCCATGCAGGGAGCCCGATGTGGGGCTTGATCCCAGGACTTCGCGTTCACGCCCTGAGCTGAAGGCAGAGCTGAAGGCAGACGTTCAACCGCTGAGCCACCCAGGCATCCCACCATAATACGTTTTATGTAAGTCTGGTGATAACCACAAAGTGGAAGCCCATAGAAGTTATACAAAAGAAAAAGAGAAAGGAATGAAAGTGTACATAAATCATCAAATCATAAAGGAAGATAGTAAGAGATGAAGATGGGAACAAAATGCTATAAAATAGAAAACAACAGGATGATAATATTAAGTTCTTATATATCGATAGTTACTTTACACATAAATGGATTAAATATTCCAACCAAAAGACACAGAGTTGCTGAATAGAGTTAAAAAAAAAACCTGAAAAAACAAGACCTAACTCTATGATGCTTATCAGAGATTTATTTCAGTTTTAAAGACACTCATAGACTCAAAGTGAAGGAACGGATATCAGGTGTAGCTATAATCACATCAGATAAAGTAATCTTCAGTATCCCAATTTCAATATTGAATAGATAATCCTGACAAAAAATCAATAAGGAAAACAGTAGATTTGAAATACACTAGGCCAAATGAAGCTAATATATACAGAACATTCCATTCAATGGCAACAGAATACACATTCTTCTCAAGTGTACATTGTACTTCCTCTAGCACACATCATATGTTGTGCCACAAGCGAATCTTAACAAATTTCAGATAAGTGAAATCATATCAAATATTTTTTTTGACCACAATGGCATGAGACTAGAAATCAATAATAGCAAGAAAAGTGGAAAATTTACAAATGCATGGAAAATAACACAGTGCTAAAAAAATCAGTGGGTCAGAAAAGAAATCAAAATGTAAATCAGGGAACCCTGGGTGGCGCAGCGGGTTTAGCGCCTGCCTTTGGCCCAGGGCGCGATCCTGGAGACCCGGGATCGAATCCCACATCGGGCTCCCGGTGCATGGAGCCTGCTTCGTCCTCTGCCTATGTCTCTGCCTCTCTCTCTCTCTGTGACTATCATAAATAATAAATAAATAAAAAAATAAAGTTTAAAAAAAATGTAAATCAGAAAGTATCTAGAGACAAGTGAAAATGGAAACGCAGCATATGGAAACATATGGGATGCAGCAAAAGCATTCTAAGAGGGAAGTTTACGCTGATAAACACCTACAATAAGAAAAAGAGACCTTAAATAAACAACCTAATTTTATACCTCAAGGAACTAGAAAAAGAATAACAAATTAAACCCAAAGTTAGCATACAGAAAGATATAATAAAAATTAAAGCAGAAATAAATGGAATGGAGACCAGAAAGAAAATAGAAAAAAAAATCAAAACCAAGAGTTAGGGTTTGTTTTTTTTTTTTTTTTTTAGATTTTATTTATTTGAGAGAGAGAGAGAGAGAGAGAGAGGAGCAGGCATATGCATAAGGGGGTGAGGGGTAGAGGGGGAAGCAGACTCCCTGATGTGGGGCTTGATCCCAGGATCCTGAGATCATGAATTGAGACAAAGGCAGATGCTTAACTGACTGAGCCACCCAGGTGCCCCGAGAGTTAGTTTTTTAAAAAGATAAACAAAATTGACAGATCTACCTAGATTAACCAAGAAAAAAAGAGAGGAGTTAAACATAATTATAAATGAAAGAGGAAACATTATGACTGATACCACAAAATATAAAGAATCATAACACTACTATGAACAATTATATACAAATTGGATAACAGAAAAAAAAAGAAAAATTCCTAGAAATATATAATCTACTAAGACTGAATCATGAAGAAGTAGACAGTATGAACAGAACAGAGTGAGGATATTAAAGCAGTAATCAAAGATCTCCCAACAAAGAAAAACCCAGGAGAAACAGGTTCACTGGCAAATTGTGCCAAATATTTAAAGAAGAATGAAGGCTGATGCTTTTCAAATTCTTCCAAAAAACTGAAGAGAAGGACCACTACTGAACCGATTTATGAGGCCAGCAATACCATGATACCAGTGCCAGATAAGGACACTACAAGGAAATGAAACTGATGAATATAGATGCAAATATTACAACAAAACACTAACATACTAAATTCAGCAGCACATCAAAAAAAAAAAAAAACCATACACCATGATCAAACTGGATTTATCCCTAGGATGCAAGGATGGTTCAACGTACACAAATCAATAAATGCGATAACCATATTAATAGAATGAAGGATAAAAAAGCATATGATAATCTCAAAAAAATGCAGAAAAACCAGTTGAAATAATTCTATATCTTTTTATGATAAAAACTCTAAACAATTTGGGTATAGAAGGATTGTACCTCAACATATTAAAAGCCACATATGAGAAACCCACAGCTAACATGATACTCAATGGTAAAAGGCTGAAAGCTTTTCCTCTAAGATCAGCAATAAGACAAAAGATCCACTCTCACCACTCCTATTCAGCATAGTATTGGAAGTCCTACCCAGACCAACTAGGCAAGAAAAATCAAAAGCATCCAAATTATAAGGAAGAAGTTAAATTTTCTGTTTGTAGATGACATAATCTTATATTTAGAAAACCCTAAAGTTTCCACAAAAATTGTTAGAATTAATAAATAAATTCAGCAGAGTTGTAGAGTACAAAATTAACACACAAAAATGAATTGTATTTGTATATCTTAAAAGTGAATGATCTGAAAAATAATGTAGAAAACAATTCCATTCACAATATCATCAAAAAATAATATCCTTAGGAATAGATTTAATTAAGGCGGTGAAAGATCTGGACACTGAAAATGATAAGACATTGGTAAAAAAAAAAAAAAACTGAAGGAAATACAACTAAATGGAAAGAGATCCCAAGTATACAGATCAGAAGAATTAATATTGTTAAAATGCCCATACTACCCAAAGATATCTATAGATTTAATGCAATACCTATCAAAATTCCAATGGTATTTTCAATAGCAATTGAAAACAATACTAAAATTTGTATGGAACCACCAAAATCCCTAAATAGCTAAAGTGATTCTGAGAAAAAGTATCAAATCTGGAGGCATCATGCTTCCTAATGTCAAACTGTTTTAAAAAAGATATAGTAATCAAATCAATATGGTACTAAGAACAGATACATAGACCAATGAAACAGGATTGAGAGCCCAGATAAAAACCTACATATATATGGTCAACTAATACTTGCCAAAGCAGCCAAGAATACTCAATGGGGGGATCCCTGGGTGGCGCAGCGGTTTGGCGCCTGCCTTTGGCCCAGGGCGCGATCCTGGAGACCCGGGATCGAGTCCCACGTCGGGGTCCCGGTGCATGGAGCCTGCTTCTCCCTCTGCCTGTGTCTCTGCCTCTCTCTCTCTCTGTGACTATCATAAATAAATAAAAATTAAAAAAAATACTCAATGGGGGAAAGGATAGTCTCCTTAATAAATGGTGCTGGAAAACTGGATATTCACATGCAAAAGAATAAAATTGAGATGGATTAAATCTTAAATGTGAGACTGGGAACCATAAAACTTCTTGAAGAAAATATAGGGGAGGGCAGCCCTGGTGGTGCAGCGGTTTAGCGCCGCCTGCAGCCCAGGGCGTGATCCTGGAGACCCTGGATCGAGTCCCATGTCAGGCTCTCTGCATGGAGCCTGCTTCTCCCTCTGCCTCTCATTCTCTCTCTGTGTCTCTATTAATAAATAAATAAAATTAAAACAAATATATAGGGGAAAAAAGCTCCATGACATTGGGATTGACAATAACTTTTTGGATATTATACCAAAAGTGCAAGCCACAAGTTAACAAATGGGAATACATCAAACTAAAATGCTTCTGCATGGAAAAAGAAACAATAAACACAATGAACAATGAAAAGGCAACCTACATGGGGATCCCTGGGTGGCTCAGCGGTTTGGCGCCTGCCTTTGGCCCAGGGCGCGATCCTGGAGTCCCGGAATCGAGTCCCGCGTTGGGCTCCCGGCATAGAGCCTGCTTCTCTCTCTGCCTCTCTCTCTTTCTCTATCATAAAAAAAAAAAAAAAAAAAAAAAAAAAAAAAAAACTTAAAAAAAAATCTCCCTGGAGAAAACCTGGACATTAAAAAAAAAATGGCAACCTACAGAATGTGAGAACATATTTACAAGCCATGTATTTGATAAAGGGTTAATATCCAAAACGTAAAAAAATATCCAAAACATATTTTAATAACCTTCATAATATTCAATAGCAAAAACAAAAAAACAAATAAACAAATAATTCAGTTAAAAATGAGCAAAGGACCTGAATAGACATTTTCTCAAAGAAGATATACAAATGACTGACAGGTACATTAAAAGGCTCTCAACATAAAAAAAATTCTCAATCAAAACTACAATTCAAAAAAGATAAGAGGCAACAAGTGGAGGATGTGCAGAAAGTGCAACTGCTACGCACTGTTGATGAGAATTTAAGTGGTACAGCCATCATGGTAAGCAGTATGGAGATCCTTCAACAAATTAAAACTACCATATAATCCACAAATCTCACTTCTAGTTATATATCTGAAGGAAGTGGCATTAATACCTCCAAGAGAAGTCTGTATTCTCAAGTTCAGTGTGGCATTATTTACAATATCCAACACATGGAAACAATCTAAATGTCTATTGATGGATGAATGGATTTTAAAAATGTGGTATATATATGCAATTGAGGGGATCCCTGGGTGGCTCAGCAGTTAAGCATCTGCCTTTGGCTCAGGGCATGATCCTGGAATCCCGGGATCAAGTCTCACGTCGGGCTCCTTGCATGGAGCCTGCTTCTGTCTCTGCCTCTCTCTCCCTCTGTGCCTCTTATGAATAAATAAATAAAATCTTAAAAAAATATACATGCAATTGAATATTAGCCATAAAAAAGAAGGAAATCCTGACATTTTTGACAATATGGATGGATGTTGAGGTCATTTATACTCAGTGAAATAATCAAGCAGAGAAAGACAAATACTGTATGATTTCACTTATATGTGGAATCTAAAAAAGCTGAACCCATGGAAACTAAGAGTAGATTGGTGGTTGCTAGCGGTTGGGCAAAAAAGGAAGGAACACTCCCAAAGTAATTTTAGGAGGCCAGCATTAATTACCCTGATACCAAAACTGGAAAAGGATACCACAAGAAAAGTATAGACCAATATCCCTGGTAAATATAGATGCAAAAATTCTCAGCAATTATCAACAAATTAAATTCAACAATTAAAGAATCACATACCATGATCAAGTGGTATTTATCCCTGGGATACAGGATAGTTCAACATACAAAAATCAATAATTGTGATACACCACATTAATAGAATGAAAGACAAAAATCATGTGATCATCTCAATAGGTGCAGAAAACGTTCTTGTGAAAAGACAGCATCCTGTCATGATAAAAACTCAACAAATTGGTTATAGGAAAAATGTACCTCAACATAATAAAGATCATATATGACAAAACCACAACTAACATTATTTTCAAAAGTGAAAGGTTGAAAGCTTTTTCTCTAAGATTAGAAACAAGACAAGGGTGCCTACTCTCACCACTCTTATTCAACATAGTACTAGAAGTTTTTTTTTTTTTAAGATTTTATTTCTTTATTCATGAGAGACAGAGAGAAAGAGAGGCAGAGACACAGGCAGAGGGAGAAGCAGGCTCCATGCAGGGAGCCCGACGTGGGACTCGATCCCAGAACTCCAGGATCACGCCCCGGGCTGAAGGCAGATGCTCAACTACTGCGCCACCCAGGTGCCCCAGTAATAGAAGTTTTAGCTAAAGCAATCAGGCAAGACAAAGAAGTAAAAAGCATCCAAAAAGAAAGGTAGAAGCAAATTGTTATTTGCAGATGATATAATCTTATATATAGAAAATCACAAAGCAAAATCTGTTGGAACTAATTAACGAATTCATTAAAGTTGCAGGGTTTAAGATCCATATGAAATTAGTTGCTTTCTATACAGTAGCAATAAAATATCTGAAAAAGTAATAAAGAAAACTATTCCATTCACAAAAGCATCAAAAACAGTAAAACAAATTTCAATATTTGATTAAATCATTTATTTTACTAAATAAATTTATTTTTAATAAATAATAAATTTTTATTAAATAAATATTAGTGATATTTATTAAAATTCATTTTATTGTTTAAATAAATAAATTTAACCAAGGAAGTGAAATATCTGTACAGTGAAAACTATAAATTTTGATGAAAGATGTTAAAGAAAACACAAATAAGTGGAAAGATATTTTGTATTCATGGATTGAAAGAATTAATATTGTTAAAAAGTCCATGCTACCCAAAGCCATCCATATATACAGTGCAATCCCTATTAAAATTCCAATGACATTTTTCAGAAAAAAGAAAAACTATCATAAAATTAGTATGGAACTACAAAAGACCCCAAATAGCCAAAACAATCTTGAGAAAGAAGAACAAAGCCAGAGACATCACACTTTCATGTCACATTTTATGATTTCAAACTATACTACAAAGCTATAGCAATTAAAACATGATTTTTTTTCTTTATCTTCAATTTTTCGTAGTTTGAGAATGATATACCTAAGTGTAGTTTATTTTTGTTGGGGGCATTTTTCATGCATGGCGTTCTATGAGCTCCTGGAACAGTAGTTTGGGAGACATTCTCAGTCAATATTGTTTCAGATATTTCTTTTGTTCCTTTTTCTTCCGTATCTGGTATTCCTATTATGCATATGTCACAGATTTTGTAGTTGTCCCAAATCTTTGGATATTGTGTTCTATTTTTTTCAGTCTTTGTTCTTTTTGCTCTTCAGTTTTGGAGTTTTTATTGATATATGCCCTAGTGTAGAGATTCTTTCCTTAGTAGACTGTGTCCAGTCTACTAATAAGCCCATCAAAGCATTCTTCATTTCTATTACATTACTTTTGATCTTGCATTTCTTTTTTTTTTTTTTTGGCATTTCTTTTTGGTTCTTAGGATTTCTTTTTTTTTTAAGATTTTATTTATTTTATTTATTCATGAGCGACACATAGAGAGAGGCAGAGAAATAGGTAGAGAGAGAAGCAGGCTCCCTGTAGGCAGCCCTATGTGGGACTCCAGGATCACTCCCTGAGCCTAAGGTGGATACTCAGCCACCCAGGCATCCTTGGTTCTTTCTTAGGATTTCCATCTCTGTTTACATTGCCCATTTGTTCTTCATGCTGTTTTATCCATGAGAGCCCTTAGTGTATTTATCACAGTTGTTTTAAATTCTTAGTCCAATAATTCCAACATCCTTGTCATGCCTGTTTCTGATGCTTGTTCTGTTTCTTCAGATTGGGTTTTTTCACCTTTTGGCATGCCTCGTTATTTTTTCTTGGTAGTTGGGCATGATATACCACCTATAAGGAACTGCTCTATATAGGCCTTCACTAATGTGATGGTGAGATGTGGGGGGAAGTGTCCTATTGTCCTATGATTAGGTCTTAGTCTTTAGGAAGCCTCTGCCCTTGGGCTGTGAACTTCACATGTGCTTCTCAGTTCTTTTCTCTCAGGGGAGAATGAGTAGCCTGGGCTGGAATCAAACTAGTGCTGATTGGAGTTGGGTATTTCCTTTCCCCCAGTCACTCTCTGATAATACTCTAGCAGATTAGGCTGTGATTAACTAGGTTCTCCTGAGGGCGGGCCTTGTTAAGAACAGAGAGCTCAGGCATATTTCAAAATGGTTCCTTTTTCCCCTCCCACTGCCAGAAGCCCAAGGGATTTTTTTTCTCCGATATTTATCGTGAGAACCTGGTCAAGCTCTCCGAAGTAAATGTCACAATATTGTGAGGGCCCCCCTATTAATGAATTTCCCCTGGGATTTTTAACTCTCATACTTGCTCACACTGAACCTCCAAGAATTCATGAAATTGTAATTCAGATTTTCCTACCTTGGCATTGGGTTCTTTGCCAGTTTCAGTGAGGAAGTCTCTGTTGTGAGTCCCTAAATTAATTTCTATGTCTCTCCAGTCTTGGAGGCAGCAGTTTGCTCTGTGTCTTCACCTCTTTTATGGATCCAAGACTTGTGTTTTTTTTTTCAGTCTGTTCAGGGTTTACTTGTTAGAATGAAATGGTGATTTCCAAGTTCTTCACATGGGGAACTGGAATATATATATATTTTTTCTTAAATTTCAGCACTTTAGAGATAACTTTTTTCTAGTGAGAGGTCAACAATTGTATTGTTGTTCCTCAGTATGTTATTTTTTCTAGATTCTTTTAAGATTTTGTCTTTATATTTGATTTTGAGTAGTTTGACCAATTTTTTTTTCAAGATTTTATTTATTTATTCATGAGAGACACAGAGGGAGAAGCAGGCTCCTCGCAAGGAGCCTGACATGGGACGCAATTCCCAGACCTGGGATCATGACCTGAGCTGAAGGCAGACAGTCAACTGCTGAGCTCCCCAGGTGTCCCTAGTTTGACCCATTTATCTGGCTGTGGTATCCCGCTTAGTAGGGGGCTGACTTTCTTGAATATACTAATTAATGTTTCATTATATTTGGAAATATTTTAGGCATTATTTTTCAAACATTTTCCCTCTCTTATTCTTTGCCTTCTGAGACTCCAATTATATATGTTAGAGTTTGAAATTATCCAACAAATTACCTAGGCTCTGTTAATCTTTTTTTTAAATTTTTATTTATTTATGATCGTCACACAGAGAGAGAGAGGCAGAGACATAGGCAGAGGGAGAAGCAGGCTCCATGCACCGGGAGCCCGACGTGGGATTTGATTCCGGGTCTCCAGGATCGCGCCCTGGGCCAAAGGCAGGCGCTAAACCACTGTGCCACCCAGGGATCCCTGTTAATCTTTTTCAATCTTTTCTTTCTCTGTAGTTCAGATTGAATAATATTTATTAATATGTCTTCAAGTTAACTTATTCTTTCTTTTCTCATTTCCAGTCTGCTGGTGAGCCCACTCAGGTAATTTTATTTCAGATATTTTCATTTTCAGTTCTGGAATTTGCATCTGACCATTTTTAATTGTTTCTATATCTCTGATATGAGTTTCTATTTGCTCATTTGTTAAAATGTATTGTCCTTTATGTTCATTAGTGTAGTTATGATAGATGACTTAAAATTCTTTTCTGCTAATTCCAACATCTGGTCCACATGGAGCTGTTGTCCCCTGATTGCCTTTTCTCTTGAGTAAATATTTTCCAGTCTC
This sequence comes from Canis lupus baileyi, assembly GCF_048164855.1. Classification (NCBI taxonomy): domain Eukaryota; kingdom Metazoa; phylum Chordata; class Mammalia; order Carnivora; family Canidae; genus Canis; species Canis lupus. The sequence goes on from NC_132876.1 coordinate 3,384,940, forward strand.
TTTGTGTTCTTTTTCCTAGTAATTTTGGAGTATACCCTGAACTTTGTGAATCTCTACATTCTTTTCTCTAGAAAGTAATGCTCTTTTAACATTTTTTTTTAATTTTTAATTTTTTTTAGGAGTCTCATGCTCTAATGACTGAGCTAGCCAGGTGCTTTTTTTCCTTTTTTGTTTTTTTTTAAGTAGGCAGTTAACTGAACTGAAACTCTAAACTCTCCCTTGTGGTGGGCAGCAGTGAAAACTGTTTAATTCGTTCAGCTTTATTTAGACTCTTTGGAATCTGTCCCCACATGCATAATTTATGGTTCCAACAGAGATTTGGTTGGGCAGTTTATACAAAGAATTGGGGTCTCCCACTGTGGTGTTCTCTCCATTCTTGAATTTCTCTCATCGCATTCCAGCTTCAGTGGTTATCCTGAATTTTGTCTTCTTGTTCTTCAAGCCACTAGGACTGTGAGCAATTGTGTTAGGCAGCTGAATGGCACTGGCTTGTGAGAGCCAACTGTGTACATCTCTTCCCAACTCTGTGTTGCTGGAATTGGCCGTGGTGGGAATATTTACACTATGGAAATTGAGAAATGCTATGAATCAGGCTTTTATTTATTTTATTTTCCTGAAGAGCCAGTTGTTTAACATTTAACAGCTGCAACACTTACAGTTTTTCTAAGTTTTAGTTACTGTTTTGGCATGGGACCTGCCCACAGGCAAAAATTCCTTAAAAATGGAAATTCACTTTCTTATAATTGTCAATCTTTCATTGTTAACTCTTTCAATTTATGCCTGCTTATGATCAGTTTCCAAAGCATTCAGATTGTTGTTTTATTTTTGTCCAGAATTTATTGTTATCTGCAGCAGGATAGGCTTGATAGAAACTGCTTTATCACTACCAGTAGTGGTCTAGTAAAGTTTTTCTGTGGTTTGCAGTGAACTGAGAACGTTTATGAAAATGCTATTAATTTTACCCAGAGCTAAAATTGTATGATTTAAAAGAATAGCTTTTATTATGAGAATATCTTCATCTAGCTTATTTGAGTTAAAATATCTTTTCTTTATTTTTTTAGACTTTATTTATTTATTCATGAGAGACACAGAGAGAGGGGCAGAGGGAGAAGCAGGCTCCATGCAGGGAGCCTGATGTGGGATTTGATCCCTGGACTCCAGGATCACACCCTGGCCGAAAGCAGGCTCCAAACCACTGAGCCACTCAGGGATCCCTAAAGATTTTATTTATTCATGAGAGACACACACAGAAAGGCAGAGACATAGACAGAGGGAGAAGCAGGCTCCCCATGGGGTATCTGATATGGGACTCCATCCCAGGACCCCAGGATCACAACCTGAGCCGAAGGCAGATGCTCAACCACTGAGCCACCCAGGCGTCCCAATATCTTTTCTTTAAAAAGGATATAACAGATGGCTTATTTGTTAGTATCTTTATTTCACAAAAATAAAGTTTGCCACCATAGTGCGTTGAATAGCATTTCTCCCCAAATTCATGTACACTCAGAACCTAAGGATGTAATCTCATTTGGATGTGTGATCTTTGCAGAATTAAAGATCTCAAGATAAAATCATTCTGGACTTAGGATCGGCCCAAATCTAATGACTGGTGTCTTTATAACAAAACAGATGGGGAAATTTGGTCATACAGAGACACAGAGGAAAAGACAATTTGAAGATTGAGGCAGAGATTAGAGTGATTCTTCTACAAGCCAAGGAATGCCAGGAGCTACCAGAAGCTGGAATAAGCAAGGGACAATTCTCCTCTAGAGCGTTTGGGGGAAGTGTGGCCCTGCCAGCCAGCACTTTGATATTAGACTTTAGGTGGCCTCCAAAACTGTGAGACAATAAATTGTTGTTGTTTTAAGCCATCAAATTTATTGTAAGTTGTTATGGCAGACCTAGGAAATAACACAGCAGCCTTATGTCAGTTCATACATTTCTTTTTGCCATTTTGCTAATCCATTAAATCCAACAGACATTTATGTAAACAAATATGCTTGCTTTATGTAAAACTTACCTGTTGCTTTGGTGGAGAAAAATACTATGGGACCAGCAGACTGAGTGCTGGTTTTGATTTTATCACTAATTCACTATAAGATTGTGTGAGCTATATCAATTTCTCTTTTCTGCAGGTCAATTCTCTTCTGCAGGTCAATTTCTCTTCTGCATAATGAAATGGTTATCTCTCTGGGTCCTTTTAGCTCAGTGACTCTGAGCCTATGGATCCCTAACTCTCTGTATAATCAGTATAGGGGTATATGCTTTAGAAGAAGTGTGTTAGTTGAAGTGAACACATGTTTCTCACTGGACAAGAGTAGAGTATTGGGAATTCGGGGTAGGGGATAAAAATAGCCCACTGTGGGATAAATTTTAAATGCTTACCATGTCTGAGTCACTGTAGGTACATTGAGACCAGTATTTTTATGCTAAACATTGTATGTAGGCTAGGAGTAGCTCTTAAAACATATGCTTATATTCGTATTGCCCTTAAAACATTCAAAATGGAATGTCATGTCGTGATTTGGGATCCCATTTGAGGACCCATCTTTGGAGAAATCTTGAAATTTGGTAGTATTTTTTTCACTATCAACAAATGAATTTCTTCATCACCTGGGATTTTTTTTTTCCTGTTTTAGAGCCTAGATTCTTAGGTATCAAAGAGTCTTTCAAGATCATCTACATCTCACCATTCGTTTTGCCATTGAAGATATACGTTGAGAGCCAGATTAAAGAAGTAACTTGTCAAGGTACAGTGGAGCAATTTTTAGAGGCAGGATTCAAACCTAAGTTCCTTTATTTTATTCTTAGCCTAGGTCTCTTTACCCTCTGCTACAATTCTTCTATTTTAAAGAATCTCCTTCTCTTCTCCGTCCCATTCCCCCATGTGCAAATGCACATGAGGCTCACACACTTACCTATACCTATATTCCCTTCTGAGGTTCTTGAAAGGAAAGCATTGTGGTTCTGCAGCCTGTCTGTTTTGCCTAGAGGGAAGCTCCAATTGACAGTTCTGAATTGGTTTCACACCTACTTGGTGGGGGGTGGAGGTGGCAGTTAGGTCGTTAGGGAATCGATGTGGCTGAACCCTTTCTTCTTAGTGGAGAGGGAATGACAACCTCTTTGATGTAATTTTTTTTTTTAGCTCATTACTGTTCGTAGAGATGGAATGTGAACAGACAGGATTGTGAAACCTTTATTTGGAGCCTGAGCTAAGAAGACACACCCATAGGGATATAAGGGAGACAGACCGCTTGTTTTCTGTCTTGGAGCAGCTAGCAAGCATTACACATCAGCATGGTAATCCATACTTCCTTTATCCTCCTATTCACTGCTCTTACCCTTTTGCTCTCTTTCTCTTTCCCTTGCTTCCTCTGCTCCTCCCCTTCCCTCTGAGCTTCTCTCTATTTCTCTGCTGGAAACCTTAAATAATAAAATACTACTTTAGTCTTTCCTAAAAGCACCACAGATCCAAAGCCTTGCAGCACTGTATTCCGGAGCCCTAGCACAGCCGCGTGCTCAGCACCAGGGAATGGTGAATCTAAAGCCAGCAAGGGGGAGGGGAGGAGGGAAGAGAGAAGAGATAGGGAGAGGCGGGAGAAAGAGAGAGAGAGGGAGAGGGGGAGGAGAGAGAGGGAGAGGGAGAGCGTGAGCGCGCGCAAGCTAGCGAGCAAAGCAGAGAGACGAGAGGGACCAGGAGAGAGACCCAGAGAAAGAGAAGAGGAAGCCGAGCTCTGTGAGGACTCAATCTCCAACTTGTTTCAATACATTCATCCTTCTCTTCTCTCCGCTTCGGGGAAGTGACTGTGGCGCTTGGTAAGGAGCATAGCTGGCCCTCCTTCCCCCTCCCCCAAGCCCAGGTCTCCTTTAGCGATAGCATCTCTCCCCCGTACTGAGAGTCTCCTTGGGTTGGCCGGGGAGGCGAGACACGCTCTGCAGCTGTGATGCTATCCTGGGTTCCCCTGTGGGGCTGGTGGGAGCCCAGAGTTGGCATCTGGGCAGGGAGGAACTGGGGTAAAACCTGATTTGGGGAGGGGGGTTGTGATGTGGTGTATGCGTGATTTGCTTCATTGTCAGTGAATTGTTTTGTTCCTTTTTGGAAACAGGTCAGCCTTGACCTTGCAAATTGCTTGGGGGGCCCGGCAGCTGCTGCAGAAAGCCACCCAGTGTCCCCTAGCCAGAGCAGACAGCACAGTCATGACCCCCCAGACAGCCCTAGGCACGGGGATGGGGTAATGGCTGGAGCTTCCTTCCTCCTTTAACTCTTTCTCTGCAGCTGTTTCTCATTGCTGGAATTGAGAAAGAGGGAGAACACCATGCAGCCCTTCCCCTCCTCTCCCTGTTACCTTTCCCAGATGCAACTGAGTAGAAAGTTGTAAATAACTGCTTCCTTTGAAAGCAGCTTGAGACCTCCCCCCTTCCTTTAAGGGGTTCATTGTGGGGTTGGGCCTGAGTTCCTTTACAAACTTGGGAGGCTTCTCTTGCTTCCCCGTGGGAAGCCCCATTGCCTGCGCACTCCCCATCCTAGGTAGTTGAACAGATAGGCTAGACCAGGGATTCAGATACCCTACCCCATCCCACTGGCAGGTTTGGTATTAAGTCCAGCTATGTCCTTGAGAAGGAAGAAACACCTGATGGTTTGTCTGGAATTGGCCTCGCAGTTTGCTGGTCCTCTAATTGTGGCCGAGGGTGGCATAGGCAGGAGGACTGGGGGAGGGGTGGCTTTTGGATTTAGAGCAGGGTGAGGAGCCAGCATTCCTGGTGCGAATTGTATGGTTTATCGAGGATCAGCTGGTTCTGGATGTCTGGAGGATTGGCTGAAGCTGTTGTAGTAAGCCCCTCTGAACTGGTAGGAGAAGGGATCTGGATGCTTGATGGAGCTTTCTGAGTTAGCAACACTGCCATGCTTATGGCAGTAATTATTACATCAATACTAATCGCTAACATTGTTGAGTGCCCAGTATGTTTTGGATCTCAGGCTGAGGGTTTAATGTGTATTCTTACACCAACACTATGAAGCAGATACTATTATTATCCTTGGTTTACTGATGAGGAAACTGAAGCACAGAGAGGTTAAGTAACTTGTCTAAGGTTACAGAGTAATTAAATGTCCCAGTTAGGAGTTAAAACACAAGCACCCTGGGCCTAGAATGCATAGTCTTGACGTTAAGCACTACTGCTTCCTTGGGGAAAATTTTGCACCTCTGTTGGTTAAGCAAGTGTAGGTGTAGTAGGAAGGGTACTGCTTGGCAAAAGAATTTTTTTTGGAAAGTAGTAGCCTAGCCTTTGTGTAAGGTAATAGGAACTTAGAGTGGGGGGGCCTAGAGGCTGGCCTAGTGGCTGGCCCAAGCTTCACCTGGGTTTCCTGGAGTTGCCGCCCAAAAGGCTTCCTTGGCCAGCCTTCTTTCCTTGGAAAGGCTACCTGGAAAGACTTCACTTTTTCAGTCGTCTATCTCATATCCACAAAGGCTGCCTTTTCTCAGGACCAGATCTTTCTCTTATTTTCTGAGGGCTTAGAGTCACCTTGTCCTGAAAATTTTAGAATATTAAAAACTTGGAACTGGAAGGTCATTAGGCTTTACTTCTCCACCCAGTTCTTCAATTTGTCCTAAGCATTCAATTCATTGACTGATTTCTATTTGATCTCCCTGCAGTGACAGGGAGCTCATTAGATGGCTCTTTTTATCTTTGACCAATTCTGGTTGCCAGAAAGTAATCCCCATTATAAGCCAAGGTCTGTCTTCCTGTAACTTGTATTCATTGGTTCTTTGGGACTAGCTGCAACAAATTTGCTTCTTCTTAATAATAGCTCTTCAGATAGTTGAAGACAGCAGTCATACTTCTGCCCTCAAAGCCTCAGATATGACAAGATCACAAGTAAAGGATCATCGCTTGCCTCATTTTGGAAGCTAGACTTTTATTAATATGGCGCAGTATCCCATTCTCTTGTTTGTCAGTCACAAACTGAGCATACTGAGCTTTCTTAAGCAGTCTTAATGGTGTATGTTGTCTTCCTTGGAAAAGCTTGCTTTTTGGTATCAGGTGGACTCGTGGGAACAAAGAAGCTCTCTTTTTTCCCCTAAAGACCAGAATCAGTTAGTGTTAGTCCTTCTGAAGCTCCAGAATGTCCATTATAGCAGCCAGAGAATAGGCATGTGGGAAGATTTGAGCAACAGGGATTAAGGGCAATTAGCATAAAGGAGACACTTGAAATAGTGGTGATTCAAGGTTCACACAGTATATGGAAGGTAGAAGAATATATTCTTGAGTCAGAAAGTATCTCAGAAACAGTGACATCACCGAGGGGATGGTGCAGAATGAGACTGGGTGGAGTAGGAGTGAACACCCAGTGTGTTAGAGTGGAGGACTGAGCTGGGAGTTAGGGAATTTGAGTTCTATTCCTAGCTCTGCTAATTTGCCAGTTTCCTTGGACACCTGAGTCCTTCTCCATGGACCTCAGTTTTACATCTAAAAATGATAAGGTGGATTGTATCACCAAGGGACTTTTCAGATCCATGATTCTCCATCTGAAGTAAATTATAAAATCTCAGGGTTCTTAGGGATTCCAAAATCATCTAGGGGAGTGCTTCTCAAACTTTAATATGCAAAAGAATCTCTTGGTGATCTTGTTAAAATGCTAATTCTGATTGATAGGGTCTGGGGGTATAATCTGAGATTTTTCCATTTTAACTAATTACCAGGTAATCCTGAATCTGCTGTTCCAGTGCTTTTCAAACTACCTTGTTCAAAGACCAGTTTTTAAAAATCTTTCAATCCATCATAGACTGTTAGTTCAATAAAATACATTATGAATTATTAGAAAATGAAAGAGAAGGCAAAATATAAGCCCACATTTTTATTACTAGATTCAATAGACATAAAAATAATTTTTAGGAACGCTTGGGTGGCTCAGTGGTTGAGTGGCTGTCTTTGGCTCAGGTCCTTATCCTGGGGTCCTGGGATCGAGTCCCACATTGGGTTCCCCATACGGAGCCTGCTTCTCTCTCTGCCTATGTCTCTGCCTCTCTTTGTGTGTCTCTTATGAATAAATAACTAAAATACTTAAATATTTTTTAAATTGCTATAATATTTTATAAGTGCTTATTCTCAATTTCTGCACCTAGGTCATTACTGCCTGGCAATAATAGTTTGCAGACAGGCATTGATCTGTAGACCACACTTTGAATGGCAATGCACTAGGCTGCCACTAATTTAAGAGGCCCACTTATAATTTCAAAGTCATTTTTGCTAAATGATTTTTCACCATCAGGTTAAATGTCTCCTTTGACAGAGAACTTAATATTCTTACAAAGTAGCATCACTTGTTGTGACTGTCATAAACATTTTTTTTTAGATTTTATAAATGCCCCTCTTAGATATATATTACAAGTAAATTGTCACTCCAATTTATTGTACTAACAGCCACTATCCTAGTGTGTGGTGTAGAGTAGATGTTTAATAAATGTTCATTAAGTGAATGAACAAGTTACTTGGTGTTGGTTATGCCTTTTGAAGCCATACATTCCTTAAAGAAAGGTAATTTTGGTTTCCTTCTAGTATTTGGGAGGCAGTATTTATTCTATTTTATAAATCTCTAATGATAGATATAAGGCCAGTTTACCTGGCATCCCTATTTTATTTTATTTTATTTTATTTAGATTTTATTTATTCATGAGAGAGACACACAGAGGCAGAGACACACAGGCAGAGAGAGAAGCAGGCTCCTCACAGGGAGCCTGATGCGGAACTCGATCCCGGGACTCCAGGATCACGCCCTGAGCCAATGTCAGGCGCTAAATGGCTGAGCCACCCAGGGATCTCCCCAATTTTATTTTAAATGAATTATAGCAAGCCAGGCAAAGATTTTATACACCCTAAGTCCCAAATCTTTACCTTTAAATTGGTTGTTCATCAATTTAGTGGTTCAACAGCTATTTATTCAGTGATGTGATTAAGCACCATGCAGATGATACAAGGGTGAGCAAAACAGATATGGCCTTTGCTTGCTTGGAACTTATAGTTTGATGGGGAAGAGGCCATAAATCAGATACTCACACAACTGTTATTTCAGTCAGTAATAAATGCTATGAAAGAAAAATATGAGGTTGGGGCTATAAAAGTATATAACAGAAAAAAAACTGATCTAGTGTGGGGTTTAAGAAAACCTTCCAAAAAAAAGAAAACCTTCCTTGAGGAACTGATCTTAAGGTTGAGTAGAGACATGGGGGCGGGTGGGATGAGGTTATGGTGGGGTGGAGCAGTTTTGTAGATTAAGAGAAGAGCATGCATGAGGGCCTTGAGATGCACAGTGAATTTAAGAAATCAACAAAAGCTGGTGTGGCTGAAGTGGGACATTTTAGGGATTTTGATGTTTATTCCAGAAACACAGGGACTGATTAAAGGCTTTTTAAGCAGGATGACTGATATCGCCTAAACTGAATCCATTCAGTATAAGGTTACTAAGTGCTATGAACCAAAGGCAATGTGGGAGATACAGGCTGATTTAGGAATAGCTTCTGCCCTCTGAGATGACAGAGTCAAGTAAGAGAGCGAAGAAATATATAAACAACTATAATTCTAGGAGAATGAAATCCACACACATAAAAGAAGGGCATGCAAGGAGATCAAAGACAGCTTCCCAGAAGTGCTGTTTGAAGTGGGCTTCAAAGATTAGGCAAACTTTGGAGACACAGTTTGCTGTTCTAGGAAGAGGCCAGAAAAGCAGAGGACATGGATTAGGAACAGTGAGGAGCTTAGTTATGTTAGAGTAAAATGTATGGTAAAAGTATGTAAGGAATATTCGGCTTGGCTGTAAAATAATGTTAAATGCTAGCTTGGAGAATTAGAACTTCTATATGCAGTAGAGAAGCAATTCCCTTATTTTATGGGTGATCCTGACTGATCCTGAGACGGGGAGTCACTTGATTTGACTGAGGTCACACAGGCCAGCTAAAGGTACTGGGTACAGTTGAAAGAAATGTGGAATTGGAGCTCTCAAAATAAGTCAGCTGGAGAGTGATTTGGGAGTCATTGATATAGACACAGTACTTGAAGTAGAAAGAATGGATCCAAAGATCTCTTCTTTGAGGAATGCTTATGCTTTAGGATATGAGAAAACAAAGATGAGCTTGTGTGAAGGCTACAGAGGAGAGGACAGGCGTGTGGAAGGAGCATTTGAGAATACAGCATGATGAAAGAGCCAGTAGAGGAGAGGTCTCATCTATTAGTTGGACAAATATTTCTTGAATACCTATCATTTACTAACATGGAGAATGTAATGGTGAGCAAAATAAACATGGTTTTTGCTGTTTGGGCTCACGAATTAGATACTGAGATAGACCTTATTCTACAAACTATTGAATTATGTGCTTGTACATTGTGATTAGTGTAGAGAGGAAAATATACTGCTCTAAGAAGGAAGGCTGGGTTACCATTATTAGACTTTTCAGCAAAACTGTGTACTGACAACACCCAGTTTCTAATAGTCCTCCCCGTTATGATGCTCACAGTGCTTACTAAAAGACTGGATGATCATATCCATTTTGCTGTTGTTTGGCAGATGATAGTGCTGTAAGGAAAGGTAAGATTCCCTCTAGTCTCATGTCCTCAAGAACACAGGCTTACTTGAAACCAGGTTATATGTCGTGCTGCTTAACTGAAATTCTCAATGAGTCAGCACTCTTTCCAGATGTTCACTCTTCCCATTCAACAAGTGAGAGAAAGACACACTTGATAAGACAAAAATATGAAGAGTTGGATATTAAAAAACTCTCTGAAGATGAGATTTCAGATAGCCTAGTCTAGATTCTAGTCTTAGTTTGGATGCTTAGTTTCTTGTGACAATCACTTGTTTGAGCCTGTTTCCATAACTGTAAAATGAAGAAAATTGGACTAAACCACACTGAAAGATTGTATAGTTTATGCTCTATTCTTTACTACATTCTGATGGTCCAGTGCTGGTAGTTCAGGCTCAGTCACTTATTTGAGCAACACTCAGGATTTTATATGGAATTCTGAAGGTTGCTAATTTTGTTGGAAGTATTCATAGGGCTTAGAAGAGATCACAGGAATGCCCTTTCCTGTTCTATTCCTGAGATGGCTGAAATCATCACTGTTCTGAAAGCTAAGAAAAGAACTGACTGTGTTTTAAAATCTGTAGTAACTGAGTACTGGGTGATATTTTCACCACTGCTGATTATAATATGAACTAAGGGCACTGTAAAGAAAATGGTACAGGATACTGTGGAACAGAGGCAAGGTGATTATCTCATATGCTGAAATGTAGTGGTCCAGACAGTCTCTTCCTATGTGAAACATAGATGTGGTAAAGGGAAATACTGGTTGGTAATAGAAAAACATTTTTTATACTTAAAACATGATTTTAAAGGTATTGATGTTTGTACACAATGTCTCCTCACTATACACAGAAAGAAGAATAAAAATCTCCAGGATGTATATTTTGAAGGGTATTCTTTTCTGTTTAAAAATGATTTCTTAAAAGGAATCAAGTATTACATAGATTTTTGGAAGGGAAGGGGAGGTGGATGGGGGTGGAATTATGTAAGTGATCATAGCATAAAATAACTTTTTAAAATAGTACAAGAGGAGCTCAGAAATAGCAGGGTCCTTACCAATCATATAAAGGCAGTCTTATCAACTGATACATATGGTCATTTATTTTCAGTATGAATAGCTCTGGGAAAGGTTGCTTAACACCACCTGATAACTGTGATTGTTAGCAAGTTCTTTATACTGATCTGACATCTGTCTTCTGAATCTAACCCATTGGTTGCTCCTTGGAGCAACAGGAATGCTGACTAATTTCCATTTCCTTGCCCTGTAATTAGCCATTCAAAAGTTTAAAGAGAGTTTGTTCTTTTCATCTTTTCTTCAGTCCATATATTCCCAATTCTTGAGCTCATATGACATATATTTTGAGTATCTTCTATAGGAGATACTTAAGTTTTTAATATCACTCTTAATATAAAATATCCAAAGCTGGACCCAGTGTCCTTGACATGGCTGATTAGCACCACCATTTAAAAAACTTTGTACATTTATTAATCTTCCTTGAGACTGTAATATCTACTTCTAATTCTTTCTACTTATAAAATGAAACAACCTCATAATGGAAAATTTTTAAAATGGAGAGAAAACACAAATCACCTCTAAATGCCTTGTCCAAAGACAACTTGCTCTGCTTCCTCCCAGGTGTGTTTCCATGTTTACATAATTGGGATCATACCTTACATGTATTATTTCGTATCTGGCTTCTCCATTGGTATTACACTGTAAGCATTTCATCATATCATTCACCAGCCTTCAGACAGTTTTTAATGGCTTCATAATTTTCATTTGTACAGTTGTACCTACATTATTCAACAGATCCTTTATCAGTCATTTAAATTACTTTTAATCATAAGTTATCATGAATAACCCTGCAATGTATACCTTTATGCACAAAACTTTGCTTCTTTGAACCTCACCTGTTTTAGGCCTTTAATTCAAATGTTACCTCCATAAGGTCTCCTATAACAATATCCATAAAAATGTAAGCCCTACACCTCCAACACTCACTCTTCTCTTTTCCTACTTTATCTTTTTCTCCCTGATCTGTATCATAACCTAATAGTTCAGATAGTTTACTAATTTATTGTCTGGATCTTTGTATTAAATTGCAAGCCCCTTAAGCACAGAGATTTTTCTTTATTTTGCATTCACTATTGTACCTTCCAGTACCTAGAGCAATTTATTGATACATTATAGATCCTTACTAGATATTTGTTGAATAAATGATTTTCTTAAGATGGGTTTTTATAAGAGGCATTATTGTACCAAAGAATTAAATTTTTAAAGGCTCTTGATATATGTGTGAAGTTGTCTCACTGTATAAGACAGACCATTGCTCATACACCTATACTAATACTGGGTGTTTGTTCTTTTAAAATCTGCAAATATAATAGAGGCAAAATGATATCTTACTGGTTTAATATGTTTTTTTATTAAACTGAGTATGAAGACTATCTTGTGTTTCTTGGTCACTTTTGTTCCCTCCCCATGAACATATATTCATGACATGTATACATTTTTCTATTGAGAACTTACATGTCATTCATTTGTATGGACAGTGTATAGATTTAATAGACATTAGACCTTTCTTTGGTATATGTGGAAAATATTTCCCAGGTTTGTGTTTTAAATGAAATTTTATGCACAAATTAACATTTATGTAATTACATATATCTTTCCATTCGTATTTTTTAAGGTTTTATTTATTCATTTATGAGAGACACAGAGAGAGGCAGAGACACAGGCAGAGAGAGAAGCAGGCTCCATGCAGGAAGCCGGATGCGGGACTTGATCCCGGGACTCCAGGGTCATGCCCTGGGCTGAAGGCAGGCGCTAAACCACTGAGCCACCCAGGGATCCCCTCATTTGTGTTTTTTTCTGAATTCATGTGTAAGTTTTTCCCCACCCAAGTTAGATAAGTGCTTAAATGGATTTTTTTCATTTTTATTGCTTACATTTAATTGTTTAATCCTTTTGGAATTTATTTTGGTGTGTGATACGACATAATTTTCTAAATTGTTTTCCCTTTCAATGTTTTCACAGTAACAAATACTGAATAATTAATCCTTTTCCACTGTTCTGTGATGCCACATTTAATATATATAAATTGTTATATATATAGTGGATTCTCTTTGGGATTTATTTAATTTCCATATTTTGTAGCCTGACTCTTTCTGTCCTAGTTACAAAGTTTAAATATTTTGTAGCTTTAAAATAATTTTTATTACCTCAGCTCTTCTACTTACCAGCTGGGTGGAATCTGACCCTCTATATATCTATCTCTATAGAGTGTATAATAGTAAGATTTATGTTATGCTTTTAATTTTGTGAAAGGGATCTTTCATTATTTCTGCTAATTTATTATGGCTGGTATACAGGAAATTTGCTATTTATAATTTTAATTTCTATTTCTTCATTTTGCTCAAATTTATTATTATAAATTTATCATTTATACATTTATTTTATGTTTCTTTTTTAAAGTTTTGAATACTCTGAAGTATTTAGAAACTCAGAGAAGCATCTAAAACAATGAGCAGATTACTACATATATTTGCCTGTATGTTGATCGGGACATTGGCTTGTAAGTTCTCTTTTTTAGTGGTGTCTTTACCTGATTTTGGTGTCAGGGTAATGTTACCCTCATGGAATAATTTGCAAGTTTTCTTTCCTTTCCTATATTTTGCAGTAGTTTAAGAATAGGTATTAAATCTTCTTTAAATAGTTGATAGAATCTGCCTGTGAAGCCATCTGGTCCTGGACTTTTGTTTGTTGGGAGTTTTTTGATTATCAACTTAATTTCTTTGCTGGTTAATGTTCTGTTCAATTTTTCTATTTCTTCCCTTTTAAGTTTTGGTAGTTTATGTTACTAGGAATTTAACCATTTCTTTTAGGTTGTCCAATTTGTTGGCATATAGTTTTTCATAATATTCTCTTATGACTGTTTATTTCTGTGGTGGTGTTTATTATTTCTTCTCTGTCATTTGTGATTTTGTTTGAGTCCTTTCACTTTTTTTCTTGATAATTCTGGCTAGAGGTTTATCAGTTTTGTTGATTTTCTTGAAAGAACCAACTTCTTGTTTCTTGATCTCTTCTATTTTTTTATTTTATTTTTCAGTATCCATTCATTTATTTCTGCTCCAATCTTTATCATTTCCTTCCTGCTGCTGGCTTTGGATTTTGTTCTTTTTCTTACTCATTTAGGTATAAGGTTAGGTTGTTTGAGATTTTTCTGGCTTCTTGAGGTAGGTCTGTATTGCTATAAACTTCCCTCTTAGAACTGCTTTTGTTGCATCTCAGAAGTTTTGGACCACTGTGTTTTCATTTACATTTGTTTCCATGTATTTTTATTTCTTCTTTGATTTCCTGGTTGACTCATTCATTGTTTAGTAGCATGTCATTTAACCTCCATGTATCTGTGGTCTTTCCAGATTTTTTTCTTGTGGTTGACTTCTAGTTACATAGCATTGTGGTCAGAAAAGATTCATGGTATGAATTCGAACTTCTTGAATTTGTTGTGGTTTGTTTTGTGGGCTAGTATGCGATCTATTCTGGAGCATGTTCCACGTGTACTTGAAAAGGATGTGTATTCTGCTGTTTTACGATAGAATGTTCTGAATATATCTATTAAATCCATCTGTTCCAGTATGTCATTCAAAGCCCTTGTTTCCTTGTTGATATTCTGTTTAGATTATCTGTCCATTGATGTAAGTGGGGTGGTCAAGTCTGCTACTGTTTTTTTTAAAGATTTTATTTATTTATTCATGAGAGAGAGAGAGAGAGAGAGAGAGAGGCAGAGAGACACAGGCAGAGGGAGAAGCAGGATCCATGCAGGGACCCTGATGTGGGACTCGATCCTGGGACTCCAGGATCACGCCCTGGGCCAAAGGCAGGCACCAAACCGCTGAGCCACCCAGGGATCCCCCTGCTACTGTTATTGTATTATTATTGATTAGTGCCTTTATGTTTGTTATTAACTGTTTTATGTATTTGGGTGCTCCTGTGTTGGGCTCAAAAATATTTAAAATTGTTATATATTCTCGTTGGATTGTCCCCTTTATTATTATTTTTTTAAAGATTGTATTTATTTATTCATGAGAGGCAGAGACACAGGCAGAGAGACAAGCAGGCTCCATGCAGGAAGCCTGATGTGGGACTCAATCTCGGGACTCCAGGATCACTCCCTGGGCCAAAGGCAGGCGCTAAACCACTGAGCCACCCAGGGATCCCCATCCCCTTTATTATTATATAGTGTCCTTCTTTGTCTCTTTTTACAGTCTGTTTTATTTTTTATTTTTTAAGAGATTTTATTTATTTATTTATTTATTTATTTATTTATTTATTTGAGAGAGAGAAATAGTGAGAGAGCATGAACAGAGGGGAGAGAGAGAAGCAGACTCCCTAATGAGCAGGGAACCTGATATGGCACTCCATCCCAGCACCCCGGGATCATGACCTGAGCCGAAAGTAGACATTCAACTGACTGAGCCACTCAGGTGTCCTACAGTATGTTTTAAAGTCTTTTTTTTCTGATATAAGTATTGCTACTTCAGCTTTCTTTTGACATTCATTTGCATGCAAAATATTTCACCATCTTCTCACTTTCAATCTGCAGGTGTCTTTAAGTCTAAAATGGGCCTCTTTGTAGGCAGCAGATAGATGGTCTTATTTTTTATCCATTCTGTTACCCTATGTCTTTTGATGGGAGCATATAGTCCATTTACATTCAAAGTAATTGTTGATAGCAGTGTACTGTCGTTTTGTTATTTGTTTTGGGTTGTTTCGGGAGATTTTCTGTGATTCTTTCATGTTTTGCTGATTTTTAAATGATATATTCTTTCTCCTTATTCTTTGCATATTTATTAGTGGTTTTTGATATATTGTTGCCATTAGGTTTGTAAATAACCTCCTGTGTATGTAGCAGTTTACATTATACTGATGGTCATTGAAGTTTGAACTCATTGTTTTCTCCTCCCCACATGTTAGGTATATATCCTTTTTTGTGAGTTCCTTGACTGATTTTTAAAGTAGAGCTCATTTTGCTGATTTTTACTACTCATTTTCTGACACCATACTGTCGCTTTTGGTCTCTCCTTTCCACTTAAAAAGTATCCTTTAATATTTCTTGCAGAGCTGGTTTAGTGGTCATGAAGTCCTTTAGTTTTTGTTTGTCTGGGAAATTCTCTTATCTCTCCTTCTATTTGGAACCATAGCCTTGCTGGATAGAGTATTCTTGGCTGCAGATTTTTCCCATTTAGCACTTTGAGTATACCACGCTACTCCCTTCTGGCTTGCAAAGATTATTTTGAAAAATCTCTTGCTCGTCTTGTAAGTAATGACTTCTTTTGTCTTGCTGCTTTTAAACTTTTTTCTTTATCACAATATTTGCAAATTTAATTACAATATGTCTTGGTGTGGATCTGCTTTTGTTGATTCCGTTGGGAGTTCTCTGTGCCTCCTGGAATAGGATGTCTGTTTCCTTCCCCAGATTAGTGAAGTTTTCAACTATTCTTTCTTCAAATAAATTTTCTATCCCTTTTCCTCTTTTTCTGGGACTCCTATAATATGAATATTACTCTGTTTGATGGAGACACTGAGTTCCCTAAGTCCATTCTTGTTTTGCATAATTCTTTTCTCTCTCTTTTGTTCAGTTTATTTTCCATTACTCTGTTTTCTAGGTCACTAATTCATTCCTTTGCTTCTTTTTTTTTAAAGATTTTATTTATTCATTTGAGACAGAGAAGGAGAAAGAGAGAGAGAGAGAGAGAGAGAATGAGAATATGAGAATACATGCATGAGAAGAGGCTGAGGCAGAGGGATAGGGAGAAGCAGATTCCCTACCGAGCAGGGAGCCCCACACAGGGAGCCCCACACAGGGCTTGACCCCAGTACCTAGAGGTAGATGCTTAACCATCTGTGCCACCCGGGTGCCCCCATTCCTCTGCTTCTTGCATTCTACTGTTCATTCTATCAAGTGTATTTCTCATTTCATTTTTTTGTGACCTTTATCTCTGCTACGTTATTCCTCATCTCTGTATTAAGCATCTCCCTCATGTCTTCCACTCTCTTCTCAAGTCCAGTGATTATCGTTATGATCTTTGCTTTAAATTATCTATCAGTTATGTTACTTCTATCTTCTTCTCTGGCGGTGGCCTTGTCTTGTTATTTCATTTGGGATAAATTTCTCTGTCTCCTCATTTGCCCCTCTGTGTCTATTTTTCTGTGTTAAGAAAGTCAGCTGTGCCTTCTGCTCTTGAAGGTAGTGATTTTATCAAGAAGAGATCCTGGAGTGCCTTGCAGTGCACTGTCCCCTGTTCACTAGAACCTGGCACTTCAGGAGAGTCTCCTATGTGTGTTGTTTATACCTTGCTATTCTGTCTATGTAGCTTTGCCTTTCAGTCCAGACTACTGCACTGACTCTCTGCCTGTTGTGAGCTGTTCTTGCTCTCTGTGGTGTTAGTGGGACACAGGCAGGCCAATTCTGAGGGGGTGTGCCCATTAGAGAACTTGGGAGCAGGGCAGCAGCATTAGCAAAATTTGTGCTGGGCCACTAGTCCTATGCTGGATCACCTGAAGCTATGTAGCAGCTGGGGGCCACATGCAAGGTTGGCCAGGGGTGTGAGGCTGGGTGTGACATGCTACAGTGGCTGAGGCCATGCAGGGTGGCACATGAAGTAGGCTGTGGGTGAGCAACTAAGTGCTGTGTGCAAAGGAGGGTTGGGCATATGCTCCATGGTGTGTGATGGCAGCTGAGGGCTTAAGGCTGGGTACAGCATCTCAGTGTCTGGGGATGTGTGGCCAGGCACATCACAGTGGATGTGTGCAGTGCCTGATGGCAGCTGGGTACCCAATGGTTGGGCAGGGTCCCTACATGGCTTTAACAAAATTTGCCATGAGCTCAGGGCTGAGTCCAGCAGGCTTGGAGTAGGTAAGTCCTTAGGATAGCTCATGGGTTTGGCACACTGCTAGCAGATTAAGTAGCAAGTGTCTATGCAGCCCTACATCTCACAGGTGTCTCTGTACTTATGCTGGGGGTTGGGGGAGAAAAATGGTGTCTGCCAAGTACTTTGTTTTCAGAGAACTCCCCTAACAAGCTCCAAAATCAGTATAGACAGATCTATCTCCTGTTTGCCCCAGGCATTGTGTAAACTGCCATTTTTATTTTGGTTCATCTCTACAAGCTGCTGTCTCTTTAAGGGCCAGCACTCAGCTATCGCTTGCCCTCTGAGGTCACCCAGTGCTGTCAACTGGCTTTTAAAGATCCAAGCTTCAAGTCCCAGTGGTTATACAAACTTATGGAATTCAGCCCCTCTGATTTTTTTTTTAAAGATTTTATCAATTTACTCATGAGACACACACACACACACACACACAGAGGCAGAGACACGAGCAGGCTCCATGCAGGGAGCCCGACATAGGACTCCATCCGGGTCTCCAGGATCACACCCTGGGCCCAAGGCAGCGCTAAACCGCTGAGCCACCCGGGCTGCCCAGCCCCTCTGATTTTTAAAGCTATGTGGATTAGTCTTTAGTCTTCCCTGTGTGAGCTCCCTGGTTCAAGGGCCCATTTTTCTGCCCTCTGCATGCCCAGCTCCCTCCCTTCTGTGGGCAGCCTCCTTTGCCTTTCACCTTTTGCCTTTCTGACTGTCCCAATGTTTCAGATGCAGCTTCTTCTCTATATTTGGTTGTAGAGTTTTTCTGCCAGGCTTGGAAACATTGTCCAGTTTATTGACTTGGAAGTGGATGATATCTGGTTGTAAACATGGGACATGGTGAACTTAGGGTCCTCCTACTCTGCTATCTTCACAAGCTCCCAATAGAAAAAAAACCAAAAAAAAAAAAAAAAAGCTCCCAATAGTGTCGTGTTTTTAATTTCAAATTTCAATTGTTTATTGCTGGTATACAGGAAAATAATTGACTTTTGTATATATTAACCTTCTATCTTGCCTTGTCTGTCTTTATTTTAGCCCTTCTAGTGAGTATATAGTGGTAGCTCATTGTAGTTTAATTTGCATATATATCTCTGTGACTATTGATGTTGAACATCTTTTCGTGTGCTTACTGGTCATCTATACGTCTTCTTTGGAGAAATGTCCATTCAAATGGTTTGCCTATTTTAAAATTGAGATATTTGTATTATATTTCTTTTATTAAGTCGTAAAATAAATGTATATTACAATCCTTTAAGAGACAGGTATTTTGAAAAATATTTTCTCTCATTCTGTGATTTGTGTTTTCATTTTCTATGTGGAGTTTGTATTATGACTTTATCTTTTGTATTCTGAGAAATCTTTGCCTTAACTAAGTTCAAAATGGTTTTCTCATTTGTTTTCTAAAATTTTATAGTTTCGGTTCTTTGATTTACATCTTTACATCTTAAAATAAGTTATTATGGATCTTTCAGCTTTGTTCTTCACACAAAAATATTTTGCCTATTCTAGGTCCTTTGCATTTCCATGTCAATTTTATAACCAACTGATCAGTTTCTTCTCCCAAAAAATCCAGCTGAAAGTTTTAATGGGACTGAAATCAATTCATACATTAATTTGGGGATAAATTACATCTTAATAATCTCGAGTCTCCTGAAATATGAACACGGTATAGTTTTGCATTATTTATTTCTTTAAATTCTCTCAATGTTTTTATAGTTTTCAGTGTACAAGTCTTGAATATATTTTGTTAAATTTATTCTTAGTATTACATTTTTGATGCTTTTATGGCATTTAAAAATTTCAACTTTTGAATGTTTATTTTTATATACAGAAATATAATTAATTTTTATATAGTGACTGCATTCTGTGACCTTACATAACTCACTAGTTCTAGTGACTTTTTTTCTTAGATTGTATTTTCTATGTAGATGATTATATTGTCTAAAAATACATTTTTAGGGGATCCCTGGGTGGCGCAGCGGTTTGGCGCCTGCCTTTGGCCCAGGGCACGATCCTGGAGACTCGGGATCAAGTCCCACGTCGGGTTCCCGGTGCATGGAGCCTGCTTCTCCCTCTGCCTGTGTCTCTGCCTCTCTCTCTCTCTCTCTCTCTCTGACTATCATAAATAAATAAAAAAATAAAAAATACATTTTTATTTCCTCTTTTCTAAATTGTATACTTGTTTTGTTTTGTTTTTGCTGTATTTGAACTGAATAGAGCCTGTAATACAATGTTGAATTGAAGTGGTTAGAGCAGATCTCCTTGCCTTGCTCTTGATCTTACTGGGGAAAGTATTCCATCTTTATCCATTCAGAGCATTAGACTTGTCTTACATGTCATTTTTAAGTTTGAGGGAGTTCTCTTCTATCTGAAGTTTGCTGAGGAATTTTATCATGAATATATGTTGGATTTTTTTTTCAAATGATTTTTCTGTATCTATTGAAATAATCTTTTAAAAAAATCTGTTGATGTGCAGAATTACAGTGATTATTTTTCCAGTGTTGAGCTACCTTTGCAGTCTCAAGATAAAACTCTACTTGGTTATGATGTATTATTGTCCTTTTACATATTTCTGGATTCCAGTTGCTAATATTTTGTTAAAAGATTTTTATTTGTATGCTCATTAGGATTATTGGCCTTTAATTTTCTTTTCTTACATTTATTTGGATATGGTAGTTATTCTTGTCTCATAAAGTGAGTTGGGCGGTGTTTCTTCCTCTTTTATTTTTCTAGAAGAGTTTGTGTAAAATTGGTGCTATTTCTTCCTTAAGCATTTGGTAGAAATCATTACTGAAGCCATCTGGGCTTTTCAGAGTTTTTTTTTGTTTGTTTGGAATTTTCTTTATGATCAAAGTTTTAAACTATGAATTTAATTGATTTAATACCGAAAGGTCTATTCATATTATATATTCTTAAGAATTGGTGATTTATGTCTTTAAAGAAATTTGTTCATCTCATCTACATTATCTCTATAAACTTATTCATGTTTCTTTGTAATCCTTTTAATGTTTGTAATGTCTATAGTGACATACTTGTCTTCATAACTGATAATGGTAATTTTTATCTTGTCTTTTTCTCTATACCAGTTTGTATAAAAGTTTACTAATTCTATTGATCTTTTCGAAATACCAACTTTTTGCTTCACTTATTTTAAAAATTGTTTTCCTATTTTCTCTTTTATTGAATTCTTGTTTCCTTTCTTTTCTTCTGCTTTCCTTGAATTTAATTTGCTCTTCATTTTCAAGTTTCTTTTTTTTCTTTAATTTATTTTTTATTGGTGTTCAATTTACTAACATACAGAATAACCCCCAGTGCCCGTCACCCATTCACTCCCACCCCCCACCCTCCTCCCCTTCTACCACCCCTAGTTCGTTTCCCAGAGTTAGCAGTCTTTACGTTCTGTCTCCCTTTCTGATATTTCCCACACATTTCTTCTCCCTTCCCTTATATTCCCTTTCACTATTATTTATATTCCCCAAATGAATGAGAACATATAATGTTTGTCCTTCTCCGACTGACTTACTTCACTCAGCATAATACCCTCCAGTTCCATCCACGTTGAAGCAAATGGTGGGTATTTATCATTTCTAATAGCTGAGTAATATTCCATTGTATACATAAACCACATCTTCTTTATCCATTCATCTTTCGTTGGACACCGAGGCTCCTTCCACAGTTTGGCTATCGTGGCCATTGCTGCTATAAACATCGGGGTGCAGGTGTCCCGGAGTTTCACTGCATCTGTATCTTTGGGGTAAATCCCCAACAAGTTTCTTTTTTCTTTAATCCCCTTTATCTATTTCATCTACCCCCCTGCCCTGTTCCAATCCACCTCTCCTCTGACAACCATCAACTCTCAGTATTTAAGAGTTTGTTTTTTGTTATCTGTGTTTCTTTGTTTGTTTTGTTTTTTAGATTCTACATATAAGTTAAATCATATGGTATTTGTCTTTCTCAGTCTGATTTATTTTACTTAGCATATTACCCTCTAGATCTATGTTGTCACAAATGGCAACATCTCATTCTCTTCTATGGTTGAATATATATATATATCTCACATCATTTTTATTCATTCATCTGTTGATGGACACTTGGGTTATATCCATATCTTGGCTATTGTAAATAATACTTCAATAAACATGATGTACATTTATCTTTTCAAATTAGTGTTTTTGTTTTTGGGGGATAAATCCTAGTAGTGAAAGTATGTTAGAGAAATTAGTGCCTGTGTTCTCTTCTAGGATTTTTATGATTTCAGGTCTCACTTTTACGACTTTAATCCATTTTGAATTTATTTTTCTGTATGATGTAAGAAAGTGGTCCAGTTCATTCTTCTGCGTATTGCTGTCCAGTTTTACCAGCACCATTTTTGAAAAGACTTTCTTTCCCCCATTGCATATTCCTGCCTCTTTTGTCATAGATTAATTGACCATATAATTGTGGGTTTATTTCTGGGCTATCTATTCTATTCTATTCTGTTGATCTACATGTCTATTTTTGTGTTTTGGTGTTCTTTTTAATGAAACCTTGGAGAAATATTTAACTTTAAATTCAATCTCCATATAATTTTGATAAAGGTCAAAACAGATTTAAAAAAATCATGACAGTATTATGAATAGTTTTAGGCCATTACATTAAAAAACAAAATAAATGGATAAATTCCTATGAAAATAATATAAGAAATTGCAAACTGGAAGAAACAGAAAATTGGACCAGGAGGTTAAACATTAAATCTCCCTCCATATACCCTGTATAAAGAGGGAATGGGATCACACAAGAATCAAGTCAGTGGTGTTAAACTATTATGAAAGTTAATCTTGACTTCTGCAAACTGTTCCAGAAACTGAAAAAAATTGAGCTATACAACCCGTTTTGTGAACTTAGCATAATGTTGATTTCAAAATTGAAGAGAAATAATAAAATCAACTTAATGAACACAGATAAATTTTAAAAGCGAAAACAAATACAGTCACATATAGTACATAGCCAAGTAGATTTATCCAAAAAATGAAAGGACAGTTCAGTATTAAATAATCTATCAATGCAATTCACCATTCTGAAAAAATGAGAAGGGTCCAGAAGGGGTTGAATTACCTACAGTAATTTAAAAATATGTATGTTAACATTATATTAAGAGAAATGTGTGAACAGCTCAATAAATGAAGAAAAAAGCATGCAATGAAAGTCTCCTCTTATTCATGATAAAAATCTTAGCATAGAGCCACAAGGAAACTTCTTTTATTTGAACAGTATCTACCAAAATCTACACCAAATGCTGTACTTAATGAAGACATTTTCAAAACAATCTCACTTAAATCAGGAACAAAACTAAAACTGCTGTATCCCTATCTCTAAGCAATATTCTTTTCTATGTCCTAGCCAAAATAATTAGAAAAGAAATAATACATCAATATAAGAATTTCAGAAGGGAGAAAACATAGTTAATATATGCAGGAGATATGAAACACCATAGAATTTTTAAAAATAACATAAGAATGAATAAGAATCTTCAAAATTATATATCTCTCCAATTTTATACATTGGACTCCCCATAGAGAACCTGCTTCTCCCTCTGCTTGTGTCTCTGCCTCTCTGTGTCTTTCATTAATAAATAAATAAAATCTCAAAAAAGAAAAGCAAAGAAAAAGGATCCTAATTGAAATGGACGTGAAAATAAAAGGCATTTATCAAAAGTTATCAAATACAGCTAAATAAGTATTGAAGTATTTATAGCACTAAATGCATCTATTAGACAAAAACAAACATGAATCAATGACCTAAGATTCTACCTAAGAAATATGAGATCTAAAAAACATCTAAAAACTAATCAAGATCTAATAAACCTGAAAATGCAGAAATGAACCCATGCTTATATGGATCAATTGATCTGTCACAGAGGAGGCAAGAATTTACAGTGGGGAGAATACCGAATCTTTAGTAAATGATGCTGAGAAAACTGGGCAGCAACATGCAAAAGAATGAAATTGGACCACTTTATTATACCATATACAAAAATAAACTAAAATGGGATTAGAGACCTAAATGTGAAACCTGAAACCATAAAATTCCTAGAAGAATACATAGGCAGTAATTTCTTTGACATCGGCCTTAGCAACATTTTTTAAGATAGGTCTCCTAAGGCAAGGGAAACAAAAGCAAAAGTAAGCTATTGGGACTACACCAAAATAAAAAGCTTTTACACAGTGAAGAAGACCATCAACAAAACAAAAAGACAACCTTCTGAATGGGAGAAGATAGTTGCAAATGATATATACAATAAGGAGTTGATAGCCAAAATATACAAAGAACTTATGCAATACAACACCAAAAACCCCCCAAACAATTTGATTTAAAAAAATGGCAGAGAACCTGAATAGATATTTTTCCAAAGAAAACATATATGGTCAACAGACACATGAAAAGGTGCTCAACATCAGTTATCTGGGAAATGCAAATCAAAACCACAATGAGATCTCTCCTTTTACCTGTCAGGATGGTTAAAATCAAAGACGAGTGTTGGTGAGAATGTGGAGCAAAAGGAGCCCTTGTAGTTGGTGGGAATGTAAATTGGTATAGCCATTGTGGAAAACAGTATGGAGTTTCCTCAAAAAATTAAAAATAGAAATACCATATGATTCAATGCTTTTACTATTGAGTATTTACCCAAAAAAAAAATGAAACACTAATTTGAAAAGATAAATGCACCCCTATGTTTATTGCAATATTATTAACAATAGCTAAGATAAGGATACAACCTAAGTGTCCATCAATAGATGAATCAATAAGGAAAATGTGTGTATATGTACACACACACACACACACACAATGAAACATTATGAAGCCATAAGAAAGGATGAGATTGTGCCATGTGAGACAACATGGATGGAGCTAGAGTGTATTATGCTAAGTGGAATAAGGCAGGCTGAGAAATACAAATACCACATGGGTCCACTCATAAATGGAATTTAGAAAAAAAAAACCCCCAAAAGCAGAATCAAAAATGTAACTACACAGAACAAATGGGATGGTTGCCAGAGGTTAAGGGGGGGTGGGGGATTGCATAAAATGAGAGAAGGGGAGAGGGAGATACAGGTTTCTAATAATGGAATGAATAAATCACAGGAATAAAAGGCACAGCATAGGGAATATAGTCAATGATATTGTAATAGCATTGTATGGTGACTTGTCAAATCACTAAATTGTACATCTGAAACTAATGTAACATTTTGTGTCAACTGTATGCAAAACCCCCCACCAAAATCAATAAGGCAACGTGCTCATTCCCAACACTTCTATTAAAAAAGAAAAAAAAAACAGTAGTTCCCTGCCCTCTTCCCAGACACAACCAATTTCAACCCTTTTAGGTAATTTTTAGGTATTTATAACCTATCCGTAAATGACATGCTTATTATTGATCCTTCTTAATTTTAAATGTTTAGGCACTACTTCTTAACTTTCCACTCTGGAAGATAGAGATTTTGGTACTTTTAAAACCCCCTATCTGGACAATCTTCACACTGTTTAATCACAGCCTAATATTGATTTAATTTTGTGTTATTGTGACTATGTTAATCCCATTCATAGCTGAGCCTGATAATATATTGTATTCATTTTCTGTTGTCACTGTAACAAATTGCCACAAATCTAGTGGTTTTAAAAACAACACAAATTTATCTTCTTATAGTTCTGGAGGTTTTCCAGGGCTAAAATCAAGGTGTTGGCAAAGCTGTGTTCCTTTCTTGAGGCTCTGGAGGAATATTCATTTCCATGCCTTTTCCAGCATCTAGAGGCTACCCACCTTCTTGGTTCTTCTGCTTCTTGGTTGGTTGTTCCTGTTGAAGAGTGGAACATTAAAACTGATTAGAAATGCTGAGTGAATTGATAGGTATATTATATGCTGAGGTTATTTTGTTGAGAACTAGGATGTCGATGTTTGTAGGTCCTTTCTTTTGTACTAACAAGGTTCAACGGAAATTAATATTCTAAGTATCTCCCTTGAAGGATAAAGATCTAATTCCTTGTATTCTGAGTGATAAATAGGGTTGAAGAAGTCTTGTACAATTTTTTTTGTCCCATCTCCCTTTCTCTTTGTTGGTTTTTGAATTAAATTCTTTTACTGCCAATTTACTGGGGTTTCAGTACAAAGCAGAAACAAATGCTTATGTTCAATTGACTATCTGTAGCTGCAAAGGACTCTTAAGTTTTTAAAAATCTTGTAGTTTGTAATTTTTTATAATTATTTTCTCTATTGAAAGTCTGTAGGTGGTAAATTCTCAGTTTAGTATATATACAAGTATCTTTCCTTTGCCATCACTATTCTGATAGTTTAAATTAGTCTAAAATTTGCCATTATCATTCCTCTGTACTCGTTATTTTCTACTTCTGGAACCATTATTAGGCTTTGTTGGAGCTTCTAAGTCTGTTCTCCAGGTCTCTTAACCTCTTTTTCATTTTATCAGGTTCTTTGTCTTTATCTCTCAGTGTTTCATTCTCAGGCTGGTTCTTAGAAACATCTTAAAGTTGACTATTTCTTCATCCATATCCAGTTCAGGGTTTATGCTCTCTTTTGCGCTTTTTTTTCAGAGTCTGTAGACTTGATTTACAGCATTTGTATTTTTTAATTTACACATTTTCTGATTTGCATGTCTTTTTTATTTTATAATCTCTGTTCTTGCTCTTCATAAGCTTATTCCTATTTTTGGAGGATGTCAAACATTTGTTTTAAAGTCTTTTTCAAATTGCTATATTTCCCTAGGACTTCAACCTCACACTTCTTGAATTTATTATTTTTTCAAGATTTTTTTATGGGCTTGGAATTTTGCTGCAAACTTACCTTAAATGAGAAAATTCAGTTATTCTATCTGCTTTACTAATCCCTTTTAGGTCTGGCTGGATTATGTTTTATTTGATCAGCTCCCCATTCAGAAGAAGTGCTTATGTTGTCAGTTTGGAATTTTTGTTCCATGAGGATACAAAGGTCCAGTTTTTTTTTTTTCAAAGGTCCAGTTTTTGAGCCAGTGGATGGTATGACACAAGTCTCAGTTGCATAGCTATCTCTAATACTTCCTATCACTCTGGTAACACCTCAGTTGCCAATCTCAGCTATGCATACATATCATAGAACATTTTTTTAAAGATTATTTATTTATTTATTTATGGGGGGGGGGCAGAGACACAGGCAGAGGGAGAAGCAGGCACCATGCAGGGAGCCCGATGTGGGACTCGATCCCGGAACTCCAGGATCACGCCCTGGGCTGAAGGCGGCGCCAAACCGCTGCGCCACCGGGGCTGCCCTCATAGAACTTTTTAAGTCATAATGTACAGCTAGGAAATCCTTGTTTCCCTTTTTAGTTTTCTTTAGTAACCTAGCTTTGCTACTGTGCCACAATTCCCACAGAATTTGAACTCCTTTCTGCCTCTGCGTGTTTCCTAGTAGGTGAGTGACTTTAGGTAACTCTATTGCTAAGTTTCTTTTTTTTGTTTGTTTCAGCTCCATGGACATATTTTCTCTCTTTTTTTTCTATTTTCTTATAAAGCAATTGTGGTTGTGTTTTTATTCTTAAAGTATGTTTTATGATGTAGTTATCATTACTATACATTGTTTGGAGCTGAGGAGGGAATTTTTCCTATCTGAACCTACAATGCTAGCTTAATGTAATGATACCTTGGGATTTCTAGATGGACAATAATTTTCCTTTCAAATAAATGACTACTCACCATTTGAAGCCTTAGTTAAAAGAGTTCTCCTTGATTAGTTTTCCATGCGTAATCTGTAATCATGGATTCTAACATTTATGTATCTGAGTTTCACTCTAGATTGTGAAGCAAGGGAGGCATGAGTCCACCTCAAACAGCAGGTGTTTTTGACAATAGAGGCAGGAACATTTGACTTGCCTAAAATTAGGGCTACAGACTGATTGCAGAGGATTTTTGTAGGTCAGGTGGACAGCAATGGTCACCCAAGCAGGAGGGTCTTGTGACAGATAGGAGGAAGAGACAATAGTAGTAAAAAAAAAAAATCAGGATCCCTGGGTGGCGCAGCAGTTTAGCGCCTGCCTTTGGCCCAGGGCGCGATCCTGGAGACCCGGGATCGAATCCCACATCGGGCTCCCGGTGCATGGAGTCTGCTTCTCCCTCTGCCTGTGTCTCTGTCTCTCTCTCTCTCTCTGTGTGACTATCATAAAAAAAAATCATGGTCACTAGGTTGATGTTGGAACTTGAAACAGAACTGGAGGAAATTGATGAGGTAACAACTAACCTTTGGGGAGAAGACAATGGTTTTCATTGGTTCCAGAAGGGTGAATGGCCCAATGGAGGTTTTTCTATGGTCTTAGGTCATCTGTAAGGTTGGGAGTCAATGGTGCCAATGCATTAGAGATAGTGAGAGGAAGCTTATGTGGCATTGACACTGAGAAGCCAAGTACTAGGAGTTCAGCCTGGAGGCCTAGGATTTTGCTAATTATTAAAGGACCTTTTAGGCCAAATTCAAGAGTTTATAGTCTTTTCCCAACTGCAGTAAGGAGGCTTTGAAGAGTTTTAAGCAGAGGAGTAAAATAATTTGATTTGCATTTTAATAGGTCCCTCAGATTGCTGTGTGAGGAATGAATTAAAGCAGTTTAAAAGTAGAGTGAATGTAAGGAGGCCAATACCACTTAAAAAGGTTGGTATATGGAAAGAGGGAGAGGGAAGGAGGGAAGGAGAAGGAAGATGGGTTTGAGTGATATATTAGAAGTAGATTAATAAGAATAGTCATTTGAATGTTTAGCAAACATTTGGATGTCCCACATGGCTGAACTTGTTCCAATTGTGTTTCTTTGCTTAAATTTATTTCCGACCAGTTTTTCTGACCTGTCTCATTCGCCTGTATATACTATAATTCTTCTTCCTCTCTTTTAATTCCATTCTTTTCTTCTCCTCTAACCTTTTAAGCTTCTGCTTTCTCTCACTGACACACAGGCTTGGCTATATTTTTGTATTTTTGTGCCTGAATCCCTTAATCAACCTCTCATTTTTTTTTTTTTATTCTGCTTCCATGTTGGTGACTCATTAAGAGAATTCTTCATTTTCAGTGGTCTGTATTGCTTTCCCCCATTCCTTGCTTTCTTTCAATACATCTTTCTCAGTTTTTAGCTGGGTTTATTTTGAGAAAGAAACTCTTGTTCTAGGAGAGTGGGTGTATGCTTGCCAAATGTTTGCAAAAGGTATCTCATTGTTACAAGCAGCATTCCAGCAGCATTAACATCCAGGCAGAAATAAGTAGATATTCAGCCTTAGAAGTCATTCTCATCTTTACTACAGGAGTGATTTCCTCCTGCTTTTCGGGTGCCTGTTTAGCAATCCAGTCTCCAGAAACATTTGGGGATCCAGGACAATATCCATGTTACAACAATGCTCCCAGTTATATTCTCAGTGTGGTCTGGAAGCTGAAATTGGTATATATGAGCATAACCTTTCTGTGTTTTTATGTCTGGTCTGTAGATTTCCCATTTTTAGATAAAGGTATGTTGCCTGAACAATGAACATTGCACATTCCTGTTTATAGCTTCTGCACCCTGGAGACAAACTACAAATCTGCAGTTACTCTTCAGTATACAGTTTCATCTGTCTGCCTGCAGCCCCAGAGACAACTATTGAGAGAAGCTCTTTAGATGAGAGGCAGGACACAGCAGCATAGCATAGCTCCAGGGCTCTGAATCATTGTCTGTGGGGTGAATGTTTTGGAATCTGGATGCTGAGTTGGAAGGGACTATGAGTCAATGCACTCTTATAATAGAGCTAGTTGTAAATCAGGCCAGCAGTGATTGTGTAAATTACACATGGTATCTTCTCTTCTTTGGTGATTTGGTTCTTGAATTACTGTCTCTAATTGGTGGGTCTGTGAGTCTCTGTCTATAAGTGGTTTTGTTGCTTTGCCAAGTACCTCCCAGAGGTAAGTAAAAAAAATAATTTGAATTATCACCTGTTAGGGTCATTTAAGTGATACATATGGATGGGTGACAGTTTCCCAGATGTTTTGGTGTGCTATAGCCCTAAGCAGAATTTACCTGTAAATATTGTGGCCAGAGTTGACAAGGTCAGTGTTCACTTATTAGAGCTTCTGTGTCATCAGTCTCTGCAGAACTTCTTGGATGTCTTCAAGTTCTACTTTATGCATCCCTTTCTTTATTTTAAAAATGTTTTAAGGTTCTATTTATTTATTTGAGAAGAAGAAGAAAGAGAGCAAGCGAGAGAGCACATGCACGTGCACGAGTGAGAGTGTGAGAGCAGGGAGAGGGAGAAGCAGACTCCCTGCCAAGCAGGGAATCTGACTCAGGGCTCCATCCCAGGACCCTAAGATCATGACCTGAGCCAAAGGCAGATGCTTAACCCACTGAGCCACCCAGGTGCGCCTCTGAACCCCTTTCTTGAGTATTTTTTCTTGGTGAGAGAGAAAAGAACTTATAATTTTCGTTTAAATATCTATTTATTGAGTATGTTAAATACATCAGTTCACTGTGTTAGGTATTAGGGATATGATAGTGAATTATATAGACCTAGTCCTTGTTCTATTGGAGCTTACAATCTAAAATGGAAGGAATACTTTGAATAAGTAATTTGAAGGTTAGCTGAATGTTGTGGAGTAGGGTGTTATAGAGCAATTAAAATACACACTTAGCTTAGTTGGGGATATGAGAGACAAAGTTTCATTAGTGAAGTGATACTCAAGCTTAGAACATAAAGATCTACAACTGTTAGCCACTTCAGTAGTAATGGGGGTGCGAGGCAGGAGATGGAAAAGAAAATATTTCAGGGAGAGGAAATAGGTTTTGTGAAGGTCTTGGATTATTAGAAAATTCACATCTCATTTTAGGAGGCAAGAGAAGGCCAGTATGTCTTGAGTGTAGACAGAGAGAGGGATGAGAATAAAGAGAATATTATTCAGGTCATATCATGGTGTCTTATGGGCCATATCAAGTTTAGATCTTATTCTGCTGTCATAGATGAGTCATTAAAGGGCTTTAAATATAAAATGACAGGATCAAAATTGCATTTTTCAAAACTAATTTTGGCAGCAAAGAATGGGTTGGCTTTCAAGAAAGTCAAAAGTAGATACGAAGGAAGAATTAAATGATGGACAGATATGGAGGGAGATGAGAGCTCATGATGGTAACTTTTTCTCCACATTCTCACCAACACCTGTTGTTTCTTGTGTTGTAGATTTTAACCATTTTGACAGATGTGAGTTGATGTTTCCTTATAGTTTTGACTTGCATTTCCCTGATGATCAGTGATATTGAGGCTTAGGCTGCTGGTGTGGATCCTGAGCTCTGGCAGAGATTGTGGGGTAGGGAACAGGGAAGGACTCAGGTGCTTGCCATCTGTGAATGCTATTACTTGTAGGACAATAGCCAGTGAAATCTACAGGAAGTTTATGACAGCTATGCTGGCCATTGGTTTCTTCAGTGGGAAAAGTTATTGGAGTCCTCTGCACAGCAGATTGTGGATAACTAATACTGGGAGCCCCTCTTTTCTTCTTTGTTTCTATTCATCTCTATATGTCTCAGCTTTGCCAGCCTGGGTGAGCTAAAATCAAAGCACATTCTTTGTGTGGTATTTTGAAAGGCTGAGGAAGATGGTCACTCACTCCAATCTCCCTTTCCCAGAATGGGGAACTCTTTCTAGCTGCACCAGCACTGAACAGTGCCAGCCTAGAAGACAGGATATTGCCAGTCAAAACAAACTGTTCATCTTTTCCTTTGTGTGCAGTTATTCTCAGGTTTTTGTTCTACTGTGTTGCTGGTTTCTTCAATGGGCTCTTGAGCTCTCCCAGAGCTATTTTAGTTTATAAATAGTTATCTATGATCTTTTGGGGGAGATGGGGCCTAGGGCTTCCTACTTTGCCATTGTGGTGATGTCTTTAAAAGGGTTTTAAGTTACAGGTTCCATTTCTTTAATATTTTGGTACTGTTCTGATTTTCTATTTTGACTTGAGCAGGAATTTGTACATTTTAATTATAATTTTCAAATCAAAGACATAAAGTATTTCATAGTATCTTATATATTTAAAAAGTGTTATGTTTATTATTTTTTAAGTGAACCCTATACCCAAAGTGGGGTGCTAACTCATGACTCTGAGATCAAGAGTTGCAAGCTCCACCGACTGAGCCACCCAGGTGCCCCTATCTTATGATATTTTTAATATCTGTAGGACCTGTAGTTATATCTCTTTTATGTTCCACATTTTATTTGTGCTTTTTCTCTTTTTTTTAATTCATTGGTCCTTATCAAGTTTTATCAATTTTGTTATTTTCAAACAAACAACTTTTGTTTTGGTTGACCTTCTTGATTATATATTTGCTTTCTGTTTCATTTCTTTCTGGTCTTATTTAGTTTATTCCACTTTCCTTGATGAGATGATGTTTAGCTTGTTGATTTTCAACACTTCTTTGCTAATTTTTTTTAAGATCACAAATGTCCCTCTGTGCATGACTTTAGCTGTAGCCTATAAGTTTTCATATCTATCATTTTCAATATTATTCAGTTTATTTTTTTAATTTTTATTTATTTATGATAGTCACACAGAGAGAGAGAGAGAGAGAGAGAGAGAGAGAGAGAGAGAGAGGCAGAGACACAGGCAGAGGGAGAAGCAGGCTCCATGCACAGGGAGCCCGATGTGGGATTCGATCCCGGGTCTCCAGGATCGCGCCCTGGGCCAAAGGCAGGCGCTAAACCGCTGCACCACCCAGGGATCCCATATTCAGTTTAAAATATTGTCAAATCTTCAGTGTGATTTTTTTTTTCCTAGACCCAGGGTTATTTAGAAGTGTATTTCTTTTTTTTTTTTTTTTTTTTTTTTTTTAGAAGTGTATTTCTTAATTTGGAAATGATGTGGATTTTCTAATTGTCATTTGATTATTTCTTTCTTGCTTAATTGCACTGTGGTCAGAGTATACTCTGTAGTATTTCAATTTGAAATTTGTTGAGAGTTGCCTACAACAGAGGTCAGCAAATTGTGGTCCACAGGCCAAACTTGGCTTGTGACCCTCAATCTAAAACCATTTTTTTTTTACATTTTTAAAAGGTGATTAAAAAATATGTGACAACAATATCATGAAGCTCACAAAGCTTAAAGCATTTACTGTCTGGCCCTTTATAGAAAGAGCTTGCTGACCTTTGTCCTAAAGTATGTTCAGTATATGTCAATGTTCCATGTGTTTATGAAAAGAATGTGTATTCTTCAGTTGTTGAGTATCGTGTTCCATATATGTCAGTTAGGTCCAATTTGTTAATGTTATTCACTTGCTGTATATCCTTACTCATTTTTTTCTCCTTGTTTTATCAGTTACTGAGAAAGATGTATTAAAATCTTCCACTATGGGATCCCTGGGTGGCGCAGTGGTTTGGCGCCTGCCTTTGGCCCAGGGCGCGATCCTGGAGACCCGGGATCGAATCCCACATCTGGCTCCCGGTGCATGGAGCCTGCTTCTCCCTCTGCCTGTGTCTCTGCCTCTCTCTCTCTGTGACTATCATAAATAAATAAAAAATTAAAAAAAAATCTTCCACTATGATATTGTATTTCTTATTGTGGTTTTGCCTGGTTTTTCTTCATCTCGTATCTTCCTCATATCTTTTAAGGCAATATTAGGTACATACAAATTTAGAATTGTTATATCTTTCTGGTAAATGGAATCTTTTATCATTCTGGAATGTCTCTTTTTATTGCTAGTAATGATTTTTGTCTTAATGTCTACTTTTGTCTGATATTGATTTAGCTGAGCCAGCTTTCTTTTTTTTTAATTGAAGTATAATTAACATACAATGTTATATTAATTTCAGGCATACAACATATTGATTCAACAATTATATACATTACTCACTGCTCATGATGATAAGTGTAGTCCCCATCTATCACCATATAACATTATTATAATATTATTGATCATATTCCCTATGCTGTACCTTTCATCTCTGCAATTTATTTATCCCATAATTGGAAATTTGTACTTCTTAATCCACCTTTATCCACTTTACTTATCCCCACATATACCTCCCCCTTGGCAACCACCACCTGGTTTTCTGTATTTAAGAATTTGTTTTTTGTTTGTTTGTGAATGTAAATTGGTGCATACTGTGGAAAACAGGATAAAGGTTCTCCAAAATATTAAAAATAGAATTACCATATGATCTAGTAATTCCACTACTAGGTACTTACCCAAAGAAGATAAAAACATTAATTTGAAGATACATGCACCGCTACATTTATTGTGGCATTATTTACAATAGCCAAGATGTGGAAGCAACCCAAATGTCCAGTGATAGATAAATAGATAAAGAAGATGTGGTGTACATACACAGCAGAATATTACTCAGCCATGAAAAGAATGACATCTTGCCATTTGTGACAATACAGATGGACCTAAAGGACTATTATATATAGTAAGTGAGCAAGTCAGAGAAAAACAAATACCATATTATTTTATTTTTTATTTTTTAAAGATTTTATTTATTCATGAGAGACACACAGAAAGAGGCAGAGACACAGGCAGAGGGAGAAGCAGGCTCCACCCAGGGAGCCCGACGCGGGACCCGATCCTGAGACCCCAGGACCACGCCCTGGGCCAAAGGCAGGCGCTAAACCACTGACCCACCCGGGGATCCCCCCTTATTATTTTACTTATATGTGGAATCAAATTAGCTTTTTAAAAATTAATGTTCGGTGAATCTCTTACCAACCTTTTATTTTCAACCTTTCTGCATCCTTCTATTTTAGATGTTATATCTTGTAACAGTTTTTGTGCATTTAGTCTGATAATGCTTGCTTTTAATAAGAGGATTCAGTTTATATATAGTGCAATTATTGGTGTGTTTGATTGCAAATACTAGTTATTAAAGAATGCTTTCTATTTAGTTCTGAGTGCTTTTTTTAAATTAAGAGTTTACTAGGCAAAGGGCTATTGAGTTTATGGGGATATGATGTCTATGCAAAATAAACAATATGGTGCATTGTAGGATGTGAAAGGAGGACCGTGTGGCTTGAGATTATGGTAGACCTGAGCCTGGTGTAGATAAAGGCTGAAAAAGTAGTTTGGACCTGATCATGCAGTTAATTTTTGCCTGGGTTAATAATTATTAATTCACTTAAGGTTATAGGCATATCTCATTTTATTGTGCTTCACTTGATTGTGGTTTGCAGATTTTTTTACTAATTAAAGGTTTACAGCAACCTTGCGTCTGGCAAGTCTATTGGCACTATTTTTCCAAAGACATTTGTTCACTTCATGTCTCTGTTATGTTTAGGTAATTCTCGCATTTCAAACTTTTTCGTTATTATTATCTTTGTTCTAGTGATCTGTGATCATTGATTATGACTCACTGAAAGCTCAGATGATGGCACTTTTTTAGCAATGAAGTATTTTTTAAATTAAGGTATGTACATTGCTCTTTTAGACATAATGCCATTGTGCACTTAACAGACTACAGTATAGTGTAAACATAGCTTTTAAAAAATATTGTATTTATTTATTCATGAGAGACAGAGAGAGAGAGAGAGAGAGAGAGGCAGAGAGCTGGCAGAGGGAGAAGCAGGCTCCATGCAGGGAGCCCGATGTGGGACTCGATCCTGGGACTTCAGGATCACGCCTTGAACTGAAGGCAGATGCTCAACCACTGAGCTGCCCAGGCATCCCCAAACATAACTTTCATATGCACTGGGAAACCAAAAAATTTATTTGACTCACTTTATTGCTATATTTGCTTTATTGCAGTGGTCTGGAACCATACTTGCAATATCTCCAAGGTATGTCTGTACTTTGAAGTCACTAATGTATTTAAAGTGGTGGGGGAGCTGCTGACAAAATCAGATTTTGAAATGCTAAACTTGACTGCAGTGTGTAGGTTGGTTTAGAAAGAAAGTAGGTTCCAGAAAACCAGTTAGCACTGTATCAGATACAAGGTAGATGCTTAGTAAATATTCCTGTGTGAATAAAGTTTTAGCAGTGGTAAAAGAGTGAGTACATGACAGCTTGCACTAGGGTTGAAATGGAACATGTGAAGAGAAATAATGTTTTGAGAAGGACTTGGAAGTAAAATTGGTAGAACTTTAAATAGAATAGTGTGGAAATGTTGGAGAGGGAGATGTGAAAGATGATTCTAGGTTTCTGATTCTGTAGTTGATAGATGATGGTACCATTCACTGAGATAGGGAATAATGGAAGAGTATTTGGTTTTGAAAAAATGCTGGGACTCTGAGAAAATGAATAGTACAAAAATAAAATAAATAATGATATAGAACATAAATTTTGTTCCTTTCGCAATCCTCATCAATCTTGTTTTCTTCCCCAACTCTACAACAGCTAACTTTTAAATTAATGTATTAGTTATCTTTCCATAGTTTTTAAATGCAAATGTCTGGTTGTTTTAGTTCGTATATCTCTAATTGCTATTGAGGTTGGGTATATTTTTATGTTTATTATTCATTTGTAATATTCTCTTGTGAATTGTTTTTTTTACATCCTTTGTTCAATTTTGTATTTTGTATCATCTTTTTGTTCCTGATTCATATTAACCCTTTATATAACAGAAACATTAATATTTTGTTTATAAATCCCAGTCTCTTGCTTTTCTCTAACTTTATCAGTGAGGGCTTTTTGTTGCAGAGAAGTTTAAAACTAACGTGTACTTAAGACTCTTGGTCTTTCCTTTCATGGCTTCTGAGTTTTAAGTTTTACTTTGGAAGCTCCTCTGTACCTCGAGTACATTTACTATTTGCTGTTTATATGTAGTAGCACTGTATTCCATTGTTCATGTGGGTGTGACATTTTTAAAATAAGTAGCCATTTGTCCAGTGCAATTTATTAAATTGTCCATAATTTCCTTATTGATCATAAATTGCTTGTTAATGCTACACTAAACTCCTATATACATATGGATCTGTTTCTGGGAACCTATGTTTGATTTCACTTATTCTTTTCCTGTTTTTACCTAAATATTAAGGTTTAAATTTTGTTAAACTTTTATTTCAATTCTAGTTAGTTGACATACAGTGCAATATTGGTTTCAGGAGTAGAATTCAGTGATTCATCACTTACATATAACACCCAGTACTGCAATATTGGTTTCAGGAGTAGAATTCAGTGATTCATCACTTACATATAACACCCAGTACTCATCATAACGAGTACCCCGTTTAGTACCCATAACCCATCTAGCCCCAACCCTACCCACTTCCCTCCACCAACCCTCAATTTGTTCTCTGTCATAAGAGTCCCTTATGGTTTATTTCTCTCTCTCTTTTTTCCTCCTTCCCCTATGTTCCTCTGTTCTGTTTCTTAAATTCCACATATGAGTGAAATCATATGGTGTTGTCTTTCTCTGACTGATGTATTTTGCTTAGCATAATACACTCTAGCTCTATCCAAGTCACTGTGAATGGCAAGACTTCATTCTTTCTTATGGCTGAGTAATAAGCCATAATTACTCCTTCCTTATCCATTCATCAGTTGATGGACACTTGGGCTCTTTCCATAATTTGGCTATTGTTGATAATGCTGCTATAAACATTGGGGTGCATGTACTCCTTCAAATCTGTATTTTTGTACCATTCAGATAAATACCTAGTAGTGCAATTGCTGGGGTGTAGGGTAGCTCTATTTTAAAATTTATGAGGAACCTCCATACTGTTTTCCACAGTGGCCACACCAGTTTGCATTCCTACCAACAGTGCAAGAGGGTTCCCCTTTTTCTGTACCCTCATCAACACCTGTTATTTCTTGTGTTTTTAATTTTAGCCATTCTGACAGGTGGAAGGTGGTATCTCATCATGGTTTTTATTTGTATTTCCCTGATGCTGAGTGATGTTGAGCATTTTTCATGTGTTTGTTGGCCATTTGGATGTCTTCTTTGGAGAAATGTCTGTTCATGTCTTCTTACCATTTCTTGACTGGATTTTTTGTTTATTGAGTGTTGAGTTTTATAAGATCTTTATTGATTTTATATATTAACCATTTTTCTGATAAGACATTTGTAAACATCTTCCATTTCATAGGTTGTCTTTGAGTTTTGTTGACTGTTTGCTGTGCAGAAGCTTTTTATCTTGATCAAATCCCAATAGTTCATTTTTGCTTTTGTTTCTTTTGCCTTTGATAAGTTCTTTATAGGTTTTGAATTTAACTCTTTATCAGATATGACATTTGCAAATATCTTCTCCCATTCTTTAGCCTGCCTTTTAGTTTTGTTAACTGTTTCCTTTGCCGTGCTGAAGTCCCACCAGTTCATTTTTGCTTTTGTTTCTCGTCTCCAGTGATGTGTCTAGTAAGAAGTTGCTACAATCAAGATCAAAGAGGTTGTTGACTGTGTTCTCTCCTAGTTTAATGGTTTCTTGTCTCACATTTAGATCTTTCATCCATTTGGAATTTATTTTTGTGAATGGTGTAAGAAAGTAGTCCAGTTTCATTCCTCTGCATGTGGCTGCCCAATTTTCCCAACATCATTTGTTGAAGAGACTGTCTTTTTTTTCCTTTGGATATTTTTCCATGCTTTGTCAAAGATTAGTTCACCATATAGTTGTGGGTTCATTTATGGGTTTTCTATTCTGTTCCAATGATGTATGTATCTCTTTTTGTGCCAGTACCATACAGTCTTGACCACTATAGCTTTGTAATATAACTTAAAATATTGAATCATGATGTCTCCAGCTTTGTTTTTTTTTTTTTTTTTTTTTTCAGAATTGCTTTCACTATTCGGGGTCTTTTGTGGTTCCATAGTCATTTTAGGATGGTTTATTCTAGCTCTGTGAAAAATGGTGGTATTTTGATAGGTATTGCATTAAATGTGTAGATTGCTTTAGGTGGTATAGACATTTTAACAATATTTGTTCTTACAGTCCATGAGCATGGCTGTATTTCCATTTCTTTGTGCTCTTTTCAATTTCTTTCATAATTGTGTTCTATAGATTTCAGAGTAAAAATCTTTTACATCTTTGGTTAGGTTTATATCTAGGTATCTTATGGGTTTTGGTGCAAATATAAATGGGATTGACTCCTTGATTTCTCTTTTTGCTTGATATATAGAAATGCAATGCAACAGATTTCTGTATACGGATTTTATATCCTGTAACTTTGCTAAATTCATGTATTAGTTCTAGCAATTTTTTAGTGGAATCTTTCAGGTTTTCTACATAGAGTATCAGGTCATCTGCAGATAGTGAAAATTTGACTTCTTCCTTGCCCATTTGGATGTTTTTTTTTGTTTGTTTGTTTGTTTCTTTTTGTTTGATTGCTGAGGCTAAGACTTCCAGTATTATGTTACATAGTAATGGTGAGAATGGGGGATCCCTGGGTGGCTCAGCGGTTTGGCACCTGCCTTCGGCTTGGGGCTGGGGCGTGATCCTGGAGTCTCGGGATCGAGTCCCACATTGGGCTCCCTGCATGGGGCCTGCTTCTCCCTCTGCCTGTGTCTCTGCCTCTCTCTCTCTCTCTCTCTCTCTCTGTGTGTCTCATGAATAAATAAATAAAATCTTAAAAAAATAGTAATGGTGAGAATGGACATCCATGTCTTGTTCCTAACCATAGGGGAAACGCTCTCAGTTTGTCCCTATTGAGGATGATATTAGCTGTGGGTCTTTCATATATGATCTTTACCATGTTGAGGTATCCTTCTATCCCTACTTTGTTGAGGGCTGAATGGATGCTGTATTTTGTCAAATGCCTTTTCTGCAAGTATTGAGAGGATCATATGGTTCTTATCCTTTCTTTTATTCATGTGGTACATGAGGTTGATTGATTTGCGAATATTGAACTATGCTTGTAGCTCAGGAATAAATCCCACTTGATTGTGTTGAATAATTCTTTTAATGTACTGTTGGGTTTGATTTGCTAGTATCTTTTTGAGAATTTTTGCATCCATATTCATCAGAGAACTTGACCTATAATTTGTCTTTTCAGTGGGGTTTTGTCTGGTTTTGGAAAGAAGGTAATGTTGGCCTCATTGAAGGAGTTTGGAAGTTTTCCTTCAATTTCCATTTTTTCGAGCAGTTTGGGAAGGGTAGGTATTAACTTTTCTTTAAATGTTTGGTATAATTCCCCTGGGAAGCCATCTGGCCTTGGACTCTTGTTTTTTTGGGAGATTTTTGATTACTGAATCAATTACTTTGCTGGTTATGAGTCTGTTCAAATTTTCTATTTTTCCTTTTTGGTAGCTTGTATGTTTCTAGAAATTTTTCCATTTCTTTTAGATTGTGCAGTATGTTGGCATATAATGTTTTTAATATTCTTTTATAATTGTTCATATTTCTGTGGTGTTGGTTGTGATCTTTCCTCTTTCATCTGTGATTTTATTTTTGGGGGTCCTTTCTCTTTTGTTTTTGAAAAGTCTGGCTATGGGTTTATTAATTTTATTAATATTTTCTAAGAATCAATTCTTAGTTTTGTTGATCCATTCTCCTGTTTTCTTGTTTGTTTGTATCTATATTGTTAATTTCTGGTCTAATATTTATTATTTCCCTTCTTCTGGCTTTAGGCTTTATTTGCTATTCCTTTTCCAGCTCTTTTAGTTGTAAGTTTAGGTTGTGTATTCGAGACTTTTCTTGTTTTTTGAGGTAGGCCTGTATTTCAATATCCTCTCTCTTAAGACTGCCTTTGCTGCATCTCAAAGGTTTTGGACTGTTGTGTTTTCATTTGCCTCCATGTACTTTTTAATTTTCTCTCTAATATCCTGGTTAACCCATTCATTGTTTAGTAGGATGTTCTTTAATCTCCATGAATTTGTGGACTTTCCAATTTTTTTCTTGCAGTTGACTTCAAATTTCATAGCATTGTAGAAAACATGCATGGTATGATCTCATTCTTTTTGTGCTTGTTGAGGGCTGATTTGTGATCCAGTATGTGATCTATTGTGGAGAATTTTCCATGTTCACTTGAGAAGAATGCGTATTTTGCTTCTTTAGGATGAAATGTTCTGAATTTATCTGTTAAGTCCATCTGGTCCAGTGTGACATTTAAAGCCCTTGTTTCCTTGTTGATCTTGTGCATAGATGATCTGTCCATTGCTGGAGGTGGGTGTTAAAATCTCCTACTATTATTGTATTATTATCAATGAGTTTATTTATGTATGTTATTAACTTATTTATATATTTGGGTGCTCTCAGTTTGGGAGCATAAATAATTACAGTTGTTAGATCTTGATGGATAGATCCATTAATTATGATGTTATGCTCTTCTTCATTTCTTGTTATAGTCTTTGGTTTGAAATCTAGTTTTTTTGATATATGTATGAATAGTTCTGCTGTCTTTTGGTGCCCATTAGAATGATAGGTGGTTTTCCATTCCCTCCCTATCAATCTGCAGGTGTCTTTAGATCTAAAATGAGTCTCTTGTAGGCAGTATATAGACGTGTCTTGTTTTTTTTTCCCCCATTCTGACACCCTATGTCTTTTGATTGGATCATTTAGTGCATTTGCATTCAGAGTGATTATTGAATGTTATGAATTTAATGCCATTCTGTTACCTATAAAGTCGGTATTTCTGGTGATGTTCTCCATTGCTTTCTAGTCTTTGTTGCTTTTGGTCTTCCGCCACCAAAGAATCCACTTTAATATCTCCAGCAGGGCTGGTTTAGTGTTCATAAACTCCTTTAGTTCTTTCTTGTCTGAGGAAGCTCTTTATCACTCCTTCTATTCTGAATGACAGCCTTGCTGCATAAAGTATTCTTGGTTGCATATTTTTCCCATTTAGCATATTAAATATATTATGCCAGCCCTTTCTGGCCTGCGAGGTGTGTGGACAGATCTGCTGTGAACCTGATGTCTTCCCTTGTAGGTTAAAGACTTTTTTCCCTTTGCTGCTTTCAGGATTCTTTCCCTGTCTGTGTTTTGTGAATTTGACTATGATATGTCTTGGTGATGGCTGGCTTTTGTTGAATTTAATGGGAATTCTCTGTGCTTCTTGGATTTCAATGTCTGTTTCCTTCCCCAATTAGGGAAGTTTTCAGCTATAATTTGCTCAAGCAAACCTTCTGCCCCTTCTCTCTGTTTATCTTCTGGGACTCCTATAATATGAATGTTGTTTCACTTTAAGGAGTCACTGGGTTCCCTAAATCTACCTCATGATCAATACCTTTTTTTTCAGCTTCATTATTTTCCATAATTTTATCTTCTATATTACTGATTCATTCCTCTGCTTCATCCATCCTCATTGTCATGACATCTATTCGGGTTTTCATCTTGGCTATAGCATTTTTAATTTTGGCCTGACTAGATTTTAGTTCTTTTTTCTCTGCTATAAGGGATTCTCTAGTGTCTTCTATGCTTTTTTTCCAAATCCAGCCAGTATCCTTATAATTGTTGTTTTATTTTATTTTATTTTAATTTATTTATTTATTCATGAGAGGCACAGAGAGAGAGAGGCAGAGACAGGCAGAGAGAGAAGCAGGCTCTATGCAGGGAGCCTGATGTGGGACTTGATCCCGGGACTCTAGGATCACACTCTGGGCGGAAGGCAGGTGCTAAACAACTGAGCCACCCAGGGATCCCCTGTTGTTTTAAATTATATTTTAGACATCTTATATCTGTATTGACTAAATCCTTGGCCGTTACTTCTTCCTATTCTTCCTTTTGGGGTAAGCTTTAATTTTTTAAAATTTGTCTTTTTCATAAGTAATTCATGTACAAGGGTCATAATCTAATGGGTACAAAGTGGTATAGAGTGAAAAGTAAATATTCTTATTCTTACCCAGTCACTCAGTTCCCTTTCCAGAAGGCAACATCTGTTACTAGTGCTTTGGTGCATACAGATATCAGCATGCAAGTGTTCTAGTTCTATAATGTTTTATTTTGTTAGATCTATAGTATGTTTTCTTTATTAGGTCAAATTCCCTTTTAAAAATTAGTTGCAAGCATTTTCCTATGAACTTTAAAATAAACCTGGCAAGTTTTATTTTAAGGAAATTGTTTTGGGACTTTTATTATGATTACATTGAATTATAAATAAGCTTGGGAACATCGGTGTCTTTTAATTAATTAGTTCTTCCCAGCCAGAAAACATGCTATGTTGTCATTTATTCTGGTCTTCTTTTCAGTAGTTTGTTATTGTTGTTTGTTTAAAGTAAAGTTTTTAATTGAAGTACAGCACATGTAAAAAATTCAAAATCATAAATGTATACCTCAGTGAATATTTTTCAAATGTACAAATTCCATGTAACCACCACCTGGATTGGGAAATTGAAAAATAACACCTCAAATCATTCCTCATGTGTTTTCTCAGTCACTGTCCATATTCCCCTTCTCAAAGGTAACTGCAAGCCTGAATTCTTATGCTACAGATAATTTCATCTGATATTGAACTTTATTTAAGCAATAATACAGTAGACGCTCCTTTGTGTATGGTTTGACACAATATAATGTTTTTGAGATTCATTCATGTCATTGCATTGGCTATAGTTAATTAATTTTCAGTGCTGTATATGATTCCATTCTATAAATAAATCACATTTTATATATCCATTTTACTATTACCAGGAATTTGGATTTATTATTTTTTTGCTGAATACATGTTTTCAATTCTCTTGTTTGTATAACTAGGAGTGAGATTGCTGGGTCATAGGCTATGCATATACTCAGTTTATTATAAACTGCCAAGGAGTTTCCAAAGTATTCACAGAAAGTTACATGTCCACCAATACTATACAAGAGTGCCTATGGCTCTCCATTCTTTCCAGCACTTAGTACTGTTATACTTTGAAATTTTAGCCATTATAATATTCATGTTTTGGCATCTCATAGTAGTTTATGTTTGCACTTCCCTAATGCCCTATGGGTTTGATTATGGTTTCATATGCTGTTTGCCATTTGAATGTCTTGAAAAAAATTTTTTGAAAGCCTGTCGAAATCATTTTTGCATTTGTCTATTCAATTGTCTATAATTTAACTGATTTGTAGTTCTTAATATACTGAGTACTATACCATGGTAAAATGTACGTATTGTATATATCTTTCCCTACCCTGTTAAGTTTGTCTTTTTACTCTCTTAATGTTGTGTTTTGATGAACAGTGATTCATAATTTTAGTGTAATCTAATTCATCAGTCTTTATTTCCTGGTTCGTACTTTTTTGTTCCATTTAAGAAATCTTTGCCTAACCCAATGTCATGAATATCTTTTTTTCTAAAAGCCACACACAATACACACAATTTATATGTTGATAAACAAATACATAGATATACATATATCAATATATACATATATATAGCATATAATATCAATATATATGCATATGAGAGTATATGATGTAAGATATTATTAAAGAGCCTTTCATTTTGATGTGGATAGCCAAAAGATATTCAATTAATTGCAAAATATTTTAATAAGTCTTATAGTCTGGTAGTATAATTCTCTAACTTTGTCCTTCTCCTAAATTTTAGAATCAGGTTGCCAATTTCCATATAGTAAAGGACCTTCCTGGAATTTGTATTGCAATTGCACTAAATCTATTGTTCAGTGTTAGGAATAACTGTTATTTTACCAAATGGGGTCTTCCAGTCTGTAGACATGAATATCTGTCCATTTATTTAGATTTTTACTTTTCCTCAATATTTTATGTGGTTTATTACATATGGACCTTGCACAAGTTTAAAAAAAGATTATTTATTTGTTTTTTTATTTGTTCATTCATTCATTCAAGAATGTGAGAGAGACACTGTGAGAGTAAGGGGAGGAACAGAGGGAGAGAGATAAGCAGACTGTGCTGAGTGTGGAGCCTAATGTGGGACTTGATCAGGACCCTGAGATCATGGGCCAAAATCAAGAACCAGACGCTTAACTGACTAAGTCACCCAGGTGCCCCGATCTTGCACAATTTTAAAATTTATTCTTAGTTATTTAGTGTTATTTGGTACTATTATAAAGTGTTTTTAAATTTATAAAGGT
This sequence comes from Canis lupus baileyi, assembly GCF_048164855.1. Classification (NCBI taxonomy): domain Eukaryota; kingdom Metazoa; phylum Chordata; class Mammalia; order Carnivora; family Canidae; genus Canis; species Canis lupus. The sequence continues at coordinate 3,429,333 of NC_132876.1, forward strand.
CTTTAAAAATTTCATTTTCTTTTTCTTTTTATTTATTTATTTATTATAATTTTTTTTAAATTTTTTTTATTTATTTATGATAGTCACAGAGAGAGAGAGAGAGGCGCAGAGACACAGGCAGAGGGAGAAGCAGGCTCCATGCACCGGGAGCCCGATGTGGGATTCGATCCCGGGTCTCCAGGATCGCGCCCTGGGCCAAAGGCAGGCACCAAACCGCTGCGCCACCCAGGGATCCCTTTTTATTTATTTTTAAAAGATTTTATTTATTTATTCATGAGAGACACAGAGAAAGAGAGAGGCAGAGACAGGCAGAGGGAGAAGCAGGCTCCATGCAGGGAGCCCGACGTGGGACTTGATCCCAGGTCTCCAGGATCAGGCCCTGGGCTGAGGGCGGTGCTAAACCACTGAGCCACCTGGGCTGCCCTAAAAATTTCATTTTCTAACATTTTTGTCGTTAGACAGAAATATAATTGAGTCTTGAATATTGATCTTACAATCAGAGATACTGATGAGCCCAGTTATTAATAGTGCCAATTTATTTGCAGTTTCATGAAATCTTCAGATAATTCTATATTCATTTATTTCAAATTTTTATATGTTTAATTTTTCATGACTTATTTTATTGCCTAGTTCCTGTGGTACAATGCTGAATAGAAGTGGAGATAACTTATTTGTGGCCTGAGAAAAGATTTTCATTGTTTCACCATCAAGCATTTTTTTTGCTATAGCTTTGCAGGTGCTCTTCATCAGATTTAAGGAAATATTTTTTAATTTTTGGTTTACATAGAATTTTTTTTTAAATCATGGACAGGTGTTGAATTTTTTGCCCAGCTTTATTGAGATATAATTGACATATAACATTGTATAAGTTTAAGGTGCACAGCATGATGATTTGATATAAATATATATTGAAAAATGACTACCACAAAAAGATTAGTTAACACATAAATGCATGTTGAATTTTAACAGATTTTTTCTGTTGAGTTAATCACATTTTCTCTTTTGTTCTGTAAATGTGGTGAACTGCATTAATTGATTTTCAAGAGTTAAGCCAACATCTTATTCTCAGTATAAACCCTGCTTTTCCAGTTATTTTGCATAACAGCATGGAATATGTATGAATATTCATATGTGTGTGTGTATTTTAGAATGTTTGAATCCCTGTTCATAAGTGAGATTGGCCTTCAGTTTTCCTTTATTTGTCAAGTTCTTTGTTAGGTTTTAGTATTAAGGTTATGTTAGCTTTTAAATTGAATTGCAATACAAAATTTTTTTTATACTCTGGAAGAGATTATGTAAGACTGATGCTATTTATTCTTTAAATGTTTAGAAGAATTCATTGGTAATGCCATCTGGACCGCAGTTTTTCTTTTTGGGAAATTCTTTAGTTATAGATTCAATATTTTGGAGGATATAAGAGTATTCGGATTTTTAATTTTCTTTTATTGGTTATACTTTTTAGGAAATGTCCATTCTTCTAAATCTTTATATTTATTGACATAAAATCTCTTAAAAATAACATCCTTTCATCTTTTTAATCTCTATTGGATTTTTAATGACATATGCCTTTCCATTCTGAACATTGGTTATTTGTTTTCTTTGTTATTCATTAATCTTACTGGTGGTTTTTCATTTTCATCAGAACTTTTTTTAAATTGAGGTATAATTGACATACAACATTATGTTCATTTCAGATGTACAACATGATAATTTAATATTTGTATATATTGCAAAGTAATCACCACAATAAGGTATGGTTAACATCCATCACTATATGTAGTTCCACATTTTTTCCCTGAGAACTTTAAAGATCTACTCTCAGCAACTTTTATTTTTTTAATTTTTTAAAGATTTTATTTATTTATTCATAGAGACAGAGAGAGAGGCAGAGACACAGGCAGAGGGAGAAGCAGGCTCCATGCAGGGAGCCCGACGTGGGACTTGATCTCGGGTCTTCAGGATCACGCCCTGGGCTGAAGGTGGCGCTAAACCGCTGCACCACCGGGGCTGCCCTACTCTCAGCAACTTTTAAATATGCAATGCAGTATTGTTAATTATTGTCAACGTGATGTACATTACATATGCATGACTTATTTATTTTATAAGTGGAAGTTTGTACCTTTGACCCCCTTCACCCATTTCACCTTTGCCAATCCCCTACCTCTGGCAACCTGTTGTTTGTATCTATGAATTTTGCTGTTTTTTTTGTTTTAGATTTCACATGTAACTGAGATCATAAGTATTTGTCTTTTCCTTCACTTAGCATAATACCCTCAACATCTATGTTGCCACAAATGGCAAGATTTCATTCTTTTTTATAGATGAATAATATTCCATTTTTTTTGTGTGTATCACATTTTCTTTGTCCATTTATCTGTTATTGGACACTTAGGTAGTTTCTGTATCTTGGCTATTGTGAATCATGCTGCAATGAACATGGTGCATATGTCTTTTCAAGTTAGAATTTTTATTCTTCAGATAAATATCTATAAGTGGAATCGCTGAATCATATGGTAGTTCTATTTTTTTTTTTTTATGTTTTGAGGAAACTCCATATTGTATCACAGCCACACCAATTTAAATTCCCACCAACAGGGATGCCTGGGTGGCTCAGTGGTTGAGCATCTGCCTTTGGCTCAGGGCGTGATCCTGATCTGAGGATCGAGTCTCATGTCAGGCTCCCTGTGAGGAACCTGCTTCTCTCTCTGCCTGTGTTTCTGCCTCTCTCTGTCTCTCATAAATAAATAAATAAAATCTTAAAAAAAATTCCTACCAACAGTACACAAGAGTTTTCTTTTCTTCACATCCTTGATGATACTTGTATTAACTAGGCCACAAACCTCATTAACTGTATTGTACTGTAGTCATACGAGAATGTTTTTACATGCACTTATTTTTGTTTGTGTGTTTGTAGTTCCTTTTGTGTATGTTTGTGTTTGTAGTTATATGCAATTTAATCCCATGTATAGATTTGTATAACTACCACCACAGTCAAGATACAGAACTGTTCAATCACCACAAAGAAATTCCTGTGTGTTACCCTTTTAAAATAGCACCTAAGGGGATCCCTGGGTGGCTCAGCAGTTTAGCGCCTACCTTTGGTCCAGGGTGTGATCCTGGAGTCCTGGGATCCAGTCCCACGTCGGGCTCCCTGCATGGAGCTTGCTTCTCCCTCTGCCTGTGTCTGCCTCTCTCTCTCTCCCTCTGTGTGTGTGTGTGTCCCTGATGAATAAATAAATAAAATCTTTAAAAAAATAAAAATAAAATAAAATAAGATAGCACCTAATACTTCCCACCCCTGTCTCTTACCCTGGAAAACATTAATCTGTTTTCTATAGTTTTGCCAGTTTGATAATACTATATAAATATAATTCTAGGAGTGCCTGGGGGGTGCAGTCAGTTGGACATCTGACTCTTGGTTTCTGCTCAGGTTGTGATCTCACGGTCATGCAATTGGGACCTGTGTTGGGCTTGGCACTCAATACAGAGTCTGCTTAAGACTCTTCCTCTCCCTCTGCCTCTCTCCCCTGCTCTCTCTTGCTTCAATCAATTAATCCTTTTTAAAAATGTAATTATATATTATGTATCCTTTTTGGGATTTGCTTTTAAAAATTAAAGAACTTTATTTTTAGAGCAACTTTAGGTTTACAGAAAAATTGAGCAGTAAGTACAGAGTACCCTTTTCCCCTCCCCTCCCAGTCTTCCTTATTATTGACATCTTGCATTAGTGTGGTACATTTGTCATAATTGATGAACAAATATTAATATGTTACTACTAACAAGAGTCCATAGTTTGCAGTTGGGTTTACTCTTTGTGTTCTATAGTTCTATGAGTTTTAATACTATATCTATGGGCTTATCTACCATTATCTGTACCATGCACAATAGTTTCACTAACCCTAAAAATCCCTGTGTTCTACTTATTCATCTCTTCCTCTCTCCTCCTTGAACTCCTGGCAACCACTGATCTTTTTAGTCTTTATATTATCACCTTTTCAAGAAGGTCCTGTAATTGGAATCATATAGTATATCGCCTTTTCAGACTGTTTTTTTTTTCACTTTGCAATATGCACTTAGGGATCCTCCATGTATTTTCATTGCTTAATAGCTCATATCTTATTGCTAGATAATATTAAGTTGTATGGATGTACCAAAGTTTTTCAGTCATCCATTGATGGACATCTTAGTTGCTTCTATTTTTGGCAATTATGAATAATGTTGCTATCAACATTCATGTGTACATTTTTGCATGTAAATAAGTTTTCAGCTTGTTTGGGTAAATACTAAGGAGCACAATTGCTGGATCATATGGTAAGGCTCTGTTTAGCTTTGCAAGTAACTGTCAGATTGTCTTCTGAAGTGGCTGTACTATTTTGCATTTCTACCAGCAATGAATGAGAGTTCTGTTGCCCTTCATCCTTGCTAGCATTTGCTGTTGTCAGTATTTTGGATTTTAGCCATTCTAACAGGTGGTAGTGATATCTCATTATTGTTTCAATCTGCAACTCTCTAATGAGAAATGATATTGAGAATCTTTTCATATTCTTATTTCTCATCCGTGTATCTTCTTTGGTAAAATACTGGCATTTTTACTAAACGTGATACTTTTGAGATCCATTCAAGTTGTTGCATGCATCAACAGTTGATTCCTTTTATTGCTCAGTGGTATTCTATAGTATATAGTTATCAAAACTTGTTCAGCAATTTACCTGTTGAAAAACTTTTATATTGTCTCCAGTTTGGGCCTATTAAGAATAAGCTGTTGTAAGTATATATGTTTTTGTGTGTACATAAAATTTCATTTCTTCAGGACAAATGCCCAAAAGTGTGATCTTATGGTATGAAAATGTTTACGTTTTTAAAAAGCCGCCAAACAATTTTCCATAGTGCTTATATAGTTGACCTTTGAACAATAGGGGTTTGAACTATGAACTATATCCATTCATATGTGGATTTGTTTTTATAAATACAGTGCAGTACTATAAATACATTTTCTCTTCCTTATGACTTTCTTAAAATTGTATTTAAAATCAAGTAATTAATGTATAGTGCATATTAGTTTTAGAGGTAGAATTTAGTGATTCATCCATTGCATGTAACATCCAGTGCTCATTACATCAAGTGCCTTCCTTAATGCCAATCACCCAGTTACCTCATTCCCCCAACCTACTCCCCTCTAGCAACCCTCAGTTTGTTCTATAGAGTTAAGAATCTCTTATGGTTTGTCTCTGTGACTTTGCCTTATTTTATTTCCCCTCCCTTCCCCATGTTCATCTGTTTTGTTTCTTAACATTTTCTTTTCTCTAGCTTACTTTATTATAACTATGCAGTATATGATACATATAACATATAAAATAGGTGTTAATCAGTTATTTATGTTATTAGCAAGGCTTCCACTCAACAGTAGATGATTAGTAGTTAAGTTTTTAGAGAGTTAAAAGTTATATGTGAATTTTTGACTGTGAAGGAGGTCAGTGCCCCTAGCCCCTGTGTTGTTCAAGGTCAAGTATATAGTATTTTATATTCAACCAGAATTGTTTTTTTAAAATTTTGCTTTACACATTAGTTGGTATTGTATCAAAGTACTAGTGTTGCAAGTTTTTATTACAAAAAGATGTTGGAATTTCTGAAGTTATTTTTCTATGTCGGTTGATATGATTCTATGATTTTGCTTCTTTAGCATTTGTTATGGTGTATTAAATTGATACTCAAACATTGAACCAACCTTGCATAACTGGAGTAGATCCTATTTAGTTATAGTGTACAATTGTCTTTATATATTATGCTGGATTCAATTTACAAATATTTTCTTAAGGGTCTAAGAAACCTATATTCATGTAGAATATTGGCTTGTAATTTTCTTTAAAAAATACTGCCTTGGGCAGCCTGAGTGGCTCAGCGGTTTAGTGCTGCCTTCAGCCCAGGGCGTGATCCTGGAGACCTGGGATCGAGTCTCACGTCGGGCTCCCTGCATGGAGCCTGCTTCTCCCTCTCCCTGTGTCTCTCTCCTGTGTTTCTCATGAATATATAAATAAAAATAAAAAAAATACTGCCTTTGGTTTTGGAATCAGGACAATATTGGCTTCATAAAATGAGTTTGCTACTGTTCCCTCCTCTTCTAATTCTAGAAGAAAATTTGTCAAATTTGTGCCATATCTTTAAAGTATTTGGTAAATTTTCTAGTGAATCATCTGTCCCTGGGTTTATTTTCTGAAAGTTTTTTTTTTTTTTTTTTTTTTTTTTGTTGTTGTTTTTTTTTTTTTTTTTTTTTTTATTTTCTGAAAGTTTTTGATGAAAAATTAGGTGATAATCTTATTGAGGATCACTGGTATGTGATGCCACTTTTCTTTTGCTTGTTTCACAGTATTTTCTTTGTCTTTGAAAATTTGCCTATAGCATGTCTTGGTTTGGGATCGTTTTGAATTTGACCAATATGTAGTTTGTAAATAAAAAAAAAAAATATGTAGTTTGTTTAGGTTCTTGGGTGTGTAGATTTGTGTCTTTCTTCATATTTGGAAAGTTTCCAGTCGTTATTTCTTTAAACTCTTTTCTGTTTTTATACTCTCCCTCTTCCTTTGGAGTACTCATGCAGATGTCCCACAGGTCTCTTGGGCTTATTTATTGATTTGTTTATTACCACTTTAATTATTTTATTGTATATACTTCAGTGAGATTTAGTGTATTCACATTGTTTTGCACTATCTATGTCCAGGTCCAGAATATTTTGTCACCTCAGTAGGAAAGCTTATGTCTATTACTAGGCACTCCATTGCACCCTTTCTCAAGCCCTTGACAGCCTACTAATTGGCTTTGTCTATCTATGAATTTACCTGTTTTACATATTTCATATAAGTGGAATCATACAATATGTGGCCTTTTGTGTCTTGTTTCTTAGAATGTTTTCAAGTTTCATTCATGTTGTAGCATGTATCACTACTTCATTACTTTCTATGCCTGAATGACATTTGATTGTATAGATATGCCACATTTTATTTATTCATTCATCTTTTAATGGACATTGGGTTATTTCCATCTTTTGTCTATTGTGAATAGTGCTATCTGTAAACATTTATGTACAATTTTTTGTTTAAACACCTGTTTTACAATTTTTTAGTTGTATTCTCAGGAGTGCAGTTGTTGAGTCATATACTAATTCTATGTTTAACTTATTGAGGACTTACCAAACTGTCCATTTTGCGTTCCCACCAACACTATATAACAATGCCAAATTCTCCACATCCTTACCAGTATTTGTTATTTTCTGTATGTTTCCTTTTCTTTATAGATATTTTAGTGGCTATGAAATGTTATCTTATTTATTATGGATTTAATTTTCATTTCCTGAATGACATTAGCATCTTTTCATGTGTTTGTTGGTCATTTGTATAGCTTTGGAGAAATGGCTATTCAAGTACTTTTGCCAATTTAAAAAGAATTGGTAGAAAGAAGGGAATTTTATGTGATACTTCTTTTTAACGGCTTTATTGAGATATAATCCACATACCATAAAATTTACCCTTGGTCCATCTTTTATAATTGGGTTGTTCGGCTTTGTTGTTGAGTTGTAAGAACTCTATATTCAGGATACTAGATCTTTATCGGATATACGATTAGCAAATGTTTCTCTCATTTGTCTTTTCACTCTCTTGATTGTGTCTTTTGATGCACAAGAGTTATTAATTTTGATGGAGTCCAATTTATCTATTTTTTCTTTTGTTTCTTGTGTTTTCGGTGTCTCTGAGAAACTGCTGCTTAGTCCATATTTGTGAAGACTTACTTCTATTTTTCTTCTAAGAATTTCATATATCATAAATTTAGCTCTTATATTTAGGCCTCTGATTCATTTTGAATTAATTTTTGTAAATGCTGAGTAAAAAGGATCCAACTTCCTTTTTTTTTTTTGCGTGTCTACATTCAGTTGTGTTCATTTTTCTCATTCTTTCATTTCTTTTTTCCTTCAGACTGAAAAACTTAATTGAGCTGTCTTCAAGTTTGATTTCTTTTTTTCTGCTACTCAAATCTGCTGAACCCTTCTAATGAATTTTTCATTCCAGTTATTGTATTTTTCAACTTCAGAATTTATAACTTCTATTTCTTTGTTGATATTCTCTGTTTGGTCAGACATTGTTCTCTTGTTTTTTTTTTAGCATATTTAAAACAATTGAAGTCTCTGTTTAGTAAGTCTAATATCTCAGCCTCATTTGGGATAGTTTCCATTTCTTGTTTTTCTATGAACATACCATATTTTCTCTTATCTTTACATGCCTTCTGATTTTTTTTTTTTTGTAAAGTAGACATTATGGGAATATACTGTGTTAACTCTGGAGACCAAATACTCTCTGCCTCTACCACAGGGTTTGTTGTTGCTGCTTTTTGTGGGTTATAGTTTTTGTTTGTGTAGAAGTTCTTTTAAGCTAGTTTCTAAATACTGTATTCTTTGTTCTTGTGGTTGATGAAGTCTGTGTTTTGTTAGCTAGTCAGCTAGTGATTTAACAGAAATTTCCTTAAACAATGAAAACTAAAAATATCTTCTGATTCTTCTGCTTTCCCTCTGTTTAGAGTCCAGACCCCTCACTCAGCCACTACTGGTGCTGTATCCACAGAGGAAGGGATCATGAGGTCAGATTGTCTGTACTGTTGGATAGAGTTGGAAGTTCAAACTCCTTACTTGGACTCCTCTAGCCCTCACTGCTGGTGGTGGGGGGTTTGTAGTGGTTGGATAGGGTAGAGCAGGTATTATCAGTAAGTTTTCTGTTTTGCTGAACTGCTGTCTTTTTTCATTCTTTGGCTAGAGTGAGCAGGCTTTTCTTAGGGTGTTGTGTTTTTTTGTTTGTTTTTGTTTTGTTTTTGGTCTGCTGCTTTGTTGCAGGGATAGTTTGGGATAATTGGGAGGTAAAAAGAAAATGTAAGGAACTCATTGCTGTGTTGTTCCATAAGTCCCAAGGTCCTTAGCCAGTCTGCCTTTCTCTTTCTACCTCTCAGCATCCCTTAATGATTTTCTATTGCTTTATGCCTAGGGTTTTAATTATAATGACTTGGAAGGAATAGGGAGAAATAAATTTATTGTCATCTGGAAACAAAAGTTCTCCGTTATAATTTTTAGAAAGTATTTGCTTTAGCTTCTGGCAGGCAATTAAAATGGAAGCAGGTTACTTTAGTCAGATATTAAGATACGTCAAGGATGAGGTTGGTTGGTTGTTGTTTGTTTTGGTAAGGCATTGTATCTTTGTAGTCCACTTTTTACTCTTTGTGTAGTTCTTTAGCATCTGAACTGAAAATTTAGATGCTTATTATGGACTCCTCACCATCTTGGGCCCCAAGCTCCCTAAGACTGCTGATAACTGCCCACTTTGTCGTCATTTTAATATCTCTTTTCTATTTGTGTTCTCCAGTACAGCCATTTAGAAATAAGTGAATTTCCCACTATGGAAAATGTGGTGCAGACTATCATACTCATTTATTTACTCTTCTCCCAAATCTTGTTATTTAAACCAGAGTTACTTGAATTTCTGAACTTTGATTTTTGTCTCATCATCTCCATGAAACTGTAAAAAGCTCTGTTCACCTTGTCTATTTCTTAGTAGCTGCTTTCTCCTTAATTTTTAAGCTTTTCTGCCTATGTTTCTTGCCAGCCAGCTAATTCCTACAGAGATTAAGAGGTGTAGTAGATCAGATCCACATCAGTGAGTTTCCCTTTACTCCGAGGCCTGTGCCCCTCAAATTCTGTTTGTCTTGCTAGCTTTTTGATGGAATAAAACATACACATACTTCACCTCAATTTTCTAGATTTTCTTAGTGGGTGTATTGGTCTGTATAAAGTCTTTCCCAACCATTTCAGAAGTTCTAAGTAAAGTTTTATAGTGTCCTTTAAATAGGTTTTTAAATATATTTCTCTATTTATTAAAGGCTCTACCTATTTATTTTACACACAGAGAGACAAACAAGCAGGGGGGAGTGGCAGGCAGAGGGAGAGGATGAAGCAGGCTCCCTATTAAGCATGGAGCCCAGCATGGGGCTGAATCCTCAGACCCTAGTACCGTGACCTGAGCCAAAGGCAGACACACTTAACCAAATGAGCCACCCAGGCACCTCATATTTCTCAATTTTTATAGTTTCATTTCTAATGTTAAATGTTGCTTTTTTTCCTGTTACATTTTCCAATTAGTTATTGCTGGTGTTTACAAAGGGTGTTAACTGGTATGTTTTTATAGCATAGAAATTCTTTATTCCAAAGTGATAGTTTTTTCTCTTGTAGTATTTATCCATTTTCCTTTCTTAGCTTAATTTACTGGCTTGGGTTTTATAATAATATATGATATAATACTGTTAAAAGTCAATTTTATCTTTTTTCTCACTTTATTGAGAAGTCTTTTAATGTTTCAACATCAAGTCTGAAGTTTTCCATAAACTTCATATGGATGTATTTTTACTGAATTTAGATGTTTAAACAAATATTCCTTGTTAAGCCAGGCTGTTTTTTTTAAAACAGGTATAAAGTATTAACTCTTACAAACATCTATCCAATTTCTTGATATCTTTTTCAAGTTTCACTAAGTTGTAAACTTCTTTCTCTAATTCTACACTCTTTTTGGTCTTTCCAAATCATGATTGATTTTTCGTTCTCCATTTGGCTAGCATCACATTGCTTATAATGTTGTTTCAGTTATTTATTTCTGCCTTAAAGTAAATGTTATTCTTTGTTTTTCCCCTTAAGGACTTTTTGCCTTTTAAAAATATCAGTATTCCCATCCCTAGTACAGAATTTGTCCCTTGCTATATAGTCAATAATTTCATGAAATAAATTTTCATTAATATTTTTACTATTACCTCAGAATTAATAGAGGTGGAGGTTTCTAATCCTAAGCAAAGCTTAGAGCTAGGGAAAAAAAGGTAAATATGGACTCAATGCTGCTTATGTTCCTGCTTCATTCTCAGTTGATATTTCTCTGAATTATGGAATATTGGACCTGGAAATTTAGTTATCATCTAGTTCAAGCCATATATCAGTGATGTCTGTCTATGTACCATGGTTACTTCAGCACTTACCATGGTCATCTTTTCTTGATCTTCTTTAGGTAGAGCCAGGGCCTATAACTTCCAGTGTTCTGTACAACTTACATTTTTGGTAGTTCACCTTAACACAGACTATGACATTATATACTATTATTGGAGCTTTAAGCTACTGTAATATGATTATAAGCTCATGAATCATTGTTTTCTTGATATGTTACATTATTTAAATATACATATATGTATATACATATATATAAAGTCTTTTTATATACAATGTTGACTACAGTTAAAGATAGATACTTGTAAATGACTACACTCCACTTCTAATAGATAAATGTCAGCACACTTTACTTGACTGATATATATTCACTCATATATTATGGCTGACTGATAATATTTGGAGGTTTTCTGAGTGTGCATTTTGTTCAGATAGTAAAACTATAGAGAGATATATTTTTATATATTTACTTATACATTTAATCATGTACCATGACCTCTCCTTTTGCAACAATGCTATTTATATTAGTTTTTATTTATTTTTTAAAAGATTTTATTCATTTATTCATGAGAGATACACAGAGAGAGGCAGAGACATAGGCAGGGGAGAAGCAGGCTCCCTGAGGGGAGCCTGATATGGGACTCGATCCCAGGATCCCGGGATCATGCCCTGAGCCAAAGACTGATGCTCAACCACTGAGCCACCCAGGCACCCCATATTAGTTTTTAAAGGGCTGCTGTAACAAAGTACAACAAACTGGGTAGCTTAAAACAATAGAAATTTGTTTTCTCACGGTTCTGGAGGCTAAAAGTCCAAAATCAAGATGTTGGGAGGGCTATTCTCCCTCCAAAGGCTCTAGAAGAGTATCTATCCTTGCCTCTTCAAGTTTCTGGTAATCATCACTGAAATCTTTGCCTCTGTTGTTACAGAACGTTCTCTCTAAATTTCCCTCTTCTTATAAGGATACCAGCCATTGGATTTAGGACCTACCCTAATCCAGTATGATCCTCATCTTAAATTTGATTATATCTTCAAAGTCACTATAACCAAATCAGGTCACATTTATAGATACTAGGAGTTAGAACTTCCAAGTCTGTTTTTGGAGGAGACATAATTCTACCCATAACAGCATCTACACTTAAAGATATTTATTCTTTAAAGCTTTTCAATAATATTTATTATTTACTTAAAATGCATTTAAAATTTTATACATGATGAAGCACTGAATAGAATTTTTGAAGAACCAAAATTGGTAGACCATTGCAATCAAGATTTAGAGTCTATCTTGATGAAGATGTGACATACTTACTGAAATGAGAGAATAACATTTTGGAAAATATGGTGAGTAAGATAATGAAATCTTCATCACTATTAACTGATACTTAACAGTTTCAACATTTGCTTTTCTTTGTTCTTCATGTTATGGTTTATTTATCTTAATTTTGTTATAATATGGAAGTAAGCATTTTGTACATTATGTCTCTGAATATGTATAATTTAAAAATTATTATTTATTTTGTGTTGGCACACAGAGTTACATTAGTTTCGGGTGTACAATATAATGATTTGACAAGTTTATACATCATGCTGTGTTCACTACAAGTGTGGCTGCCATCTGTCCTGATCCATTGCTATCATAATATCATTGATTATATTCCTTATGCTGTGACGTTTATTCCCATGATTTATTCATTCCAAAACTGAAAACTTGTATTTCTCACTCAAAATTTGCTTTTATGTTTGTTTGTTTATGTATTTATTTATTTTTTAAAAGTTTTTATTTATTTATTCATGAGAAGCAGAGAGAGAGGCAGAGGCACAGGCAGAGGAAGAAGCAGGCTCCCTGCAGGGAGCCAGACGTGGGACTTAATCCCAGAACCCTGAGATCACAACCTGAGCTGGAGGCAGACACTCAACCACTGAGCCACCCAGGTGCCCCTGGGTATTGACTCTTATATTGTGGTCATTAGTTCCTACACAATGGTTGTTTCCTCCGTATTTGCTGTCTACTTCTGTACCATGTCTACTAACTGTATCATAGCTGTTAGCTCACATAATGGCGTAGTTTGAGTATATAACAGGCTCAAACACAAATTCTAGATATTCATGATTATTTTTAGTTAGGCATTATGTTAATCTGAGTCTCCCTTTGTACCATTGTCCTCTTCTCCCAGACCAAAATCCTTCATTGCTTGTATGGTAACTTTTTTTTAAAATCACGTATCATATTTATCTGAGTAAGAATCATACCATAGTTTATTTCTATATCTTGTACATCTATGCCTGTATTGTAATTAACATCTTATGTCCTATAGGTGTGTGGTTGTGCATGTCCTACAGGTGTGTGGGTGTGATCTGCTCCTGGACTAATGCCATACATTCCAGTAACTAAAAAAACTTATCTGAGCAATTTTTCACTCTATGGTTCTTTGTTGGTGTACCATATAAGTCCCCTCTTTCATATATGAATTGACTCATTTTCCATGATAGTCTAAACGTGCATAATGAATTTCTGCTTATATACTATGTTTGACGTTATACTATGCATTTCCACTTAAACACTCTGCTTGTTTGAAAATACACTATCACTGTGTACTCTTATACTGGGAATTTCTATTTTGTACCATGTATATTAGTTTGTGCACCATGGTTTTGCTATTATAATGAGTTTTCTCTCCTTTTTCATCACTGTTTACTCCTATAACCTGGATGTCACTCATGTTGCAGGTTCTTCTGTGTGTGCATCATGGTCAAATGCTCAGACTCCTTGGTGGCTGCTTATGCACCATGAATGTTTGAGCATGTGCTATGGTGTCTACTTGTGCAACATCACCATCTGCTTTTGGAACAATGCCATTCATTATTCTGTTTTTAAATCTTCTATCATGTCTGTCAAAAGAATCACAGCATATTGACATTTATTGTAGTATTTAAGAGCCAAAATGAGTAGAATTGAATCCTGAATTATCCACTTACTAGCTGTGGGATCCTGGGGATATCAATTCATATTTCTATGCTTTGTTTTCTTGCAAAAAGACAGAAATAATACCTCATTAGATTATTGTGAGGATTATGTGAGTTATTATACATAAATATCTTGAACACTACCTGGCATGTAGTAAGATGTATGTGGTGATGATTATGATAAATGATACTGTGTCCCTTGATTCTCTATCATGATTGTCAGCTCAAATTCTGGAGTTCTCTAGGTATCCATTATGGCATAATACTCAGACATTGTGCATTATACTAGCATTTAATGCACCATGACATGAGCGTATGCCATCGAGTCTCCCTTTGAATAACTGCTATCTGCACTACCCTATTAGCTCCTGCGTAATTGTTTTCAGCTCTTTTATCATCATTATCTCGCTTAATATTCTTGTTCATTTGCCCCTATATTGTGGTCCTCAGCTCCTTTTCATGGAGTGTCTGGGTGTACATCACAGTAATATGCTCAAACATTAGTGGTAGTTGTTTATGCACCATGATTGAACATTTGCCATGATATCCCCTCTAGCATTATTGCCATATGCTGCTGACCTAAAGAAAATGTATTCATGTATTGTTTCCTTTATCCATATGCCCAGTCTATCTAAGCCTATTCCACTACATGTTTGCTTTTGTATCACGCCCCCATACTTTTGTATTCTAGGTTTTTGCTCACACACATTGTTGTCTGAGCATGCAGCATGCTTGTATACTCATATCCCATGGTTCCTGAGCAGAAAACTTCATTGCCTACAGCTCCACAGGGAAATGGTGTTTCATGCATCGTGTATATGAGTTTATGTTTTATAGTAATTTGCTCCTATTCTGTGGCTCTCTACTCCTTCATCACTCCTGCTTTTTCCTGCACTATATATGTTCAAAGATGATAGATGTTTTTGCATGTCACTGGCTTCTCTGAGTGTGCATTACAGTGAAATGCCTGTGGTGGCTGTTCAGGTATCAGGTTGTTTGAACATGTACCCTAATTCCACCTGTTTCATCATTGCCATCTGCTTCTAAAGAAATACGTTGTGTTTTTAAAAATCACCAACCTTGTCCATTTCAGGAAGCATACTGGCATGTTTATTTGCTTCTGTGTCATTGCTTTTGATTCATGCTATAGGTTTGTATAGGTAAGCGTCATAATCAAGTGCTCAAATACTAGGTGTGGCTCTTAATGCAACACGGTCATCTGAGTATCTGGTGTCAGGTCTCCTTTGGCAAATCTAACTTATAGTTATGGACAAAACTATTCACTCCTCTACCATGGCTTTTATGTAAAGCACAGTATCTGAGTATCAGATATCAGCACCATAACATGGTTTTCTTCTCCAAAAACAAGTTTTTATATCATAGCCTCTGTCTTGTGGCTCCTGTATCAAGACTGCTATAATATAGTATAGAGGGTTTTTGTTTACCTGTATACATTATAATCAAATGATAAAGCATTGCTGATGGCTTTCATCAAGTGTTATGTGAACATATTTCATGGTGTCTCTATATGGTATTGACATCTGATTCTGAAACAATCATTTATGTATTGAGATGTTTTGATTGTGTACCAAATTCATCTGTGATGTCTCCACTCATGGTTATTTTCTGTTGTACTTTGTCTCTTGACTCTAAATAGCTGTTGGTTCATCCTCTATAGTTATATAAAACTGCATAATGCATTCTACTTTTCTATTGTGCTTGAAGTTTTACTATAACGTTCTGTTTATTCATCATGTGTGTTAAAATGCACCATCACTGTCTGCTTTTTACTAAGAATGAAAATTTCTGTACCATAAATATCATTTTGTGCACCATGGGTATTTACCTCAATGTGTTTACTTCCTCCTTCGTCTTCAGTATCTACTCCTATACACTGGATGTCAGCTCATGTTGCAGGATCTTCTGAGTGTGCATCGTAGTCAAATGCTCAGACTCCTGTGGTGGCTGCTCATGCACCACGGATGTTTGAGCATGTGCTACGGTGTCTACTTTTGCTACATTGCCGCCTACTTCTGGACCAAAGCCATTTGTTCCTGTACTTTGTATTTTTAAATCTTGTACCATGTCCATTTGAGGAAGCATGGCACCATCAGTGTATATGCACAGTGCTGACTCTGAAGTTAGAATGCTTGTATTTAATCCCAGTTCTGCCATTTAATAGCTTGGTGTCCTTGCACAAGTCATTTCACCCCTTTGTGTCCCTGTTTTCTCAACTGCAAAATAATAGTAATGATAATACCTACCTCATAGGGTTGTTGTGAGGATTCAAAGTGTTACATGTAAAATGCTTAGATTAGTGCCTGGCATATAGTAAATGCTGACAATATTAAGTTAGTACGTCTTTTTGTTCTTTACTGTGATTGTCAGCCTGCATTCTGAGATTATCTGATTGTACGTCTCAGTCATATGCTACATTACTGGTGGTGGCTCTGCTTCCAACATGGTCATCTGATGTTATGCCTTATTTCTCCTTTCTGTAATAATGTCTCCCTCAATAAAGTCATTTATTGCTGTGTTATGTTCTTCATTACTCATCACATCTACCTGAGCAAGAACAGCACAAAGACTACTTTACCATTTCCACCTGTATTTGTATAATTGATATATGTTCAAAGCATATTGATATGTGTCATGTTCAAACAATTAACAGTGATTGATTGATTTTGCATTGTGATCATCTGAGCATATATCATATTTCCCCACCATTACCCTCTGCTCCTGGAGCAAGTAATTCCTTCCTGTGTTGTGGCTTTTTGATCTTATATTGTGATTATCTGTGCAATTTTCGCTAAGTGGTTATTTTCTTTGTTTTATATAGGTGTTGGCTCATTTTTCCTGGTGGTCTGAACATGCATAAGGAATTTCTGTTCATATGATATGTTTGGGTTTATAGATTTCTACTCATATACTATGATTCTGTAAAAATGTAGTTATTGTCTACTTCTGAATTAGGAATGGAATCTTCTGTATCATGAATAACAGTTTATTAATTTTGACAGCATCTGGTTTGCCTATACCTGTGTAATCCTGGTATTAGCCCACATTGCAGGATGATTGGATTGTGCCTTGTGGTCAAATGTTCTACCTACTGTGGTGGCTGCTCATGCACCTCGGATGTTTGATAATGGGCTATGAATCTACTTAGGCAACAGTGTTCACTGTCTGTGTGAACAATATGGCCATTAGCTTCTTTACTGTGTATTTTTGATCACCCACCATGTATATCAGAGATAGCACAGCATCATTGATATATAGTGTGGTTAGACTGATGTAAAAGTCACTTCCTACCTTTATACCTTAGTTTCCTCAATCCTAAAATAATAGTAATAGTAATACCTACCTCATGTACCTGTTGTGAAAGTAAAATAATTATTATATGTAAAGTTCTTAGTTCCTGGTATATAATAAGTACTAAATAAGTATGAACTATTATCATCATCATTGGCATTATTATTATACTAGTATTGTTTTCCTTTCTCCATATTATGAGTGATATCCTATGTTCTGAGATTGTCTTGGTTTACATTATAGTCAAATGTTTAAGCACTCATGGTATCTTCACAACACACAAATGTCTGAGCATTTGCCATGATGTCATGTATTGAGTAATTGCCATCTGCTCCTGGACCATTCCATGTCATCTTATTTTATAATTTCTTAATTATTATATTAAGCCTACTTCAGTAAGTATTATTCTATGGCTTTCTCTACTTACTAACTTCTCTTATATGTGCATCATGTTTATCTGATATGTTCATATACCATATACCATGTTTTTGTGTATGACATAATCATGTCTACTGTTGTAATGAGATTGCCATTTTCTGTTTTACAGAAATAAGTTTATATAGCAAATTTATTTTGAACTCCCTTTTTATGGCTTCCAATTATTGCTGTCAGTTTCTTTTTTAAACATTTTTTTTAATTTTTATTTATTTATGATAGTCACAGAGAGAGAGAGAGAGAGGCAGAGACATAGGCAGAAGGAGAAGCAGGCTCCATGCAGGCTCCATGCACCAGGAGCCTGACGTGGGATTCGATCCCGGGTCTCCAGGATCGCGCCCTGGGCCAAAGACAGGCGCTAAACCGCTGCGCCACCCAGGGATCCCCAGTTTCTTTTTTAAATATTTTTTTTTATGAGAGAGAGAGAGAGAGAGAGAGAGAGAGAGAATGAATGAGCAGGGGGTGAGAAGAGGGAGAAGCAGGCTCTCCACTGAGCAGAAAACCTGATGTGTGGTTCCATCCCAGGACTCTGGGATCATAACCTGAGCCAACGGCAGATGCTTAACCAACTGAGCCACCCAGGCATCCCTATTGCTGTCAGTTTCTATATTACCCTTTTGCCTCTGTATCCTGGCTCTTAGCATATAATTTGATTGTACATTATAATTTGATTGTACATTAGAAGCTCAAGTGCCAGGGATCTTTGTTCATGCCCCATTGCTATTTGAGTATATACTGTGATGTTTCCCTTTTCACTATTTGCACCTGCTTTTGCCCCCAAATTTCTGTTCCTGTATTGTATTTTTGATCTCATACCATATCCATGTGAACAAGCTCTAAACCATGATTCTCTGCTCCTTTAAGTTTTTGATCATTCACCATGCTTCCATTTGTGCCTTTTGATCATTCACCATACTCATACTCCATATGACATATCATACTTTTCTTAGCATGAATCATTATCATTTGATCCTATACTGAAAATGCCATCTTCTGTACCTTGGACTATGTATTAGCTTATGCATGCTGTTTTTCAGGTCCGGGCTGAGGTATTCTTCTCCTTCACTGCTGTCTGCTCCTATACCATCTAAATAAATCATGGCTAAAAGCTTGTTTTGGAGTTTTCTGAGAAGTATTATGATTATGTAGTGTTCATGGTCTCCTTTTGCCTTATTGCTATCTACTATATTCCTTCATATGTCAATTACTGCCTGCACTTGGGTGATAGATATCTGCTCTTGAATCATTGCTCTCTCCTCTATAATAACTGGCTTCTTGTTCACAGGGCTTTCTGATTGTGCATCATTTTCAGATGCTCACACTCCTATAGTGCATCTTCAAAATGCACTGTAGTTTCTTGGGTATGCACCATGGAATCTCCATTTACATTAATTCCTTTAGCTCTTGGAGCAAAGCCATTTAAAAAAAACCCATGATCCATGTTTTAATCACATAGCAGCATTTGTGATTGCATCTTTACTATGTCCATTTATTCCTGCACTATGGCTGTTTCCTCCTGTTTCATAAATTTCAGTTAAGTTCTGAGATTGTGTGGTATGCATGATGGTCAAATTATCAAAAAGCTGTTGGTGGATATTCATGTGCCTTTTTGATCTATGCTAGAGTGGTCCCTTTTTACACTATTACCCTCTATTTCTGGGTCAAACTCATTTCTTTCATGTTTTGTGCATGTTTAATTCATGCAGCATATATACCTCAGTAAGCAGATCATTAATATTATTTCCTTCTGTCTTAAGTTGTAGAAGTGTACTTCTTTACTATGTGCTTGAACTTTGATTGTCCATACCAGTCCTGAGAATGAAGGATTTTTTAAAAAGATTTATTTATTTATTAATGAGAGATACAGGGAGAGAGGCAGAGACACAGGCAGAGGGAGAAGCAGGCTCCTCGCAGGAAGCCCGATGTGGGACTCGATCCCAGATCCTGGAATCATGCCCTGAGCCGAAGGCAGATTGCCCAACTTCTGAGCCACCCAGGCGTCCTGAGAATGAAGGATTATAAGCATTAGATAATTGGCTCATGTACCATGATTGCCTACTTTTCTATCACTATTCTGCCCCTTTCTCATGTTCAGATGTCTATTGCTTCACACCTTTCAGCATGTATTGCAGATTGTTTCAGTGTTCATCATGATCAACTGCTCAAACTTAAGTAGTAGCTGTTTTTGAACCATGGGTGCTTAAATATGTATCAGTGTACTCTTGCATTGTTGCATCTGTTCCTGAAGCAAGTTCATTTGTTTCAATGTTTTTAAATTATATGCAATATCTATCTGAATAATTACTATTCTATCATTATGTGCTCCAGCACTACCATGACATGTTCCATGGTTGAATGACTTCATGGTAATATCATGGATTCTTTAATTCACCATGGTCATCTACTCATTTACTATTGACACTTTAGCATGCTTCCTGAGTTTATTAAAATATTAATGATTTCTCAAACACAATGGTTGTCAACTTATATATATGAATATCTGCTCCTTTATGATCAAGTTCATTTGAGCACATGTAAGTTGATAATCCATAGTTGGGTCCTGATTATCATAACAGATCACTAATTCCTTTGGTTCTATGGCTAAACTCTTAGTAATGTCTATTTATCCACTGTAGCAATTGTATATAGGCAATGTACCATGATCAGAGGGGCACTCATATTGGTTATATGCTCCTATACCATAGTTATTCTCAGAGCGTTTCTATGTTCAATTCCATTCCCTGTTTTAACTGGTATTGTGACCTTCAGTAAGTCACTGCCCAAGTGACTTTGGGCAAAAACTTACCTTTCTGGATTACATATCCTGGTTTTGCACATATTTATATATCATATACATTTTCCCCATGTGAAAAGAGTTTTAAAATGTAATCTTCATTTATAGAACATTAATCGTTTTACCAATTTCTTAATATATTTAAATTATTTTAAATTTCACTAATATAGTATTGTAATAAATATTTTAAACATGAATTATTTTTTGCATTTCTGAATTTTTCTGTATAGTAGATTCCTAGAAGTAGAGTTGTAGAATCAGAGCATTTTTTATAGACTTTTTATTCATGCTGCCAAATTATTTTCAAGGAAAGTTGTATAGACTTATGCTCTCCTTAGCATAAAATTCCTTTCTTGTCCTGTCTTTAACAGGACTGTTTACCATTTTTTATTAAGTTTTTAATTTAATTTTAATTCCATTATAGTCAACATATAGTGTTGTATTAGTTTCTGGTGATTCAACAATTCTATACATTACTAAGTGCTCATCTTGATAAGTATACCCTTTAATTCACATCACGAGGGATCCCTGGGTGGCGCAGCGGTTTAGCGCCTGCCTTTGGCCCAGGGCGTGATCCTGGAGATCCGGGATCGAATCCCACGTCAGGCTCCCGGTGCATGGAGCCTGCTTCTCCCTCTGCCTATGTCTCTGCCTCTCTCTCTCTCTCACTGTGTGCCTATCATAAATAAATAAAAATTAAAAAAAAAATAATTCACATCACGTATTTTACCCATCCCCCCCCCCCATCAACTTCCCCTCTGGTAACCATCATTTTTTTCTCTTTAGTTAAGAGTCTGTTTCTTGGTTTGTCTCTCTCTCTTTTTTCCCTTTGCTTGTTTTGATTATTAAATTCTATATATGAGTGAAATTATATGCTATTTGTCTTTCTGACTAATTTCACTTAGAGTTGTACTCTAACTCCATCTACGTTGTTGCAAATGGCGAGGTTTCATTCGTTTGTTTGGCTGAATAACATTACACTGTGTGTGTGTGTGTGTGTGTGTGTGTGTGTAATCACTTCTTTATCCATTCATCTATCCATAGACACTTGGGCTACTTCCGAAATATCTTGGTTATTGAAAATGCTGCTATAAACATAGGGGTGCATGTATCCCCTTGAATTAGTATTTTTGTATTCTTTGGGTAAATACCCAGTAGTGTGATTGCTGGATCATAGAGTAGTTCTATTTTTAACTTTTTGAGGAAACTCCATACTGTTTTCCAGAGTGGCTACACCAGTTTTCATTCCTACCAACACTACAAGAGAATTTTCCCACTACGAGAGAATCCTCGCCAATACCTATTGTTTCTTGTGTTGTTCATTTTAGCCATTCTGACAGTAGTGAGATACTATTTCATTGTAATTTTGAATTTGCATTTCCCTGATGATGAGTGATGTTGAGTATCTTTTCATGTGTTTGTTAGTCATCTGAATGTCTTCCTTGGAGAAATGTCTTTTCATGTCTTTCTGTTTTTTAACCAGGTTATTCATTTTTGGGGTGTTGAATTTCATAAGTTCTTTATATATTTTGGATACTAACCTTTTATCAGATATGTCATTTGCAAATATCCTATCAGTCCATAGGTTGCCTTTTAGTTTTATCGATTGTTTCCTTTGCTGTGTAAAAGCTTTTTATTTTGATGTAGTCCCAATAGTTTAGTTTTGCTTTTGTTTCCTTTGCCTCAGGAGACATATCTAGAAAAATGTTGCTAACAGTTGATGTCAAAGAAATTACTGCCTGTACTCACTTCTAGGATTTATATGATTTCAAGTCCCACATTTAGGTCTTTAATCCGTTTTGAATTTATTTTTGTGCATAAGAAAGTGGTCTAGTTTCATTTTTTTTTTGCTTGTTGCTATCCAGTTTTCCCAGCACCATTTGCTGAAAAGACTGTCTCTTTCCTATTATATCTTCTTTCCTGCTTTGTCAAAGATTAGTTGACCATAGAGTCAAGGGTACTTTTCTGGGTTTTCTATTCTGTTCTATTGACCTATATGTCTGTTTTTGTGCTGGTATTATACTGTTTTGACTACTAAAGCCTTGTAATATAACTTGAAGTCTGCAATTATGATGCTTCCATCTTTGCTTTTCTTTTTCAAGATTGTTTTGGCTATTTGGGGTCTTTTGTGGTTCCATATGAATTTTAGCGTTGTTTGTTCTAGTTTTGTGAAAAATGCTCTTGATATTTTGATAGGGGTTGCATTAAATGTGTAGATTGCTTTGGGTAGTATAGACATTTTAACAATACCTATTTCAGTCCATGAGCATCGAATGTCCTTCCATTTCTTTGTGTCATCTTCAGTTTTCTTTGTCGTTGTTTTATACTTTTCAGATTACAGGCTTTCAACCTCTTTGGTTAAGTTTTTTCCTAAGTATTTTACATTTTTAGTGCAACTTTAAATGAGATTGTTTTCTTAATTTCTGTTTCTACAGCTTCATCATTAGTGTATAGAAATACAACAGATTTCTCTGGATTGATTTTAGCCTATCACTTCACTGATCATTTATCAGTTCATGTAAGTAGTCTTTAGGGCTTTCTATACAGTCTCATGTAATGTGCAAATAGTGAGAGTTTTACATCTTCCTTTTTGATTTAGTTGCTTTTTATTTTCTTATGTTGTCTAATTGCTATGTTTAGAATTTATAGTATTTTGAATAAAAGTGGTGAAAGTGGACATCATTTTCTTGTTCCTGACCTTTGAAGAAAAGCTCTCAGATTTTCCCCATTGAGGATGATGTTCATTGTGGGTTTTGCATATAAAGCCTTTATTATATTGAGGTATGCTCCCTCTAAACCTACTTTGCTGAGAGTTTTTATCATGAATGGATGTTGTACTTTGTCAAATGCTTTTTCTGCATTTATTGAAATGATCGTATATGGTCTTGATACATTCTCTTATTGATGTGATGTATCATGTTGATTGACTTGCAAATATTGAAACACCCTTGTATCCCAAGAATAAATCTCACTTGATCATGGCAAATGATTTTTTTTAAATGTGTTGTTGAATTCAGTTTGCTGATATATTGTTGAGGATTTTTGCATCTATGTTCATTAAGGATGTATACCTGAAGTTCTCTTTTCTAGTGGTGTCTTTATATGGTTTTGATATCACAGAAATGATGGATATGTAGAATGAATTTGGAAATTTTCTTTCCTTTTCTATTTTTTTTTGGATAGTTTGAGAAGAATAGTTATTATCTCTTCTTAAATGTTTGGTAAAATTTACCTATGAAGCTCTCTGGTCCTGGACTTTTGTTTGTTTGGAGTTTTTTTTTTTTATTACTGATTTCATGTCATTGCTGGTAATCATTCTGTTCAAATTTCCTATTATTTCCTACTTCAGTTTTGGTAGGTTATATGTTTCTAGGAATTTATCCATTTCTTCTATGTTGTACAATGTTTTGGCATATAGTTTTTCATAATATTCTCTTAAAATTGTATTTGTGTGATGTTGTTATTTTTCCTCTTTCATTTCTGATTTGTTTGAGTCCTCTCTCTTTTTTGATAAGTCTGGATAGAGGTTTATCATTTTATTTTATTTAAAAATTTTTATTTATTTATTTATTATAGTCACACAGAGAGAGAGAGAGAGGCAGAGACATAGGCAGAGGGAGAAGCAGGCTCCATGCACCAGGAGCCCAACGTGGGATTCGATCCAGGGTCTCCAGGATCGTGCCCTGGGCCAAAGGCAGGCGCCAAACCGCTGCGCCACCCAGGGATCCCGCATTTAAAAAAAATCTTTGCAAAGAACCAATTCCTGGTTTCATTCTACTATTTTTTAGTTTCTATAACCTTTCTTTCTTTCTTTCTTTCTTTCTTTCTTTCTTTCTTTCTTTCTTTCTTTCTTCTTTCTTTCTTTCTTCTTTCTTTTTCTTTCTTTCTTCCTCCACATTGTTTGTTTGTTTGTTTATTTATTTATTTATTTATTTATTTTATTGGAGTTCAATTTGCCAACATAAGGCATAACACCCAGTGCTCATCCCATCAAGTGCCCCCCTCGGTGCCTGTCACCCAGTCACTCCCACCCCCCGCCCACCTCCCTTTCCACCACTCCTTGTTCATTTCCCAGAGTTAGGAGTCTCTCATGTTCTGTCTCCCTTTCTGATATTTCCCACTCATTTTTTCTCCTTTCCCCTTTATTCCCTTTCACTATTTTTTATATTCCCCAAATGAATGAGACCATATAATGTTTGTCCTTCTCTGATTGACTTATTTCACTCAGCATAATACCCTCCAGTTCCATCCACGTCAAAGCAAATGGTGGGTATTTGTTGTTTCTAATGGCTGAGTAATATTCCATTGTATCCATAGACCACATCTTCTTTATCCATTCATCTTTCGATGGACACCGAGGCTCCTTCCACAGTTTGGCTATTGTGGACATTGCTGCTATAAACATCAGGGTGCAGGTGTCCCGGTGTTTCATTGCATCTGCATCTTTGGAGTAAATCCCTAGCAGTGCAATTGCTAGGTCCTAGGACAGATCTATTTTTAACTCTTTGAGGAACCTCCACACAGTTTTCCAGAGTGGCTGCACCAGTTCACATTCCCACCAACAGTGCAAGAGGGTTCCCCTTTCTTCACATCCTCTCCAACATGTGTTGTTTCCTGCCTTGTTAATTTTCCCCATTCTCACTGGTGTGAGGTGGGATCTCATTGTGGTTTTGATTTGTATTTCCCTGATGTCAAGTGATGCGGAGCATTTTCTCATGTGTTGTTGGCCATGTCTATGTCTTCCTCTGTGAAATTTCTGTTCATGTCTTTTGCCCATTTCATGATTGGATTGTTTGTTTCTTTGGTGTTGAGTTTAATAAGTTCTTTATAGATCTTGGATACTAGTCCTTTATCTGATCGTCATTTGCAAATATCTTCTTCTATTCTGTAGGTTGTCTTTTAGTTTTGTTGACTATAACATTTATTTCTAATCTAATCATTATCATTTTCTTTCTTCTGCTGGTTTGGGATTTTGTTTGTTATTTTTCAGCTCATTCAGATATAAGGTTAGGTTGTTTATTTGAGATATTTCTTGCTTCTTGAGGTAGACCTGTATTGCTATAAACTTCCTTCTTATGGTCTTTGTTTTATTGTCTGTTTTGTCCAGTATACTTATTGCTACCCTGGCTTTCTTTTCACTTCCATTTGCTTGATAAATGTTTTTTCCTTCCTTTTCTTTCAATCTGCAGGTGTCTTTAGGCCTGAAATGAGTCTCTTGTAGGCAGCATATAGATGAATCTTTTTTTTTTTTAATATACTCTAATACTCGATGTCTTTTGATTGGAGCATTTAGTTCATTTACATCTAAAGTAATTATTGATAGTTACGTGTGCATTGCCATTTTGCTACTTGTTTTATGTTTTTTTGTAGTTTTTCTCTGATTCTTATCTCACTTGCTTTCATTGTTTACTGGCTTTCGTTAGTGATATACTTGGAATCATTTATTCTACACATATCTATTACTGGTTTTTAATTTTGATTTGTGGTTACTATTACATTTGTATATAACGTCTGCATATAGCATTCTATATGAAATTGATGGTCACTTAAGTTTAAGCCCTTTCTTTACTCCTCTACCGCCTCCCCATTTTTAGGTATATGGTGTCATATTTTATATCCTTTATTTTGTGAATCCCTTGACTGATTTTTATAGAAATAATTATTTGTACTACTTTTGTGTTTCTTATTTTTCATATTCTCACTTATGTCTTTCCTTTCTATTCAAAGAATCCTCTTTCATATTTCTTATAGGGCTGGTTTAGTGCTCCTGAATTCCTATAGTTTTTGTTTGAGAAATTCTTTACCTCTCCTTCTATTCTGAATGATAGCCTTGCTGGATAGAGTATTCTTGTCTGCAGATTTTTCCCTTACAGCACTTTGAATATATCGTGTCACTGTATTCTAGCCTGTAAAGTTTCTGCTGAAAAGTCTGCTCATAGCCTCACAAGGTTTCCTTTGTGTATAACTGTCTCTTTTCTCTTGATACTTTTAGAATTTTTTCTTTTTCACTACTTTCCCCCATTCTAATTGCTACGTTTCTTGATGTGGACCTCCTTGGGTTAAATTTGTTGGGGGATCTTTGTGCCTCATGGATCTGGATAGCTGTTTCCTTCCCCAGATTTGGGAAATTTTCAGCTATTATTTCTTCAAATAAAATTGCTGTCTCCTTTTTCTCTCTTCTGGTATCCCAATAATATGAGTGCTATTACACTTGATGGAGTCGCTCAGTTCCCTAAGTCAACTTGTGTATTTTTTTTCCTCTCACTTAAGTAATACTCAGGTTGATTTCTTTCCTGTTCTCTGGCTTCCATTTCACTGATTTGTTCTTCTGCTTCATTTATCCTGCTGTTTATTCCATCAAGTATATTTTTAATTTCATTTATTTTGTTCTTCAACTCTTATTGGTTCTTTTTTATTTCTTTGTTATGGGTCGCACTGATGTCCTCTACTCTTATCTCAAGTCCAGGGAGTATCTTTATGATCATTACTTTAAATTCCCTTTCCAGCATATTACTTATGTCCATTTTGCTTAGGTCTCTTGCTGTGGTTTTGTCCTCTGCTTTTATTTGGGACATATCCTCTGTCTCCTAACTTTATATAACTCTCTGTGTCTGTTTCTCCCTGTTAGGAAAGTCAGCTGTGTCTTCTATTCTTAAAGGTAGCAATTGCCCTGCAGTGCAATGTCCCCTGTTCTCTATTACCTGACACTTCAGGGAGTGTCCTCTGTGTGTGTTGCCCTTGCCCTGCTCTTGGGTCCTGGTGCACCCCCTTTAGTCATCCACAGAGGTTCTCTTTGTCTGTTGTGGGTAGTGTTTGGTCCCAGCCACAGCAGAGCACATTTTAACAAGGAGTGTGCTGGTCTGCCTGTGAAATGAGACGTCCTATTGTTGGTGGAATTGAGGCCCTGAAAAATGTGTGGGTCAGGAGATACAGTGTTGGCAGTGTTTTTGCCAGTCTTCTGGGGATGGAGATCTGCAGCAAGAGCACTGAGGCAAGCATGACTGGGAAAGGTGGGTCTGTTGAATCATAGGAGGCCAGGGCTTGGTGTAAGCATGAGAGTAGGGTGTGTAGGTGGTGGGCTGGTTATTGTAGATGGCTGTGTGTTTATGCTGGGGTGGGGAGGGGAGTGGCACCTGCCAGCTCCCTTTGTTCCTGGAGGAGTCTACCTGCGATCCCTTCCTCTCTGAAATATGCTCTGAGATGGGTAAATAACTCTCTATCCCATATGTCTAGCAGTAGAAATGTGGATCATGGATATGTGTGTTATCAACTTGACAATCTACTGCCAAACTTTTCTCTAAGGAGTTTGTGACATTTTAGACACCTGCCAAGAGTGTAGGAGAATTCCTTTTGCTTCATATCTTTGTCAAACTTGATGTTTATGAGACTAAAATTTTTGTCAATCAATGGAGGTGTAATGAGAATTTATTATGGCTCTAATTTTAATTTCCATGATTACTAATAAAACACTTTTTCTTGAAAACAATATTTTGTAGTTCCTCTTTCGTGAAGTACCTCTTCAAGTCTTTTGTCCATTTTTGTTATTGGATTTTCTCTCTTTCTTATGGTATTATAGGAATTCTTCACATATTTTAGATGTTTCTTTATTTTTTTTTTAATTTAAATGTATGTTGTGTGACAAGAATATACCATTTTATGAGCTTCTTTTACTCTTTTTCTTACGTCTTTTGATGAACAGAGCTCTGAATTTTAATATGTTGTTTTATTAGTTGCTTCCTTTATAATTTACACTTTGTGTATGCTTAAGAAATATTTTCTTACTTTAGTTTGTGAAGAAGTTCACTTTTATTATGTGGTCTTATAATTTTGACTTTCATGTTTAAATCTTCAACCCACCTTTAGTAAATTTTTTCATGCTCTTGGTAAGGTTCCAATTTAATTGTTGTATGAGGTATGAAAATAAACAATGATCTTAGCACCATTTATTGAAAATCCTGTATTTACCAGACAATTCTTCAGTGCTACCTCAGCCATAAATCAAATGTCCATATATGCCTAGATTTTTTTTTCCTGAATATACTTTTCTCTTTGCCTCTCCTGGCATCAATACCCTTCTGCCCATTACAATTTTTAAAATCAATCTTGATATTAGTAGAAAAAATCCTGTTACTGTATTCTTCTTTAAGACTTCAGAAAGAGGGACACTTGGGTTGCTTGGTGATTGGGTGTCTGCCTTTGGCTCAGGTCATGATCCCGGAATCCGGGATCAAGTCCCGCATTGGGCTCATGTGAGGAGCCTGCTTCTCCTTCTGCCTATGTCTCTGCCTCTCTCTCTCTACTGTCTCTCTCATGAATAAATAAATCTTTAAAAAAAGACTTCAGAATGATATTCTTGGCCCTTTGCATTTCCATGCAAAATTTTAGAATCAGCTTGTCAAACCTGACCAATCAGTCAAAAAATAAACTGAGCAGTATTGACAACTTGACAGTATTCTGTTTAAAGTTGTATTTCTGCATTTATTTAGGTCTTCATCATCTCTTTACATTTTATAGTTTTATCTTACAGAGGCGTTGTACATCATTTGTTAGATTTATTTATAGGCCTAGGTGATTTTTAAAATTGAAATATAATTAGCATGCAGTGTTATATTAGTTTCAGGTATACAGTATAATGTTTCAACAATTATATATATATATATTACTCCGTACTCATGATAAATGTGCTTTTAATCTCCTTTATCTCACCCATCAACCCCAACCACCTCCCCTCTGGTAACCACCAGTTTATTCTCTGTATTTAAAAGTCACTTTTGGTTGTTATTTGCCTGTATTTTTTTTCTTTGTTTTGTTTCTTAAATTACACATGAGTGAAATCACACAGTACTTCTCTCTCTTTCTGACTTATTTCACCTAACATTATACCCTCTGGGTTAATCCGTGTTGTTGCAAATAGCAAGATCTTATTCTTTTTATGGCTGATTAATATTCCATTATGTATGTATGTATGTGTGTGTGTATACACACACACACACACACACACCATGTCTTTATTCATTAATCTATGGATGGACAGTGGACACTTGGATTGCTTCCATATCTTGGCTATTGTAAATAATGCTTCAATAAACATAGGGGTGCATATATCTTTTGAAAATAGTTTTTTGGTTTTCTTTAGTTAAATACCCAGTAACAGAATTACTGGATCATATGATACCTCTTTTTTTTAAGATTTTATTTATTTATTCATGAGAGACAGAGAGCGAGCGAGCGAGAGAGAGAGAGACAGAGACAGAGACACAGGCAGAGAGAGAAGCAAGCTCCATGCAGGGAGCCCGACATGGGACTTGCTCCCGGGACCCCAGGATCACACCCTGGGCTGAAGGTGGCGCTAAATCACTGAGCCACCTGGGCTGCTTCATATGATACCTCTTTTTTAAATATATATATATATATATATATATATATATATATAAATTTACATTTATTTATATAAATTTATATATATATAATTTACTTTTATTGGTGTTCAATTTGCCAACATATAGAATAACACCCAGTGCTCGTCCCGTCAAGTGCCCACCTCAGTGCCCGTCACCTATTCACCCCCACCCCCCGCCCACCTCCCCTTCCACCACCCCTAGTTCATTTCCCCGAGTTAGGAGTCTCTCATGTTCTGCCTCCCTTTCTGATATTTCCCACTCATTTGATCCCCTTTCCCCTTTATTCCCTTTTATTATTTTTTATATTCCCCAAATGAATGAGACCATATAACGTTTGTCCTTCTCCGATTAACTTATTTCACTCAGCATACATAATACCCTCCAGTTCCATCCATGTCAAAGCAAATGGTGGGTATTTGTCGTTTCTAATGGCTGAGTAATATTCCATTGTATCCATAGACCACATCTTCTTTATCCATTCATCTGCCGATGGACACTGAGGCTCCTTCCACAGTTTGGCTATTGTGGACATTGCTGCCTAGAAATATCGGGGTGGAGGTGTCCCAGTGTTTCATTGCATCTGCATCTTTGGAGTAAATCCCCAGCAGTGCAATTGCTGGGTCGTAGGGCAGATCTATTTTTAAATCTTTGAGGAACCTCCACAGTTTTCCAGAGTGGCTGCACCAGTTCACATTCCCACCAACAGTGTAAGAGGGTTCCCCTTTCTCCACATCCTCTCCAACATTTGTGGTTTCCTGCTTTATTAGTTTTCCCCTCCTGCTTTGTTAGTTTCCCCCCCATATGATACCTCTTAACTTTATGTTATACCATATGGATTTTAAAATTAAATATATAATTATTCATCTTGAGAATTTGATTTCTGGGTATTAATTTTGTATCCAGCTATTTTGATAAAGTCTTTTACAAGTTATAATAATTTATCTGTTGATTATATAGAATTTTCTATATACACAGTCATAGAATATCCAGGTAATGAGTTTTGTTTCTTCCTTTCCAAACTACCTCTTTTCTTAGTCTTATTTTCTTCTGCTACCTAGGACTTAGAATAGCAGTTGCATTATGTCCCTGATTTCAAAGGGACAGTTTTTATAATTTTTCTTTTTTGGTATGTTGTTTTCTATATGTTGTTTTGTAGATTCCCTTCAATAAATCAAAGAAATCCCCTTCTAGTCTTACTTTGATTGATATGGTCATAACTTAAAAAAAATCTGTTGATGTAGGTGAATTTTATTAATTAATATTCTAATATTCAACATTTTGAATATCTAGGATAAGCCCTATTTGGCTATGATGTATTATTCATTTTACATATTGTATACAATTTGCTAAATTTCTTCTGGATTTTTACTGGTAATTTTCTGTTCTCATGCTGTCATTGTCAGGATTTGGTATTAAGGTTATGTTAATCTAGTAACACAAATTTAGAGATGTTGTACCTTTTGTTATTTTATGAATAAATTTACATATAATTTACATTATTTCTTCCTTGAGTGTTCAGCAAAACTCACTGGCTAAATCATCTGGGCCCTGGGTTTTCTTTGTGGGCATATTTTTTACTACTATTTCCATTTATTTACTGTTTACAGGACTATTATTTTCTCTAATTTCTTGATTCTGTTTTAGTGAGTTATATTTTTCTAGGAATTTGTTCATTTCATCTAAATCTTCAAACGAGTTGTTAGAAAGTTGCTGAACTATGCACATGATCTGCTTCTTAGTTATTTTCAATGAATCAACTTTTGGCTTTCTTAATCATCTCTTTTATAAATTATTTATTTTCTATTTCAAAAATTGATGCTCCATCTTTATTAGTATCTTTACTCTATGAGCTTATTTTGATCATCTTCTTCCCTCATTAAGTTTTTTTTTCTTTTTGATATACAGGCCATGTCTTTTTCTTTAAGTACTGTTAGCTGCATACCCTAAGTTTTAATAGTGATTTTGGTTTTGTGCATTTATGATGTTCTCATTTGTATTTTGATTTTATTTGGCCATGAGTTTCATGTATATCCATATCCTATGTATATATATCCTATATTATTTTAATCATTTGAAATTTGTAATTTATTTTATAGTCTTGTACATTTTTGTAAATATATCCAGTGAGATAAAAAAATAAGGTGTATTTTTGCCATCAAAGGATACAGTATTCTGTATATTTCCCATTGTTCAGATTTGTTATTCATCTTGTTAAAATCTTTTCTATCCTGATTTTTAAAAGCTTTCTAATGTGTCAATTTCTGAAAGAGGTATGTTAAGGTACTCCATTATGGTCATAGATATGTCTATGTTTCTTTGTAGTTCTTTCCATTTTTGCTTTACATATTTTAGAGCTGTGTTATTAGGGATGCCTGGGTGGCTCAGCAGTTGAGTGTCTGCCTCTGGCTCAGGGCGTGATCCTGGGGTCCAGAATTGGGTCCTCCATTGGGCTCCTTGCAGAGAGCCTGCTTCTCCCTCTGCCTATGTCTCTGCCTCTCTTTCTGTGTCTCTCATGAATAAATAAATAAAATCTTTAAAAAAATAATAAAGCTGTCTTATTAGATGTATAGAATTTTATTATACTTGTTAAATTGAACCTTTTACCATATGGAATTTTCCTCTTTATCTTTAATAAGCCTTTGAATTATAGTCTTTACTTTCTGAATATTAAAAAGTGTTTTGGTTAATATTTGCATAGCATTACTTTTTACTTTTACTTTCAATTTTTCTGTTCCTTTGTGTTTGAGATATGACTCTTATAAACAACATGCAGATAATTTAGTTTTAGTATTTTTAATCTAGTCTGATAATCTTTTTATTTCAAATGGGCCTTAGAGACTAAAGTTGCTAATATATCTGAGTTAGAAACTACCATCTTTTAATGTTTTCTATTTAGCATGCTTATTTTATGTTTTTTCTTTTATTTCTTATTTTGATTGGCATTTCTTAAGTCATTTTATTTTTTCTCCTCTTCTAATGTAAAAGATATGCAATCTGTTTCTATTTATATGTAACATGTGTCCTGCTAAGATATACATTTGACTTTTCAAAGTCTTTTTATTTCCAGAAGTTATATTTGATTCTTTTTCAAGTCTCCTGGTTTATTATTCATAATATTCTGTTCTCTGCAGATGTTTTAAGCTTTTATGGGTAGAGGTTATAGATATTTCATCATTCGTGTCTGATAGGGGATATATTTTGAATTGTATTAATCCCAAGCCAGGGAACCTAAAGTTTTAGAGGGTTCCCTCTAAAGGGGAAGCCCACTAAGAAGATAGAATAGAAATGGCCAGAGGTGTAGTATAACTAGGGTGGTAATATGGAGTTTAAGGAATTTCAGAGGAGGAGGTTGTGGCCAGTGCTGATTTATGTTTTTCCAGGCAGGTACAACAGAGTAAGAGAGAGGCAAGTGTGTTGAAGATACATACCAGAGAATGATTTTAATGATATTAATTATAGACTATGGGGATCCCTGGGTGGCGCAGCGGTTTGGCGCCTGCCTTTGGCCCAGGGCGCGATCCTGGAGACCGGGGATCGAATCCCACGTCAGGCTCCCGGTGCATGGAGCCTGGTTCTCCCTCTGCCTGTGTCTCTGCCTCTCTCTCTCTCTCTCTCTCTCTCTCTCTCTCTCTGTGACTATCATAAATAAATAAAAAAAATAAAAAAAATTATAGACTATGTATATAACAAGTACTGCAAGAAAGGAAATAACATGAAGGTGATGATGGGCAATTTGAAGGTGGTGGGATCAAGGTATTACAGATTGGGAGGGTAGAAGAATTGACAGTAGGGTTGAGAGGATGTGGTCATATAGTTATTTGAGATCATGGATTTGTAATGACAAGATTTAGTATTTGACCATGAGAAAGTTTGACTGGATTAGGGTGAAGCCGAGGCTCATTGGAAGGCAAGAGGTCAAGGAATTGACCTGCATTTTATAGTGACCAAAGATTACTATATGTCAAACATAATGCTTAATTCTGCCCACAAATTATTCCATTTAATTGTCATAACACTCCTGTATGGCAGTATTATCATTATCAACATTTTATAGAGGAGAATGTTGAGTCAAATCATTCACCCAATGTCAGGTTTCTGTGTGGTATGTCAAGAATTGGCACTAAGATGTTTCTGGCTCCAGAGCTTTTAATAATGGTAGTACTTTGAGGCTAAGTGGAATTAGATGGCCTTAAATGAAACTGTTGTTTCAAACTGAGGCAACAAAATGTCAGAGTTTTGTAGTATGTGAGTAGCAACAATTGCGATGCCTCTGTTTAGGTAAAGTACTGGCAGATAGTGCCTCATAGCATCCAAGTGGGGTGCTGGTGGGTAGAGTGTTAGTATCTGGTAGTTTCTAGGCACTGAGGTAAAGAAGTTTTAAGAATCCCATTTGAAGTCCATGCCTTTTACATAGTAGATGCTCAAAAGTTTGTGATAAAATGAATTTGTATGTTGACAGGATCTAACAGCAAACTCATCCTGGTAGCAGGTCTTTTTTTTATTTATTTTGAAGATTTTATTTATTTATTCATGAGAGTCAGAGACATAGGCAGAGGGAGAACCAGATTCCCTGCAGGGAGCCTGATGTGAGACTCTATCCCAGGACCCTGGGATCATGCCCTGAGCCGAAGGCAGATGTTTCAACCACTGAGCTACCCAGGCGTCCCTGGTAGCAGGTCAGGTATTTTATGTATATTATTTAATCTAGAATTAGATTATGAGTATTATTATTCCCATTTTACATTGAAGTAGGAAGTCTTTTAAAGCCTAACATGACTAGTATTTGGTAATGCTGAGTAGTCTCTTGATCTGGTAGTATGAAGGTGATCTTTATACTATTTTACCCCATTTATGGATGTGACTTTTTCAAAATAACATTCATTAATTAACTATTTATTAAGTATACATTATTTATTAGGCATTCTTCTGTGTATTGGGCATATATATGTGAATAAGATAAGCAAAATTCCTTGTCCCTGTTGGGCTTGTAT
This sequence comes from Canis lupus baileyi, assembly GCF_048164855.1. Lineage (NCBI taxonomy): Eukaryota > Metazoa > Chordata > Mammalia > Carnivora > Canidae > Canis > Canis lupus. Next base: position 3,464,238 of record NC_132876.1, read on the forward strand.
TATACTGGAATAACAGACAATAACAAAAAACATGAAATATATCTTAGAAGTGCAAATGATGAAAAATAGAGCAACTGCATAGGAAGTATCCAGGATGTGAAGAAAGATTGAAATTTTAGATAGAGTGAAATTTTAGATAGGCCTCATTGAGAGAGGTGATCTTTGAGCAAAAACATGAAGTGAGAGAAGGAACAAACTATGTGGAAATTAGATGAAGAACATTCCCAGTGGAGGCAAAGGCCCTAGAGCTGGAACATGCCTGATATATCCAATTGGCAGCAAGGAGGTCACAGTGGCTGAAGTGGAGTGAGTAACAGAGGATGGTAGAAGAGGATAAGGTTAGCCAGCTATTTGGAGATTAGATCCTGTAGGTCCTTGTAGATCATAACATGGCTTTTGACCTGGGAAGCAATTGGAGGATTTTGAGCAGAAGAGAGACATGATCTGACTTAACACTTTTAAAGTTCACTCTGTTATATAGAGAAAAGACTTAAGGAAGCAAGAGCAGAGTCAACAAGCCCAATTAAGAGGCTTTTACAATGATTTCAGCAAAAGATGCTGAGCCCAAGTAGTAGCAGCAGAGGTGATGACCAGTGGTTTTATTTTGGATATGTTTCTTTTTTTAAATTTTTTTTATTTATTTATGATAGTCACACAGAGAGAGAGAGAGAGGCAGAGACATAGGCAGAGGGAGAAGCAGGCTCCATGCACCGGGAGCCCAATGTGGGATTCGATCCCGGGTCTCCAGGATCGCGCCCTGGGCCAAAGGCAGGCGCCAAACCGCTGTACCACCCAGGGATCCCTGGATATGTTTCTTTTTAAATGGAATACCAATGAGACTTGTTGATGGATTGAATGTGGGATATGAGATTAAAAGAGGAGTCAAGAATGATATCAGGGTTTTTACTTTGAGCAAATGGAAGGGTAATTACTGTTACCTGAGATTAAGGGATTACAGGGGGACAGTGTTTTTGTATGTGTGCGGAGGTGAATGAATATCTGAACCTCAGATTTTAACATGTTATTTCTCAGACATCTAAGTGCAGGTGTGGGTTTCAGGACATATCTTGGATAGAGATATTAATTTGTAAGTTTATAGATAGTATTTCCCTCTGGTTTGTTACTTGTACTCTCCTTTAGATCTTGAGCAGAGTGAATTGGTTGATCATTTGCTATTTTGGCTGTGCAATCAGGTATTATGGTGGCTGGAGCATGTGTCATAATTGTATGTTCATGTACCATGGATAATCCATTCTAACACCAAGATTATCTGAGCCTGCACAAAGGTTATCCCCTCCTATTTCATAGTCAACCTGCTTCTTTCACAGGCATCTGCTATTGTGCCCATGGTTATCTGAATATGCTTATTGTTTGTAAGTTCATATGTCATTGGTGTTTATCCATGTGCTGTACTTATAGGAGCACATGTCATGGTTGTCTGCTTTTGCAATGTGGCCTGGCTTCTTTATACTAATTTTAAAACTAGTATTAGGGTTACATTCTGTTTGTGCAGCATAGTTGTTTAAATATCCATGGCATTATATGATGTTCCTTTACTGTAATTTTCAGTTTATTCACCATGGATGTGTGTATGCTATACTTCTTTGTTCATATGTTATAGCTAGCTCTTTACTATTGGTCATCATTACTAAAGAGATACTAGTTATTCATTGTGGCCACATGCATCTATATCTTATCTCTCTACTGCAGTGAGAAAAATTTTGAGCATGTCTGCTTACTCTTGGACCATGCCCTTCTGTTCCTGCACCATGGCAGTCTACTCCACAAGTATGGCCATCTACTCCTAAACAATGTCACTTAATTCCTGATCATGGTTGCTATGATACACACAGTGTGTGCACACATTATGGTTAAGGACTGATATACCAAATATCTCTAAGCATACTATAATTATCTATAGCTACATGGATACTTTATCATGTTTAAAGACTTTAAAGTATTACAGTTTTTGCACTACGGTCTGCTGTCTTACAGTCCTTGTTTGCTCTTCTTTGCTGGTCATCTGAGCATGTGTCATGGATACATGTTCATTTAATACTAGTTACTGCTAATGTGCCACATTTCTGTGTATACATGCCACAGTTGGTGACTGTTTTGTAGCTATTTGCTAACTTGCTAAGGCTACCTGTTCCAGTACAATTTTTTTAATTAAAAATTTAATTGTGGTTAAAAAGCACATAAAAATCTTAACCATTTTTAAATGTGCAGTTTTTTATTTTTTATTTTATTTTTATTTATTTTTTATTTATTATTTATGATAGTCACAGAGAGAGAGAGGCAGAGACACAGGCAGAGGGAGAAGCAGGCTCCATGCAGAGAGCCTGACATGGGACTTGATCCAGGGTCTCCAGGATCATGCCCTGGGTTGAAGGTGGCACTAAACCGCTGAGCCACATGGGCTGCCCTAAATGTGCAGTTTAATAGTGTTAAGTATTCACATTATTGTGCAACAGTCAAGTGGCATGCTTTTGATCATGTATAATGTCTTAAGGAAGTGTTTACCAAGGTTCTGTTGTCTTGTTCGGTGATCATTAGGCTCACGTACTTTGGTTTTCTGACATATAGTGTGATCAAATGGTTTTATACATACATGTCTTCACATGCATTATAATAATGATGTTTGTTAACAAAATGTTATGGTAGTTGGAGGACACATATTATGTCCAACCTCCTCTATATGTGACGGCTGCCTTCTCATAGTTATGCAAACATGTACCTTAGTCTGAGTATATATAACATTGTTGTCCTCTTATGCATCATATGATATATCATAGTTTTCTTCTTCCAAATCATAAACGTTTGCTTCTGTATCATTTGCATCTATTCTTAGTGTGAGAACAATTGCTGCTTGTTTACCATAATCATGATCCATAGTATAGAGTAGGATAGTGTAGTTGAGCACACACTATGGTTTTCTTTGCTCATGCAGCATAGCTGTTTTCTTCTATACACAGGATTATTGCTCATATACTTAGGTTTTCTGAGGATCCATCATAGTTCTTTTTTATATTCCATGGGTTATTTTTGCATTTTGGGCTTCATACCGTGTACCAAGTGTTTTTGTTCCTATAGGGTAATTGTCAATTTTGTATTATGATTATTTGAGCATTAACATTTGTCATGTAATCATACAACATTAGGGTATGCTAAAGCACTGTGGATGGTTAAGCATATATCATGGTTACTGTTCATACTACAGCTGATTTTCATGCCCCAGAATCATCTGCTCATGTACCATATTTTCTTACTTATATACTATGCTTTTCTGAACTGTACTGTTTGTTCATTTCTGTAAAATAAGCATTAACTCTTGTGTAGTTACTGAATCATGGATGCCACAGCCTATATATTAGATTTACCATAAAAATTTGCTGTTTTTGTAAAACAAAAATTGTCAAATATTGGCAATTTTATAAGATACAACCTAATTTTATGACTATTTTTATCTGTAATGTGGACACTTTCTCATGTCAAAAGTTCATCTTCTCCAGTATCATAGTTTTCTATGCCTGTACCAGATTCTGTTGAGAGAGAACCATAGCTCGTGTATTAAGAATATGAAGATTATACCTTGATAAATTAAGAGGCACAAGCCACCCATATGAGGTCGACAGGTAGCTCCCCCAGCATCTGAGCTTCCACTTTGGGGAAGTGAAAACCCTGGGATTGTTTTGATTGCAGGTGCAGTTTTAATACATTCACACATAAAAAGTAAAGTCACAAGATTTATTTACTTACAAATCCCACAATTGGGCAGTAAAATGAGCTGGGGGGAAGGTCAGGTCATAAGCTAGCAAGAGATAGAAAGCAGAATTACGAGCATCTATTACTTATAAAGTGGTTGAGGTGGAGATCACTAACTTTTTGTGGGCTCAACTCTAAGGGGTTATTTTTAAAAGATACCTTGGGAAAAGCAAAGCAGAAACTTGTGGTGGGAATCCTAAGCTTGGGTCCTTATCTAAATGTCCAGACTCTGGGTATGTGCAAGGTTGCCATACTGTAAAATGCCTAGGCAACAACTCAAGAATAGATGTTTTCTCATCACAAAGATTCAAGAAGACAATTGAATATAGAGCCTAGTGGCTACTTTTTTGGGGGTGGGATAAATTTAAAAAGACTTGTTCTTCATTTTCTCATCAACCGTAATAGCTCTCCAGCATGTATCTGTATTACATATTAGTCAATTGCATAAACTTTCCTTGGAAAAAAAGTTTTTAAATCCTTTCTTTCTCACTGGAAGTTAAACCACTGATATAACTTAAAAAGAATATGATATTGGGTCAGAATTAGGTCTCCTTTAAGTGGGCAATGTATCAGATTCAAAGAAGCCATAATCTTCAGAGAGAGCAAGAAAGTGCCATTTTATATTGTTTTTTTCCTTTTTTTTTCTTGTGCTATCCAAATGAGAAGTCTTTTTTTTCAAATAAATTTATTTTTTATTGGTGTTCAATTTGCCAACATACAGAATAACACCCAGTGCTCATCCCGTCAAGTGCCCACCTCAGTGCCCACCACCCAGTCACCCCCACCCTCCGCCCACCTCCCCTTCCACCACCCCTAGTTCGTTTCCCAGAGTTAGGGGTCTGTCATGTTCTGTCTCCCTTTCTGATATTTCCCACTTATTTTTTCTCCTTTCCCCTTTATTCCCTTTCACTATTTTTTTATATTCCCCAAATGAATGAGACCATTTAATGTTTGTTATATTGTTTTTTTTTAACTCCATGTCTTAGGTAAATGTCCACCAGTCCAGAGTTCATAAAATAGCCTTGAACATAGGCAAATCTAAATCACGTAATTCTATCATCAGTATAATTTGCTGGCCTTTTTGAGTCTTCTGTACTAGGAGAATAGACTTGGATTTCTTATGTTGTGGCCCCTACATGGAGTTAACTTTGCCCTCAAATATCTTTACGGGGAAACATCCTATTTCAGAGGAAACAGTTCATCTACTCCAAGACCTTTGATCTTTTAGAAAATTGCTTAACTGTATTGAAATGAGAATCAATCTCAAAAATGCTATAGAGTTCAGGTCTTATAATATTCTCTACAATACTACACAGTTAACTATGGCAAAGATATTTGTGAGTAAAGATAAAATGGGATTTGGGGAAAATAAAATGAAGACATGAGAGATTCTTTTAAACTCTTGGATTATGAAAAAGTAACTAAAGCTGAGAGGAAACAGGGAAAGAGATGAAACTGCCACCTAAGACTGAATTAGTGATTTAGAGCTCTTTACTCTTTCTTGAATGGGTTTTGGTATATTCAAGAAAGGAGTTTGTTGGGAATGAATTTTGGTGGCATTTATAAACCGAGGAAAGGGGATTGTCATATTAATCATTTAGTAACTAGATACTAGGGAAGTTAAATGACTCTAATACAGTTGAATAATATATATATTTTTTTACCTTGTTTTTTTTTTTTTTTTTTTTTTTTTTTTTTGTCTTCTACTCCTTTTTCTTCCTCTTTTCCCCAAACACAGATCTCACAGGTCTCTCCAAGTTGTTGCCTAAGAAGATGATAGTCACACAAATGAGTCACTTCTACACAATCATCCTTGGGCTTCTTTTCCTGATTAATATTTTTCCTGGAACAACTGGCCAAGGGGAATCAAGACGACAAGAACCTGGGGATTTTGTGAAGCAGGATATTGGCGGGTAAGAACCCTTACCTCTTAAAAAAAAAAAAAAAAGAAAACTGTGATAGATTCTTGCCTTAAACCAAAACTTTTTATTTTTTTCCTAGATGAACTCAGGTACACTAGTTCCTGCTGCTTAAACATTATATATATATATATATATATATATATATATATATATATATATATTTAAAACATCAACTCAGACTCTCAAAGTAGAAATAGATCTCAAAGGTCTTCTTGAGCAGCTCCTTAGTCCATGCTGAAATTCCCTTTGCAACATCTTAAAAGCACTTCTCTCCAGCCATTTGCACTCAATTGTTTTTTTTTTCTTTCTTAGATCTTCAACTTGTCCCTTTTTATTTGCTGTGTCTTATTAGCATATAAATGTGATCTAGAAGCTCCCATGTTAAGTTTGAAAATCTGCCCTCTAAATAGTGCCTTAAGTATTTCCTCTTTTTCACACTCCTACTTTCTGACAAAACAGTTTTCTTTACTTTCTCTACTTACCTCTCATCCATTCTTCCCATGCTGCTGCCTGACTTCCAAGCTCATGACTTTTTTTTTTTTTTTATTGGTGTTCAATTTACTAACATACAGAATAACACCCAGTGCCCGTCACCCATTCACTCCCACCCCCCGCCCTCCTCCCCTTCTACCACCCCTAGTTCGTTTCCCAGAGTTAGCAGTCTTTACGTTCTGTCTCCCTTTCTGATATTTCCCACACATTTCTTCTCCCTTCCCTTATTTTCCCTTTCACTATTATTTATATTCCCCAAATGAATGAGAACATATAATGTTTGTCCTTCTCCGACTGACTTACTTCACTCAGCATAATACCCTCCAGTTCCATCCACGTTGAAGCAAATGGTGGGTATTTGTCATTTCTAATAGCTGAGTAATATTCCATTGTATACATAAACCACATCTTCTTTATCCATTCATCTTTCGTTGGACACCGAGGCTCCTTCCACAGTTTGGCTATCGTGGCCATTGCTGCTAGAAACATCGGGGTGCAGGTGTCCCGGCGTTTCATTGCATTTGTATCTTTGGGGTAAATCCCCAACAGTGCAATTGCTGGGTCGTAGGGCAGGTCTATTTTTAACTCTTTGAGCAAGCTCATGACTTTTAAGCAATCCCTGCAACCAAGATAGCCAATGTTGGCTCTGTTACTAAAATGAACACTTATTTGTTCTTATATTACTCAACTTTTTATTTTTTACTTTTTTAGCAGCATGTAGCAACATTTAGCATTGTTTATTCTTCCTTCCCTCCTTAACTTCTTTTTTTTTATGAAATAACACACACATATATAAACATGCATAACATAAAAATATGTGGTTTAACAATAATTCTTTTACTTCAGAGACATCACAATTCTCTGTTTCTTAGATTAAATTCTTTAGAAAAAAAAAGAAAAAAGAAAAATAAATTCTTTAGAAGCAGGGCCTAAGACAAGTATTCAAAAGCGAATAATTTAGAGTGCTCTAAGAGAAACTTGTAAATGAAGCAAGGAAAGCAACATAGAGAAGGGGAAAAGGTAAACCAAAGATGTGATTTCACTTGAAGAGTAGCCTCTATTTGACCCCTCCGAGACGAATGGCACTACAGATTTGGCCCACCTTCAGGCAAGGGGCTGGACTTCTCCTATAGTCTCTTCCTAATCAGCCATTGCCTGTGGGCTACCTGGAGGAAGGCATACATTTCCAGGCATTTTAAAGCAAGGTGGCATCCTTCAGGCAATGTTAATATTCTGAAGTAGGAGAGAGATAGTTTCACTGGCCCAGTAAAAGGGATCTGGACATAGTACCAGTAGTGAATACTACACCTGATTTTCTTCATACTTTTATGGCTGTGTTTTCTATAGTATTTTCCACAATATTACACAGCTGTATTAAAGGCCTTTGTGATATAAATATCTTTTGTAGTCTTTTTGGTAATCTTCTTTTCCTTTGTTCACTTATATGCTGGTGTTTGTTTTGTTCTAGTAGTTATTACCGCACAGACTCTGGGTGATTTAATCTATCCCCATGACCTTTTATATATACCAATGACTCTCATCTCAATTGTTATTCCTAACTTGTCTTGAGTGTCAACCTCTATGTTCAACATCTATTAGACATGTCCACTTGGCTATTCCATAAACTCCTTTAAGTACGTTCAAATTAGCTTCATCATCTCTATCGCCCTCTTCTACTCTTAAAATAACAAACAAACATGATATGCTTATCTTCCATTTTCCTTATTTTAGTCAATAGCACCAGTATGCACCCCATTGCTCAAGCTAGAAACTTGGAATTATCTTTCCCAATTTTTTACCCTTTGCTTTCTAGATTGAATTATTCATCAACATATGTAATTTCTACCTCCCACATCTTTTGGATTCATTTACTCTTCTCCAACTTTCCAGCTACTACTCTAGTTTGATCCAGTATTGTCTTCCACTTGGACTACTACAAAAGTCTCTAGTTGGTCTTACTTCCTAAAGTCTTGCTCCCACCCAAACTAACCTCTATTCCGTATCCAATATTTCTTCTACAATGCAGGTTGAATCACAGCTATTCCAAGTCATTTAACAGGATCCTATTGTCCCTAGACTAAAGTCTGAATTCCTTAACATGATTTTATTAGGCCCATTGTAACCCAGGCTCTACCTATCTTGCAGACTTATTTCTTAGTTCTCCTGTCCTCAAACTCTGTGTTCCTCAGCTCTATTAAACTTCTTTTGATTTTAAAACCCTATCTCATTCAGAGAATATTATTACTAGAAATGATCCTCTTAAACCTTGACATATTTAAGTATTACACAGGATATTTTATTCTTTAATGGTGGCTTTTGTGTTATTGTTTTACACTTGGTTACTACCCTGTATTCTTGAAAGTATTAGGACCTATTCCTAATTATTTTTGCAGGGTTACTTAATACACTATGAGTCTTTCTATCCATCAGAAATAATTTTTGAGGCTGAGGGCTACAGAACTGGATTAACATGTCCTTAGGAGTTTGGGCAATGAGGCCCTCTTTGTTCTTTAATCCAGTCTGGAAAAACAGACTAATTCTATTTTATTAACTTGTCATGTATCTGATAGATGGTCTAAATAAGATGGAAGTTCTAAGTAAATGACCTTTATTTCTTCAAGTGTGAAGCCCTCTAAATTTTAATTCTGAGAATAAAGTTCTCTAAGAATATATTGCATCTTATAATCTTAAATAAAAATATTGAACACAATAGTCCCTTCTCTTTGTGACTTTATGACCATCATAAAGAACATTCATTATGTTAATTCTGTATTTGTCTTTTTCTTCTTATATCTTCATGCTCAGTGTTAGTTGTAGCCTCTCCTGTTTACACTGGTTTGTTTACATCCTACTGGTGCTTAGGAAACCAGATAGCCAAACCTTTTAGTACTTATATTAAAGAAGACTTCAAGAAATCCTTGAAAAAGCCAAAATAGTGCTTAGATTTAATATATGGGCATTAGAAACTTTTTCAGGGAGATTACTTTCTTCCAAGTTCAGGGCAATTCTGATTTGGAGGGATGAGACTACTAAAATCCTGGCTCTAAATATTAGGGTTAGCACTGTATTTGTATTTTCTAGAAATAAAGAAACCAATACAACTTAGAACTATGTGGTATATACTGGTAGTTCTGATACTTGGCAGAGCTGCTTCTTTTTGTCTGCTTGTTTTCATACCTTCTTAATGATATTTTGTGTGTTGAAAAAAATCCATTTGCTGCATTGTTTTATCTTTTTTTCAAGATTTATTTATTCCAGTTAGTTAACATACAATGTAATAATAGGTGTAGAACTTAGTGATTCATCTTACATATAACACCCACTGCTGATCACAAGTGCCCTCCTTAATCCCCGTACCTATTTAACCCATCTTATCCTTCTCCCCTCCCCTCTAGTAACCATCAGTTTGTTCTCTACAGTTAAAAGTCTGTTTTATGGTTTGCCTCTCTCTTTTTTCACCCTATGTTCATCTGTTTTGTTTCTTAAATTCCATATATTAGTGAAATTATATGGTATTTCTCTTTCTCTCACTGACTTCTTTCACTTTACATAGTACAGTCTAGCTCCATCCATGTCTTCACAAATGACAAGATTTCATTCTCTTTTTATGGCTGAATAATATTCCTGTGTGTGTGTGTGTGTGTGTGTGTGTGTGTGTGTGTGAGAGAGAGAGAGAGAGAGAGAGAGAGAGAGAGAGAGAGAGACTTCCTTATCCATTCATCAGTTGATTGAAATTTGGGCTCTTGATATGAGTACTGGGTGTTATATGCAACTTAAGAATCACTAACATCTACCTCTGAAACTTATAATACACTATATGTTAACTAATTAAATTTAAATTAAAAAAACATAAAAAGATTTGGGCTCTTTCCATAATTGGGCTATTGTTGATAATGCTACTAAAACATTGGGGTGTGTGTGTCACTTTGAATCAGTATTATTGTATCCTTTGGATAGATACCTAGTAGTACAATTGCTAGGTCATAGAGTAGTTCTATTTTAACTTTTTGAGGAACCTCCATACTGTTTTCCAGAGTTACTGCACCAGTTTGCTTTCCTATCAACAGTGTAAGAGAGTTCCCCTTTCTCTGAATGCTTACCAACATTTGTTGTTTCCTGTGTTGTTAACTTTAGCCATTCTGACCTGTGTGAGGTAATAATTCTTAGTAGTTTTGATTTTTATTTCCCTGAAGATGAGTGATGTTAAGCATCTTTTCATGTCTGTTACCCATCTGGATGTCTTCTTTGGAAAAATGTCTATTCATGTCTTCTGTGCATTTCTTAACTGGATTGTTTTTTTTTTGAGTGTTAAGTTTGATAAGTTCTTTATAGATTTTGAATATTAACTCTTTATCAGATATATCATTTGCAAATATCTTCTCCCCTCCCAACGGTTGCCTTTTATTTTATTTTTTATTTTTTAGATTTATATTTATTTTTTAAAATTTATTTTTTATTGGTGTTCAATTTGACAACGTATAAAATAACACGCAGTGCTCATCCCATCAAGTGCCTATCACCCAGTCACCCCCACCCCCCACCCACCTCCCCTTCCACCACCCCTAGTTCATTTCCTAGAGTTAGGAGTCCCTCACATTGTGTCTCCCTTTCTGATATTTCCCACTCATTTTTTCTCCTTTCCCCTTTATTCCCTTTCATTATTATCTATATTCCCCAAATGAATGAGACCATATAATGTTTGTCCTTCTCCGATTGACTTATTTCACTCAGCATAATACCCTCCAGTTCCATCCACGTTGAAGCAAATGGTGGGTATTTGTCGTTTCTAATGGCTGAATAATATTCCATTGTATACATAGACCACATCTTCTTTATCCATTCATCTTTCGATGGACACTGAGGCTCCCTCCACAGTTTGGCTATTGTGGTGATAGGGATCACATTAAATCTGTAGATTGCTGGGTTTTATGGACATTTTAACAGGATTCTTCCACTCCATGAGTATGGTATATGTTTCCATTTGTTTGTTTTTTTTTTAATTTAAGTAAATTATTATGTTTCCATTTGTTTGTGTCATCTTCAATTTCTTTCATGTCTTACTGGTTTTCAGAGTATAGGTCTTTCAACTTCTTGGTTAAATTTATTCCTAGGTATTGTGTTCATTTTGATGCAATTATAAGTGGAAATGTTTTCTCAATTTCTCTTTCTGCTACTTCATTATTAGTGTATAGAAATGTAACAGAATTCTGTATATTAATTTTATATCCTGCAACTTTACTCAATTCATTTATCTGTTCTAATAGTTATTGAGTGGAGATTTTAGGGCTTTTTATATACTGTCATGTCATTTACAAATAATGACAGTTTTATTTTTTCCAAACCAATCTGGATGCCTTTCTTTTTTTTCTCTCTCTCTTATTTGATTACTGTGGATAGGACTTCCAGTACTATGTTGAATAAAAAGTGGTTAGAGTGGACATCCATGTCTTGTTTCTGATCTTAGAGAAAACACTTTCAGTTTTCCCCCATTGAGTATGATGTTAGCTGTGGGTTTTTCATCTATGGCCTTTATTATGTTGAGGTGTATTTCTTCTAACCCCACTTTGTTTAGAGTATTATGAATAGATGCTGTATTTTGTCAAATGCTTTTTCTGCATCTGTTATGAACATCATATGGTTTTTATCCTTCCTTTTGATAATGTGATGAATTATATAGACTGGCTATCATTGAACCATCCTTCATCCCTGGGATACATCCCACTCAATCATAGTGGATTATTCTTTTAGTTTATTGTTGAATTTGATTTGCTAATATTTTGTTGAGGATTTTTGCATCCATGTTCGTCAGAGATATTGGCCTGTAGTTGTGTTGTTGTTGTTGTTGTTTTTTATAGTGTCTATCTCAGGTTTTGGTATCAGGATAATGCTGGCCACAAAAAATAAATTTGTATTTTTTCCTTTCTCTTCTATTTTTGGAATAGTTTGAAAAGAATAGATATTAACTTTTCTTTAAATGTTGGAGGAGAATTCCCCTGTGAAGCCATCTGTTCCTGGACTTTGTTGTGAGGTTTTTAAAATTATTATTATTGGTTCAATTTCATTATTAGTAATCTGTTCAAATCTCCTAATTCATCCTGATTTAGTTTTGGAAGACTGTATGTTTCTAGGAATTTATCTATTTATCCTAGATTGTTCAATTTGTTAGCATATACTTTTTAATAATATTGTCTTATAATTCTTGTTATTTCTATGGTGTTATTTGTTATTTCTATTTCATTTCTGATTTCATTCATTTGACTCATCTCTCTTTCCTACTTGATGAGTCTGGCTAAAGGTTTATCAATTTTGTTGATCTTTTCAAAGGACAAACTTCTGTTTTTATTGATCTTTTCTATTATTTTTTAAGTCTCTATTTCATTTATTTTTGCTTTAATCTTTATTATTTCCTTTCTTCTACTGGCTTTGGGCTTTGTTCTTTTTTCTAGTTTCTTTGGGTGTAAAGTTAGATCATGTGAGACTTTTCTTATTTCTTGAGGTAGGCACATAAACTTCCATCTTAGATCTGCTTTTGCTGTATCCCAGTGATTTTGGACTGTTGTGTTTTCATTTTCATTTGTCTATGTATGTTTTGGTTTCCTGTTTGATTTCTTTATTGACTTATTGGTTGTTTAGTAGCATGTTGTTTACCTGTGTGTTTGTGTCTTTTCTGGTCCTCTTCTTGTACTTGATTTTTACACATTTTATTGTGGTTGAAAAAAAGATGCTTAATGTGATTTCTGTCGTTTTTAGATGGAATATTCTGTATATATCTGTTAGATCCATCTGGTCTAATGTGTCATGCAAAGCCATAGTTTCCTTATTGATTTTTCTGTCTGGATAATCTATCAATTGATATAAGTTAGGTGTTAAAGTCCCTTACTATTTTTTAAAAAATATTTTATTTATTTATTTGTGAGAGAGACAGAAGTAGAAGGAGAAGCAGGCTCCCTTTGGGAAGCCTGGTGCAGGACTCAATCTCAGGACCCCAGGATCATGACCTGAGCCAAAGGCAGAGGCTCAACCACTGAGCCACCCAGGTTCCCCAAAGTCCCTTACTATTATAATTACTATGAAATTCTCCTTTATGTCTGTTAATATTTGCTTTTTGTATTTAGGTGCTCCTATTTATATTACAAAAACATTTACTTTTGTTATATCTTCTTGTTGGATTGATCTCTTTAACATTGTGTAATGTCCTGGTTTGTCTCTTTGTTTTAAACTGTATTTTGTTTAATTGCATCTGTATAAATTTATTTAAAAACCCTCTATTTTGTCAATGTTATTTCCACACTGACTTTTTTTCACTTCCATGTGCATGGAGTATCTTTTTCCTTCTCTTCACTTTCACTCTATGTGCCTTTAGGTCTGAAGTGATTCTCTTGCAGGCAGACTATAGATACGTCCTGTTTTTTTGTTTTTGCTTTTTTTGTTTTTTGTTTTTTTGTTTTTTAAATTCCATTCAGTCACCTTGTGTTTTTGATTGGAGCATTCACTTTATTTACATGTAAAGTAATTATAGGTACATATATATTGCCATTTTGTTAATTGTTTTCTGGTTCATATTTATTCCTTTCTTTTCTTGCTCTCTTCCCTTGAGATTTGATGGCTTTCTTTATTGTTATGCTTGGATTTTTTTCTTTTTTCTTTTTTGTGTATATATTCTAGATTATTTTTATATTCTAGATTTTTGATTTGTGATTACCCTTGAGTTCATATGTAACATCTTATTTATATAGCAGTCTATATAGTAAGTTTATTATTACTTAAGTTCAAACACATTCTAAAAGCACTACACATTTATTTACCCTCTCTATGTTTTATGTATATGATATCTTTTTTTAAATAATAAATTTATTTTTTATTGGTGTTCAATTTGCCAACATACAGAATAACACCCAGTGCTCATCCCGTCAAGTGCCCCCCTCAGTGCCCATCACCCATTCATCCCCACCCCCCGCCCTCCTCCCCTTCCACCACCCCTAGTTCGTTTCCCAGAGTTAGGAGTCTTTATGTTCTGTCTCCCTTTCTGATGTTTCCTACCCATATATGATATCTTTTTATTGTGTATATCCCTTGACTAATTTTTGTCAATACAGTTTTTACTGCTTTTGTGTTTTAACCTCCATACTAGGTTTATAAGTGATTAATCTACTAATTTCACTATATGTTTGCTTTCACCTGTGAAATTTTTCCTGTTCATGGCATTTATTCTTACTTCTATTTTTCACTTTCATTTAAAGAATTCTCTACAATCTTGTAAGGCTGGTATAGCAGGGTGAGCTCTTTTAACTTTTATCTGGGAAATTCTTTATCTCTTTTTCTATTCTGAATAATAATCTTGCTAGGTAGAATATTCTTGGGTCTAGGTTTTTTCCCTTTTAGCACATTGAATGTATCAATATATCTCTTTTGACCTACAAAAGTTCTGCTGAAAACTCAACTGATATCTTTGTGGGGTTTCTTCTGTATGTAACTTTACTTTTCTCTTGCTGTTTTTTAAATTCTCCCTTTATCGTTATATTTTGCTATTTTAATAATTATGTGCCTTGGTATGAGCCTCCTTGAGTTCATCTTGTTAGAGGTTCTCTGTGCTTCTTGCATCTGAATGTTTGTTTTCTTCCTCAGATTAAAAAGTATTTTACCTATTATTTCTTCAAATAAGTTTCCTGCCCACTTTTCTCTCCCTTCTTTGATCTCTATAATATTGCTATGCTGGATGATGTCTTGGAGTTCCTGTACCCAATTTTCATTGATTATTATTGTTCTTTATTTTTTCTGTTCAGGGTTGCTTTCCATTACTGTGTCTTCCAGCACAATGATGTGTTCTTCTGAATCCTCTAATCTGGTGTTGCTTCCCTCTAGTGTATCTTTCATTTCAATTATTGAATTATTCAGCTCTGACTGGTTCTTTTTTTTTTTAACATATTCTGTCTAAGTTCTCCTTGAGTTCACCTACTCTTTTCTTAAGTCCAATGAGTAACTATGATCATTACTTTGAACTTTTTATTAGGTGCATTGCTGACTTCCATTTTGTTTAGCTCTTTTATTGTGATTTTATTATCATTTTCCATTTGGAACATATTTGTTCTCATTTTGTCTAACTTTCTGTGTTTGTTTCTATGTATTAGGTAGGTGAGATACATTTTCCTGGTCTTATAAGTAGCCTTGTGTAGTTGAGGTCCTATTACACAATCTCTCCTGGTCACCAGAACCAGGTACTCCAGGGGTGTTTGCTGCATGGGCTGCATGCACCCTACTATTGTGGCTGACCTGCAATTGCCTTCAGCTCAGCCAGCTGCAATGAACCACCTTGCTGTGGTGGACACACTGTGTAGCATTTGCTCTCTATGATGTTGAGATGCCTGGATGCAGCTGCCTTGGGATTGTTGGTGGGTGGGGCCAGTATTCAGCCTGCTTGTTTGCAGTTAGCCTCTCTGCTACACTACAGGCACACTGTAGGGCAAGGCTTACTTCCTGTGTGACCAGCTAAGAGGCCCAGCTACAGCAACTGCAGGCACATTGGTGTCTGGAATTATCTATCCTCTTCCCCAGGGTGGGAATTCCCAGGTGCCAGTCCCAATTGGGTCTGCCTGCAAGGTGTGGTGTGGCAAGTGCTGCTTTGGAGGGACTTCTGTTGAGGCAGGTGGGTGAGCCTGTAGAAGAATGCCAGGGCAAGGCATATGGTGCAAGTGAGGTAGACAGAGGGCATTAGAACAGGCTCTAGCAAGCATCTGGCTATCTCAGTTAGGGGAAAGAAAGGGAAATAGTGCCATCTAGTCTTTTTTCCCCCAGAAAAATCAATGCCTCTCTCATAAATGTTCTAAAGTTAGTCAACATATCTCCTTCATGTATTCACCAGGCACTTTTCAAACTGCTGATTTGGTGGTGTGTCCTGAGCTGAATTATTTCGTACACTGGCTCTTTAAGGGCAGGAAGTAAGTTTTCTGTTCCTTAGTTTCTCTCTCTCCCTCTCTCTCTCTCTTTTTTCCTTTGTTCATTTGTTTTGTTTCTTAAATTCTACATATGAGTGAAATCATATGGTATTTGTCTTTTCCTGACTTATTTTGCTTAGCATTATACTTTCTAGCTCTATCCATGTTTTTGCAAATATCAAGATATTATTCTTTTTATGGCTGAATAATAGTCCACTCTATATACCACATCTTCTTTATCCATTTGTCTATCAATGGACACTTGGGCTGCTTCCATAGTTTGGCTATTGTAAATAATGCTGCTAAAAACATAGGAGTATTTGTATTCCTTTGAATTAGCAATTTTGTATTCTTTTGTTAAAAACCCAGTAATGTAATTGCTGGATCATAGGGTAATTCTACTTTTAACTTTTTGAGGAGCCTCCATACTCCATACTCCATACCACTACATTCCCACAGTGGTTGCACCAGTTTTCATTTACACCAACAATGCAAGAGGGTTTCTTTTTCTCTACACCTCAGCCAACACTTGTTTCTTGAGTTTTTGATTTTAGCCGTTCTGAGATGTGTGAATATGTCATTGTAGTTTTGATTTCCATCTCTCTCATGATGAGTAATGTTGAGCATATTTTTATGTGTCTGCTTGCCATCTGGATATCTTCTTTGAAGAAATGTCTGTTCATGTCTTCAGCTCTTTTAATTGGATTATTTATTTTTTGGGTGTTAAATTGTATCCATTCTTTATGTATTTTAGATACCAATCCTTTATCAGATAAGTCATTTGAAAATGTCTTTTCCCATTTAGTTGGTGGCCATTTAGTTTTGTTGATTGTTTCCTTCACTGTGCAGAAGCTTTTTATCTTGATGCAGTCTCAGCAGTTTATTTTTTCTTTTGTTTCACTTGCCTCAGGAGGCATATCTAGAAAGATGTTGTTAAAGCCAACATCAGAGAAATTACTGTCTTTGTTATCCTCTAGGATTTTAATGGTTTTAGGTCTCACATTTAGTGTCCTTAATCCATTTTGAGTTTACTTTTGTTTATGGTGTAAGAAAGTGGTCTGGTTTTATTCTTTAGCATGTAGCTATCTAATTTTCCCAATGCCATTGGTAGAAGAGACTGTCTTTTCCTCGTGGCATATTCTTGCCTCCTTTGTTGAAGATTAATTGACCATACAATTAAGAATTTATTTCTGGGTTTTCTAATCTGTTCCACTCATCTGTGTTTCTATTTATATGTCAGAACCATACTATTTTGATTACTATAGCTTGTGGTATAACTTGAAGTCTGAAATTGTGATGCCTCCAGTTTTGTTTTTCTTTTTCAAGATTGCTTTTGTTATTCTGTGGTTCCACACAAATTTTAGGATTGTTTATTCTAGTTCTGTGAAAAATGCTGTTGGTATTTTGGTAAAGACGGCATAATGTATAGATTGCTTTGAGCAGTATAGACATTTTAACAATATTTGTTCTTCTGACCAGTGAGCATGGAATGTCTTTCCATTTCTTTGTGTTGTCTTCATTTTCTCTTATCAATATTTTATAGTTTTCAGAGTATAGATCTTTCACCTCTTTGATCAAATTTATTCCTAGGTATTTAATTATTTTGTGAGAGAGAGGCAGAGACACAGGCAGAGGGAGAAGCAGGCTCCATGCACCGGGAGCCCGACATGGGACTCGATCCCGGGTCTCCAGGATCGCACCCTAGGCCAAAGGCAGGCGCCAAACTGCTGCGCCACCCAGGGATCCCTCCTTTAGCACTTCTTATAGGGAAGGTCTAGTAGTTATGAGTTCCTTCCTAGTAGTTTTCTACGGAAAATTTTTCATTTCTCCTTCATTTCTAAATGACAGCTTTGCTAGGGAAGGTATTCTTGGTTGACAGTTTTTTCTTTGAGTATTTTATATATATCATTTCACTTTGTCATGACTACAAGGTTTCTGCTGAGAAATCTGCTTATAAGTCCTATCAGAGTTCACGTGTATGTGATAATTCTTTTTTCTTTTGCTGCTTTTTTTATTAATTATTTTTTACTGGAGTTCAACTTGCCAACATATAGCATATCATCCAGTGCTCATCCCGTCAAGTGCCCCCCTCAGTGCTCATCACTCAGTCACCTCAACCCCCTGCCCACCTCCCTTTCCAGTACCCCTTGGTCATTTCCCAGAGTTAGGTGTCTCTTATGTTCTTTTGCTGCTTTCAAGTTTGTATTAATTCTTGAGAGCTTGATAATGTGTCTCAGTGAAGATATTTTTAAGTTGAATTCTGTTTGAGGATCTATGAACTTTCTGTACCTGGATAACCATAACTCTCCCCAGATTTGAGGAGTTTTCAGCCACTTTTTCTTTAAATAAAATTTCTATCCCCTTTTCCCCCTCTCTCCTCTCTTAATACAAATATTTTTTAAAAGATTTTTAAAAAGTTTTTTTTCATGAGAGACCTACAGAGAGAGACAAAGAGGCAGAGATGTAGGCAGAGGGAGAAGCAGGCTCCATGCAGAGAGCCTGATGTTGGACTTGATTCTGGGACTCCAGGATC
Organism: Canis lupus baileyi; assembly: GCF_048164855.1. Classification (NCBI taxonomy): domain Eukaryota; kingdom Metazoa; phylum Chordata; class Mammalia; order Carnivora; family Canidae; genus Canis; species Canis lupus. The sequence goes on from NC_132876.1 coordinate 3,482,882, forward strand.
ACATCCTGGGCTGAAGGCAGGCACTCAACTGCTGAGCCACCCAGGCGTCCCCAAATATTGTTTCTTTTGATTATGTCCTACAGTTCATGTAGTCTTTTGTTCACTCTTTTTCATTCTAATTTCTTTATTCTCCTCTGACTGGATAATATTAAGAGACCTGTTCTCAGGCTCACAGATTCTTCTGCCTAATTGATCCTACTGTTGAAAGTATCTATTGTGTTTTTTATTTCATTCATTGTATTCTTCATCTCCAGAATTTCTATTTGGTTCTTTTAATGATTTCTAGTTCTTTGTTGAATTTCTCGTTTTGTTCTTGTATTATTTTCCTGAATTCATTGATTTGTCTGTGTTCCAAAGCTCACTGAGCTTCCTTAAAATCATTATTTCAAATTCTTTTTCAGATAACTCACAAATCTCCATTCCTTGGGGTTCATTACTGGAGTATTATTTTGTTCCTTTGATAGTGTCATATTTTCTTGCTTTTTCATGTTTTTGATGGATTTGCATTGATGTCTGTGCATTTACGTGTACTGTTACCTCTCCCAATCTTTTCAAATTGGCTTTATTAGTAAAAGACTTTCACGTATAGATGACTCTAAAGGTGCCAGCTGGGTGGGATCCAGCATCTTTGGTTCCTGAGAAGGCATAGTGGTACAGTCTCTATGCTATTCTACTGGCTGAGATTGCCATTGGCCAGACTATAGGGATCTTCTATGGCTAAGGCTATTGAGGCCCTGCAGGTAGTAGTAGCAGGTAGGGCTTTTTATATCTTCAGAGGCTGAGGCTGCTGGGGTCTTCCTGTTCTCCCCTCTCTCCTTTTATGCCCATGGGAAGAATTTCTAGCTAAGAAGATCCTTCCCAGTGCCTGGTTGGGTTTCCTGATACTCAGAACCAATGTTGTAGAATCAGGTCATGTGGAACTACCATAGCACCAGGGTCTTGGGGCATAGGCACAGTTGCTGCAGCTATGGCACTAGTATCTAGGGTGTGGGCCTACATATATGTCTCATGGAACCAGTACATGGGTCTCAGGGGATTACTGCTATAATTCTAGCTGGTAGGAGAGAATACAGCAGTGGCATGGGCCCTGGGATGACAGAGTACAGTGGTAGCTTGGATCCAGGGGTCAGGATGCTGTACTAGCACAATCTGGATATGGTTGGTCAAAGTTTCAACTGTGTCCTCCAGGGGAAGCCACAGGATAGCAGCAGCACAACTTTTTGTGGCCTGTTACAAACATATGTAGGGATTCAGGGAACTGGGTACAACAGTGGCAGCACAGCCCTGGCAATGTCAGTTGAGAGCCAAGTGACATAGGATCCAAGGAATGAAGCTCAGGGCAATGGTAGCCTGGTTGTAGCTCTTAGGGGTCAGACACCCAACCTGAAACCTTAGGGGTAGGGCTCACATTAGCAGTAGTACCTTGCAGTGATGGCTCAGAGCTTTGATTTATCGCAGTATAGAAGGAACCTGGCCCCAGCAGTTGGTCAGAGCCCTCTTTCTTGCTGGTGTCATCTTTTGTGCAGTAATTTTGAATTTGTTTTATTTGTTTTAATTTTTTATTTAAATTCAATTTGGTCAACATATTCTATATTATTAGTTTCAGAGGTAGAATTTAGTAATTTGTATACAACACCCAGTGTTCATTACCTCAAGTTCCCTCCTTAATGTGCATCACCCAATTCCCACCTTCCCCCACCCACCTTCCTTCCAGCAATTCTTTGTTTCCTATAGTTAAGAGTCTCTTATGATTTGCCTCCCACTCTGTTTTTGGCTTATTTTATTTCTCCTTCCCTTCCCCTATGTTCATCTGTTTTGTTGCTTAAATTCCACATGAGTGAAAACATATGGTGTTTATTTTTCTCTGACTTATTTCACTTAGCATTATACCCTCTAGTTCCATCCACATCATTTTGCAAATGGCAAGATATCATTCTTTTTTGTGGCTGAGTAATATTCCATTGTATAAATATACCACTTCTTCTTTATCCATTCATCTGTCTAAGGATATTTGGGCTCTTTCATAGGTTGACTATTGTGTATATTGCTGCTATAAACATTGGAGTGCTTATGCCCTTTCTTTTTTTAAACGATTTATTTATTTATTTATTTTTCTGTGACTTTTTTTATTTTTATAAATTTATTTTTTATTGGTGTTCAATTTGCCAACATATAGAATAACACCCAGTGCTCATCCCGTCAAGTGCCCCCCTCAGTGCCCATCACCCATTCACCCCCACTCCCTGCCCACCTCCCCTTCCACCACCCCTAGTTTGTTTCCCAGAGTTAGGAGACTTTCATGTTCTGTCTCCCTTTCTGATATTTCCCACTCATTTTTTCTCCTTCCCCTTTATTCCCTTTCACTATTTTTTATATTCCCCAAATGAATGAGACCATATAATGTTTGTCCTTCTCCAATTGACTTATTTCACTCAGCATAATACCCTCCAGTTCCATGTGGCTTATGTATACAATGGAATATTACTCAGCCATTAGAAACGACAAATACCCACCATTTGCTTCAACGTGGATGGAACTGCATGTGCCCTTTCAAATCACTATGTTTGTATCCTTTGGATAAGTACCTAAGAGTGCAATTGCTGAGTTATAGGGTAGCTTTATTTTTAAATTTTAGAGGAAATTCAATACTATTTTCCAGAGTGGCTGAATCAGTTTGCATTCTTACCAACAGTAATAAGGTTCCTCTTTCTCTGCATTCTTACCAACATCTGTTGTTTTCCTAAGTTGTTAATTTTAGCCATTCTGATGAGTGTGAGATGGTATTTCAGTGTGGTTTTGATTTGTATTTCCCTGATGCCAAGTGATGTGGAGCATTTTTCATGTGCTTGTTGGCCATTTGTATGTCTTCTTTGGAGAAATGTCTGTTCATGTCTTCTGCCCATTTCTTGACTGGATTTTTGTGTTTTGGGTATTGAATTTGACAAGTTCTTTATAGATTTTGGATACTAGCCCTTTATCTAATATGTCATTACAAATATCTTCTCCCATTCTGTAGGTTGCCTTTTAGTTTTGTTGACTGATTCTTTTGCTGAACAAAACCTTTTATCTTGAGTAAATCCCAATAGTTCATTTTTGCTTTTGTTTTCCTTGCCTTTGGAGGCATGTCTAGCAAGAAGTTACTGCAAACAGAGTCACAGTAGTTGCTGCCTATATTCTCCTCTAGGATTTTGATGGATTCTTGTCTCACATTTAGGTCTTTCATGCATTTTGAGTTTATTTTGTGTATGGTGTAAGAGAATGGTCCAGTTTTATTCTTCTGTGTTTGGCTGTGCAATTTCCCAACAACATTTGTTGAAGAGACTATCTTTTTTCCATTGGATATTCTTTCCTGCTTTGTCAAAAATGAGTTGACCATAGAGTTGAGGGTCCATTTCTGGGTTCTCTAATCTGTTCCTTTGATCTATATGTCAGTTTTTGTGCCAGTACTATACTGTCTTGATGACTACATCTTTTTTTTAAATTTTTATTTATTTGTGATAGTCACACAGAGAGAGAGAGAGAGGCAGAGACATAGGCAGAGGGAGAAGCAGGTTCCATGCACCGGGAGCCCGACGTGGGATTCGATCCCGGGTCTCCAGGATCGCGCCCTGGGCCAAAGGCAGGCGCTAAACCACTGCGCCACCCAGGGATCCCGATGACTACATCTTTTAAAACAGCTTGAAGTCAGGAATTGTGATGTCTCCAGCTTTGGTTTTCTTTTATTTTTTTTTATTTTTATTTTTAAATTTTTATTTATTTATGATAGTCACAGAGAGAGAGAGAGAGGCAGAGACACAGGCAGAGGGAGAAGCAGGCTCCATGCACCGGGAGCCTGACGTGGGATTCGATCCCGGGTCTCCAGGATCGCGCCCTGGGCCAAAGGCAGGCGCTAAACCACTGCGCCACCCAGGGATCCCCTGGTTTTCTTTTAACATTATGTTTACATTGTCATGTTAACATTAACCACATTATTTTGGCTATTTGGGGGTCTTAACTGGTTCCATACAAGTTTTATTTTTATTTATTTATTTATTTTTTATTTATTTATTTATTTATTTTTATTGGTGTTCAACTTACTAACATACAGAATAACCCCCAGTGCCTGTCACCCATTCACTCCCACCCCCGCCCTCCTCCCCTTCCAACACCCCTAGTTCGTTTCCCAGAGTTAGCAGTCTTTACGTTCTGTCTCCCTTTCTGATATTTCCCACACATTTCTTCCCCCTTCCCTTATATTCCCTTTCACTATTATTTATATTCCCCAAATGAATGAGAACATATAATGTTTGTCCTTCTCTGACTGGCTTACTTCACTCAGCATAATACCCTCCAGTTCCATCCACGTTGAAGCAAATGGTGGGTATTTGTTATTTCTAATAGCTGAGTAATATTCCATTGTATACATAAACCACATCTTCTTTATCCATTCATCTTTCATTGGACACCGAGGCTCCTTCCACAGTTTTAGAATTGTTTGTTCCAGCTCTGTGAAAAATGCTCATGGTATTTTGATAGAGATTGCATTAAATGTGTAGACTTCTTTGGGTACTATAGACATTTTAACAGTTTTTGAGCATGGAATGTTTTGCCATTTCTTTGTGTGTTCTTCAGTTTCTTTCATAAGTCTACTGTAGTTTTCAGAGTCCAGATTCTTTATCAATTTGGTTAGGTTTATTCCTAGGCATCATATATTTTTTGGTACAATTGTAAATAGGATTGATTCCTTGATTTCTCTTTCTTCTGCCTCATTGTTAGTGTCTAAAAATGCAATTGACTGCTGTGCATTGATTTTTATATCCTGTGACATTACTGAATGCCTTTATCAGTACTAGCATTTTTTTTCTAGAGTCTTTTGGGTTTTTTACATAGAGTATCATGTTGCCTATAAAGAGTGAAAGTTTGACTTCTTCTTTGCTAATTTGAATGCCTTTTCTTTTTGTTTGATTGCTAAGGCTAGGAATTCTAGTACTGTGTTGTGTAACAGTGGTGAGAGTGGATATCCCTGTCATGTTCCTGACTTTAGGGGAAAAGCTTTTTCTCCATTGAGGATGATATTTGTTTTGAGTCTTTCATATATGGCCTTTATGATGTTGAGATATGTTCCCTCTATCTCTACATGGTGGAGGGCTTTTATCCAGAAAGGATGCTATTTTGTCAAATGCTTTTTCTTCGTCTATTGAGAGGATCATAATGTTCTTGTCCTGTCTTTTATTAATGTGGTGTATCACATTGATTGGTTTGTGGATGTTGAATCACCTCTACAGCCCTGAAATAAAACCCACTTGGTGGTGGTCAATAATCCTTTTGATGTACCATTGGATGCTATTAGCTAGTATCTTATTGAGAATTTTTACATCCATGTTCATCAGGGATATGGGCCTGTAATTTTCCTTTATATTGGGCCTTGCCTGGTTTGGGGATCAAGGAATTGCTTGCCTCATCAAAGGAATTTGGAAGTTTTCCTTCCATTTCTAATATTTGGAACATTTTCAGAAGAATAGGTGTTAATTCTTCTTTATATGTCTGGTAGAAATTCCCCTGGGAAGCCATCTGGCCCTGAACTCTTGTCCACTCACAATAATAGATCATCTAAGCAGAAGATGGACAAGGGAGCAGTAGCTTTGAATGACACAATGGACCAGAAGGAAATAACAGATATATTCAGAACATTTATCCTAAAGCAGCAGAATATGCATTCATCTCAAGTGCACATGGAACATTCTTCAGACTAGGTCACATACGGAGTTACAAATCATGTCTCAATAGGTACAAAAATATTGAGATATTCCATGCATATTTCAGACCACAATACTTTAAAACTTAAAGTCAACTACAAGAAACAATTTGGAAGGACCACAAATACATGGAGGTTAAAGAGCATACTATTGAAGAATGAATGGGTCAACCAGGATCTAAGGATAAATTTTTAAAATATATGGAAGCAAAAGAAAATGAGAACAAAACAGTTAAAAATGTTTGGAATGCAGCAAAAGCAGTCCTAAATGAAAGTATACAGTGACGCAGGCTTTCCTTATGAAACAAGAAAAGTCTCAAATGCACAACTTAAACTCACACCTAAAGGAGCTGGAAAAAGAACAGCCAATAAAGCCTAAATTCAGCAGAAGAAGAGAAATAATAAAGAGTAGAGCAGAAATCAATGCTATAGAAATAAAAAAAGAAATCAGTAGAAAAAATCAACAAAGCTAGGAGCTGATTCTTTGAAAGAATTAATAAAATCAAACTTATAACCAGACTTAGCAAAAAGAAAAGAAAAAATAAAATCATGAATGAAAGATCACAAGCAACACCACAGAAATACAAGCAATTATAAGAGAATATTATGAGCAATTATATGCCAACAAATTAGGCAACATGGATGGATGCATTCCTAGAAATACATAAACTACCAAAACTGAAACAGGAAGAAATAGAAACAAGAACAGATCTATAACCAGCAAAGAAATCAAGTATCTTCTGACAAACAAGAGTCCAGTCACTCTTGTCTCCTTGGTTTCTGTCTGAACTATGTTCATCCATCCTGTAACTGAGTGTTTTTATTCAGGCACACAACTAAATTTCAAGTCTCCAGATTTTCCTGACTCCTCCAACATGGACTCCCCACTGTTCCTTCCAGAGGAGGGAGGGGAGTCTCACTATGCTCCTGACTTTTGCTGGACCCCTGCCTGGAGAGTAGTCACACAATTGTGCGTCAGTTTGCAGTTTATGAGCAAAAGGCCGGTGCCTAGGCTGTTTTCAGCTGGCTTCCCCACTCTGTTGCCTGGGAGCTCTGCTGCACTCAGGCACCTCCCTTCTTCTTGCGACCCCGGGGATCCTGAGATCACACTGTTACACATGAGGTTTCTACCCATTTCACCACCTGAACACCTTTAAGCCATGGACGTCCCCCACTGTAGCAGACTTCTAAAAGTTCTGATTTTGTACTCCACAGCTTATAATACTTTGTGATAGACTCCATAAGCTGGCTCCCTCCACTCCACCATATCCTCTGACATATCACCCAGGATTCAAGTCTCCACACCTCCTACCTTCCAAAATGTGGTCACTTTTCTATTTGTAGAAAAGAATTGCAGCATTTCTTTTTCTCAATCTACAATTGATTTTCAGGTGTTCAGAATGATTTGATAACTGTCTTGCTGAATTCCAGGGACCAGATGAACTTAGGGTCCCCCACTCTTCCACCATCTTAATTCCTCCAATTTGTTTTATTTTTAAAAATCTCTTCTCTTCCAGGAGATATACAGTATTAAGGAAAATGCCATCCTTTTAATAAAGTAAAATTCTCTTCTCTTTGGGTTGTTATATGAACTGTATCAGCAGCTCCATCTGTGCCTCTCCTGCTTCCCCCCAACATATATATACCTACATCCTCAAGGTAGTTGAAATAATGCTGTTACTACCAATATCCTGGGCTTAGTCCCAAAATGGTTAATGATCTTAATTGTCCCATAGCATAAGGGTGCCTGTATTTCTTTTTGTATATTAATCCATTTATTGAAGTATATTTCCTTGAACATAACTTATTTTTTTAAAAGACTAAGAAGGTTCAGTTATACTACTTTTAATTTGAAATATAGTTGGCATACAATGTTATATTAGTTTCAGGTGTACAACATAGTGTTTTGACAGTTCTATACATTAATCTATGCTCAACAGGATAAGTATAGTTACCATTTATCACTATGTAATGTTGTTACAATATTATTGATTATATTCCAAAGGTTTCTCACTACATTTTCAGAAGTTTGTGTGTGTGGGGGGGGGGGGGCGCAGCAGGGAAAGGAAAGAACAACCCTCAATATATATGGAGCTTTACCATTTACAAAGCAAATTTATATTTGTTATCTTATTTACTTATTTATTCCAAAACCTTTCTAAAATAGGATATTATTATCTGCATTTTACATGTAAGGAAATAGGTTACACAGTTAGTGGCAGATGCAGGACTAAAACTCTGTTCATTTTACTCTAATCCTATGGACTTACCACTATTACATCTTTAGAACTAAAAAATGACTAAAACTTCCATACCTACACATTGTATATGAATAACATTATTTTCATGTTCAAACGATGGATTATTAATATTAAATCCAATTGGTAATAACAGATATGAGGCAAAACAGGCACAGTCACATCAATTTTATCAACTTAATATGCATGTGGCTTTGAACAGTGTCTTTCTCTCATCAGTGTCTTAGGTGCTTCATTTGTAAAATGAAAACAAAATAGTCATATGATCTCTAAGTCTCTCCATAATTCTGACATACCAAGAGTCTTTGTTGTTCCCAAAGACTACTTTGGATTGGAACAAACTACAGAACTTTCAGTTCTGACTTGAGTTCTAGATTAAAGCTTCCAACTCTGCAATAATTTAGTGCACATTAGAAGAAAAAATAACCAATAACTAAGTGCAAAATCACAGAAAAAGCTATTGAAAGTTGCTTTGGAGTGATATTTAATAGAAATATTTTTTTTTGCTTAAAAGTTTAAAGGTTATTAGTGTGGAATTCTGCTAGCATAATCAACACATCAGCAAAGAATGGAAATGCATTGCCATGGAAGTTAGTATTTTAGTAAAAGAGGTAGCATAGTGTATTAGCCTCATATTCAAGAATTCTAGTTCCAAATTTTAGTTTTCCCCATTAACATTCGGGGCAATTAAAAAATTATGTTCGGGGGTTTAGAATTCCCATCTATCAATCCACCTGGAGTGGATATAATCTCTGAAGCCCTTTATAGTTCATCTATAACTCTGTGAGGATTCTCCTTTCTAACTACTTCAATAATCAAGGAAATTGTTTTTCATTCAATTTATAGATCTATTTTCCAGGAATTGAATTAGGCTAACCAGGGCTAAGGGCACCCACAATGAAAGTTAAGGGATAATGAGTAAGTAATGTGCACAAAATCAATTGAGCCTCTCTCTCCACAGCCTATGTAAGATGGATTCAGAATATTGGTGGATTGAGCTAAGTGTGGGCTGTCACCTGAAGGGTGTCTGTATTTATCTCTTCAACATATTAGTGTCAGTTTGTTAGCTCTGCACTATAGTTCTCTTCTTTCTTCCCCCTTCCCAATGAGGTAATGGTATCACTTCTAGTGCTCTGTCCACTAAACCAGCCAATCATCTCTACTCTCCTTTGGGCTCCAGTGCCTCTCTGGCCAGAGTTTTCTTTATGGTTTTTGGCTGATAGCGGTGCCAATATTTGTTGTTACTATTTGCATTTGAATAATGCACTGAAGTGCATACAGTACTATTTCAAAAAAAGAAAAAAAATCTTTGAATACTTCCAGATATTAAACATTAAGCCTGGCAATTTTAATATATTATTTAATATTAATACAATTTATATGTGAAGTTATTTTACTTTTAAAGATGAGAAAGCTATTACTAGAGGTGTCATATGACTTGCCTAAGGTCACACTAATAAATTCAAATGTATGTCTTTAGACTCTTTAGGCCAAGTTCCCTTTTTCCTTCTATATATATCTATCTTATCATTTGATGCTCTCAGCAACCCTGTAAGCAAGGGAATGATTACTTCTCTTGTTTTACCTTTTTTTATTCTCTATCACAACACCTAAACAGTTAGAGGCACATAGATGATGCTCATTAAAGTTGTATTGAATGATTAAGTGAATTGAATTAAGTTTATAAATTAAGGAAATTGAGGTCTAAAACGAAAGATGAATGGATAAAGAAGATGTGGTTTATGTATACAATGGAATATTACTCAGCTATTAGAAATGACAAATACCCACCATTTGCTTCAACGTGGATGGAACTGGAGGGTATTATGCTGAGTGAAGTAAGTCAGTCGGAGAAGCACAAACATTATATGTTCTCACTCATTTGGGAAATATAAATAATAGTGAAAGGGAAAATAAGGGAAGGGAGAAGAAATGTGTGGGAAATATCAGAAAGGGAGACAGAACGTAAAGACTGCTAACTCTGGGAAACGAACTAGGGGTGGTAGAAGGGGAGGAGGGCGGGGGGTGGGAGTGAATGGGTGACGGGCACTGGGTGTTATTCTGTATGTTAGTAAATTGAACACCAATAAAAAAAAAAGAATAAAAAAAAAATAAAATAAAAACTTAAAAAAAATAAAATAAAAAAAATAAAACTACTTTTCCAAGATTATCTGCTGGAGAGTGGCAGTTTAGAGTGAGAACTATTCAATTTTGATGTTTCTATTCTGTAGATTTTTCTCAGGGTCTTTTTCATAAAAGGAACTTTTGTAGCCACTAAGAATAAATATTTGTGGGAAGACATATAGATTCTCTTGAGACTCCTTCTCAACTGTTACCTTATATTTTTTATAGACATGACTGGCTGCATGCTGGGAACAATTATAATATATCTATTAATGGAAACTTTCTGGGTCTATGGTAAGAATGGAGATTCAATAGTATAACTTGTTTAATATTCTATTTCAAATTATGAATACAGCTGGGAGTAGAACCAGGATTCCTGGCTCTTAGTTTATTGATTCTACACCATGCTTCTTGATCCTTAGCAACAGCCATCTGTTTCACTATACCTCCTTTTCTCTTAAACTACCCAGAGAGTTTCATTTTTAGTTCTGTCAAACACAACAAGCCCCTCCTCACAAAGTGAAAGTATCAGTCAATCTGGACCTGAGTAGGTGGTTAGCAAAGTGCCTGGCGCTTGGAAAGGCTTACAGAAGGCATCCAAACTGGAGAAGCAGGCAGTAGCTGAGGGTCAACAGAAAATCAGAAAACTTGGATTCCAGTTCTATTTTCTACCTCTCACTAGCAATATGATTGTGGGCAGATTTGGTGGTGTCCTCTTTGAGCTTATTTCCCCATGTATAAAATGAGAAAAATTAGGGAATCTCTTAAGAGGCCTGGTAGCTTTAACATTTAATGGAGTACTATTGTTTTGTTGCTCTATCTCTATAGGGTGGTAGGTAGGTAGACTAAATGTACTTCAACAGTCTGTCTCGCTCTGTTGTTCTGTGAACTTATGCTTCTCTAGGTTAGAAAGGATAAGTTCTTTGTAACAATTTTCTTTTTTTAATTTTGAGGACTATTCATTCATGTACACAATTTGGTGAATACTTCTTGAAGATTTATTTATTTATTTATTTATTTATTTATTTAGGCAGGGTGGAGGAGGGATAGAGGAGAGAGAGTATTAAGCAGATTCTGGGCTAAGTGTGGAGCCCAACCCAGGGCTCAATCTCATGACCCTGAGATCACAACCTGAACTGAAACCAAGAGTTGGACACTTAACCAACTGTACCACCCAGGTGCCCCTTGGTGAATGACTTTATGATGGGTACTGTTCCCAAACACCTTCTGTTAACAATTGCTGTTTGTATTTCTTCAGTACTAGGTTGGGGGTAGAGCATATTTGGTTAAACTCTTGCCATTGCTGAAGTAAGAGCTCAAGTATAGTGACCACCATCTGCCTTTTATTACAGATAATCATTGTGATGAATAGGAAGCGCTGATTTGGTTAAGATACAAGGCTATTTAATTGGCCCACTCTTTTGATGGAAATCTTCTTAAAGTGTTTAACCATGTAATTGTTTCCTTTAAGAATTCTTATATTTTTATCTCTTTTTCTTCTACTGTCTCAGACTCTCTCCTAAGCATGCCCCAGATATTCCTGATGACAGCACTGACAACATCACTATATTCACCAGAATCTTAGATCGTCTTCTGGATGGCTATGACAACCGACTACGACCTGGGCTTGGAGGTCAGTTACTATTTTGAGATCTTTTCTTGCCTATTGCCATCTAAAAAGATTCTTAAGGTAACTTCAGCACTCTATTGACCAATGATTTTAGTGCAAAGTTGACTTTCTTCCCTCTGAGCACTAGAAATTAGTTCTAACCCTTAATTTTAATGCTCAATCTCTCTGGTGTGGTTTTGGAAACTTTTGAATTTCACTTAGCTAAATGCATATAGGGCATCATACCACAATATTTGGCCAAGCCCATTTCTGGTAACAAAATACCAATCATTGCCTGAATGGGAGGCATGGCCCAGGCATATCTGAGAAACATGCTTTTGTTTTCAAAACCCCAAGCACATATCAGCCTGAAATTCCAATGAGGAGCAAGCTAGTGGCTAGGTGAGATCTTAGTTGGCCACTAGTTTACTAATGTCAGCAATATGATCACAATAAGATAAATGTGCTGTAATACATGATGGGCTATATTGAAATGGTTAAGTATGCAGATGTGTGAATTTAATTTTTTCCTGAACCATTTGAGAACTAGTTGCAGATATCATACCCTTTTGTCCCTAAATACTTCAATTTGTATTTACTTAGAACAAAGAAATTAATTTATAAAGCTGATGACTAATAAAGTCCAAATAGTTCATTTTTGCTTCTGTTTCCCTTGCCTCTGGTGATGTGTCTAGTAAGAAGTTGCTATAGCCGAGATCAAAGAGGTTGCTGCCTGTGTTCTCCTCTAGGATTTTGATGGATTCTTGTCTCATATTTAGGCCTTTCATGCATCTTGAGTTTATTTTATGTATGGTGTAAGAAAGTGGTCCAGTTTTGTTTTTTTGCATGTTTCTGTCTAGTTTCCCCAACACCATTGTTGAAGAGACTTTTTTCCAGTGGATATTCTTTCCTGCTTTGTGGAAGTTTAGTTGACCATAGAGTTGAAGGTCCATGTCTGGATTCTTTATTCTGTTCCTTTGATCTATGTGTCTCTTTTTGTGCCAGTAGCATACTGTCTTGATGACACAGCTTTGTAGTGTAATTGTGATGCCTCCAGTTTTGTTTTTCTTTTTCAGAATTGTGTTGGCTATTCCAAGTTTTTCATGGTTCCATACAAATTTTAGGATGGCATGTTCTAGCTCTGTGAAAAATGCTGGTGGTATTTTCATAGTGATTGCATTAAATATGTAGATTGCTTTAGGTGGTATAGACATTTTAACAATATTTGTTCTTCTAGTCCATGAGCATAGAATGCTTTCCCATTTCTTTGTATCGTCTTCAATTTCTTTCATAATAGTTTTCAGTGTACAGATTTCTTGCCTCTTTGGTTGAGTTTATTCCAAATAAACTGGTATCTTATTGTCTTTGGTGCAATTACAAATGGGATCAATTCCTTAATTTCTTTTTCTGCTGCTTTGTTATTGGCATATAGAAATGAAATTGGTTTCTTTTTTTATAATTTTTTATTGGAGTTCAATTTGCCAACATATAGCATAACAGTGCTCATCCCGCCAAGTGCCCCCCTCAGTGCCCATCACCCAGTCACCACAACCTCCCACCCACCTCCCCTTCCACTACCCCTTGTTAATTTCCCAGAGTTAGGTGTCTCTCATGTTTTGTCACCCTCACTGATATTTTCACTAATTTTTATATTTTTATATTCCCCAAATGAATGAGACCATATAATGTTTGTCCTTTTCCGATTGACTTATTTCACTCAGCATAATACCCTCCAGTTCCATCCACGGGGAAGCAAATGATGGGTATTTGTCGATGAAACTGATTTCTGTGCATTGATTTTATATCTTGCAACTTTGCTGAATTCATGTATTCTAGCAATTTTTTGGTGGAGTCTTTTAGGTCTTCTACATAGAATATCATGTCATCTGCAAAGAGTTAAAATTTGACTTCTTCCTTGCCCATTTGGATGCCTTTTCTTTTTGTTGTCTGATTGCTGAGGCTAGGACTTCCAGTACTATGTTAAATAGTAATGATGAGTGGACGTCTTTGTCTTGTTCCTGACTGTAGGTGAAAGGCTCTCAGTTTTTCCCCAGTGAGGATGATATTAGCTTTGGATGTTTCATATATGACCTTTATGATGTTGAAGTATGTTCCCTTTATCCCTACTTTGTTGAGGGTTTTTATCAAGAAAGGATGCTATTTTTGTTGAATGCTTTTTTGGCATCTACTGAGAGGATCATATGGTTCTTGTCCTTTTATTAATGTGGTGTATCACATTGATTGATTTGTGGATGTTGAATCACCTCTACAGCCAAGGAATAAAACCCGCTTGGCTATGGTCAATAATCCTTTTAATATACCGTTGGATGCTATTAGCTAGTATCTTACTGAGAATTTTTACATCCATGTTCATCAGGGATATTATCCTGTATTTCTCCTTTTACCAAATTCCTATTTCCTAATTCCAAATCCAGAATTAAGGTAATGCCAACTTCATTGAAGGAATTTGGGAGTTTTCCTTCCATTTCTAATATTTGGAACATTTCAGAATAGGTATTCTTTAAGTGTTTGGTAGAATCCCCCTGGGAAGCCATCTGGCCCTGGACTCTTGTTTGTCAGGAGATTTTTGATTACTGATTCAGTTTCTTTGCTGATAATGGGTCTGTTCAAACTTTTTTTTCCTTATTTTATTTTATTTTATTTATTTATTTTATTTTTCTATTGTGTGTGTGTGTGTGTGTGTGTGTGTGTGTGTTTTCCTGTTTCAGTTTTGATAGTGTATGTGTTTCTAGGGATTTATCCATTTCTTCCAGAATGCCCTATTTTTTGGCATATAGTTTTTTCATAATATTCTCTGATAATTGTTTGTATTTCTGTGGTATTGGTTGTGATCTCTCTTCTTTCACTCATGATTTTATTTATTTGGGTCCTTTCTTTTTTTCGATGAGTCTGTCCAGGGGTTTATCAATGAAAATCATCAATTTTGTTAATTCTTTCAAAGAACCAGCTCCTAGTTTCATTGATCTGTTATGCTGTTTTTAATTTTAATTAATTAATTAATCAATTTATCAATTAATTAATTTGACAGAGAGCCCAGGCAGGCAGGGGAAGAAGCAGAGAGCCTGGTGTGGGGCTCAATCCCAGAACCCGAGATCATGACCTGAGCTGAAGGCAGATGTTTAACTGAGGCACCCAGATGCCCCTATATGTATATCATTTATTTCTGCTCTAATCTTTATTATTTCCCTTCTGCTGGTTTTAGGCTTTATGTGTGGTTCTTTTCCAACTCCTTTAAGTATAAATTTAGATTGTGTATTTGAGACTTCTTGTTTCTTGAGGAAGGCCTGTAACACTATATAGTTCTCTCTTATGACCACCTTTGCTGAATCCCAAAGGTTTTGAACTGTTGTGTTTTCTTTTTCTTTTGCTTCCATGTATAAAAAAATTTTTTTTCTTTAATTTCCTGGTTGACACTTTCATTCTTTAGTAGGAAGTTCTTCAACCTCCCTGTATTTTTGGCCTTTCCAAATTTTTTCTTGTTGACTTCAAGTTTAGTGTTGTGGTCTGAAAATAGGTGTGGTATGATCTTGATCTTTTTGTACTTGTGATCTATTCTGGAGAATGTTCGATGTGCACTTGAGAAGTATGCATATTCACCTGCTTTTAGGATGAAATGTTCTTTATCTGTTAAATCTATCTGTTCCATTGTGTCATTCAAAGACATTGTTTTCTTGTCCATCTTCTGCTTAGATTATCTGTCTGTATCTGTAAATGGGTGTTAAAGTCCCCTACTGTTGTTGTGTTATTATCAATTAGTTTTTTAAAGTTTGTTATTAATTGATTTATATATTTGGGTGCTCCCAATTTAGGAGCATAAATATTTATAACTGTTAGATCTTCTTGTTGGATAGAATTCTTATAATATAGTGTCATTCTTCATCTCTTATTACAGTCTTTAGTTTAAAATCTAGTTTGTCTGATATAAGGATTGCTACTCTAGCTTTTTTTTTTTTTGATGCCCATTAGCGTGATAAATGCTTCTCCATACCCTCCTTTTCAATCTGTAGGTGTTTTTAAGTCCAAAATGATTCTCTTGTAGGCAGCCTATAGATGGGTCTTGCTTTTTTAATCCAATCTGATACCCTGTGTCTTTTGATTGGAGCATTTAGTCCATTTACATTCAGAGTAACTATTGAAGGATATGAATTTAATGTCATTGTATTATCTGTAAAGTCATTGTTTCTGTAGATTGGCCCTGTTCCTTTCTAGTCTTTGTTGCTTTGGTCTCTCTTTTCTGCTCAACGGGTTCCCTTCAATATTTATAGCAGTGCTGGTATAGTGTTCATGAACTCCTTTATTTTTTGCTTGTCAGAGATTCCCTGACAAGGAATCTTGTCTATCTGTCCTATTCTGAATGACAGAATTGCTGGATAAAGTAGTCTTGGCTGCACATTTTTCCCATTTAGCACATTGAATATACCATGCCTCTTTCTTCTGGCCTGTCATGTTTCTGTGGACAGGTCTTTTGCTCACTTTATGTGTTTACCCTTGTAGGTTAAGGACCTTGTATCTCTAGCTGTTTTCAGAATTCTCTCTTTGTATTTTGCAGGTTTCACTATAATTTGTCTTGGTGTTGAGGGGAGTTCTCTGTGCCTCCTGGACTTGAGTGCCTGTTTTCTTCCCTCAGATTAGGGAAGTTTTCAGCTATGATTTGTTCAACTAACCCTGTCCCTTTTTCCTGCTCTTCTTGGATTCATGTGATATGAATATTATTGTACTTTATGGAATTGCTGAGTTCCCTAAGTCTATGTTTGTGATCTAATAGTTTTCTTTTTTTTTTTTTTCAGCTTCAGTATTTTCCATAGTTTTATCTTCTATATCACTGGTTCATTCTTTTCTTCTTCCATCCTCTTTGTGATTACATCCAGTTAATTTTGTATCTCAATTATAATGTTTTTATTTGGCTCTGACTAGTTTTTAGGTCTTTTATCTCTGCAGTAAGGGTTTCTCTGATGTCTTCTATGCTTTTTTTTTCTAGTCAGTGTTGTTATGGCTGTTTTTTAAATTCTTATTCAGACGTATTGCTTATGTCTGTTTTGAGAAAATTCCTGGCTGCAGTTTCTTCCTGATCTTTCTTTTGGGGAGAATTCCTCTGTCTTGTCACTTTATCTAGGTTTGTGTCTTTTGCATGTTATAAAACCTTTTCATGTTTCTTGCTCCTGAAAGTAATGCTGTATTAATAAGGGGTCATACACCATACAGGACCTGACACTTCAGGAAATGTTTCTGGTGTATGCTGTGTGCACTCTGCTGTTGGGTTTTGGTTGTTCTTTCCCACAGGTCAATGCTTGGCAGAGTTCTTCCTTGCTTTCAGTGTGGATGTGTTTGGACCTTTAACTAAGTGTGTTTTGATTTGTCTGTTAAAATAAGCCTGGTGAAAATAAATAAAGAAATAATATAAGCCTGGTAAAACAAACAAACAAACAAACAAACAAACAAACAAACAAACAAACGCCTGATCCAAAAATGAGAAAAGAAAAAAGAATAAGAAAAACAAGCAGACAAAAAAGTATAAGCCTGATTCCAAAGAAAAAGAAATAAAAAGAAAAAAGCCTAATCCAAAAAAGAGAAAAGGAAATAAACAAGCCAAAAATTGTAAACCTGATTCCAAAGGGATGGAAAAAAAAAACCCTGGTCCTATTTCCACCAGAACTGGAACTGACACTTTGAAGCACTCTATGACCAGTAGACCTGGTGCATGTGGGGGCCCTGTGCTGGTCCTCTGGGAGAGATACCTGCTGTAATGGCTCACAGTCAGTCCAACCCTACTAAAGATGACTCTGGAGGGCATGGGGGGTGGGGTTTGGTGTAAATGGCTCCACCTCCAATGGGGGGCGCTCTGTTGTTCCATGAAATCCCACCATGATAGTGTGAGACTACTCATCACATCACTCTCTTGTACCCATGAGGGAAAGTCACATCTACCACTGTTCAGAAAGCCCTCACAGACAAGTGAACAGTCTCCCCTCTTGTGTCCAAGGCTTCCATCAGATCCGTGCCCTCCACTTGCCTATGCCCAGGCCATCAGCATACCTGGATCCACACTCTTCTGTGTTTTATCTCTGGCATATGGCTGGGATTTAAAACTCCAAATCTTAAAAGAGCTGGCAAGGCACAGAGCCTCTCCTCTCCTCTAGAGAAGAGCCTCACAGCACTGTGTCTGGTGCTGTTTGGTCCCAGAAGAGCAGTTGCCTGGCCACACAAGTGCTTGGAGTTTATGGTGAAGCACCATAAAAAGATGAGACCAGGTTATCTGCCCTTTGCACATGATTGTGTCACTTGCTGATGAACGACCACTCAATGGTGCCTGGTGGGTCTTTTATTCTTGGAGAGGCAATATGTCCTCTTTCAGATGTACTCCAGGAAGGGAAACATTCTCTTCCAGTGCAACTCAGGGGATCCCTACACCATGTCCCCCACCATCCCAGTGGACAGTTGTCCACTGTCTGCTCCTTGGCCTCTGCCCTCTTTCTCCCCAAGTGCTGCTGCCCACCCAGCTTGACTCTTGTGAATGGTATGGACTTCTAAAACCTCAAAATTTGAGGTCCCCTGTTTGTAAAAACTTGTGATAGTCAGTTCCTCCATATTTCCCAGTCAGTGGTTTTGGGGGAGTGTTTTTATTGTGTGACATGATGCACTGCTCTCTCTTCCTTTCTCTCGCTCTTTCTCCTCTCTGTGGAAAGGCCCCCTCTCCTCCACAGCACTGTGGATTTTTTTCTCCCCCAATTCACATCTTTTGCACCTCTTACCTGCCATGATCTCTGCTTCCTATTGTGCAGATTGTTCTCTTAATACTCAGATCAATTTCCTAGGTGTTCACAATAATTTGTTGTTGATCTAGCTGTGTTTGATGGAATGAGGCAAGCCCAGGGTCCTCCCCATCTTAAGTCCCTCCCCAGTGTTATTTTCTAAAATAGGGAACATCAGATGAGGAACATGGCTATTTAGTTTTAGTCTATTTCTTTTGGAGTTGTGGTTGAAACATACAAGGTAGGGGAAGAGGTGGAAAATAATTGGTTGTAGACATGTAGAGTTTGACTACTCATGAAAAATATGGTCCTTCTGGCTAACATAGAGTAACAAGGATCATATTTACCTGTATCACTAGTTCTAAGCAATTTGACCACATCACTTTGTGTAATTGTATTTATGTTTCTTATTTGTTAAGCTTCTTTGTGAAAATTATAATTTTCATCAAATTTAGAATGTTTCAACATTTTCTACTCCCCTTCAGATAAACAGAAAATCTTAAAAGCAAACAGTAGAATAAGATGTCCAGAGGGAAAAATGTTAGAAGGACAGCAGACTTCTTGTCAGAAATAGGCAAGCAAGGAGCACCTGGGTGACTCAGTGGCTGAACATCTTCCTTTGGCTCAGGTAGTGATCCTGGGGTCCTGGGATAGAGTCCCACATCAGGATCCTCACAGGGGGCCTGCTTCTCCCTCTGCCTATATCTCTGCCTTTCTCTCTGTGTCTCTCATGAGTAAATAAATAAAAGCTTTTAGGGAAAAAAAGGAAGAAGCAAGCAAAAATGTAGTTAGCAACTGCTTTGAAGTACTGGAAACAACATGTCAGTCTAGAATTCTATAATCAGAGATAATATATTTTAAAAATATAGGCACAATAAACACCTTTTCAGATTCATAGAAGCTGGAAAAAACACCAGTATAAGTACTACAAGAAATGTAAATGGGTGCTCGGATGGTTAAGTGTCTGCCTTTGGCTCAGGTCATGATCCCAGGGTCCTGAGGTTGAGCCCTGTGTCAGGCTCCCTGATCAGCAGGGAGCTTCTCCCTCTCCCTCTGCTCCTCCCCAACTTGTGCTCTCTCTCTCATTCACTCTCTCTCCAATAAATAAAAAGATAAAATCTTAAAAAAAAAGAAATGTAAATGGACATGTGTCAGGCAGAAGGAAAATAATGCCAGATAGGAATATGGATCCATAAAAAGGAAGAAAGAGCAACAAAAATAAAGACATGAAGAGAAATCTCACAGAGGAAGACATAGACATGGCCAACATGCACATGAGAAAATGCTCTGCATAACTTGCCATCAGGGAAATACAAATCAAAACCACAATGAGATACCACTTCACACCCGTGAGAATGGGGAAAATTAACAAGGCAGGAAACCACAAATGTTGGAGAGGATGCGGAGAAAAGGGAACCCTCTTACACTGTTGGTGAGAGTGTGAACTGGTGCAGCCACTCTGGAAAACTGTGTGGAGGTTCCTCAAAGAGTTAAAAATAGACCTGCCCTACGACCCAGCAATTGCACTACTGGGGATTTACCCCAAAGATACAAATGCAATGAAACGCTGGGACACCTGCACCCCGATGTTTATAGCAGCAATGTCCACAATAGCCAAACTGTGGAAGGAGCCTCGGTGTCCATCGAAAGATGAATGGATAAAGAAGATGTGGTTTATGTATACAATGGAATATTACTCAGCTATTAGAAATGACAAATACCCACCATTTGCTTCGACGTGGATGGACCTGGAGGATATTATGTTGAGTGAAGTAAGTCAACCGGAGAAGGACAAACATTATATGGTCTCATTCATTTGGGGAATATAAATAATAGTGAAAGGGAATATAAGGGAAGGGAGAAGAAATGTGTGGGAAATATCAGAAAGGGAGACAGAACGTAAAGACTGCTAACTCTGGGAAATGAACTAGGGGTGGTAGAAGGGGAGGAGGGCGGGGAGGTGGGAGTGAATGGGTGACGGGCACTGGGGGTTATTCTGTATGTTGGTAAATTGAACACCAATATAAAATAAATTAAAAAAAAACTATTTGGGTAATTTTAAAATAGTTTTTCCCCCAAATCTCTGTAAATGATAAATGACTACTTAGAGCAAAAATAGTAACAGTGTATTGTGTGGTTTGAAGTATAGATATGATTAAAGCAAAAATAGTAACAGCGTATTGTGTGGTTTGAAGTATATATATGAGGAAGACATATGACAACAATAGCATAAGCCCAGGAGAAGATGAAATGGAAATATACTGTTGAAAGTTTTGTATACTGCACATGACATAGTATAATATTACTTGTAGGCATATTGTGATAAGGATGTGTGCTGTAGAACTTAAAGAAAAATTATGGCTAATAAAGAATGAAATGTTATGAAATGGAATAATAAAAATAATTTATAAGAAGATAGAAAAACAGGAAAATGTAATAAAAATAGATGAAACAAATAGAAAAGCAATAGCAACCATATCTATGATCACATTAAATATAAGTAATTCAAACATCCAATTTAAAAGGCAAAGATGGTGAAGTTGGATCATTTTAAAAAGCAAGATCCAAAATTACTTACTGAGAGAAACCCACCTTAAATATAAAACTGTAAATAAGTTAAAAATAAAAGGCTGGAAATGTCAAATCTAATCAAAAGAGGGTTGGAATGACTATTTTAATATCAGAAAAAGAACACATTACAGCAAAAAAACATTGCTAGTAATAAAGAAGGCTGTTTCACAATGAAGGGGTCAATTCATTAAGAATACATAACAATCCTAAATATTTATGCACCTAATCACAGAGCATCTAAGCACATGAAGTGAGATGCCTCGGTGGCTCAGCAATTTAGTCTGCCTTCACCTCAGGTCATGATACCAACATCCTGGGATCAAGTCCTGCATTGGGCTCCCTGTGGAGAGCCTGCTTCTCCCTCTACCTATGTCTCTGCCTCTCTCTCTGTCTCTCATAAATGAATAAATAAAATCTTAAAATAAAAACACATGAAGCAAAGACTGAAAACTGAAATGAGAAAGAGGTGATCTCTAATTACAGAGGTTTCAACACTCCTCAATAAGCCATATAATAGCAGACAAAAAATAGGTAAAGGTAGCAAAAACAGGAACCATACTATCAACCAGCCTGACCTGATTGGTATTTATGGAATACTGTAGCCAATGACAGCAGAATACACATACTTGTCAAGTATACCTACAACATTGACCAAAATAGACCATATTCTTTGTCATAAAAAAATTAAAGGAACTTATATAAAGTATGTTCTCTGGCCACAATGGAATAAAATTAGAAGTTAAAAATAGAAATATATCTTGAAAATCCCCATGTACTTGGGAACTAAGAAATATACTCCTAAATAAACCATGAATCAAAGAAGAACTCAAAATGTAAAACTTTTTTCAATTGAACAAAATAAAAAATATTATATAAAGCAGTGCTGAGAGGAAAACTTACAACACTAGATGGCTATATCAGAAAATATTAACCTTAAATTAATGTTCTAAGCCTCCACTTAGGACATTAGGACACTCACTAGAAAAAAGAAGAGCTAACAAGAGAGATATAAGTAATAAATATAACAGCAAGAATCAATAGAGCAAAATCTCCAAGTCATGGCTCTGATTCTGAGGGTGAGAACAATGTCTCTGAGGGACAATTCTGCTTTAGTTACCAAGTGATAGATGAAGGGGTGTTGGTAGCAGCCCCAAGTTTTCTCAGCTTTCATTTTCCAGCATGGACCACTGACCCACAAACCAGATCAAGGGCACTTGAGACTACAGTACTCTAAGCAGTGCCTTGCCCAAATTACAGTCACTAGTAATGATGTACTCAAAGTGCTGAAAAAAAAAAAAAACCAAAACCAAGAATATTCTATCTGGCAAGGTTATTATTCAGATTTGAAGGAAACTTCATTTTCCAGACAAGCAAAAGTTAAAGGAGTTTGTCATCATGAAACCAGCCTTACTAGAAATATTAAAAGGGCTTCTTTAAGTGGAAAAGAAATAAGCTTAATTAAACATCAGAAAATTATAAATAAACACATGTAAAATATAACAGCATATGCATAAAACATGGAAGAGGATAGAAGGAGTAAAAAACGTAGTTTTTTTTTAAAGAATGTGTTTGCACTTAAATGAGCATCAACTTAACATAGATTGTTATATACTTAAGATTTTATATATTGAAGCTCATGGTAACTGCAAACCAAAATCTCTAATAGATACACAGTAAGTAAAGAGAAAAAAAGCCAAACATAACACAATGGAAACTTACAATCACTGCAAAATAGAGCAAGAGAAAAAAGAAAGGAAAAGAGAAGAACTACAAAAACAACCAGAAAACAAGATTTCAATAAGTACATACCCATTAACGATTACTTTAAATGTAAATGACCTAAATGCTCCAATGAAAAGACATAGGGTGGTGGAATGGATTTAAAAAAGCAAGACTCACTTTTATGTTGCCTATAAGAGACTTGTCTCAAACCAAAAGACACATACACACTGAAAGTGAAGGGATGGAAAAAATATTTACCATGCAATTAGAAGTGAAAAAAAGAAGCATGGGCAGTAGTACTTTTATCAGAGAAAACAGACTTTATTTTTTTAAATTTTTTTTATCTTTTTGATTTTATTTTATATTTTATAGGGGGAGAGAATAAGAGAAGGAGAGGAAGGGCAGAGAGAGAATCTTAAGCAGGCTCCACCACACCCAGTATGGAGCTTGATGTGGGGCTATTTTTTAAATTGTTTTATCTTTTTGATTTTATTTTATATTTTATAGGGGGAGAGAATAAGAGAAGGAGAGGAAGGGCAGAGAGAGAATCTTAAGCAGGCTCCACCACACCCAGTATGGAGCTTGATGTGGGGCTGGATCTCACAACGCTGAGATCATGACCTGAACCAAAATCAAGTATCAGATGCTCAACAACTGAGCCACCCAGGCACCTCCAGACAAAACAGACTTGAAAAGAAAGGCTGTAACAAGAGACAAAGACAGGCATTACATAATGATAAAACAGTCAATCCAGCAGAAGGTATAAAAACTGTAGATATCTATGCACCCAAAAATGGAGTACCTAAATACATAAAGCAAATATTAATGGACATGAAAAAATGGTAATACAATGATAGTAGGGGATGTCAACATCCCATTTACATCAGTGGATAGGCCATCTATGCAGAAAATCAATAAGGAAGCAGTGTGTTTGAATGACACATTAGATGGATGGACATAATAGATAAATATAAAACATAAATCTTAAAACAACAGAATACACATTCTTTTCAAGGGCACATGAAATGTGCATCAGGATAGATCACATGTTAGGTCACAAACAAGTCTCCATAAATTTAAGAATATTAAAATCGTACCATGCATCTTTTTCAACTACAATGATATGAAACTAGAATCAATCACAAGAAAAATAAAAAGGAAAAAAACACAAATATGTGAAGCCTAAACAACTTGATACTAAATAACCAATGAGTTGATGAAGTAATCAAATTAAAAATTTAAAAGATACATGGAGACAAATGAAAATGAAAACTGCGTTCCAAAATCCTTGGAGCACTGTGAAAGCAGTTCTAAGAAGGAAATGTATAGAAATATAGGACTACCTTAAGAAACAAGAGAAGGGCAGCCCAGGTGGCTCAGTGATTTAGTGCCGCCTTTGGCCTAGGGCCTGATCCTGGAGACCTGGGATCGAGTTCCACGTCGGGCTCCCTGCATGGGGTCTGCTTCTCCCTCTGCCTGTGTCTCTGCCTCTCTCTGTCTCTCATAAATAAATAAAAATCTTTTAAAAAAGAGAAAGAAACAAGAGAAAACTCAACTTCTATCTAAAGGAACTAGAAAAAGAAGAACAAAGCCCAAGGTGATTAGACGAAAAGAAATAATAAAGATCAGAGCAGAACTAAATGAAATCAAGACAAAATCAATAGAAAAAACAATAAAACAAGGAGCTGGTTCTTTGAAAAGATAAGCAAAATTGATAAACCCTGAGCCAGACTCATCAAGAAAAAAAGAGAAAGTACTTAAATAAAATAAGAAAGAAAAAAGAAGTAGCAACTGACCCCACAGAAATATAAAGGATTATAAAATAACACTCTTGAAAATTATATACCAATGAATTGGACAACTTAGAAGAAATGGATAAACTCCTAGAAGCATATAATCTTCCAATACTGAATCAGGAGGAAATAGAAAATCTGATCAGACCAATTATTAGTAATAAAATTTAATTGGTAAGTAAAAACTACCAAAAATAAAATTCCAGGGCCAGAAGGATTTACAGGTGAATTCTATCAGACATTTAAGGAAGCATTAATACTTATTCTCTTTAATCAAACAAATAGAAGAAGAAGGAAAAATTTCAAATTTGTTTTATGAGGCCAACCTTATCCTGATACCAAAAATAAAGACAAAGGCACCACAAAAAATAAAAACTACAGGTCAATATTTCTGATGAACAAAGATGAAAAAATTCTCAACAAAATATTAGCAAACAACATTCAACTATATGTTAAAAGGATCATTTACCACAAACAATTGGGATTTATTCTGGGGATGCAGCTGTGGTTCAATATTCACAAATTAGTCAACATGATATGCCACATCAGCAATGAAGAATAAAAATTATATGATCATTTCAACAGATGCAGAAAAAGTATTTGACAAAATTCAACATCTGTCCATGATAAAAACTCTTACCAAACAAAGTAGGTTTAGAGGAAACATGCCTAAACATAATAAAGGACAAATATTATATGAGCTCATTCATTTGGGGAATATAAAAAATAATGAAAGAGAATAAAGGGGAAAGGAGAAAAAATGAGTGGAAATATCAGAAAAGGAGACAGAACATGAAAGACTCCTAACTCTGGGAAATGAACTAAGGGTGGTGGAAGGGGAGGTGGGCAAGGGGTAGGGGTGACTGGGTGGACGGGCACTGAGGTGGGCACTTGACGGGATGGATGAGCACTGAGTGTTATTCTATATGTTGGCAAATTGAACACCAGTAAAAAAATAAATTTATTAAAAAAGCATAATAAAGGCCACTTATTAAAGGCCAGCTAATATCATACTCAGTACTCATCATACTTAGAGAAAAAGAGTTGCTCACAGAATTAAATAACACTAAAATTTGCATGAAACCACACACACACACACACACACACACACACACTCATTTAAAAGAAGAACCCCAAATAGCCAAAGCCATCTTGCGAGGACAAAGCTGGAAATATCACAGTTCTGGATTTCAAGCTGTAGTAATCAAAACAGTATGGTGCTGGCACAAAAATAGATGCATTTATGAATGAAACACAATATGGAGCCCAGAAATAAACCCGTGTTTATTTGGTCACTTAATCTATTATAAAGCTAACAAGAATATACAATGGGGAAAAGACAGTCTCTTCAACATGTAGTATTGGAAAAACTGGAGAGCTATATGCAAAAGAATGAAACTGGATTTGCACAAAAACAAATTGGATTAACAACCTAAATGTGAGACTTGAAAGCATAAAAATGGTAGAAGAGACATAGGCAGCAATTTCAGTGACATCAGCCCTAGTAACATTTTTTCTGGTTATGTCTCCTAAGGCAAGAGAGATATAAGCAAAAATGAACTATTGGGACTACATCAAACAAAAAGCTTTTGCACAATGAAGTTAACCGACAAAATTGAAAAGGCAACCCACTGATTGGGGGGAAAATAATTGTGAATGATATATCCAATAAGGGGTTAACACCTAAATACATAAAGAACATGCACAACTCAAAACCAAAAAGCCAAATAATCTGATTATAAAATGGGCAAAGGACTTGAATAAACATGTTTCCAAAGAAGGCATTTGGATGACCAACAAACACATGAAAATATGCTGAACATCACTCATCATCAGAGAAATGCAAATCAAAACTACAATGAGGTCATCTTATGCCTATGAGAATGGCTAAAATGAAAATACAGGATATAATAAATTTTGATGAGGATGTGGAGAAAATGGAACACTTGTGCACTGTTGGTGGGAATGTAAATTGATATAGCCACTGTGGAAAATAGTATGGAGGCTCCTCAAAAAATTAAAATAGAAATACCATATGTTTCAATAATTTTGCTAGTAGGTATTTACCCAAAGAAAATTAAAACACTAATTTGAAAAGATATTTGCAGCCTTATGTTTATTGTAACATTATTTACAATAGCTAAGATATGGAAGCAACCTAAGTGATCATTAATAGATAGATGGCTAAGGAAGATATGGTTTATGTACACACACACACACACACACACACACACACACACACTGGGATATTACTCAACCATAAAAAGATAAAGTTATATCATTTGCAACAACATGGATGGACCTACAGGGTATTATGCTAATAGAAATAAGTCACACAGAGTAATACAAATGTCATATGATTTAGCTCCAATGTGGAAACTAAAAAAAAAAAAGAGTAAACCAGCAAAAAAGCAGAAACAGATCCATAAATACAGAGCAAAAACTGATAGTTGCGAGAAGGGAGAGGTAAGGAGGATGAGCTAAATGGGTGAAGGGGAGTGGAAGATATATGTTTTCGTGTATGGAATGAATGATTCATGGGAACAAAAGATACAGCATAGGGAAGATAGTAATACCACAATACTGTTGTATGGTGACAGATGGTAGCTACACTTGTAGTGAGCAAAGTATAACATATAGAGAAGTTGCTTTATTATGTTGTACTCCTGATACTAATGTAACGCTGTGTGTCAACTATACTCAAATACAATTTTAAAAACAAACTATGAATGATAAATCACCTTTGCATTCCTAGAACTGATCACAGTACATTATTATTTTATATATCATTGTATTTAATTTGCTAATACTTTGTTTTGGAGTTTTGCAATTTTTAAGTAGGCATTGGTCTATCACTTTCCTTTGTAATATACTCATTCAATTTTGGTAATAATTTTATGCTGATATCATTAAAAGAGCTGGAAAAAAGTTGTCCCTCCATACCTATTCTCTGAAAAAGTCCATCTATTTTCTGAAAAATTCCAAGTGATATTAGTGTTATATTTTCCATAAAAATTTAGAAGAATTCACGGGTGAAACTATTTGAGCCAGTTGTTTTTATTTGTGAAACATTTCTTTAAAGCTCTTTGAAGTAGTTAACATTTTCAAAGGCTTTTCTTTTTTTTAAGATTTATTTATTTATTCAGAGAGAGAGAGAGAGAGAGAGGCAGAGGCAGAGACCCAGGCAGAGGGAGAAGCAGGCTCCATGCAGGGAGCCCGACGTGGGACTCGATCTCCAGTCTCCAGGATCACACCCCGGGCTGCAGGTGGCACTAAACTGCTGCGCCACCGGGGCTGCCCGTGAAACATTTTTAAATCAAGTATTAAACATCACTACTAGACATTAGACTATTCACATTTTCTATACCTTCTCTCATTTCTGTAGAAAGTATTTTTCAAGGATTTTGTCCATTTTATACAAGTTGTGAAATTTATTGCCAAGAAACTCAATATCCTCGCGCTCTCTCTTTTTTTTTTTCTTACATTCTGTAGCACCTGTCATGATAATCAACTTTCCATTCTTAATATTGGTCATTTTTGTTTTCCATCTTTTTTTTTTAATCTCCCTTACAAGGGAATCATCAATTTTATTTTTTTCAAAGAACTACCTTCAGCTTTATTGTTTTTTTTTAAATTTTTAAATTTTATTTTTTATTGGAGTTCGATTTGCCAACATATAGCATAACACCCAGTGCTCATCTCAATCAAATGCCCCCCTCAGTGCCTGTCACCCAGTCACACACCCCCCCTTTCCACCACCACTTGTTCGTTTTCCAGAGTTAGGAGTCTCTCATGTTCTGTCACCCTCACTGATATTTCCCACTCATTTTTTCTCCTTTCCCCTTTATTCCCTTTCACTATTTTTTATATTCCCCAAATGAATGAGACCATATAATGTTTGTCCTTCTCCGATTGACTTATTTCACTCAGTATAATACCCTCCAGTTCCATCCACGTCGAAGCAAATGGTGGGTGTCTGTCGTTTCTAATGGCTGAGGAATATTCCATTGTATTCATAAACCACATCTTCTTTATCCATTCATCTTTCGATGGACACCGAGGCTCCTTCCACAGTTTGGCTATTGTGGACATTGCTGCTAGAAACATCGGGGTGCAGGTGTCCTGCCGTTTCACTGCATCGTATCTTTGGGGTAAATCCCCAGCAATGCAATTACTGGGTTCTAGGGCAGCTTTCTCTTCAATTCTGCTGCTTTTGTATTTTGTTGATTTCCTCCTATTTATTTTCATTTTTAAAATTCTCTAATATAAAATATCAAGGCTATACATTTCATCTAAGCACTGACTTAACTGCACCCTATGAATTATAAAATGTATCTTCATTATTATACATATTCAATGTAAAATATTTTCCAATGTCTGTTTTTAATTTCTTTTTAATCCATGAATTATTCAGAAGTTTATTGTTTGATTTATATAAAGTTTGTGATTTTCTTATTATTTTGAAACAGCTTAATTTCACTATGGTTAGAAAATAGTCTAAATGATTTTAATGTTGTGAAACATAAGGTAAATACACAGACAAATCTCTCTTAAAGACATTATATTAAGTAAAATATTTTTTTTAGTTTTATATCAAATCACTTTATTACCACCTTATTTTCATATTTTTCTCTATTTTCTTCAGTAGTTTTCTATATAAATATTTTTATCAGCAAGTAGTGACAATTTATTTTCTTTTATCCCTATTTCTATTCCATTACTTTGTTTTTTTTTAAAATTTTTATTGGTGTTCAATTTACTAACATACAGAATAACCCCCAGTGCCCATCACCCATTCGCTCCCACCCCCCGCCCTTCTCCCCTTCTACCACCCCTAGTTCGTTTCCCAGAGTTAGCAGTCTTTACGTTCTGTCTCCCTTTCTGATATTTCCCACACATTTCTTCTCCCTTCCCTTATATTCCCTTTCACTATAAGTCAGAGAAAGACAAACACTGTATGTTCTCACTTATAAGTGAAAACTAAAAAATCCAAACTCATAGAAATAAAGAGTAGTATGGTGATTTCCAGGGGCTGAGTTAGGGAGTGGAAAAATAACTTCCAGTTATTAAGATGAATAAGTTCTGGAAATCCAACTATGGCATAGTGGACTGTAATTAATTAACAGTGTACTGTTGAAAGTTGGTTGGAGAGTAGAACTTAGATATAATCACCCCCCCCTACACAAAAAAGGTAATTATGTGAGAGGATGGAGGTGTTAACTAACCTTTTAGTGGTAATCATTTTACAATATATGCATGTATCAGATCATCACATTTCAGAGCTTAAACTTATATATGTTATAGGCCAATAATATCTTAAGCTGGAAAAAACTATCCAATGTGTATATTTCTCCTTTTACTCATTTCAGTTTTTATTTTACAGATATAAATGTAAGATATTGACTACATACAGGTTATAATTGTGATATCTTCACGTCTGATTAACTCCTTTATCATTATAAAGACTCCCTCATTTTTTTTTCCAGTAATGCTTCTTGCTCTAAAGTCTATGCACCTTGACTACAATCTGTATAGCTACACACTGCTTTTTTGGAGAAGAGGGGGAATTAGTATTTGCATTGTACATCCTTATCCATTCTTTGTTTTCAAAGTTTATACTACTTAAATATTTTTTCTACTTGGTCACCTTCTTTTCTATTTAATTGAGTATAGTTGATACACAATGTTACATTAGTTTCAGGTGTATAACATAGTGATTAAACTTCTGTATATGTTATACTATGCTCACTACAAGTGTAGCTACCACCTGTCACCATAAAACCCTATTACAATACCACTGACTATATATTCTCTATGCTGTACCTTTCATCCCTATGACTTATTCATTCCATAACTGGAAGCCTGTTTCTCCCACTGTCCCTCACCCATTTTGCCCACCCCTCTCCACCCCTCTGGAAACTATCAATTCATTTTCTGTATTTAAGGATCTATTTCTTTGTTTATTCATTTGTTTTATTTTTTTGGATTTCACATAGGGGTTAAATCATATGGTATTTGTCTCTCTCTGACTTATTTAACTTAGCATAATACCCTCTAGCTCCATCCATGTTGTTACAGATTCTAGTTGCCCACCTTCTTGTGTTTATTTTTGCCTTATTTCTTGCCTTTTATTGGATTAATTTATTTATATCAATTTACATATGTATATATACATACATATATATACAAACATCTAATAAATTTTGTTTATATGTTTTATGTTATAAAGGAGCCAAAGAACATTCAAATAATTATCTTCCACAAGAGACTTTTACCCTATCCTCTTATAGGCAAGAGACTGATGAACTTAATGATCTGATGTGAGGCTTGATAGAAGTTTTAGTGAGACTCAATCTATTTCCCATTCTGCTCTGTTCCTAAGTTGTGGCCCTCAAAGGTTTTTAATTAAGACCCCTGTATTGGCCTTTGTCTTCTCAGTGCTGAAATAGAGCTAGATATTTGGTTCTACTATTCAGATATGTTTAGCTTATTGCTTTAGCCTTCCACTTGTGAACATCTTCAAAATTTTGCAAGTGCTTGAGAGAGAAACTATTTGAAGCCCCTCTAATTTTCAATATTGTTACTCCAACCTCATTTGAACTCCAAATTCTCATCTGGCTATTCTCTTTCCCTATAATGGCCTTCTTCCAGGGGTCAGATGTGGATTCTCAACCACTCTCCATACCTAGGATCCTCAGATGAAAAGTGGCTGTAGGTCTTTTATAAGTCTTTTAAACTCTTGACTTTTTTGCTTTTGGTCCTCTGCTCCCTGGTGAGTCCTTGTTTCCTAAGCACTGTGAGACTACAGGTTATTTTACTATCCTTTTCAGATGTTTTTTGACTACCCTTTCAGCCTTTTGTGCAGCTTCACAATTCAACAAATGTTCTGTGGGAGGAATCTTGGAAAATTTCAAGTTCTATTATACCAGTCTCATGTAATCCCTAAGAGCTTTGGTGGTTTCTAAACAGTGAACCTTTCCCAGAACTATACCCAGATTATTGGCCTCTAGGAATTGCCTAGGATTAGAAAATGCCCTAGGAAGAAAAACAATTGCACATTCTCCTCTCACAGTTTGCATCTCAATGATTTTCCTCTCTTTGAATTGGTACATCTAAGCAAAGTTGACTTATACAAATGAAGAGGACCCATGCCTGTAGGAAGAAATTTTCAATAATTAGCTGGGTTTAATTTGGTGAATTTAGTTCCAAAGCTTCCAAAGAGAATATCTGACTATAAAATTCTAAAATGAGAAGCAAGATAATGTTTGTGGGTAAAAGCAAAAGCATTCTAGGGCTATGTCATGCTTATAGTAGGACAGCTTCTGTGTACTCTACCTTGACCTGTATCTCTTCCCCTTCCAACAGGGATGGCAGCAGAGAACATTGGCTTTTTAGTCAGATAGAATAAGAGGTCTGTCCTATCTCTGCCAATTGTTCTAGCTATGTGAGCATGGAGCAGTTTCTTATCTTAGATCCCAAGTCTTTTTCTCATCTGTAAATATAGGGTTGAGATACATACTCTGTCAGGTTGTTCTGGAGATTAAGAAAATAAATTACATAAATCACTAGACAAACTCAATGAGTGTGAGTTAGTTTTGTTCCTCTTCTTCCACCTAAGTACTGCGAAGGAAGGTACTTGGAAGGTGCTTGCTGGGAGTGAAATAATAAACACAAGGTGGACAGAAAGGGTAAAACCTTTCCCAATTGGCAATTTTAATATAACATTCTTTTAGGGAAATGGTTTTCATTCTCCACAGGAAAAGAGACAAGAGGAATCAATGAATGGCTGTAAGCATTCTCTCCTCCATGAATTATGAAGAGAGAAGCCATATAAATAACATATCTGACAGGGTAATGTTCATAGTATTAGATGGCAAGGAATAACACATAAATTATTTTCAAGTTGAAAGAGATATAATCTTATATATAACCAAAATAGCTTTTCAATTCAAGAGATAACTACAGCATTTTGGTTTTTAGCAAAAGCGAGTTAAATAGAAAATGTGGCAGTGTAACACACCAAGTCTAAACTTGGTTCATGGGGCACTTAACTCCTCAGGGAAAATTTTAATAACTAAACATAGATTTTTTTTGAACATTAATTAGATTTATATTAGAACCAAAGGGTAAGTTCCTTCTTAAGAGGACTCCACATAGACCCCTGTCATAGGATCTGAGGGGTTTGACATTGTGGGGATTGGGGATAGCTTAGACTGAGAGAAGACTTCAGTTATAGCCATAATTCTTCTACCAATGGCTTATTAACTTTGAGCAAACCCATTCCTGTCATTTACTTGATGAACTGTAAATGAGTTTAGATCCCCCCTCTTTTTTTCTTCTGTTTGAAAATTCTGGGTGTTAGACTATATGTTGGCAAATTGAATTTAAATAAAAATGTAAAAAAAAAGAAAATTCTAAAGCGCTGCATCTATTGTCTTACTGCCATGTAAGTTCTCACCCACTGTGTATCCTTTTCTGACCCCCTAGTATGCAATGACTTGCATAGTATGAAATTAAGTGTGGCACCTAATCTTTACTTTGCCAAGGAGCACACCCTGTGTATCCTTGCGTAAACACAGTCACCTAGTTGCAGTTCATTACTGAATCACTCTGTATATCAGAAACATAGTTGGAATGTCTGTTAAATCATGAAATGCCTATAAGCTGGTTAGTGAAGCACGGAATATTATCTCTTGAAGGAACTTCCAACTTTTTCTGGACCAGTCTCTCTTCCAGGATAGTAATTCCTTTTGTAGTGACTCTAATGGTTAGCGTTCTAGATTCTACTTGAAGATTTCTAGTAAATGGGGTAGTATTTCCACTTTAAAACTCTGTAGGGAATTCTTTCCATTGTTGAGCAGTTTTGTTTTTATTTTTTAAAAGATTTTATTTACTTATTCATGAGACACACAGGGAAGGCAGAGACATAGGCAGAGGGAGAAGCAGGCTCCCTTTAGGGAGCTTGATGTGTGACTCAATTCCAGGACACCAGGATCACGCCCTCAGCTGAGGGCAGATGCTCAACCCCTGAGCCACCCAGGCGTTCCTATGTTGAGTAGATTTAATCAGAGAATTACTCCTATTTTGAAGAAGTTGACTATTTTTACCCTCTAAAATCTATTCCCCTTTACACATGACGAGCCTCTGGACATTTGAGGGGAATTCTATCTCCAGTGTCTTCAAGTATCTGGTATATTATCTAGTTTCAAGGCCTTCCACAAACCTGATCCAGTCAGCATTCTTCAAAATCTGTTTCACTAAATATTAATATCCTATGAGAAATCAATAAGTGACCCAGTCTTTTTAAAAATTATTTTATTTTTATCAAATGTTTGGGTAACTTAACAAAGTCAAATAGATTTTTATTTATTTTTTATTTTTTCTGTGTTCAAAGCATTTTCTTTTTTTAAAATCTAAATTCAGTTAGCCAACACATAGTATATACTTAGTTCAATAATTCATCAGTTGTGTAAAACACCCAGTGCTCATCACATCATGTGCCCTCCCATTACCCAATTACCCCATCTACCCACCCACTTCCCCCTCCAGCAACCCTCAGTATGTTTCCTATAGTTAAGAGTCTCTCATGGTTTTTCTCCCTGATGACTTCCCATTAATTCCTCCCTTCCCCTATGATCCTCTGTGTTGCTTCTTATATTCCACATATGAGTGAAATCATATGATAATTGCCTTTCTCTGATTGGCCTATTTCACTCAGCATAATACCCTCCAGTTCTATCCACATTGATGTAAATGGTAAGCATCCATCCTTTTTAATGGCTAATAGTCCATTGTGTGTGTGTGTGTGTATGTGTGTGTGTGTGTGTATGCCACATCTTCTTTATCCATTCATCTGTTGATGGACATCTCAGCTTTTCCCACACTTTGGCTGTTGTGGACATTGCTGCTATGAACATTGGGGTGCAGGTGTCCCTTGAGATCACTACATTTGTATCCTTGGAGTAAATACCTAGTAGTGCAATTGCTGGGTTATAGGGTAGCTCTATTTTTAACTTCTTAAGGAACCTCCATGCTGTTTTCCAGAGTGGCTGCACCAGCTTGCATTCGCACCAACAATGTAAGAGGGTCCCCCTTTCTCCTCATCCTTGCAAACATTTGTTGTTTCCTGTCTTATTAATATTAGCCATTCTGACTGGTTGATGTGGTATCTAATTAAAGTTTTGATTTGTAATTTCCTGATGCCAGTGATGTTGAGCATTTTTTCATGTGTCTGTTGGCCATCTGTATGTCTTCTTTGGAGAAATGTCTATTCATGTCTTCTGCCCATTTTTTGACTGTATTATTTGTTTTTTGGGTGTTGAGTTTAATAAGTTCTTTATATATTTTGGATACTAGTCCTTTATCTGATATGTCATTTGCAAATGTCTTCTCCCATTCTATAGATTGCCTTTTAGTTTTATTGACTGATTCCTTTGCTGTGAAGAAGCTTTTTAAGTTGATGAAGTCCAATAGTTCATTTCTGCTTTTGTTTCCCTTGTCTTTGGGGACATGTCTAGCAAGAAGTTGCTGTGGCCAAGGTCAGAGATATTGCTGCATGTGTTATCCTCTAGGATTTTGATGGATTCCTGTCTCACATTTAGGTCTTTCATCCATTTTGAGTTTATCTTTGTGTATGGTATAAGGAAGTGGTCCAGTTTCATTCTTCTGCATGTGGCTGTCCAGTTTTCTCACCACCACTTATTGAAGACACTATCTTTTTTCCATTGGATGGTCTTTCCTGCTTTGTCAAAGATGAGTTGACCATAGAGTTGATGGTCCACTTCTGGGTCCTCTATTCTGTTCCATTGATCTGTCTGTTTTTGTACCAGTACTATACTGTCTTGGTAATCATGGCTTTGTAATATAGCTTGAAGTCATGTATTGTGATGCCCCTAGCTTTGGTTTTCTTTTTCAATATTCCTTTGGCTATTCAAGGTCTTTTCTTGTTCCATGTAAATTTTAGGATTGTTTGTTCCAGCTCTGTGAAAAATGCTGATGGTATTTTGATAGGGATGGCATTGAATATGTAGATTGCTTTGGGTAGCATAGACATTTTCACAATGTTTATTCTTCCAATCCATGGGCATGGAGTATTTTACCATTTCTTTGTGTCTTCCTCATTTTCTTTCATAAGATTTCTGTAGTTTTTAGAGTACAGATCCTTTACTTCTTTGGCTAGGTTTATTCCTAGGTATCTTATGGGTTTTGGTGCAATTGTAAATGGGATTGGTTCCTTGATTTCTCTTTCTTTTGCCTCATTGTTAGAGTATAGAAATGCAACTGATTTCTGTGCATTGCTTTTATATCCTGCCACATTGCTGAAATGCTGTATGAGTTCTAAAAATTTGGGGGTGGAGTCTTTTGGGTTTTCCATGTAAAGTATCATGTCATCTGTGAAGAGTGAGAGTTTGATGACTTCTTTGTCAATTTGAATACCTTTTATTTCTTTTTGTTGTCTTGATTGCTAAGGCTAGAACTTCTAGTACTATATTGAACAACAGTGGTAAGAGTGGGGTATTTCTGTTATATTTCTGAACTTAGGGTTAAAGCTCTCAGTTTTTCCCCATTTAGAATGGTATTTGCTGTGGGCTTTTCATAGATGGCTTTTATGATATTGAGATATGTTCCCTCTATCCCTACACTGTAGAGACTTTTAATCAAGAAGTGATGCTGTATTTTGTCAAATGCTTTTTCTACATCCGTGAGAGGATCATAGGGTTCTTGTTCTTTCTTTTATTAATGTGATGTATCACACTGATTGATCTGTGAATTTTGAACCACAACAGACCTATCCACAGAGACCTGGCAGGCCAGAAAGTGCTGGCATGATACATTCAGGTACTAAATGAGAAAAACATGCAGCCAAGAATACTTTATCCAGCAAAGCTGTCATTCAGAATGGAAGGAGAGATAAAGAGCTTCCAGGACAGACAGAACCTAAGAGACTATGTGACCACTAAGCCAGCACCACAGGAAATATAAAGAGAAATCACGTAAGCAAAGAGAGTGCCCCAAAGTAACATCGACCAGAGAGAAACAGGGACAATCTACAGAAACAGGGTCTTTACAGGTAATACAATGGCACTAAACTCATATTTTTCAATAGTTACTCTGAATGTAAATGGGGTATTCTTTGTTCCCATCAAAAGACATAGGTATCAGATGGGATAAAAAAGCAATAACTATCCATATGCTGTCTACTAGAGACTCATTTTAGACTCAGAGACACCTCCAGATTGAAAGTAAGGGTGTGGAGAACAATTTATCATGCTAATGGACTTCAAAAGAAAACTGAGGTAAGAATCTTCGTATCAGAAAAATTAGATTTTAACTCAAAGACTGTAGTGTGGGATGCAGAGGGACAGTATATCATACTTAAAGGGTCTTTACAACAAGAAGATCTAATAATTATAAATATTTATGCTCCTAACTTGGGAGCAGCCAATTATACAAACCAATTAATAACCTATTTAAAGAAACACGGTGATAATAATACAATAATAATAGGTAACTTTAACTCCCCACTCACTGCAATAGACCGATCACCTAAGCAGAAGATCAACAAGGAAAAGGGCTTTGAATGTCACACTGGATCAGATGGATTTCACAGATCTACACAGAACATTCACTGCGTCCTAATGCAACAGAATACACATTCTTATTGAGTGCACATGGAACATCCAGAATAAATCACATACTGGATCACAAATTGGGTCTTAACTATTGCCAAAAGATATTTTTAGATCACAGTACTTTGAAATTTTAAGTCAATCACAAGAGGAGATTTGGAAGGAACTCAAACACTTGAGGGTAAAGAGTATCCTGCTTAAGAATGAATAGGTCAACCAGGAAATTAAAGAAGAATTTAAGAAGTTCATGGAAAGAAATGAAAATGAAAGCACAATGATTCAAAACCTTTGGGATGCAGCAAAGGCGGTCCTAAGAGGGAAGTACATTGCAATACAAGCCTTTTTCAAAAAATTAGAGAAATCTCAAATACACAAGCTAACCTTACACCTAAAGGAACTAGAAAAAGAGCAGCAAATAAAGCCTACACCGAGCACAAGAAAATAAACAATAAAAATTAGAGCAGAAAATCAATGAAATAGAAACCAGAAGAATAGTAGAACAGATCAAAGAAACCAGAAGCTGGTTCTTTGAAAGAATTAATAAGGTCAATAAACCCCTAGCCAGACTAATCAAAAAGAAAAGGATCCAAATTAGTAAAATCATGAATGAAAGAGGAGAGATCACAACTGATACCAAGTAAATACAAATGATTTTAAAAACGTATTATGAGCAACTATATGTCAACAAATTAGGCAGTCTGGAAGAAGTGGATGCATTCCTGGAAACTTACAAACTACCAAAAATGAAACAGGAAGATATAGAAATTCTGAACAGACCCATAACCAGGAAGGAATTTAAAACAGTAATAAAAAATATCCAAAAAAGAAAAGTCCATTGCCAGTTGGCTTCTCAGGGGAATTCTACCAAACATTTAAAGTGGAAATAGTACCTATTATTTTGAAGCTGTTTCAAAAAATAGAAATGGAAGGAAAACTTCTAAATTATTTCTATGAGGGCAGCATTACCTTGATCCCAAAACCAGACAAAGACCCGATCAAAAAGGAGAATTGCAGACCGATATCCCTGATGAATGTGGATGCAAAAATACCAGGATACTAGGCAATAGGATCCAACAGTACGTTAAAAGGATTATTCACTATGACCAAGTGGGACTTAGTCCTAGGCTGCAAGAGTGATTCAACACTCAGGGGGGTTTTAATGTAGGACTACACAGATTCCTTAATATTTTAATAATAATTATGACTATAGAGGAAGCAATTTCAGTATGTATTCTTATGACCATGGGACTTTTCCCCACCTCCAAGTACCTATTAACATTTCATTTAAATGTGAGTAATCCATAGATCAGTTTGGGATATACTGCTCTGGAAACTTTCCAGTTTATTAATATCCAATGTAAGCTGTACCTTGTGGAACTAAGCACAATACTCTAGATGTTTTCTAGCTATTTCACTGTACAATTAGGACTATTACATCTCACATTTTATGTATCATATTTTTATTAATGTAGCATAAATATAATTAGTCTATTTGTTGATAACATTACCCTCTTAGATTACTTTGAGCTTTTCAATCAAATAAAATCCACCAGATCTTATTGTCATGGCTGTTGGCTAGCCAATTGCTTCAATCTTATATATTACAATATTTATTTTTGAACATCGATGCAGGAATTTCAATTTATCCCTATTAAATTTCATCCTATACATTTCTCTCTAATCATTTCAACTCACATAAAACTTTGGAAATTTTCAATTTATTGACTATTCAATTATTGACTATTGGTTTTAGCTTAAAGCTATCTTTGTATTTGAATCAGCATGCCTTCTACATCTTTGAAGTTTTTAGCTAGCTTTACTGAGATATGAGTGACAAAGTTATAAAATATTTAAAGCATACATTGTGATGAATTGATATATGTATATATTGTGAAAGGATTTTTCCCATCTAGTTAATTAACACTTCCATTAGCTCACATATTTATCTTTTTCTGAGGGAGGCATGAGAATACTTAAATTCTACTCTCTGCAAATTTCAATTATACAATAAACTATTATCAACTTTAGTCACCATATTTTACATTAGAGCTTCTGAACTAATTTATCTAGTAGGTAAAGATTTGTACCCTTTTTCCAACTTCTATTTCCTCCACACTCAGCCCCCAGCAATTAGTTTGCTACTCTCTTTTTAAACGAGTTTGACTTTTTTTTTTTTTTTAAGATTTCACATAAAAGTGATACCATGCAGTATTTGTCTTTCTCTGTCTGGCTTATTTCATTTAGCATAATGCCCTCATGATCCATCCATGTTATTGAAAGGGCAGAATTTCCTTTCTTTCAATGGCTGAATAGTATTCCTGTGTGAGTGTTTGTGTGTGTGTGTGTGTGTGTGTGTGTGTGTGTGTTACATCTTCTTTATCCATTCATTTCTTGATGGGCACAAGTTGTTTCAATATCTTGGCTATTGTGAATAATGCTACAATGAACACAGAGGTGCAGTTATCTTTTCTAGCACTCCGGCACTGTACTTCAGGGCCATTTTATTTTTTATTTTTTTTCCAGGGCCATTTTAAATGGTGAAGTCACCAACAAAAAAAACAAATGCGAAAAATGTGGTAGTAAGTAAACCACGGAAAGGACATTTACTTATTTATAGTGAGAGAGCTGAAACAAGAAGGCAGGGGGTTGCCTTGCTAACCTTGGCTGGGAACATGCCTGGGTGACTCCAGTATTTCCCTGCTAAATGCACGCACATGTCCACAAATAACCACAAAAGTGCAGGGAGCACTGGTTTTGTGGTTGTGCATAAGAGGGTGGACTGTATTTCCTTCTGGAGGTTTGTGCACATGTCTAAGCACATGTTAAGAGCTCAGAACACCACCTGGCACATTATTATATCACAGTAGATCTAAAACAAGGAAGCCCCTTTGGGGAGTAAAACAGACAGGAAATAAGTGGTCATCCTTTTAGACTTACAGGTGGTACATTAGAGCCACTTACTGACAATATGGCCTATGGTCTCGGAGGCCAGCTCCACAGTGTTCCCTTTGTGATCTGAGGCTGCCTGGTGGAACACAGCAAAGATGTTTAAATTTTATATATATACACATACATACATATACATACGTACATATATATGTGTATATGTGTATATATATATATATATATATATATAAGATGTGAGATATATTGAGATATTTATCTATATATATTTATCTATTGATGGACACAAGCTGCTTCCACAATTTGGCTATTGTGAATGATGCTGCAATAAACAAAGGAGTTCATATATCCCTTTGAATTAGTGTTTGTGTATTTTGGGGCTAAGTACCAAGTAGTGCAATTACTAAATCCTTGCCAACACTTGTTTCTTGAGTTTTTGATTTTAGCCATTCTGACAGGTGTGAGGTGATATCTCACTGTGCTTTTGATTTGCATTTTCCTGATGATGAGGGATGTTGAGCACCTTTTCACATACCTGTTGGCTATTTGTATGTCTTCTGTAGAAAAATATATAATCAGGTCCTTTGTCCATTTTAAATGGATTATTTTCTCTTTTGTTATTGAGTTGTAGGGATTTGTTATGTATTTTGCATGTTAGTCCCTTATTCAATATATGATTTGTGAATATTTTCTCCCATTATGTGGGTTATATTTTCAATTTATTTATTATTTCCTTTGCTGTGCAGAAACCTTTTAGTTAAACACCGTCCCACTTATTTATTTTAGTTCTTGTTGCTTGTGTTTTGGTGATCCAAGAGATCATTGCCTAGACCAATGTCAAGGATCTTTTCTCCTATGTTTTCTTCTATATAGTTTATGGTTTTTAGTTTTACATTTAAATCTTCAATTTCAATTTAAGTTTTGTGGTAAGTATAAGGTATGGGCCCATTTTCATACTTTTGCAAGTGGACATTCAATTTTCTCAGCACCAGTTATTAAAGAGACATTTTCCCCCCTATTGCATGTTCTTGGCAACATTATCAAAGATAAGTTGACCATAAATATGTAGATTTTTTCCTATGTCCTTTATTCTGCATTTTTCTATGCCAGTAGCATATTGTTTTTATTACTAAGGTTGTAATGTAACTTGAATTCAGGTATTGTGATGCCTCCAGCTTTGTTCTTTAATTCCACTATAGTTAACATAGTGTTATATTAGTTTTGAATGTACAATATAGTGATACACAGTTTTATTCATTACTCAGTGCTCATCATGATGAGTGAACTCTTAATCCCCTTTACCTATCCCACCCATCCCCCTACCCACGTACCCTCCAGTAAACATTAGTTTGTTCTCTATAGTTAGGAGTCTGTTTCTTGGTGTCTCTCTCCCTCCCTCTCTCTCCCTCCTGCTAATTTTGTTTCCTTAGTTCTACATATAAGTGAAATCATATGGTATTTGTCTTTCTCTGACTTGTTTTGCTTAGCATAATAGTCTAGATTTATCCATGTCATTGCAAATGGTAAAATATCAGTCTTTTTAATGGTTGGATAATATCCCATTGTGTATATATATTACAGCTTCTTTATCCATTCTTCTATTGATGGACACTTGGGCTGCTTCCTTATTTGGTCATTGTAAACAGTGATGCAATAAATAAGGAGTGAATATATCTTTTGAAATTGATGTTTTTGCATTCTTTGGATAAATACTCAGTAATGGAATTAATGGAAAGGGTAGTTCTAATTTTATTTATTTTTAAAAAATATTTTATTTATTCATGAGCGACAGAGAGAGAGAGAGGCAGAGACATAGGCAGAGGAGAAGCAGGCTTCCTGCAAGAAGCCCAATGCGGGACTCGATCCTGGACTGATCCAGATTCAGATCCTGGGATTCAGATCCAGTCTGAGCTGAAGGCAGACTCTCAACCACTGAGCCATCCAGGGGTCCCAGGTATTTCTAATTTTAATTTTTGAGGAACCTTCATACTGTTTTCTGCCGTGGCTATTGCAGTTTGTATTCCCACCAACAAATGCATGGGGTTACTTTTTCTTCACATCCTTGCTGACCCTTGTGGTTTCTCGACATTTTGATTCTAATCATTTTGATAGGTGTGAGGTGATATATCACTGTTTTGATTTACATTTCCCTGATGATGAGTGATGTTGATCTTTTCATGTTTTTTGGCCATATGTATGTTTTTGGAAAAATATATATTCATGTCTTCTGCCCATTTTTTAATTGGATTATTTGGTGTTGAGTTGTATATTTATATATTTGAATACTAACCCTTTATCGGGTATGTCATTTGCGATTATCTTCTCACATTCAGTAGGTTGTCTTTTCATTTTATTGGTTGATTCCTTCACTATGCAGAAGCTTTTATTTCTTAAAAATTTTTAAATATTTTATTTATTTGAGAGAGAGAGAAAGAGAGTGAACACAAGAGCAAGAACAAGTGGCAGGGAGGGGTAGAGGAAGAGGGAGAAGCAGACATCCCACTGAGCAGAGAGCCCAATGTGGGCCTCAATCCCCAGGATCATGACCTGAGCTGAAGGCAGACACTTAACCAACTGAGTCACCTAGGCACCCCAAAATATTTGTTTTGATGTAGTTCCAATAGGTTATTTTTGCTTTTGTCTTCCTTGCCTCAGAAGACATGTTGAGAAAAATGGTCTTATGGCTAGTTTCAGAGAAATTACTGCCTGTCCTCTCTTTCAGGATTTTTATGATTTCAGGTCTTACATTTAGGTCCTTAATCCACTTAAAATTTATTTTTGTGGTAGCATAAGAAAGTGGTACAGTTTCATTCTTTCACATGTAGCTGTCCAGTTTTCCCAACACCATTTGTTAAAGGGACTTTTTCCCATTGGATATTCTTACCTGCTTTGTCGAAGATTAAGTGACCATACAATTGTGGGTTTATTTCTGAATATTCTGTTCTACTGATATATGTCTATTTTTGTGCCAGTACCATACTGTTTTGATTACTATAGGTTTGTAGTGTATCCTG
This sequence comes from Canis lupus baileyi, assembly GCF_048164855.1. Classification (NCBI taxonomy): domain Eukaryota; kingdom Metazoa; phylum Chordata; class Mammalia; order Carnivora; family Canidae; genus Canis; species Canis lupus. The sequence goes on from NC_132876.1 coordinate 3,526,010, forward strand.
GAATCTGGGATTTTGATGCCTCTGGTTCTGTTCTTTTCCAAGATTGCTTTGGCTATTCCGTGTCTTTTGTTGTTTCTTAATAATTTTAGGATTTTTCTTTAGGTCAATGAAAAATGCTTTTGGTACTTTGATAGAGATTGCATTCAATCTGTAGATTGATTTTAGTAGTATCAACATTTAACTATGTTCTTCCAATCTATGAGCATGGAATATCTTTCCATTTGTTTATGTTGTCTTCAATTTCTTTCAAAAATGTTTTATAGTTTTCAGAGTACAGGTATTTCATTTCTTTGGTTAAGTTGATTCATAGGTATTTTATTCTTTTTGGTGCAGTTGTAAATGGGGGTTGTTTTCATAATTTCTCTTTCTTCTACTTCATTATTACTGTATAAAAACCACAAAAGATTTCTATATATTGATTTTATATCCTTACTGAATTCATTTATTTCTTCTATTAATTTTTTGGTGGAGTCTTTAGGGTTTTCTATTATCTGCAAATAATGTGATATTATCTGCAAATAATGAAAGTGATACTTCTTCCTTACCAATTTAGATGCCTTTTATTCCTTTTTGTTGTCTGATTGCTGTGGCTAGGACTTCCAGTACTGTGTTGAATAAAAGTGGTGAGAGTGGACATCCTTGTCTTGTTCCTCACCTTAGGGGGAAAGCTCTCAGTTTTTGACCATTGAGTATGATGTTAACTATGGGTTTTTCATCTGTGGCCTTTATTATGTTGAGGCATGTTCCCTCTAAACTTACTTTGTGGAGGGTTTTAATCTTTTTTTTTTTTTAAGATTTTATTTATTTGTGTGTGTGTGTGAGAGAGAGAGAGAGAGAGAGAGAGAGAGAGAGAGGCAGAGACACAGGAAGAGACACAGGCAGACATGGAGCCCAATGTGGGACTCGATATCCCCCCCCGCGCCCCCCCCCTCCCCGCCCAGGATTACACCCTGGGCTGAAGGCGGGTGCTAAACCGCTGAGCTACCCGGGCTGCCTGCAGGGTTTTAGTCTTGAATGGATATTGTACTTTGTCAAATGCTATTACCATCTATTGAAACAATTATATGGTTTGTATCCTTTCTCTTGTTGATGTGAACTGTTACGTTGATTAATTTGTAAACATTGAACCACCCTTGCATCCCAGGAGTAAATCCCACTTGATCATGGTAATGATTTTTTTAGTGTATTGTTGCATTTTGTTTGCTAATATTTTTTTTTTTTTTTTTTTGCTAATATTTTGTTGAGGAGTTTTGCATCTCTGGTCATGAAAGATATTGGCCTCTAGTTCTCTTTTTTGTGGTTTCTTATATGGCTTTGCTATGCTGGGTCACACTGGCCTTGTATAATGAATTTGGAATCTTTTTTCTTCTTTTTATAACTGTTTGATAAAATAGGCATTAAATCCTCTTTAAATGTTTGATAGAATTGCTCTGTGAAGCCATCTGGTCCTGGTTTTTTGTTTGTTGAGAGTTTTTTTTTTTTTTCTGTTTCAATTTCAATCTGTTTCAGTCTGGTACTCTGTTCAAATTTTCTATTTCTTTCTGAATCAGTTTTGGGAGGTTATATGTTTCTAGGAATGTTTCCATTTCTTCTATGTTTCTAGTTTGTTGGCATATAATTTTTCATCACATTCTCTAATAATCCCTAGTATCTCTCTGATGTTGGTTGTTATTTCTCCTGTTTCATTTCTGATATTGTTTATTTGAACCCTCAATCTTTTTTTTTTTATGAATCTGGCTAAAAGTTTATCAGTTTTGTTGATCTTTTCAAAGGACCAGCTCCTGATTTCATTTATTTGTTCTATTGTTTTTTAGTCGCCATTTCATTTATTTTTGCTCTGATCTTTAGTTCCTTCCTTTGACTGGGCTTGGGGTTTGTATGTTTTTCTTTTTCTAGCTCCTTTAGATAGGTGTAAGGTTAGGTTGTTTTTTTTTTTTTTTAAATATTTTTTTTAATTTTTATTTATTTATGATAGTCACAGAGAGAGAAAGAGAGAGAGGCAGAGACATAGGCAGAGGGAGAAGCAGGCTCCATGCACCGGGAGCCCGATGTGGGATTCGATCCCGGGTCTCCAGGATCGCGCCCTGGGCCAAAGGCAGGCGCCAAACCACTGCGCCACCCAGGGATCCCAGGTTAGGTTGTTTATTTGAGATTTTTCTTGCTTCTTGAGGTGGGTCTGCATTACTATAAACTTCCCTTTTATAATTGCTTTTGCTGCATCCCAGAAGTTTTGGACCATTGTGTTTTCATTTTCATGTGTTTTTAGATTTTTTTTTTTGGTATCCTCTTTGATTACTTGGTTGATCCATTCATTGTTTAATACCATGCTCTTTTTTTAAAGGATTTTATTTTTATTTATTTATTCATGAGACACACACACAGAGAGAGAGAGAGAGAGAGAGAGAGAGAGAGGCAGAGACACAGGCAGAGGGAGAAGCAGGCTCCATGCAGGGAGCCCGACGTGGGGCTCGATCCCAGGTCTCCAGGATCAAGCCCTGGGCTGAAGGCGGCGCTAAACTGCTGAGCCACCCGGGCTGCCCTAATACCATGCTCTTTAAGCTTCATGAATTTGTATTATTTCCAGATTTTTTCTTATGGTTGATATTTAGTTTCAAAGCATTGTAGTAAGAAAAAAATGCATAGTATGTGTTCCATGTTTTTTAATCTGGTGAGACTTGTTTTGTAATATATTCTGGAGAATGTTCTATGTACTTGAAAACGTGTATTCTGATCTTTTAGGGTGCAATATTCTGAATATATCTGTTAGATCCATCTGGTCCAATGTGTCATTAAAACCCACAGTTTCCTTATTGGTTTTCTGTCTGGATGATCTATCTTTTGATGTAAGTGGGGTGTTAATGTCCCCTAGTATTATTGTATTACTATCAATTACTGCCTTTATGTTTATTATTAACTCCTATATGTATTTGATTGCTCTCATGTTAGGTGTATAAACATTTAAAATTGTTAAATCTACTAGTTGGATTGTTCTCTTAATCATTAAGCAGTGTCCTTCTTTGTCTATTATTACAGTCTTTATTTTAATGTCTATTTTGTCCAAATTAACAATAACATTTACAATTGCAACCGAAATAATAAGATACCTAAGAAAGGGATCCCTGGGTGGCTCAGCAGTTTAGCACCTGCCTTCAGCCCAGGTTGTGATCCTGGAGACCCGGGATTGAGTCCCACATTGGGCTCCCTGCATGGAGCCTGCTTCTCCCTCTGCCTGTGTCTCTGCCTGTGTCTCTCTCTGTGTGTCTCTCATGAATAAATAAATAAAATCTTTTAAAAAAAAGATACCTAGGAATTAACCTAACCAAAGAGGTGAAAGACCTGTACTCTCAAAATTATAAAACACTGATGAAAGAAATTGAAGATGACACAATGAGATGGAAAGATATTCCATGCTTATGGACAGAAGAACAAATATTGTTAAAGTGCCTATACTACCCAAAGCAATCTATAGATTAAATGTAATCCTTATCAAAATGCCAACAACATTTTTCAGAGAACTAGAACAAACATTTTATATGGAACCATAAAACACCCCAAACAGCCAATGGAATCTTGAAAAGCAACACTCAAGGCATAACAATTCTGAACTTTAAGTTATGTTACAAAGCTGTAGTAATCAAAACAGTACAGTGCTGTACAACCAATAGACACATAGATCATTGGAACAGAATAGAGAACCCAGAAATGGACCCTTAACTCTATGGTCAACTAATCTTCAACAAAGCAAGAAAGAATATACAATAGAAAAAAAAACAGCCTTAGGACATCTGAGTGGCTCAGTGGTTGAGCATCTGCCTTTAGCTCAGGGCATGATCCCAGGGTCCTGGGATTGAGTCCCACATCAGGCTCCCTGTAGGTAGCCTACTTCTCCCTCTGCCTATGTCTCTGCCTCTGTGTGTTTGTCATGAATAAATAAATAAAGTCTTTTAAAAAAAGAAAAGAGATAGTCTCTTCAACAAATGGTGTTGTGAAAACTGGACAGTAAGATGCAAAAGAATGAAACTGGACCACTTCATTACACCATACACAAAAATAAATTCAAAATGGATTAAGGACCAAAATGTGAGACAGGAATCTATCAAAATCCTAGGAGAGAACATAGTCATCTAACTTGATATTGACTCTAAAACCCTAATTCAAAGGGATATGTGCACATTTAGAATAGCCAAGCTATGGAAGTGTCCATCAGTAGATGAATGGTTAAAGATGTACACACACATAATGGAATATTACTCAGCCTTAAAAATGAATGAAATCTTGCCATTTGCAACAATGTGGATGCAGCTAGAGAGTATTATGCTGAGTGAAATATGTCAGTCAGAGAAAGACAAATACCATATGTGTAATTTAAGAAACAAAGTAGATGAACATAGGGGGAAAAAGAAAGAAGTAGACCAGAAAACAGACTCTCAAATATAGAGAACAAACAGGGTTACTGGAGGGGGAGGAAGGTAGGAGAGGTTTAAGTAGGTGATGAGGATTAAGTAGGGCACTTTAATGAGCACTGGGTGTTGTATGTGATGAATCACTAAATTCTACAACTGAAATTAATATCACTGTATGTTAATTAACTGGAATTTAAATAAAAGCTTGAAGGAAAAAATTAAACAGTAAAAAAAATCTGTCTTTCAAAGATTAAAAAAACAAGCAATGGAAAAAAAATAAGAGAGAGAGAGGGAGAGGGAGAGGGAGAGGGAGGGAGGGAGGGAGGGAGAGAGAGAGAGAGAGAGAGAGATGTAAAGCAAGAAACAGATTTAATTTTAGAGAACAATCTGATGGTTACCAGAAGGCAGATGGGTGGGGGGATTGGTTAAATAGGTGATGGGAATTAAGGAGTACAGTTGTCCTGATGAGCACAGAGTGATGTATGGAACTGTTGAATTACACTTGAAACCAATATAACACTGTATGTTTACTAACTGGAATTAAGATAAAAACTTAAATAAAAAAATTTTAAAAACTTAAATAAAAAAATAACATCTATTTTGTTCAATGTAAGTATTGCTACTCGGCTTTCTTTTCACTTGCATTTGCCTATGTCTTTAGGTCTGAAATATGCCTCATAAGCAGCATATAGATGGTTATAGATGGTTCTTGCTTTTTAAAACCATTCTGTTAACCTATGTCTTTTAATTGAACCATTTAGTCCATTTACATTCAAAGTTATTGTTGATAGGCATATACTTTTTTATTTTTTTTATTTTTTTTTTAATTTATTTATGATAGTCACACAGAGAGAGAGAGAGAGAGGCAGAGACACAGGCAGACGGAGAAGCAGGCTCCATGCACCGGGAGCCTGATGTGGGATTCGATCCTGGGTCTCCAGGATCGCACCCCTGGCCAAAGGCAGGCGCTAAACCGCTGCGCCACCCAGGGTTCCCTGATAGGCATATACTTATTGCCATTTTGTTACTTGTTTTATATTTGTTTTTGTAGTTCTCTGTTCCTTTCTTCTCTTGCTGTCTTCTCTCATGGTTTGTTGGCTTCCTTTAGTGATATACTTGGGTTCCTTTCTCTTTATTTTTTTTCATATCTATTACTAGTTTTTGATTTGTGGTTATTATTAAGTTTGTATATTATGCATATGGCATTTTTAAAAAAGATTTATTTATTTATTCATTCAGAGAGAGAGAGAGAGAGGCAGAGACACAGGCAGAGGAAGAAGCAGGCTCCACGCAGGAAGCCCCATGTGGGACTCGATCCCAGGTCTCCAGGATCACACCCCGGGCTGCAGGCTGTGCCAAACTGCTGTGCCACCAGGGCTGCCCTGCATATGGCATTTGATGTTAAGTTAATGATTCCTTAAGTTTCTATCCATTCTTTATTACTCCCCCTCCATGTTTAAGGGATATGGTGTCATACTTTACATCCTTTTATTGTGTGAGTCCCTTGACTCGTATTTTAGATATATTTAATTTTATTGGTTTTGTGCTTCCTACTTTTCTTTGTGTGTGTGCGTGTTTCCTATTTTTCTTAGTTCTACTTATGGCTTTTCCTTTCCACTCAAAGAGTCCCCTTTAACGTTTCTTGTAGTGCCAATTTAGTGCTTATGAATTCCATTAACTTTTGTCCAGAAAACTCTTTAACTCTCTTATTATGCATGATAACCTTGCTAGATAGAGTATTCTTGCTGCAAGTGTTTTTCTTTCAGCAATTTGAATAAATCATACTACTCCCTTCTGGCTGGCAATGTTTCTGCTGAAAAATCACCTGAAAGCCATTTGGGGCTTTCCTTGTATGTAACTATTTTCTTTTGTCTTGATGATTTTAAAATTCTCTCTTTATCACTACTTTTTGCCATTTTAATTTCCATGTGTATTGGTGTAGACCTCTTTGGGTTGGTTTTCTTGGGGTCTCTCTGTGCTTCCTGGATATGGATTTCTGTTTCCTTTCTCAGATTTGAGAAGTTTTCAGCTATTATTTATTCAATTAAATTTCTGCCCCCTTTTCTTTTTCTTCTCCTTCTGGGATCCCTCTAATTCAGTTGTTAATCAACCTTGATGGGTTTACTGAGTTCCCTACATCTATTTCCATTTATTATTTCTGTTTCTCTCTCCTGTTCAGCTTGATTGCTTTCCATTACTCTCTCCTCCATGTCACTGATCTGTTCTTCTGCTTCCTCTGGTCTACTATTTATCCCATCTAGTGTATTTTTAATTGCATTTATAGAGTGCTTCATCTCTGATTGGTTCCTTTTTATGTTTTCTATCTCTTTGTTAAGGGTGTCACTGAGGTCCTCCACTCTTTTCTCATTTCCAGGGAGTGCCTTTATGACCATTACTTTAAATTCTCTATCAAGCATGTTATTTATCTTTGTTTTGCTTAGATCTCTTGCTGTGATTTTTGTCCTATTCATTTCTTTGGGACATATTCCACTGTCTTCTCATTTTATCCAATTCTCTGTGTCTGTTTCCCTGTGTTAGGAATGTCAGATAGGTCTCTTGCTCTTGAAAGTAGTGGCCTTATGAAAAAGTGGTCTTGAAGTGCCCTGCAGTGCAATTTCTCCTGTCACCAGAACTTGAAACTTCAGAGACGTCTCCTATGTGTGTAGCATGTGCCCTGTTGTGGCTTAGCTATTTTGCCTTCAGTTCAGTCATCTGCATGGTTCTTTTAGCCTGCTTTTGGCAAAGTTTGGACCCTGTGTTGTCAGTGAGCCAGTCTGGGTCTGCCTTGGGCTTAGGATGAATAAGACCAGGCATTTGCCAGACATGCAGTAGCTGTGAACTGCAGGAGAATGCCAACAAAGTCTAAGCCATCAAGAGGGGACCTTCAGCCACCATCAACTTGGGCAGACCAAGTTGAAGGGGTGGGCAGATGGTGTTAGCAAGGTTTTGGGGGGTCTACTATGGGAGGGGACAGAGCATCATGGCCTGGGACAGGAAGTATGTCTATAGGAGAATGTGGGGGCATGGTGCACTGTTAACAAACTATATAGCAAGTGTTGGTGATGCATTGGTATGAACAGGTGTCCGTGTGTTTATGCTGGATGGTAGAGGAAGGAAATGACACTGCCAGCTTTGTTCCTAGAGAAGTCTCCTAACAATCTCTGTCCTTCCAGCACATGCTCTGAGATTAGTAAACAAATCTCCTTCTTGTATACCCCATGAAAATTTCAAATTGCTGCTTCTATACTGTATGTATGTGGGCTGTTTGTTGTGTTGTCCCTTTAAGAGCAAGGGCTCAGTTTCTTCTCACCCTCCTGGCTCTTCCTAGGAACCCACTAATCTTTAAATTTGCAGGTTTTAAGATGATTTTAAGACTTTGCAATATTTGGACCCTCTGTTTTTTTAATGTTTTATTTATATGAGGGATAAAGAGCACAAGCAGGGGTAGGGCAGAGTGAGAGGGAGAAGCAGGCTCCCCACTGAGCAGGGAGTCCAAAGTGAGGCTTGATCCTAGGACCCTGGGATCATGACCTGAGCTAAAGGCGGATGCTTAACCAACAGCCACTGGCACCTCAGGCTCTCTGGTTTTCAAAGCCAAATGTTACTGGGGATTTGTCTTCCCCATCTGGGCCACCTAGTGTAGTTTTTTTCTCTTCCCCTCTCCACATCCACAGCCCCTCCCTCCTGTGGATAGTCCTGCAGATCTATTTAGCTCCCTACCACATCTCTGCCCTTATTACCCTCTTCAATGTAGGCTCTTCTCTATATTTAGCTGTGGAAAATCTGTTCTGACAATCTTCCTGTTTTTTTTTCTGGGTTATTTACAATGATAGGCCTGACATCTAGTTGTATCCATGGGATGGGGTGAGCTTAGGATTCTCCTACTCCACCATTTTCTCTGGGCATATTTTTTGATGTCAAATTAAAATTTTTACCAAGATCAGTGTCAAGGAGCTTACCTCTTATGTTTTCTCATACCAGTTTTATAGTTTTAGGGCTTATGTTTACATCTTTATCCATTTGAGTCAATTTTTGCATATGATGTAAGCTGGGGTCCAGATTTGTTCATTTGTGTGTGGCTCTCCAGTGTTTCCAAAATCACTTATTGAGGAGAGTATCTATTCCTCATTGTATATTTTTGGTCCCTTCGTTATAATTAATTGACCATAAATGCATGAGTTTGTTTCTGGGCTCTCTGTTCTGTTCCATTCATTGATGTGTTTGTTTTTGTGTCAATATTTAGTATTTTAAAAACACAATTCTTGCATTATTTAAGTACAAAAGCTTATTTTAACCATCAGAGTGTACATAAATATTTGACATTGACCTGATAAGTAAAATCTTTGGATATGTTTTCACCAGCTAAAAATATACATAAATATATTCCAATCTATTCCTTTTTTATATGTCCTCATAGATGAACAATAGTTTGTTAGTGCCTTGATGAGATTCAGATATACCTTTTCAACAGATCCTCTCTCCAATGTACCAATTTCATTTTCCATAAAAGATAGCCTTGCCATAATTTATATTTTAGTGAACTCACGACAGCTCTTGCTAGTGATTATCTTTTTCCAATGTTCATGGTGTTTTTATGTACCAATCTGATCTGGAATTTTACTGTGGATTGACTTAACTTTACATAGATTGAACTATTTGTTTTATTCATTTACTAAGTCCCTATTATAAGCCAGATGTACTGCTAGGTGCTCTGAAGTATAAAAGAATGAATAAGATGTATATTTTTCATAAAATATTATAGATAAATATAATTAGCTCAGTGAGACAAAGGGTAGTTTCCAAAGTTAAGATGTTGTGTTATGGGAAATAAACTTAGTGAAAATAAGGAGAGGGACCCTTTGATCTTTTGGGAGTTCCTTTGTTCTGCTTTGTTTTTTTCAAATAGTGATTTAATGTTCAGGTAAGTTATGTGTTTCAGCCTTCTGAAAAGATAACAGTGTAAATGTAAATAGTATTATGTGCATATGTCTTATTAGAATGTTGGTGTTAATTCTTTTTTAAATAAGAAACAATTACAATCAATTTTCCCTTTAGGAAAGTTGCTTCAAAGAATGTGAAGATAAACATATACCCAAGAATATATTACTGATTTATAAATTGCTACTAATAAATAAATAATTCATTCTCTATTTAGAAGAGGAAATGGAGATTCCCAGTGTCCTTTTTACCCTTCATAAATGTATAGAGTGACACTTTTTTTTAAAGATTTTATTTATTTATTCATGAGAGACACAGAGAGAGACAGAGACACAGGCAGAGGGAGAAGCAGGCTCCATGCAGGGAGGCCAAGGGACTCAATCCCAGGTCTCCAGGATCATGCCCTGGGCTGAAGGCGGTGCTAAACCACTGAGCCACCCAGGCTGCCCGTGTGACACTTTGATGTCTATTTAGTCTTTCATTTCTTACTTTGTTCTCACAATATCACTGAGAGAGTGCAAAGTCATAGATGGTGAAACCAAGGCAAATGGAAGAAAAGAAATATGCCCAAGTTGACTCAGTTCAAGGAATAGAACATTAGCCTCTTAAACTCTGGTTCACTGTGTTTGCTGCTATCCCACTGCTACCTATGCTAGAGCTGAAACTCAAGATAAAGTGAAAAATAAAAGTAAAAAAGAATAAACGATAACCATGATGGAGGTAGGTATGAGAATAATAATAAATCATATCCCACTCCAAACTATTTGGTAATGGTTTGATAGAGATAAGGCCATTGGGATGACTAAGACTTGAGGCTAAGTCTTATTTATTTTAAATAATTTATTGGAGTAAAATCTACATAGCATAATACTAACCATTCTAAAGTGAATGATTCAGTGGCATTAGTACATTTACAATGTTGTGCAACCATCACCTCTACCTACTTCCAAAGCCTTTCATCATTCAAAGTAAAACCGCATACCCATTAAACAGTTTCTCTTTTTTCATCCCTCTCCCCAGTCTTTTGCAACCATCAGTCTCTGTTTTGTCTCCATGTATTTGCTTATTCTGGATATTTCATATATGTAGAATCATATGATATGTGCCCTTTTGTGTCTGAATGTTTTCATTTATAATGTTTTGGAGATACATCCATGTTGTAGCATATATCAGCATATTATTCCTTTTTCTGGCTGAACAATATTTCATTATGTGTATATACAATTTATTTATTTGTTGATGACTATTTGGGCTGCTTTTTGCTATTGTGACTAGTGCTCTATGAACATTCTTGTACAAACTTTTGTTTGAATAATTTTCAGTTCTCTTAGGTTTTGTTAAATTGTGGGCTCAAAAGGTAATTCTATGTTTAGGTTTTTGAGGAATTGTTACACTGTTTAATTAATTTATGGTGGGGAAAGGGAAAGAGAAGTCTATGTTTGAAATGAAGGTCTGCGTAATTTGTATAAATCTCACTATTTGTCATCGAAAATTGTGAGGAGGATTCTTTTGCATAAACACCCAAAAAATGGAAAGATGCTTATGGACATTTTCTGGATCACTGACTGATGAGGAGGGACAGTTTATATGGCAACGGGAAGACTACAACCATATATTCATAAATGGTTTGACTTTCTGATGAAGAGGTTGAATAAAATTAGGGCTTAATATAAATCTCCACAGAGTGGGTTTGGATCTGGAGTTAGACCAAAGAGATACCTAAGGGTTAATACAGGGAGTCATGTGTCATATCACCAATGAGGCCAGGAAGTCTTCAAGCCAGTGGTGCCCAAATTTTGATGCACATTATAATCCCCTGGGCTTATTTTTAAAATACTGATTTCCTTGTATTTTACTATAACAGAAATAACTGATTCCTGGCTCCTATCCTCAGATGTTCTGATTTAACTGGCCTAAGGTGGAACCAGGACACCAAGAGATTTAAAAGCTTTGTAGGTGATTCTAATATGCAGCTAACTTTGGGAACCACCACTTTAACTTTATGAGTCCCTGCCTAGAGAGGTATAGGAAAGTAATCTTTTTTGTGCTTTATCTTTTCTTTTTATTCTCCACCTTGATATTTCCAATTTCTTTCAACCACATCCTAAACTCCATACTAGAGAAGACTCTAGAACATGAAAAAACAAAACAATTTATGATCAAATAGATGATTACCAGATGCTCAGTAGATGAGCAGACTTTGCCACAAATAATCAAGCAGCATAGAAGCAGTTTTTGTTGTTGTTGCTGTTTTTTGTCAAAGCCTTTATTAGGTTGGTCAGGGTGGGGTAGGGGGAAAGAACAACAAACTATTGAAGATTATAAAGACCTGAGAAGCTTGATTCTCTACCTGATCAGTGTTAAGAATGACTGACAGTACGGTCACCCAGGTGACTTAAAGGAAGATATGTCTGACATCTTTCCATTTATATGCCTGCCGATCCTTTCATTCAACACTTCTTTTGATCACCAGCTATCTGCCAAACATTGTGCTTGGTGCCAAGGTTAGATTAGTAAATAAAATGGCAAAAATTTTTCATATTTATAATATAGTCCATGGGAGAGACTAACATTAAAAACAATCACACAATTTCTAATTACAAACTGATGGGAGATAAAATAACAGTACAACTGAATTCAGATTCAGGAGAAGGAATCAGGGAATACCTCTCTGATATAGTACCATTTATGCCAAGACCCAAAGAATAAGTGAATATTTACCAGCATTCCTCAGATGGAGAGAGCACAGTATGTAAAGAATCTGAGGTTGATAAAGGCCTTGATTACAGAGACAAAGAAACAGTAAAACAGCTATTGGGGCTGGAACATCATAAAAAAAAAAAGAGATGGAGGAGACAATGAAACTGTAGAGGTGGACCAAAACCAGATCATGCAGATCTTATAAGTCATGATAAGGACTTGAGTTTTATTCAAAGTATGTTCTGAAGATACAAGGTTTTGAATGGGAAAACCATCCCTGTAGGGAAATGATAAGATTTTGCTTTTAAAATAAATCATTCCTATGGGGAATGACCAGTTTGACAGCTTCATTCATTTATTTAATTCAATATTTATAGGTCTCTTGGTATTGGGGCACTACATAGACACAAATGAGCAATATTTGATTCCTACCCTCAAGAAGCTAAATGTAGGTATTACGCTAAATAAGTCAGAGAAAGACAAGTACCATATGATTTAACTTATTGTTGAATCTAAAAATAAAATAAATGAACAAACAAGAAGCAGAAATAGACCCAGAGAATAAACTGATGGTTGTCAGAAGGGAAGGGGTGGGGGGTGCAGAATGGGTGAAGGAGGGTGGAACATATAGGCATCCAGTTATGGAGTGAATAAGTCATGGGGATAAAAGACACAGAATAGGGAATATAGTCAATGGTATTGTAGCTCACAGTAGCTATGCTTGTGAGCATAGCATAGCATACAGACTTGTTGAATCACTATATTGTACACCTAGCATAACATCGTGTGTCAACTATATTTCAGTTAAAAAATAAGCTAAATGTATTGGGCAAAGCTGAAGTTTATAAAATTACAATAGGGTGTGATAAAGACAATAGAAGTATGTGTATGATACTGAGAGAGCAACAAGGGGTGTAGCCAGGGAATAAAGAACCAGAAAATGCTTTGAAAGGGGAAATATGTGTATGTTAGAGGAAAAGTATTTGATAAACAGACAAGATGGCAGAGGGCATCCCAGGAAAAGAAGTACAGAATACAGGATGTATAAAATACTGCATATGTGCCTAGTCATAGCAGAGCTAGCTATCATGGACTCTTCTCACAAACTAACCTTGCTGACAATCATCCTGCCAATAAGCTGCCTTTGAGCTGATTCATCTTCTGAATACATTCCACATCACACTCCATCTTCTACATTGTCACACATTCAAGGGTTTTCACCCTCTCATCCATCACCAACATTTCCACATTTTAGTCTCTCTTTAATTTGATACATGAGCAGAAGATCCATTTTTAAAACTCATCCCTACAATAGTAGCTCTTGCAATTGCTTGCCATTTCTATAAGTTATCTGCAGTTCTCTTTTATAGTCTTCCTTTAAATGGATCTGAGACCTAGCTGTTACCACAAATCTGCTGTTAATATAGCTTCTTCCTGCTATAACTCTTCTCTAGACCGTTTCTTTCCTGAGATCCTATTATTGTGAAGAAGTAGAGAGCTACTAACTACTGTTAGAGAAGGCATAGGTCTAGAAAGCTAGAATAGGCCTAAGGTCAGAACTGCAGAAATTAAATCATGTGTTTGGCTTTAAGACCAACTTATCATATAACATCAAATGAGTACTTTGTCTTATAGTACAAAAGTTACCACACAAGAATTTTAGTATATGTGCTGCCAAAGCGAGCACATTATCACACAAGAATAAACTATTTTTCTGATAGCAATAGCACATAAGTAACTTAAAAATTCACTTTCAAATAACCAGAACAGTGTTTCCATATCATGGTGATTATTTAGGATCACCAGATGGTCACCACTATTTCTGAAAACATGACAGAAGGAAATAATAGCAGAATGTATTTAAGATAGAAGAACTGGGAAGAACTTTTGGAATATCAGAACATTACCTTTTCTGCCTTTCTAATGAGGCTTTATGGACATAATTAACACTAATGTTTTAGTCAAGCTCTGATGGGATTTCTCCATTGGGATTCTTTGCCAGATCAGTCTCCCTTTCTGTCACTGAAATTCATTGGTTTTAGGTACAAATAGCAATCTGGAAGCCTTCACACTGAAAGGAAAGGCATAAGGCAAATCAATGAGTAGAAAGTCTCTTCTGTCATTCAATCCAAAGTACCACCTTTGCAGTCCAATATAATGGATTTTGGAAATGATTTCTAAGAGAAACAGTACTAGCTACATAGTGGACAATAACATGGTTCTGTATTCTATCTTCTTTGATCGTCCTCTTCCCCAGCAAATTACCTTAGGGTAAAAACCATGTCCTATCAATTGCTCTATACCCCTGCAGTGCTGAGCATAGGGCTTTGCCCATAGAAGTATAGGAAAACCATAAATGAGAAATAATTGATAGATTCCTCTTGTAATCCACAGGCCATGATTTTTCTCTCTCTTTTCTTCTTTTTATTTTTTTTTAGTTGAGTACAAAGCTCATATAAAAGATTTCTTTTCTTTCCCTCCTTCTCCTTTTTTCCTTCTCCTCCTTCTCCTTCTTCCCTCTGTGGTATTACCTTCTCATTCTGTCTCACTTAAAGAGAGTTGCAAATGGATTTCTTGTGCCTGTCTACTCACTGATTTCTGTCTTGGATTCTTTGTCAGTTCACCATCTGAACTGTGAGCAGCAAGGTTCCAAATCAGTACACACCAGCTTTTTGACTAGTTCCTGTTCACTGTGACCTTTCACTGCTTTTTGTCTGATCTGTTTCTATTAGTGTCTCTCATCTATCATCTTTTGGTTTCATGCTTGATTTCTTTGCTCTCTCACTCTCTCTCTTTTTCTTTCTCTTTTAATTATTAATCTTTCTCTTCCTCTGTGTTAGGTGATTCCGCATTCAACATAGGAGCCTCCCTAATAGAAATGCCATCAGTAGTTTAGAAACCTAGAAATGGATTCACTCAGGCCATGCATGTCCTCATAACTCTTTACCATTCAATATCTTATTGTTTCTTCAAAACTTGATACAAGGGCTTCTATGTGGGCTAGAAGATTAAATTCACAACTTTATTTCAGTTTATTCTGGCTAAGTGACCTCAAGAAAGTCACTTGACTGACCTTTCTGAATCTCCTTGTCCTTCCTGTGGTTACAAAGTGAGGATAACCAGTATACCTTCTAGCTCTTGAGGAAACTTGGGTTCTCTTCCAAATCCAATTCAGTAATAAATTATACATCAAAACATCCAAAAATCTGATCAATTTCCACCACCTCTATCACTACCAACTTGGTCTGAGCGACCATCATTTATCACCTGAATTATTATACAAGTCTCCTCTTGCTGAAATAGCACCTTCTCGGTGAGGCCTTTTCTAGTGATCCTATTTAAAATTTCACATCCCATTCCCAGGTTTATTTTATCTATAGTACTTATTGCATTATAATAGTTTATTTATATATTATCTGATTTTCCCCCACTTACAAGAATGCTTTATAGGGTGTCGATTTTTGACTGCCTGGTTCATTGCTAAATTGCCAAATGCTGCCCAGTCCATAGTAACTCCTCAATATTTATTTAACGAGTGTATACTTACATTACAGATTTAGTGTGAAAATCCAATGAGGGATCCTTGGGTGGCTCAGCAGTTTAGCACCTGCCTTTGGCCCAGGGCGTGATCCTGGAGTCCCGGGACTGAGTCCCACATCAGGCTCCCTGCATGGAGCCTGCTTCTCCCTCTGCCTGTGTCTCTGCTTCTCTCTCTATATAGCTCTCATGAATAAATAAATAAAATCTTTAAAAAAATCAAATGAAATTATACACACACACATATATAAATATAAATATATATGGAAGAGCTTCATAAGATTAAACATTATAAATGTGAGCTGTCATTTTTATTATTTCCCTCAGTTGGAGTTGGACATTTCCTATCCAAAACTCATGTCTGTTGGTAAAATCCCAGTAGCACTTCTTTGCTTGAGGAGGGGTTATTTAGGTGTCTATATTATAATTTTTTTCTCTCTAGAAAAAGTGAAGGTCCAGTATCCTAAATTTAGGTTGGAATTGTTAATGTCAGACCTGGGTAGATAGTAACTAACATGTGGGCTACAAACGTGGAGATAAGAAAGATCTGAAAGGGGGCACTGGGCTGGCTCAGATGATTAAGCATCTGCCTTCAGCTCAAGTCATGATCTCATGGGATCAAGCCCCATGTTGGGCTCCTGGCTCCCTGGGGAGTCTGCTTCTCCCTCTGCCTCTCCTCCTGCTTGTGTTCTCTTTGTCTCTGTCTCTGTTACTCTCTCTCAAATGAATAAATAAAAAAAATATTTTTTAAAAAAAGATCTAAAAGGTTGTCCTCAGGACTGAAATTGAAAGAGAGAGCTCAAGCAGACAATCCAACTAGTACAAACAATGCAGAGTAAGAAACCAGTTACCAGGCAACAACATGGAATATCATAACAGCAGAGCAAGAAAAGTAGGTTTTCTGAGTGAGATAAATAGAAGGAAAGGTAAAAGAAACTGGGGAGTTTTCTGAGATGTTGTTGCAAAACCACAGAAATACGCTATACATTATCTTTGGCCTTGCCTATGGGAGCTACTGATAGTTATGAGCTGGTTCAGATACCACCTCTCTGTAACCATTGATGTAGGTAGAATAAGACCATTGTTTCCCTGGAGACATTAATTAGAAGACTTGGACAGTCTGTAACATTCTGAAAGTGGGAGACAGCATCATTATGGCTTTTCTGGGGATATCCCACTGAATCAGATATCAGAGCTAGCCAATGAATTGTATGTTTAACATCTCCTTTGAAATATGCCCTACTTTTCTGGATTATCCCAACTGATCCCTAAGAAAGAGAATCTAGATGAAAGCATTAATGAGTAGAAATGCCCACAAGTCAGCTCCAGAGTCAGAAGGGAACTAGATTGATGATTACTGTTATCTTCAAGGGCACAGGAGTGTAAATGGTCATTCAGCTTTGAACACTGAGCTCAGATTTGGGATCGTAATTTAAATCTATTGAGAGGAGTGCCAAGTATCATCTTTTATTTCCCCAAGGTCCAGTATGGGTCAGCATACCTCTTATCCTAGCCCTTGGTCTGCCAGATATAATGAAGGTCACTTTGGGAAACCTCATTTACTCAGGGAATGACAAGCTACCAGGGTGTCACTTATGGTAGTCATTTTGAGGAAATCATGTGGGTAGAAACTGCTCTGCTTTATGGAAGAGAGTCTTTTATAAGAAGGAGTGCACCAAGATAGATTGGTCAGGGGCAGTATCACTGGGAATATAGTAGTGTTGCAGTTTTTCAAGGACCCAGCTGATAAGCTCAAAACCCATGTGGACAGAAATGAGGTAGTTTGGTTGCCCATTGAGTATAAACACATTTTGAAAAACAGGATAAGAACGAGCAGCAATGAGTGGTGCATCATCCCATTGGAATATGAGATCAAAGATCAAAATCCAAGATAATAATGCTCAGGGGATACTGAGGGTTGGGAAAAGTTGCAGTAAATTCTAGGGCCACATAGGTGTCACAGATAATGATATAATGTAGCATGATATTTCTCACTTGAGGCCATCAAAGATACCTGAGAGCCATACTCATTGTTATAAGTGAGATTGATTTACTGGAGTGGCTTATTGGAATGCCTAGATATAGATTTCCTCTTTCAAAATATACATTGATTGACAGTTGTCAGCGTTCTATGTCTCTAAGGACTGCTGTTTATACAAATATAAATATTTAGGTGATTCCACTGAGTATTGGTACACTTCCTATGCATGCTAGACTACTTTCAGCAGACATACAGGATTAAATGACCGCAAAATTTTCTATTATTACATCAAGTTCTCTATCTCATAATCTTTCAGCTTCCAGGAGAAGAATCAGAGAGATCATAAGTAGAAAAAACTGAAGAATAAACCATCCATCAGTGGTATTGGTCAAACCCAAGAATTTCTGAGTATATTTAATGGACAGGGGATGAAAAGCCCTCACTTCAGAACTATTGACACCTTGCTAAGCATCACACAGACCCTGTGAAGGATAAGATGTGGCTCAGAAATTCCATCTTAGGAGTAGCAGATATGTATTCCTTTTGGTTGGCCCAGAGAAGATGCTGATATAAGTAGTACAAAATAAACTGAGTCAGGTATTCAAGAAATTTTGAGTTTGTAATGACAAACGGAAGGCTGATCAAATAAACTATTGTATCCAGAAGCATTATTTAAAAATATGGAGGTCATGAAGACTGAAAGGTAGCTTGGATGTTACACAGATCGTTATAAGCATACCCCTCTTGGTGAAGACCTATCTGGAAGACTGTCTTCCAATCATTACTTTTTTTATATGCATGAAATGGACTAGACTTATTGAATCACTGTGTGTGTACCTGAACCTAATATAACATTGTGTGTCAACTATACACAAATTGAAAAAGATTCCTGTTTCCAAACTCATAATAATACTTTTTAAAAGCATGTTAAGTTCATAGAAGTCAATGTGGTCAAGGACAGTTCAGTATTTGTTTGCTCAAAAAAGATGAGATCACAAATGTGTTAGCAAAAAAACCCTACTCTAACTAATAAATAAATTCAGGAAAGTTGCAGGATACAAAATTGATACCCAGGGATCAGTTGTGTTTTTTATACACTAATAATGAAGCAACAAACAAAACAAAACAATGAAGAAAACAATTCCATTTACAATTGTGCCAAGAAGAATAAAATATCTAGGAATGAACTTAACTGAGGAGGCAAAATACCTGTACTCTGAAACTATAAAACACTGATGAAAGAAATTGAAAATGACATAAATGGAAAGATATTCCATGCTCATGGATTGAAAGAATTAATATTTTTTAGATGTATGTACTACCCAAAGCAATATACGGATTCAATGCAATTCCTGTTAAAATACCTACAACAGGGGATCCCTGGGTGGCGCAGCGGTTTAGCGCCTGCCTTTGGCTCAGGGCACGATCCTGGAGACGCAGGATCAAATCCCACGTCAGGCTCACGGTGCATGGAGCCTGCTTCTCCCTCTGCCTATGTCTCTGCCTCTCTCTCTCTCTCTGTGACTATCATAAATAAAAAAAAAATACCTACAACAGTTTTCACAGAACTAGAACAAACAATCCTAAAATTCATATGGAACCACAGAAGATCCCAGATAGCTGAAGCAATCTTGAGAAAGAGGAACAAACCTGAGTATATGACACTCACAGATTTCAAGATATACTACAAAGATGTAGTGATAAAAACAGTATGGTACTGGTACAAAAGTGGACACATAGATCAATGGAATAGAATAGAGAGCCCAAAGATAAAACAATGCTTATATGGTCAATTAATCTATAACAAATTAGGCAAAAATATACAATGGGGAAGAGATAGTATCTTCAATAAATGGTGCTGGAAAAACTGAATAGCAACATGCAAGAGAATGAACCTGGACCACTTTCTTAGACCATACACAAAAATAAACTCAAAATTTATTAAAGACCTAGGTGTGACACCTGAAAACATAACAATCTTAGAAAAAATATAGACAGTAATTTCTGTGACATTGACCATAGAAACATTTTGCTAGATATGTCTCCTGAGGCAAGGGAAACAAAAGCAAAATTAAACTACTGGGACTAAACCAAAATAAAAAGCTTTTGCACAGTGAAGAAAACCACCACCACCAACAAAAAAAGGCAACATGCTGAATGCAAGAAAATATTCACAAGTGATATATCCAATAAGCAATTAAAATCCAAAATATATAAGGAACTTATAACACCATAAAAACCTCCAAATAATTTGCTTTAAAAGTGGGCAGGGTGGGTGGAGTTAAGATGACAGAGGAGTAGGGGGCCCCTAAGTTTGTCTCATCCCTGGAATACAACTAGATAGGTATCAAATCATTCTGAACACCTGATCAATCAATCAGCAGTCTGAGAAAACGAATGCTGCAAGTCTACAAGTAGAAAAGTGACCACTGTTCGGAAGGTAGGAGGTACAGGGACTTGAATCCAGTGTGGAATAGTTGAGGATACAGTGGAGGGGAGGGAGCCTGCTTAAGGAAGCTACCACAAATTATTATAAGCAGGGGAGTGCAGAACTGGCATTTTTTTCTTTTTCTTTTAATTAAAAAAATTTTTATTGGAGTTCAATTTGCCAACATTTAGCATAATACCCAGTGCTCATCCCGCCAAGTGCTCCCCTCAGTGCCCATCACCCAGTCACTCCCACCCCCCTGCCCACCTCTCCTACCACTACTCCTGGTTCATTTCCCAGAGTTAGGTGTCTCTCATGTTTTGTCACCCTCACTGATATTTTCACTCATTTTCTCTCCTTTCCCTTTATTCCCCTTCACTATTTTTTATATTCCCCAAATGAATGAGACCATATAATGTTTGTCCCTTTCCAATTGACTTATAGCACTTTTAGAAGTCTGCTACAGTGGGGAACCTGCCTGGCTTAAAAGTGCTCAAGTGACGAAGCAAGGTAGAACCCCAGGTATAACAGTATGGTCTCAGGATTCCCCAGGGTCCCAAGAAGAACAGGTGGTGCCTGACTGTGGCAGAGTTCCCAGACATAGGAGTGGGGCAGCTGGCTGAGGAAGGAGTCTTGGTGCCAGCTTTCTGCTGAGTGTTGCCACAAACTGAATGGTCATGTGACAGCTTTCATGGGAGGGGTCCAGTAAAAGGCAGAAGCTTGGTGAGACCCCTCTCCCTCCGTCAGTAGAAACAGCATGGTGTGTGCCTTAGGAGTCCATAAAATTTGGAGTTTTGAAACTCAGTTGTGTGCTTGAGATAAAAACGCTTGGTTACAGGCCAGGTGAAAACAGAGTTCTGATAGAAACTGGGGCCACAAGAGTGATTGATTGCTTTTCTATGAAGACTCCCTAAAGCATGAGGGGTGTGAATTTTCAGCTCTGGGGCTAGAGAGCAGGGCGCCACCATATTCATCCTACCCATCAATGCTGAAAGCCATCAGAGAGTAAAATAGCATCACGTAATAGAGTCCATTTGACCCAGCCATGCCTCTGCATACTGGAGGCACATTTCCACTAGGGCAGTCTACCCAAGAATCAGCACAGTAGGCCCCTCCTCCAGAAGACCAGCACAACAACAAGCTTATATAAAGTTTACTGATCATAGAGGGCTGCAAAGCTTCAGCTCTTAGGGAAGACCATATATAGCATCTTTTGTGTTTTTAATTCTTTGGTCTTTTACTATTTTTTTTCAGTGATTTTCTTATTTTTTCAATTCTTTGTTTATTTTTTATTTTTATTTTTATATATACTTTATATATTTCTTAACTTTGTTTCCTTCCATTGTATTTTATGTTTTTAAAATATCTTATATTTATATATATTATTTCATATATTTTAAATATTTTTATATTTTTTATATTTATACTATATTTATATCATATACACTTATATGTTTTTCTTTCTTTTTTTGGGGAATCAGTTTCTTTTAACAGGCAGATCAAAACATACCCAGGATCTCTTCTTGTTTTTATTGATCTTTTTGTTTTTGTTGTTTTTTTCTCTTTCTTCTCCTTTTCTTTTCTGGATAAAAGAATGAAATGGAGAAATTCACCATAAAGCAAAGAACAGGTGGTAATACTCACTGCCAGGGATTTGATCAATATGGATATAAGTAAGATATCTGAACTAGAATTTAAAACAATGATTATAAAGATACTAGCTGGGTTTGAAAATGCAGAGAAGATACTAGAGAATCCTTTACTGTAGAAATAAAAGAAATAAAATCTAGTTAGGCTGAAATTAAAAATGATACTACCAAGATGTAATTCCAAGTAGAGTCTGTAAAAACAAGGATGAATGAAGCAGAGAGGGAATCAGTGATCTAGAAGGGAAAAAAATGATGGAAAATAAGGAAGCTGAAAAGAAGAGGAAAAAAAAACCTGTTAGGTCACAAAGGTAAACTTAGGGAACACAGCAATTTCATAAAGCAATATAATGTCCATATTATAGGAGTCCTAGAAGATGAGGAGCAGGAGAAAGGGGCAGAAAGTATATTTGAACAAATTATAGGTGAGAACTTCCTAAATCTGGGGAAGGAAACAGGCATTCAAGTCCAGGAGGTACAGAGACACCACCCCCCAAGATCAACAAAAATAGGTCAGCCCTTGACATATTATAGTGAAGCTTGGAAATTACAAAGATGAAGAGAAAATCATGAAAGCAGCTCAGGACAAGAGGTCCTTAAACTACAAGGGTAGACACATAAGGCTGGCAGCAGGCACAGGGACCTGGCAGGCCAGAAATGACTGCCATGATAATTCAAAGTGCTAAATGGGAAAACCATGCAACCAAGCATACTTTATCCAGCAAGGTTAACAAGGAAACAAGGGTTTTGAATGACACACTGGACCAGATGGACTTAATAGATAAATTCAGAACATTTCATCATAAAGAAGAATACACATTCTTCTTGAGTGCATGTGGAACATTCTCCAGAATAGATCACATACTACATCAAAAATCAGGTCTCAACTGGTACAAAAAGATTGAGATCATACCATGCATATTTTTGGAATATGATGTTATAAATCTTGAAGTCAAGCACAAGAAAAAATTTGGAAGGACCACAAATACATGGAGGTTAAGGAATATGCTACTAAAGAATGAATGGATTATCCAGGAAATTAAAGAATTTAAAAGTGCATGGATGCAAATGAAATGACAACAGTTTGAAACCTTTGGAATGCAGCAAAGGCAGACCTAAGAGGGAATATAGGCCTTCCTCAAGAAACAAGAAAAGTCTCAAATGCACAACCTAAACTTACGCCTAAGGGGGATTGAAATAGAACAGCAAATAAAGCCTAAATCTAGCAGGAGAAGAGAAATAATAAAGAGTACAGCAAAAATCAGTGATATAAAAATAAAAAAAAAACAGGGATCCCTGGGTGGCGCAGTGGTTTAGCGCCTGCCTTTGGCCCAGGGCGCGATCCTGGAGACCCGGAATCGAGTCCCACATCAGGCTCCTGGTGCATGGAGCCTGCTTCTCCCTCTGCCTGTGTCTCTGCCTCTCTCTCTCTCTCTCTCTCTCTCTGTGACTATCATAAATAAATAAAAATTAAAAAAAATAAAATAAAAATTAAAAAAAACAGTAGAACCAATCAACAAAGATAGGAGTTGTTTCTTTGAAAGAATTAATAAGATAAATAAACCCCTAACTAGACTTATAAAAAATCATAAATGAAAGAGGAGAGATCACAGCAAATACCAAAGAGATAAAATCATAAGAAAATATTATGAGCAATTATATGCCAACAAATTAGGCAATCTGAAAGAAACGTATACATTCCTAGAAACATATAAACTACTACAACTGAAACAGGAAGAAATAGAAAAGCTGAAGAGACCCATACCCAGCAATGAAATTGAATCAATAATCAAAAATCTCCGAACAAACAAGAGTCCAGGGCCAGATGGCTTCTGAGGGGAATTCTACCAAACATTTAGAAAATTAATACATATTCTTCTGAAACTGTTCCAAAAAAAAATAGAAATGGAAGGAAAACTTCCAAACTCATTCTCTAAGCCAGCATTACCTTGATCTCAAAACCAGACAAAGGCCCCACTAAAAAGGAGAATCACAGACCAATATCCCTAATGAACATGGATGTAAAAATTCTCACCAAGCTAGCTAACCAGATCCAAGAGCACATTAAAAGGATTATTTACCACAACCAAGTGGGATTTATTCCTGGGCTACAGAGTTGGCTTAACATCCACAAATCAATGTGATATACTGCATTAATAAAAGAAAGGACAGGGGATCCCTGGGTGGCTCAGCGGTTTAGCACCTGTCTTTGGCCCAGGGGTGATCCTGGAGTCCCGGGATCGAATCCCACATCAGGCTCCTGGCACGGAGCCTGCTTCTCCCTCTGCCTGTGTCTCTGCCTCCCTCTCTTTCTCTCTCTCTCTTTCTTTCATGAATGAATAAATAAAATCTTTAAAAAAAATAAAAGGACAAGAACCATATGATCCTCTTTGTAGATACAAAAAAGGTATTTGACAGAATACAGCATCCTTTCTTGATAAAAACCCTCCACCATGTAGGGATAGAGGGAACATACCTCAACATCATAAAAGCCATCTATGAAAAGCGCACAGCGAATATCATTCTCAATGGGGAGAAACAGAGCTTTTCCCTGAAGGTTAGGAACATGACAGAGATGTCTATGCTCATCAGTGTTGTTCAGCATAGAACTGGAAGTCCTGACCTTAGCAATCAGACAACAAAAAGAAATAAAAAGCATTAAAATCAACAAAGAAGTGAAACTTTCACTTTTCACAGACAACATGATACTTTATGTAGAAAACCCAAAAAACTCCACCAAAAAATTACTAGTACTGATAGAGGAATTGAGCAAAGTTGAAGGATGTAAAATCAATGCACAGAAGTCAGTTGCATTCTCGGTGTTCATCAAAAGATGAATGGATAAAGAAGATGTGGTCTATGTATACAATGGAATATTCCTCAGCCATTAGAAACAACAGATACCCACCATTTGTTTTGATGTGGATGGAACTGGAGGGTATTATGCTGAGTGAAATCAGTCAATCGGAAAAGGACAAACATTATATGGTCTCATTAATTTGGGGAATATAAAAATTAGTGAAAGGGAATAAAGGGAAAGGAGAGAAAATGAGTGAAAATATCAGTGAGGGTGACAACATGAGAGACTCCTAACTCTGGGAAATGAACAAGGGGTAGTGGAAGGGGAAGTGGGCCGGGGGTTGGGGTGACTGGATGACGGGCACTGAGGAGGGCACTTGGCAGGATGAGCACTGAGTGTTATGCTATATCTTGGCAAATTGAACTCCAATAAAAAATTAAAAAAAGAAGCCAGTTGCATTTCTATATGCTAATAATGAGACAGAAGAAAGAGAAATCAAGGAATTGATCCCATTTACATTTACATGAAAAACCATAAGATGCCTAGATATAAACCTAACCAAAGTGGCAAAGAATCTTTACTCTGAAACAATAGAATACTTATGAAAGAAATTGATGAAGACACAGAGAAATGGAAAAACATCCCATGCTCACAGATGGGAAGAATAAATATTGTTAAAATGTCTATGCTACCCAACGCAAACTACACTTTCAATGCAATCTCTATCAAAATACCATCAACAGGGCAGCCCAGGGTGGGGGTAGGGGGGCTCAGTGGTTTAGCGCCGCCTTCAGCCCAGGGTGTGATCCTGGAGACCCAGGGATCGAGTCCCACGTCAGGCTCCCTTCATGGAGCCTGCTTCTCCCTCTGCCTGTGTCTCTGCCCCCCCCTTCTTTGTGTGTTGTGTGTCTCATGAATAAATAAATAAAATCTTTAAAAAAATACCATCAACATTATTCACAGAGCTGGAACAAATAATCCTAAAATTTGAATGGAACCAGAAAAGACCCTGAGTAATCAAAGGAATCTTGAAAAAGAAAATCAAAGCTGGGAGCATCACAATGTCTGACTTCAAGCTGTATTACAAAGCTGTGATCATCAAGACAGTGTGGTACTGGCACAAAAAAAGACACATAGATCAATGGAACAAAATAGAGAACCCAGAAATGGGCCCTCAACTCTGTGATCAACTCATCTTTGACAAAGCAGAAAAGAGTATCCAATGGAAAAAAGACAGTCTCTTCAACAAATGGTGTTGGGATAAACTGGACAGCAACATGCAAAAGAATGAAACTGGGCCACTTTTTTACACCATACACAGAAACATCAAAAATGGTTGAAAGACCTGTGAGAGGGGAATCCATCAAGTTCCTAGAGCAGAAGAGAGCAGGACTTCTTTGACCTTGGCCACAGCAACTTATTGCTAGGCATGTCTCCAAAGGCAAGGGACACAAAAGCAAAATGAAGATTTGGGACTTCATCAGAATAAATGTGTTCTTCACAGCAAAAGAAATAGTCAATAAAACTAAAAGGCAGCCTACAAACTGGGTGAAGATATTCATAAATGACATATCAGATATAAGGCTAGTATCCAAAATCTATAAAAACTTATTGAACTCAACACTCAAAAAAACAAAAAATCAAAAAAAAAAAATCCAGTCAAGAAATGGCAGGAGACATGATCAGAAATTTCTCCAAAGAAGACATACAGATGGTCAACAGACTCATGAAAAAATGCTCGATATCACTCAGCATCAGGGAAATACAGATCAAAACCACAATGAGATACTACCTGACACTGGTCAAATTAGCTAAAATTAACAATTGAGAAAACAAAAGATGTTGGTAAGGATGTGGAGAAAGTTGGTGTGAATGCAATCTGGAAAGCAATCTGTGAAACGACTCTGGAAAACAGTATGGAGGTTCTTCAAAGGTTAAAAATAGAACTACACTGAAATCTAGCAATTGCAATACTAGGTATTTATCCAAAGAATACAAACATAATGATTCAAAGGGGCACATGCACCCCAATATTTATAGCAGCAATGTCCACAGTAGCTAAACTATGGAAAGAGTAATATTGGAATATTACTCAGCCATCAAAAAGAATGAGAGCTTACCATTTGCAATGACATGGATGGAACTAGAGGATATTATGCTAAACGAAATAAGTCAGTCAGAGAAAGACAGATGCCATATGATTTACTTCATTTGTGAAACTAAGCAATAAACTAATAAAATAGATGAACATATGGAGGGGAAGGAAAAATAAAATAAGATGAAAACAGAGAGGGAGACAAACCATAAGAGACTCTTAACTATAAGAAACAAACTGAGGGTTGCTGGAGGGGTGATGGGTGGGGGGCTGGGGTAATTGGGTGATGGGCATTAAGGAGGCCACTTAATGTAATGAGCACTGCGTCTTATATGTAAGTGATGAATGAGTCTCTAAATTCTACCTCTGAAACTAATAATATAGTATAATGGTAACTAAATGGAATTTAAATAAGACAATTGTAAAAATTGGCAGAGGGGGATCCCTGGATGGCTCAGAGGTTCAGCGCCTGCCTTTGGCCCGGAGCGTGATCCTGGAGTCCTGGGATCAAGTCCCGCATCAGGCTCCCTGCATGGAGCCTGCTTCTCCCTCTGCCTGTGTCTCTGCCTCTCTCTCTCTCTCTCTCTTTTTCTCTCTTTCTCTCTCTGTCTCTCACGAATAAATAATAAATAAAATCTTTAAAAAATAAAATAAAAAATAAAAATAAAAATTGGCAGAGGATCTGAATAAACAGTGTTACAGAGAAGACATGCAGATGGCCAATAGACACATTAGGAGATGCTCAACATCACTTAATCATTAGGTAAATGTAAATCAAAACCATATTGAGATACTACCTTGCTCCTGTTAGGGTGACTAGAATCAAAAAGATAAGTAATGTAAAAAGATGTATGCACCCTTTATTTATTATATAATAATTTACAATAGCCAAGATATGTAAGAATTCATAATCCATCCATAGATAAATGGATAAAGAAAATGTGATACATTTTCATATACACATACTTATATATAATGAAATATTACTCAGCCAGTAAAATGATGATATGTTTCCTTTTGCAACAACATGGACACACCTAGAGGGCACTATGCTAAGTGAAATAAGTCAAACAGAGAAAGACAAATACCATAAGAATTCACTTATATGTTGAATCTAAAAAGCAAAACAAATGTATAAAATGCAGAATAAGACCTATAAATATTGATAATAAGCTGACAGGAAGGAGTGGCATGATGGGCAAAATAGATGAAGGCGAGTAGGACATACAGGTTTCCAGGTATGGAATGGATAAGTGTGACAAGAAATACAGCATAGGGATACAGTTAATGATATTGTAATAACTTTGTGTGGTGACAGATGGTAACTATATAATGTATAGACTTGTTGAATCACTATGTTGTACACTTGACATTAATATTGTAAGTCAAGTATACATCAATAAAGAAAAGGAAAGAAAAAAGTGCTAGAGGAAGTGAGGTTATCTGCATATTAAACATGGAGCCACTTATCAGGGATGCAGAAGGATACATAACCCTGGGCTATAAATTGAGATGCAGATTAATGGAGAGGCCCTCTGCTTCAGAAGTGAAAATGTATATTTGATTGCTGGAATTTGAGCCTAATAGGCCAAAACCACTCCTCAGTCACATTCATAATGAGAATGGGGAACTGAGAGGTAAGGAAAGTCAGGAAGCAAATTCTTTGCTTCCAAATCTCTTAACAATCTTTTAATGGTCTAGAATCTTTGGCAATAGGATAATAGGCAGAGGTGGCCTAGCATGGGAACAAAATAATGTTGGCAGTAAAAGTCCAAATTGAAGTCATAAGGTATAGGTCTTCCATAAACTGCAACCAGAAAAGGCCAAGACCAGTAATAAATGTAGACATCAAATTACAAATAACAGCTGCCTTTCAACATTATTATTGTTTTCTTTAGTTATTTCCTTGTCTCCTAATGAGGATATGTTTACTGGGGAGGCAGCATTAGATCAGGTGGGGAGCAGAGCCAAGGTTTAATCTGTCAACAATTTTATCTGACTCAAGACTTTACTAAAGATCCTACACTATGAGTGCCACTTAAGAATTTCAGAGTATTTTTTTCCAATCTAGCATTTTTTATCTAACTTTATCTAATTTATTATTTAACTTCTCTCAATGGAACTGTGAGGGCAATTTAAAAAAAAAATCTTTGTTTTATTGCTATTGAACCCTTACTGAACCCTTGTGCACTGTTGGTGGGAAGGTAAAACAGTATGGAGTTTCCTCAAAATATTAAAAAATAGTCATACCATATAAACCAGTAATTTCACTACTGGCATTTACCAGAAGAAAATGAAAACACTAACTCTGAAAGATATATATACCCCCATGTTCCTTGTGAGGGCAAGTATTGATATCCTCATTTCATAATAGCAGAAACTAAGACTAAAATGATTAAGGTGCTTAGTCAGAAAATAGGAAATCCAGGACCCAATGTCAGGGCTACTGATTCTGTGTTTTAGGGAAAGATTAAAGCAGGGTAAGAGTGAACAGCATACCCTCACAGTCCCAGTCTTCCAATCTATGAATGCCTGGATTTGGTGAGATGTGGTATGTTTTCTAACAAAGGGTACTGAATCAAGGCCTAGCTATTTAAAAGCTGGAATAGGCAAAACTAAGAGCAGCGTAGGTATATGTCAACATAGAGGATGGCTCCTTAAGAAAATTTAAAAAGAGCATGTTCTAGCTAATACTGATGTAAGAAAATAATATGAGAGTTTTCTGGCTTAACACAAGGTTAAGAAAAGACAGCTTGGCTGACAGTATGTTTGGAAGATGAAATTCTTCAGAATGGGGTCAAAGGTATAGGAAAACAGTAATAAAGACATGGGAGGAGGGACTCCTGGGTGTCTCAGTGGTTGAGCGTCTGCGTTCGGCTCAGGACCTGGTCCCAGAGTTCCGGGATTGAGTCCCACATCAGGCTGCTGCATGGAGCCTGCTTCTCTCTCTGCCTGTGTCTCTGTTTCTTTCTTTGTGTCTCTCATGAATAAATAAATAAAATCTTAAAAAAGAAGACATGGGAGGAAAAACTACTGATTTTGAGTTGCAAAACAAAGATGTCTGATTCTAGGCAGAAAGCCTGGGTTATGCTCAATTCAGCCAAGCATATCTCATTAATTCATCCCATGACAAAGAATGAAACAATATCTTGCTGGCCACACATTAATCTACAGTGATTGCAAAGGAATACCTATTTCTGATGGAAATAGCCAATCCTTTTTGCTGAAAGATACCTATTAACTACCATTAAATCTAAACAGTACCGCTTTCAAACACTGAATGGACATGGTTGTACATGTCTCTTTGTACACATGTGTGAGGGCTTCTGTTCTGTTTCACTTCCTTACCAACAGTTGGTACAGTCATGCTTCTAAATTTTTACCAGGTTGATAGCTATAAAATGCTACTTCCTTTTAACTTGCATTTCCTTGAATATCTAATGATTTTGGTTGTCTTATATTCATTGACTATTCAGATTCCTTTTCATGAACTGTTGTTTCCTACTTAAGTTATTCAATACACTGGCAATTAATGTTTATGTGTGTTCTGGGATAGGAATGTAGTTTTTACACATGAATAACCTGTATTCCTGGCACATATTTCAGCAGCACATGCTTTTCTGATATATAATACCTTTCCTGCCATGTATCAAGTTTTCATATATTTATAGTTTCTGCATGTACTATTCTGTTTCATTGGTTTTAATGTGTAGGCTCACTTCGAATGGGAGTGTTTGTGCTTCTTTTTACTTTTTTTGTTTTTATTTTATATTTTTAAGATCTTATTCATTTATTCATGAGAGACACAGAGAGAGGCAGAGACAGAGGCAGAGGGAGAAGCAGATTCCCTGCGGGGAACCCAATGTGGGACTCCAT
Organism: Canis lupus baileyi; assembly: GCF_048164855.1. Classification (NCBI taxonomy): domain Eukaryota; kingdom Metazoa; phylum Chordata; class Mammalia; order Carnivora; family Canidae; genus Canis; species Canis lupus. Next base: position 3,556,414 of record NC_132876.1, read on the forward strand.
CCCAGGACTCTAGGTTCATGACCTGAGTCAAAGGCAGATGAGCTCGCTCAACCACTGAACCACCCAGGCACTCCCTTTTTTGTTTATTTTAGTTAAATTTTGTATTTAAAAAAATTAATGTATAATTTACATACAGTATAATTTGCTCTTTGTGGTAAACAATCATTTAACTACCAATACAAACCAGACATAGAACAGTTCTATCAACTGTAAAAATTCACTTATGCTTCTTTTTTGTTATTCCCCCCCCCCATCAGCCTGTAGCACCCACTGATCTGGTTTTTGCCTCTACAGTTTGGCCCTTTCCAGAATGTCATATTAATGGAATCATATAGTAGTAGCCTTCTGTGTCTGGCTTCACTTAGATAATCCATTGAAATTCATCCATGATTGTTGCATCTATTAGTAGTTCCTGTTTTTGCTGAGTAGTATCCTATTGTAGTTTATGGATTTACCACTGGAAAAACATTTGGAATATATTTATGGAATAAAGATTCTATAAACATAAACCTAAAAGTTTTAGTGTGACATAGTTTATATTTATCTTGGGTTAATACCTAGGAGTAGGATTGCTGAGTTGTATGCTTAACTTTATTAGGAATTAGTAGCCTCTTTTTCAAAATGGACATACCATTAAATTCCTACCAGCAGTGTATCATAATTCTAGTTTTGAATCCTTGCAAGCACTTCATATTGCCTTTTGTTTTTTTTTCTTTTTAAAAAAATCCTAAAGCTCTTTGAATAAGTTGCTAATGGTACCACATTATGGTTATAAATTGCATTTTCTGATTGCAGTTTTTCAAGTGTTTGTCATCTATGTATTTTCTTTGGTGAAATACCTATTTAGACCATTTGCAAGAAATTATGGGTTGTTTTTGGTTTCTTATTACGGAATTTTAAAATTTCTTTCTATATTCTATATACAGGTCCTTTGTTAGGAATAGAATATAAAAATATTTCTTCTAGGGACATCTGGGTGGGTCAGCTGGTTAAGCATTTGCCTTTGGCTCAGGTCATGATCTTAGGGTCCTGTAATTAAGTGCCATGTTGGGCTTCCTGCTCAGCCAGGAGTCTGCTTCTCCTCTACCTCTCCTCTGGCTTGTGTTCTCTCTCTCTTTCAAATAAATAAATAAAATATTTAAAAAATATTTCTTCTAGTCATTGAATTTTTTAAAGCATTTAATAAGTGTCCCTGAATAAATTCTGATTTTCACTAGTATTTCTTTTATTTATCTATTTATTTTTCATAATGGTAAATATAATCTTTTATCCCCATCACCTATTTCACCCATTCTCCCACCCCCCTTCTCTCTAGTAATGAACATTTTACTCTCTATAGTTGAGAGTCTGTTTCTTGATTTGTCTCTTTTTTTCCTTTGCTTATTTGTTTTGTTTCTTAAATTCTACATATGAGTGGAATCATATGGTATTAGTCTTTCTCTGACTGACTTATTTAGCTTAGCATTATAACTCTCTAGCCCTATCTATGTTGTTGAAAATAGCAAGATTTCATTCATTTTTATAGCTGAATAATATTCCATTGTGTATATATACCACATCTTCCTTATCCACTCATCTATCAGTGGACACTTGGGCTGCTTCCATAGTTTGGCTATTGTGAATAATACTGCTATAAACAAAGGAGTTCATGTAGCCCCTTGAATCAGTATTTTTGTATTCTTTGGGTAAATATTCAGTAGTGCAATTGTTGGATCATAGGGTAATTCTATTTTTAACTTTTTGAGGAATCTCCATACTGTTTTCCACAGTGGCTGCACCAGTTTCCATTTACACCAACAATATACAGAGGGTTCCTTTTTCTCTGCATTTTTGCCAACACTTGTTTTTTCTTTAGTTTTTTATTTTAACCATTCTGAGAGGTGTGAGGTGATGTCTCATTGTAGTTTCGATTTTCATTTCCCTGATGGTGAGTGATGTTGAGCATCTTTTCATGTATCTATTGGTCATCTGAATGTCTTCTTTGGAGAAATATATGTTCATGTCTTCAGCCGATTTTTATTTTTATTTATTTATTTTTTTAAAAGATTTTATTAATTTATTCATGACACACACACACATATATGTGTATAGAGAGAGAGAGAAAGAAAGAGGCAGAGACACAGGCAGAGGGAGAAGCAGGCTCCATGCAGGGAGCCTGATGTGGAACTCAATCCCAGGTCTCCAGGATCAGGCCCTGGGCTGAAGGCAGCACTAAACTGCTGAGCCACCCGGGCTGCCCTTCAGCCCATTTTTAATTGGATTATTCATTTAATGTGTGTTGAGTTTTATGTTTTTTTTATTTTTTGAGTTTTATAAGTTTTTAATATATTTTTGGATTCTAACCCTTTATTGGATATGCCATTTGCAAATATATTTTTCTATTCAGTTGGTTACCTTTTAGTTTTGTTGATTGTTTCCTTCACTGTACAGAAGCTTTTTTTTAATAAAAGATTTTATTTATTTATTCATGAGAGACTTAGAGAGAGGCAGAGACACAGGCAGAGGGAGAAGCAGGCTCCCTGTGAGGAGCCTGATATAGGACTTGATCCCAGGACCCCGGGATCACAACCTGAACTAAAGGCAGACACTCAACCACTGAACCATCCAGGCGTCCCTGTACAGAAGCTTTTTGTCTTGATGGAGTCCCAGTAGTTTTTTTTTTTTTTTTTGTCTTTTTACAATTTCTGAGTAATTTACTTTTCCAAGTATGATAAAGTAAAGCTCTGTAATATATTACATATTAATAGACAGTTGTAAAGAGAAGATTTTCTGTATCTGGTTGATGTGTGAGTGTGCACCTGCATACAAACATATAAATATACAAACAATATGTATTTTTTGTTTTCCTTACCTCAAGAGACATATCTAGAAAGATATTGCAACTGACATCAGCTGTGTTACTGCCTGTGTTCTTTTCTAGGATTTTTATGGCTTCAGGTCTCACATTTTGGTCCTTAATCCATTTTGGGTTCATTTTTATGTATGGGTGTAAGAAAGTGGCCCAGTTTCATTCTTTTGCACAAAGCTGTCCAGTTTTCCCAACACAATTTGTTGAAGAGATTTTTTCCCATTGGATATTCTTGCTTCCTTTGTCAAAGATTAATTGACCATATAATTGTGGGTTCGTTTCTGGGTTTTTTCTTTTGTTTCATTAATCTTTTTTATAAATTTATTTTTTATTGGTGTTCAATTTGCCAACATACAGAATTACACCCAGTGCTCATCCCATCAAGTGCCCCCCTCAGTGCCCATCACCCAGTCACCCCCACCACCCGCCCATCTCCCCTTCCACCACCCCTAGTTCGTTTCCCAGAGTTAGGAGCCTCTCATGTTCTGTCTCCCTTTCTGATTTTTTGCACTCATTTTTTCTCCTTTCCCCTTTATTCCCTTTCACTATTTTTTATATTCCCCAAATGAATGAGACCATATCATGTTTGTCCTTCTCCGACTGACTTATTTCACTCAACATAATACCCTCCAGTTCTATCCATGTCAAAGCAAATGGTGGGTATTTGTCGTTTCTAATGGCTGAGGAATATTCCATTGTATACATAGACCACATCTTTATCCATTCATCTTTCGATGGATACCGAGGCTCCTCCCACAGTTTGGCTACTGTGGACATTGCTGCTATAAACATAAAACATTGGGGTGCAGGTGTCCCGGCGTTTCATTATCTTTGGGGTAAATCCCCAGCAGTGCAATTGCTGGGTCATAGGGCAGATCTATTTTTAACTCTTTGAGGAATACACTCTTGATTTGTATTTCCCTGATGCCAGTGATGGGGAGCATTTTCTCATGTGCTTGTTGGCCATGTCTATGTCTTCCTCTGTGAGATTTCTGTTCATGTCTTTTGCCCATTTCATGATTGGATTGTTTGTTTCTTTGCTGTTGAGTTTAATAAATTCTTTATAGATCTTGGAAACTTAGCCCTTTTTCTGATACGTCATTTGCAAATATCTTCTCCCATTCTGTAGGTTGCCTTTTAGTTTTGTTGACGGTATCTTTTGCTGTGCAAAAGCTTCTTGATGAAGTTCCAGTAGTTCATTTTTGCTTTTGTTTCTCTTTCCTTCATGGATGTATCTTGCAAGAAGTTACTGTGGCCAAATTCAAAAAGGGTGTTGCCTGTGTTCTCCTCTAGGATTTTGATGGAATCTTGTCTCACATTTAGATCTTTCATCCATTTTGAGTTTATCTTTGTGTATGGTGTAAGAGAATGGTCCAGTTTCATTTTTCTGCATGTGGATGTCCAATTTTCCCAGCACCATTATTGAAGAGACTGTCTTTTTTCCAGTGGTTAGTCTTTCCTCCTTTGTTGAATATTAGGTACCATACTTTCTTGATCACTACAGCTTTATAATACAGCTTGAAGTCTGAAATTGTGATACCTCCACTTTTGTTTTTACTTTAGATTGTTTTGGCTCTTTGAGGTCTTTTTTGGTTCCATACAAATTTTAGGATTGTTTGTTCCAGTTCTGTGAAAAATGCTGTTGGTATTTTGATATGTAGATTGCTTTGGATATGTATGCATATTTTAACAATATTTGTTCTTCTAATTTTTGAGTATGCAATGTCTTTTCATGTCTCACCTTCAACTTATTTCATTAGTGTTTTATTGTTTTCAGTAAAGGTCTTTTACTTATTTGATCAAGTTTACTCCTAGGTATTTTACTATATAGGTACAATTGTAAATGGGATTCTTTTCTAATTTTTCTTTCTGCTGCTTCATTATCAGTGTATAGAAATGCAGTGGATTGGGGATCCCTGGGTGGCTCAGAGGTTTGGCTCCTGCCTTAGGCCCAGGGCATGATCCTGGAGTCCCAGGATGGAGTCCCACATCCGGCTCCTTGCATGTAGCCTGCCTCTCCCTCTGCCTGTGTCTCTGCCTCTCTGTCTCCCTCTCTCTCTCTGTGTCTCTCATGAACAAATGAATAAAACCTTCAAAAAAAAAAAAAAAGGAATGCAGTGGATTTCTGCACATTAGTTTTGTATCCTGTGACCTTCCTGAATTCATTTATCAGTTTCTAGTGTCTTTTTGATGAAGTCTTTAGGGTTTTGTATATATAGTATCATGTCATATGCAAATAGTGCGTTTTACATCTTTCTTACTGTTTTGGATGCCTTTCTTTTCTTGTTTGATTGCTGTGGCTAGGAATTCCCGTAATATATTGAATAAAAATGGTGAGGGTGGACATCCTTGTCCTGTTCCTGATCTCAGAGGGAAAAGCTCTCAGTTTTAACCCATTGAGTATGATATTGGCTGCAGGTTTTTCATATAAGGCCTTTATTATGTTGAGGTATGTGTCTTCTATACTTCTTTTGTTGAGGGTTGTTATCATAAATGGATGTTGTACTTTATGAAATACTTTTCCTATATCTATTGAAATGATCATATAGTTTTTATCCTTTCTTTTATTGATGTGATATATCAGATTGATTGATATGTAAATACTGAATCATCCCTGTATACCAGGAATAAATCCCCGTGATTATGGTGAATGATTTTTTTTAATGTTTTGGTGGATTTGGTTTGCTAATATTTTGTTGAGGATTTTTGTATCCACGTTCATCAGAGATACTGACCTGTAATTCTCTTTTTTGTTGTTGTCTGTTTGGGGGTTTTTGTTGTTGGTGTTGGTGGTGTGTGTGTGTGTGTGTGTGTTTATTGGAGGTATGCTGGCTTCAGAATGAGTTTGGAACTTTTCCTTCCTCTTCTATTTTTGGAAAAGTTTGAGAAGAATAGATATTAACTCTTATTTAAATAGTTAGTAGGGTTTACCTATGAATCCATCTGATCCTGGACTTTTATTTTTTGTATTTTTTTGATTACCAATTCAATTTCATTAACCAGTAATCAGTCTGTTCAGAGTATCAATTTCTTCTTGATTCAGTGTTGGAAGATTGTGTTTCTAGGAATTTGTCCATTTTTTTCTACGTTGTGCAATTTGTTGGCATATACTTTTTCATAATATTCACTTATAATTCTTTGTATTTCTGTGGTGTTGGTTATTTCTTCTCTTTAATATCTGAATTTATTTATTTGAGTTCTCTCTTTTGATGAATCTGGATAGAGGTTTATCAATTTTGTTGGTCTTTTTGAAGAACCAGCTCCTGGTTCCATTGATCTGTTCTATTTTTTTTTCATTTCTGTATCATTTATTTCTGCTCTAGTCTTCATTATTTCATTCCTTCTGTTGGTTTTGGGTTTCTTTTCTTTTTCTAGCTCCTTTAGGTGTAAGTTTTTGTTGTTGATTTGAGATTTTTCTTACTTCTTGAAGTAGGCCTGTATTGCTATATAGACTTCCTTCTTAGAACCTTTTTTGCTCCACCCCAAAGATTTTGGACCATTGTGTTTTCATTTTCATTTGCCTCCAGGTATTTTTTTATTTCCTTTTTGATTTCTTGGTTGACATATTCATTGTTTAGTAGCATGTTTTTTAACTTCCATGTATTTGTGCTCTTTCCAAATTTTTCCTTGTGATTGATTTCTAGTTTTATTGTGTTGCAGTCAGAAAGATGCGTGGTACAACTCTTATCTTCTTAAAATTGTGGAGACTTGCTTTGTGACTTAACGTGATCTATTCTGGAGATTGTTCCATGTGCCCTTGATAACAATGTGCATTCTGCTGTTTTAGGATAGACTGCACTGAATATGTCTATTAAATCCATCTGGTACCATGTATCATTAAAAGCCATCGTTTTCTGGGATCCCTGGGTGGCGCAGCGGTTTAGCGCCTGCCCTTGGCCCAGGGCGCGATCCTGGAGACCCAGGATCGAATCCCATGTCGGGCTCCCGGTGCATGGAGCCTGCTTCTCCCTCTGCCTATGTCTCTGCCTCTCTCTCTCTCTCTCTATCATAAATTAAAAAAAAAAGCCATCGTTTTCTTGTTGATTTTCTGCTTAGATAATCTGTCTGTTGATGTAAGTGGGGTGTTAACGTCCTCTACTATTATAGTATTACTATGGATTAATTTATTTTTATTTGTTAACTGTGTTTTGTACTTGGGTGGTCCTATGTTGGGTACATAAATATTTAAAGTTGTTGTATCTTCTTGTTGTATTGTCTCCTTAAATGATTATATAGTGTCTTTCTTTGTCTCCTATTACAGTCTTTGATTTAAAGTCGATTTGGTCTGATATAAGAATGCTATCCTGACTTTCTTTTCACTTACATTTGCATGTTTAATGTTTCCTCATCCCTTCACTTTCAATCTACTTGTGACTTTAAGTCTGAAGTCTCTCTAGGCAGCATATAGATGAGTCTGTTTTTTATCCATTCTCTTAACCTATATCTTTTTATTGGAGCATTTAGTCCCATTTAAATTCAAAGTAATTATTAATAAGTGTGTATTTATTGTAACTTGTTATTTGTTTTGTGTTTGTTTTTGTGGATCTTCTCTGTTACTTTCTTCCCTTGCTCTCTTCTCTCGCCGTAAGTTGCTTTCTTTAGTGATATACTTGGATTCCTTTCTCTTTTGTTTTTGTATATCTGGTACTGGTTTTTGATTTGTTGTTACTATTTGGTTTGTATATAACATCCACTGTATATAGCTTTCTATACTATGTCAATAATTGCATAAATTTGAACCCATTCTTCCTCTTTTCACCACCACATTTTAAGTATATGGTGTCATACTTTATAATCCTTTTATTTTGCGAGTCCCTTGACTGAGTTTTACAGATATATTTACTGCTTTTGTTTTTCCTATTTCTCTTACTCTTACTTATGGTCTTTCCATTCCACTCAAAGGGTCCCCTTTAACATGTCTTTTAGGGATGGTTTAGTCATCATTAAAGTCACCTTTAATTTCTGTTTGTCTCAGAAATTCTTTATCTCTCCTTTTTTCTGAATGACAGCCTTCATTTTTTCCCTTTTTTTAAAAAAATATTTTATTTATTCATGAGAGACACACAGAGGCAGAGACATAGGCAGAGGGAGAAGCACTTGAAACAAGCACTTTTAACAAGGTGGTGCTGATCATCTTCCACAGGGGACATGCATCTGCTGTGGAGACTGGGGTAGCCTGGACTTTCTTTTGCAGGGTGTGCAGTTTTAACAAGGTGCATGCATCCTCTGCAGGAAGTGACCAGCTGCCACTGCCACTAGGACCGATGCCCCACAAAGTATACAATGGGAGATGTTCTGTTGGCAAGGTTTGTACCTGTTTTCTCAGGGAGGTTACCCACAGTGCTGGAACTAAGGCAACCTTGAATAGAGGAGGCTGGGTAAAGTATCAACAAGTTAGGTAATGAATGTCAGGTTGTGCTGGTTACAGCAGGTGGCTATGTGTTTATGCTGGGGGTAGAGGAGGGAAATGGCTTACCATCTCCTTTATTCCTGGAGAAGACCTCAGGGAACTCTAAGATTAGCAAATAACTCTCCCTACCAAATGCCTCAGGTGGTTTTCAAACTGTTGCCTCTATACCATATATCTGTGGACTCTTTGTTGCACTGTCTCTTTAAGGGTAGGGACTCAGTTTCCTATTGCCTTCCAGGCTGTCCCAAAGCTGAGCCACCAATTTTTAAAGTTCTAGGCTTTAAGTCCCACTGGTTTTAAGAACTCAAGAAATTAGGTCCTTGTGGTTTTCAAAGCCAAATATGGGGATTCATCTTTCCCAATCAGACTCCACACTGTGACAGTCTGTTTCTCTTCCCTCTCTGCACCTGTAGCTCTCTCCCTCCAGAGGTCAGGCCCACCATGTCTTCTCCTTTCCTACCCTCTTCTGTGCAGCCTCTTCTCTACATTTAGTTGTGGAGTTTTTTCTGCCAGTTTGGGTTATTTTCTGGATTATTTACACTAAGGTGAGTATTATTTATAGTTGTGTCCATGGGATGAGGTGTGCTTAGAATCCTCCTATTCCACCATCTTCCCCAAAAGTCCTCTTGTTTTAGCGGACAATCCACTTGATTAAATTCAGTCTGCAAGGTTTGCCTTGGTCTCTGTGGGTGGTGATGCCCATCTTTTTCAGTTTTCAAAGCCTTTGCTACCTTTGCTATGGTGCATTTGTTTTATCTCACACATGTATCTGTAGAAGATAGTCTAAGACTCAAGCCGTGATTTACATATTAGCTCATATTTCAATTTTCAAAATCTTTGCTGTGCTTCTTTTGGTCTGTCCTATACTTTACTACTTAAGATTAGTCTGATATTGAGGTTGTAGTTTAAATCATTGTGTACTTCTCAAAGTCTTTGGTATGGTGCCTTTCCTATGCATGTGCTCAAGGGTAAGCCTATGATTTTAGGGGTTCATATACTGAATGAGTGCATCCTTTTCTTTAACCCCCTTCCCTTTTGGATCTCCCCCACTGTCTTGTCTGCAGTGGCCCTTTTCCCCTGACTGTCTGGCAAGACAGATAGGGCTTTTTATTCAGAGGTTTGGCTGCTTGTGCCAGTGTCCCACTATGCAGCATTGCCTTTGAGGCGGAACTGCAAGAAAAAAGAATAAATCCAGGAAACTTATTTCCCTGTAGATTGCTTCTCCAAGTTTTAACTTCCCTTTATAACCTTTATAACCCACCTGTTCTTTTTAACTTTTCACAGTCCTTGGGTAATTGCTTTTATATTTTGTCCAGAGATTTTATTTATAATCAGAGGAAAATAAAGGCTGTAGTACACTTACTCCCTTATTCCACAATGCCAGAAACTAGTTTGGGGCAAGATGGTTTTGTTTTAATTTTAGTTTTTACTTTTACTTGCTGTATAGTGGTTTTGTGGTTTGCTTATATCCTGATCACTATCCTAAAATGGACTTAAAATAATATTTTGAAGTTTCTTCTCCTGTGATCTGCTGATCCATTCCTATTCTAACAAGCCACTTGGCTTAATTCCTAATCCCAAGACTATGTCTTAATACATCATGTCAAAAAAAAAAAATACATCATGTCATCCCAACCCACCTGCTAACCCTAGCCTGTGGCCTCAATCAGAGCCTTATACTAGGCATCAATCCAGCTTCACTTTTCTAGCCTCTTTATGAGGAGAGCCCCAAATCTGACAGGTACTCAGCCTGCTTCCAGCCACCCCTTTTGTACAGAAAAAGTATTTTAGTCTTCTTAAATTATTAGTTTTTACTATTATTATGTTTTACTATATTATTTTTTTAATTTTATGACTGTCTTAATTTTATTTTTTTCTTTTTTTTTTAATTTTTTTAAGGTATTTATTTATTTATTTTATGATAGTCACAGAGAGAGAGAGAGGCAGAGACACAGGCAGAGGGAGAAGCAGGCTCCATGCACCGGGAGCCGGATGTGGGATTCGATCCCGGGTCTACAGGATCGCGCCCTGGGCCAAAGGCAGGCGCCAAACCGCTGCGCCATCCAGGGATCCCAATTTTATTTTTTTCTTATTTTAAATGTAAGCATAATTAACACACAGTGTTATATTGGTTTCAGGTATACAATAGAAGGATTTAACAATTCTATATGTTAGTCAGTGCTTATCATAAATGTACTCTTAACCCTCTTCACCCATTTAACCCATCTCCCTCTCCCCTCTGGCAACCACCAGTTTGTTCTCTATATTTAAGAATTTATTTTGTTCATCTCTTTTTTCTTTGTTCATTTGTTTCTTAAATTCTACATAACATGGTTTCATATGGTATTTGTCTTTCTCTGACTTATTTCACTTAACATTATAACCTCTATATCCCATCAAATCCCATCTATGTTGTTACAACTGGAAGATTTTATTCTTTTTTTTATGGCTGGATAATATTCGTGTGTGTGTGTGTGTGTGTGTGTGTGTGTACATCACAATGTCTTTATCCAGTTATCTATGGATGGACATTTGGGTTGCTTCCATATCTTGGCTATTGTAAATGATGCTGCAATAAACATAGGGGTGCATATATCTTTTTGAATTACTGTTTTTGCTTTCTCTGGGTCCAGTACTGGAATTACTGGATCATATGGTAATTCTATTCTTAAATTTTTGAAGAATATCCATACTGTTTTTCAGGGTAGCTGTACCAGTTTACATTCCCACCAACAGAGCATAATGGTTCCCTTTTCTCTACATTCTTGCTAACACAACCTATTTCCTGTGTTTTTTATTTTAGTGATTCTGACTGCCATGAGGTTATATCTTATTTTGGTTTTAATTTGCATTTCCCTGATGATGAGTGATACTAATCACTCTGTATGAGCACTGTTGGTCACCTGTATGTCTTCTTTGGAAAAATGTCTCTTCAGGTCCTCTTCTCATTTTTAAATTGAATTTGTGTTTTGGGTATTGAGTTGTGTAAGTTCTTTATATATTTTGGATATTGACCCCTTATCAGATACGTCATTTGCAAATATCTTCTTTCATTCAGTAGGTTTCCTTTTCATTTTGTTGATTGTTCCCTTCACTGTGCAAAATCTTTTTATTTTGGTATAGTCTCAGTTTAATTTTCTTTTGTTTTTTACACATTTCTTAAGGAAAACAGTGTATGTGCCTCTGGTACCCTTTTCTAATCTATTATGGCCTTGTAAGCCATAATATTTTTGGTATTAGAATCATGGCAAAGTCAACCCCCCCGTTTTTTTACAGATAATAAAACTAAGTTATAATTTGAGTCAGAGGAATTAGGCAAGAAACAGAAATAAAAGATATCCAAATTAGAAAGGAAAACATAAAGCCATCACTATTCATTTATTTTTTAAAATAATTTATTTATTTATTTATTTATTTATTTATTTATTTATTCATGAGAGACACAAAGAGAGAGAGGCAGAGACACAGGCAGAGGGAGAAGCAGGCTCCATGCAGGGAGCTTGACGTGGGACTTGATCCTGGGTCTCCAGGATCACACCCTGGGCTGAAGGCGGTGCTAAATTGCTGAGCCACCCGGTCTTTCCATCACTATTTATAGATGACATGACAGATCTATAGAAAACCCTGAAGACTCAACCAAAAAAACTGTTAGAACTAACAAATTAATTTAGTAAAGTGGCAGCAAACAAAATCGATATACATAAATACATAAATCTGTTGTTTCTATACACTAATAACAAAATACCAGAAAGAGAAATTAAGAAAACCATCTCATTTACAACTGCATCAAAAAGAATAAGATACCTAGTAATAAATTTTACCAAGGAGATGAACTACTTCTACACTAAAAACTATAGGACACTGGTGAAAGATATTGAAGCTGACACAAATAAGTGGAAAGATATTCTGTGTTCATGGATTAGAAAAATTAATATTGTTAAAATGTCCATATTACCCAAAGCAACCTACAGATTCATGCAATCTCTATCAAAACACCAAAAGCATTTTTTCACAGAACAAAAAATACTAAAATTTGTACAGAATCACAGAAGACCCCAAATAGCCACAACAATTGTGAGAAAGAACATAGCTGGAGGTATCATGCTCCCAGATTTCCAACTACACTACAAAGCTTATAATAATCAAAATAGGGGGGGAGGAGCAAGATGGCGGAAGAGTAGGGTCCCCAAATCACCTGTCTCCACCAAACTACCTAGAAAACCTTCAAATTATCCTGAAAATCTATGAATTCGGCCTGAGATTTAAAGAGAGACCAGCTGGAATGCTACAGTGAGAAGAGTTCGCGCATCTATCAAGGTAGGAAGACGGGGAAAAAGAAATAAAGGAACAAAGGCCTCCAAGGGGGAGGGGCCCCGCGAGGAGCCGGGCTGAGGCCGGGGCGAGTGTCCCCAGGACAGGAGAGCCCCGTCCCGGAGACGCAGGAGCTGCACCGACCTTCCCGGGGGAAAGGGGCTCGCGGGGAGTTGGAGCAGGACCCAGGAGGGCGGGGATGCCCTCGGGCTCCCGGGGACACTAACAGCAACTGCGCGCCGGGAGAGTGCGCCGAGCTCCCTAAGGGCTGCAGCGCACTGGGGACCCGGAGCAGCTGGAGGGGCTCGGGCGGCGGCTCCGCGGAGGGGGCTGCGCGGCCCCGGGAGCAGCTCGGAGGGGCTCGGGCAGAGGAAGAGGCTCCGTGCAGAGGGGCCTGCGCGGTTCCAGGAGCAGCTCGGAGGGGCTCGGGCGGCGGCTCCGTGGAGGGGGCTGCGCGGCCCGGGAGCGCGAATCCAACAGCGCAGGCCCCGGAGCACAGGGCGCCGGGACACAGCCCAGGATCCGGCCTCCCCCGGGACAGGCAGAGGCCGGGAGGGCCCAGGACAGCGAGGACGCTCCTGCCCCAGCTGAGCAGATCAGCGGCCCCGCCCGGAGCCTCCAGGCCCTGCAGACGGAGTTCCTGCCGGAGCTGAATCCAGGTTTCCAGAGCTGCCCCGCCACTGGGGCTGTTCCTCCTGGGGCCTCGCGGGGTAAACAACCCCCACTGAGCCCTGCACCAGGCAGGGGCACAGCAGCTCCCCCAAGTGCTAACACCTGAAAATCAGCACAACAGGCCCCTCCCCCAGAAGACCAGCTAGACTGACAACCTCCAGGAGAAGCCAAGGGACTTAAAGAACACAGAATCAGAAGATACTCCCCGGTGGTTCTTTTTTTGTTTGTTTTTGTTTTTGTTTTTGTTTTTGTTTTGTTTTGCTTTTTGATTTGTTTCCTTCCCCCACCCCCTTTTTTTCTCCTTTCTTTTTCTTTCTCTTTTTCTTCTTCTTTTTTTTTTTTTCGTTTTTTTTTTCTTTTTCTTCCCTTTTTTTTTCTCTTTCTCTTTTCTTTCCTTCTTTCTCTCCTCTTTTTCTGTTTTTCCCAATACAACTAGCTTTTGGCCACTCTGCACTGAGCAAAATGACTAGAAGGAAAACCTCACCTCAAAAGAAAGAATCAGAAACAGTCCTCTCTCCCACAGAGTTACAAAATCTGGATTACAATTCAATGTCAGAAAGCCAATTCAGAAGCACTATTATACACCTACTGGTGGCTCTAGAAAAAAGTATAAAGGACTCAAGAGACTTCATGACTGCAGAATTTAGAGCTAATCAGGCAGAAATTAAAAATCAATTGAATGAGATGCAATCCAAACTAGAAGTCCTAACGACGAGGGTTAACGAGGTGGAAGAACGAGTGAGTGACCTAGAAGACAAGTTGATAGCAAAGAGGGAAACTGAGGAAAAAAGAGACAAACAATTAAAAGACCATGAAGATAGATTAAGGGAAATAAACGACAGCCTGAGGAAGAAAAACCTACGTTTAATTGGGGTTCCCGAGGGCGCCGAAAGGGACAGAGGGCCAGAATATGTATTTGAACAAATTCTAGCTGAAAACTTTCCTAATCTGGGAAGGGAAACAGGCATTCAGATCCAGGAAATAGAGAGATCCCCCCCTAAAATCAATAAAAACCGTGCAACACCTCGACATTTAATTGTGAAGCTTGCAAATTCCAAAGATAAGGAGAAGATCCTTAAAGCAGCAAGAGACAAGAAATCCCTGACTTTTATGGGGAGGAGTATTAGGGTAACAGCAGACATCTCCACAGAGACCTGGCAGGCCAGAAAGGGCTGGCAGGATATATTCAGGGTCCTAAATGAGAAGAACATGCAACCAAGAATACTTTATCCAGCAAGGCTCTCATTCAAAATGGAAGGAGAGATAAAGAGCTTCCAAGACAGGCAGCAACTAAAAGAATATGTGACCTCCAAACCAGCTCTGCAAGAAATTTTAAGGGGGCCTCTTAAAATTCCCCTTTAAGAAGAAGTTCAGTGGAACAGTCCACAAAAACAAAGACTGAATAGATATCATGATGACACTAAACTCATATCTCTCAATAGTAACTCTGAATGTGAACGGGCTTAATGACCCCATCAAAAGGCGCAGGGTTTCAGACTGGATAAAAAAGCAGGACCCATCTATTTGCTGTCTACAAGAGACTCATTTTAGACAGAAGGACACCTACAGCCTGAAAATAAAAGGTTGGAGAACCATTTACCATTCGAATGGTCCTCAAAAGAAAGCAGGGGTAGCCATCCTTATATCAGATAAACTAAAATTTACCCCAAAGACTGTAGTGAGAGATGAAGAGGGACACTATATCATACTTAAAGGATCTATTCAACAAGAGGACTTAACAATCCTCAATATATATGCTCCGAATGTGGGAGCTGCCAAATATATAAATCAATTATTAACCAAAGTGAAGAAATACTTAGATAATAATACACTTATACTTGGTGACTTCAATCTAGCTCTTTCTATACTCGATAGGTCTTCTAAGCAAAACATCTCCAAAGAAACGAGAGCTTTAAATGATACACTGGACCAGATGGATTTCACAGATATCTACAGAACTTTACATCCAAACTCAACTGAATACACATTCTTCTCAAGCGCACATGGAACTTTCTCCAGAATAGACCACGTATTGGGTCACAAATCGGGTCTGAACCGATACCAAAAGATTGGGATTGTCCCCTGCATATTCTTGGACCATAATGCCTTGAAATTAGAACTAAATCACAACAAGAAGTTTGGAAGGACCTCAAACACATGGAGGTTAAGGACCATCCTGCTAAAAGATAAAAGGGTCAACCAGGAAATTAAGGAAGAATTAAAAAGATTCATGGAAACTAATGAGAATGAAGATACAACCGTTCAAAATCTTTGGGATGCAGCAAAAGCAGTCCTAAGGGGGAAATACATCGCAATACAAGCATCCATTCAAAAACTGGAAAGAACTCAAATACAAAAGCTAACCTTACACATAAAGGAGCTAGAGAAAAAACAGCAAATAGATCCTACACCCAAGAGAAGAAGGGAGCTAATAAAGATTCGAGCAGAACTCAACGAAATCGAGACCAGAAGAACTGTGGAACAGATCAACAGAACCAGGAGTTGGTTCTTTGAAAGAATTAATAAGATAGATAAACCATTAGCCAGCCTTATTAAAAAGAAGAGAGAGAAGACTCAAATTAATAAAATCATGAATGAGAAAGGAGAGATCACTACCAACACCAAGGAAATACAAACGATTTTAAAAACATATTATGAACAGCTATACGCCAATAAATTAGGCAATCTAGAAGAAATGGACGCATTCCTGGAAAGCCACAAACTACCAAAACTGGAACAGGAAGAAATAGAAAACCTGAACAGGCCAATAACCAGGGAGGAAATTGAAGCAGTCATCAAAAACCTCCCAAGACACAAGAGTCCAGGGCCAGATGGCTTCCCAGGAGAATTTTATCAAACGTTTAAAGAAGAAATCATACCTATTCTCCTAAAGCTGTTTGGAAAGATAGAAAGAGATGGAGTACTTCCAAATTCGTTCTATGAAGCCAGCATCACCTTAATTCCAAAGCCAGACAAAGACCCCGCCAAAAAGGAGAATTACAGACCAATATCCCTGATGAACATGGATGCAAAAATTCTCAACAAGATACTGGCCAATAGGATCCAACAGTACATTAAGAAAATTATTCACCATGACCAAGTAGGATTTATCCCTGGGACACAAGGCTGGTTCAACACCCGTAAAACAATCAATGTGATTCATCATATCAGCAAGAGAAAAACCAAGAACCATATGATCCTCTCATTGGATGCAGAGAAAGCATTTGACAAAATACAGCATCCATTCCTGATCAAAACTCTTCAGAGTGTAGGGATAGAGGGAACATTCCTCGACATCTTAAAAGCCATCTATGAAAAGCCCACAGCAAATATCATTCTCAATGGGGAAGCACTGGGAGCCTTTCCCCTAAGATCAGGAACAAGACAGGGATGTCCACTCTCACCACTGCTATTCAACATAGTACTGGAAGTCCTAGCCTCAGCAATCAGACAACAAAAAGACATTAAAGGCATTCAAATTGGCAAAGAAGAAGTCAAACTCTCCCTCTTCGCCGATGACATGATACTCTACATAGAAAACCCAAAAGTCTCCACCCCAAGATTGCTAGAACTCATACAGCAATTCGGTAGCGTGGCAGGATACAAAATCAATGCCCAGAAGTCAGTGGCATTTATATACACTAACAATGAGACTGAAGAAAGAGAAATTAAGGAGTCAATCCCATTTACAATTGCACCCAAAAGCATAAGATACCTAGGAATAAACCTCACCAAAGATGTAAAGGATCTATACCCTCAAAACTATAGAACACTTCTGAAAGAAATTGAGGAAGACACAAAGAGATGGAAAAATATTCCATGCTCATGGATTGGCAGAATTAATATTGTGAAAATGTCAATGTTACCCAGGGCAATATACACGTTTAATGCAATCCCTATCAAAATACCATGGACTTTCTTCAGAGAGTTAGAACAAATAATTTTAAGATTTGTGTGGAATCAGAAAAGACCCCGAATAGCCAGGGGAATTTTAAAAAAGAAAACCATATCTGGGGGCATCACAATGCCAGATTTCAGGTTGTACTACAAAGCTGTGGTCATCAAGACAGTGTGGTACTGGCACAAAAACAGACACATAGATCAGTGGAACAGAATAGAGAATCCAGAAGTGGACCCTGAACTTTATGGGCAACTAATATTCGATAAAGGAGGAAAGACTATCCATTGGAAGAAAGACAGTCTCTTCAATAAATGGTGCTGGGAAAATTGGACATCCACATGCAGAAGAATGAAACTAGACCACTCTCTTTCACCATACACAAAGATAAACTCAAAATGGATGAAAGATCTAAATGTGAGACAAGATTCCATCAAAATCCTAGAGGAGAATACAGGCAACACCCTTTTTGAACTCGGCCATAGTAACTTCTTGCAAGATACATCCACGAAGGCAAAAGAAACAAAAGCAAAAATGAACTATTGGGACTTCATCAAGATAAGAAGCTTTTGCACAGCAAAGGATACAGTCAACAAAACTCAAAGACAACCTACAGAATGGGAGAAGATATTTGCAAATGACATATCAGATAAAGGGCTAGTTTCCAAGATCTATAAAGAACTTCTTAAACTCAACACCAAAGAAACAAACAATCCAATCATGAAATGGGCAAAAGACATGAACAGAAATCTCACAGAGGAAGACATAGACATGGCCAACATGCATATGAGAAAATGCTCTGCATCACTTGCCATCAGGGAAATACAAATGAAAACTACAATGAGATACCACCTCACACCAGTGAGAATGGGGAAAATTAACAAGGCAGGAAACAACAAATGTTGGAGAGGATGCGGAGAAAAGGGGACCCTCTTACACTGTTGGTGGGAATGTGAACTGGTGCAGCCACTCTGGAAAACTGTGTGGAGGTTCCTCAAACAGTTAAAAATAGACCTGCCCTACGACCCAGCAATTGCACTGTTGGGGATTTACCCCAAAGATACAAATGCAATGAAACGCCGGGACACCTGCACCCCGATGTTTCTAGCAGCAATGGCCACGATAGCCAAACTGTGGAAGGAGCCTCGGTGTCCAACGAAAGATGAATGGATAAAGAAGATGTGGTTTATGTATACAATGGAATATTACTCAGCTATTAGAAATGACAAATACCCACCATTTGCTTCAACGTGGATGGAACTGGAGGGTATTATGCTGAGTGAAGTAAGTCAGTCGGAGAAGGACAAACATTATATGTTCTCATTCATTTGGGGAATATAAATAATAGTGAAAGGGAAAATAAGGGAAGGGAGAAGAAATGTGTGGGAAATATCAGAAAGGGAGACAGAACGTAAAGACTGCTAACTCTGGGAAACGAACTAGGGGTGGTAGAAGGGGAGGAGGGCGGGGGGTGGGAGTGAATGGGTGACGGGCACTGGGTGTTATTCTGTATGTTAGTAAATTGAACACCAATAAAAAAATAAATAAATAAATAAAAAAAAATAATAATCAAAATAGTATTATATTTGCATAAAAACAAACACCTAGATTAATGGAACAGAATAGAGAGCACAGAAGTAAACTCATACCTATATTGTCAATTAGTTTACGACAAAGGAGCCAAAAATATACACTGGGAAAAGGACATTCTCTTCAATCAGTGATGTTGGGAAAACTGGATAGCCACATGCAAAAGAATAAAATCTGACCGCTATCTAACACCATACACAAAAATCAACTCAAAACGGATTAAAGACTTGAATATAAGACCTGAAACCATAAAATTCCTAGAAGGAAATGTAGATGGTAAGTTCCTTGACATCAGTCTTGACATTGAATCTTTGGATCTGATGCCAAAGCAGAGACAACAAAAGGAAAAAATAGAGTAGTGGGACTACATTAAACTAAAAAGCTTCTCCAAAGCAAAGGAAACCATCAACAAAGTAAAAAGGCAACCTATTGAATGGGAGAAAATATTTACAAATTATATATCTAATAAGGGGTTAATATCCAAAATACATAAAGAATTCAACTCAATAACAAAAGAAACAAACATATAAATAAACCAATTAAAAAATGGGCAGAAGATCTTAATAAAAACTTTCCAAAGAAGATGGCTTCTTATATCTTCTATAGATGATAGGCTTCTATAGGCTTCTTCATCTTCTATAGATGGCTAACAGGCACATGGAACAATGTTCAACAATACTAATTATCAGGGAAATAAAAGTCAAAACTACGATGAGATATCATCTGACACTTGTTAGAAGTTATTATTAAAAAGACAAAAAATAACAGATGTTAGGACATGGAGAAATGGGAACCCTTGTACACGGTTGTTGGAAATGTAAATTGGCACAGCCACAGTAGAAAACATTTTGAAAGTTCCTCAAAAAATTAAAAAAAATAGACCTACCATGTGATCCACCTATTCCACTTCTGGATATTTATCTGATGAAAATGAAAAGAGACAAGAGAAAATACTAATTCAAAAAGGTATGTGCACCCTTGTGTTCATCACTGATAGATGAATGAATAAAAAAGATGTTACACATATATACAATGAAATACTACTCGGCTGTTTAAAATAAGGAAATTTGGCCATTAGTGACAACATGCATGGCCTTGAGGGTATTATGCTAAGTGAAATAAGGCAGACAGAGAAAGACAAATACCGTGATTTCATATATATAGAACAAATGAACAAACAAAATAAAAAATACTCATAGACACAGAGAATAGATTGGTGATTATCAGAGGGGAAAAGAATTTGTGGGGTGGGAGAAAAGGGTGAAGGGGGTCAATTGTATTGTGATGGATGGTAACGAGACTTATTGTGGTGATCACTTTGTAGGGTATACAAATATCAAAATCTCATGTTGTACGCCTGAAACTAATATTCTGTTACTTACCAATTTTACCTCACTTTAAAAAATATATTTGCTGGGACATCTGGGTGGCTCAGTGGTTGAGCATTTGCCTTCTGCTCAGGGCATGATCCTGGGGTCCCGGGATCGAGTCCCACATTGGGCTCCCCAAATATATGTTTATTTGCTGTACATTCCAGGTACCTGACACTAGATGGAGTAGCATAAACACAGTCCTAGGCTGCTAGCCTACCAAATATTAAAAGCTGTGAGCCTTGCCCAAACAGTCTGTAAAAGAGGGTGTGAGTCAATTGCAGAGATTAGATTAGAGCTAACACAGACTCTTGTAATTTCTACTCCCTTAAATCACCTTTTTGTTACTTCTCTGGAGAGTTTATCTGTAATTAATACTATTGGGGGGTGGAGTCACTGAGGACTTACGGTATCTTAGTCCCAAAGAGTTGTCAAACAGAAAGGCTATTAACATAAGAGAGCATTCCAGCTCTCAGATCTGTGAAAACCTGTCCATAAGTCACTGTAACTCACTCTCTAAATTCATGTAACTAACCAATCCAGACAGTCACATGGGAGCTCATTTCCTCCAGTCCAGTCTCTCTTCCAGATAAAAAGTATATACAACAATAAGTGCTGCTTCTTCAATGTTCTCAGTGATCTGCAAATAAGAAAATGAAAAGTTAAGGTTTTGTTCTCCTAGCCAAGGTTCCAGGCCTCGAAGTCTCACTGTTCTTAGGAAGATTGTCATTAAAAAGAATTGAAGAGCCCATTGTGGCCTATAATGAGAAAAAGGGTATAGCTAGTAGGCTTTTGTTCATAGCATTCATCTTATGAGCTTGTCTCTAATGGAATTGTGACAAACTTTCACCACAAATCATTTTGGTGTCAGTAAAAAGAAAAAAAAATCAGACCGGAGCCAGAAGAAAGTGAGTAAGGGATAGTGAGGATGCATAAAACCATGTCAAAGGGAGAGGAGACATAGTCAAAAGAAGTCAGAATATTTAGTCTGGAAAGAAACAAGAAGAGCAAATTTAGGGGTATCACTATCACTTTCTTTCAATCTCTGCAGGTCTTTAAATCTCACAAGATTAAGAAGCAAACTTTGTTGTGTGAATCCAAAGGGCGGTGCTAAGACCAATGTTGATATGTGTGCTAAGGCGAAACAGCTAGAGTTGGGAAACCTACTTTGATTTTTGCTCAAAGGAGAAAATTCGTGATTTCTTGGGAACCTATTTGTTTGTTTGTTTTATTGATAATATTTAAGTATATATCCTTTTTTAATGTATAAATTTATTTTTTATTGGTGTTCAATTTGCCAACATGTAGAATAACACCCAGTGCTCATCCCGTCAAGTGCCCCCCTCAGTGCCCGTCACCCAGTCACCCCCCACCCCCCGCCCACCTCCCCTTCCACCACCCCTAGTTCGTTTCCCAGAGTTAGGAGTCTTTCATGCTGTCTCCCTTTTGGGAACCTATATGAAGTCCAACTAGAAAATACAGAATGTTATGAACAACATGTTCAATGTAAACACAGTGATCACTCACTGATTGGCTTATCTTTACTCTTTCAGATCAAAGTTAGCAAAAATAATATTGGGACTGATTGGGAGTACAACTGAGGGCTAAAATCATATGCGTTCAGGAGCTTCAAGCACTTCCAATATCATGGCAAATTTGCAAAAGGAAAGCATAATTTTGTTCTCCTTTTGTTTCAAAGGAAGGAAGGAAGGATCCACAAATCAAATAAATCACCAAGGAGCATCTGAAAATAATTGTTAAGCAGTGGAGGAGAGGCCCTTTTATCTCTCCATAAACTCATATCTCACATTTGTTTCTCCTAAGACTATGAATAGGGGCTATACTATGAATTGTAGCTCTCAGCAGTTCTAGTCTAATTCACTGGTCTTTTCATTGATTTAAATGAAAGAGCCAACTCCTAGTCATTCTTTCATACAGAGAAGCAGGAATAGTGAGTGGACACTCTCTTCTATGTCTGGGACCCAGGACCTTAGATTTTTGGGTGACTTTTGTCTATTTTTCTTTTACCCATTTATTCTTCCTTGCTTTTTCCTTCAATCCTTTTCTGCTTATCTCTTCTCTCCACCCCCCCCCCCCAGTTATTTACTTTCCTTTTTTATACCAGTGTACTAGACCAAACTTCCCAACTCTTTCCTTGCTGCAAAGGCAGGAAAATGTCTGAAGCTTGAATGAGCCCTAATTCATTGGGAAAGCATCTATTCTCCACTGTTTCCTTCTTAGCAATCAAGGGGTGCCTTTTAAGTAAAAGTGAATAGTTGAGAGACAGGAGGGGCACCAAATTTCCATAAAACCTCCTACTTTCCTCAGGCAGCTTACTTCTTCTTGTTACCAGTGGGTACCTTTAGTCAGATGCTTTTTGCTTGGCCTTACAGTTAGAGTTCCTAGTTAGTACAAAAAAAATCAGAATTTGGATGGTCCCATACCCTCATTGTACAAGAACACAGCTGAAAGGAACCCGTCAAGGTGTGTGTTTTGATGAGTTGACTATAGTGCTAATTATTCTTCTTCTTCTGAAAATGTAATTTTAGTGGCTATGCACTGTGGCCTTGAATATACTCAGTGCCTGAGTAGAAGAACAGTGTATTAAGCCCAAGGGATGGTTCTAGAAAGTAGGAAGCCAACAATATCTAAAGTACATCTGGACCAGAACCCAGGATGGGATGAATAGAGTGAACATGTTTCACATGGAGTGTGTTCCCTACCTCTCTGTAAGATAAAAGAAATAGTGCTATAGACTACATAATCAGCCTCATTTATATTATTTATATTTATATTTATAAATATATAGATGTATTTAAATATATATAAATATGCATCACATCTTATGTAGGCCCTATTGGTATCGGCTGTGCTACTGGTGTACTCTACTGGGGTTTGGTGTGCTGGGCCAAAGTGGGATTTATTTGAATTTAATATAATGATGAGGTATTTTGTAGGCTGGAATAGGCTGCCCTGTGTTCTATTTTAGGAATGCTGGAGTATGTGGGCTAGTTTGAGCTACAATGGGGTAAACAGGGCTGGCTGAAGCAGGAAGAGAGAGAAATTTAGCAATGAAATCACTTCACTTCTCTGAGTATCATTTTCCAACTTGTCAAATATGTGAGATTCATTCATTTATACCAAAAATGTTCAGTGAGTACCATCTAAGTAATAGGCTCCTTTTTAATGTACTGAGAATACAGAGATAACAAAACAGGGACACTGCCATACAGGAGCTTTTGGGTAAGTTGGGGGAGGTAGCCAAGTAAATAGACAGTACAATAAAGAAAAATAAATGCAAAGAGAATGTATCAGGTAATATCAGTCATTTTCAACTCTCAGTCACTTAACCCAATGAAAGTTTATTTCTCATTCATGCAAAGTCTGTTATGGACCCAGGCAACTTTCCAGGGCAGTTATCCTTTATGTGTTAGCTCATCATTCCAGGCTGTTTCAATCTTATGGTAGTCTATAACGATATGTTTCCATGATGGCCATGGCAGGAAGGGTCTTGCATTGGATATTAATTGTTCCAGCCAGAGAAGGACACATATAACTTCCTCCCACAGCCAAAAATAGTCACATAGCCTCTCCCTATGTTAAGTGGGCAGGGGAGTGGGGGTGCAAACATTCTATGTTTCTGGAAGTATTAAAGTTGGATATTAGAACATTTGCAACTTACCACAGGTAAGAGTAATCCGGATGTGGGGGTCCAGCACATATAAATGCCAATGATCTCTCAGGGCTTTTCTTAAACTTTGGAGCTTGGGGATTCTGTTGTCATTCTCAATGATATCTAAAGGGATAAACTTTGTACCTGTACCTAGCACATAACGTGAAGAAATAGTACAGGTCAGAGGTTTTCCATCATATGTCAGGTAACCTTTCTCAGAAGTAGCAAGTTAGCTGTCATTTGGAATACTGCACTGGACTCTTTCTGAGCTTAGGGAACTGATTTTCATGACACTCTGCTTTTCTGCTTTCTTTGGCCTAGATGCGGTGACTGAAGTGAAGACTGATATCTATGTGACCAGTTTTGGCCCCGTGTCAGACACTGACATGGTAAGTATAATTCCTGCAAAGGTAAAAGTGAAAGATGATGCAACAAATCAAAGAAAACAAATTGGAGTTTATAGCTATGTTCTAGGGAGAAGCCTTCTCTCGTATGAATTCCCTATCTTCACTATCCTACATTTCGCGAAATTCATCTTTTTCCCTGCTCTCCCTACCCATTCACATATAAAGCATATACCTTCATCAGGAATACCCTTTCTTTCCACAACACATCTTTCAAAGTTCAGCTTGTATCCCTATCCTCAATTAAACTTTCCCTGTCTTCTCATTTTGTCAGCACTACACACATATTTACAGAGATAAGTCATGTGAGGAGAACATTGTGGTGGGGACTTTCAAAGAGTCAAGCAGCCTGTGGTATCATCCAAGAAGTCTGCTCCTTGTAAACAGGCCCTATTCACAGGGGTAATAGACTGACCATGGTGATGCAAAATATTTGGAGAAGGAGTCAAAATCACTTCTGGAAATTCGTCCTTCTACAGATGTGAGCAGGGGAAAGCTTCAGAGTAGAGTCAAGGAATAGAGCATGGCACAGCAGAGCTAGTAAGGGGAAACTCATGAGCCATCTTCAAGGACTTCTCCTTCCATTACCTCTTGTTGTCAAAGCAAAGAATGCAGTGGAAAGTTGAGGCAGGAGACCCCATCCTAATGGGCCACCTGATCAATACCTACTAAGTATCAGATATTTGATTGAATAATGATCATGTAAGCAAACAAAGAACTATTATATGCTCAGTATGCCTGGCAGTTAATAGATGCTCAAAGAATTTTTGTTGAGTGAGTGACTTTGTATGGAAAATAAAAATCTTAAAATCAGAAAATGTTTAAAGAATATGAAGTGTCCAAAAATATGAAATGTCCATGTTCATTACTTAAATTTTTTTCTGTGTATCTTCATTGGGACTACTACTTAGCAGAGGATAAGGCTTCTTTAGACCTTTTGGGTAAATATAAACAGTTGTATAGGAATGTGATAGAGTTTACCTGTAGGTAATATAGAATGATTGAGTGTATTCGAGTAGGGCAGTCAAAATATACATGTGTTGTTTTAGAATGATTGAGAATGACCTATCAGTCTGTACAGGATGGACTGCAGGGGGGAAAAGATTGGAGGCTGAGAGTTGGTTTAGGTATGTTGACTTTACATGGCTCTTTCTTCAATCAGGCAAGGTCTACAAGTCAGTTGGACAAGAAGACTAGTTTTCAGCAGAGGGAGTCATGAGTGGTTGTGAGGCAACGCCTGTACTTTGTCTTTTAAGTGCGGAACAAAGAGGATACTGAGATATAACAGATTCCCTGTATACTCCTTAAGGGCAAGTACCAAGTCCTCATGGCTTCCCTGATACTTAATAGAGTACTTGACACATAGGGAGAGCTCAGTAAGGGGCATGTTTGATGTACGAGGGGTGGAGGAGACAGGTCTCTCATAGGGGTATCAGGAAAGCCTGTGTATCTAGATTGCTCCCTCTCAACTGCTCCTGGTCTCAACTTGACTACTAATGCCCACAGTCTCAGATCCAGGCATGTGTTAAAAATATTGTCAGTTGGTCATTCAACAAGTACTCCTCAGAAGCCTAACTTTGCATTTCGGGCTCTAAGGATCCCTATATTTAGAGAGCTTATAGGCCACTGGAGGTAATCAGATTCACCAGGGATATGCAGCTCTCTCTTTGTATTGCTGGGAACTACTGATGGATTAGGATTTTTACAAGAAAGTGACTGTAGCTACTCTTTGAACACATTTACGCTTACACTCACACACTCTCCTTTACTCTCACTCATGCACCAACATCCACAAATACATTCAGAAAAATATACATGCACACAAGAAAATACATACAGAATAAAAAGAGTCCAGATGCTATCCCAGGTACTTCATGAACACATGTGTGCAAACAGATACCTAAATCCAGGAATACTACAGAAACACACATGTAGCCCTTACCGAAACCAGCTCCTCTCCTTGCTCCTTCCCCACCCAAGTAGGCACACATAGGAATGCGGAGGCCCTGGAGACATTTCAAACACTCCAGATTTTATATATCTTGAAGTTTCATATTCTACTTTATTATTTGTTTTTTTCCCCTTATGTTTTTTTTTTAATTTTTTATTGGTGTTCAATTTACTAACATACAGAATAACCCCCAGTGCCCGTCACCCATTCACTCCCACCCCCCGCCCTCCTCCCCTTCTACCACCCCTAGTTCGTTTCCCAGAGTTAGCAGTCTTTACGTTCTGTCTCCCTTTCTGATATTTCCCACACATTTCTTCCCCCTTCCCTTCTATTCCCTTTCACTATTATTTATATTCCCTAAATGAATGAGAACATATAATGTTTGTCCTTCTCCGACTGACTTACTTCACTCAGCATAATACCCTCCAGTTCCATCCACGTTGAAGCAAATGGTGGGTATTTGTCATTTCTAATAGCTGAGTAATATTCCATTGTATACATAGACCACATCTTCTTTATCCATTCATCTTTCGTTGGACACCGAGGCTCCTTCCACAGTTTGGCTATCATGGCCATTGCTGCTATAAACATCGGGGTGCAGGTGTCCCGGAGTTTCACTGCATCTGTATCTTTGGGGTAAATCCCCAGTAGTGCAATTGCTGGGTCGTAGGGCAGGTCTATTTTTAACTCTTTGAGGAACCTCCACACAGTTTTCCAGAGTGGCTGCACCAGTTCACATTCCCACCAACAGTGTAAGAGGGTTCCCTTTTCTCCGCATCCCCTCCAACATTTGTTGTTTCCTGCCTTGTTAATTTGCCCCATTCTCACGGGTGTGAGGTGGTATCTCATTGTGGTTTTGATTTGTATTTCCCTGATGGCAAGTGATGCAGAGCATTTTCTCATATGCATGTTGGCCATGTCTATGTCTTCCTCTGTGAGATTTCTCTTCATGTCTTTTGCCCATTTCATGATTGGATTGTTTGTTTCTTTGGTGTTGAGTTTAATAAGTTCTTTATAGATCTTGGAAACTAGCCCTTTATCTGATATGTCATTTGCAAATATCTTCTCCCATTCTGTAGGTTGTCTTTTAGTTTTGTTGACTGTATCCTTTGCTGTGCAAAAGCTTCTTATCTTGATGAAGTCCCAATAGTTCATTTTTGCTTTTGTTTCTTTTGCCTTTGTGGATGTATCTTGCAAGAAGTTACTGTGGCCGAGTTCAAAAAGGGTGTTGCCTGTGTTCTTCTCTAGGATTTTGATGGAATCTTTTTTTTTTAATTTTTATTTACTTATGATAGTCACAGAGAGAGAAAGAGAGAGAGGCAGAGACATAGGCAGAGGGAGAAGCAGGCTCCATGCACCGGAAGCCCGATGTGGGATTCGATCCCGGGTCTCCAGGATCGCGCCCTGGGCCAAAGGCAGGCACCAAACTGCTGCGCCACCCAGGGATCCCGGATTTTGATGGAATCTTGTCTCACATTTAGATCTTTCATCCATTTTGAGTTTATCTTTGTGTATGGTGAAAGAGAGTGGTCTAGTTTCATTCTTCTGCATGTGGATGTCCAATTTTCCCAGCACCATTTATTGAAGAGACTGTCTTTCTTCCAATGGATAGTCTTTCCTCCTTTATCGAATATTAGTTGACCATAAAGTTGAGGGTCCACTTCTGGGTTCTCTATTCTGTTCCACTGATCTATGTGTCTGTTTTTGTGCCAGTACCACACTGTCTTGATGACCAGAGCTTTGTAATACAACCTGAAGAAAGAGAAATTAAGGAGTCAATCCCATTTACAATTGCACCCAAAAGCATAAGATACCTAGGAATAAACCTAACCAAAGATGTAAAGGATCTATACCCTCAAAACTATAGAACACTTCTGAAAGAAATGGAGGAAGACACAAAGAGATGGAAAAATATTCCATGCTCATGGATTGGCAGAATTAATATTGTGAAAATGTCAATGTTACCCAGGGCAATATACACGTTTAATGCAATCCCTATCAAAATACCATGGACTTTCTTCAGAGAGTTAGAACAAATTATTTTAAGATTTGTGTGGAATCAGAAAAGACCCCGAATAGCCAGGGGAATTTTAAAAAAGAAAACCATATCTGGGGGCATCACAATGCCAGATTTCAGGTTGTTTTTCCCCTTATGGTTAAGTAGAAGCAATAGAATGGCTTTCCTGATAGGAAGGGCAGATTTGATCAAATAAATTTCAGGTTATTTTTAGCTGCACTTCCATCTTGTTACAAGGTAGAATAGCTATGATCACTCTGGCTGGGAAACACATTAATGGTGCTTTTAAAAATTTCTTCTTCTGTACTACTTCATATACTGTGGCAATTGACCCTGGGTCAGGGATGACTTTGGGTGAAGCATCAGAAAGTTGTCTGACTTTAGCAACTAGCTGAAGCAATAACCCACACTCCCCTGAGACTACAGACTGCTTGGATGAGTAGATGAAAACAAGAGCTGGCTGTGTTCTTGACTCAAAACAGCCAAATGGAATTTTGGTCCAGAATACTTTCCTAAGGAAATAGAGACAAGTTTCTTGTTCATAAAGAGGAAGAATTGTGGTGCCAATTTGAGCATTGAACTAGTATCACCCAAACCCTTTGCAGCCATTATATTCCTTACTCAAACACTGATCCCCACAGACATAGATCCTGAGTTTGACAAAAAGCTCCATGAGGGCCATACCTATTTTGTTAATCCTGTACTACTAATACCTAATGAATGTTTGGCACTTGGTAGACTCTCAACTATTTGTTAAATGCAAGAATAAATGAGATGGAACAAATTAAATTTGAGGGGAAAATTATGACTGTGTTCCTTCACTTGACTGAAAGTCCTTCAAAGGTGGAGAACATGTCAGGTATATTTCTGTGTCTCTAGTACCTAGCATAGAACCTGATACAGATTCTTTGTAAATGTTATGAAACATTAATAGCAAGTTGTGCAAAGAGTAAAAGTAGCTTTCTTTAGAAGACACTATGGAGTAGCAAGAGTAATGAGTCAATGATTGATGGCTCCAAGCTTTGGGCTACTGATTTTGGTGGCTGCTCCACTTTTTTAATGTAAGGAACTGTGACAATAGGGAATTAGGCAGAGACAAAAGCGAACAATAGTAGATATTTCTAAGGGAAAAGTCAGAGAATGAAAATGTATTAAAGAGTACAAGATATAAATTGGAAACTACAATGGGAATTTTACAGGCATCACAAATGAAAGCCTTGTGTTAACCATTTTAACAAATAAAGCTTGATGGTCAAAAAAAAATACATGCTGCTCCTCAGCAGTAATATCAATCCTGTACCTATGGTCTTCAAGGAGAGAAACAGAATAAGGGATACAATCCCAATTTGAATTATCTAAGGCCATATGACCTTCTATTACTTTCTATTTTCAGAAGAATTTACACCATTTTCTCAATCCATGTATGGGAAGACAGTATAGTGGCAATGAGGGGAAGACTGCAAAAGATTTAGTGAAAATGCAGTTTCATTGCCACTTCTCTCTCAAATTGGGTATGTCCATTCCTTACCAGTGAGCAATGTCTCTTGGCAAGTGGAAATTTTCCCTGGTTTCCCAAGATCCTTTGAATTAGAATGTAGAGAAAGTGGGATACTGACTTAAAAACGGAATGCTATGCATATGGTCAGTGATTGAAAAGGAAGGTAGAAAGGTGACAGTTGATATTTTCTGAGAGACCTTAGGTGTTCTTACCACACATACAAACACACACACACACAGGTGATAAATGTGTTAATTTGATTGTGATAATCATTTTACAATGTATACATATATTAAATGATCACATTATACACCTTTAGAAATCACATTGTACAACCTAAATACAATTTTTAGTTGACAATTGTATCTCAATAAAGCTGGGGGAAAAAGAAAGCTAACAGCTGAAAAAAACTTTGGATGCTCTTCTGCTCCGAAACATCTTCTGAGGGACGCCTGGGTGGCTCAGAGGTTGAGTGCCTGCCTTCGGCCCATGGCATGATCTGGAATCCTGGGATCGAGCCCACATCAGGCTCCCTGCATGGAGCCTACTTCTCTCTCTGCCTGTGTCTCTACCTTTTTCTCTCTGTGTGTCTCTCATAAATAAATAAATAAAATAAAATAAATCTTCTGAAAAAAAAAAACTATTCTAAATCTTATCCTAAGGTCCCAGGTTCTGACATGCCACAGGTTCGGGGACCCGGTGTCCTGAATTATGTATTTAATGAGTATTTATCTGAATATACTGATAAAACTAGTGAGCAAATAAAGAGGACAAAGAGTAGTGTTAGTAGAGTCAGAACAAGAATAACTGGGAAACTTAAGATGCCAATTCTATGTATTGTCAATTTCAGTCTTTTCCCAGGGATACTTTAACTCTTTAGATACCTGCTAGGTAACAAGTGCCAGCTGCTGCTTGCCAACAGAGAAACTTCCTAGAGTATACAGTGGACAGCTAGGTAATGAAGCAAGTACAATTCAATAAGAGAACTAATCATATAGCATAATGAAAAAAAAAGAAAATAGAGGCTTGGGAAATATGAATTCATGAAAGATATAATTCTTGATACAGATGGCATATATTTTGATGTGACTTCTTGTGAAAATCATGCAAAGTTACCAGAGTATCAAAGACCATAGAGGAAAAAAATGATGTTGATTAAAAAGAAAGTAGTAGCAAGGGACCTCTTTCTTGGTGGCAGTGGCCATGAAATTATTGTTTCCCACCTAGCACTGGAAAAGTGTCAATATTCACTTTAAGCCCTCACTTACTGGTAGTCTCAGGCACAGAATGAAAGGGGGCCTTTATCTATTTTGAAAGCCTGTTGGGCTGTCAGTTTCCTTTTATTCTATAGGATACCATGTTTCTAGTTACATTATAGAAAGGAGTCCATGTCTGTGGGGTTTTGCCTAGGAGTCCATGACCAGGAATCTTCTGGGCTACTTTTATGTAAAATATGCAGGACACATAAACAATGCTAATAAGACTATTTCAAGGATTAAATGCAACTGAAAGGGGCAGGTGGACTATGATTCTTCAAAATTCAGAATGATAGTAAGAAGGCAAAGAACAAAGAGAAGACTGGATAGTCAAAATAAGGGGGGGCAGTGTCCTGCCTATGAGGCACTAACAATGCCTTCACTGTAATGCAGTTGTCAAGTATCTTGGCTCCAGACTCTGCTAAAGCTAAATCAGCCTTGCAGTCCCTTTCTGGCAGGCTGCTTTGATACACTGCACAGTGTTAAAGAATTGAAGACATTCAGGGTCTAACACCAAACCAGAAATTTCCTCCCAAGTGGTACATATCATCTTTGCCTAGTGTAGTACCTTTCCCAGGAGGCAGATTTAGCCAGCCTTATTATCTGGAATATTTTATTTCAGTGCCTCACAAAACAATGAAATTTATTTGTCAATTTGGAGGCCACCATTTTTGGAAAGTATATGATTCAATCTGCAAGGAAGGAATTGATTACATTGCTAGAATGGTCAGTTCAAAATTGATTGCTTTTGGTCAAAGGTCATTGGATACTTATGGAGCAAATAATCACTATCTGATTTTCCCCAGTAGTTCTGACTGTACAGAAAATAATATATTAAAAAATAGGTACTCATCACTCAACTTTTTAAATCTTAAAAATCTTGCCATATTTTTTCTCATAAGAAAAAATCTTTACTGATACAGATGAAGTCCCTTGTGTACCTTATCCTGATCCCATTTTTCTCCTCCCCCCCAACTAGAACTAATTAAAACAATGAGTTTTCTTTTCTTTTCTTTTCTTTTTTTTTTTTGGTAATTTCCACACATATTATAGACTTAAAACTAAAGATGTATATATCACATGCAGTGACAAATATAATAAATGACACAAAGTGGTTTTCATGCTTTCAAACTATAAATATATTTCAAACTGTAAAGTGCATCATAGCTTCTGTATTATTTTACAATTCATTTTTTCTTTTTTTTCCTTTTTTTTATTGGAGTTCAATTTGCCAACATATAGCATAACACCCAGTGCTCATCCCGCCAAGTGCCAATTCACTTTTTCAACCATGTATTGGAAGCATTTCTTTCTGATGCATTTAACTCTGATTGATTTATTTTAACTGCTATAGACTATTCCAGTGTATGCATATTTTTTATTTATACATTTGTCCAATTCTTGTGACAATGTGCATTTAGACTCTTTCCAAATTTTTCCTACTACGAACACTGATAACAACAAACATTCTTGTATACATCTTCTTGAGAATATGTTTGAGTTTCTGTAGGGTATGTACCTGCAGATAACATTTTTTATTTGTACATTTTTAACTTTCTTCAGATAGGACCAAATTACTCACTTGATGGGCTGTGCCAATTTATAATCCCACTGGCATTGTATGGTCCATTTCGCTGCACTTTTGCTAACTTTCTATTATTATAGTTTTTTGCCATTCAGATGAGCATGAAATGGTGTCTAATTGATATTAGTGGAATTTTCCTGATTACCTTTGAAGTTAAGCACTCTTTTATGTGTTTAGTGGCCATATTGGCCACTAAAAACAAGGTGCCTTTGCCACCACCTGCACTACCCCACAGCAAAAGTAGAAACTCCATGCAGATCCTATTTCTTGTTGACATTTCTGAAGTTTCCTGTGGGATGCATGTGTACATGCATGTGTGTGTGCATGTATTTGAGTGTGTATGTTTGTGTGATTGCTATTTCTTAGGTCACTAATCTGATTCTAGATAAAAAAATGGCAATTTAAGTTTTGACTCCTTTTTTTAAATAATAAATTTATTTTTTATTGGTGTTCAATTTACCAACATACAGAATAACACCCAGTGCTCATCCCATCAAGTGCCCCCCTCAGTGCCCATCACCCATTCACCCCCCACCCCCCGCCCTCCTCCCCTTCCATCACCCCTAGTTCATTTCCCAGAGTTAGGAGTCTTTATGTTCTGTTTCCCTTTCTGATATTTCCCACACATTTCTTCTCCCTTCCCTTATATTCCCTTTCACTATTATTTATATTCCCCAAATGAATGAGAAAGGATGTTTTGACTCCTAATTTAGGAGAGCAGAAGTCATGGGAATGTCTACAAGATTTTCTAGAAAGGCCAAATGACAGTAAACAGTAATAAATATGATAGATAGATCTACTCTACATCTGTTCTTAGTTTTTTAAGGTGTGTATGTGTGTGTTATATATGAAAATTTGCAACTTCTCTTTTGATCCCTATTAAGATGATTGCATGATTTTTCTCCTTTAATCTCTTAATGCAGTTAATTACATTAATAGGTTTCTCTGATGTTAGGTCATCTTTTACATTCCTTGAAAGAATCAAACTTGATAATGATTTTTGAATACATGTATTGATTTTAACTATTATTTTATTCATGGTTGTTTGTATCTGTGTTCATAGGAGTTCCCAGCTTAAACTACTTCTCATTACCTCAACTGGTAGTACTCTGATTCAGGCCACCCTTGCCTCTAGCATATCCAACTGTAAAAATCCCTTAACTGATTTCCTTGTCTGTACTCTTGTCACCCTATTATCTATAGGATGGTAGTGATTATATATATATAATACAAATATACACACAATAATTTAATGCAATTGCTCAGTTCAAAAATTAACATTTTTTGCAAATCTTATTTAATCTGTATTCTTACCCCTAACCCCATGTGTTCTCCCCATTTTATCTCTTTTTCTTTATTAAATTTATCAGAAGTTTTCTATATTGTTAATGTTCCCAAAGTAACCTGTTTGGGGTTTTTTTCATCACTCACATGTATTATTTATTTTTGTTTTTTGTTTCACCACTTTTTGCATTTGTCTGGGTCATTTTTTTCTTTTATTCTTCCTTCTCTTTCTCTCTCTCTCTCTCTCTCTCCTGTCCATCCATATTTACTTTCTTTTCTTTTCTTTTTATTAGAAGCTCATCAGATCTCCACCATCTATTGGGCCATGTGGAGGAGCACACAGTGAGGGGACTAACACACACATCGTGAGCAGTGGGAGGGGGTGGAGGCAGCAGGGTGGCTCCAGGGTGCCCATGGATGGTTGGAGGTTGGGGAACAGGGGCAGAAATCAGAGATTTCTCCTGCCCCTGCTGTACCCCTGCCTTCCACACAAACGTCAGTTATCTTTTTCTTTACTTTACTTGGGTACTCTGTGGTCCTTCTGGTTTCTTGAGGGAGATTAGCTTTAGGCTTTTACTTTTTTAAGGCAATCTTTAAGGCTTCTTTACAGCTATCAATTTCCTTCCAAGTACCACTTGAGTGTCCCACTACAAGATTTCATATTTTATAAGCATCTTTACTGTTGTTCAGTACTACGTATTTTCTAATATCCTTTATGATTTTTCTTTGCTTCTTGAAATCTTTATAGTAGGATTTTCAATTTTTACATATAAAACTTTGTTATTAATTTCTAATTCAATGCCTCATATTGAAAAAGGATGGCTTGAAGGTTATGAAATATTTTTGTATCTTGAGATTTGCTTTATGACTTAGCACATGATCACTTATTTTTGGTAAAAAATGTATTTTTACTAAGTGTCAGGTGGATAAGTCTATATATATATATATATATATACAGATACGCAGTGTTTTTTTTAATTTTTATTTATTTATGTATGATAGTCACAGAGAGAGAGAGAGGCAGAGACACAGGCAGAGGGAGAAGCAGGCTCCATGTACCGGGAGCCTGATGTGGGATTCGATCCTGGGTCTCCAGGATCGCGCCCTGGGCCAAAGGCAGGCGCCAAACCACTGCGCCACCCAGGGATCCCTATATATACAGATACGAAAAAAATATATATACAGATATGTATCTATATAGAGATATAGAGATAGGTTGATAGATATCTGCGTATATATACATATATGTCTATATATCCCTTAGCTCATCTTGTCAATGGATTGTATGCATATTTTAATCATGCAAATTGTTGTTCTGATCATTTATTGAGAATCTATGGGTTTGTCACATTCTCCTTGTAATTCAAATTTGCTTTATGTTTTTTAAGTCTATGTTATCTTATACATAAAAATTTAGAATTGTTATTTTTCCACTGAAGATACTTTGCTTTCTAATGTAATGATATTTTATCCCAAAGAAAAATGTTTGTCTTACAGTCCACTGTGTACTTTATAATTCTACCACATTATTTTGATAGTATTTGCTCATATATATGTTTCTATTACTTACTTTCAACCTGTGTTTTTAGGTTTCTTTAGGAGTGACTCTTGTATATACATAGCATGTAGCTATACTGTTTATTTATCCTTAGAGTACAGTAAGTTTGTTTCTACTATCTTATGGCTTCTTTTCCCCATATTTTTCCATGAATTATTTTTATTTGTTTTCTATAGATTGAAGCATTTTCTATATCGCCAATTGCTTTTCTCTACTGCTTTATAAGCTTTATATTTTATGTCTGGTACATTCTTTAGTGGTTTCTTTAAACATTAACATACATACTTGACCTGAAGTTTAGTATCTCCACCCTCCTCCCAAGTAATACAATAATGCATTAATCAACATATCCCTACTCCCTCCTTCCATTAGGTTTACTCAAGTTATTTATTCCACCTAGTTTTTATAGTCCTTATTATTATTTGTAGAGAGCCATTATTTGTTTAATTTAACCATATGTTAGTTAATACTTGGTGCTGGCTATTTCTACTTCCATCTTCCTGCTGTTTTAGTTTTCAACTACATAAAGAACTTATTTTAATAGTTCTTTTCATGAGGATATAGTCAATCATTTATTTATCAAAAGTATTTATATTTTCTGAATCTCTTTGGTAGAGGGGTACAAGATGGTGGAGTAGGAGGACCCTAAGCTCACCCCTTCCCATGTTTACAACTAGATATCACATCTAAGTCAATAAACCTGAGAGTAATCCAAAGACTGGTAGAACAAACTCCACAACTAAATGTAGAGAAGTGCATCAGAGAGGTTAGGAAGGGCAGAATCTGTAGTGTGGAGCTGCCCACAGAAGGGAAGGAACAGCAGTCATGGAAAGGAGAAAGGACAAAGCAGCCCACAAAGGGAAAATGAATCCCAGTAACATCTGGCCTTGAAAACCAGAGGGGCTGAATTCCATGAATTTGTATAACCAGCAGGACTTGGAGCCTGCAGCTTTAAAAGTCACCTGACTCAGGGCTGGGTAAGCTAGGAGGATGAGTGATAGCCAGGTCCCTGCTCTTAAAGAGACAACAGATTCAGGAAAGGCAACATAGAAGTAACAGCTTGCACAACTGGAGGGAGATCTGTTTATACTGTTGTGGATTTTATTGGGAGACTTCTCTGGGAACAAAGGAGCTGGCAGCTGCCATTTTCCTCCCTACCCCCATCATAAACTCAGAGCCACCTATGACAGGTGGTACCATGCAGACACTTGCTACCTAACCTGTTAGCAGTGTGTCCCACCCATGAGTTTTCCTGAGGATTGTCTGACTCCAGACCTGCTGGCCTCTGCCCTGGACCTAGTATAAGCTTTGTTAATACAACACATGTCCTGCCCAGCTGCTGCCTTCCTATGTTCCACCCATATGGCGACTATACTTAGGAATCCTGCCTAGGACTAGTGGCTCAGTGAAAATATTGTTAATGCCACATGTGTGCCTTGACCAGTGGCTGAGTGCATAGTTACCTTGTACGCCTGACCACCTCTGCTGTTGCATGCCACACCCCGAGCTACCACCATGATTCGAGGAATTAGCCTAGGACTAGCAGCTCAATGCAAATTTTGCTAACACCAACACTCCACTCCCCAGCCCTCTTATGGTTATGCTCTACCTCAGAGCTAGCCTGTATGGGTCTCACACTACAGAGTGCAACCAAAGCTGACAATGGGCAGAGAGTCAGTGTAGAGTCTGGACTGAAAGGAAAAGCTACACACACACACAATAGCAGGACATAAGCAACACACATAGAATACTGCCCTGAAGTGCCAGGTTCTGATGAACAGGGCACACTGCACTGCAGGGCACTACAAAACCTCTTCTTCATAAAGCCACTACTTACAAGAGCAAAGATGTAGCTGACTTTCCTAACACAGAGAAACAGACACAGAGAAGTAGACAAAATGAAGAGACAGAGAAATTTGTCACAAATGAAAGAACCCAACAAAATCACAGCAAGGTATCTAATTGAAACTGAAATAAGTAATATGCTTGATAGAGAATTTAAAGAAATGATCATAAAAGGTACTCATTGGACTTTAGAAAAGAGTAGAGGACATCACTGAGACCCATAACAGAGATAAAAAATAACATATCAGAGATGAAGAACTCTGATATAAGTATTGCTACTCCAGCATTCTTTTGACATCCATTTCCATGATAAATGTTTCTCCATCTCCTCACTTTCAATCTACAGATGTCTTTTAAGTCTGAAATGAGTCTCTTATAGGCAACATATGCATTGGTCTTCTTTCTTTTTTTTTAATTTATTTTTTATTGGTGTTCAATTTACTAACATACAGAATAACACCCAGTGCCCGTCACCCATTCACTCCCACCCCCCGCCCTCCTCCCCTTCTACCACCCCTAGTTCGTTTCCCAGAGTTAGCAGTCTTTACGTTCTGTCTCCCTTTCTGATATTTCCCACACATTTCTTCTCCCTTCCCTTATATTCCCTTTCACTATTATTTATATTCCCCCAATGAATGAGAACATATAATGTTTGTCCTTCTCCGACTGACTTACTTCACTCAGCATAATACCCTCCAGTTCCATCCACGTTGAAGCAAATGGTGGGTATTTGTCATTTCTAATAGCTGAGTAATATTCCATTGTATACATAAACCACATCTTCTTTATCCATTCATCTTTCGTTGGACACCGAGGCTCCTTCCACAGTTTGGCTATCGTGGCCATTGCTGCTATAAACATCGGGGTGCAGGTGTCCCGGCGTTTCATTGCATTTGTATCTTTGGGGTAAATCCCCAACAGTGCAATTGCTGGGTCGTAGGGCAGGTATATTTTTAACTGTTTGAGGAACCTCCACACAGTTTTCCAGAGTGGCTGCACCAGTTCACATTCCCACCAACAGTGTAAGAGGGTTCCCTTTTCTCCGCATCCTCTCCAACATTTGTTGTTTCCTGCCTTGTTAATTTGCCCCATTCTCACGGGTGTGAGGTGGTATCTCATTGTGGTTTTGATTTGTATTTCCCTGATGGCAAGTGATGCAGAGCATTTTCTCATATGCATGTTGGCCATGTCTATGTCTTCCTCTGTGAGATTTCTCTTCATGTCTTTTGCCCATTTCATGATTGGATTGTTTGTTTCTTTGGTGTTGAGTTTAATAAGTTCTTTATAGATCTTGGAAACTAGCCCTTTATCTGATATGTCATTTGCAAATATCTTCTCCCATTCTGTAGGTTGTCTTTGAGTTTTGTTGACTGTATCCTTTGCTGTGCAAAAGATTCTAAAGCTGTTTGGAAAGATAGAAAGAGATGGAGTACTTCCAAATTCGTTCTATGAGGCCAGCATCACCTTAATTCCAAAACCAGACAAAGACCCCACCAAAAAGGAGAATTACAGACCAATATCCCTGATGAACATGGATGCAAAAATTCTCAAAAAGATACTGGCCAATAGGATCCAACAGTACATTAAGAAAATTATTCACCATGACCAAGTAGGATTTATCCCTGGGACACGAGGCTGGTTCAACACCCGTAAAACAATCAATGTGATTCATCATATCAGCAAGAGAAAAACCAAGAACCATAGGATCCTCTCATTAGATGCAGAGAAAGCATTTGACAAAATACAGCATCCATTTCTTATCAAAACTCTTCAGAGTGTAGGGATAGAGGGAACATTCCTTGACATCTTAAAAGCCATCTATGAAAAGCCCACAGCAAATATCATTCTCAATGGGGAAGCACTGGGAGCCTTTCCCCTAAGATCAGGAACAAGACAGGGATGTCCACTCTCACCACTGCTATTCAACATAGTACTGGAAGTCCTAGCCTCAGCAATCAGACAACAAAAAGACATTAAAGGCATTCAAATTGGCAAAGAAGAAGTCAAACTCTCCCTCTTCGCCGATGACATGATACTCTACATAGAAAACCCAAAAGTCTCCACCACAAGATTGCTAGAACTCATACAGCAATTCGGTAGCATGGCAGGATACACAATCAATGCCCAGAAATCAGTGGCATTTCTATACACTAACAATGAGACTGAAGAAAGAGAAATTAAGGAGTCAATCCCATTTACAATTGCACCCAAAAGCATAAGATACCTAGGAATAAACCTAACCAAAGATGTAAAGGATCTATACCCTCAAAACTATAGAACACTTCTGAAAGAAATGGAGGAAGACACAAAGAGATGGAAAAATATTCCATGCTCATGGATTGGCAGAATTAATATTGTGAAAATGTCAATGTTACCCAGGGCAATATACACGTTTAATGCAATCCCTATCAAAATACCATGGACTTTCTTCAGAGAGTTAGAACAAATTATTTTAAGATTTGTGTGGAATCAGAAAAGACCCCGAATAGCCAGGGGAATTTTAAAAAAGAAAACCATATCTGGGGGCATCACAATGCCAGATTTCAGGTTGTACTACAAAGCTGTGGTCATCAAGACAGTGTGGTCCTGGCACAAAAACAGACACATAGATCAGTGGAACAGAATAGAGAACCCAGAAGTGGACCCTGAACTTTATGGTCAACTAATATTCGATAAAGGAGGAAAGACTATCCACTGGAAGAAAGACAGTCTCTTCAATAAATGGTGCTGGGAAAATTGGACATCCACATGCAGAAGAATGAAACTAGACCACTCTCTTGCACCATACACAAAGATAAACTCAAAATGGATGAAAGATCTAAATGTGAGACAAGATTCCATCAAAATCCTAGAGAAGAACACAGGCAACACCCTTTTTGAACTCGGCCATAGTAACTTCTTGAAGATACATCCACGAAGG
This sequence comes from Canis lupus baileyi, assembly GCF_048164855.1. Classification (NCBI taxonomy): domain Eukaryota; kingdom Metazoa; phylum Chordata; class Mammalia; order Carnivora; family Canidae; genus Canis; species Canis lupus. The sequence goes on from NC_132876.1 coordinate 3,596,504, forward strand.
CAAAAGAAACAAAAGCAAAAATGAACTATTGGGACTTCATCAAGATAAGAAGCTTTTGCACAGCAAATGGTCTTCTTTCTTTATCCACTCTGACACCCTGTGTCTTTTGATTGGAGCATTTAGTCCATTTACATTCAAAGTAATTACTTTTATTACAGTAATTACATCTATTTTATAAAAGTAATCACATCTATTTTATAATAGTAATTACATTTATTTAAATGCAAATAAAAATGCAATAGATGGAATACAGAGTAGGCTACAAGAAGCAGATCATCATATCAGTGACCTGAAGGATAGAGCAATGGAAAGCTGAACAGATGAGAGACAAATATAGCATCGTGAGACTAGAGTTAGGGAACTCAGTGACTCCATTAACCATAATCACATTGATATTATAGGGATCCCAGAAGGAAAAGAGAGAGGAAGGGAGGCAGAAAATGTGTTTGGAGAAATGGTTGAAAACTTCCTGAATCTGGAGAGGGAAACAGATGTCAAAATTTAGGAGGCATAGGGATCCTCCAACAATTTCAACCTGAGGAAGTCCACATAGTAATAAAATGCCAAAAAAATGATAAAGAATTTTAAAGATTACAAGAGTAAAGAAGACAATTACATACAAAGGAAACCCAATAAGGAAATAAGCTGATTTTTCAGCAGAAACTGTGCAGGCTAGAAGAGAGTGGTATGATATATTCCAAGTGCTGAAAGGGAAAAAAATCTGAACCCAAAATACTCTATGCAGCAAGGATATCATTCAGAATAGAAGGAGAGATAGAGTTTCTCAGACAAACAAAAAAGTAAAGGAGTTCATGACAACTAAGCCATATTTACAAGAAATACTAAAGGGGATTCTTTGACAGGAAAGGAAAGACCATAACTAGGAGTAAGAAAAGTAAAAAACACAGAAGCAGTAAAAATAAGTATATCAGTAAAAATCAGTCAAGGGATTCATAAAATAAAAAGATTTAAAATATGATATCAAATATCTGAAACAAAGAGGGGGCAGAGTAAAAAATGGATTTAAAATTAAATGACCATCAGCTTAATATAGACTGCTATATGCAGATGTTATATTTAAACCAGATGGTAACCACAAATAAAAAAAACAGTAATATAAATGCAAAAAATAAAGAAAAAGGAACTCAAGTATATCACTAAAGAAAACCAACAAACCATGAAAGTGAGAAATAGAAAAAAAGATGAGAAAAAACTACATAAGAATAAAGCTACAACAAACACAAAACAAATAACAAAATGGTAATAAATACATATCTACCAGTAATTACTTTTTTTTATTTATGATAGTCACAGAGAGAGAGAGAGAGAGAGAGAGAGAGGCAGAGACATAGGCAGAGGGAGAAGCAGGCTCCATGCACCGGGAGCCTGATGTGGGATTCGATCCCGGGTCTCCAGGATTGTGCCCTGGGCCAAAGGCAGGCGCCAAACCGCTGCACCACCCAGGGATCCCACTACCAGTAATTACTTTGAATGCAAATGGACTAAATGCTCCAATCAAAAGACACAGGGTGTCAGAGTGGATAAAAAAAATAAGACCAATCCATATGTGGCCTATAAGAGACTCATTTCAGACTTAAAATACACCTGTAGATTGAAAGTGAGGAGATGGAGAAACATTTATCATGGAAATGGATGTCAAAAGAAAGCTGGAGTAGCAATACTTAGATCAGACAATATAGAGTTTAAAACAAAGCCTATAAAAAGACACCCAGAAGGACACTAGGTAATCATAAAGGGAACAATCCAACAAGATGACATAAGAATTATAAATATTTTTCACCCAACATGGGAGCACCCAAATACATAAAACAGTTAATAACAAAAAGGAACTAATTGATAGCAATTCAATATTGGTACAGGACTTTAACAACACATGTCAATGGACAGATCATCTAAGCAGAAAATCAATAAGGAAACAGTGGTTTTGAATGACACACTGGACTAGATGGATTTAACATATATTTAAAATATTCTATCCTAAAAGATCAAAATACATATTCTTTTCAAGTATACATGGAACATTCTCCAGAATAGATCACATATTAGGCCATAAAACAAGTCACAATAATTTAAAAAAAATCAAAGTAATACCATGCATGTTTTCTGACCACAATGCTATGAAACTGGAAATCAACCACAAAAAAAAAAAATATGGAAAAAAGTAAAGATTCATGGAGGTTAAATTACATGCTACTAAACAATGAATGGGCCAAACAAAAAATAAAAAAGTATGTGGAAACAAATGAAAATGAAAACACAATGGCCCAAAACCTTTGGGATGCAGCAAAAGTGATCCTAAGAGGGAATTTATAGTAATACAGGCCTACCTAAAGAAGCAAGAAATATCTCAAATAAACAGCTTAACATTATTCCCAAAGGAGCTAGATAAAGAACAAACAAAACCCAAAACTAGCAGAAGGAATGAAATAATAAATATTAGAGCAGAAATAATGATCTAGAAACTAAAAAAGAAATTGAACAGATCAATGAAACCAGGAACTGGTTCTTTGAAAAGATCAATAAAATTGAGAAACCTCTAGCCAGATTAATCAAAAAGAGAGAGAAGTACTCAGAAATGAAGGATAAATAATAACCACAACAGAAATACAAGCAATTATAAGAGAATATTATGAAAAGCTATTTGTCAACAAATTAGACAACCTAGAAAAAATAGATAAATTCCTAGAAATATATAATATACCAAAACTGAACCAGGAAGAAATAGAAAATTTGAACAGACCAATTATCAACAAGTATATTGAACCAGTAGTCAAACCACCCCACCAAAACAAAAAAACAACCCAGCAAACAAAAGTCTAGGACCAGACAACTTCACAGGGAAATTCTAACAAACATTTAAGTAAGAGTTAATATCTATTCTCAAACAATTCCAAAAAATACAAGGAAAGCTTCCAAATTCATTCTGTGAGGCCAGTATCACCCTGATACCACAAAAGAAGAGAACTACAGGCCGATATCTCTCATAAACATGGATGCAAAATTCCTATACAAAATATTAGCAACCAGATTCCAACAATATATTTTTAAAAAATCATCACAATCAAGTGGGATTTATTCCCAGCATTGAGAGTGGTTCTGTATTCACAAATCAATTAATGTGATACATCACATCAATGAAGGGTTAAAAACCACATGATCATTTCAACAGATGTAGCAAAGTACATCAGTTTCACAAAGTACAACATTCATTCATGATAAAAGCCCTCAACAAAGTAGTTTCGGAGGGAAGCATACCTCAACATCATAAAAGCCACATATGAAAAACCCACAGCTAATATCCTCAATGGGGAGAAACTGAGAGCATTTCCCCTAAGGTCAGGAATAAGACAAGGGTGTCCACTCACCACTTTTATTCAACATAGTACTGGGAGTCCTAGCCACTGCATTAGACCAAAAAAAAAAAAAAAAAAAAAAAGCATACAAATCAGTAAGAAGTAAAATTTTCACTCTTTGTAGATGACATGATACTATATGTAGAAAACCCTAAAGACTTCAGCTAAAACCTACAAGAACTGATTAGTGATTTCAGCAAAGCCACAGGATACAAAATCAATGTGCAGAAATCTGTTGAATTTCTATACATTAACAATGAAACAGCAGAAAGTGACATTAAGAAAACAATCCCATTTACAATTGCACCAAAAATAATCAGACACCTAGGAATAAATCTAACCAGAGTGTGGAAGGCATATACTGTGTAAACTAGACAATGCAAAGAAATAGACATTCCATGCTCATGGGTTGGAATAACAAATATTGTGAAAATGTCTATACTACACAAAGCAATCTACACATTTAATGTAATCCCCCTCAAACTACCAACAACTTTTTCACAGAACTAGAACAAACAATCCTAACATTTATATGGAACCACAAAAGACACCAATAGCCCAAGCAATTTTGAAAAAGAGAAGCAAAATAGGAAGTATCACAATTACAGATTTTAAGTTCTATCACAAAGCTGTAGTAATCAAAACAGTGTGGTAGTGGCACATAAATAGACACATAGATCAGTAGAATGGAATAGAAAACCCGGAAATAAACTCACAATTATATGGTCAACTAATCAACAAAGAAGGCAAGAATATCCAATGAGAAAAAGACAGTTTCTTCAGCAAATAGTGTTGAGAAAACTGGACCACTTTCTTTTGCCATGCACAAAAATGAATTCGAAATGAATTAAAGACTTGAGTGTGAGACCTAAAACCATAAGAATTCTAGAAGAGTGCTCAAGCAGTGATGTCTCTGACATTAGCCATAGCAACATTTTTCTAGATATGTCTTCTGAGGCAAAGGAAACAAAAGCAAAAATAAACTATTAGGACTACATCAAAATATAAAATTTATGCACAGCAAAGGCAACAACCAACAAAAGTAAAAGGCAACCTACTAAATGGGAGAAGGTATTTGCAAATGATAATCCAATAAAGGTTAATAATCAAAATATGTAAAGAACTGATACAATTTAACACCCAAAAAAACCAGATAATCCAATTAACAAGTGGGCCAAAGACATGAACAGACATTTCTCCAAAGAAGACATCCAGATGGCCAACAAACACATGAAAAGATGTTCATTATCATTTAACATCAGGGAAATGCAAATTGAAACTACAGTGAGATGTCACTTACACACCTGTCAGAATGGCTATAATCAAAACCATAAACAACAAGTGTTGGCAAGGAAGTGGAGAAAAATGAACTTTCCTGCACTGTTGGTCAGAACGCAAACTGGTGCAGCCACTATGGAAAACAGTATGAAAGTTCCTCAAAAAGTTGAAAATAGAACTATGCTACAATTCAGTAATCATACTTCTAGGTTTTTACCCCCCAAATGCAAAAATATTAATTTGAAGTGATACACGCACTCCTATGTTTATGGCAGCATTATTTACAATAGTTGAACTATGGAAGCAGCTCAAGTGTCCACTGATACATGAATGGATACGGAAGATGTGGTATATATACACAATGGAATACTATTCACCCATAAAATGAGCTCTTGCCATGTGCAAGGTGGAGAATATACTGCTAAGTAAAATAAGTCCAAGAAAGACAAATACTATATGATCTCACTCAAATGTGAAATTGAAGAAACAAAAGAAAGGAACAAAGGGGAAGGAGAGAGAGAGAAACCAAGAGACAGGCTCTTAACTATAGAGAAGAAACTGATGGTTACCTGAGGGGGGAGGTAGGTGAGGAATGGGTGAAATAGGTGATGGGGATTGAGTGCACTTGTCATGATAAGCACTGGGCGATGTATGGAATTGCTGAATCACTATATTGTATACCTGAAACTAATATAACACTGTATGTTAACCCTAGTGGCATTAAAATAAAATTTAAAAAAATGTTTATGGAGCACCTATTGTATGCCAGGTGCTAGAGTTATAGTAGCAAATAAACCAGTCTCAGCTCTCATGAAGCTTCCATGCTAGTGAAATGAAAGAAATAGTAACCCCCCCCAAAAAAAGAAAAATAGTAACCAAATAAAAATATATTTTATCAGTGCTGACAAAATAATGCATGAAGAAAAATAATACAAGGGAAAGGGGAATTAGTGTTTATGATAGAATATTGCTTCTTTGATATGATTACTTCTGAATAAGATCTGAATGCTGTGACTGATGTAGCCATGAAACTATGTTACTTCTTTCATTAAAAAAATGATCTATATTTGGCCTTGCTCTTAAATGATAATCTTGTTGGCTATATAATTCTTTTGGTTTCTGTTACTGTTTTCATGAAGTCTTCTATCAGTGAAATTGTTATTTCTTTGTAGGTAATATGCCTTTTCTGTTTTGCCATTTTTAAGATCTCTTCTTTGATATTCTCCAAATCTACTATGTGTTGGCTTGGGTCTATTTTATATATTGAGATTGTAACTCATTATGGGCCTCAAAGCTAGGGATGCATATATTTTAGCAATTTTAAGAAACCGTCATCTATTAGTCCTTCAAATATTGTTTCTCACTCATTTTCTCTATTCTCTAACTTTCAAATTTTATTAGATTATGCTGATCCTTTTCATTTTATCCTCCTGGTACTATACCTTTCTTTCATGTGTGTTTTTCATCATTTATCTGTCTGAAATGTGCACTGAGCCATTTTTCTTCAAAAGCATTTCCAGTTTTCTAATTTCTCTTCATTGATGTATAACCTTGTACGTAACATATTCATTGAGTTTTTATTTTCAATGTTCTTAATCCCTCCTTTGGAACCTTTATCATTTTAATTATATTTCTTTTATAGTATCTATTTGAGTATTCTGTTATGTGAAGGAGGGGTCTAATTCAGTTACATGTTGTATCAGCTAACTCTCTCTCATAACCATTTCCTTAGGTGTTCTGTTGTGCATTGTAAGCTTATTTTAGCAAGCATTTATTTATGGTCATGTCCTTCCAGAAATGTTTTTTCGTTTTGTTTTTTAGATTTTTTTTTTAAATTTGTTCATGAGAGAGAGAGACAGAGAGAGACAGAGAGACAGAGACAGGCAGAGGGAGAAGTAGGCTCCATGCAGGGAGCCCCATGCAGGACTTGATCCTGGGACCCCAGGATCATGCCCTGGCCCAAAGGCAGGGGCTACACTGCTGAGCCACCCAGGGATTCCCCCCCCTCCCCCGGAGTGTTTTTGTGTTTGCTTTTGCAAGTCAATATAGAGTCATCCCCACTTTGAGGCAAATTCATGTGTTAATTTCTCAGTTTGTAAGCTCAAAACCAGGCAGATACTGTGTATTTAAACATCAATAATCCCATATAAGTATGGACTTAAGGTTGCTAAATCTCAGTAGAAATGCTTCCCTTAAACCTCTCTCCATTCTGAATCTATGCTTCAATAGACAAGTTTCCTTTTTTAATTTTCATGTTGTAAATTGGTTTTGTCTAGTTCATTTTATCTAACTCTCTTTTGCTGAAGTTAGAGCCATTCAGGGTCTTGGTTTTAGGTAGAGGTCTAGTTCCAGCTTTTTACCTGGCACAGTCCTGGTTTACACCTCTTGTCCTGGTGTAATTTTTGATAAAAACTCTTCTGACTTTGAATGTGTCCCAAGTTAGATGATATTTATAGACTATTCTAATCCTTAGTCAGTAATGTACTTGGTATGCTAGAGAAAGAGAAAACCCAGACTGGCTAATTGTTAGAGGACAGAATGGTTGGAGAAGAGCTCAGAGAAGAGAAGGGTCATATTTTTTAAGTATGGGAAGGATATTTAAACTTATTTTATATTATGAGTAAAAGCCATTAAGGGATTTTTAAGGCACAGGATTTTAGGCTACTTCTTTAGTTTACCTGGATACCTAGAAGTGTCCGCTATGCCTTGTGTAGTTTAGTGGTCAGAGATTTGGGCAGGATTTGCACTCAGATTTGGGGACTCACCCTCTCAGTGGCTCTCATCCTTCCAGGGCCTTGTCATGAATTTTCAGCCCTTTGACCAGGCTTGGGGTCTATCCTCTGAGATAATAAGCCAATACATTTTCTAATTTCTGCTAAACTTACAAGCATTACTCAGCACAGTTTTGTCATCTGTCATTTTGTGGAAGATTCCCCTATAGTTTCTGGCTGCATTTTTTTAACAGAGTCCCCAAGTCTTGCTTATGTGTGTATTGTATAATAGCCAAAATTTGGGGCAGGGTATATATACACAGACTTGAGGTCCCATCCCTTCTGTCACTGTCTTACTTCCAGGAGTACCACCCCTAAATCTCCAGATTATCTGCCAGCTTGAGCCAGTAAAACTGTGGTATCTGCCATGGGAATTCTAGATTTGGGGGAGCACCCACTGCTGCTGCCATCTTTCAGGAGTAAACTTTCCTCAAGTTTTTGTCTGCTTTTAGTTGCACCCCATTGCTTTTAATAGATTCTTCCTCCCTTCTTCTCCCCTTCTCCTTTTATGTTTTAATTTTATAATTAATAGCTACAAGAAGATACAGTCAAGCAATTTAGTCTGCTGTTGCCAAAACCTGAAACATTTATTGTTATTTTATGTTTAGATTAACAGCAATTTTGAAATTTTTTGTGCATGCTTCTTAGCAATTTTTATCTATTTTATGATTTTTTGTTATTCTATTTACCATTTTCTATTTGTTTTTATTTATAGGTAAGCATTCCTTATTTATTGAAGATAATAAAATATAAACTCATCAGATGTATCATTTTCTTGAGACTCAAATGTGTTTTAAAGTTTAAGGTTTTGGTTTTATGATGATTGTTATATTGGCCTTTGATATTCATATGGGATCATTTAGTAAAAGAGATGAGGTAAAGAATTTGTTATTATTAGAGATGCCACTGAACAAAGAAGGGAGCTCTTGCCTTTTCATAAGGCAGAGTCTTATGGTCAGCTTGTATGATGCCCATGGCAGTGTTGGTAACAACCTCCCTAACAAAATCTTGTCAGATGTAATATTTTCATACTTATTGATCACCATAGCTTTATTTTTCAATCATAATCATTTGCCATACTTACCAGTAAGTACTATTAATAGACTGCTGCTTCTGTGCATTGGAGGAAATATTGTATTGCAAGGTGATTAATATTTGCTAAGTGCATTGTGTGCACCAGAACTCTGTTCAAACATTGTTCTCTCTTTTTGTCTGTAGGAGTACACCATTGATGTATTTTTTCGACAGACATGGCATGATGAAAGACTAAAATTTGATGGACCCATGAAGATTCTTCCACTGAACAATCTCCTGGCTAGTAAGATCTGGACCCCTGACACCTTCTTTCATAATGGCAAGAAATCAGTAGCCCATAACATGACCACACCTAACAAGCTGCTCAGACTGGTGGACAATGGAACCCTCCTCTACACAATGAGGTCAGAGAGTGGTACCTCCCATCTAAAGTATATGGGGGGTGGGGTGAGGGGTAGGACTGGACTTGAAAGCAGTGTTTTAGGCTATCTATTGAAAGTTCTATAAAAAACAAACAAAGTTCTATCAAGTTTACAGATTAGAAAAACACATGTAGGTATATAGTTCTTAACATATTTGCAGGTACACATGTTCACAGACATATATTATAGATATACAAATAAATAGAGAATTGAACATATGAACATTCTCAGATACACAGAGATATATGTTCATGATGTATAAAATGTATGCATATGCAGAGACACATATGGACCGACACATAAACATACACATTCAAGGACCCGTAAATATAGATTCATAGCTGTATACACAGGCAGAACATTGTGACAAAATAAGCTATTTAACTGTAGCAACAAACTTCCCCTGTGATGTAGAATTGTGAGAATCAAATGAGATAATGAAGGATATTTTCTGAAGCATACAATGTTATATATAATATATCCAAAATTACAGCAACACATCTTTTATGCCACATTGCCTGGGAATGCTGAGGAGTTTGATGTAAATGAGGTTTCCAAGCAACCTAACAATGTTTCATTCATTCATTCATTCATTCATTCATTCATCTATTTTTAAGATTTTATTTACTTATTTGAGAGAGAGGAAGGTAGAGAAAGAGAGTGGACAAGCAGGGCAGGGGGCAAAGGGAGAAGCAGACTCCCTGCTGAGCAGGGAGCCCAACACGGGCCTCAATCCCAGGACCCTGAGATCATGACCTGAGTTGAAGGCAGCCACTTAGCCAACTGAGCCGCCCACCCAGGCACCCCAGAATGTTTCCTATAAATATCATTTATATACAAGGGCACCTGGGTGGCTCAGTCAGTTAAGCATCCAATTCTTGGTTTTGGCTCAGGTCAGTATCTCAAGGTCATGAGATGGAATCATGCATCAAGTTCTGCACTCAGTAGGGAGTCTGCTTGAGATTTTCCCTCCTCTTATATTCTCTCTCTAAAATAAATAATCTTTAAAATAAATAAAATCATTCATATACATATATACACATATATACACACATACACAATTATATGTATTACATATAATTTTGCTTTCAAAAATAATGACTTTAAAAACATTTCCAGTTCCATAATATTCTTTGCTCCAACACCAAAAAAAGTCCTTGGTTCTTGTTTTATGTTTTTGCTAGCTCCTGTACTGACAGTTATCCTGAAGATCCCTCATACATGAATGAGTGTCAGTTTTAAGTAACTGGATTCATATTATTGAATGGAGAAATGTGATTTTTCAGTGCATATTCTGTGGCTGTTTTAAATTTGAGTATTTGTTATTTTGTACAATGAAACTGAAATATGCGGTGAATACATGAAGTGTCCTTGTCCATATGCTAGTCTTTCATTATATTAACTTTGTTGTTTATTAGTGTTTTTTTCTGAAAGAATTTGGTAGATGAGAGGATAGGCAAAGAAGAATGGATAGCAAATGGATACTTGGAGAAAAATTGAATTAGACAGGAGGAGCTGAGAAACTAGAGGAGAAATGAGAATAGAGGAGATAATGATGGAGAAAAGAAAGTGAATAGAAATGGGTGAAAAGATGGTGAAAAGAAGGGAAGAGTAATCTGGAGAAAGGGTCAATAAAATCAACACATATATTTTATTGATCTCTTTCCAGATCGTACATATTTACGTGTGTGTGTGTGTGTGTGTGTGTGTGTGTGTGTATAGAGCACCTGATTATTAGTATTAGCATTCATTTTGGTACTATTCAGTAAGTAGAATGTATTCAAAATAATTATAGATGTAAAGTGGAGTAAAGACAGGAAGTACATTCTAGGCAGAGAAAACCAAGTGAGCAGTTGTAAGAAATGGAATTGTTTCCTTCAATAGAAACAAGAGAATGAGGTGATCAGTTTTTTATTTTATATATGGCTTTCCAGTTACTGTATAAAGCATGTATTTGAAAGGAACAGGGTACTTGATGGGATGAGCACTGGGTGTTATACTATATGTTGGCAAATCAAACTTCAAAAAAATAAATGAAAAAAATGAAAGGAGCAAAACTGGAATTATGGAAACTGGTTAGCAGACAGCTTAAATAGTCTAGGCAAGGAGTGGTAAAGTTCTAATTCAGAGCAGTGGATTAAGATGGAGAAGGAGAGAGACGCTGAAGAAATGGTAAAAAGAGCCATTGTTAGAATGACAGGAGGTATAGGAGTCAAGGTAGTCAAGTATCCAAATAACATGGATGAAAGATGGTGCTACAAACTGGGGCAGATCATATAAAAGTTAGGAGAAATTTAGATAGGATAAATCTGCAAGGTTAATTTTGGGCAAGACAAGCCTTAAAAGATTGTGGTTATCCAGGGATAGAAGTCTTATAGCATTTGGATATACAAATCTTAAGATCAGGAGATGATATGAGCTAGAGATGTAAAGTTTGGTATTGTTAGTATATTGGGATGACCATGGGATTGGATGTGATCATTTCAGGAAAGTATACAGAGTGAGAAGAAAATCATGCCAAGGATCCAATCGTGTAGTATCATATCATTAAGGCAGAAGGTGAGAAAGAGGAACCTGTGAAGGAGACCAAGAAGAAAAATTAAGAAAGGTGTTGATAGAACCTCTAGTGTGCAGTATCTTGGAAGCTAAGTTTGATAGTCAGTACTGCTACTTTTTATTCTAATTCATGTTCTTCTGTGTACATGGTCGTATTGTACTTCCATAAAGCCTTGAAGTTAGGCATGTGTAGATGACTTTGGCTAACCAAATGTAACTAGAAATAACATGTATCAGTTCTGAGGGACGATGGGAAGCTTTTAAGAGTAGTACATATTTTTTCATGTTCCTGACCACAGTGAGTAACATTATGCCAGATGTCCTTGGCTTTATCATTCTGTGCCCCTATTGAAGATGACACAGAAGATAGTGCCCCTCCCTACAACCTGAGATAGACAAATAGTATGAGTGAGAAATAAATCTTTGTTGTTTGAGGACACTGAGATTTGGGGATTTTTTTTTTGTTAGTGCATACTAACCTGACCCATTTTGACTGAAATTATATCAAAGAGTAAAAGGTTTCAAAAAAGCTGACATTGATCAATAATAATAACAACACCAGTAATAGCACAAATATAATAGTTAACATCAATATAGTATTTATAATGTGCCATGCACCGTTCTTATCCCTTCACTTTTGTAAACTAACAACTCTGTAAATAGAATGATAGGTAAAATAGGTACTATTATTCTCACTTTTCAGATGAGGAAACTGAGACACAGGTAGATAAGAAAAAATTTTAAGATCACTTAGGAGTAAATGGTTGAGCCAGCATTCATACTCTACAAGTTTGGCTGCAAGTTCATGATATTCACCATTATTTGTACATTTTTACAGCATTGTTGATTATTACAAAGAGATCAAGTAATATAGAGAATTAAATGTATTAGTTTTGGCAACATGGAAAACATTGGTATTCTTCACATGCACAGTTTCAATGTAGTATTTAGTGCAGTGGTGAGTTTTTAGGAGTTGACATAGAAGTAGTGAAAATACTAAACAATACTTTCTGAGTCTTGTTTAAAAATGAAAGGATGAATATATAATAGATACATTCAGAAGTAAAAGAAATAGTTGCTTTTTTTGAATGCAGATACTGGCACTTTTTCATGAGATAGCAGAAAGAGAAAGATTGAAGATATAGTAGAAATGGAGTTCTACTGACATCAGGTTGCCAGAGAAAACTGTAAGTGGAATGGTATCAAAAGTATCTTGAAAGTTTTACTTATAAAGGAAGAGGGACACCTCTTCTCAACACTGCATGAAAGGATATGAGGTTAGATAAAAATGGAAAAGGAGATAGGGAGGGTGGGACAGAGTAGAAGTATGAATAGATAATGTATGAAGGAGAATTAGGGGCATAAGTGGAAAAATATAAGAGAGACATACTTGTAACAAAGTGCACAAAAGAGTTTGAAGAAGAGATGGGAGTGTGCAAAGTTATTGAAAGAATGAAGCAGAGTATACATAAACAGAGGAGGGGATTGTGGAATGAGGTAGTTGGACAGACGGATAAGGATGATTATTAGATATGAATGGGTAAAAAGATATAAGAAAATGAAGACAAAGGGGTGCCTGGGTGTCTCAATTGGTTAAATGTCTGCCTTTGGCTCAGGTCATGGAGTTGAGCCCTGTGTCAGGCTCCCTACTCAGCAGGGAGTCTGCTTCTCCTTCTCCCTCTGCCCTTCCTCTTGTTCTTATTCTTATTCTCTCCCTCCTTCCCTTAAATAAAATTAAAAAAAAAACAGAAAATGAAGAGAAAGTGATGAGCAGGAAGATCGAAGAGAAAGAATAGAGAGTGAATGAGAACAGGAGAGTGGAAAGAGTGAATAATAAAAGAAAAAGGATCAATGATAGGTTTGAGTTTTGGAGGAGGAGTAGAAAAGAAGAAAGAAGGGAGAGTGGGAATGTTGAAATATGAAGAAGATAGAAAAATGATGAAATACGAAGATTGAGGAGTACAGAAGATGAAGCAGATCAAAGGATTAGTCACCTGATAATAAAGTTAGATGAATGGGAAGAAGATGACCATTGAGTCCTTCATTCTATTCTGAATTGGATAAGAAAGTGGAGTTTGATAAAATAGGATTCTATGTGGGATGCCCTTGTGTTTATTCTGAAGTACAGAATAAAAGAAACACAGAAATTCAGAAGCATGATAAAGTCATTGGTTCCCTTACATAGTAGATGATTCACTATGGATCCAGGAAGGTGGGTCTGGAGGAAGACCTAGGTTCAAAACTGAAAATATTAAAGCTTGGCTCTATTCATGGCCCCACAATTTATTCATTTAGTGACTTTTTCAAGACACAAATTATCTACTTTCTTATTCTGATAATAATGTAGCTACTGCCTGTCTTACAGACAGATGAAAAGTATGAATTAGATAAGGCCTAAAAGAACACTTTGAATTTTTCAGGTAGTGTTATTCTATAACATTATCATTATTATTTTGACCCTTGGAAATCTTACCTAGATTTCATGGAAAGCTACCGAAGGTCAGCTTCTTAGAAAAATCTGACCAAGGATTGCATAGCTATGTAACTAGGACAGTTTAGAATGAAACCTCATCTTGGAACCTCGGAACAAACATAAAAATGCAGGCTCATTACCTGGTGCTTGCTTCAGCAACACACATACTAAAATTGAAACAGTACAAAGGAGATGAACAGAGCCCAGATTAGGATGATATATAAGTTCAGTAAGTGTTTTACATTTTTTCCATACATGGATATATAGGAAAAGCTCATTTCTATTAATGACATTTATTGATGAAGATATAGGTAAATATAGTCATCGTATTGCTCTTTATATATATTGTACATAAATGTCCATAATATATAATGCAATAAAAGCAAGTTACACTGATTATTTGAGTAGGAGGGATAAGTACTCATTTGATTTAGATTTTATCCCATTTTATTAGATTTTAAATCTAATATCCAAATTAGATTTAATTAGATTTAATTTATTCATTCAACACATTTATGAGTGCTTATTATGTTTAAAGCTTTGGGATGTGTGCTGAGCTACGAGATAAAGAAGATGCAGCTTATGCTTTTAATGACCTTACAGTATAGTAGTTAAAGCAGACATTGTATACATATAGCTGCACAATAATATAAAAGCCCTTAAACTGAAGGAGGTGCAAAATGTGATGGAGTCACAGGGTAAGGATCATCCATAATTATATAGAGGCAAGGAAAGTTGTATAAAGGAGCCAATTAATCCTGTATCTTGAATCTTGAAGGAGGTATAGGTAATTATTAAGCAGCTGAGAGATGAGGTAAGGTATAGGAGGGTATTCCAGGCAGAGGAAATAGCATGCACAAACATAGGTATTCATGAATTGACGTCATGCATCAGAAAATTCATATCTCTTGTTAGAGGTTTCATTTATTTATTCTTCCAAAAACCATTTCTAGAGGGCTTAATGACATCTAAACAATATTCTGGGTACTAGGAATAAAGTGGTGAGCAAAAATAGATGTGGTCTTTGAACTCACATAACTTACATTCTAGTGGGAAAAACAATTAAACCATAATGATAACATAGAATAAGATCAGGGAGCTAGGGACGCCTGGGTGGCTCAGTGGTTGAGCGTCTGCCTTTGGCTTAGGACATGATCCCGAAGTCCCAGAATCGAGTCCCACATCAGGCTTTCTGCATGGAGCCTGCTTCTCCTTCTGCCTATGTCTCTGTCTCTCTTTCTCTTTGTGTCTCTCATGAATAAACAAATAGAATCTTTTTTAAAAATCAGGGAGTTACAGAGTGCTATGGAAGCATCTAGCAGGGATAATGAAGGGAGTCTGTGGGGGAATATCCACAAAGAATTTCAGAGGAAATCTTTTTTTTTTTAAGAGAAAGAGAGAGAGTGTGAGGGAGGAGGTGGAGAGGGAGAGAGAATCTCACGGAGACTGTCTGCTGAGCACAGAGCCTGATGCAGGGCTTGATCTCACAATCCTGAGGTCATGACCTGAGCCAAAATCAAGAGTCTGATGCTTAACTGATAGAGCTCCAGAGGAAATTGCTTTTAAATAGAGACATAAACGATGTGTAGAAATAAATTAGACTAAAATATAGGAAAGACATGTTTCAGAGAGGGAAAGGACAGCAAATATAAAGTTGAGGGGGATGAAGTGTGTGTGGGGGTGGTGGTAATAATACACTAAAGAAATGAAAGGAAGTTAAGTATGACCAGACCATAGAATAAAGTGCAGAGAAGTGACCTCAGGTGGAGAGGAATGCTACATTGGCATAAAAGTGATAGGGATCCATTAAAGAGTTTATTACAGGAGAATGGCATAGATTTGCATTTTAGACAGATTGATTGCTTTGGAAACCATGTGGAAGGTAGATTGGAAGAAGGCAAGGATGAAGATGAGTGATAATACTCTAACATAATAACTAATACTTTGTGTTGGACACCTACTATGTGCCAGACGCTTTATGTAAAACATCTCTAATCTTCGCAAACTATTCAGTATAGGCATTATTATCCCTATTGAACTGATCCAGAAAGTGAAGCTTAAAAAATTAAAAATGGGAGGGGTTCCTGGGTGGCACAATTGGTTAAGCATCCAACTCTTGTGATCTCAGGTTCATGAGGTCAATCCCCATGTCAGACTCTGCTCTCAGCATTTAGTTGGCTTAAAATGATCTCTCCCTCTCCCAACCCCTCTCACGTGTGCTCTCTTTCTCTCTCTCTAAAATCAATCAATCAATCAATCTTTTAAAAAATGGGAGAAGTGTTAAGATGGTGGACAATCAATAATCTTTAAAAAATGGGAGAAGTGTTAAGATGGTGGAGGAGTAGGGGGACCCTATGTTTGTCTCATCCCTCAAATACTTCTAGATAGTTATCAAATCACTCTGAACACCTGAGAAATCAATTGGAGATCTGAGAAAAGAAATGCTGCAAGTCTACATGTAGAAAAATGACTATCTTTTGGAAGGTACGAGATGTGGAGGCTTGAATCTAGGTTGATATAGCTGAGGATACTGTGTAGAGGAGGAAGCCTGCTTAAGAAGGCTACTGCAAAGTATTATAAGTTGTGGAGTGCATAATCGGAACTTTTAAGATTTTTATTTATTTATTCATGAGAGACACAGGGAGAGAGGCAGAAACACAGGCAGAGGGAGAATCAGGCTCCTCGCAGGGAGTCCGATGTGGGACTGTATCCCCAGACCCTGGGATCATGCCCTGAGCCAAAGGCAGACACTCAACTGCTGGGCCACCCAGGCATCCCCAGAACTTTAGAAGTCTGCTACACTGGGGGACATCCTGGCCTCAAAGGTGCTCAGGTGATGAAGCAGAGTGGAATCCCAGGTGTGCTCTCAAGTTCCCTGGCATCACAAGGTGTGCTCTCAAGTTCCCTGGCGTCACAAGAAGAATGGGTGGCATCTAAGTGTTGCACTGTTCCCAGGCAGAAATGTGGAAGCTGGGTAAAAACAGCAAGCATAGGTGCCAGCTTTCTGCTCTGCAGAGCTATAAACTGTGAACTGCTACACAGTTGTGTGACTGCTTTCCTAGGCAGTTTCCAGCAAAAGGCAGAAGTGTGGTGATACCCCCTTCTCTCCCCTGGAAAGAACAGTATGGGTCCATGCCACAGGAGTCCATAAAATTTGGAGCTTTGAAACTCAGTAATGTGTCTGAGATAAAAACATTTGGTCATAGGGCAGGAGAACATAGAGTTCTGATTGAAACTCAGAGACAAGAGTGATTGATTGCTTTTCTGTGAGGCCTCACTGAAGCGTGGAGGGTATGAACTTTCAGCTCCAGGGCTACAAAGTGGGGCACCACCATAGTCATCCCACTCATCATTGCTGAAAGCCTTTTGGGAACAAAAGGGCATCATGTCCAGAGCCGCTTACCCTGAGCCCTCCTCTGTGCAAGGGAGGTGCATTTGCAATAGGCCAAGTCCACTTGAGAGTCAGTACAACAGGCTGCTCCCCCAGAAGACCAGGACAATCAACTGGCTCACTTCAAGTTTACTGATCATAGAGGACTGCAAAGCTTCAGCTCCTGGGGAAAATTGTATACAGCATTCTTTGTATATTTATTCCTTAGTCTTTTATTTTTTTAAAGATTTTATTTATTTATGCATGAGAGACACAGAGAGAGAGGCAGAGACACAGGCAGAGGAAGAAGCAGTCTCCATGCAGGGAGCCTGATGTGGGACTTGATCCCTGGACTCCAAGATCACGCCCTGGGCCAGAGGCAGGCGCTAAACCGCTGAGCCACTCAGGGATCCCCTTCCTTAGTCTTTTAGTATTTATTCACTTATTTTCCTGTTTTTTAATTTTTTTAATTTTTAAACTTTTATTTTTATAAATACATTATGTATATGTTCTTATTTGTTTCCTTTCGTTGTATTTCATATATATATATATGAATGTATATATGGTTTTCTTTCTTAATTTGGGATTTAGGTTTTTTTTGACATGCAGACAAAAATGTATCCAGGATCTAGTTTTTATTTTTTCCTGTTGTTACTGATCTTTTTGTTTTCGTTTTCTCTTTCTTCTTTTCTTTTCTGGACAAAATGATGAGATGGAGAAATTCACTGCAAAAGAAAAACGGGAGGGAGTACTCACTGCCAGGGATTTAATAAATATGGATATAAGTAAGATGTCTAAACTAGAATTTAAAACAATGATTATGAAGTTACTAGCTGGGCTTAAAAAAGCAGAGAAGCCACTAGAGAATCATTTACTGTAGAAATAAAAGAACTAAAATATAGTCAGGCTGAAATTAAAAACACTATTGCCAAGATGCAATTCCAAGTGGAGGCCATGAAAATGAGGATGAACAAAGCAGAAGAGTGAATCAGTGATCTAGAAGATAAAATGATGGAAAATAAGGAAGCTGAAAAGAAGAAGAAAAGAAAACTATTAGATCATGAAGGGAGACTGAGAGAACCCAATGATCCATAAGGAGAAGTAATATCAATATTATAGAAGTCCTAGAAGATCGGGAGTGGAGAAAGGGACAAAAAACTTACTTAAACAAATTATAGCTGAGAATTTCCCTAATATGGGAAAAGAAATAGGCATTCAAATCAAGGAGGCATGGAGACCTCCCCCTCAAAATCAATAAAAATAGGTCAATATTTTGACATACAATATTGAAGCTTGCAAATTTCAAAGATAAAGAGAAAATCCTGAAAGCACCTCAGGACAATAGGTCCTTAACTTACCAGGGTAGACACATAAGGCTGGCAGCACACCTGTCCATAGGGACCTGGTAGGCCAGAAAGGACTGGCATGATAGATTCAACGTGCTAAATGGGAAAAATATGCAGCCAAAAATACTTTGCCCAGCAAGACTGTCATTCAGAATAGAAGGAGAGATCAAGAATTTCCAGGACATTGGGCAGCCCGGGTGGCTCAGTGGTTTAGTGCCGTCTTCAGCCCTTTGAGTCCCACATCAGGCTCCCTGCATGGAGCCTGCTTCTCCCTCTGTCTGTGTCTCTGACTCTCTCTCTGTCTCTCATGAATTAAAATAAAATAAAATAAAATAAAATAAAATAAAAAGAATTTCCAGGACAACAAAAACTAAAGGAATTTATAATCACTAAACCAGTCCTGCAAGAAATATTAAAGAGGATTCTTTGAGCAGAGGCCAAAAGTAATAAAGACCAGAAAGGAACAGAGACACTCTACAGGAACAGCAACATTACAGGTAATACAATGGCATTAAATTCATATCTTTCAATAATTACTCTGAATGTAAATGGACTAATGCTCCAATTAAAAGACATAGGATTTTAGGTTGGATTAAAAGAAAAAGACCAATCAATATGCTGCTTATGAGAGACTCACTTTAGACCCAAAGATGACACCTCTGAATTGAAACTGAGGGAATGAAGAACCATGTATCATGCTAATGGACATCAAAAGAAAGCTAGAGGGGTACCTAGATGGCTCAGTCAGTTAAGCATGTGCCTTCAACTCAGGTCATGATCTCAGGGTCCTATGATTGAGCTCCACATCAGGCTCCTTGCTCAGTGCAGAGTTTGTTCCTCCCTCACCCCCCCCATCTCTGCCCTTCTCCAAACTACTTTGCTCTCTCTTACACACACACTCTCTCTCTCTAAAATAAATAAATGTTTAAAAAAGAAAGCTAGAGTAGCCATCTTTATATAAGACAAAATAATTTTTATTTTTTAAAAGATTTTATTCATTTATTTGAGAGAGAGAGAGAGAGAGAGAGAGAGAGAGAGAGAACAAGAAAGTATACAAGCCAGGGGGAGAGGCAGACTCCCTACCAACCAGGAAGCCCAAAGTAGGGCTCGATCCCAGGACCCTGGTGATCATGACCTGAGGTGAAGGCAGACATTTAACTAACTGTGCCACCCAGGCACCCCAACAAACTAGATTTTAAACCAAAGATTGTAGTAAGCGATGAAGGACACTACATTATAATAAAAGGGTCTATCCAACAAGAAGATCTGACAATTGTAAATATTTATGCCCCTAACTCGGGAGCAGCCAAATATATAAACCAATTAATAACAAAATTAAAGAAACTCATTGAAATACTACAATAATAGTAGGGGCCTTTAACACCCCACTCACAGCAATGGACTGATCACCTAAGCAGAAGGAAATAAGGACTTTGAATGGACCAGATGGGCTTAACGGATATATTCAGAGCAATCATCCTAAAGGAGCAGAATACACATTCTTTTTTAGTGCACATGGAACATTTTCCAGAATAGATCACATACTGGATCACAAATAAGGGCTGAACTGTTACAAAAATACTGAGATCGTACCATGCATATTTTCAGACCACAATGCTATAAAACTTTTGAGGTCAACAACAAGAAAAAATTTGGAAGCACCACAAATACATGGAGGTTAAAGTATATCCTACTAAAGAATGAATGGGTCAACCCAGAAATTAAAGAAGAATTTAAAAGTCTATGGAAGCAAATGAAAATTAAAACATGACAATTCAGAACTGTTGAGATAGCACAAAGGCAGTCCTAAGAGAGAAGTATATAGTGATACAAGCCTTCCTTAAGAAAAAAGAAAAGTCGAAAATATACAACCTAAATTTACAGCTAAAGGGGCAATGATATAGAATTAAAAAAACACAGTAGAACAGATCAACAAAGCTGGGAGCTTGTTCTTTGAAAGAATTAATAAGATCAATAAACCACAAACTATATTTATCAAAAAGAAAAGAAAACATAAAATCATGAATGAAAGAGGAGATAATAATCAACACTGAAGAAAAAGTATAAGAGAAGTATAAGAGAATATTATAAGCAATTGTATGCCAACAAATCAGGCAATCTGGAAGAAATGGGTGCATTCCTAGAAACATATGAGCTACCAAAACTGAAACAGGAGGAAATAGAAGAGCTAAGCCGACCCATAACCAGCAAAGAAATGGAATCCATGATTGTCCTTCTCTGATTGACTTACTTCACTCAACATAATACCCTCCAGTTCTATCCACGTTGAAGCAAATGGTGGGTATTTGTCATTTCTAATGGCTGAGTAATATTATATGGTTTCACTCATATGAGGAATATAAAAAATAGTGAAAGGGATTAATGGGGAAAGGAGAGAAAATGGGTGGGAAATATCAGAGAGAGTGACAGAACATGGGAGACTCCTAACTCTGGGAAATGAACAAGGGGTGGTGAATGGGGAGACAGGGTTACTGGGTTATGGGCACTGAGGGGGCACTTGACAGGATGAGCACTGGGTGTTATACTATACGTTGGCAAATCAAACTCCAATAAAAAATATACCAAAAAAATGGGAGAAATATAAAAAAATAAAATGCTTGGATGGATCCAGGGAAGGAAAAAAAAAGAATTAATATCTATTTTTTGAAACTGTTCCAAAAAACAGAAATGGAAGGAGACCTTCCAAACTTATTCTATGAGGCCAGTATTACCTTGATCCCAAAACCAGACAAAGATCCCACTAAAAAGGAGAATTATAGACTAATATCCCTTATGAACATGGATGCAAAAATTCTCAAGACACTAACAGGATTCGATAGTACTTTAAAAAGATTATTTGGGCAGCCCCTGTGGCTCAGTGGTTTAGCTTTAGTGCCGCCTTTGGCCCGGGGCGTGATCCTGGAGACCTGGCATCCAGTCCTGTGTCAGGCTCCCTACATGATGGAGCCTGCTTCTCCTTCTGCCTGTGTCTCTGCCTCTCCCTCCCTCTCTGTCTCATAAATAAATAAAATCTTAAAAAAAGGATTATTCACCACAACCAAGTGGTATTTATTCCTCAGTTGCAAGGGTGTTTCAACATTTGCAAATCAATCAATGCGATACACCACATTAACAAAAGAAAGGAGAAGCACCATATTATTGTCTCAATAGATGTAGAAGAAGCATTTGACAAAATATAGCATCTCTTCTTGATAAAAACCTTCTACCATGTAGGGATAGAGGGAACATACCTCAACATCATAAAAGCCATATACAAAACCAAAAGACTCACAGCAAATATCCTCAACAGGGAAAAACTGAGAGCTTTTCTTCTAAGGTCAGGGACATGACAGGGATTTCCACTCTCACCACTCTTGTTCAACATAGTGCTGGAAAACCTAGCCTCAGCAATCAGACAACAAAAAATAAATAAAAGGCATCCAAATCAGCAAAGAAAAAAAGTGAAATTTTCACTCTTCACAGATGATGTGATACTTTATGTAAAGAAACCAAAAAATTCCACCAAAAAAATTTCCGAGAACTAATACAGGAATTCAGTAAAGTTGAAGGATATAAAATCAATGCACAGAAGTCAGTTGCATTTTTATACACTAACAATGGAGCAGAAGAAAGAGAAATCAAGGAATCAATCCCATTTACAATTGCACCAAAACCCATACGATGCCTAGGAATAATACTAACCAAAGAAGTTTCTGTACTCTGAAAACTATAGAATACTTATGAAAGAAATTGAGGAAGATAGAAGGAAATTAAAAAAAAAAACATTTGAACCTCATGGATTGGAAGAACAAATATTGTTAAAATGTCTATGCATTTTAGAATGCATAGACATTTTAGAATGCTACCTAAAGCATTCTACACATTCAATGCAATCCCTATCAAAATACCATCAGCATTTTTCACAGAGCTGTAATAAACAATCCTAAAATTTGTGTAGAACCAGAAAAGACCCTGAATAGCCGGAGGAATGTTGAAAAAGAAAACCAAAGCTGGAGGCATCACCAATCAGGACTTCAGGCTGTATTACAAAGTTGTGATCATCAAGATGGTGTGGTATGGGCACAAAAAGAGACACTTAGATCAATGGAACAGAATAGAGAACCCAGAAGTGGACCCTTAACTCAATGGTCAATTAATCTTCAACAAAGGAAGAAATAATATCCAATAGAAAAAAGACAGTCTCTTCAACAAATTATGTTGTGAAAATTGGACAGCCACATGCAGAAGAATGAAACTGGATCACTTTCATATACCATACACAAAAATAAACTCAAAATGCATGAAAGACCTAAATGTGAGACAGGAATCCATCAAGATCCTAGAGGAGAAGGCAGAGGCAGCATCTTCTTGTTAGACACATCTCTAAAGGTGAGAGAAACAGAAGCAAAAATGAACTATTAGAACTTCAGGATAAAAAGCTTTGCACAGCAAAGGAAACAGTCAACAAAACTAAAAGACAACCTACAGAATGGGAGAAAATACTTGCAAATGCCTATCCAATAAAGAGCTCGTATCCAAAATCTATAAGAAACCTATCAAACTCAACATCCGAAAAAAAAATCTGGTCAAAAATGGGCAGAACAGCTAAAGCTTGACATTTAATATTTTGAAAACAAAGCCGGCAGAAATTTAAAGAAGAGTTTTTCACATAGCTGGGGTATATTCTGCAGCTGTAGTTGAAGAAGCAGTCTTTAAAAGTTGGTATGAGCACAAGCCAGCAGGTAAAAATTTAAGCTGCACTGTTAAGCTATATTAGAGGTAAAAACAAAACAAACAAACGAAAACTAGTTTTCATACTGGGCAGGCATTGGCCAGTTGGTGTAGAATTGGAAGTTTCAAGAAAGTTAGTTTACCTTTGCTTTAGGTCATAAGTTTCTTATGTGATTGCTGTATATGAACACACAGTTCTTTTTAACATTCTCTATTTGGTGATTTGAAACTACTCAAGACACCAGTGTCCTGCTTCAGGGTACATTGTAGAGCTGAACTTTGAGTTACTGTGCAAGATTTTTTTCTTTTCTTTTCTTTTTTTTTTTGCAATATTTTTTTCATGCTGTCATTTATAATATGTTTGTGAAAATCCTTGGGATTAAAGTTTTGGTTACAAAAAAAAATGGGCAGAAGACATGAACAGACCTTTTCCAAAGAAGATGTACAAATGACCAACAGACACATGGAAGATGCTCAACATCACTGAGCATCAGGCAAATACAAATTAAAAGCACAATGAGATACTACCTCACACTGGTCAGAATGGCTAAAATTAACAACTCAGGAAACAGCAGTGTTAGTGAGGATGCAGACAAAGGGGAACCCTCTTACACCGTTGGTGGGAATGCAAACTGGTGCAGCTACTCTGGAGAGCAGAGTTTTTGTGGAAGTTCCTCAAGAACTACTATAAGCTACTCTATGATCCAGCAATTACACTACTAGGTACTTATCCAAAGGGTACAAACCTAGTGATTCAAAGAGGCACATGCACCCCAATGTTTTTTTTTTTAATTTTTATTTATTTATTTATGATAGTCACAGAGAGAGAGAGAGAGAGAGAGAGAGAGAGGCAGAGACACAGGCAGAGGGAGAAGCAGGCTCCATGCACCGGGAGCCCGACGTGGGATTCGATCCCGGGTCTCCAGGATCGCGCCCCGGGCCAAAGGCAGGCGCCAAACCGCTGCGCCACCCAGGGATCCCCACCCCAATGTTTGTAGCAGCAATGTCCACAATAGTCAAACTATGGAAAGAGCCCAGATGTCTATAAACAGATGAATGGATAAAGAAGAAGTGATATATTTGTACAATGCAATATTACTCAGCCATCAAAGAGAATGAGATCTTGCCATTTGCCATGATGTGGATGGAACTAGAGGGTATTATGCTAAGTGACATAAGTCAGTCAGAGAAAGACAATTATCATGATTTCACTCATATATGGAATTTAAGCAACAAAACAGATTAACACAGGGGAAGGGAAAGGAAAATAAGAGAAAAACAGAAAGGGAGTCAAAACATTAGAGACTCTTAACTATAGGAAACAAACTGAGGGTTGCTGGAGGGGAGATGGGTGGGCAGATGGGGTAACTGGGTAATGACCATTAAGGAGGGTACTTTGAAATAGCACTGAGTGTTATATGCAACTGATGAATCACTGAATTCTACCTCTGAAACTAATAATACAGCATATGTTAATTAAACGGAATTTAAATAAAAAGTAAAAAAATAAATGAATAAATAATTTTTAAAATAGATTATTTGCTGAAATGATGCATTTATTGAGCAAATGCAGGTCTGTCTCAAGCTACTGCTTTTTCCACTAAATAAGTTTGAAAAAGGAGATGGATATACAACATGTAGCATTGGTGGTATTTGGTGCCTAATTGGAAGTTGGTGATGATCAGTATGTCGTGAGTGCTCCCAATAAGTAAAGAAGTCCCTTGGGATAATGGAAGTATGGTTAGAGAAGTGATAATAATTCAAGTATTAACATTCATATTGAATGTGGAGCAGTAAATAAGCTTTTGGAGAATGGCAGTGATAAGGTGGGGTAATGCTAAATATAGCCACATAGCATGCCTATTTGGAAGAATTTTGCATAACAGATAAGGGATAATAATCTGGAAGAGATACAGAGTATATTCATTCTGTACTTATAGGGAAGCATTATTAGTTTTTCTAAAAAGGAGCAGCATGCTCAGATCATTTATGTGACAATTTTGTGAACCCAAAAATGTGTAGTAGTTTAAACCTGATGGAAGTGTATTTTTTGCTCTATAAATTTCAAAGCAGGTGGCTCATTCCTAAGTGATGTTTCAGGGACCCAAGCTCCTTTCATCTGGTGTTTCTACCATATTCAATACATGTCTTCCAAGACCACTGTGCTTCTCTTTATCAAGTGAGTTGAAGAGGAAAGAGCATGGAGGATTGTATGTGGGAAGTGTTTAAAGTCTGGATTTGAGTAGT
Source organism: Canis lupus baileyi (assembly GCF_048164855.1). NCBI lineage: Eukaryota > Metazoa > Chordata > Mammalia > Carnivora > Canidae > Canis > Canis lupus. Next base: position 3,622,107 of record NC_132876.1, read on the forward strand.
ATACTTATTTCTACTGATATTTCTTTGACTAGAATGAGATCACATGGACATGCCTAACTGCAAGACAGGCTGGGAAAAGAAATGGATTTGGTGAACAGCTGACAATTGTCTGCCAATTCCAGAGGTTTTTTTTTTGTTTTTTTTTTTTTTTTAATTAAAATGTCAGGTTGCACTCTGGAGAATCAATTCGAAGCAGGGATACCAGTTAGTTGACCATCTTGTAGTCCAGAGAAAACTATTTATGGATGAAGCAAAGGCAGCAAAAAGTAAGAGTGGAGAAGAAAAGAGAGGTTTCAAAAGAACTTGGTGTCTAGCTAGATGTGGGATAATGAAGAAGAGAGCATAATGAGAATGTCCCTTACAACTCTCCCTGGGTACTGAGAGGATTGTGATGGTATTTTTTTAAAGCAATGTAAAAGAAGCAGCAGATATTTTATAGAGAGGAAAGTGTGTTTAGAGAATTTACACTTATTTAAGATTTTCTATATACCAGGTGATGTGCTAGGTGCTTCACATATATTTATCTCATTTCTCATGGCAGTGATTGTGCATTATTGCACACAGCAATGTGATTAAGAAGATAGGTTCTGCAGTAAGACTACTGCTAATCCTTTATCTATGAAAAGGATCATTGTTATGATTCACAGTGCCTGTCTCATATGGCTGCTGTGGGACGTAAATGTGATAAGCCTTATGAATTGCTTGATACATGTCCTGGCACATGTCCACTCTGGAGATTTTTGTGTTAATAACCCCCACTTTTATATTTAATAACTGAAGTTTCAGTAGAGCCAAAGTCATACCAGTAGTAAGTGGTACAGCTGGTACAGAAACCCAAATCATTCTTAGGTTAAAGCAAAAAGTTTTTTCTCTAATCCATCCTACCCTTTTCTCTAACAAAGGAATGTAAGGGATATAAAACTTAAGCATAATGAGTCTGAGGTGCACATGGCAAGCTGCAGTTGGAAATTCAGTTCTGAAACTCAGAACTTCAACACAATGGGATTTTGATAAAATTGAATACATTGCACAAGATGTCTTTTTGTGTTAAGCTACACAGTAATATTGTCCTACATTTAGCTGAAAATTAGAGAAAACAAGAACTCACTTTCTATGTTGCATCATTGAGAAGAAATGAAAAGAGGCTTCCTGCCATATTCTGACCTTCATGCCTTCTTTTATTCTTTGATTGTACAATTGGGTCAGTTTTGCTTATGTACTTGGGATTTCCAAAGACAAATTATTTCAAAGGTAAATGGTGAAAATGATAACAGGAAAGCTAGTCTTTTCCTACTTTAGATGCAAATAGCTTGCACATGAATCTTTATTATAGAGATTGCCTCTGAAATGGCCAGGAACCAGGGAAGGCATTTGGATCACACTGTTAGCTCTGTAGGATTTAATGTAATCGAATCAGCCACGCGCCAATAGCTTTGTTTCCCAGTCCTTTTTTTTATGGCTTTTGCCCTTTCTACCTGTAGTTCCTCTTCCATTAAGCTAGAAACTGACTCACGGAACCATACTTAGTGAGCCTCACTCTAATGAACAGAGGTAAGGGCATAGAAGATGTGGAGTGGCTCATTTTGGGCTCTGAGAAAGCTTACAATGAGGTGAGAAGCAAGTAATAGTAGAAGTCCTCAATCAATCACAAATTATGCCACATACTCTGTGTGGTGATATCAATTCCTACCTTCCATGAACTCATATCCTGGCAGGAAAGATGGGACAGATCATTCATTGTACTACGAGGCATATTAGAATTTTCACAAAAAGCCAACAATGAAGTGCTTTGAACTAAAGAATACAGGTTTCCTTATGACTTGGAGGCAAGGGTCTAAATGTGGAAGGGTTTCACAGGAGAACTGGCATTGAGCTGGAGGGAGGAAAGGAAGAATGTATTAACAAATGGTCAGCTGCAAGAGGAAATCAGGGCCTCGAAATAACAAGAATTGCCTTTATTCTTAAAGGCAAGAAGCTGATCTCCAGACAGATTGAGTCTGTTTAAAAAGCTCATTCTAACACAAAGGGGGAAGGGATTTACAGATCACCAGAAGAGAGAGTCCCTCTAATCCCACAGAATGAAGCTATTTTAGATGCTACTCCTAGACATAATGGAGACTGTATGTCCTAGTGAAATGAACTTTATTTTTTTTAAATTTTTATTTATTTATGATAGTTACAGAGAGAGAGAGAGGCAGAGACACAGGCAGAGGGAGAAGCAGGCTCCATGCACCGGGAGCCCGATGTGGGATTCGATCCCGGGTCTCCAGGATCGCGCCCTGGGCCAAAGGCAGGCGCCAAACCGCTGCGCCACCCAGGGATCCCTGAAATGAACTTTAGAGTAGGAAGTAGGAGCTCTGGGTAAGAGCCCCAACTCTGGCCCATATCAGGATGTAACCATGGACAAGGCATTTCCCCTCTCTGGGCCCTAGTTTCTTCTTCTGGGAAACAGGATTGAAAATAACTGCTTTATCTTACAGAATATTTATTAGGTCAAGAAGCATTTATTGCCTATCTCCTATGGGCAAACCACCATAATAGGTGTAGGATTATAATGATAGAGACTCTTCTTTCAAGTTACAGTCCTGTTCAGGAGGCAGACACATAAACAGATCCTGATAATCTTATGTGCTACTAAAAATGATTAAAGAAAACAATTTAGTAATACTAACAAACTTTATTTCACTTCATGAAGTGGACAGTCTCTTTTTGCAAAATTGAAAAATGAGGCAGAAGATAGAAAGCTTTCATAGGATAAAGAATAAAGAAGTAGGAAGAGAAAGGTAGAAAATATCTGATTGGCCAGGGCCACATAGTCAACCTTGTTTGGGATGAAAAGGTCCAGTGTTGGCTTGGCATTTGGGGATTGGCTGACTAGATATACTGTGTTTCTGGTTAAGTAGAATATTTATAGGAACACAGAAGTCATCTAAGTTTCAGTTTGTTGACGTAGCTTCCAAAGCAGGAACAGCTTCATCTTGGGCCTAGAAAGTTTTTTGAACAGTACTAAAAACTAAAGTATTTGTCCAAAGAACTCTGGGATTCCTGTGGGCTGGAGAACTCACTATGCCTACAGCACATATACAAAGCATTATGGAAGAGGTAATATTTGAGCAAGGACTTGAAGGAAATTTGTTACACATATCAAGGGAAATGACATTTTAGGCAAAAAAAAAAAAACAAAACAAAAAACACAATGTGTCCAAAGACAGAAACATGAGAGCTTTGTGTGGTGAAGTCACACATATCTGCAGATGGCTGGAGAGTCAGGGAAAGTGTGAATGTTAGAAAATGAGGCTGGAGCTACGCGTCTGAGGTAATTGTTAAAACTTATGTGTACTCCCTAAAAGGCTAAATGCAGTGGTAAGTGGCGGTCTTCCAATTAGGAAGCCCAAGGGCCTTCCAGTGTACTAAGCCTTTTGCCTATACCTCAAGGATTTAATGGTAAGCCTGCAGACATGTGGGATTCTTATGACTAATGTGCTGCTTGGTTTGGGTGTTTGGTAGTTGTATATCTGAAATGGCTCATCCTCTACTGATAATGGCTAGTAATGATTTACTCTCTTTTCTTTTTTAGCATAGATTTCACATCCTGTCCTTTATTCTATGGTCATAGAAAGAGACTGCCTCGCCTCTCAATCACTTCTGGAATAGTGTTTTTTACCCTTTGGTTTTTAGAAAGAACATTTCTCAGAATTCAGAGCAGATTATTCCATTTGTAAAACACCAGGTGACATATTGTCTACAGTGAGACTCATACTGAACTCCAGAGACCCTTGTGCCAACTAAATTTAAGCTTCTCCTTCCTTTATTAATGTGTTGACTATCTCACTGAACAATGAGTGCATATACTCAATAAAATTGAGTATACCCAAAAATACTCAAAAATCTTTAACCTTTAAAGCTTCAGTTCAGAAACTTCTCTAGATTTGTTTCCTATGTTATGCCTCTACTTTAAAAAAATTGGTATTCTATATGCATAAATCTAGAAATAATGTGATGTTTTTCTGTGTGGCAGTTGAGAACTAGGTGATTCATTTTGATTCATATTCATTTTATAGTTTCTAGAACTCTTGAGGTATGACATGCATATTTTGGGGTGTACAAATGTTATGCATATAGCTCCACAGTGTTCTAGATAAGGAATGTGTTGTAGGCATTGCAGTAGTAGAAGGCTAAAGAAATGGCATGTAGCTTATTAAAGTGAGAAGTATTATCAAGATATGAGGACCAGAGACTCATTTTCCAGGAGGATTGCTTTCTTGGGCCTAAGGCAAATGGGTACTGAGAACATGGATGCATTAAGCATCTGAGTTGGAGATTTTTTCTTGTTGGGTTAGTACATTTGGGTACATTACCACCTAAAAGCAAATGACTTATGTGTGGTATTCAGTCTAGTTCAGGAGACAAGTACCAAAAAAATTCTAAAAATGCAAAGCACTATATAATAAATATAAAGTAAGCCTTGGCTTTTGTGTCAATGATATAGTAAAAAAAAATCAGCAAATCACATAGTAAGAATAGTCTCTGATATGTGTGCTCATTTTGGAAATGTACTTAGATATTTCCATTGGGGATGAGATAGGGCACCAAATAACCAAGTCACAAATTTGTCTCAGTTCCAAAGGAGTAGAAAAGAAACTATTGACTCAGTGGCTCTAAGTCACTAGCAGGTATTCTAAATGAGATGGCATAGCATGATCATTGGAGTAAACATTTTCAGACCACCATAGTCAGCCTGTCATTTACCTCCTTATTTCATGCTTCCTTTCCGCTTTGAGATTCTGATACATACCTTCTAAGAGAGGTAAAATTTATACTATCCATTGGTAGCATAATATAGGAAATAGATGAGATCTTGACAATCACTGGTATTAGGATCCATTGTAAAAGACATTAATCCAATTGTTGTACCCTGAATCTCAGCCCTTAGACTTCTTGTCTTCCTTCATAACGTTATCCATTTTTAGAACTTTAATTAGCATTTGTAAAATGTAAGCTAACAAAGCACAGAGAACTGAAATAACTTGCATATAGCTACTAAAAGGTAGAGTTGGGCTGTAAATATTATAGTCTAGCTTTGGAATCCATGCTCTTAAAAGCTATGCTATAATGCCTCTCTTGCTTTTTTTTAATTTTATAAGAGCTCTTTTTGAAATATTATTTACATATGATAAATTTACCTGTTTTAAGAGTACAATTCAATGATTTTTAGTAAATTTACAGAGTTGTGCAACTATAACCACAGATTTAGAATATTTCTATCACCTCTAAAAAATTCTCCATGAATCTGTAGTCATCATTGATTCCCAACCCCAGTCTCAGGTAACCACTAATCTACTTCATGTCTTTATAGATTTGCCTTTCCTGGACACTTAATGTGAATAGAAACATACAGTATGTGACCTTTTGTGTCTGGTTACTTTCACGTAGCATAATGCACTTGAGAATCATCCATGTTGTCCTTATGTTTGTTTGTTTTTAGAGAATGAGTGAGAATGTGCAAGGAGGAGGATGGGGAAATGGAGAGTAAGAGGGAGAGAGAGGATTTTAGGCAGGGTCCTGCCCAAGTGCAGAGTCTGCACAGGGCTCTATCTTGACCCTGAGATCATGAACTGAGCTGAAATCAAGAGTTGGGTGCTCAACTGAGCCATCCAAGTGCCCTCATGTTGTTGTCCTTATTCCTTTTCATTAATGATTAATATTCTATTGTGTGAATCTACCACATTTTGTTCATTCATTATTTGGTGGACATTAGGTTGTTCCCAACTTTTGGCTATCGTAAATAATTCCATGAACAAGTCTTTCCATGGACATATGTTTCTCTCTTGGATAAAAAAGAATTAGAGTGGAACCACAGGCTTTTAAAGGAAGTATATGTTTAATTTTTTAAGAAACTGCCAAAATGTTTTCCAAAGTGTGCTTTAGCATTATACATTTCCACCAATGATTTATGAGGTTACATTTTATCCAAATTCTTGGAAACACTTGATATTGTCAGTCTTTTTTTATTTTAGCCATTCTAATACACATGTAGCAGTATCTCACTGTGATTTTAATTTGTATTTCCCTAAATGACTAATGAGGTTGTGTATCTTTTTAAGTCCGTATTACTTGACAAAATTTTTTTAATTAAATGTATATTTAAATATCTTCCTCATTTTCAAATTGGGCTGTTTTTCTCATTTTTGAGTTGTAAGAATTATTTATATTTTCTTAATACAGATTCTTTATCAATACATGATTCACAAATATATTTACCCATTTTATGGCTGTCTTTTCATTTTCTTTTTTTCTGTTTTTTTCTTATGGTGTCTTTTGAAGAGCAAAATGTTTAAATTTTGATGAGTCCATTTTTTCATACTTTTTATTTTTTATAGCTCATATTTTTGTTGTTCTAAGAAATCTTTGACTCCAGATTATAAAGATTTTTCTTCTATGATTTTTTAGTACTTTTAGCTCTTAAATTTTAGTCTATGTTCCATTAGAGTTGATTTTTGTTTATGATATAAGAGTCTATGTTCATCTTTTTTTGCATGTAGATATTATCCCAGCACCATTTATTGAAATTGCTATTTTTTTATGCATTGAATTGCCTTGAACCTTGGTCAAAATCAACTCACCATAAATGTGGAAGTTCATCTCTGGACTTTCTATTCTTTTCCTTTCATCTATATTGCCTATCTTTAGACCAAGTCCATGCTGTATTGATTACTGTAGCTTACTGGTATATTTTGAAGTTGGGAAGTAAAAGTACTCACAGTTTTTTTTTCTTTTTAAATATGTATTACCTATTCCAGATTCTTTGTATTCCTATATAACTTTTAGAATCAGCTTGCTATTTTTACAAAAAGAAAAGCTTCTGAGATTTTGATAAGGAATGTGTTGAATCTATTGATTAATTTGGAGAGAATCTTAATGATGTTAGGACTTCTATAAATATGGAATATCTAAAAACTGTTACTTGAAATTAAAGACAGTTTTGCCTCTTATTTTCCCTTTTTTATGTCTTTAACTTCTTTAGCTTGCCTAAATTTTTTAAAAGATTTCATTTATGTATTTAAAAGAGAGAGAGAGAGAATACACACCTGAGCAAGGGGGGAGGAGCAGAGGGAGAGGGAGAAGCAGACTCCCTGCTGATCAGGGAGCTCAATGTGGGGCTCCATGTGGGGCTCCATGTGGGCCTTGATCCCAGGACCCTGAGAACATGACCTGAGCCAAAGGCAGATGCCTAACCAACTGAGCCACCAGGCACCCATAGCTTGCCTAAATTTGTAAATAGCTTTACTGAAATATGATTCACATGTCCCATAATTTACCCTTTTAAAGTGTATAAGTAAATGTTTTCTGATATATTTACAGGGTTGTGCAGCCATCACCAATATGTAACTTCAGAATATTTTAATTGCTCTAAAAAAGAAACTCCATAACCATTAGCAGTCACTTCCCATTGCTTTTCTTCTTAGACTGATTAAAATCTCCAAGAAAATGCTTAATGAGAGAGAGTGGACATCATTATCTTGTTCATGATTGTAAGAGGAAGTAGTCTTTCATCATAAAGTATGATTCTAAATGTAGATTTTTCATAAATATTATTTATCAGTTGACAAAGTTACCTTCTATTTGTGGTTTTTTGAGAGTTTTGGATCATGAATGGGTGCTGAATTTCATCTTCCTGCTGTTGCCCTGCAAGTTATTCTTTACATAGCTGCCAGAATAATCCTAAAACATTAGATCAAATCACCATTCTACTAAAAATCATGCAATACCTCCATATTTCATTTAAGGTGAGAACCAAAATATTCTAGGAAGGCCATTTTCCCATAATTTCCTCTTTAAATTTGTCTTTTATTAATCTTTTCTCTTCATGTCTCCACTATAGCCACAGTGGTCTACTTGCTATTCCTTGAATATACTGGACAAACTTCTACCTCAAGGCCTTTGCATTTATTACTCCCACTACTTTTAATGTTCTTCCTCCAAGTGTCTACAAGGCTCAGTCTCATTTCCTTCAGGTCATTGCTCCAATGTCACCTACTCAGTGAGGTATTCCCTAAACACCCTATTGAAAATTGCAATCCCTCTCTAATACTTTTTACTCACATATTATTTTTCTTCCTGAGGCATATTACCTTTTACTAATGATTTATTTATTTATTTTCTTACTTACTTATTTACCTTTTAATTTTTTTTTGGTCTTCCCTCTACTCAAATGTAAGCCCTAGAGAGCAGCATTCTTGGTATGTTTACTAATGTACTTAAATTGCTTAGAATAATAACTGACACCTAGTAGGTGGTCAAAAATCTTGATGAGGGACGCCTGGTTGGCTCAGTGGTTGAGTGTCTGCCTTCAGCTCAGGGTTTGATCCTGGAGTCCCAGGATCAAGTCCCACAATGGGCTCCCTGCGAGGAGCCTGCTTCTCCCTCTGCCTATGTCTCTGCCTTCTCTCTTTGTCTCTTATGAATAAATAAATAAAATCTTTAGAAAAAATATTTGATGACTCCACCAAAGAATCAGGAAATTTTTAGTCAGCTCTGGACCAGACTTGTTAGGTGATATGGACAATTTCCTTCCCTTCAGTTTCATCATATGTAAAACACCTGAGGAAATAAAACCAGATGTTTTCAATAAGGCAGCAAGGAAGCCAGTGTGGCTAGAACAAAGTGAACAATGGAGGGCATTGTAGGAGATAAGCCAGAGGGGAACAGAAGGTCATACAAGACCCTCTCAGCCATGACAAGGACTTTGGCTTTTTGTCTGTAGGAGATGAGGAATCATTAGGGGCACCTGGGTGACTCAGTCTGTTAAACATCTTGCCTTTGGCTCAGGTCATGTCCTGGGCTCCTGGGATTGAGCCCCATGTCAGGCTCCCTCCTCAGCGGGGAGTCTGCTTCTCCCTCTCCCCCTGCTTGTATGCATCCTCTCTCTCTCTCTTTGTCAAATACATACATACGTATGTACATACATGCATGCATACTTAAAAATGATAAGGAAGCATTAGAAAGCTATTGTGTGGAGAATACACTGTAAAAGCAAAGGGTGACAGCAGAGAGACCAGTTAGGGGGCCATAGCAGTAATAAAACTGTAACTTTTTACTCTGGTGTAATAGAAACCAACTGTTGAGCAGCAAAGGGTAGGGTGACAAGGAAGCCAGGATGCTGCAAAACACAGTAATGGAGGGGAGGGGGAGTGTGTGCATGTGTACACATGTATGCACACATGCAGTGCTAAAAAGGGCTTCCTTTCTATCCTGTATCCTTTACCCCTAGAGAAAGAGATTTCCTGAATTGCCTCTTATTTCCTGAATTGCCTCTTACTTCCTGTCTTGTTTTTTTCTTTTTTTCCTGTCTTGTTTTTGCATAAGAATCAAAGCAGGCCAAACCTTGGACTGGAACACAGTCCCTATGATCTGAATGTCACATTTTGAGGGGCCTCTGGCCTTTCATGAAAAACCCACTAAAGATAATTTGCTGTACAATAGGTCTCTAGGACTTATTTACCTTGTAAAACTAAGACTTAGTACTGTTTCACTAATATCTCCCCCTTCCCTCCCCACCAGGCCCTGGCAATCACCATTCTACTCTCTGCTTCTATGAGTTTGACTATTTTAGATTCTACATCTAAGAGAGATTATAGTATTTGGAGTTATTTATCTTTCTTTCTCTGGTTTATTTCACTTAGCATAATGTCGTCTAAGTTCATCAATGTGGTTGAAAAGGCAGGATGTCCTTTTTTTGTTAAGGCTAAATGATATTCCATTGTATGTTTATATACATTTTCTTATCCACCTATTGATGAATACTTAGATTGCTTCCATGTCTTGGCTATTGTGGATAATGCTGTAATGAACATGGGAATGCAGATATCTCTTTGAAATCCTGATTTCAGTAACTTTGTATATATATTCTTAAAAGTAAGATTGCTGGATCCTAAGGTAATTCTATTTTTAATTTTTTGAAGCACCTCCATACTGTTTTCCCTAGTGGCTGCACCAATTTACATTCCCACTAACAGTGCACAGGGTTGCCTTTTCTCCACATCCTCATCAACACTTGCTATCTCTTGTCTTTTTTGATAATAATCTATCTAACAGGTATGAGGTAATATCTCATTGTGGTTTTCATTTGCATTTCCCTGATGATTAGTGATATTGAGTACCTTTTAATATACCTGTGTTATATGTCTTCTTTGGAGTAATATCTATTCAGGTCCTTTTCTCAATTAACAATATTCTATAGTATACTTAAAAATTTGCTAAGTGGACAGATCTTATGTTAAGTGTTCTTGTCATATGAAACAACAACAATAACAACAACAATAATAAAAAGAGAGTGGAAGGAAACTTTTGGAGGGGATGGAAATGTTTATGACATATAGTGATGAGGATATTAGTCTGAGTATAGTTAGTCTGCTTTCTGCTGCAGAGAAGCTTGAAGGGGTCTTGAAAGTTCTAACAAGGTAAAGAGAAGGAAGAAAGGAAGAAGACAGTATGACATGGGATGTCAGAGAGCATTAGGATGTGCTTAAGAACCAATGAGAAGGGATGCCTGGGTGGGTCAGTGGTTGAGTGTCTGTCTTCGGCTCAGGGTGTGATCCTGGGGTCCTGGGATTGAGCCCCACATAGGTCTCCCTGCAGGGAGCCTGCTTCTCCCTCTGTCCATGTCTCTGCCTCTCTCTCTATCTCTCATGAATAAATAAATAAAATCTTTTTTAAAAAAGGACAACATTTTTAAAAAAGAACCAATGAGAAGAACACGGCACATTGGGGCACCTGGGTGTCTCAGTCAGTTTGGCATCTGCTTTTGACTTGGGACATGAACCCTCGGTCCTGGGATAGAGCCCCACATTGGGCTCTCTGCTGAGCAGGAGCCTGATTCTCCCTTTCCCACTGCCCCTCCTTCTGCTTGTACTCTCTTTCTCTCTCTTAAATAAATAAAATCTTAAAAAGATCACAGTATAATCTGGCTTGTGAAATACCCTGCTCTCACCCACATCTGCTCTCTCTTCTCTGCTGTGTGCCTAGGTAGGATGAGCGCAGAGTGTGTGGGAAAGAAGACAGAAAAGTTATATAAATAAGATCCTCCATTAATCAGAAATCAGTACCCTTTGCATCTTGCTTTGATAATCTATTTGTTGTGGTCTTATTTGCCATGTCTCCAGGACTGCTGGGTAGACATAAAGTAATTTCCCCTTGGTATTACTCATAAAAGGCAGTGTCTTAGAAATACTAATATAAGTGGAAAGAAGGAACACAATTTTCTTTATTAAACCCTCATGAAATCTTTTAAGTATCCAACACAAGGAACAGGTTTCTGAGTAAAATACATTTCCGTGTGTCAAATTCCTTGAATTATGAAACCCCCTTTATTCCTTGAGAATAAAGAGTGAATTGGTAGGATATTGCAGGCTGACTTGAGAATTAAGCTTTTGTCCAAGACACATGGAAAATTTTATGAATATCAAAGGGATTAATTAGGTCTACAAGGACACTTGCCATCTAGTTTCTATCTCTTACCGTTTAGATAGGAGAACTAAAAATAAGAGATGGGCATATACTTGTTTTCTGCCTTTTATCCTAGAGTTGTTGCTAATACACACCTGAACATATTTTTTTTAAATCAGCCTGCTTTGTACATTGTCTAGTATTGTTCCTCTGATCATTTGTGAAGTGTTACACATTCATCAGGTTTAACAATTAACTAGGGTTGGAGATGCTGGCAAGTTGGCCACCTAGAACTCCAAGAGGATGGCATAGATTGAATCCAGTATAACTGGGAGATATACTGATTAACTAGAAATAACTAATTAGAGCTAGGCTCCAAAGAACTCTGAATTTTTGCTGTGTAGGTCCCATTTCTACATAGGAGGCTACTATCTATGTAGGAAAGGAAAACTAAAGCTCAAAATTCTTTAAAGAACCCAGAGGGGAAATCTTGAATAGATAATTTAAGCAGACTAAAGCAGAAAAATGAATATGTGGGCATGGCAAATCATACCCCATTCAGATTTTCATTGAGGAATCCATAAAGTCTCTCCTACATGTTATTCCTATAAAGAAAGCATGAGATCTTTAGACTTAACCTCTGAGGTTTTTGATGTCCCCTATTACCTTTATATATTTTTTCCTGACTAGTTGTGTGTGTGTGTCTGTGTGTGTGCACGTGTATGCATGTGCATGCATACACAAGTGTGTATATGTGTTCCCCAAGAGTCATCTTCTTCAACAAAGCTATCGCAGTTGCTGTACGCAGCAGAGCCATCTTTTGTTCTTATTCATTATCAGGGTAAAGATATTCATCTTTCCAGTGCAGTCTTTAAATTGGTTAACTTACTTGATAGCCTGTTGAGAATTACTTAATAAATAACTAAACTGCTACCAGGAGTGAATGAGTCAGGATCTTGTGTTTTCAGGCTTCTTTGAGGAGGAGAGCTGAGTAAAGGAACTCAGCTACAGAAGATAATTATATTTGTTTCTCTAAAAGCGGTAAGATGGGATTCAAATCTGATCTAAAAATCTGAATGCTGCTTTGAGAGACTCTCTAGTTCATTTAATTCATCCCTTGTGTTCATAAAGACTTCAATCTCACTAAACCTAAATAAACAAAACCCCATTATTCTTAGAGGCACCCCATTGTTGATGAATAGGAACTCAGTTCTGTTTTTAACCCCATTCAGTTTAGCTTAATCTCATTTTCTGTTCTCCTTTCTTTTAGGTTAACAATTCATGCTGAGTGCCCCATGCATTTGGAAGATTTTCCTATGGATGTACATGCCTGCCCACTGAAGTTTGGAAGCTGTACGTATTTTGTCACTTTCTGTTTACCTGATCTTCTTCCAAAAGAAACAGTATTTCCTGTTCTGTCCCCTAGTAGTTTTTAAAGCTGAAATCTAAAGCTGAACCAGGCTGGTATGGGAATGGGGTAGGAGCGTGGGGTTGAATAGTACTAACTGGTCAGGAGGAGACTTAGCTTTTAATTGTTTTCTTTCTAGATAGCAAATATTATCTCACCATTTCAGACTCATTTTTGTCATTAGATTGAAACATTAACATCTGTTTCCTAATTGTCCAGAAGGTATAGCAAGACAGAGTTAATATATTGTGATGAACACTGAGTGTTGTACATAAGTGATGAATCACTACATTGTAACACCTGAAACTAACAGTACACTGTATGTTAAACATTGTAACACCTGAAACTAACAGTACACTGTATGTTAACTAACTGCAATTTAAATAAAAACTTGAGAATGAATGAATGAACAACAACAACAACAACAACAACAACAAAAAACCAGAGCCAATATAGAGTATAGTAGCAGCTTCCGAAGGACAAGATCTCCAAAAGAGAACGTGTTTATATTTTTGAAATGCCTATTTTACTTGCATCTCATATAGTTCTATCTAATTCTCTGCAGTAAATGGTAGATAGAAAGAGACCCTGGAAATTTTCTCATTTTTACAGAGTATTGCCTTTACCATTAACTGTAAATCTGACAGAGAAATGAGTAAATACATAGCCCATTTTCAAGAAAGTTAGAAAAATCAAAATTGAATAGAATTTGAGTGAGTTTCTAACTCTAAGAATTTTAAAGTAAATTTCATATAGGGAGTCATCTGAGCAATATATCAAGGTCTGTGTTGATTGTGTCTAAATTAAATTTAGCTCTATATTTTAAAGTAGAAAGTACATTTGAAATGACCCAAATAATTACATGTGACATATTTTTTCAATCATTGTAAAATACTTATAGATTGTCTCTTATGTGCCAGGCTCTATTGTAGGAGCTTAGAATACATCCATGAATAAAACAAAGACCCTGTCTTTGTGGAGCTTATAGAGGAGAGAGGGATGGTGGAAGAGAAAATAAACAACAGATTGAAATGTAAAGTATAAAGTGTGTTGTAAAGTGAAAATTACCATGGGAAGACATAAAAGTACTGCAGAATAAGGGGTATCAGTCTTGTCTAGGTGGAAGATAGGTGTTGCCATTGAAATTTAAAATAGGGCAATCAGCATAGGCATCTTTGAAAAAGTGACAATTAAGCAGAAATTTTAAGGAGATAACAGCATTAACAATGCAGATATTAGAGGAAACTGCTCCAGGTAGAGGGAACATCCAGGGATAAGACCCCAAGTCAGAAAAGTGTCTGGCTTCTCCAAGGAACATCCAATATAGCTAGACACAGTAAAGGGGAAAGTACTAGGAGAGGATGAGATCAAAGAAGAGGCCATGTCATCCAGAGTCTTGTAGGACATTAAAGGGCTTTGAATTTTAAGAGAAAATGAGGAGTGGTTGGAACATTTGGAACAAAATGATTACATTATATGACTTATGTTTTAAAAGAATCATTATGGATACTCTATTAAAAATATAAATATAAGAAGAATAGAAGAAGGAAGTCCAGTTAAAAGGTTATTGCAGTAATTCAGATGAGAAATGATAATAACTCAGATTACAGTGACAGTGGTAAAACAGTGAGAAAGAGTGTCTGTGGGTGAACAGTGCTCCCCTCATGAACAATTAGAAAACCTAGTACAGTAGAAGCAATGAGAACCAAAAGACAAAAATTCTGGAAAAAGAATAGAATCTCTTATAGATGAATTTGTGATCTGCAGCTTCTTAATTTTTTTGTGGTATTTGACAATTCTGGCCACAGATTGCAGGTTAGAATTCAAGTTTGGCCCTAAGCTTGGGGCTGCTGCTAGATGATAGGGGAAAAAACAATAGTTTTGATGGTCATGATGGTCACAGAGAGCTAACGTGATAAAAATAGAGATCTAGATGGTCTCAAACTCTTGGCTAATGTCCCTCTCAATACAATTGCTAAATTTTGAATATGCACAAATCATAAGGCTAAAAAAAAATATGAACACCTCTGAAAAGTGAAGCTGGTTTACCAATGCTATAAAAAATAAGTCATGCCAGGCTATCAGTTTAAAACTCCATAGAAGCTATGTCCTAGTTACAGGGGAACAGCAGAGACATACCAAATTTAACCAAAACTATAATCCAACTCAGTCTCTTATGGGATTAAGGTAATAATTCTCCCACACTAGCTGTTTAGCAAGGAAAGAATGAAGCCTTTCTGGTGGAAATCAACATCATCTGAAAATTCTACAGTTTGTTATACTATGTCTGCAAATCAATAGAAAAATCATTAGGCATAGCAACAGAGGACCATATGACCTTTACCAAGATTTTAAAACAAAAATGGAATATGGGAATAGATCAGCAGGTGACCCAGATGTGAGTTTATAGACGAAGACTTTTAAAAACAATGGTTAATATGTTTAAGAAAAAGAAGAAAAGATGAATAAAATAGATAAGAGATAAAACAGAATTTCAACAGAAAATTAGAATATATAAAGAAAAACAAATTAGATATTACTTATATGCAAAATTCAGAATTCAATGCATAGATTTAAAAGTAAAATACAGAATTGGATAACATTAAAAAATGGGTAAACAAAAAAGAACAAAACTGAGCACAGAGAGATGAAATACAGAAAAGAGTAAGAAACATGTGGGATACAGCAAAATAAATTGTAGTGAGTGTAATTTTGCAGAAGAAAAACAGAAGAGAAAGGAGCAAAAACAATAATTAAGTAGCTAAAGGCTAAATGCTTTTAAAGTTATCAATCCAGGGCACCTGGGTGGCTCAGCAGTTGAACATCAGCCTTTGGCTCAGGTTGGACTCCCTGTTGGGCTCCCTGCAGGGAGTCTGCTTCTCCCCCTGCCTGTGTCTATGCCTCTCTCTCTGTGTCTTTCATAAATAAATGAATAAAATCTTTAAAAAAATAAAAAATAAAGTTATCAATCCAAAGATTCAAGAAGTTGGTAAACACCAAAAAGGATAAATGCAAAGAGAACAACACTGATTCCAAAGTTGTTTTTTTTTAAAGACTTTATTTATTTATTCATGAGAGACAGAGAGAGACAGACAGAGAGAGAGGGGCAGAGACACAGGCAAAGGGAGAAGCAGGCTCCACCCAGGGAGCCCGATGTGGGACTTGATCCCAGGACTCCAGGATCACGCCCCAGGCCGAAGGCAGGTGCTCAACCACTGAGCCACCCAGGGATCCCTGATTCCAAAGTTTATATAGAAATATAAAAGTGCCAAAAATAAATAAGGCAATCTTGAAGAAGAAAAATAAAACTGGAGAACCTACAATCAAATCAAATCTAGTACCAGTATCAAGACTTATATTTTAAAGTTTTAAAGCTGTAGGTATTATTGTTGGAAAGATAGGCAAGTAGGTTAATGGGATATAATAGAAAGTCCAAAAAAGAGAGGAAAAGGGAAAAGGAGGGAAAGAGGGAGAAAAGGAAGGTAGAAGAAAGAGAAATCTTGACTTGTATCTCTCATTATACATAAAAATGAATTCCAGATGGATATAAATAGATATAAATATAAAATGGTGAAAGGTAAAACAATAAATTTTTTAGAGGAAAATATTAGAGAATGTCTTCATGATCTTGAAAGAGGTAGAGATTACTTAAACAGGACTTAGTATAGTGCCAATCACAAACGTAAAAGAGGATGACTTAGAATATATTAAAAATTCATTCTTTTTATCAAAAGACAATGGTGAAAAGGCCAGCCATAGGATGAGAGAAAATTTTGCATTGCATATACATGACAAATGACTCAAATCCATAATTATTAAGACCCTCCCCCTACAAATCTATAAGTAGTAGACAGAAACCTCAATAGAAAACAAAAGTCAAAGTGTTGAACAGGCACCTTGTAAAACAGGGTTTCCCAATCACACACACATGTAAAGTGATCCATTACATTAGTCAGCAGGGAAATGCAAATTAAAATCCAGAGGGTACTACTCCATACCCACTCGAATAACTAAAATGAAAAAAGATAGAAAATACAAAATCTTGGTGTGGATATGGAACACAACTGTACTCTTATGTACTGTTAATAGGAATGTAAAATTGTACAAAGTTTCTAGGAAATTGGTGTTATCTACTAGTATTGGACAGACACATATAATCTAGCATTTGTAATTCTGAATATCTCTCTCTTCTTTTGAACATTTATTTATTTATTTGAGAGAGAGAGAGAGAAGGCAGGGAGGGGCAGAGGGAGAGGGAGAGACAGTTTTATGCAGACTCCACAATGAGCGTGGAGCCCAACTCAGGGCTTGATCTCACGACCCTGAGATTAGGACCTGAGCAGAAACCAAGAGTCTGACGCTTGAACCAACTGCATCACCCAGGCACCCACTAGTCCTGTGTATATTTCTAAAAGTCAATCAGTATTTAGGTCTACCAAAAGGCATACACTGAATGTTCATAACAGAGCTAATTTTAGTTGAGCCAAACTGAAAACTAATATCCATCAGAACAGATTAAAAAATCTATGACATATTCACACAATGAAATGCTATACAATGACAAGTATATCATACTCAGAAACATGAATGAGGTTACAGATTTGATGCTGAGCAAAAGCTAGACACATTAGGTATATGGTGTATGGTTCCATTTATATCATATACAAAACCCAGCAAAATTAATCTGTAGTATTAGAAGTCTTTAATAGTTTATCTACCATTGCTATTGATAATATTTTTTTAACTTATTTTTTATTGGTGTTCAATTTACTAACATACAGAATAACCCCCAGTGCCCGTCACCCATTCACTCCCACCCCCCGCCCTCCTCCCCTTCTACCACCCCTAGTTCGTTTCCCAGAGTTAGCAGTCTTTACGTTCTGTCTCCCTTTCTGATATTTCCCACACATTTCTTCCCCCTTCCCTTATATTCCCTTTCACTATTATTTATATTCCCCAAATGAATGAGAACATATAATGTTTGTCCTTCTCCGACTGGCTTACTTCACTCAGCATAATACCCTCCAGTTCCATCCACGTTGAAGCAAATGGTGGGTATTTGTCATTTCTAATAGCTGAGTAATATTCCATTGTATACATAAACCACATCTTCTTTATCCATTCATCTTTCGTTGGACACCGAGGCTCCTTCCACAGTTTGGCTATCGTGGCCATTGCTGCTATAAACATCGGGGTGCAGGTGTCCTGGCGTTTCATTGCATTTGTATCTTTGGGGTAAATCCCCAACAGTGCAATTGCTGGGTCATAGGGCAGGTCTATTTTTAACTGTTTGAGGAACCTCCACACAGTTTTCCAGAGTGGCTGCACCAGTTCACATTCCCACCAACAGTGTATGAGGGTTCCCTTTTCTCCACATCCTCTCCAACATTTGTTGTTTCCTGCCTTGTTAATTTTCCCCATTCTCACTGGTGTGAGGTGGTATCTCATTGTGGTTTTGATTTGTATTTCCCTGATGGCAAGTGATGCAGAGCATTTTCTCATGTGCATGTTGGCCATGTCTATGTCTTCCTCTGTGAGATTTCTGTTCATGTCTTTTGCCCATTTCATGATTGGATTGTTTGTTTCTTTGGTGTTGAGTTTAATAAGTTCTTTATAGATCTTGGAAACTAGCCCTTTATCTGATATGTCATTTGCAAATATCTTCTCCCATTCTGTAGGTTGTCTTTTAGTTTTGTTGACTGTATCCTTTGCTGTGCAAAAGCTTCTTATCTTGATGAAGTCCCAATAGTTCATTTTTGCTTTTGTTTCTTTTTTTTTTTCATTTATTTTTTATTTTTTATTTTTTTATTGGTGTTCAATTTACTAACATACAGAATAACACCCAGTGCCCGTCACCCATTCACTCCCACCCCCCGCCCTCCTCCCCTTCTACCACCCCTAGTTCGTTTCCCAGAGTTAGCAGTCTTTACGTTCTGTCTCCCTTTCTGATATTTCCCACACATTTCTTCCCCCTTCCCTTCTTTTCCCTTTCACTACCTTCGTGGATGTATCTTGCAAGAAGTTACTATGGCCGAGTTCAAAAAGGGTGTTGCCTGTGTTCTTCTCTAGGATTTTGATGGAATCTTGTCTCACATTTAGATCTTTCATCCATTTTGAGTTTATCTTTGTGTATGGTGAAAGAGAGTGGTCTAGTTTCATTCTTCTGCATGTGGATGTCCAATTTTCCCAGCACCATTTGTTGAAGAGACTGTCTTTCTTCCAATGGATAGTCTTTCCTCCTTTATCGAATATTAGTTGCCCATAAAGTTCAGGGTCCACTTCTGGATTCTCTATTCTGTTCCACTGATCTATGTGTCTGTTTTTGTGCCAGTACCACACTGTCTTGATGACCACAGCTTTGTAGTACAACCTGAAATCTGGCATTGTGATGCCCCCAGATATGGTTTTCTTTTTTAAAATTCCCCTGGCTATTCGGGGTCTTTTCTGATTCCACACAAATCTTAAAATAATTTGTTCTAACTCTCTGAAGAAAGTCCATGGTATTTTGATAGGGATTGCATTAAACGTGTATATTGCCCTGGGTAACATTGACATTTTCACAATATTAATTCTGCCAATCCATGAGCATGGAATATTTTTCCATCTCTTTGTGTCTTCCTCAATTTCTTTCAGAAGTGTTCTATAGTTTTGAGGGTATAGATCCTTTACATCTTTGGTTAGGTTTATTCCTAGGTATCTTATGCTTTTGGGTGCAATTGGCAAAGAAGAAGTCAAACTCTCCCTCTTCGCCGATGACATGATACTCTACATAGAAAACCCAAAAGTCTCCACCCCAAGATTGCTAGAACTCATACAGCAATTCGGTAGCGTGGCAGGATACAAAATCAATGCCCAGAAGTCAGTGGCATTTCTATACACTAACAATGAGACTGAAGAAAGAGAAATTAAGGAGCTATTGATAATATTATCCAAACTTCTGACATATTGAACTATAGGATTTAGGAATAAGAGTTGGAATGCCTAAAAATTTTATAAATCAAATATTATTCATAAAACATTTCCAACCTTCTTCATGTTCCTTACTCATTGCTATGAATATCCAACTTTTTAAATAAATAAGACATAGTTTATAAGCAGTAGCAAAGACCAGTAGCATATAAAAGATACTCAAAAACTGAAAAACACCAGGAAATCTTACTATATAGTATTTGAATAACAATATTTTTGGATCTCTTAGCAAGGTAAACAGCACTACACAGGATCAAAAGTCAAAACTGCCAATTTAAGGGTTTATTTTGCTTCTCAAACTAATTCTTGAAAGAACACTTGCAGACTATGCATGTATATATTGTATATTGTATACTATGCATGTAGATTTATTAATGTACAATTTATAAGAATGACTCACCATTACCAGAATACAGGGCCACAAACATACACTTAAAATAAGCAGAATCAACTGATAAGATCATCATATACTTCTTTACTGATACCTGGACATTTTACAACTTCTGACTTGATATGCCAGCATTTCTTGGTCTTGCTTTTGACTTGACATTGGTAGGTTTCTTCAAATAAGTAATATGTCTATGTCCATTGTTAAGCTTTAGTAGTTATAGAATTATAAAACTTTTTCCATTTTGCTCATTTTCAACTATTTTTATCAGTATTTAATATTCAGAAAAATATATAAATTTTCTAATAAATGCCAGGAAAGAATTTCCACATAGAAACAATATTCAGGAAAGTGGTTACTTGTGGTGGGGTTGTGTTTAAAAAGGGACACAAACAGTGCTTCTGAGTGCTGATTATATGGGATGTTAATCTGGTGTTCAGAAAAGATGACTGGAGATTTAATTTAGGTGACATCCATAAAAATAGCATTTAAAGCCATAGGTGGGGAGAGATCACTTAGGAAATGACTGTATATAGATAGAAGTATCAAGGATTGTCTCCTTAGTATAATATTTAAAGGCTACAGAGAAGAGAATAACTCAGGAAATATGGAGGCAAGGAAAGGTGAAGTATGAGGAAACTTAAGGAAGCACATCATCCTGAAAGCCAAAGAAAGTGTATTAAGAAGGAAAGAGTAATTTAAGTTCTTAAATTCTTAAGTGGGCAGTGAAAATCAGCCTTAAAATAATCTCTAATGAGGGATGCCTGGGTGGCTCAGTGGTTGAGCACCTGCCTTTGCCTCAGGTGGTGATCCTGGGGTCCTGAGATCGAGTCCCACCTCGAGCTTCCCACAGGGAGTCTGCTTCTCCCTCTGCCTATGTCTCTGCCTCTCTCTCTCTGTGTCACTCATGAATAAATAAATAAAACATTTAAAAATAAATAAATAAAGATGGCCTTCCTAACCCCGAAGTCATGGCGCATCATGATAACTTTTAAAAAGTAATAATCTCTAATGAGAACAAAATGGTGATTACCAGAGGGTAGGTGGATGGGAGGATGGGTGAAATAAATGATGAAGATTAAGAAGTATACTTGTAATGAGCACTGGGTGATGTGTGGATTTATTGAATCACTGTAATGCACGCCTGAAACTAATATAACACTCTATGTTAACTATACTGGAAATAAAATATAAAATAAATTGACAAAACCCCCATCTATAATGAGGAAGCAATTCTGAAATGGTAGAGTAAGGACTTCTGAAAAATCTCTTCCATAAAACCAAGGAGAACTGAAAATTATCAAAATAAACTTTCTCTAAACTCTCACCAAAGGCTCACAGCAATCTACGGGGTGTTATTCAAGAAAAGTGCTTATTCTCAGTAAAATCAGGGAGTCCTGTTCCCATCGTCTTCCTCTGCATTCTGACGAAGCCTTGAAGATTTTGTAATAATAGAAAGATCAATCCATCAGGAAGTTATCATGATTATAAAGATATATGTACCTAACCACAGAACCCCAATATACATGAAGTAAAACTGAAAGAATTTAAAGGATAAATAGACAACAGTAATAACTAAAGATTTCACTACTCCACTTCCAACAGATCACTAGACAGAACATCAACAGAGTAATAAAAGCCTTGAACAAAATTATAAAACAACTAGATCTGACAAACATACCACACTCTACCCAACAGTATCAAAAAACACATTATTCTCAAGAGCACACGGAACATTTATCTGGAGTAGACCATATGGGTTTTTTTGTATATTCTTTATTGGAGTTTGATTTGCCAGCATATAGCATAACACCCAGTGCTCATCCTGTCAAATGCCCCCCTCAGTGCCCATCACCCAGTCACCCCGTCCCCCCGCCCACCTCCCTTTCCACTACCCCTTGTTCATTTCCCAGAGTTAGACCATAAAACAAGACTGAGTACATTTAAAAGTATTAGAATAACATAAAATGTGTTCAGTTGAATGAAATTAGAAATAAATAAGGGAATTTGAGAAATTCACAAATGTGTTGAAACATGCAGTTCTACATAAACAGTGCACTCCTAGATAAAGAATGGGTCAAAGAAAATATCACAAGGGAAATTAGAAAATATTTTGAAATGAATGAAAATGATGCACAATATACCAAAATCTATGGAATGTATCAGCTTAAAGCAGTGTTCATAGGGAAATTTATAACTATAAGCCTATATTGAAAAGACAGATAAAGAAGTAATAATCTGACCTACTTTAAGAAGCTAGAAATAGAAGAGCCAACTAAACCCAAAACAAGTAGAAGGAATAAAATAATAAATATTGGAGTGAAATTAAATTAGAGAATAGAAAAATATTAAAGAGAATCAAAGAATCTAAAAGTTGGTTCTTTGAGAAGATTAACAGAACTGGTAAACCTTTAGCTAGACAGACAAACCCAGAAAAGAAGAATTGAAACTACTAAAACTAAAGGAAGGGACATTACTACTGACCTTACAGAAATAAACAGGATTATACAGGAATACTATGGGCAACTGTAGGCCAACTCCTTAGACACCCTAGACAAAATGGAAAAATTCCTAGAAATATACAAATTACTAAAACTAACTAAAGAATAAATAGAATTTTTATTGGACCTATAACAAAGCGATTAAATTAGTATTGTAATAATTCCCCCTGAAAAAACAGACCTAGATGGCCTCACCATTGAATTATACCAAATATTTAAAGAAGAATTAAAACTGTCTTCACAGAGTATTGCAAAATATAAAAAAGGAGGTAACGTTTCTTAACTCATTCAATCTGGTCATTATTACTCTGAAAAAAAAAAACACAAAGACACAAGAAAACCACAAATATTTATTATGAGGATAGACAGGAAAAATCTTTAACAAAATACTAGCAAACTGAATCAAGCAACTTATAACCAACTGATTAATTTTTCTTTAAAACCTATTGTGTTCCATTTCTTAATTTATTAGATTCTGCATTCTGGTCGTTATATACCTCTTTAACTTTATTTCCCTTTTCCCTTTTGCATAGCAAAGCTAAAGTAGCAGAAGGAGGCAATGAAATGCTTGTGCCATCATAGTCCATCCAGTATATGTTGAAAGGGCCATTCTGGGAATGTGATAGTTCTAATCCTCTGGTAGCTCTCCTTTCTTCAGCATCCATCCCCCAATACACACACTCTATCCCTGCTTTTCCGTGAAAATAGAATGATTGGAACTGAGAAGAAAGGGTAGGGAGGAAAGGTGTGGGAGGAAAGCTGAGACGTTAAAGGAGCCCAAGGTACATGAAGGAAAGAGAGAAGAAAGAGAAAGGCTACAGGAGAAGAGTTCTATTCCCCAGTGAGTGAATGAATTTCATCATTATCTATGACTTGCAAAAGCTACAATTTTAAGGTCATGTAAAATTCTTCCTTAAATGTCCTCCATTCCTTTCTTAATCTTAATGAAAAGCTATCAGTTATAATCCATTCTACCTCTGAAATCTCTTCTCTGTCCCACTCAGTTCAGCCCACTATCTGTTACCATATGTTATGCTGTAAGGGTCACTTACACCAAACATTGTGATGGCTTAACTGATGTCTTAGCTTTAGTTTCACTATTTCTAGCCAGTCATTCATACTGCAGCTAGCACAGTCCTTCAAAAGCATATATTTTGCTATATCATCTCTCTACTTCAGGCACCTCCACAACTAATAGCCTATGGACTAAAACTCTCATTTTTATTGTAGGCAACTAGGGCAATATTACCTCAGCTTCTCTCTAGCCTGTAAATCCAGGGATACCATTAATTTCCTTAATACTGGTGCCCTTGTATGCTTTTTGCCTTTGCTGTATTATTCTTTTGCTAGGAATGTCCTTCTGTCACCTTTTAAAAGTGGTCTCATTTTCTAAGCATTTTCTACTTTATGAACCCTTCCCTCATATTCTACTCTGGGCAGAAGCAATGGCACCACCCCCACCTACCACCACCATGAGTGCTTTTAACTTCTGTTTACTATTACAGAGTTAGGCTGTGAACAGTCAAATAGTTTTCAATTTGTTTTTTGAATTTATTTCTCCTTCTTCCTTCTCTTCCTTTTTTAGTTCCTGCCTTTCCTGCTTTGACCTTCTTCATACAAGAAGACATATTTCTCCATAAATCCCTCTGTTCCCATATATTAGTGTCAAAGAAATGAAACTATTTCTTTTTGCTTAATGCAAATTGTTACTCTGGGCCCAATGAAGTTTCTAAGGTACTGATAGCTGCATGTTTTATTGTCACATCTGTACTAGGACATGCTAGGATTTCTAGGCCCAATATTCAGGATTATCTGCTCAAAGCAGTCAGCTTAAGTTAAGAGGCCCACCAAGAAATTCCTTCTCTTTCTTAGGGGTGAAAAATATCTTCCATCTGCTACACTTTTCCTGAACAGACATGTTCTAGTCTTTACATTGTCAAGATCTTGAGTATATTGGGCAGAGCATCTCATTATCTTTTAAACATAGGGAATGGGCACCTGAGTGGCTCAGCGGTTGAGCATCTGCATTTGGTTCAGGTTGTGATCCCAGAGTCCTGGGATCGAGTCCCTCATCAGGTTCCCAGCAGGGAGCCTGCTTCTCCCTCTGCCTATGTCTCTGGCCCCTTTCTCTGTGTGTCTCATGAAAAATAAATAAAATCTTAAAAAAAAAAAACATAGGGAGTTAACGGTCACGGTATAACGGTAGTGAAGCGGTCACAGTCCCTCAGCAAGGTGCGCAGGGGGGCGGGTGGGGACGGTGCGGCCACCCCACCTCCACCCGACACAGAAGGGCAGGCTCCCTCTGTAAATCAGCTCGCAGGCATCCCCCAGCTATGCGTGAGTGATAAGGGGAATAACTCGGCACATAATGAGCAGAATTCCCAAACACCATCTCCAACGGACTGCCTATCGTTTATTCTTAGGAGGCAAAGTGTCTTGACCTTGCACGGCCCTGACCCGGAGCAGGCCCGATGGAGCTTGCTGACCGCCATCCGCTCGGGGGAGGCCGCAGCCAGGCTGAAAAGGGTTACTGTTCCATCAAATACAATATCTGTGAACGGAAGGTCAAGACTCAGCCATTCCATGTCCTCTGATGCCCAGGATGGCCACTAAATGTTGCCCTGTTACAATGCACACTTCACCTCTGCTTCACAGAACAACTTCATACTAATGGAGAATGTTGGCAAATGTATATCCAGATGTACACTAATATATTGTCAAAGTGTAAGAATTTGTGCTGTGGCATTTAATGCCAAAAGAAGAATTACAGAATTTATAAGTTATGATATTTTTTGGCCTTTTTTTTGCCTTAAAAGCTGAATATGCTGCTTTAGAACTTTAAGACAAGGTGTTAATGACTTTCATTTTTTTTTCAAATGAGAAATAGTCACCTTTTGTTGATTTCACTTACTGACACATTCTCTACAATGGTGACTTCAACAAAAGGATACATGAAGATTCGTAGACTTATATTTGTGTGACACATAGCAAATGTAGATCTAACATTTACTGCCTCAATGTTACAGTTTAATTGGAAATGTTTATAAGTTATATTAAAGTCTCTTTTGGCTGAAAGTATGATCTAGAGAACTAATATCAAACAAGTATATTCGGTTCAACAGTTAATTAAAATGATGAATCACTTAAATATATATATATATATTGGTAATTCTCTGTTTAGGAAGAGTAGAACCCCAAACATATATACTGAAGATGGAAGGCACTGGGGAAAATGAGAGGACAGGGCCTTGTGATAGTCTTCACTTAAAAGTCTTAAATACAGGAGTGAGAAAAGTCCTGAGGAGAGGATTTCCCTTTCCTCTTGGTAATAATAGTGTAAAGATCTACAATTCCATTTGGGGCCCCTAGATACCCCATAGGCAACAGTGGATGCTTTATTTCCAAGGTTGAATCACAAAGGACCATAGCTGTCTATAGGGAAGATCTCTAGACCAGAAGTTGCAAATTGGTGATTTGCAAATGTGATTTGTTTGATCCATGTAGTGTTTATAACTTTTAAAATTATTAGCAAAGATTTGAAATTTGGGAGATGTCACATAAAACCCCAGATTTGTTTGTGTTTTATGAAATCAGAAGATATGACAAAATTGGTCTCAAATTCTCACATTGTCACAATCAGCTAAGTGGTGGTTGTCCTTGTAAGTGGGCACGTGCTTGTCCATTCCCCCAAATCTCCATCCCTTTCCCTGAAAAAGGGTCCAATGTCATTTGCCATTAGTCAACTCATTTGCACCTTTGTATTACATATAGTAGAATTAACAGCTCCTAGGAGAATTAAGAGGAAAGTGACATAGTTCTTGCTATCAAAACTTAAGGAAAAAAAACAAAGACTGAGAGAACTGGGTGTCAGGCACTGAAGGGGACACTTGACGGGATGAGCACTGGGTGTTATTCTGTATGTTGGTAAATTGAACACCATAAAAATAAATTTATTATTAAAAAAACAAAACAAAACAAAACCAGGGGAGTTTGCATTTCCTTATAGAAATGAAGAATATTTCTGCATCTTTACTATGCATACAAAGTATGCCTTTGTTGGAGAAATAAAACCAGATATTAACATTATGTAATTTGTTATAAGGAACTATATATAATTGATATATAAAAAGGATGTACAATGAAAGTCTTAATTAGCTTTAAAACAGACTGAAAGTTCAACAGGTTTTGTGTTTAAATGCATACACTGAGTGTTGCTGCTGGGAAATACAATTGTATATTAAGCAACAAAACTTCCCAGGTATCAAAATATTTTATAGATGCCAAATTTATTTTAAAAATGTCTATTGCAGAAAAATTATATGTTGAACTACAAGTATTTTTGTTTGTTTTGAATAAATGAGACCATATATAGGGCATATTATGTGGAAAGCTGGATTTCTTGTGGTATTTTCTTCTGTAGCTTATGAAAGCGCAGATATTAAAAAATACTGCAGAGTTGTGTATATTTTTTCATGATTTCAATGAGAATTTTGATGTGAATGAAGAAATTTTTGGCTGTTGCCTATTACAACCAAATCAGAAGATGGTTGGAGTATATTGAAAAAAGTCTTAAGAAGTATAATAAAAGCAGACCACAATTAGTACATGTGAGTGTTAATGTCAAACTTATTAAATGTATGTCCAATGTTGCAAAGTTTTGTAGAGACACAGAATTTATGTTTGTTCACTGGTAGATTCACTAGGAATTATTTGCTTTGTGGTAAAAGGCTTAAATAGAGCATATTATATAGACAGCAGCTGTCACCACCAGCCGGAGACCTCCCACTGACTTGAAGGACAGCTCAAAAGTTGGGTGAAATGAGTGAATAGTATGGTTTGGCTTCTCTTTATGAACCTAGGTGCCTGAGTTAGGTCAAGATGCTCACCCCAAACATAAAACCCACTGTACAAAGAGTAAATCCATGTCTGGAAAGAAAGCGACGTTCTTCCTTTAAGATACTGACTTAAACTAAATAACCTCACTCCTTATTCTTCCACCATTTCCCTTACCCACAGCCCTATTAAAACTAATCCATACTTAAATTCTGTACACAACATGGGAATTCCAAATACAAGACCTGACATTAATACTTTGGTGCAGAAGTAAAGGGGACAGATTTCCATTTTGCAAATCAAAATGGTAATAATTTTTAAAAGAACATTGTAATAATTAATTATTGCTATTTTTAATTTGAGGTTTTTATGTTTTTAATTTAAAACATCTCTACTATAATTTTTTGACCTTATATGCTCATCCCATGATAATTAAAATTGTACTACACTTCTGACAGTTGATTTTTACAACTATCCTGATTTAATTATTTAAGATCCCACGCCTACAGGCATTTGATTTTGGGACATCTGCATTAGATAATATTTTAGCTATTCCACCCCTTGCCTCTACTGCCTATCCTCCAACACAAGGAAAAGTTTAACAATTTATTATCAGTCCAGAATACTGTGAAAGTAATTGAAAGAAGAGACCACTTTGGGTTCACTCCTGTCTACCCAGCATAAACTATAGTAGTTATTCGGTGAGTGTTTACTAGATGGATGGATAAATGTAATTCAGTTGAAGACAGAATGCATACCCAGAACTCTTCCAGGATGGAAGCCGTATTTCAATCTCCTG
This sequence comes from Canis lupus baileyi, assembly GCF_048164855.1. Classification (NCBI taxonomy): domain Eukaryota; kingdom Metazoa; phylum Chordata; class Mammalia; order Carnivora; family Canidae; genus Canis; species Canis lupus. The sequence goes on from NC_132876.1 coordinate 3,650,450, forward strand.
CAAGTTCAGTTTTAAGGATAATTATTTTCTTTTCCCTTAAACTTCTTCTTGACCCTTTTCTCCCGTAGATGCCTATACAACAGCTGAAGTGGTTTATTCCTGGACTCTTGGGAAGAACAAATCTGTGGAAGTAGCGCAGGACGGCTCCCGCCTGAATCAGTATGACCTGCTGGGCCATGTTGTTGGGACAGAGATAATCCGGTCTAGTACAGGTATTTATTTATTTTATTAATAAGCATTTTTGTAACCAGACCACATACCAGTGCTCTTAACTATGATACCTTGCTTTCTAAATGGGTTAGAAGGTTAAGGACATTAAGGGCTGTGGACCGCTCTCTCTGAGAGGATTTTGGGGTTTGGCCATGGAGTTGGTAATTGCTGGACCAGGCTGACTAGCTGGGCAGACACTAATGCACATAGCTGGCCCAAGTCCAAGAGTTCTCCCTCCAGCCAGTGTGAGTTAGCTGCTGGAGCCAGGTGCCTGGTTTTGGAGAAAGTATACAGGTGCTAGAGATGAATGTGCCCAGGCCACCTGGATTTCATTACTTTGCTCCAAAGAGCACTCCATGCCTCCACGGGTGGTCTACTCTGCTCCTAGGGCTCAGATTCTGGCTATGCCTCCTATCCTCTGGAAGCATTGAAAGTGTGGTCTGGGGCCAGTTGCCCAACTTCCCCAACTTGGTTTTTTCACACTGGATGTGTACCATGGTATAAGTATTGCCCACTGGTTGCAGACCTAGTGCTAAGTTTGCATGTCCTGACCTGTGAACTGGGCACAGGCCTTATTATTAGAGTGCTCAAAACCCACTTACTTCCTGGGACTCCATGAAAGGGTAGGGCCAAGGGTACCTCAGCTGGACTTCAGTTTTATGAGTGTGTATATGTAGGGGGTAGTCTTCCCTACCTAGACAGTGGTTCTGCTCTCCCCAAGCAGGAGGAGGGATCAGAATCTTCAGCACCCGCATGTGCACACTGCATTCCTTCTGTCGTTTGGTACCCCTTAATGTTTTCAAGCAGAAGCCTTTGTCTTGCTCCCGGGTGCATCTGCATTGTGCTGCCTTTGCAGCTGGGGCCAGGACCTCCCTTCTGTGATCACATACTTGAAAGCATGCCTGTTCTCCATCCCACTTGAGCTGTGGGCAAAGGATCCAGGATCATAGAGGAGGTCATGTGTGTTTCCATGGGTGACAAGGCTCTGCTCAGAGCAGCACAGAGGGACCCTAGAGGCCCAGGGCACACATGACCATTGAATATCTATGCTGGGGGAGGGAAGAGAATTCCCTGCTACATCCTCACTTCCCAGTCCTTCCTTGGCATGGCTCACTTGGCATCAACTTTTGAGATCCATCATTAGCTCTCCAAGCATCCCCAGCTCCCATTTCATTTGGTTAAGCTCCTATTTGTTTAGTTTTTATCACACAGGCAATGCACATTCATTATAGGAAAAATAGAATACACAGAAGAGCAAAATATGGAAATTAAAATATTCTTTAATCCCATCATTAACTGATTATTGTACATTTTGGTGTATAATCTTTAAGAAGTTTCCCTTTGCATTTTTTTACATAAATACCATTGATACTGTTTTTAATTTAATTTTATATTTTAAGTTAGTTTTCTTGTCACCAAATATACAAAATCCAAATAAAATATACATGCATTAGTAATATTTGTATTGAAATATACTTGACATTATATTAGTTTCAGATATACAACCTAATGATTCCATTTTTATATATATAGCAAAATGATTATCACAGTAACTCTGGTTACCATTTGTCAACATATATAGTTACATTTTCTTTTCTTGAGAACTTTTAAGAACTACTCTCAGCAACTTTCAAATATGCAATACAGTATTATTAACTATAGTCACCAGGCTGTACAGTACATACCCATGACCTATTTAGTTTATAATGGAAGTTTGTACCTTTTGACCACCTTCACCCATTTTACCCACTGCCCCTCCCATACTCCTGGCAACCACCATTCTGCTCTGTGAATCTATGAACTTGGTTTGTTTGCTTGTTTTTTGTTCTTTTTTAAAAAAATTCCATATATAAGTGAGCTCATACAATGTTGGTATTTATCTGACTTTTTTAGCAATAATGCTAAATAAGGTCCACCCATGTTGTGGTAATTGGCAAGATTTCCTTCTTTTGATGGCTGAATAATATTCCACTGCATATATGTGTGTGTGTGTGTGTGTGTGTGTGTGTGTTTGTGTGTGTGTGTATATATATGTATATGTATATATATATATATACATGTATATATCTGTATAAAATGTATATACATTCACAGCACATTTCTTTACCATTCATCTATTGATGGACAATTAGGTTATTTCTGTATCATCTTGACTATTGTAAAAATGCTACAATTAACATGGGAGTACATATATCTTTGCATTAGTGTTTTCATTTTCTTTGGAAAAATACCCAGAAGTGGCATTGCTGGATCATATGGTAGATCTATTTTTAACTTTCTGAGGAACCTCCATACTAGTTTCCATAGTGGCTGCACCAATTTATATCCCATCAACCAAAGCGCACAAAGGTTCCCTTTGCTCCACATCCTTGCCGATACTTGTTGCTTCTTGTTAGTCAGTTATAAATAATAATATTTAAGCAATTAGAATAGGTATAATAAACATTTATTATTAGTTGTTTTAGGTACTTTAAAAAGAAAATTAAGAAGCACTCCAAGGCTACAGAATTCTTGACAGTGATTTGATTAGTATTGTTATCACTGGAAAGTGTACCATTTCATCGTGAAACTCAATAAAATAAGATCTTCATTTTAATAGCCTCATATGTGTGGATCATCATCCATTTAACTAATCATTTAGTATTATCGTCTGTGTTTTATGCTATAAACAACACCGTGAAGACCTTCTTTTCCTATATCACATTTTGTCCCTGTGTAATCATCTGCCTAGGAAAGTCAGAATATTGAGATTACTATTTCAGAAAGTAGACACATTTTTCACAATTTCAATACATATTGACAAATTGCCATTTTAAAAAAGGTTAAACAATTCATGCTCCCATTTTCAGTGTATTAGCATGTCAATTTCCCTTCACTATTGGCAATGCAGATGTAATGGGTTGAATTATGTCCCCTCAAAAGATATGTTGAAGTCCTGATTCACAGTACCACAGTAAGTGACCTTATTTGAAAATAGATATAATTATATTACATCTCAAATTAGTTTTGAAAACTGATACAACATGTATCAGTAAAGAGGTGGTTTAATGTATTAAATTTGTTGACATAATACTATGCAGCTGTAAGAAGGAATGAGGACATTCTTGATGTATCATTCAAAGGAAATGTCTTCAGGACATACTGAGTGAAAGAAAGCAAAACACAGAACACTGAACAGTTAGGGATATATACTGGTATAAAGATAATATTTCTAGAAGGATACACAAGAGGTTGTTGTTTTTGTTGTTGTTTTGTTTTTTAAAAAAGAATATTGTAGAAATTACAACTTTTTAAAAAAGATTTCATTTATTTATCTTGAGAGATGGAGAAAGAGTGCATGCAAGCCATGAGCAGGGGATGGGGCCAAGGGAGAGAATCTCAAGCAGACTCCATGCTGAGCACAAGCCCTACACAGGGTTTGATCCCACAACCCTGAGATCATGACCAAGAGTCAAAAAAAAAAAAAAGTCAAAATAAAAAAAAAAAGAAACCAAGAGTCAGACAATCAACTGACTGAGCCACCCAGGTGCCTCAAGAGGCTGTTAATCATAGGAGGAGAAATGAGAGGGGTGGTTTGGGGGCTTCTATGGGAGGGAGACTTTTTGCTGCACATTCATTGATACCCTTTGATTTAGGAACCATATTAATATTATTACCTCACATATATGTGTATTGTTTTCATGTGATTATAAATTATGGACATTATTTTCTGGATTCTACTCCATGTGGGGTCCAGCACATTAATGGAATGCTGGACCAGAGAAAGACCCATAATCTGTGGATGTTCAGTTTTATGAGTGGCTTTCCTCTCTGAATGCTCTCAGTCCTCAGTATGAAGTACAGACATACCTCGGAGATGCTGCCAGTTGAGTTTCAGACCACCAAAATAAAGCAAATATTTCAATAAAATGAGTCAAGTGAATTTTTGGATTCCCTGTATATATAAAAGTTATGTTTATAATACATTTTAGTTTATTAAGTGTACAATAGCATTATATATATTATGTCAAAAAAATGTATATACCTGAATTTTGAAAATACTTTATTCCCAAAAAGTGCTAGCCATCACCTAAGTTTTTAGCAAGTCATAATCAGTGATCACAGATTATCATAATAAATATAAAAATAATGAAAAATTTGAAACATTGCAAGATTTACCAAAGTGTAACACAGAGACAAGAAGTGAGCAAATGCTTTTGGAAAATTGGCACTATAGACTTGTTTGACAGAGGGTTGCCATAAACATTCAATTTATTAAAGACACAGTATTGAGGTATTTACTTAAAGAAAACAACAATAATTAGAAAAGATATATGCACCTCTATGTTCATTGCAGCATTATTTATAATAGTCAAGATATGGAAGAAAATGAAGTGTCCACAATATACAAATGGATAAAGAAGATATGATACACACACGCATATGCGTGCACACACACACACACACAAACACTCACACATACTAGAAAATTACTCAGCCATAAAAAATGAAATCTTGCCGTTTGGGACAACATGGATGGTCATAGGGGGTATTATGCTAAGTGAAATAAGTCAAACAGAAACACAAATACCACATGATTTCACTTACACGTGGAATCTAAAAACAAAACAAAAGAAATTAACAAGATATAGAGAAGACTCATAAACACAGAGAACTGGTGGTTTCCAGAGGGGAAGGGGTGGGTTATGGGCAAAATAGATGAAGGGGATTAAGAGGTACAAAATTCTAATTATAAAATAAATATGTTATGAGGATGAAAGGTAAAGCATAGGGAATATAGTTCATAATATTGTAATAACTTTGTATAGTGACAGTAACTACGCTTATCATGTGAGCATTGTGTGATGTATAGTATTGTCAGATCACTCTTTTGTGCTCTTAAAACTAATATAACATTTTATGTAAACTATACTTCAATAAGATAAATAATCAAGTAAATGAAATGAGATATGCATGTAATTCTAAGCAGAGGACTCCTCTTCTTTGCTCCAGATTCAATATTGTGTTAAATAAATGAATAAAAAGTCCTCAAACTCTGTGTTTAGCTGTTCATACCATTCCCTATTTCAGCACCAATTCCATTTTCTCTCATTTGGCAAAATTACATTAATTTTCTAAGTAGAGGATGTGGATATATGATCTTATTTTTCCATTCCTAGAAATTTGACCATTTGTTAGAATAACATTTTTATTACTGTCATTGTATATATTATGTTTCTAGACATGTAGTCTAGATAAATAATCAGAAAATAAGAGTAAGACACAAAGACAAGTCAGAGAGATGGAGATGAAAGGAATAAAGAAGGAAAGATAAAAGTACAAGGAACAGAAAAAGAGAATTGAAAGATGAACAAATTTAAGAAAATATATCCACTCAGTATAATGAGTTAATTTGCCAAGCTATTTAAAAAAATCTTCTTGTGTCTTTCACAACCTTTGATACTAGTTAAATTGTGAATGTGTTTTACATTGTGTTGTCAAATATTTCACATTTAACACAAATGGAACTTAATAGGCTGGAATGCAAAGGCAGGGGAAAATTCCCCAAACCACTTAGAGGGTCGTCTTTCATAATCAGACACACAAAGAGAGGCATCAAGAAGAGGGGGAATATAATGATCCACTTTATAGAAATATATTCAGTTATATAAAGCATTAATTTGCTGAACTGTTCTGTGTTTCTAATCCATAGATAAAAACTAATTTGTGAATACATATGCATTTTATGTTTTATATTGTACCCTTCAACATTTCACACACAACACAGATGGTACTTAATAAGCTTAATAGTAAGTTCTGTATTTCTAATCCATAGATAAAAACTAACTTGTGAATACTATGCATTTTATGTTTTATATTGTACCCTTCAATATTTCACACACAGCACAGATGGTACTTAATAAGCTTAATAGTAAGCTGAGAGTAAGGGTGGAAATAAAATGAAGAAATTGTAAAAAAAATCTTCCAATCTGATCAAAGCTTTGGTTCTTGCTTAGGTAGAGAAGAGTATGTAAAGAGATACAAAATTATCAGAGTTATATTAAGAGAACCTAGTCAGTTAATTGACACAGTGAATTAATTTGCTAAGCTTTCTAAACATTCACTTGTGATTTTTTCACCCACAGAAAGTATCTAGGCTATTAAAAAAATTTATTGGAGTTCAATTTGCCAACATATAGCATGACACTCAGGGCTTCTATGGTTACAACTGTTTTAGATCCCACACAGTATTTGTCTTTGTCTTTGCCTTATTTCACTCTCAATAATGTCTTCTAGGTTCATCCATATTGTCAAAAATGGCAAGATTTTTTCATTTTTTACAGCTGAGATAGTACTCTTTGTGTGTGTGTTTAACTATATATCACATTTACTTTATTCATTCATCCAGTGATGGACAGTTAGGTTGTTTCCATGTCATGAATATTGTGAATATGCTGCAATGAATATAGGGGTGCAGATATCTCTTCTATATACTGATTTTGTTTCCTTTGGACATACCCAGAAGTGAGCCCGCTGGATCATATTCTATTTCTATTTTTAAGTTTTTGAAAACCTCCCATAGTAGTTTCCATAATAGCTGTGCCAATTTATATCCCACCAATGATGCACAAGGGTTCCTCTTTATCCACATCCTTTCTAACACTTGTTATCTCTTGTCTTTTTGATGGTAACCATTCTATTAGGTGTGAGGTGATATTTCATTGTGGTTTTGATTTGCATTTCCCTGATGATTAGTAACATTGAGCACATTTTCATGAACCTATTGGCCATTTGTATGTCTTCAAAAAATTCCATTTAGGTCCTTGGCCCATTTTTAATTGGATTTTTTAGTTTGTTTTGTTTTTTTGCTATTGAGTTGTAAGAACTCTTTATATATTTTGGAGTATAATCTTTTTTAAAGATTTTATTTATTTATTCATAAGACACACACACACACACACACACACACACACACACAGGCACAGACACAGGCAGAGGGAGAAGCAGGCTCCATGCAGGGAGTCCAATGCGGGACTCAATCCCGGGACTCCAGGACCACACCCCAGGCTGAAGGCGGCGCCAAACCACTGAGCCACTCGGGCTGCCCTAGAGTATAATCTTTTATTTTTTTTTGTTTTGTTTTTTTGTGTTTTTAATAATAAATTTATTTTTTCTTGGTGTTCAATTTGCCAACATACAGAATTACACCCAGTGCTCATCCGTCAAGTGCCCCCCTCAGTGCCCGTCACCCATTCACCCCCACCCCCACCCTCCTCCCCTTCCACCACCCCTAGTTCGTTTCCCAGAGTTAGGAGTCTTCATGTTCTGTCTCCCTTTCTGATATTTCCTACCCATTTTTTCTCCCTTCCCTTCTATTCCCTTTCACTATTATTTATATTCCCCAAATGAATGAGAACATATAATGTTTGTCCTTCTCCGATTGACTTATTTCACTCAGCATAATACCCTCCAGTTCCATCCACGTCAAAGCAAATGGTGGGTATTTGTCATTTCTAATGGCTGAGTAATATGCCATTGTATACATAAACCACATCTTCTTTATCCATTCATCTTTCGATGGACACCGAGGCTCCTTCCACAGTTTAGCTATTGTGGACATTGCTGCTATAAACATCGGGGTGCAGGTGTCCCGGCTTTTCATTGCATCTGTATCTTTGGGGTAAATCCCTAACAGTGCAATTGCTGGGTCATAGGGCAGGTCTATTTTTAACTCTTTGAGGAACCTCCACACAGTTTTCCAGAGTGGCTGCACCAGTTCACATTCCCACCAACAGTGTAAGAGGGTTCCCCTTTCTCCACATCCTCTCCAACATTTGTGGTTTCCTGCCTTGTTAATTTTCCCCATTCTCACTGGTTTGAGGTGGTATCTCACTGTGGTTTTGATTTGTATTTCCCTGATGGCCAGTGATGGGGAGCATTTTCTCATGTGCATATTGGCCATGTCTATGTCTTCCTCTGTGAGATTTCTCTTCATGTCTTTTGCTCATTTAATGATTGGATTGTTTGTTTCTTTGGTGTTGAGTTTAATAAGTTCTTTATAGATCTTGGAAACTAGCCCTTTATCTGATACGTCATTTGCACGTATCTTCTCCCATTCTGTAGGTTGTCTATATATAAAATTATGTCATCTGCAAAGAGAGACAATTTTACTTCTTCCTTTCAAATTCTGATGCCTTTTATTTCTTTTTCTTACCTGATTGCTCCAGCCAGGACTTTCAGTATTATGTTGAAAGGAGTGCTAAGTGTGGAGACTTATGTCTTCTTTTGATCTTAGAGGAAACGTTTTCAACCCACCATTGAGTACAATGTTAGTTGTGAGCTTGCCATATATGGACTTTTTTATATTGAGGTACATTTCTTCTATACTCAATTTGTTAAGAGCTTTTTATCATGAATGAATATTGAATTTTGTTAAATTATTTTTCTGCATCTGTTGAAATGATCATTTGATTTTTTTCTTTCATTCTATTAATGTGATGTATCACAGTTATGGAATTGCAAATGTTGAACCATTCTTGCATCCCAGGGATAAATCCCACTTGAATCATGGTGTTTGATTCTTTTAAAGTGCTGTTGAATTTCTTGTCAGTATTTGTTGAGAATTTCTGTGCCTGTATTCTTCAGGGATATTGGCCTGTACAGTTGACCCTTGATCAACACAAGTTTGAACTGTATGATTCCACTTGTATGTGGGGTTTTTTCAAGAAATATATTGGAAAAATATCTGGAGATTTGTAACAATTTGAGGAAACTCACAGATGAACCACATAGCCTCAGAATATCAAAAAAATTAAGAATAAGTTTGATATGTCATGAATACACAAAATATATGTAGATACTAGTCTATGTTTTTATTTACTACCATAAAATATATACAAATATATTATAAAAAGTTAAAATTTATCAAAAGTTATGCACATATACAGAAATGGCTCAGGGATCATTCACAGTTGAAAGAAATGTAAACAAATGTAATGATGCAGTGTTAAATCATAACTGCATAAAATTAACCACAGTACATACTGCATTATATTAAGAATTTTATAGCCACCTCCTGTTGCTCTTATAGTGAGATCAAGTGTTGTGAGTATCCACTTAAAACACTATGTGATACTAATCATCTCCCTGTGAGCAGTTCGTCTCTACAGTAAATTGTGTGTCACAGTAGAAGGTGATCTCTCATGGTTCTTGCATATTTTTCATCATGTTTAGTGCAATACCTTGAGTAACACCATGGAAACCATACAAAGTGCCACTAGTGATTCTAAGAGAGCTTCTAAGATGCAGAGAAGTCATAACATTACAAGAAAAGTTCAATTGCTTGATAATGTACCATAGACTGAGGTCTACAGCTTCAGTTTCCCACCATTTCAAGGTAAATAAACCCAACATAAGTAAGGACCATTACAAAAAGAAAAAAGGAAATTTGTGAAGGTATCACTGCAACCACATCTGCAGGTAAAAACCTTGTATTTTTTGTGAAATATCTTTGTTTTTTTCATTGAAAGTGCAGCTTTTATGTGCAGGATTGCTATAAGAAAAGCATATCTGTAATATGATTTAAGAAAAAGTGAAATCATTATATGTCAATTTAAAGTAAAGGGAAGGTGAAGGACTTAAAGTATGGGAAGTTAATGGCAGCAAAGGGTGGTTTGATAATTTTAGAAAGAATTTTGGCTTTAAAAATGTCAAAATAACAGGAGAAAGAGATCTTGTAACCAAGAGGCAGCAGATGAGTTCCCAGACACCATTAAAAAATCATTAAGGAAAAAAGATATCTGCCTATACAGGTTTCTAATGCATAATTTCTAATGCACAAAATGAAAGTGACCTATCTGGAAAAAAATGCCACAAAAGACATTTATTAGTAAGGAAGATAAGGGAACACCAGGATTTAAGGATGGGAAGGACAAGACTAACTCTACTGTTTTGTGAAAGTGTAGTCAGGTTTATGATCAAGACTGCTCTTATCTTTAAAACTGTTAACCCTCCAACCTTAAAGGGAAAAGATCAATACCAGCTGCCAGTCTTTTTGTTGTATGGTAAGAAGGCAAACACTTCTTCTGGATTCTTCCATCAATGTTTTGTCCCTGAAGTCAGGAAGTACCTTGTCAGTAAGGGACTGTCTTTAAAGTTTTTTTTTTTTTTTTTTTGATATTTAACAATGCACCTGGCCACCCAGAAACCCATAAGTTCAACATCAAAAGTATTGAAGTGGTCTACTTGCCCCCAAACACAACACCTCTAATTCAGCCTCAGCATCAGAAGGTCACAAGGACCTTTAAGTTTCATTATACATGGTACTCTATGTTAAAGATCATCAACAATACAGAGAACAACATGAAAATCTGGAAGGATTGTAACACTGAAGATGCCATCAAGTCTGAAACAATCAATTCCTGCTGGAGAAAACTGTGTCCAGATGTTGTGCATGACTTCACATGATTTATGATAGAACCAAAGAAATAATGAAAGAAATTGTGGTATGGCAAAAAAAAAAAAGTGGGGATTGAAGGGTTTCAAGATATGGATCTTGTAGAAATTCAAGAGCTAATAGACACCACATCTGAGAAATTAACAGAAGACAACTTGATGGAGATGAGTGCTTCTGACCAGTGCCAGACAATGAGGAAGATGATGTAGAAGTAGTGCCAGAAAACAAATTGACATTAGACAATCTGGAGGAGGGGTTCCAATTATTCGAGACTGCTTTTGACTTTTTTATGACATGGACCCTTCTATAATATGGACACTGAAACTAAGGCAAGTGGTGGAAGAAGGATTGGTACCATATAGAAATGTTTTTAGAGAAATGAGAAAACAAAAACAAGTCAGACGGACATTAGAATGTATTTCTGTAAAGTTATGCTGAGTGTGCCTGCCTCTCCTACCCCCCCCTTCTATCTCCTCCACCACTTCCATCTCTGCCACCCATGAGGCAGAAAAACCAATTCCTCCTCTTCCTCTTCCATGTACTCAACTGGAAGACAAGGAGGATGAAGACCTTTACAATGATCCAATTCTACTTAATGAATAGTAAATAATCATCATGGCCTATAGTTAATTAACTTATCTGTTATGTGTTTGTGTCCTTAAGTGAATATCTAATAACTGTACAGCAAGAATTGTATGAGACATTATTGTGTCATCATCATTACCTAAATATTCATTGTGAAGAACATCCTGTGTTAAGGCTTGCATGGAAGTGGATAGCCAATCCTTACATAAACATGAAGTGAGTGATATTTTATATAAAACTAATAATGTATTAGTTTTCTGTTTTATAACTTTGCTTTCAAAGAATTACATTAACATACAGTAATTCTCTCTTCTAATTGGAGATAATGCATATCAGTCTATCATCACAGGCAAGTGTTTTCTTTTAAGTATCAGTGTTTCCAATACCACATTATGAATATGACTATAATACTGTATCCATAAAAATGTTATGATGATTCATTCATCAGTGTATGGGCTAAGCCACCATGAAGCAATTGTATTGATTATACTAGGCTACCATAAAGCAATCACATTGCTGCTTCTTTGATATCAATGCATGAATTGTTATATTTGTAAATAAATATTAATTTCTTTTTCACATTTTCATTTTTGATGTCTAGTGTCAGTTACATGTATAGCATTTATAATGTTTTGTATTATAAAGACAGTATTGATGTAGGCACCAACAGATGGTTTGTCTTATAAATAGATGAGGTAAACTTATAGTATCAATAAATACAGTACTATAAATATATTTTTTCATCCTTATGATTTTCTTTTTTTTTTTTTTTTTTTTATTTATGATAGTCACAGAGAGAGAGAGCAGCAGAGACACAGGCAGAGGGAGAAGCAGGCTCCATGCACCGGGAGCCTGATGTGGGACTCGATCCCGGGTCTCCAGGATCGCGCCCTGGGCCAAAGGCAGGCGCCAAACCGCTGCGCCACCCAGGGATCCCATCCTTATGATTTTCTTAATAAAATTGTCTTTTCCCTAACTTTATTGTAAGAATACAGTACATGATACTTATACAAATTGTATGTTAATCCAATGTTATTGGTAAGGCTTCTGGTCAACAGTTGATTATAGTAGTTAAGTTTTGGGGGAATCAGAAGTTATAGGCAGATTTTCCATCATGTGAGGCTTTGGTGCCACTAACCCCAGCATTATTTAAGAGTCAACTGTAATTTTCTTTAATTCTAAATCTTTATCTGGTTTTGGTGTTAGGGCAATGCTAGCCTTCTAAAATGACTCTGGAGGCACTTTCTCCTTTTCAATTTTTTGGAAGAGTTTAAGGAGGATTAGCATTTATTATTCTTTAAATGTTTGGTTACCCATGAAGCTATTTTGTCCTCAGCGTTTCTTTGTTGGGAGTTGCTTTATTACTGATTATATCTCCTTGTACCATATTGCTCTGTTTAGGTTATCTATTCATGATTCAGTGATCCATGCTCTACTATTCAGCAGGGCCACAGGAGGCCTCTGTTGCATGGGGAACTAGCTACTTGGCAGCAGTTGGGTACCGCACTATTTTGAAACACAGGTTAACCCTGGCATGCTCTACTGCTTGAGGGCAGAGATCCCTAGGTATTACAATGGGCCTGTTTCAACTTACTTATGGAGGTCATCACTTTGGGGATTAGAATGCCATGATCCCTTCCCCCTCTCAGCAGTGCAGCAGGAGGTATTGACCTGTGGGGGTTTCCATTTTGGTAGTTGGGGGTCACCATGACCCCCAGGCAAGACAGCCAGGCTGTTTTAGACCTGTGCAGGTCACTATTTTGGTAGGTGGAGACAGGACATCAAGGGGTATGATCGTTTTGTCTAGACTACCACCATTAGGTAAGGCCTCTGCTGGAGTTTTGCTACTGGTCCAAACTCTGCTGTTGGATAGTACCTCTGCCTGTACTCATCTGTTTGCCAGAGTTGCAGGCTGCTTTCAGAGGTTGAGTTTCCTGTACAGGTGGGGACAGACTGCTGGCTGGATTCTGATCAGGCAAGTTTGCTAGCAGGGACCCCGTATTACCGCCAAGATCCAAGCACAGGTGGCTGTAAGTTTCATCACCCTCCTTCTTTCTTCCTAGTTGACTCCAAATGGTCTAGCCTTCCTGATTCCTCCAGTAGGCAAGACAGAAATGGGCCTCCACAGGAATACTCTGGAATACTGGGGGAAACTGGTTATCTGCCTTAGGCTCTCCTTTTCCCACTAGAAAAACCCCAGACCCAGAGGAATCCTCTAGGTGCTACATTGGCCTGGCCTGGGGGAGTGAAATAGGTGGCGAAGTGAAGCCATTTCTCTTACCTTTCTAATGTGGCTTGTCTTGGATTTTGTGCTCCAAGAGGATGCTTCAGTTTTACTCCCCTGGTTCTCAGACTTTAACAAAGGTATTATTGTCTGTAAATAATTACTAATCTATATATTTGTGATAGGATACTGGAGCAGGGATGTCCTATTTCACCATCTTGCTCATCTTAGGCATACTCTTTGCTTCTTTGGAAATGAGATAGGAAGACAGAAATTGAAAGAAAGAAGGTTATAAAAGAAGATTGAAGGAAATATATTCAGTTATTTAAAACTAATGCCTGATTTGATAAGTTTTTTAAAAGTCCACTTGCTTTGTCTTTTAGATCTACAAATATAACTAATTTATGAATAATATTTTTTTTAAATTTATTTATTTATGATAGTAACAGAGGGAGAGAGAGAGGCAGAGACACAGGCAGAGAGAAGCAGGCCCCATGCACCGAGAGCCCGACGTGGGATTCGATCCCGGGTCTCCAGGATCGCGCCCTGGGCCAAAGGCAGGCGCCAAACCGCTGCGCCACCCAGGGATCCCAATTTATGAATAATATTTATTATACATTTTATATATTAAATATTCCACATGATCAGATACAGGATTAATAGGAGTTTAGAGATATGAGACTAAGATGTGGAAGAGGAAAAATTGTCCTAGTTAATCAAAGTCCAACTTTCATTAAAAATAAATCTTCAGTGCATTTTCTTTGGAGAGAGAGAGGCTGAAGGGAAGAATAGGGGGAGAAAGGAGTGGAAATGCAAGCAGACAAGAGAGGGGGATGGGGAGAAGGAAAGAGCAGATGAGTACAGGGAACAAAGGCAGAAATAAAAGCATTGAAAAAGAAAAGAGAAACTCCAAAGTTAAAATGAAGAACACATTTTATAATTTTGTATGAGAGTTCTTTGCTAAATTAAAAATAAGCCAATTTTTATTTTCCATATTCACATAAACAAGTTGGAAGCTGAATACACACACAATATAGATTGTATATCAGGGCTCCTGAGTGGCTCAGCTGGTTAAGCATCCAACTTTTTTTTTAGATTTTATTTATTTATTCATGAGACACACACACACACACACACACAGAGAGAGAGAGAGAGAGGCAGAGACACAGGCAGAGGGAGAAGCAGGCTCCATGCAGGGAGCCCAATGCGGGACTCGATCCCGGGACTCCAGGATCATGCCCTGATCATGCCCAAAGGCAGGCGCCAAGCTGCTGAGCCACCCAGGGATCCCAGCATCCAACTCTTGATCTCAGTTTAGATCTTGATCTCAGAGCCATGAGTTCAAGCCCAGCACTGGGTTCCACTCTTGGCATGGAGCCTACGTAAAAGGAAAAAAAAAAAAAAGGATTGTATCTTAAGCTTTGGATGACCAGAGCTGCTTCCTATGCTTAGGTATGAGGAAGTGGGTGGGGTAACAAAGTGGGAAATTGCCTATGGGAGACCTGCCAAAACCAAATGTGGGTAGAGGGAGAGAGATGAAAAATAATAAGCTCTAATAAGTAAAATAGTAGAGCAATCAGATTGCATGGGCCTTTGGGGACTATTTTGGGGAATTTGGCTTTTTTTTTTAACTCTGAAAGATGGGAAGCCACTGGAGTCTTAAGCAATAGAGAGACCAGATCTGACTTATGTTTTAATATGATCGTTTTTGACTACTATACTAAGAATGCTTTGAAGGGGGTGAGACGAATTAGAATTAGAAAGCTATTACAGGATCTAGGGAAGAGATGAGTGGTAGTAGTGGAGGTAATGAGAAGTAGTCAAAGTATGAATTTTTTTTAAGAAGGAACTGTCAGGGTTTGTTGATTGATTGGATACCTCTGTGTGTGCACATAGATGCACGCATGAAAGAAGGAGGGAGAAAGAGAAGTCAATGATGGTTGCCAGCAATTTGTGGCATTCCCTGGCTAATGGATGCATCTCTCCAATCTTTGCCTCTATCATCACATGCCATCATATATCTCCCTGTGTGTGTCTATCTTCTTTTTATACAAACATCTGTCATAGTGGTTTAGGGACCATCCTACTCCAGTATGATCTCATCCCAACTAATTATACCTGCAACAACCTTTTTAATTTTTTTCTAAAGAAGGTTACATCCTGAAGTCCTCAGGGTTAGGACTTCACCATATCTTTCTAGGAGACACAATGCAACCCATAACAAGTAGGAAGCCTAGGTGGAAGATTTTTTTTTTACTTTTTTAAAATGTATTTGAGAGAGAGGGCAGAGGCAAAACACTCAAAGTTGTTTGTCACATAGTAAGTAAGTGTTCACTATTCTTTTGGAATGGGGTGATATATGCCAACCCACATTCTGCTATATGAACTTTTGGTTCTAACTCTGTAAGTCCATTCAAACAGCAGAGTGTAGTGGTTTAAAAAGTATAACCTGTGGAACTCATATGGCCTTCAATTCAGGCTCCACTGCTTAGTAGCTGGATAACCTTGTATAAGTTGTTCAATGTCTCTTTGCCTCAGTTTATTGGACTATAAAATAAGGATAGCAATAGTATCTACCTTATAATATTTTTATAAACGTTAAGTATTTTAAGATATTAAATGTTAAAGTGCTAGAAGAGTGCCAATCACATAGCAAATGCTGTAGAAGAGACTGGTTTTTTATTATTATTTAAGACACTGATTTATTTGGATGAATCTGTATCAAAATTGCTCTGAACAAGCTGTGTTGGTACAGTGTTAGCATACATTTTTGCACAAAAAATTGTACTACTTCATGATTATTAAAGAGATCTGGATATGTGAACTTGGGAGGTGCTGGAATGTATTGGAGCCCACCTTGGTTTAACAATGTTTATGCAGCTATGTATTGCCTAATTTTACTCTCTCTCCAGGAGAATATGTCGTCATGACAACCCACTTTCATCTCAAACGAAAAATTGGCTACTTTGTGATCCAGACTTACTTGCCATGTATCATGACTGTCATTCTGTCACAAGTGTCTTTCTGGCTCAACAGAGAATCTGTCCCTGCCCGCACGGTCTTTGGTGAGTGTTGTTTTATGGATAATGAGCAGGTGGGGGCATTGGCAAAGTCATACAATGGACTGTCAGAGTAAGGATAAGGAAAGTGGATGGGAGCAATGCCTCAGCCCAATGTTAGTAATTGAGACATCAGATCCTGGTGTTTCAAGCAACTGAATTCTTAACAAAAAAGTGGAAATAAGAAGAGTGTTGGAGTAGTAAGATTACTAAAATGCCTCCTGTCTCAGTCACGTTTGCTTCAAGAACTGGGGAGGGACTGAGCCTTCAGTGAAAAAGAGGAAATTAGTGAGCAGAGCTAGAGATGGTGACAAGTGGGAAACTAAGTTGACAGCAGAGAATTGGATTGAGTACTTTTTTATGATCATTTTTTTATAATCATCTGACATTGCTGTTTCTCCTCTAGCTTTTTTGAAAGTACAAATTATCAGTAAATGCTACACGAAGTTTGAAGGGTTTTTCAATAGTACCCACAATCAGGGAAATTTACTTCAATAGAAAGTTACTGATGTCTTAAAAGAGATTTATACATCATTAGCATTTTCTCCTGGGAGACTTAAAACATATAGAACATTTTCTGCTTGTTTTCCCTTCATGGCAGTGGTGTCTGTGAGGCATACACATGGATATACTGAGTACCCACACAGAAGGCCAATATTTCCTACCAATATCCTGAAGCTATACTGTGTAGTTAAATAGTAAATAATGTCTTAGAAAGAAGCAGTATTTAGGTCAGGTAGAAGAGACAGCAGTAGAGAAAATGAAAGAGTAACCTGTAAAGTAGGGGGAAAAAAACTAGAAGGATGTGATAGCATGGATGTCAAGAGGAGAATGTTTCAAAAAGCAGGAAATAATAATCTGGTGTAAATTCTGTGTTTTTTAGGTAAGAAGCATGTAGAGACTGTTGAGTATGGTGATATGCTTGGTTCTTGAAAAGTTCTAATGAAGTGGAGAGAGCAGAATCTATAAAGGAGTCAACAATTTTTAGAAATATAACAAACTACACACCCTGAAAAGTCTTCTACAAAATCCTAGAAAAGCTAGACAAAATATAAAAAACATTATTTTTAAATATCTTAGCTGATAAGAAATTAAAGGAAATACTCAAGGACCCAAATGGAAGAGGGAACTAAAAATTGGAGTGTTAATCACATGAACTGATACTGTTATAGTTTAGTTGGAAGATGGACTACTAGTCTTAGTAAATAATATTTTGAGTTTTAAGGTTACACAAGAAAGGCTTTGAGCCCGAGTGAAGTTTAGGATTATAACTAGGGCTGTGGTGGACTAAATCATGGCCCCCAAATAGTTCCATGTCCTAATCTCTGGAACCTGTGAATGTTATCCTATGTGGCAAAGGGACAGTGCAAATGTGTAGTAAATTAAGAATCTTGAGATGGAGAGATTACCCTGGGTTATCTGGTTGGGCCCTAAGTATAATCACAAGTGTCCTTATCAGAGGGAGGCAGAAAGATATTTGAATACAGAGCAAAAGGCAGTGTGATGTAGGAAGGTGGAGAGATTTGAAGATACTATATGCTATTGGCTCTGAAAGAGGGGGAAGGGGTCCATAAAACTGCCAGACCTCTGGCCTTCAGTAGTGTAAGAAAAAATATTTGTGTTGTTTTAAGCTACTAAATGTGTGGTAGTTTTTTCACATAAACCATAGGAAATGAATACAAAGATTCATCCCATAAATCCAATACCTTTGAAGGATTATGCCCTAGAAAGAACATTAAGAAAAAATACAGTAATCAGTGCAGGGAGAGGAATGTCTATTTTGACCTGATCTCTGTATAAAATATAGGATTCCTTAAGAATTTATTATTTAATTTAAACGTGGCCCCACATGAGTTTAGAGTTCATATTTACACTAACTGCATTGATGTAAGAACCTCCAACATAAAAGGTTAATTTAAAAAGTGATTACAGGGATGCCTGGTTGGCTTAGTGGTTAAGCATCTGCCTTTGGCTCAGGTGGTGATCCCAGGACCCTGGGATCAAGTCCTGCATCGGGCTTCACGTGGGGAGCCTGCTTCTCCCTCTGCCTATGTCTCTGCCTCTCTCTCTGTGTCTCTCATGAATAAATAAATGATCTTTTAAAAAATAAAAAGTGATTGCAGACTTTTTATGAAAGAAGAGCCAAGAATAGCCAATATCTTCCTGAATAAGGACAAAGTGGGGGCACCTGGGTGGCTCAGTCAGTTAAGCATCTGACTCTTGATTTTAGCTCAGGTCATAATCTCAGGGTTGTGAATGTTGGGCTCCACATTCAGCAGGGAGTCTTCTGGAGATTCTCTTTCCCCCTACTCCCAATTATGTGCTCTCTCTCTCTCTCTCTCTCTCTCTCTCTCTCAAATAAATAAATAAATCTTTTTTTAAAAAAGAACAAAGTGGAGGGATTTGCCCCACTAGATGTCAAAATGATTTAAAAACTATAGCAATTAAGAGTGTGTGTTATAGACATAAGGGAAAAAAACAAATACTATAAAGAGAGTAAAAGTAGGCCCACGTAAATGAAAACTTGATTTATGACAGAAATGGCATTGTAGAGAATTAAAGATTGATCACAGGTTTAAATATAGAAGCTAAAAATGTCATGCTTTTAGAACATGTCTTTGTAGCCTTTGGAAGGCAGAAATTCCTTAATGTACAAAGAATAAGTGAAGAATAAAAGAATAAGTTGTATTTCATTAAAATTAAAATTTTCTACTCATCAAAGAATAACATTAAGAGAATGAGAAAGCAAGCCATAGACTAGAAGAATGTGTGTGTATGTGTGTGTGTGTATGTGTGTGTATGACAAAGTATATATTGGAGATCCTAAATTTCAATGATAAAAATACAAAGAGTCTAATTTTAAAACTTGGCAAAT
This sequence comes from Canis lupus baileyi, assembly GCF_048164855.1. NCBI lineage: Eukaryota > Metazoa > Chordata > Mammalia > Carnivora > Canidae > Canis > Canis lupus. The sequence goes on from NC_132876.1 coordinate 3,669,838, forward strand.
ACATGGTTAGACGTTTCATCAAGAATAAATGTAAATTCCCCATAAGAACATGAAAAGATATTTAACATCATTTTATATCAGGAAAATACAGGTTAAAACCACATGGAGACATCACTTTATAAATACCATAGTAGCTAAAATTAAAAAGACTGACAATTCCAAATATTCATGAGGTTGAGGAGCAATTGGAATCCTCATACACCACTGGTGAGGATATAAAAGGGTACAACCACTTAGGAAAGACAGTTTTGCCATTTCTTATAAAGTGAAAAAATACATTTACCCTAAAATCTAGGTACCCAATCTTCATACCCAAGTGAAATGACAATATATATATAAAAGGCTTATACATATATAAAATGCTTATACAAGAATGTTCACAGTAGCTTTATTTGTAAAATCTTAAATTTGAAAATATCCAGATATACATCAACAAGTGAATGGGTGTTTATTTTTAAAGATTCTATTTATTTATTCATGAGAGAGAGAGAGAGTCAGAGACACAGGCAGAGGGAGAAGCAGGCTCCATGCAGGGAGCCCGATGTGGGACTCCATCCCAGGACCCCAGGATCACGCCCTGGGCTGAAGGTGGCGCTAAACTGCTGAGCAACCCGGGCTGCCCTGAATGGGTGTTTATATTGTGGCATATTCATACGGCGTATTGACAACTATTGATTCACAAAACAGTATAAGTTAATATCAGAAATTATGTCAAACTAGAAGCCAGACACAAAATAGCATATATGATTTCATTTATAGAAAATTCCAAGACAGGCGAAACTAAGCTACAATGTTAAAAACCAAAGCAGTGCTTTCCTCTGGAGTGGTAGATTGACTGAAAATGGGTATAAGGGAACTTATTGGTTTGGTAGAATATTCTATATCTTCATTGGGGTAGTAATTATACAACTGTGTACATTTGCCCAATTTGAAATGCACAACCACACTATTTTTACTTTGTTACATATAATTTATAGCCCAATTAAAAATACTAACCTACTATAACTCCAGATATTTGAGTTATCAAACTTTCAAATAGCTGTGATGAACATGTTTAAGTAGGTGGAACTAACATGATAATTCTATCATGTAGACAGTGTGTTGTGTAGAGAAAACACACGAGAGAGTAAGCATACTGGAAATTCTAAAACTTGAAAATATAGATAAAAACTCAGTGGTTTACATACAGTTGAAGGGAAAACCCATGAACTGAAAGAAAATAGTTAGAATGAGACTCAGAAAGACAAAAATGTATAAAATGCAGAAGAGTGAGAAACAATATATAATTTATTGAAAAGGTATAACACAGAAGTAATTAGAATTCTAGAAGAAAAGTGAGAGAATGGTATAAAAGCAAGTTTTGAAGAAATAATGGCTGAATCCTATCTAAGCCTGATAAAGGACATAAAAGGAACAAGTACAAAAAGGCTTTATGAATCCAAGTAGGATAAATTAAAAGACAAGAGACATATTATGGTGAAACTTTTGGAAACAAAGAAACAAAGAGAAAAATCTTTAAAGTAGCCTAGGAAAAAGTGCATTGCCTTTAAAGTAATAATAAATAGACTATCCTGACTTCAACAAAATAATAACCCTTTCAAACAAAAAAATAAAACTAAAAATTTATTATCATCAAACCATCATTAAAGGGAGTTCTTCAAGCAAAAGGAAAATTATCCCAGAAGGAAGGTTTAACATGCATTTAAAAAGTAAAATTAACAAATATATGGGGAATGCTAAATGACTATTGAATGTATAAAATAATAAGTGGGCATACAATATATTTTGAATAAAAGACTAGACCATAATGTAGCATATTTAAGTTGAGATAGAGATAAAATGCTCTAAGGACTTTCATTGTCAGGGTTTATGTATATAAAGGTACCAATTAATATTTAATTTGCATAAGTCAAAAGTCTATGCTGACTGAAACTCATACATCCAATGGAAATGTTAAATGGTACGAGCACTTTAGAAAACTGTTTGGCAATCTCCTATAGTTACACATATACTTACAATATAATCATGTAGTCCCATCCCTAAGTGTTTACTAAGAAAAATGAAAACATGCTCACACAAAGACTTATATGTAAATCTTCCCAGCAGCTTTATTCATAATAGTTGAATACTGGAAACAGTCCAAATGTCTATTAATAGCTGAATGGGTAAACAAATTATATCAATGCAGTGGAATGGCACTCTGAAATTAATAGGAATGAACTACAGATAGATGCAACAACATGATGAACCTAAAGAATACTATGCTGAGTGAGGAAAGCCATACACAAATGAGTACATACTGTATGATATGTATGAAACTCTAGGGGGAAGAAATCTAACCATACTGGAAAAAAAGCAGAGAAGTGGTTACCTGGGGCCAAGGAGGGGATGGAATGGTCACAAAGTAGCCTTTAGGTTGATGAAAGTATTCTATAGACAATATCTATGAGAAAGGATGAAGAGGGGGTAATGGTAGAAATGGTTATGGTAGAAATAGAAATCTCACAGCACAGATTACCATAGACTATGATAGTGTAATGGCCTAAGCAATACTAGAGATCAAGGAAAATACATACCTCTATATCTTGAGTTCTTGATTCTGAAGGATCAACCATGTTTTGAGAACTGAAACTAGTACATTCAATATGAGGGTCAAGTTTTAGTTAAGATCAAAAGAGGTTGTGCTTTTGAAGAAGTTGGGAATATAAGTGAATCTGCTGGTCATAGAATAGCAGAGTTGGAGAATTAGAAGAGTTTGGGAGAAAGGGGTTGTAAAGAAGAAATGAGTGACTGGGTCATACTCAGTAATGTACTTTCTGGATCAGGATTAAGCCTGAGTGACAGTGAATTAACAAAAAGCTTTGCCCCCCCCCCCAAAAAAAAGCTTTGCCTTTGTGGTGGTGTCTGAGTTCAACAGGTACATGATGTATGATTAACTCTAATTGTCTCCTGGTGAAAGTAAGCACTCATTTTGAATGTTGTGGTCTGAAATGTTTTGGTTTTTGTGTCCCTAGGACCTAACTCTGTATGGCACAGAATAGACAACTTGTTAATGTTGGGAGAAAAGAAGAGAATAAGAACTAATATAATAATAACAATATAGTTACTCTAAGAAAAGTAGTACATTATTCACTCTGATGGGAACACATGTATTGCAGTGCCACACGGGTTGCAGGCTGGGTGGAGCAATTTCAGTCATCACATCACACATGTACTATGCACTTACTCTGTGCCAGGTATTCTATTCAGGGTTGAGGGGATAGAGATAGATTACTCATGATCCCTATTCTTAAGCAACTCCTGCTTTAGTAGTATAGACAGACATGTGTTATCAAAGAAGTGTCCTAGCTTTTAGAAGTTCTCAAAATAAATGCAGTTGGAGCAGTCATAAAATTCTAGAAGAGTCTTGAAAAAGAAGCACTGGGTGGTAGGACTGGATCTCTTACAATGCCAAACCTCATTTCCATCTGTAAAGTGTAAATGCTTGATTGAGGGTCCTACCAGCTGACTAGCTAAGAGCTTAGAGCTCTTCACAAGATAATTATTCTAATTAAGCTCTAGAGGCTAGAATTCTAAAAACTTCTACTGAGATATGGTATAGAAACATTTATATTGCAGTATAGTTCTCCCCATTTATCCAGTGACACACTGCTATTACTGTGCCAAGGTAGACAATTCCATTTGTTAATAACCATAAATGAGGTAGCTTGTTTCTCCCATGAATCACTCCTTGCCCAGTGTGGTCAGAGGATTACTGAGCCTTGGGATCCATTCCGGAACTTACCAGGCTACAAATTCAGATAGTTTGTTAATAAGTCCTAGTTATGTGGCTAATTCCTGACAGGGCTTAAAATTTGATTTGCTAATCAGCCTTGATAACTACTTTGTTTGTACAAAGGCAATAATTTGGAGTCCTCTGTTGAAATCATACTATCATTTCCAGTATGAATTGTCATTTACATAATAAATGAGTAAGTAAGGTACTGGAGGTAACAAGATATGAAAGAAAACCAAGAGGCTATAGCACACACAGCTGACTCTCTTGGCAGACTTAATAGGCCTTTTCTCCTTGCTTTTCAATTTTTTCAACTTTTTACTTAAATTCAATTTAATTAAAATACTGTATTATTAGTTTCAGAGGTAAAATTCAGTGATTCATCAGTTGCATACAACATCCAGTGATCATTACATGAACTCCCCTCCTCAATGCCCATCTTCCCACCCACCTCAGTTTGCTTCCTATAGTTCAGAATCTCTTCTGGTTTGCCTCCCTCTCTGTTTTCCTCTTACTTTATTTTCCCTTCCTTTCCCCTATGTTCATCTGTTTTGTTTCTTAAATTTCACATATGAGGGAAATCATATGGTATTTGTCTTTCTCAGATTTACTTATCTCGCTTAGCATTATACCCCCTAGTTCCCTCCACGTCATTACAAATATCAAGATTTTGTTATTTTTGGTGGCTGAGTAATATTCCATTGAACAAACATACCACTCCTTCTTTATCCATTCATCTGTCTACAGATATCTGGGCTCTTTCCATAGTTTGGCTATTGTGGACATGGCTGCTATAAACATTAGGGTGCATGTGCCCCTTCAAATCACTACATTTGTATCCTTTGGATAAATACCTAGTAGTGAAATTGCTGGGTCATAGGGTAGTTCTATTTTTTTACTTTTTGAGGAACCTCCATACTGCTTTCCAGAGTGGCTGCACCAATTTGCATTCCCACCAACAGTGGAAGAGGGTTCCCTTTCTCTGCATCCTCACCAACATCTGTTGTTTCTTGAGTTGTTAACTTTAGCCATTTTGACCAGTGTGAGGTGGTATCTTATTGTGGTTTTGATTTGTTTGTTTGTTTTTAATTAATTAATTTATTTTACATTTTTAAAATTTAAATCCAATTTGCCAACATAGAGTATAACACCCAGTGCTCATCCCATCAAGTGCCCTCCTCATTGCCCGTGCCCCAGTTACCCCATTTCCCTACCCACCTCCCCTCCCACAACCTTTGTTTGTTTCCCAGAGTTAGGAGTCTCTCGTGGTTTGTCTCCCTCTCTAATTTTTCCCACTCAGTATGCTGAGTGAAATAAGTCAATTGGAGAAGGATTATAAAGGAGAGGAGGGGAACTGAGTGTGGCTTGATTTGTATTTGCCTGATGCTCAGTGATACTAAGCATTTTTTACATGTCTGTTGGCCATTTGTATGTCTTCTTTGGAAAAATGTCTGTTCATGTCTTCTGCCCATTTCTTGACCAGATTTTGTTTTGTTTTGTTTTTTGAATGCTGAGTTTGATGAGTTCTTTATAGATTTTGGATACTAGCCCTTTAATATGTCATTGCAAATATTTTCTACCATTCTGTAGATTATCTATTAGTTTTGTCGATTGTTTCCTTTGCTGTGCAAAAGCTTTTTATCCTGATGAAGTCCTAATAGTTCATTTTTGCTTCTGTTTCTCTTGCTTTTAGAGATGTGTCTAGCAAGAAGTTGCTGTTTTATTTGGGTCCTTCCTTTTTTCTTTTCAGTAAGTCTGTCTAGGGGTTTATTGATCTTATTAATTCTTTCAAAGAACAAGCTGATCTGTTCTTTTTTTTTTTAATTTCTCTATCATTGTTTTCTGCTCTACTCTATTATTTCTCTTCTCCTGCTGGGTTTACATTTTATTAATTGTTCTTTTTCCAGCTCCCGTAGTTGTAAGGTTAGGTTTGTATTTGAGACCTTTCTTGTTTCTTGAGAAGGGCCTTATTGCTATGTACTTGCCTCTTAGAACCATCTTTGTTGTATCCCAAAGGTTCTGAATTCTATGTTTTCATTTTGTTTCACTTCCATGTTTGTTTATTTTTAAAGATTTTATTTATTTATTCATAAGAGACAGAGAGGCAGAGACATAGAGAGGGAAGCAGGCTCCCTATGAGGGCCTGATGTGGGACTCAATCCCAGGACCCTGGGATCATGACCTGAGCCAAAGGTAGACACTCAACCACTGAGCCACCCAGGTGCCCCACTTCCATGTATTTTTTAACTCTTCTTTAATTTCCTGGTTGGCCCATTCATTCTTTTGTAGGATGTTCTTTAATCTCCATGTATTTGTGGTCATTCCAAATTTTTTTTCATGTAGTTGACTTCAAGTTTTAAAGCACTATAGTCTGAAAATATGAATGGAATAATCTCAATCTTTTTTATACTGCTCAAGACCTGATTTGTGACCCAGTATTTGATCTATTCTGGAGAATGTTTTATGTGCACTTGAGAAGAATATGTATTTTGCTGCTTTGGAATGAAATGCTCTGAATATATCTATGAAGTCCATCTGGTCCAGTGTGTTATTCACAGGCCTTCTTTCCTTGTTGGCCTTCTGTTTAGATGATCTGTCTATTGATGTCAGTAGGGTACTAAAGTCCCCTACTATTATTGTATTGTTATCAATGTGTTTCTTTAAATTGTTGTTAATTGGTTTATAGATTTGGCTGCTCCCATGTTAGGGACATAAATACAACTGTTAGATCTTCTTGTTGGATAGACCCTTTTAGTATGTTATAGTGTCCTTCATCTCTTCTTACAATCTTTGATTTAAAATCTAGTTTGTCTGATATAAGGATGGCTACTCCAGCTTTCTTTTGATGTCTATTTGAATGATAAATGGTTCTCCACCCCTCACTTTCAATCTGGAGGTGTCTTTGGGTCTAAAATGAATCTCTTATAAGTAGCATATCAATGGGTCTTCTTTTCTTTATCCATTTTGATACCCTATGTCATTTGAGTGGCACATTTAGTTCACTTAAATTCAAAGTAATTATTGAAAGATATGAATTAGTGCCATTTTATTACCTGTAAAATCGCTGTTCCTGTAGATTGTTCCTTTCTGGTCTTTATTACTTTTGGGCTCTCTCTTCACTGAGAGGATCCCCTTTAATATATCTTGCAGGGCTGGTTTAGTGTCACGAAATCCTTTAGTTTTTGTCCTGGAAACTCTTTATCTCTCCTTTTCTGAATGACAGCCTTGATGGATACACTATTCTTGGCTGCATATTTTTTCCATTTATCATGTTGAACATATCATGTCAGTCCTTTCTGGCCTTCCGGGTCTCTATGGACAAGTCTGCTTGTCAGCCTTATATGTCTATCCTTGTAGGTTAAGGACCTCTTGTCCCAAGCTGCTTTTGCTTTTAGAATTTTCTCTTATTCTTTGAAATGTGCAAGTTTCACTATTATATGGCGAGGTGTTGACCTATTTTTATTGATTTTGAGAGGGGTTCTCTATGCCTCCTGGATTTGAATACCTATTTCTTTCCCCAGATTAGGGAAGTTCTCAGCTATAATTTGTTTAGATAAACCTTCTGCTCCTTTCTCCACTCCTGATCTTCTAGGACTCCTATAATATGGATATTACTTCTCTTTATGGAAGCACTAGGCTCTCTCTGTCTCCCTTCATGATCTAATAGTTTCTTTTCCTCTTCTTTTCAACTTCCTTATTTTCCATCAGTTTGTCTTTTATATGCTCTCTATTCTGTCTCATTTATCCTTGCTGTTAAAGCCTCCATTTGTGACTGCATCTCAGTAATAGCATTTTTAATTTCAATCCGATTATATTTTAGTTCTTTTATTTCTATAGTAAGGGATTCTCTAGTGTCTTCTATGCCTTTTCAAGCCCAGCTAGGATCTTTATAAGCACTGTTTTAAATTCTAGTCCAGACATTTTACTTATATCTAACAATTCAGATAAATCCCTGGCAGTGAGTATTACCTCTTGTTCTTTCTTTTGAAGTGAATTTCTCTGTCTAGTCATTGTGTCCAGAAAAGAAAGGAGGAAAGAAAAAAAAGAAAAGAAACCAGCAAAAAACAGCAATAACAACAACAGCAACAACAAAAACTTCCCAAAGTCTTTCTGGTGTATGCTATGTACGTTCTGCTCTAGTGTTTTGGCTGCTCTTTCCCACTGGCTCTTCCTGCTTCCTTGTAGTTGGGAGTGTTTGGACCTTTAAGTAGGTGTGCTTTGATTTGTTTGTCAAAATAAGCCTTGCATCTGCCAGATTGTCTCCCTCCAACTGTGAAGATTGTTTCCTTAATCCTCAGATCATCTTCCTCATTGTTCAAAATAGTTGATGTTGGTCTAGTTGTATTTGAAGGACAAGGCAAGTTCATGGTCACCCTAATACTCCAACATCTTAACTCTGCCACTCTACTTGCCTTTCTATGTAATATATCTCACCTCATTAGGACTCCTTCCACTCTCTACTTAACCCAGACTCACATTCCCCATCCTCTTGAGCATGCCCACACTCAGAAAGAGGATCTGATTACTCCTCCTTCCTCAATTCTGGATTGCTTTGGGTACAATTGCCTTGTCAATATCCTAAGGTATAGAGACTGTAGGAAATATTGATAGATGAGGAGAATGGAGGCACAGAGAGATCAAGTAAATTGCCCAAGATACAAAGCAAGTAAGTGGCAGAGCTCAAGACTTACAATTTCTAGTGTAGATATTGGAGGCTAGAATACTACTGCTAACAATAATAAAATAATTATTATAATGTTATTATTTATAATGTGTTTATAATATAATTATATAATTATGATATTGTTAACAGTAAAAATAGGAGCAATGTTAATTGTAGAAGCTACTATTTCTTGAGTGTTTACTCTGTGCCATATATTATGCTATGGGCTTCATAAACATCATCTCATTGGATCCCCCAACAAATTTCTGAGTCTGGTATAATCACACATTTTACACATAATAAAACAGGCTTAGTGGGATACATTATCTTGTTCAAGGTAGTAAGTGGAATTACCAGAATTTCAGCCTATTTTCTTTCTTTTTTTTAAAGATAGTTATTTATTTATTCATTCATGAGAGACACACAGAGAGAGGCAGAGACATAGGCAGAGGGAGAGGCAGTGATGTGGGACTTGATCCCACGACCCTGGGATCACGACCTGAGCCAAAGGCAGACGCTCAACCACTGAGCCATCCAGGTGCTTCTCAGCCTATTTTCAATCCGACTGTAAAGCTCATGTTGTTAGCCACAATACTATATAGCTCATATGTAAATTTAAAATATAAACAGATTAGAAAAATAATTTTAGGGGATCCCTGGGTGGCGCAGCGGTTTGGTGCCTGCCTTTGGCCCAGGGCGCGATCCTGGAGACCCGGGATCGAATCCCACGTCAGGCTCCCGGTGCATGGAGCCTGCTTCTCCCTCTGCCTGTGTCTCTGCCTCTCTCTCTCTCTCTCTCTCTCTCTCTCTCTCTCTGTGACTATCATAAATAAATAAAAATTAAAAAAAGAAACTGCATTTATAAAAAAAAAAAAGAAAAATAATTTTAATAGAATTTGAAAGTAAATAAAGAGAAGTCTTAAATTTAGTTTAATAACACCACCAAGAAGAAGAATCAATAGATCTAAAAGCAAGCTCTGGTTTGACAAAAACTCACAAGAAATAGGTTTTGGAGTAGCTTTGGTTGTCCACAAAGCTCAAAAGGACCTAGACTGCGATGCAGCTAAAGTACCATTTTCTACAATGGTTGTTGCAGTATTAAGAGAATAGTGTTCACAGTAAGGGAAGTGAAAATCCTGAGTCTTGGGCTCATATTCTGTGTAGTTCAGAGGAGAACTACCATTATGAGGAAGGAAGAGAAACAAGAGAAGGAAGTGGCCATGTCCATTATGGAGATTAACAGACTCATGAAGAATCATGACCACCCTCTCCAACTCTCTGAAGGCCTGTCCTGGAAAGGAGGGAGCAGGCTTCTCTTTCCTGTGTTGCCACAGAAAGAACTCTGAAATCAGTTAGTGGGCTAGGAGTTAAAGGAAGGCAGGTTTCAGCTCAGCAGGCAAGGTTTTCTGCTTGAAAAGTGCTCTTACCATGAAACAGATTACTTGTTCTTCACTAGAAGTGTTAAGCAGAGGCTAGAGGACAACTTTTAGAAGTGCTTTACTGGAGATTCCTATTTCTGTGATAACTGGGATGGAGTAATTACTAGGTAGAACCATCCCATGTTAACATTCCCTGTGTTTTACTTTAAAGGGGCCATTTTGAATGGGGTATAGCTCCTCCTTATAAGTAAGAAGTTGGTGATCTCATCATGTATGCTCTAAATGTCTCCCAGTGGCAACTGGTTCTCATCTTTTCTCTCCCCAGGTGTCACCACTGTTCTCACCATGACCACTTTGAGTATCAGTGCCAGAAACTCCTTACCTAAAGTGGCATACGCGACGGCCATGGATTGGTTCATAGCCGTCTGTTATGCCTTTGTATTTTCTGCGCTGATTGAATTTGCCACTGTTAACTACTTCACCAAGCGGAGTTGGGCTTGGGAAGGCAAGAAGGTGCCGGAGGCCCTGGAGATGAAGGTGAGATACAGTGAGGGTGGGGGCTGGGAAGCACTCCCTGAGAGAACTGTATTGGAACCAGGAGTGGGCAGCCTGCAGCCTGTGGGAACTGGCCAAGGCTGTGTGCTATTCACTGGGGTCATCAATCCAATTCTCAACTGGAGTGCTTCTTGGCAATGTGGAGTGTTTTCTGGGGTCAAAGAAAAGAGGGTAGGTATCATAGAAGGTTGATGTCTTGTGATGAGGGACCGACCCTGAGTACGATACTGCTAGAATCAAGGGGAACACATTGTGTACTTTTCTGAGTGGCTCTATAAATACAATCTCTAGGGCTAACTCTGCCCTTCACTTTTCAGTGTATTCCCACTACAATCAAACTAAAGTGACCATTATTCCTTCTGGGTCTATGCTTATTTATTTATGCTGTACCCAGAATATTCTTTTATTTTTTCCTGCCTAGTGAAGATCTACTCCTTTTTTTTCCTACTCATTCTTCAAGACACAGATTAAAAGCTATTTTCTCCATAGAATCTTTCCAAGAATCATCCAAATAGTTTTAGCTTTTCTTTCAGTAGGGAGAGGGTGCTCCTACTATTAAAATCCTGTATTTGTATTAGAGTTGTTTATCCACTTACTCATTAGACTGAACATCTTGAGGGCAGGGGCTTGTCTGCATCATCTTTCTAACTAGCCAGTATTCTTGCACAACACCTGATTCATAGTAAAAGCTGAATAAATGTTAGTTGGATTGGTGGAGAAATGGGAAGGAGGGGGATTAAAAACCCAATAAACCAACTAGAGTTGGTAGGAATAAAACAAATACTGTGAAATCAAGATTATTGTCCTTGGCTGCTTTAAAAGAGTTCAGATCTCTAGATCTAGATGAAGACTATCCAAAGAGGCTAAAAAGAACTGGCAGATGTGGTCCCAGAACCATTCCAGTACTATGAAGAATCATGGAGAAGAGAAAAGATAATGAAGATTTTTCAAACTGGAGGAAAAGATATATTTCATAGAATACAGACTGGTGAGTTGGCAAAATTTTAGAATAGATTTTCACTATATAGATAGAATTTATTAAGTCCTTGCTATAAATTATGAAGAAATAAGCTTATTTCTACTAACTATATCTACTCTATCATAGGAAATTTTGGTTGGTTTTATTATTATACTTAGTGTAGTTGTTTCCTTTGTATCCTTAAAATATTTTGATCCATCTAATACTTGATTTGTCATCTATGAACAACGTCTATTGACCCCTCACACACTACAAGACAAGGAAAATAGTATACTTATCTCTCACCTTCTCTGTTCTTGTCATTTCCTAATTTTTGTTTGTTATAATGCTGTCAATGCATTGTCAAACTATTTCTGCATTGTTGAGGCTTATAACATTTACATGCTTTTGTGCATCCATAATTCCTATAGTTGTTTAGTCATAGTTCTACATTTAAATGGATAAAAGGACTATTTTAAGAAGATAGCCCATTTTTCCATTCATTGCTTAGTTACCTCAAGGCTATCTTCTAGAATTTTTTTTCCTTTTTAAAGCTCATGGGAACTTTATTTCCTACTATCTTGCATGTGTTAAATTATCTGTCAATTGTGTTTATACTTGAACTGTAGTTGGGCTGTTGTACAATTCATGGGTCCCATTCTCTCTTTGATGTCCATGTAGACACTGATTGCTATGCTCAATTCTATCACTGTTGTTCTGAAGAATTTTTAAAGAAGAGTTTATGTATTTATTTGAGAGAGAGAGAAAGAGCAGGTAGGAGAGGGCAGAAGGTGGAGGGAGAAGCAGGCTCCCCACTGAGCGTGGAGCCCAATGTGGGGATCAATATCAGAACCCTGAGATTATAACCAGAGCCAAAGTTGGATGCCTAACCAACTGAGCCACCGAGGCACCCTTGTTACGAAGAAATTTAAAAGCCAAACTGAAAATCTCTTACAGAATAGAGGATTTGATTTTATGGCCTAGAAGCCCATACATATGTATCTTATTACAAATTCCAGTTACTTTACAAGGATATATTTTGGTCTATCTGTATGAAATTTTTCCTAGGAGAGCATGTGGGTTTTTTTTCAAGTTTTTATTTAAATTCCAATTAGTTAACTACAGTGTTAATATTAGTTTCAGATGTCCAACTTAGTAATTTATCACTTACATACAACACTCAGTGCTCATCAAAACAACTGCCTTCCTTAATCCATTTAATCCACCCCCCTACCCACATCCCCTCCTGTAACCATCAGTTTGCTCTCTGTAGTTAAGAAGTTTTTTTTATAGTTTGCCTCTCTTTCTCACTCTGTGTTCATTTGTTTTGTTTCTTACATTCATCATATGAGTGAAATCATGATATTTGTCTTTCTCAGACCAGTTTATTTCACTTAGCATTATACTCTCCAACTCCATCAATGTCATTGCAAATGTCAAGATTTTGTTCTATTTTATGGCTGAGTAATATTCCATTGTATGTATGTGTGTCTATATGTACAAATACATATATACAACTTTTTAAAAACTCAAATTCAATTAGTTAACATATACTGTATTAGTTTCTAATGCAGAGTTCAGTTATTCATCAGTTGCATATAACAGTGCTCATTAGTCTACGGCCATACCACCCTGAACGCGCCTGATCTCGTCTAACAGTGCTCATTATATCACATGCCCTCCTTAATGCCCATCACCCAGTTATCCTGTCTTCCCACCCTCCTCCCGTCTACAACCCTTAGTTTGATTCCTATAGTTAAGAGTCTCTTATGGTTTGTCTCCCTCTATGATTTCATCTTATTTTATTTTTCCCTCCCTTCCCCTATGATCCTGTTTTATTTCTCAAATTCCACATATGAGAGAAACCATGTTATAATTGTCTTTCTCTGATTGACTTATTTTGTTTAGCATAATACTCTGCAGCTCCATCTACATCATTGCAAATGTCAAGATTTTGTTATTTTTTATCCTCAGTAATATTCCTTTATATATAATGAAAGTTGTGAGGTATATATATCTCACACAACTTCTTAATTCATAAGTTGATGGACATTTGGGCACTTTCCATAATTTGGCTATTGTGGACATTACTGCTACAAACATTGGGGTGCATGTTTCCCTTACAATCAATATTTTTTGATCCTTTGCATTGATACCTAGTAGTACAATTGGTAGATCATGGGGTAGTTTTATTTTTAACTTTTTGAGGCAACTCCATACTGTTTTCCAGAGTGGCTGCATCATTTTGCATTCCCACCAACAGTGCAAGAGGGTTCCCCTCTCTCTGCATCCCCACCAACATCTGTTGTTTCCTGAGTTGTTAATTTTAGCCAATCTGACTGGTGTGAGGTGCTATCTCATTGTGGTTTTGGTTTGTATTTCCTTGATGGTGAGCGATGTTGAGCATCTTTTCATGTCTGTTGGCCATCTGAGGTCTTTGGGAAAATGTCTTTTCATGTCGTCTGCCCATTTTTTAACTGGATTATTTGGTTTTGGGATGTTGAGTTTTATAAGTTCTTCATACATTTTAGATACTAACCCTTTATCAGATATGTCATTTACATATATATTTTCCAATTCTATAGGCTGCCGTTTAGTTGTGTTGTTTCCTTTGCTTTGCAGAAGCTATTTTGATGAAGTCCCAATAATTCATTTTTGCTTTTGTTTCCTGGCTTTGGGAGACATACTTTAGTAAGAAGTTGCTCTGGCTACATCAAAGAGGTTGCTACCAAAAAAAAAAAAAAAAGAGAGAGGTTGCTACCTGTGTTCTCCTCTAGGAATTTGATGATTTTCTGTCTCACATTTAGGTCTTTGATCCATTTTGAATTTATTTTTGTGTATGGTTTAAGAAAGTGGTCCAGTTTCATTACTTTGCATGTTGTCCAATTTTCTCAACACCATTTGTTGAAGAGATTATCTTTTTTAAACTGAATATTCTTTCCTAGTTTGCCAAAGATTAGCTGACCATATAGTTGTGGGCTCATTTCTGGGTTTTCTATTCTTTTCCACTGATCTATGTGTCTGTGTTTGTGCCAGGAGCATACTGTCTTGATTACTACAGCTTTGTAATATAACTTGAAATTCAGAATTGTGATGCCTCTAGATTTGCTTTTCTTCTTCAAGATTGCTTTGACTATTCAAGGTTTTTCGTGGTTCTATACAAATTTTACTATGGTTTGTTCTAACGCTGTGAAAAATACTGTTGGTATTTTGATAGGGACGGCATGAAATGTGTAGATTGCTTTGGGTGGTATAGACCTTTTAGCACTGTTTATTCTTCCAATCCATGAGCATATAATGTTTTTCCATTTCTTTGTGTCATCTTCAATTTTTTTCATCAGTGTTTTATAGTTCTTAAAATACAGATCTTTTATCTCTTTGGTTAGGCTTATTCTCAGGTATCTTATGGTTTGGGGTACAATTGTAAATGGGATCAATTCTTAGATTTCCTTCTGCTGCTTCATTGGTGGTATATAGAAATTCAACAGATTTCTATATATTGATTTTGTATCCTACATCTTTACTGAATTTGTAATTCACTTCTAGTGATTTTTTTTTTTTTTTTGGTGGAGTCTTTGGGTTTTCTATATAGAGTACCATGCCATTGCAAGTAGTGAAAGTTTGACTTCTTCCTTGCTGATTTGAATGCCTTGTATTTCTTGTCTGAATGCTGAAGCTAGGACTTCCCTATTTAAATAACAGTGGTAGTGGTGAGAGTGGACATCCCTGTCTTGTTCCTAACCATAGAGGAAAAGCTCTCAGTTTTCCCCCATTGAGGATGATATTAACTGTGGATTTTTCATATATTGCCTTTATTAATGATGAGGTATGTTCCCTCTATCCCTACTTTGTTCAGGGTTTTTATCATGAGTGAATGTTGTGCTTTGTTAAATGCTTTTTCTGCATCTATTGAAAGGAATATATGGTTCTTATCCCTTATTAATGTGTTGTATCACAATGATTGATTTGCAAATATTAAACCACCCTTGTAGCAACAGAATAAATCCCACTTGGTCGTGATGAATGATTCCTTTAATATACTGTTGGATTTGACTTGCTAGTATTTTATTGAGAATTTTTGCATTCGTGTTCATAAGATATTGACCTGTAGTTCTATTTTTTAGGGGAGTCTCTGTCTGGTTTTGGAATCAGGGTAATGTTGGCCTCATAGGATGAATTTGGAAGTTTTCCTTCCATTTCTGTTTTTTGAAATAGAAGAAGCTTGAGCTTTCCTAAAACATATCTATCTGTGTTCTGTTCTCTTCCTAGAGCACAAATTATACATATCATAGAGCTTTGTCTTCCATATCTATTATTTTTCTCTAATAATTTTTAACTTATTTTCCATTTCACTTTGCTCATTTTTCTCAAGCCTGTCTTCGATGTCTCTGATCATTTTTACCAGTGTGTCTTCATCTTCATAAAATTCATGTAACGAAAAATAACATGCCACAAAATGGTCTTTGTTAACCTATTTTTTATGTGTTTTATGTTTGCTTTTTCATGCTGTTCCACAACCATTTATTGGTAACTTCCTTCCTTTTGCAACATATTTTACGTCAGTACCATATTAGTTTGTTTTCAGTTATTACCTGAGTTGCATTAAGGGAATTCTTTACTAGCCCTGCTATGCGTGACAGTATCATTTTGGGGAGGGACTGAGAGAGTGAATAGGATAGTAGGAAGTAGTTGAGACTACTTAATTTGAGTACTATTATCTATATAAATTCTTGGGAGTACTCCTCATTGTAGTTTTGATTCTGCTTCTACCTACCAAGATGTTTTCCTTGCTCATAGGAAAATCCTCTATGTATGGTGTAGAGGTGTGTGTGTGTGTGTAGTATTATATCCTTTAATTTTTCTAGTCTCTACCTCCTCTGACACGAAATGGTGGTCAAACAATGTTTCAGGATGTTCTCACCGTCAGTCTGAAAACTTATTTTGTTTCAAAATGGGAGTCATTTGTTTCCTCACTCAGGTCTTGCCACTTACATTTTAAGACTATTCTTGACCCGAAATCCAGAGTAGGAGGCATGCTCAGTGTCTTTTTTACCCTGATCCAATTTTACTGCTCTTGGGAGCCTTACTTTTTGGGATCAGGATTAAAAATGCTTTCACATTTCATCAAAACTAGAGTTTGAGTTTCTGTCTCCCATTTTCCTTACAGTTTTTACTTGGTTCCAGAGAGGAGAAGGAAGCAAAGATGTCCTTACTCTGACATATTAAACTGAAAGGTCCCTAGAATATATTAGTAAGCAGATGTTTAAGAGCAATTAGCACTAATCACTGATATTCAGCCTGAATTCACTAAGAAGAAATTATGCCAAACTAACCTTAAGAAATTATATTAAAAGTTTACTAGGCTGGTAGACCAGGGAATATCATATACTTTATCAAAACATCTAACTACGTTTTTTAAAATTATGACTTCATGAAGAAGAAATAGCAGTTGAAAAAATAGTACAATTAGACTGATGTCACTGGTTAACTAACTGAAGTCAAATAGAATTGACTGATGGATGGGAGTCAACCTGAATGGACATCCCTGTGATAATACACAGAGGTCCATTTGATCCTTTCCTCTTAATTGTTATCAATAATTCAAATTTATAAGTTCCATTAATGAATGTTGGTTGGAGAAGATTATCTTCTGAATTATGAATCAAAAATAATTTCTCAAGTTCAGAGAACAGGCTGAAATCAAGAGATTAATATTAGCTGAATCAAACAAATTCTTACACATAGATTTAAAAACATTAGTTCTTGATAGGAAAGCTTAATAATAATTGCCCATTATAAGTAGGATGCTGGGGTATAGGGGAAAAGCAAATTTAATGTAAGCATTCCATGTGGGACAACTTTCAAAAAGCCAAATTTGATTTGAGTTTGAGTTAACAATTACCTAGAACAAGTGAGATAATAATCTCTTTTTATTCTATACTGTCTGAGCCATGTTTAAAGCATACTGTTCTAGTTTGGTTACTATACTGGAGAAGGGGCACATACTTCAAGGGAATTATGATCACTAATTTCAGATATCTGAAAGACTGTCATGTATGTCTTTTGAAAAACATGGTGGACTTTTTTTCCCCATAGCTCAGAAGAGATGCAGGAATGGTTTGAAAGCAGAGAGAGAGAGAGAGAGAGAGAACTAGAATAGATTAGTAAGAGACTTTGGATGACCGTTTCTCCAATTCCAAGGAGGGCTGAAAATGAAAAAAGGACAAAAAGAATAATCTAAAACTCTTCTGCAAAGATGGTGATATCAGTCTTTTTTCCTAGTCCCTCTCCATGGTCAATCTATTTAAGCTATCTAAAAGAAAGCGATTATGAGATTTGGAGGGAAAAAACCCTACGGAACACAAAAATCATGGATCTTTAATATGAAGATGCTATGTTATGTCTATACCACTACAAGTAAAGGATCTAACAGTGAGAACCACTGACCCACATAAAAAGTGAAATGCATTGAAAATTAAAATACTGTTACCTAATTATAACTCAGTTTAATTTTTTCCTCCTTTAAAGAAACATATTAAACTTTATTTGCTTTATAAAGCTAGAATGGATTTAAAAATAATATAAATGATTCAAAATTTATTTCTGATTTATACTATGATTAGGGATTAGGTAAAATGTGAGGGGAAAGATTATAAAGGAAAGGAAAAGAAGGAATAGGTAAAAACAAAACCTAATTTACAAATGAAGACAAATGACGACCTTATAATTGCATTCTGAAAAGTAGATGAACTGTGGGCTTCTGAGGATCAACTATGTATTTATCACTGCTTTCTCTGACAATCCCACTAAAATGAGAGTAAAGAAATAAAATAGGTATAAATAAGTACCAGGAAAAGGAGAGAAGGGATTTCAGTCATACAAGAGATTTTAAAACATTGTTTTAGAAGAATGAATGTGGTAAGTGAAAATAAGAACTAATCTATTAAGCTGGAGTAAGATAGAATCCGAGAGAAACTCAAGGATTGAGGTGCTTGGTATAACAGAGAATAAAGCAACTAGGGAGATTGCTTAAAAGCCTTTGTATAGAGTAGTCAAGACCTCAGAGCATGCCCAACATGTGAAATATCTGCAGCCAAATGTATACTTTCCAGAAAAACGGCAGAAGTTTCTAAAGAAGCTGAATGTCTCCAGAATAAAGACCATGACATACTGACAGTTTGAAGTACCCCATAAAGTACCTGCTTCCAAATGATCTTAAGTCATCCACCAGTCAACAAGCTCAGCTCAGATACACTTAGTATACAGACATCTTTTATGTTGTCAAATGACATTGGCAAGGATTACCAAAGTGAAGTTTGCAATATGAAAGAGAAACGATTTTTTGTAAAAACTCATCTTGGAGGAACAGAGATAATTTAGGGAATTAAAGAAAATTCTAACCTTTATATTTGTAAATATATCCATAAAGCAATAAAATACTAATATAAAAGGAAATTGAGATAAGGAAGAGCTCTTGAAATTAAAAAGAAGTGCCAATATAAAAATTTTAACAGAGAGATGGGAAAATAAACTGAGGAAAATCTCCCTACAAGCAGGGCAAAATGAAAAAAAAAATACTGAGAATGTACAAGAAAAAGTAAGAGACAGGAATGAATCCAGGAAGTAATCCAACTCAGAAGGTGCAGAGTGAGTGAACAGAGAAAAGGAATGAAGGAAATTAACAAAGAACTAATAATAAGACCTTTTTATAAACAGAAATACATAAGCATCCAGATTGAAAGTGACTTCATAGGCCCACATAAAGGCACATTATCATGAAATTTCAGAAAACAAGAGATAAAGTGATAGTCTATAAAGATTCTAGAAAGAAATTTTTTTGCAAAGGAATGGTTAACAGAATTGCATCAGACTTCTCAAGTATACTAGATGGTGGAAGACAGTGGAGTAATAAATTTCATAAATCTGAGAGACAAATGATTTTCAAACTAGAGTCCTGTGTTCAGACCTCTAAGATCTCAGAAATGTCACTTCCCATTCACTCTACCTTAGGAAGATACTGGAGGATGTGTTCTACTAAAACAGAAGAATAGAACACAAGAAAAGGACATTGGATCCAGAAAAGAAAGTATCCAACAGAGGACATAGTGAACAGAAGTCCTTTAAAATGAAAGCTATGCAGCAAGCAAACAGAGAGCGCAACTAGTCCAGTTTGGTTGGGGCAGGAGGCTAGATATAGTTATATAGTCATTTATAATGATGTTATCATTGATTATTGATTGAACTAAAAAGTTATAATTGTATTGGAGGATGGAGGAAGGGTTGCATTAATGAGGTAAGTCATTATCAAAAAAGATTGGTTATGTGTGAAACTAATAACAGTATAA
Source organism: Canis lupus baileyi (assembly GCF_048164855.1). Taxonomy (NCBI): domain Eukaryota; kingdom Metazoa; phylum Chordata; class Mammalia; order Carnivora; family Canidae; genus Canis; species Canis lupus. The sequence continues at coordinate 3,689,513 of NC_132876.1, forward strand.
GCATATTATTTAGAAATTTAGAAACATCACTTAAGAGAATTAAAAATAATTAAGACTTGCTGGACAAGGTGAGTACATTGAGGTAAGCCTTTAAGTTCTTTTTAAAAATATGTTACTTTGATTAACCTTTTGAAAATTAAAGATAAGAGCAAATAAAACGAAGAAATAAGCCTCTACATGTAAAAGGATTATTCTTAGAACTGCCTTTTGAGGCACCTGGGTAGTTCAGTTAGTTAAGTGTCTGACTCTTGATTTTGGCTCAGGTCATGATCGCCCAGGGTCATAAGATTGAGCCCCATGTTGGGCTCATGCTGGGCGTGGAGCCTGCTTGAGATTCTCTCCCTCCCTCTGCCCTTCCCCCCCTAAAAATCTTTTTAAAAAGAACTGCTTTTTTTTAATAAATTTATTTATTTATTTATTTTTTATTGGTGTTCAATTTACCAACATTAAAATGGTCATATATTCTTACCTAAATCTTGGAAATACAGTAATTCTTAGCCTTTTTCTTACTATAAGAATACTTGAATACTCTAGAATAATATTTTACTTTAGTGAAAGTACTCAATCTCCATCCACATCATGAAAATCTTAGTTTATTGTTATTAATGGCTTTTAAATCTGTAGGGCATTCCTGTAAATATAGCCAAAAATTAGAGACACCTCTTGGTATTTTCTCTGTGGGGTAAATATTATTCCCTGTGGGTTAAGTTGTGGTCATAAACTGGTAATCCTCCCACCCTGTTCTATGGTAGATATAAATGCCCTAACAACAATAGTACTCTATCATTGGTGAACTGATTGAAACAAAAACAAATAGCAATCATTTCTGGAATATATGTGGGATGCAGAACTAAACATAGGATGGTCCTAGTACTCGGAAGCTGATGATCTAAAGAGGAAAGTAAGATATATATGCATATACATACTAGCCCTGATACAGGACCAAGTGTGGACTATCACAGGAGAGAGAAAACCAAAATACTTTCTCTCCATTTTTTTTTCTGTTTACCTTAACTTGGCTGTTTCTTGAAGGAACTTCTTCCTCAACTAATATTTCAAGTGAAGGCCACTCATCCATTCCTTCCTTGCTGCTTCCTGGTCATTACCTACACCTTTACTTCATGGAAACTGCTTTGTCCTTTAATGCTCACCTCATGTGGCTATCTCTATTTTTCTTTATCATCTTTCCAAAGTTATTGTCTCCTGCCTGCTCATTTTATATATAGGATTTTTACAACTAGTTTACATTATTTGTAACCATTCCAAGGTCAGTCTTTGTTTTTCACTTGGATGACACATGTGACATCATAAACTAGTATTGAGCCTATGGCCAGCTCTATCAAATGAACTCTGTGTTGTCCCACTTGCCAAGCATTGTTACTGTTTCCACCACTAGGTAAGGACTTTGGAAATAAATTGGTCTGATAGCCTGTATACTTGTTCTAGGGTTTTGTTTTTCCAGGAAGACCATAAAAGTTAAGTCAGCCAATGGTATTAATATGTTAGGAACGGCCACCAGATATCAAAGCCTCATGAGAAATTTCACTGTAGACATGTGAGGTTATGTGCTCTACAGGGCTTACCTCAAAGTCACCCCAAACAGTGTTTTAATTATTTCTTGTATGGTTATTTATCCTCCCCTCACTTCTTTTAAGATTTATTTATTTAAGAGAGAGAGCGCTCACAAGTCGGGGAAGGGGCAGAGGGACAGAATATTCCTGAGTGCAGAGCCTGATGTGGGGCTCTATCTCAAGCCATGAGATCAAGACCTGAGCTGAAACCAGGAATCAGATACTTAACCGACTGCACCACCCAGGTGCCTCTAATCTTCCCCTCACTTATTATCTTTATACTGTACTGTGCTTTTTTCTAGACTTATCCTCCCATCCTTTATAAGCTTCCCCCTACTTCTCTCAGGAATTCCTGTTAACTGGGAAATAAACCATTCTGTATTATTAGCTTTTTTTTTTTACTGAAAATATTTATTTTTTACTCCAGTAACTCCTGTCTTAACTGACACTCATTTCTCAGCTGAAACTTCCCTTTTGCTGCCTTTTTGCTTGGCAGAAGCTGTTAATCTCACCCCATTTTCTAGAAGTGTAGTTCACATCTACCTAACCCCAATATTGCTTTCACACCATTAATCTTTCACTCTTTTATACTAAAGATGTCTCTTCTGAAGCTCCAGATGTTCACTTGGATTCTCATATATCGGGATTTCATGTTGTTCCCTTTTTCCTTGATATTTTTCTTTTCACATAAGTCTCCATATCTGTTGCTAGCCTCACGGGATTGGACTCTTAATTTTATTCCTCCACTAACCATTTATTTCCTATTCAATAGTCAGAATGATCATTTAAAACTATAAATTAGAAAAATTTTGCTCAAAATACTTTAATGGCTTCCCAACACACTTAGATCAAAATCCATAATCCTTACTATGACTTTCAAGGCTTTATAGGATCTGGTCCCCAGATCTATGATGCTACCTTTTACCATTCTTTTTTTTTAAGATTTTATCTATTCATGAGAGGCACAGAGAGAGAGAGAGAGAGAGGTAGAGACACAGGCAGAGGGAGAAGCAGGCTCCATGCAGGGAGCCCGACGCGGGACTTGATCCTGTGTCTCCAGGATTACACCCTGGGCTGTAGGCGGCACTAAACTGCTGAGCCACCCAGGCTGCCCTATTCTTTTTTATTATTATTTTTTATCATTCACTCCACTTAGGTCACAGTAGCCTCCTTTATTATCTTTATACAAGTCATTCTCCTTCTAATGGCAGATGCTTTGTCAGTACTATCCTTTCTCTCTGAAAGTTTTGTTGTTCAGATCTTCTCATGGCTTGCTTCCTCATTTTATTCAGATTTCTGAATTTTATTTAGATCTCTGCTTACCTTCTTAGAGAGATTTTCTCTGACTAGTATATATTATACTGCTCTACCCCTGATCTGCTTTTAAATACTATGTTTTCGTGGGTAAAAAGGTACACAGTGAGTTAAAGTAAATTTCATATAATGGTTCTTACATCCTTCCTGGAGAAGGTAAAAGGAATTGTCAAGATTTAAAATAGATTTTACAGGAAATAGCAAACGGAATTGATTATGGACACAGAGAAAGATTGCAGGCATAGATTGAAGGACTAAAAGAATTCAAGAATAGAAGCTTATAAATGCCACCAATCCATCAATGGCAATGGAAATTTTTTTCAGAAACAAGTAGAAGAATTGAATTGAAATGACTGAGGAGGTTGATGATGCTGGGGAGTAAGTACAATAATACATCATCTGGCCAGGTCTAGTTAAGAAAGCATAGAAAACAGAATAATGGATTTTGAGAAACTGCAGAGTTATTCATTCATCTAAGTAGTTACTGAATGTCTACTACATGGTAGGTTCTGTGTTAGTTGCTGAGGGTACAGCAGTGAACAGTAAAACATGATCCCTTCCCTCAAGGAGGTCACGTTGCAGAACTTTTTCTCTTACAAAATTGAAACTCTACTCATTAAACAGTTCATCCCCATTCTCCCCTCCATCTTCCCCCTAGCAACCATTATTCTACTGTCTCTTTGAATCTGACTACTCTAAGTACCTTCTTTAAGTGGAATCATATAATATTTGTCATTTGTGACTGGCTTATTTCACTTAGCATAATGTCCTCAACATTCATTCACATCATAGCATGTGTCAGAGTATCCTTCCTATTTAAAGCTGAATAATATTCCATTGTGTGGATAGACACATTTTGTTTATCCATTTTTTTTTCTCTATAGACATTTCAGTTGTCCGCCTTTTGGCTTTTGGCTCTTGGAATTATGCTGCTATGAACATGAGTGTACAAATATCTCTTTGAAACCTTGCTTTCAATTTTGGTGGGTATATACCCAGAAGAATTGCTGGGTAACATTTTAATTCTATTTTTCATTTTTTTGAGGAACCAACATACCATTTTCCATAGTTGCTGTACCATTTTACATTCCTAATAATAGACAAGGATTCCATTTTTTCCACATCGTTGCCAACACTTGTTATTTTCTGTTTTATTGTGATTGTTGTTGATAGTAGACATCCTAATGGCTGTGAGGTGGTATGTATCTCATTGTGGTTTTATTTTTTTAATATTTTAATTATTTATTAGAGAGCACAAGCAGGGGGAGGGGCAGAGGGACAAGCAGACTCCTGCTGAGCAGGGAGCCCAACTCAGAGCTCCATCCTAGGACCTAGAGATCATGACCTGAGCTGAAGACAGATGTTTAACTAACTGAGCCACCCAGGTGCCCCTCTCATTGTGGTGTTCATTTGCATTTTCCTAATGACTAGTGCTGTTAAGCATCTTTCCAAATGCTTGTTGGCCATTTGTATATCTTTAGAGAAATGTTTATTCAAGTCCTTTGCCATTTTAAAAATTGGGTTGATGGGATTTTTTTCAATTTTGTTTTTGATGTTTTTTTGCCTTTTTTGTTGAAGTATAACTGATAATACCTTATTAGTTTCAATATTTTACATACTTTCTTAATAGTATCTTATTAATTTTGAGAGTATACAGTGATTTAACATATTTTATACATCATGAAACAATCCCCATACGTGTAGTTACTGTCACCATACAAAGTTATTATTGACTGTATTCCCTATGCCATATATTACATCTCCATGGCTTATTTATTTATAACTGGAAGTTGGTACCTCTTAATCCTTTTCACCTATTTTACCTGTTCCCCCAATCCTTCCCCTCTGGTAACAAACCTGTTCCCCCAAACTTTCCCCTCTGGTTTCCTATATCTATGAGTCCGTTTCTGTTTTGTTTGTTTTCTTAGATCCCACATATAAGTGAAATGATATGGTATTTGTTTTTCTCTGAGTTATTTCACTTAGCATAATACCCTATAGGTCCATCCACGTTGTGGCAAATGATAAGTTTAAATTATTATGGGTGAGTAATGTTCCGTTGTAGATATATGCTATATCTTTACCCATTCATCTATTAATGGGCACTTAGGTTGCTTCCATATCTTAGCTATTGTAAATAATGCTGCAATAAACATAGGGTCTATGTATCCCTTCGAGTTAGTATTTTCTTTTTCTTTTCTTTTTTTTTTTAAGATTTTACTTATTTGACATTGAGAGAGCACAAGCAGGGGGAGCAGCAGAAAGAGAAGGAGAAGCAGGCTTCCCACTTCCCACTGAATAGGGAGCCCAATGTGGGGCTCCATCCCAGGACCCTGGGATTATGACCTGAGCCAAAGGCAGACACTTAGCCTACTGAGTCACTAGTGTTTTCATTTTCTTTAGGTAAATAACCAGTAGTGGAATTACTGAGTCATATGGTAATTCTAATTTTTTGAGGAACTTCGATACTGTTTTCCATAGTGGCTGCATTCATTTACATTCCTACCAACAGTATGTTCAGGTTCCCTTTTCTCCACAACTTCACCAAGGCTTTTTTTGCGTCTTTTTGGTAATAGCCATCCTGACCAATGTGAGGTGATATTTCATTGTAGTTTTGGTTTGCCTATCCCTGATGATTAGTGATATTGAGCATCTTTTCATATGTCAATTGACCATCTGTATGTTTTCAAGTTCTGTGCCAATTTTTTAATTAGGTTTTTTTTATATTAAGTTGTGTAACTTCCTCATATATTTTGTATATTAACCTCTTAGTGGATGTATGATTTGCATATATCTTCTCCCATTTAGTATGTAGTCTTTTCATTTTGTTGATGGTCTTCTTTGCTGTGTAGAAGCTTTTTAGTTTGCTATAATCCCATTTGTTTATTTTAGCCTTTGTTGCCATTTCCTGAGGAGATTTGTCTTTAAAAAAATTGCTAAGACTGATGACAAATAGCTTACTGCCTGTTTTTTTCTAGAAGTTTTATGTTTCAGGTCTTCCACTCAGGCCTTTAATGCATTTTGAGTTTATTTTTGTATAAGATACTGGTCTAGTTTTGTTCTTTTTCCTAGAATCATTTATTGAAGAGACTGCCTTTCCCCCATTTGATCTTTTTACCTAACTTTGGTCATAGATTATTGGCTATATATTCATAAGTTTATTTTTGGACACCCCTATTCTGTTCTATTAGTCTGTGTATCTATTTTCATACCAGTACCATACCATTTTGATCACTATAACCTTGTAGTATGGTTTGAAATCAGCATGATACATCCAGCTTTGTTCCACTTTCTCCAGATTGCTTACCTATTTGGGGTCTTTTGATGATTTCATACATATTTTATAACTTTTTTTGTTCTAGTTCTGTGAAAAACACCATTGGTGTTTTGACAGGGATTGCATTGAATTCATATATTGCTTTGGGTAATATGGACATTTTAAAATTGTTAATTCTCCGAATCCATGAACACAGTATATATATTTTTCCATTTGTTTGTGTTGTCTTCAATTTCTTTCATCAATGTCATAAATCACCTTTGGTTAAATTTGTTCCTGGATATTTTATTTTTTTAATGTAACTGTGAATGAAATTGTTTTCTTTCTTTGCGTTTTTTACCTAAAACTTTTTTTTAATTTATTTTTTTTAATTTATTTTTTATTGGTGTTCAATTTACTAACATACAGAATAACCCCCAGTGCCCGTCACCCATTCACCCCCACCCCCGCCCTTCTCCCCTTCCACCACCCCTAGTTCGTTTCCCAGAGTTAGCAGTCTTTACGTTCTGTCTCCCTTTCTGATATTTCCCACACATTTCTTCTCCCTTCCCTTATATTCCCTTTCACTATTATTTATATTCCCCAAATGAATGAGAACATATAATGTTTGTCCTTCTCCGACTGACTTACTTCACTCAGCATAATACCCTCCAGTTCCATCCACGTTGAAGCAAATGGTAGGTATTTGTCATTTCTAATAGCTGAGTAATATTCCATTGTAGTCAACAAAACTAAAAGACAACTTACCTAAAAATTTTAAATTCAATTTAATCAACATATCCTGTATTACTAGTCTCATAGGTATAATATAGTGTTCATTGGTTGCATACAATACCCAGTGCTCATTACATCAAGTGCCCTCCTTAGTGTCCATCACCCCATTCTCCCACCCTCCTCCCCTCCAGCAACCCTCAGTTTGTTTCCTAGAGTTAAGGGTCTCTTATGGTTTGCCTCCCTCTCTGTTTTTATCTTATTTTATGTTTCCTTTCTTTCCCCTATGTTCATCTGTTTAGTTTCTTAAACTCTACATGAGTGAAATCATATGGCGTTTTCTTAATTTCTCTGTTAGCTCATTAGAAGTGTAGAGAAATGCAAGTGATTTCTGCATGTTAATTTTGTATCCTGCAACCTTCCTGAATTTATTAGTTCTAGTAGTTTTTTTTTTTAGTGGAGTCTTTAAGGTTTTCTATATATAGTATCATGTCATCTACAAATAAGAGCAGTTTTATTTCTTTTGTAATTGGAATGACTTTTATTTCTTTTTTGCTGTGGCTAAGACCTGTAATACTATGTTGAATAAAATATGATGGGAGTGGACATCTTTGTCTTGTTCCTGATCTTAGATAAAAAGCTTTCAGCTTTTCACCTTTGAGTATGTAAACTGTGGGCTTGCCATATATGGTTTTTATTATGTTGAGGTACACTTTTATCCTCCATTTTTTGAGAGTTTTAATCATAAATGGATGCTGAATTTTGTCATATGCTTTTTTTCTGCTTCTGAGATAATCATATGATCTTTATCCTTTTTTTGTTGTTGTGGTATATCACATTCATTGATTTGTGGATTTTGAACCATCTTTGCATCAGTGGAATAAATCTCACTTGATCATGGTATTAATCCTTTTAATTTATTGTTGAATTTGATTCCATAATATTTTGTTGGGGGTTTTGGCATGTATGTTCACCAGGGATTTGGGCTGTAGTGTGTGTGTGTGTGTGTGTGTGTGTGTGGTGTCTTTGGTTGTGATATCAAGGTTAATGCTGGCCTCATAAAATGAATTTCAAAGTGTTCTCTCTTTTATTAAATGTTTAATAGAATTTACCCATGAAGCCATCTGATCCTGGACTATTTTTGTCACTTCTCTGATATGTCTTTGAATCCCTCATAGCATATATGCCATTACTTTGCTCCACTTATGAAAACTGGAGTTCAGGAAAGTTGGATGTCTGTTAAAGGATAGATTCAGAAGTACTGGGCCATATCTGCATATACTCTGAGGTCCTGGCTGAGTATCAAGTACATTCAGAGCTCCAACTAACCCTGTAATTAGCACTTCTAGAACAATAGACAAGAGTGCCATCTGAGGAAAACCCTTGAGTTGGACATGCATTGGTCCACAAAAGTTTTCATTGCCTCATCCCAAAATCCACATGAAGTGGCTTTCTAGAAGGAAAGGTGTCCTGAGAGCCATACTGCTTGGGGGAATTTGGAGTCAATTTCAGTTTGGTGGTGTGGGAATTACTCCAGCTGAACTATAAAGTTATGTTCTCTGTATAGGAGAGGTCAAGACTAAGGAGTAACAAACTGGAAATCACATTGAGAATCTTCGATGGGAGAAGGGTTTTCTTTTTATTCAGGAAACATCTATCACATGCCTAAGTCAGGCACTGGCTAGGAAGGAAGGAATAGAATCACAACTTGATCAAAATTAAGTCTAGTTTGTATCTATCAAATTCCAGAGCATAGGAAAGTATTGAAAACTAGATACAGAAATGGATAAATATTAACCATTAATATCTGCCTTCTGTTTCTGTCTTCTTGACTCTACAGCTTTTGCTTTGATTTTCTTCTTTGACAATTTAGGTAAAAATTAGAATGGTTGACTAAAATGTGCCATGTTGGCAAGGGAAATTAAAAGGTAATTTTCCTTTATTGCTTTAAAAATCTGAGATTAAATCAACTGCTGCTTCTCTTCACCTATAGAACACAAAGTACTTATAGAGCTAAAGAAAGTGTTTGCTGTTTGGAATGATTGTTTCAGAGACTTGGTCATAACCAGTTTATATGGTGACTAAATGAAATAACTTGAAAGCTTCTAGCAAAGTCAAGGTAGTGGGGTTCTTTTCTTTCCTTTCTCATTTTTGTCTATCCACAAAAACAGAGATTAGTAAGCAAATTAATAAGTAAGCAGGAAAACAAGTAAAGTGCTATTTAATAACAGAGGCATTTAGCAGCAGGCCTCTATTCACACAATGAAGTTACTAATTATAAATGAGTCCCATGTAGTATTTAAGGCATTTACAAGGCTCTTAGAAGTCTTAGAGCTCTGTCCCCCTTCTACTTGTAGCAATGTGGCTGCAATTCTTAAAGAGAAAGAACAGTATTGCTTTATAAAAGTCCTATTAGTGAGATGGTTCATTTACTTAAACCAACACTCTCTCATTTATCCCACACCCCCTCCCTGATTAAAAACCCCAAAGTCAGCATGGGTAGGCAGAGAAGGACACAGCATACAAGGCTTTTGCCATGTCCACTGTGATCCAGCTACAGCAGACTTCTTGTCATCTCCTCAAACAAGTAGTGCCCTTGGCTTGTGCTGCATCTTCATCTGACAAGCTCCTGCTTATCTTCTGTAACCCAGCCCACAAACCTCATTGCCTTCTCTGAGCTACCTTTTCCAACATCTGTAGGTATTTTCCCATACGTGTTAGAACTACTGATCATATTATATAGCACTAATGTGTTCCTACAGCCCTCTTCCCCACTGGACTGTAAATTCCTGGAAAACAGGAATTGAGATGGATTCATCTTTTAACCTTCCCATTTAGACCCTAATACCTAGCATAGTTTTGACCAAGTAGATATTCAGTAAATAATTGGCAAGGTTATACTAGGACCAGGAAGGTAAATGGCAGTATGGTCAAAAAGGGATAAAAGATCAAAATGGTGGGGACTCTGATGTAAAGAAGAAAAAAGAGATTAGGAGAAAGAGGTCAGAGGAGAAGGTGGCAGAGAAACCCTGGAAGGATATAAGTAATAAGCAGAAGAGTAAAGTAAAATACAGATGCTTCAAGGCAAAGTAACATTGAGAAAGGAAACAAATGAGGTGTATGCAATTATAAAAATGCAAGTAGTTGTCACTTTTTATCAGATATTCTTGGGCATTTCTGAAGCTCATCTATCCACACTTTTTCCTAAAAATAAAAAGAGATGAAAAGGAGAAAAGGCCAGAGTGCAGAGGGAGGCAGCAAAAACTATAGACTATGACCTCGGCCACTCTGTTCTGATCTAGACCTGAGCTTTGTTTCCTCTTCTTGTTTACACAAATCATATATGTGGGAAAAAATGAGCACATGTGTGCATGTTTGTTTCCCGTTGTTTTTTGTTTTTGTTTTTGTTTTACAAAGGGGAGTTTCTTAACAAAAGCAGAAACATCCAGGGGCTTGCTGTGTCAGAGGGAAACATTTGCATAGCTCCCTGGGGAGGCCTTGGCTCCTGCCTGCAGCCATGTATGAGTGGAAAACCCTGGTGTGCCTCCTAGGTTGCTGAACACATTTACAGTGCATGAAGGGTGAGATACTGTTGTAATGATGCATGTAAACATGCCATGGTATTTATTATGTCTTTAAGATGAAATGACTTTCAGACTCACATAGCTCTCTTCCTCACAGGGGATGTGCCACTTGATGGTTGAAGCCTTTTGGAGTTATTTCTCGGGTAACCAAAAAGTGCCTCGCACCTATAGAAAGCAACACAGTACAGCCTGGATAAAAGTCAGGAGCCCAGGTTGCTAGTGTGGGCTCTGCTACTCAGTATGAGGCTAAGTTTTATCATCTGTCAAATAGGAGTAATCTCACCTACCTACTTGATAGGGTTACTGTGAGGATCAAATCATGTGATTATATAAGACCCTACATGTGACCAACATTTCAGTTTTCCAGTGATTCTTACCACCATTCTTTCATATGATCCTCTCAACAACCCTGCCAAATATTTTGATTTTCATTTTACAGATGAAGAGCCTAAAACACAAAGAGGAGTGAATTGGCCAAAGCCACATTGCTAGTAAACCAGGATGATACAAGTTTTCTGTTTTCAAGCTCATCTTCAATTATCCTTAGACACAAACCTGGCTACTCAGTGCTATTGGCTTCCTGGCCCCTGTTTCTTAACTTCCCTCATGGCTCCTCCTTCCTACAGCCTCTAAAGGTGCTCTGTATAATGAATTAATTAGCTTTTGTTTTGTCCCCCCTTCTCCCCTACGTTTTCTGGCTCCTAGAAGAAAACACCAGCAGCCCCAACAAAGAAAACCAGCACCACCTTCAACATCGTGGGAACCACCTATCCCATCAATCTGGCCAAGGACACTGAGTTCTCTACCATCTCCAAGGGCGCTGCTCCCAGTGCCTCCTCAACCCCAACAATTATTGCTTCACCCAAGACCACCTACGTGCAGGACATCCCGACTGAGACCAAGACCTACAACAGTGTCAGCAAGGTTGACAAAATTTCCCGCATCATCTTTCCTGTGCTTTTTGCCATTTTTAATCTGGTCTACTGGGCCACCTATGTCAACCGGGAGTCAGCTATCAAGGGCATGATCCGCAAACACTAGATAGTGGTGATGCAGCAACCAGAGCACTGTATACCTTAGGAAGCATCCAGGCACCCAAACCCCAGGGGTCCCCTTTCTGTGTTTCAGGATTCTTCTTTTTAACTATCAAGTTGTGACTCTCAATTCATATTTATGAATCTCAATGAAAAAATAATAACAAAAATTACTTGTCCCTCTGACATTGCTGAGTATACCCTCATCAGAGCCAAACACTGCCATTTGTTCAGTTGCTCATCTTAGCCTGCCAGTCTCCCCCAGCTGAGGGCACTGCATGTATTTTATTGCACTCTGCCCACTGCAGAAAGAATAGGAGACTCTACTACCTATAGTGGGAGCCTTGGCTATTTGAGTGGTCCAGACCAAGGAGGATTATTGACTGGTCCAGATCAGATGATTCTGACTCACCTGGGAGACAGGCTATCCCATGTGGTCCTGGCTTGCCATTTCCTTTTGCCCAGTAGGCAAAAAGGTACTGATAGCAAAGGCAGGAGCCAGTGCCAACCTCTAAACTTGGCCCCAGCCTCTTTATTGGCTTGGAGGTTAGTGGGGACAGTTGAGGCTCACCACTGTCAATAATATATTGCCAAAACAGATAGAACCAACTATACCAGCCTGGCCCCAAGATGGCTGATGCTCTGTCGTGTTCAGCCCCTCAGGAAAATAGTATCTTTCTTGGTATATCTCTCCTTCAGGAAAGCCCTTTGACACCACCGCCCCCATCTCCTAGGCCTTGTAGCCAGCTGGACACTGCTTAGTTTGGACTCATTACTGCCTGCAAATTCTTCAGGAAAAGGATCAAGTATTTTTGTAATTTATACTAAAAAGGGACAAACAGAAACAAAAAGATCTAGATCAAATGCCTACACAATATTTTTTTTTTAAATTAGATCAGAAAGTTATCTTCCTACAAAAGTAACTAGTCAAATACTGGATGGGGCAAGAGATTTGAGCTGGGTGGTAAAAGCTTAAAGTCTGGTTCAAAAGAGAAGGCCAATGGAAAGTAAAAGTCAAATTCTTCCTTCCATGCCCTCTAAACCTTAAATGCTATCCCAGGCCTAAGAACTCTGTTCTCACTATGTCAGTGAACTCTGATCCTCTGTTGATGGCAATTCTTAGAGGGGTGAATTGGAATCTAGTTGATTTTTTAGTCAAGTGAATCACTATTACCAGTTTGCTAATGTATTATTTAGGGGCCATTTGATCTCATTTGTTCTTAATGTAGTATAATTGTAAAAATTTGTATAAGGTAGATAAACTGAGTCTCAAATGTTTGAATGACTTGCCTGGGCACCTTACAAGTGTCTGAAATAAAGAACTATAATGGGTCTCTTTCCAAAGACCAAAATGAAGACAGGACTGAAAAGCCAGGTCCACTTGACCTCTGAATCAGGACAACCTCAACAGTCCTGCTGACTCCTGAATACAGTTTGGCTGGACACCAAAAAGATTTGTAGAAAGAAGTGATAATATGTCCAAGGAGACCACTTCTAATAGTCATGGCTCAATGGAATGATACTGTGTAAGATGGCAGTCCCAGCCACTAGTCTAGAGTAACCTAGAAGCTCAAAGTAAAGCAACGATGGCACCAAAATCAGACTCCCCCTGTCCACTCCCTAAGCAAAGCTCCTAAGGGATCTATCATTAGCCACTGGTTGCTTTTGTACCCATTCTTCTCCCCCATCCCCCGCTTCCTTGCCATTGCTGGGATAATGCATGCCAGTCCCATTATTTCTAAGAGTATGTCTGTAGGCAAATTCATGACTAGATGAGTGTAGTGTTGTGGATATGTGGGGTTGGGGGGTGGTGGGGTGGGTGGGGCTGTTAATGATCGTCTAAAGGAGTTTAGAATGAAAGCCTGACCTTTGCCTTTCTGTAGAAATTGTGTTTCCAAATGCTTTGGTGCAATGTTTAGCGGCTGTTTATTAAACTTCTGAATTGTACTCAGACTGAAGGACTTTTTTTTATTTTAGATTTATTTATTTATTTATTTGAGAGAGTGTGCATGAGTGGGGTGGGGAGGGCAGAGGGAAAAGGAAAGAATCTCAAGCAGATTCTACAGAGTGCAGAGCCTGACCTGGGATGTAGGGCTTGATCCCATGACCCTGAGGCCATGACCTGAGCCAAAATCAATAGTTGGATGCTCAACTGAATGAGCCACCAAGGCACCCCAAGGTAACTTTTTTGGTTACTCTTTGCCTATGATAGGCAGTACTCTTGTCTTTCACCCCTACTCTCAAGACACCCTTACTTTATATTTCTTAACACCACTGAAAAGGTGTTATCTGGAAAAGGGTTATCTCCAGAACAAGAGACCTATTACAGTGATCCAAAATGGAACCCATGTGCAAACATAGCTTTGATTGACTCAAGGGTCTCATTACCTAATGAGAAAGAGAAGGAAACACTTGCATTGTTTCCTCTACTAAATTCACCCACTTCCAGGAAATAGTTATTCTCATTGAAATTCTAAAGGCTTTCTCTTCCCCTTTGATTACCATTTTTCTTAGGTAATAGTTCCCTTAGGCAATATATATTAGGCAGAGTGGGTATCTGGTTGACACATGGTTGATTCATGTGTTGGGAAATGGATGATGACCCTTATTTCTTACAGAGTTAGGAAAAGCCTGGGAAATAATCTCATGATATCTGCTTGAGGAAATCAACTGGCTCCTAGATGATGGGGGTAATCTCTTTTTAAGAGCATTTCAAATCACATAAAAAGTTTTCTTGTCTGAAATAAAATTAGAGACTTGGCCAATCTGACCCTCATTGCATGTTCTAGCCCTGTGGCCATCTAATGGATGCCCTGCTGCTGCAACAACCTCATAGTTCCTTGACCAGTTCAACCCTACCCCCATCATCTAGGAGCCAGGTGATTTCCTCAAGCATAGCTCATGGGCCTGTCTAGGATGCATCTGTGTTATGACACCCTTCAGAGGGCTTCCCAGTCTGAGCTTAGGAAGGAGGCCCTCTGGAACTCTGAATTCTTCCAACAAGTCTAGCAGAACATGGAACAAGAAGGAAAACAGGAAAGGAAGAATGCAATTAGGGGAAATTCTGTCAAATGAGTCCTAGAATTGGAGGCAGGGATCTTTCTTCAGTCTCAACAAGAATTATACAGGCTCTCTTCTACCTAGAAATGTTAATCCTGTGGCCATCCATTAGAGTGAAGTTTAAAGGTGTCTGTCCTTGTTGACTGGGCAAGCTGCCCTCTCAGGCCTAACTACTCTTTTCCATCAGAGAGCAACCTGGATCTTTTTTGCCTTGCTTCTGGACCTCCAACAATTTGATATCATGAGGAAAACACTGGGAAGAATGAACACCTGGATTTTAGCCAGGGCTCAACCCCATCACAGATTGGGCTCAGAGTTAGTTTCCAAATTAGTAAAATGGAGTTCTGATTAGAGCCAAGTCAAGAGAGTATGCTTTCTTTCTAGCAGCCACCCTAGTAGCTCACTCTACCTCTGCATGTCACCATATCCTGGGGCCCCCACATCAGCCCACCTCAGGAACACAAACCCCATCCTTTGGTTGCCTGTCACACAACTCGTATGTATTAGCAGCTTCAAAAGAATTTGGTTAAACACCAAGACAACAACATAGCTAAATGGAGGAATGCAGGGGCCAAACTCAGGTCTAATAATGACCTCTCCAAGTCCCACATCATGTCCTTGGCCTGATCTTGATGTGGCAGGGTCTTATAATGACATATAGGATTTTTAGTAGTTCAGCTCTGGTCCTATCATGAGAAAAGCTGGATCCTACCTTGAGAAGATTAAGGGGGTGCTGGCATCAGGCAGAGGTCCTCCAGGTAAGCTAAGAGCACATGCTAGGAAATAAACACCTCTCCTTTTGTTTTCCCCTCTAAAGGTTCAGCTTTGGGGAGAACAGAAACCATCAGAAGGAACTCTAAACTTCTTGTGAAGAAATCAACAGAAATTGTGGTATCTTCACATATTATCACTCCCTTCCCTTTTGTCATAGGCAAAAGCTGGCCTCCCTTCCAAGACCAGTCTTTCCTTTGTTCTTCATCCCTGCTCCTCTCTTCTAAAAGAATTCTATTTCTATTATTTCCTTTCAATAAAGCTACTCCTGCTGAGTCACCACTGCCCTGGTTAACTAAAACCTAAAGGCATTTTTTCAGTTTTCTCACTTGACCTATCAGCAGCACTTGACACTGTTGACAATTACTTCATTTTTTGGTTTGTATGACATCACAGTCTCCTGATAACCCCTACTTTTTCCCCTGTTACCTTTTTTTTTTTTGGTCATGATTTTCCTATTCAACTTCTCTCATCTCTTAAAGCCTGGGCTTTCCTAAAGTGTTTTTCCTCTTCTCTTGTCACTTTATACATTTGTACTGAATGATCTTACCTGTCTTGATAGCTTCAGTGACTACATATTTCAATTATCTTTTGTTATGTGACAAACTACCCCCAAATTTAATATCATAAAACAGCAACTGTTACTATTTCTACGGGTCAGGAATGTGGACAGGGCACATCAGAGATGGCTTGTCTCTCTGCTCCACAATGCCCAGGACCTCAGAAAGGAAGACTTAAATAAGCAGAAGTGACTTAATTGACAGGAACATCTGGTGATGAAGAATATTCTTTAAAGTTCCATGTGGCAGGGGATTTTGTGGTAAGATAGAGGCATAATAGTTGCTCATCTCCAGTCCTGTCCATCAGGGCAAAGGCCGGGTTCTAATCCAAGAAGATAAGGGAGGTTCTGGGTGCCAAACCAGGTAGGAGGTAGTGTCCTTAATTCATATGTCTGGCAGCCAGGCTGTGATGGTTGAAGGAAAGTTTCAACTTTGATTATTGACTGGAGCATCCATACATGGCCTTTCCTTATGGTTTCTCACAGCATGGACACTGGATTCTGAGAGGTACTATCTCTAGAAGAAGCCTCATGGAGAACAGTGTTCTGAGAGAAACAGTTGGAGGCTGTCTGGGTTTTACTGTCCTAACCTGGGAAGTAACTGTGTTTTGTTGGTTACAACAGAATTATTAAGGCTAGCCCAGATTCAAGAGGAAGGGCACAGACCTCACCTATTAATAGGAATGCCAAAAAACCTGTAGACATGTATAAAAACTGTCACACCCCCTTTATATTGTTGATTAGCAAATCAACATCTCTAGTCTAGCTCATTCACATCAAATTTAGTATGTTCAAAGAAAAACTATTGACTCCTCAACCCACATAATCCTTCCCTTGGTCATTATTACTTCATCTTTAACAAAAGCAGCAGCATTTGCCCAGATGCTCAAGCCTAAAAACATAGAAGGAATTCCTGACACCTCTCTCTCATCCCCACATTAATCACATCTAACAATCTTGTGCACTCAGCCTCTAATTTAAATATCATATTGGACCACCTCTGCCCCACTTCCATTACCAGCACCCCAGTCCAAGCCTTCATCATGATCCCACCTGGATCACAACACGGCTAGCCTTTTAAACTATAAACCAGATCATGTTACTTGTCTATTTAATACCCTTTAAAACTCTTGCTTAGCCTCCTGTTACCATAATGCCTGCCTCACTCATAACGCATCAGCCATATCAACAGCACATCAAGTATTAATATGTCTCAGGGCCTTTATGCAGAGTGTTTTCTCAGTCTGGAATGTTTCTTCCCTTCCTGCCTTGACCTCATTGACTCCTACTTATTCCTCAGTTTGTACTTGAAAGCTCATGTCTCTCATGCCTTGCCCTCCATCGAATAGCCATGTGCTTGCTCCCACTCCATTCTGTATTGCTCTCAGTATCCCAACAGTTACTATTGCAATCTCCCACTAGACTAAGCCGTATAAAGAGGAGATGCCCCCGCACACCACCATGTGGAACTAAAACCACAGTCCAAATTAAGCAAATAACTTATTGAATTAAATAACTATTTAGTTGAGCTTTTTTTCCCATTGGAGTTCAATTTGCCAACATATAGCATAACACCCAGTGCTCATCCCATCAAGTGCCCCCCTCAGTGCCCATCACCTAGTCACCCCCACCCCCCACCCACCTCCCTTTCCACCACCCCTTGTTCGTTTCCCAGAGTTAGGAGTCTCTCACGTTCTGTCTCGCTTTCTGATATTTCCCACTCATTTTTTCTCCTTTCCCCTTTATTCCCTTTCACTAATTTTTATATTCCCCAAATGAATGAGACCATATAATGTTTGTCCTTCTCCGATTGACTTATTTCACTCAGCATAATACCCTCCAGTTCCATCCACGTCGAAGCAAATGGTGGGTATTTGTCATTTCTAATGGCTAATATTCCATTGTATACATAGACCACATCTTCATTATCCGTTCGTCTTCTGATGGACACCGAGGCTCCTTCCACAGTTTGGCTATTGTGGACATTTCTTAGCTGAGCTTTAAAGGATGATTTATAATTTGCCAGGCAAAGAAAAGAAGAGCATGCAAGACAGTTGCACAAAGGCCCAGAAATGCAAAAGACCATAATGAGATATATGGCTAAATTTATTTGTCCTGTCTAGGCATTCTACTCATTAGAATGGATGGTGAGTATAGTGGCTCTGGACCTAGAATGTGATGTGGGGGGCATAACCTATTATCTACCTGAGAACCTGACTACAGACCATCATCTTACTGGCCTATGACAGATGGTTGGCTTCTATAAACATTGAAAGATGATAGCAGTACATGTGAGCTGCTTTGGGGAAAGCCACTTGCTGGTGCCTAGAGTTGATGGCTCCATTCCAGGCCAACTTCTTACAGACCCAGAATCTTAGAGTCTCTCATGCTTACAGCCACTCTCCAGCCTTGCTATACAACAAGCACTTTTACTCACACTATTCCAAAGCCTACAGACCTTTTCTCACATCATTAAAGTTTCAAATGAAATGAACAGAAGTCCATGAAGGAGAATATTAATAATACTGCTAGGTTCCACTGCAGACCACTAAATTTTGTCATGGTCTCAGGACAACCCTGCAAGCTGCACCAGGCTGGGGCTTAGGACTCTGCATTCTAGCAGATGGAGTTTTGTGCCTACTAGTGTCATGTTGGGCAAGGGCTCTCAGATCTCTATACACTTTAAGCTGGGTCTCCTTTCTGAAAAAGAGATCTAGCCTATAATAATACCAGTGCCCTCCCTGCCTCTTCATGGGAGGAGAACTAGGAAAGCTTAACAAATGTTTATTGGCAAAGTGGAAAGCTAGAGAGCTCCTAGTAGAAATAGTATCATCCAGTGAAATCCAATCTCATTCATCACCAAACTCCCTCTGTGCTGATGTGAGGAATAGCTAATACTGACTCTGAAATTAATTTCCTCAAGCCACATTCATGCTGTGCTTATCTTCTATGATGAGCTACAAACTTTTCCAGGCTTCTATGGCACTAGCAGGCCTCTACCAGGTTAAGATCAGTGGAAAATTATACCCAAGGCTGGTGGCTCAAGTTAGTGGTGTCTCATCTGGGAATTTGTTCTATATACTTTGGTCTTAGGTCACAAACCATACTACTATACCCTTGAAAGAGCCATGATGACTGGTGCAGAATAATCTCAACCTTGGGCAGATGACCACCTCCTCTTATAAGTATTAATATGTGGCCATGTGAGAGGTTTGATTCAAATTAGCCTCTCTCCAAACCCATGAGAAGAATGAGATATCAACTAGGTCATAGAGGAAAGCTGGTGGTTGTTAGAACAAGTATGAGTGGTAAAAAGACACAGGAACTGGAAAGCAAGAATACTGAATTGTAATCTGGGTTATACCATAGTCTCACTTGTAGGACCCTGGGGAGTCACTTATTTCTATATAATATGAATGTAGTAAGAAAACTTCCAGGGAACACTAGGACTGAATGAGCTACTGTACATGGAAGATCACTGGAATCTTTAATTGCTACTCATACATAGGGAATAAATATTTTAATCCAAACACTGTTATTGAGAGTGATGTCACCAAGATGGTGACATAGAAGTCATTCCTGATTTCACCCCCCCCCCATAAGAGGAACAACTGATAACTATTCACAGACAAGATGCCACTGAGAAAACCCAGGACATAGGACTGAGGCTGAAGCCCCACAATCCTGTATCACAGAGGCCAAGACAGATAACATTGGAAGGGTAAGACTACACGTTAACTGCACACTGCCCCTCACCCAGGACAATCCATCTCTATACAAAGAGGTCTCACCTGAGCCTCCAGTTCCTTCATTGGGAAAAGAGAACCCATGGGGGACAACCAGCCTTCCCCAGCTTTGTGGGATCCCCTACTCTGGTCTCACACCATGAGGATTGCAGGGGAATTTGCATGAACCAACCACTGGGAATCTGACGGTGAGGGAGAACAAGGAGGGGCCTGTAATAACGAGCAGACTGAGTTTGTCCCAGCAGGTCACAGGTAGTAATACCAACCAGTGACTTTACTCATGTACAGCACCAAGTTGGGGACATAGTCTGCCCTAGGAACTCAGTGTGGGTGCAGATCTATCTGATTTGGATCCTTGGTGGATCCAAGGAGTTTTGGTGGCACTACAGCTTAGTTTTCCCACAGCCTGGCCAGGTGCTGAGCAATAACCCTGCCCACTGTGGAAAGTGCTTTCCAGTTCCACCCAACTGGAAGGACTGGTGAGAACTCCCAGACTATGTGAAGCCCAGAGTTGCCTGAGCCAAGAGGTGAGCAGGTGGAGTAGATCGTCCCCAGAGCAAAGGAATGCCACACATAAAGAACTGCAATGTTACACATGGGCAGTGGTATTAAGTAATAGAAATGGCCGAGGATAGCTCCCAGCCTCTTCCAATCAAAGCCTTCTTGGGAAATTGAGGTAGTCTAGAGCAGCCGCTCCCCTCTCCTATCCAGGTAAGGGGGCTAAGACATAGTCCTACCTGCCATAGAAAGCCCCATCTGACCAGAAGGGCTGTTTAAAACCACCTAGAAGCTGTGAAGCCCAGCAGTTCTCAAGCTGAGAGAAGGGCAGGCAGAGATCATAGTTTGCAGGGCAAATCCAGAGGCCCTATTCAGCCAGGGAATTTGGAATGTGGGTAGGCTTGAGTTCAGACAACAAATAAAGAGCTCTACTGGTTTTAGAGCTGCTTCTCCCACTGAACCCAAGTTAGAATAATTAACGTGTAGCCTGCTTGATTAGGGAAACTTACCAAAGCACAGAAGCTGCATAGCCTATTCAATAGCCCTACATACAGCGGCACCTGAACAGAAAGCACAGCCCATGGCCTTCCCTATCTCCAGAGCAAAAGCAGTGGCCTTACATGACCAGGAAATTCAGTGCACACCTTGGTCTGATTTGGATCCCCAAATAATGAGCCATGCAGGCCCTAGGTCCTGTCCTGTTGTTCTACCAGGTCAGAAAAACTAATTCATAGCCCCACCTGCTACTGAATATAGCACCCAGTGCTGAACATCTAGTAACTCTGCTCAGAGATTCTAGGAAACCACAGAGCCCATCCTACAGACTCACTTGGGTAAGGAACCAAGTCAGCAGTTTTATCCAGCTGGTCTCAGCCAGAGGCACACCACCCACCCCTCACCTCAGAGTTCAAATGGTTTCCTCACCCCAAAATAGACCCTAATGGCAGGCCTCACCAGCCCAAGGACATTACTGGAAGATAAATCCAGAAACTGAATCTGAGCTGCCTGGCAAAGAACTACATCTGCCAAAGCAAACATAAAAAGTCCTATGAGGAGACCACTTTTTTTTTTTTATTTTTATTTATTATTTGTGATAGTCACACACACAGAGAGAGAGAGAGGCAGAGACACAGGCAGAGGGAGAAGCAGGCTCCATGGACCGGGAGCCCGATGTGGGATTCGATCCTGGGTCTCCAGGATCGCGCCCTGGGCCAAAGGCAGGCGCCAAACCGCTGCGCCACCCAGGGATCCCTGAGGAGACCACTTATTCAAATGTGCAGATATCAGTACAAGGAATCAAGGGTCATGAAAAAGCAGGTAAATATGGTGCCACCAAAAGAAATTGGTAAAGCTCTAATAACTAACCTTAAGAATACAGAGATCTGTAAAAATATCAGACAAAAAATAATAATCTTTTAAGGACGTTTAGTATGGGGTACTTGGGCAGTACAGTCAGTTAAGCATCTGACTCTTGGTTTCAGCTCAGGTCATGATCTCAGGGTTGTGAGATGGAGCCTACATTGGATTCCATGCTGAGTGTGGAGCCTGCTTGGGATCTCTCCCTCTTCCATTGCCCCTCCCCCCCACCCACTCTCACTCGCACTCTCTCCCTTTCTAAAAAAAAAAAAGAATGAAACCTTGCCATATGCAATGATATGGACAGAGCTAAATAGCATAATGCTAAGCAAAATAAGTCAGTCAGAGAAAGACAAATTCCATATGATTTCATTCATATGTGGAATTTAGGAATGAATAAAATGAACAAAGAGGAAGAACAGAGAGAGACAGAGACAGAGACAAACCAAGAAACAGATTCTTAACTATGGAGAACAAACTGATAGTTACCAGAAGTGAAGTTGGTGGGGAGATGGGTTAAATAGACGATGGGAATTAAGGAGTGCACTTGTGATAAGCACTGGGTATTATATGGAAAGTGTTGAATTATTATACTGTACTCCTGAAACAGATATGATACTGTATTTTAACTGAGCGGAATTTGTATAAATAAAAACTTAAAAAAGAAAGAAAGAAAATTGAGAACAGGAAGACAATAGGTAATATTAACTAAACTTTGAGTTGGTTCTCTGAAATATCAAAGTGACAAAACTTTAGCTAGACTAACCAAGATAAAAAGAGAAGACCCAAATCACCAGAATTACATATGAACAATATCCCATAAATTACATATGAACGTACCCCATAAATACATAGGATCCTAAGAGAATAGTATAAACTATGTACCAAAAAACTGGACAGCCTAAAGAACATAGAAAATTCTTAGAAACATAGAATCTACTGAATACATACTGGAATATACAAAGACTGACTCAAGAAGAAACAAAGTATTAATATATTAATTACTAGTAAGGAGATTGACTCAGTAATCAAAAATTCCTCAATGAAGATAAGGCAAGGACCAAATGGCTTCACTGATGAATTTCCCAGACATTTAAAAATTAATGCTAATCCTTTTCAAACTTCTCCAAAAAAAAATGAAAGAGGGAGAAGCACTCTCAAACTTATTTTATGTGGCCAGCATTACCTGATACCAAAGCGATGAAATGACACTACTAGAAAACTATAGATAAATATCCCTGATAAATATAGATGCAAAAATTCTCAATAAAATACTAGAAAAATAAATTCAGCAACACATTAAAAGAATCATTCAATGGAATTTATACCTAGGATGCAAGGATGTTTCAACATACACAAATCAACTAATGTAATACAGCACATTAATAGAGTGAAAGAAAAAAATCTTATTATCATCTCAGAAGTAGAAAAAGGATTTGATAAAATTTAGCAGCCATTCATGGTAATAACTAATTAGGTATAGAAAGAACATACCTCAATATGATAAAGGTCATAAATGATAAGCCCACAGATAACATCATACTCAACAGTAAAAGGTTGAATTTTTTTTTCCTTTAAGATCAAGAAAGAGATAGGGTATGCACTCTCACTGCTCTTATTCAACATAGTATTGGTAGTCCTTGCCAGAGCAATCGGGTAAGAGAAAAATAAAAGGCATCAGAATTGAAAAGGAAAAAGTAAAACTGCCTCTATTTGCAGATGGCATGATTATATATAGAAAATCCTACTTCAGAAAAAAAAATGGTTAGATCTAATCAACTAATTCAGTAAAGTTGCAGGATAAAAATTAACATGCAAAATGAGTAACATTTCAATACACTAACTGAATTATCTGAGAAAGAAATATAAAAAATGACCCCATTTACAATAACACTAAAAAGAATAAAATACTGAGGTATAAACTTAACCACGGAGGTGAGGGATCCCTGGGTGGCGCAGCGGTTTGGCGCCTGCCTTTGGCCCAGGGCGCGATCCTGGAGACCTGGGATCGAGTCCCACGTCGGGCTCCCGGTGCATGGGGCCTGCTTCTCCCTCTGCCTGTGACTCTGCCTCTCTGTGTGTGTGTGTGTGTGACTATCATAAATAAATAAAAATTAAAAAAAAACAAGAAAAAAAAACCACGGAGGTGAAATATCACTATTCTTAAAACTATAAGACTGATGAAAGAGGGATCCCTGGGTGGTGCAGCGGTTTGGCGCCTGCCTTTGGCCCAGGGCGCGATCCTGGAGACCCGGGATCGAATCCCACGTCGGGCTCCCGGTGCATGGAGCCTGCTTCTCCCTCTGCCTGTGTCTCTGCCTCTCTCTCTCTCTCTCTCTCTGTGTGACTATCATAGATAAGAATAAAAGAAAAAAAAAGACTGATGAAAGAAATCAAAGGCACAAATAAATGCAAAGATATCCCATGTTTATGGATTGAAAGAATATGTTAAAATCATATACTACCAAAAACCATTGATAGATTCAATGCAATCATTATTAATATTATTTTTATTTTTCATTATAAATACTCTAATGAGATTTTTCAATAGATGTACAAGGAAGAATCCTAAAATTTATATGGAACCACAAAAGACACTGAATAGCCAAAGCAAGCCTGAAAAAGAACAGAGTGGGAGGCATCACACTATTTTATTTCAAGGTATACTATAAAGCTATAGTAATCAAAACAGTATGTTACTGGCATAAACAAAGAAATAGACCAATGGAAAATAATTAAAAGCCCAGAAACAAAACCAAGCATATAAAATCAATTATATTTGAGAAAGGAGTCAAGAATACTCTCTGGAGGAAAGAGTCTCTTCAATAAAGAGTGTGAGGAGAGACGCCTGGGTAGCTCAGTGGTTGAGCATCTGCCTTCAGCTCAGGGTGTGATCCCAGGGTCCCAGGATTGAGTCCCACATTGGGCTCCCCCAAAGAGGAGCCTGCTTCTTCCTCTCCCTATGTCTCTCCCTCTCTGTGTGTCTCTCATGAATAAGTAAATTAAATAAATAAATATCTTTTTAAAAAAATGTGGGGAAATTGGATATTTGCATGTAAAAGAATGAAACAAGATTGCTATCTTATACCACTCACAAAAAAGTAACTCAAAATGGATTAAAGATTTAAATGTAAGAAGTGAAACCATGAAAATCCTAGAAGAAAATATAGGAAAAAACTCCTTGACATGGGTCTTGGTAATTTTTCGGATATGACACCAAAGAAAGCAAAAGTGACATAACCAAAAATAAATGAGGGTGATTACATCAAATTGAAAATCTCTTGCACAGCAAAGGAAACCATCAATAGGGTGAAAAGACAACCTATGGAACTGTAAAAAAAATTGCAAACCATATATCTGATAAGGGGTTAATATCCAAAAAATAAATTCATACAAACCAACAGCAAAATAACAATAATCCAATTTAAATTTGGACAAAAGGGGCATCTGGGTAGCTCAGTTGGTTCAGTATCTGATTCTTGATTTTGGCTCAGGTCATGACTTCAGGGTCATGAGATAAAATCCCATTTGGAACTCCACACTTAGTGGGGAATCTGCTTAAAATTCTCTCTCCCCCTCTCTTTCTGCCCTTCCCCAAGCAAGCACTCTCTCTAAAATAAATAAATTTTTGTAAAAAATGGACAAAAGACCTGAGTAGATATTTTCCCAAAGAAGATATAGATAGATGGCTAACAAGTACATGAAAAAATTTTCAAAATCACTATTAGAAAATTCAAATAAAAAACCATAATGAGTTATCACTTCATGCCTGTTAGAATACCTATCATCAAAAAGACAAGAGACAGGAAAATGGTGGAGTAGGGAGATCCTGACCTCACCCTATCCCACAGGCACACTGAAATAACAGCTACATCTGTACATCTGTACAACTAATTATTTAAATTACCGGAAGACTAGCAGAACAAACTCCACAGTTAATCTTAGAGTAGAGGCCACATCGAAAAGGTAGAAGAAACAAAGACACAGTTGGGAGCCAAACCACCCATGAGACTAATAACAAATGAGAGGGACACCACAAGCACTGAGAAATGAGAAGATTAAACACCATACCAGGCACCTCAGGCTCAGGGGATCCACACTGGGAAAGCAAGTTCCCATAACATTTGGCTTTGAAAACCAATGGGGGGATCCCTGGGTGGCGCAGCGGTTTGGCGCCTGCCTTTGGCCCAGGGCGCGATCCTGGAGACCCGGGATCGAATCCCACGTCGGGCTCCCGGTGCATGGAGCCTGCTTCTCCCTCTGCCTGTGTCTCTGCCTCATTCTCTCTCTCTGTGACTATCACAAATAAAAAAAAAAAAAAAAAAGAAAACCAATGGGGCTTAACTTTGTGAATTTTTACAATCAGTGGGGATTAACTCTGGCTTGAAAAACAGTGGCTTTTGCTTCATGAGAGCTGGAGGGTGATATGAAACAGTCCCCATACTCAAAAAGCTGGCATAATAAATAATCTGGCTGAGACACAGCATAGAAGCAGCAGTTTGAAATACATCTGGGATATATATCAAGGAGGTTTATTTACTAATTTCATAATATGTTCTGGAGGGGCAGAAATCTTTAGGAAACTTTTTGAAGAACAAAGGTGCTAGCAGGTACCATTTCTCTTTCCCCCATCTAGCCTATATAGCCACACACATGCAGAAATGAGCCAGAACACTCCTGCTCTATCTTGTTAGCACTGGATGCCCCACTCCTACATTCCCCTGTGGATCTGCCCCATCCAACTGTCCCACTTATCAGGCATCCTTCCAAAGTGGCTCCTGCCCTGATATAGCCTACAAACAACCCTGGTGGGGACCTGGCACCACTCCAGAGACTCCTGCCTGGGGAGAGGAAAAATAACACAGACCGTGCACGCACAGTCCCAGCAGCCAAACCTTATAGGAGACAGCACAAAGACATCATCCTGCTGATCAGTGCAACTACACCTTACAGATGGACTAGGGATAGGCACCTGGTCTAACTGACAGCTCTGCCCATCAGTGAAAGCCTCTCAGAGGGCAGCACAGGGAAAGTGCCCTGCAGTTCAGTTTGACTACAGCTCCAGCATATGAACTGGGGGCAGGAATCTTGTCTGACTGTTGGTTATGTCCACCAACAAAAGCCTCTTTGGAGTAGCACAGGGATAGAACCCTCCAGTTTGGCACAAATGCAGATGGGTTGAGGTGGGTATCTGGCCTGTGGTGGCCTCAGACAAGCCTCTTAAGAGCACAGGTACCAAATCCTGCCCAGAGTGCTCACAACAGTCAAACTGGGCCATTGAAGCCAACTGGACTGAAGGAAAATGTAGCTCAGTTACAGCAGTAGAATGCATGCAGCCCACATAAGGAGATAGCCCTGGAGAGCCTGGCTCTGGTGAACAGGGTATATTATGCTACAGGGCACCACAGAACTTCTTTATAAGGCCATGTCTTTCTCCTTTCCCTTCCTCTTCCCTTTTCCTTCCCTTTCCCTTCCCTTCCTTTTCTTCTTTTCTTCTTTCCTTCTTTCCTTCCTTCCATCCTTCCTTCCTTCCTTCCTTCTTCCTTCTTTTCTTCCATTTTTCCTACTTTCCTACTTCCCTAATACATAGAAACAAATTCATAGAGGGTTAGGCAAAATGAGGACACAGGAAAATATATCCTAAATGAAAGAACAGGACAAAACTACAGCAAAAGAACTCAATGAAGTAGAGAAGAGCAATATGCCTGATAAAGAATTCAAAGTAATGTCCATAAAGATACTCACTAGACCTGAGAAGATTGGAGGATCTCAGTGAGACCTTCAAAAAAGAGATATAAAATATAAAAGGGAACCAGTCAGGGAAGAAGAGCTCAATAACTGAAATTAAGAATACACTAGAGGATAGCAGTGGTAGATTAAAGGATGTAGAACAGATCAGTGATCTGAAAGACAGGACAATGAAAAGCAACCAAGCTGAACAACAAAAAGAAAATAGAGTAAAAAATGAAAATAGGTTAAGATAACTCTGCACATCATTAAGCATAATAATAACATTCATATTATGGGGATTCCAACTGAAGAGAGAGAAAATGGCTGAAAACTTATTTGAAGAAATAATAGCAGACAATTTCTATGAAAACAGACATCCAGATTCAGGAAGCACAGAGAGCCCTCAACAAATGACTCCAAGAAGGCCCACACCAAGACACATAATTAATATGGCAGCCACTCTAGAAAACAGTATGGGGGTTCCTCAAAAGATTAAAAATAGGGATGCCTCGGTGGCTCAGGACTTGAGCATCTACCTTTGGCTCAGGGTGTGATCCCAGGTCCAGGGATCGAGTCCCACATTGTGCTCCCTGCGAGGAGCCTGCTTCTTTCTCTATGTCTCTGCCTCTCTCTGTGGGTCTCTCATGAATAAAGAAATAAAATCTTAAAAAAATTAAAAACAGAACTACTCTATGATCCAGCAATTGTACCACTATGTATTTACACAAAGGATACAAAAATACCGATTTGAAGGGACCCATGTATCCTGATGTTTATAGCACCATTATGAACAATAGCCAAATTATGAAAAAAGCCTAAATGTCCATTGACTGATGAATGGATAAAGAAGAGGTGGTACACACACACACACACACTGGAATATTACTCAGCCATCAAAAAGAATGAAATCTTACCATTTGCAATGACATGGATGGAGCTAGAGTGTATTGTGCTAGGCAAAACAAGTCAGAAAAAGGCACATATCATATGATTTCATTCATATGTAGAATTTAAGAAACAAAACAGACAAACATAAAGGAAGGGGGAAAATAAAAACAAACCATAAGAGACTCTTAACTATAAAGAACAAACTGAGGGTTGGTGGACGAAGGTAGATAGAGAAGGGTTAAGTGGGTGATGGGTATTAAGAAGGGCACATGCTGTGCTGAGCACTGAGTATTATAAGTGCTGAACACTGAGTATTATAAGTAAGTGCTGAATTACTAAAATTCTACTCCTGAGACCAATATTATACTATATGTTAACTAACTAGAATTTAAATAAAAACTTTAAACAAAGACATAAAATTTTTAAAAATAATTACGATAGCAAAAAATAGTGATAGAGAACTTTAAAAGCAGTAAGAGAAAATAAAACATTTATATAAAAGGGAAACTCTATAAGTCTATGAGCTGATTTTTCAGCATAAATTTTGCAGAAAAGTGGCATGATATATTCAAGGTGCTGAAAGATTAGAAACTTATAGCTAAGAATACTCTACCCTACCATGTCTGTCATTCAGAACAGAAGAAGAGACAGTTTCTTGGAGAAACAAAAAGTTCACCATCATTAAAATACCCTTATAAGAAATATTAAAGGGAAATAAACGGCCATAATCAGGAGTAAGAAAATTAGGAAAGGAAAAAATTTCACAGGTAAATATGAACATATAAAAAAGGTAATAATAAAAGTAATAGATTAATTACCTATAAACCAGCATGAAGGTTAAAACACAAAAGCAGTAAAATCAATTATATCGATAAAAATCAGTCAAGAGATTCACAAAATAAAAGGATGTGTAATATTATGACATCATATGCATAAAATGTGTGTGTGGGAAGTAAACATTTAGTGCTTTTAGATTGGTTTCTTTTTTTTTTTAATTTATTTTTTATTGGTGTTCAATTTACTAACATACAGAATAACACCCAGTGCCCGTCACCCATTCACTCCCACCCCCCGCCCTCCTCCCCTTCTACCACCCCTAGTTCGTTTCCCAGAGTTAGCAGTCTTTACGTTCTGTCTCCCTTTCTGATATTTCCCACACATTTCTTCTCCCCTCCCTTATATTCCCTTTCACTATTATTTATATTCCCCAAATGAATGAGAACATATAATGTTTGTCCTTCTCCGACTGACTTACTTCACTCAGCATAATACCCTCCAGTTCCATCCACGTTGAAGCAAATGGTGGGTATTTGTCATTTCTAATAGCTGAGTAATATTCCATTGTATACATAAACCACATCTTCTTTATCCATTCATCTTTCGTTGGACACCGAGGCTCCTTCCACAGTTTGGCTATCGTGGCCATTGCTGCTATAAACATCGGGGTGCAGGTGTCCCGGCGTTTCATTGCATTTGTATCTTTGGGGTAAATCCCCAACAGTGCAATTGCTGGGTCGTAGGGCAGGTATATTTTTAACTGTTTGAGGAACCTCCACACAGTTTTCCAGAGTGGCTGCACCAGTTCACATTCCCACCAACAGTGTAAGAGGGTTCCCTTTTCTCCGCATCCTCTCCAACATTTGTTGTTTCCTGCCTTGTTAATTTTCCCCATTCTCACTGGTGTGAGGTGGTATCTCACTGTAGTTTTGATTTGTATTTCCCTGATGGCAAGTGATGCAGAACATTTTCTCATATGCATGTTGGCCATGTCTATGTCTTCCTCTGTGAGATTTCTGTTCATGTCTTTTGCCTATTTCATGATTGGATTGTTTGTTTCTTTGGTGTTGAGTTTAATAAGTTCTTTATAGATCTTGGAAACTAGCCCTTTATCTGATATGTCATTTGCAAATATCTTCTCCCATTCTGTAGGTTGTCTTTGAGTTTTGTTGACTGTATCCTTTGCTGTGCAAAAGCTTCTTATCTTGATGAAGTCCCAATAGTTCATTTTTGCTTTTGTTTCTTTTGCCTTCATGGATGTATCTTGCAAGAAGTTACTATGGCCGAGTTCAAAAAGGGTGTTGCCTGTGTTCTTCTCTAGGATTTTGATGGAATCTTGTCTCACATTTAGATCTTTCATCCATTTTGAGTTTATCTTTGTGTATGGTGAAAGAGAGTGGTCTAGTTTCATTCTTCTGCATGTGGATGTCCAATTTTCCCAGCACCATTTATTGAAGAGACTGTCTTTCTTCCAATGGATAGTCTTTCCTCCTTTATCGAATATTAGTTGCCCATAAAGTTCAGGGTCCACTTCTGGATTCTCTATTCTGTTCCACTGATCTATGTGTCTGTTTTTGTGCCAGTACCACACTGTCTTGATGACCACAGCTTTGTAGTACAACCTGAAATCTGGCATTGTGATGCCCCCAGATATGGTTTTCTTTTTTAAAATTCCCCTGGCTATTCGGAGTCTTTTCTGATTCCACACAAATCTTAAAATAATTTGTTCTAACTCTCTGAAGAAAGTCCATGGTATTTTGATAGGGATTGCATTAAACGTGTATATTGCCCTGGGTAACATTGACATTTTCACAATATTAATTCTGCCAATCCATGAGCATGGAATATTTTTCCATCTCTTTGTGTCTTCCTCAATTTCTTTCAGAAGTGTTCTATAGTTTTGAGGGTATAGATCCTTTACATCTTTGGTTAGGTTTATTCCTAGGTATCTTATGCTTTTGGGTGCAATTGTAAATGGGATTGACTCCTTAATTTCTCTTTCTTCAGTCTCATTATTAGTGTATAGAAATGCCACTGACTTCTGGGCATTGATTTTGTATCCTGCCACGCTACCGAATTGATGTATGAGTTCTAGCAATCTTGTGGTGGAGACTTTTGGGTTTTCTATGTAGAGTATCATGTCATTGGCGAAGAGGGAGAGTTTGACTTCTTCTTTGCCAATTTGAATGCCTTTAATGTCTTTTTGTTGTCTGATTGCTGAGGCTAGGACTTCCAGTACTATGTTGAACAGCAGTGGTGAGAGTGGACATCCCTGTCTTGCTCCTGATCTTAGGGGAAAGGCTCCTAGTGCTTCCCCATTGAGAATGATATTTGCTGTGGGCTTTTCATAGATGGCTTTTAAGATGTCGAGGAATGTTCCCTCTATCCCTACACTCTGAAGAGTTTTGATCAGGAATGGATGCTGTATTTTGTCAAATGCTTTCTCTGCATCCAATGAGAGGATCATATGGTTCTTGGTTTTTCTCTTGCTGATATGATGAATCACATTGATTGTTTTACGGGTGTTGAACCAGCCTTGTGTCCCAGGGATAAATCCTACTTGGTCATGGTGAATAATTTTCTTAATGTACTGTTGGATCCTATTGGCCAGTATCTTGTTGAGAATTTTTGCATCCATGTTCATCAGGGATATTGGTCTGTAATTCTCCTTTTTGGTGGGGTCTTTGTCTGGCTTTGGAATTAAGGTGATGCTGGCTTCATAGAACGAATTTGGAAGTACTCCATCTCTTTCTATCTTTCCAAACAGCTTTAGGAGAATAGGTATGATTTCTTCTTTAAACGTTTGATAAAATTCCCCTGGGAAGCCATCTGGCCCTGGACTCTTGTGTCTTGGGAGGTTTTTGATGACTGCTTCAATTTCCTCCCTGGTTATTGGCCTGTTCAGGTTTTCTATTTCTTCCTGTTCCAGTTTTGGTAGTTTGTGGCTTTCCAGGAATGCGTCCATTTCTTCTAGATTGCCTAATTTATTGGCGTATAGCTGTTCATAGTATGTTTTTAAAATCGTTTGTATTTCCTTGGTGTTGGTAGTGATCTCTCCTTTCTCATTCATGATTTTATTAATTTGAGTCTTCTCTCTCTTCTTTTTAATAAGGCTGGCTAATGGTTTATCTATCTTATTAATTCTTTCAAAGAACCAACTCCTGGTTCTGTTGATCTGTTCCACAGTTCTTCTGGTCTCGATTTCGTTGAGTTCTGCTCGAATCTTTATTAACTCCCTTCTTCTCTTGGGTGTAGGATCTATTTGCTGTTTTTTCTCTAGCTCCTTTATGTGTAAGGTTAGCTTTTGTATTTGAGTTCTTTCCAGTTTTTGAATGGATGCTTGTATTGCGATGTATTTCCCCCTTAGGACTGCTTTTGCTGCATCCCAAAGATTTTGAACGGTTGTATCTTCATTCTCATTAGTTTCCATGAATCTTTTTAATTCTTCCTTAATTTCCTGGTTGACCCTTTTATCTTTTAGCAGGATGGTCCTTAACCTCCACGTGTTTGAGGTCCTTCCAAACTTCTTGTTGTGATTTAGTTCTAATTTCAAGGCATTATGGTCCGAGAATATGCAGGGGACAATCCCAATCTTTTGGTATCGGTTCAGACCCGATTTGTGTCCCAATATGTGGTCTATTCTGGAGAAAGTTCCATGTACGCTTGAGAAGAATGTGTATTCAGTTGAGTTTGGATGTAAAGTTCTGTAGATATCTGTGAAATCCATCTGGTCCAGTGTATCATTTAAAGCTCTCGTTTCTTTGGGGATGTTGTGCTTAGAAGACCTATCGAGTATAGAAAGAGCTAGATTGAAGTCACCAAGTATAAGTGTATTATTATCTAAGTATTTCTTCACTTTGGTTAATAATTGATTTATATATTTGGCAGCTCCCACATTCGGAGCATATATATTGAGGATTGTTAAGTCCTCTTGTTGAATAGATCCTTTAAGTATGATATAGTGTCCCTCTTCATCTCTCACTACAGTCTTTGGGGTAAATTTTAGTTTATCTGATATAAGGATGGCTACCCCTGCTTTCTTTTGAGGACCATTCGAATGGTAAATGGTTCTCCAACCTTTTATTTTCAGGCTGTAGGTGTCCTTCTGTCTAAAATGAGTCTCTTGTAGACAGCAAATAGATGGGTCCTGCTTTTTTATCCAGTCTGAAACCCTGCGCCTTTTGATGGGGTCATTAAGCCCGTTCACATTCAGAGTTACTATTGAGAGATATGAGTTTAGTGTCATCATGATATCTATTCAGTCTTTGTTTTTGTGGACTGTTCCACTGAACTTCTTCTTAAAGGGGAATTTTAAGAGTCCCCCTTAAAATTTCTTGCAGAGCTGGTTTGGAGGTCACATATTCTTTTAGTTGCTGCCTGTCTTGGAAGCTCTTTATCTCTCCTTCCATTTTGAATGAGAGCCTTGCTGGATAAAGTATTCTTGGTTGCATGTTCTTCTCATTTAGGACCCTGAATATATCCTGCCAGCCCTTTCTGGCCTGCCAGGTCTCTGTGGAGAGGTCTGCTGTTACCCTAATACTCTTCCCCATAAAAGTCAGGGATTTCTTGTCTCTTGCTGCTTTAAGGATCTTCTCCTTATCTTTGGAATTTGCAAGCTTCACAATTAAATGTCGAGGTGTTGAACGGTTTTTATTGATTTTAGGGGGGGATCTCTCTATTTCCTGGATCTGAATGCCTGTTTCCCTTCCCAGATTAGGAAAGTTTTCAGCTAGAATTTGTTCAAATACATATTCTGGCCCTCTGTCCCTTTCGGCGCCCTCGGGAACCCCAATTAAACGTAGGTTTTTCTTCCTCAGGCTGTCGTTTATTTCCCTTAATCTATCTTCATGGTCTTTTAATTGTTTGTCTCTTTTTTCCTCAGTTTCCCTCTTTGCTATCAACTTGTCTTCTAGGTCACTCACTCGTTCTTCCACCTCGTTAACCCTCGTCGTTAGGACTTCTAGTTTGGATTGCATCTCATTCAATTGATTTTTAATTTCTGCCTGATTAGCTCTAAATTCTGCAGTCATGAAGTCTCTTGAGTCCTTTATACTTTTTTCTAGAGCCACCAGTAGCTGTATAATAGTGCTTCTGAATTGGCTTTCTGACATTGAATTGTAATCCAGATTTTGTAACTCTGTGGGAGAGAGGACTGTTTCTGATTCTTTCTTTTGAGGTGAGGTTTTCCTTCTAGTCATTTTGCTCAGTGCAGAGTGGCTAAAAGCAAGTTGTATTGGGAAAAAGAGAAAAAGAGAGGAGAGAAAGAAGGAAAGAAAAGAGAAAGAGAAAAAAAAGGGAAGAGAAAAAAAAACGAAAGAAAAAAAAGAAGAAAAAGAAAGAAAAAGAAAGGAGAAAAAAAGGGGGGTGGGGGAAGGAAACAAATCAAAAAGCAAAACAAAACAAAACAAAAAACAAAAAACAAAAACAAAAACAAACAAAAAAAAAAGAACCACAGGGGAGTATCTTCTGATTCTGTGTTCTTTAAGTCCCTTGGCTTCTCCTGGAAGTTGTCCGTCTAGCTGGTGTTCTGGGGGAGGGGCCTGTTGTGCTGATTTTCAGGTGTTAGCAGTTGGGGGAGCTGCTGTGCCCCTGCCTGGTGCAGGGCTCAGTGGGGGTTGTTTACCCCGTGAGGCCGCAGGAGGAACAGCCCCAGTGGCGGGGCCAGATCTGGAAACCTGGATTCAGCTCCGGCAGGAACTCCTTCTGCAGGGCCTGGAGGCTCCGGGGCGGGGCCGCTGATCTGCTCAGCTCGGGGCAGGAGCGTCCTTGCTGTCCTGGGCCCTCCCGGTCTCTGCCTGTCCCGGGGGAGGCCGGATCCTGGGCTGTGTCCCGGCGCCCTGTGCTCCGGAGCCTGCACTGGTGGATTCGCGCTCCCGGGCCGCGCAACCCCCTCCGCGGAGCCGCCGCCCGAGCCCCCCGAGCTGCTCCGGTCCCGCCGTGCGCGCTGCAGCCCTTAGGGAGCTTGGCGCACTCTCCTGGGCGCGCAGTTGCTGTTACTGTCCCGGGGAACCCGAGGGCATCCCCGCCCTCCTGGGTCCTGCTCCACCTCCCTGGAGCCCCTTTCCGCCCGGGAAGGTCGGTGCAGCTCCTGCTCCTCCGGGACGGGGCTCTCCTGTCCTGGGGACACTCGCCCCGGCCTCAGCCCGGCTCCTCGCGGGGCCCCTCCCCCTTGGAGGCCTTTGTTCCTTTATTTCTTTTTCCCCGTCTTCCTACCTTGATAGAAGCGCGAACTCTTCTCACTGTTGCATTCCAGCTGGTCTCTCTTTAAATCTCAGGCCGAATTCATAGATTTTCAGGATAATTTGAAGGTTTTCTAGGTAGTTTGGTGGAGACAGGTGATTTGGAGACCCTACTCTTCCGCCATCTTGCTCCTCCCCTCTTAGATTGGTTTCAAACACAAGTGACCATCAACTAATATAGTCTGCTATATACATAAGATGTTATATATAAACCTAATGGTAATCAAAAATTTAAAAACCTATCAGATACACACAAAAAAGAAAGAAGAATTCAAGCATAACTTTAAAGAAAGCCATCAAATCACAAGGGAAGTGACAAAAGAAGAAAGGAATGGAGAACTACAAAACCAAGCATAAAACAAAGAACAAAATAGCAATGAGTACATACCTATCAATAATTACCTTAAATGCATATGGAAGGAATGTTCCAATCAAAAGACATAGGGTAACTAAATAGATAAAACCAAGACCCATTTATATGCTGTCTATAAGAGACTCACTTCAGATCTACAGACACATGGAGATTGAAAGTAAAGGGATAGAAAGACATTTACCATGCAAATGGAAGTGAAAAGATAGCTGAGGTAGCAATACTTCCATTGGACAAAATAGACTTCAGAACAAAGACTGTATCAAGAGACAAGGAAGGACACTACTTAATGATAAAGGGAACAATCCAACATGAGAATATAACAATTATAAATATCTATGTGCCCAACATGGGAGCACCTATAGCAACTATTAATAGGCATAAAGGAAGAAATTTTTGGTGATATAATAATAGTAGGGGACTTTAACATCCACTTATGTGAAAAGATAGATCATCCAGACAGAAAATCAAAAGGAAATGGTGGCTTTGAATGATATATTAGACCATATATACAACAGATTATATATAACATTCCATCCAAAAAAGAACAGAATACACATTCTTTTCAAGTGCACATGGAACATTCTCAAGCATAGATCACATGCTAGGTCACAAAATAAATCTCAATAAATTCAAAAAATTGAAATGATATTATGCATCTCTTCTGACTACAATGATATGAAACAAAATCAACCACAGGGAAAAATAATCTGGAAAGAATACAAATACACGGAGGCTAAATAACATGTTACTAAAATAATGAATGGGTCAACCAAGGAATTAAAGAGAAATTTAAAAAATACATGGAGACAAATGAAGATGAAAACACAATGGTCCAAAATCTTTGGGATATAGCAAAAGCTATTCTAAGAGGAACTTTAGTAGCAATGTATGCCTCCCTCAAAAAAACAAGAAAAAATCTCAAATAAACAACCTAATCTTACATCTAAAAGAGCTTAAAAAATAAAAAGAAGAGAAAATGAAGCCCATAGCCAGTAAAAAGAAGGAAATAATAAAGATTAGAGCAAAAAGTAATTGATATGCATAGGCATATAGGTAAAAAAAAAAGAAAAGATGAATGAAAACAGAAGATGTTTCTTGGAAAAGATTAAAAAAAACTTGATAAAACTTTAGCCAGACTCATCAAGAAAAAAAGGGAAAGGACTCAAATCAATACAATCAAAAATGAAGGAAAAGAACTCATCAACATTACAAAAATACAAAGAATTATAAGAGAATATTATGAAAAAATTTATGTCAAAAATTGGACAACCAAGAAATGGACAAATTCCTAGAAACATATAATCACCCAAAACCAAATCAGGAAGAAAAGAAAATTTGAACAGACCAACTACAAGCAATAACATTGAAACAGTAATCAAGAAACTCCCAACAAATACAAGTCTAAGATCAGATGGATTCACAGGTGAATTCTATCAAACACTTAAAAATACATTACCTATTCTTCTCAAACTATTCCAAAAAACAGAAGAGGAAGGAAAGCTTCCAAATTTACTCTACAAGGCCAGCATGATCCTAATACCAAAATTGGATAAAGATACCACCAAGAAAGACAACTGCAGGCCAATATTCCTGATGTACGTAAATGCAAAAATCTCCAAAAAATATAAGCAAACTGATTCCAACAAAACATTTAAAAAATTATTCACCACTGTCTAGTGGGATTTATTCCAGGGATGCAAGGGTGGTTAAATATCTACAAATCAATGTGATACATCACATTAACAAAAGTAAGGATACAAACCATATGATTGTTTCAATAGATTCAGAAAAAAAACATTTGATAAAGTGCAACATCTATTTGTAATGAGAAAATCCAACAAAGTAGGTTTAGAGGTCACATACCACAACATAATAAAGGCCATATATAAAAAATCCATGGCTAACATCATACTCAATAGTGAAAACCTGCGAGCTTTTCCTCTAAGATCAGGAACAAAACAAAAATGTCTACTCTTACCACTTTATTTCAACATAGTACTGGAAGTCCTAGCCACAGCAATCAGACAACAAAAAGAAATAAAATGCATCCAAACTGGTAAGGAAGAAGTAAAACTTTCACTATGTGCAGATGATATGATACTATACATAGAAAACCCCAAAGACTCCACCCAAAAAATACTAGAACTGATAAATGAATCCAGTAACATCACAGTATACAAAATTAATATACAGAAACCTGTTGCATTTCTGTATACTAATAATGAAGTACAATAAAGAAAAATTAAGCCAGATTTCAGGTTGTACTACAAAGCTGTGGTCATCAAGACAGTGTGGTACTGGCACAAAAACAGACACATAGATCATGGAACAGAATAGAGAATCCGGAAATGGGCCTCAACTCTATGGTCAACTAATATTCAGCAAAGCAGGAAAGACTATCCACTGGAAAAAAGTCTCTTCAATAAATGGTGCTGGGAAAATTAGACAGCCACGTGCAGAAGAATGAAATGACCATTCTCTTACACCATACACAAAGATAAACTCAAAATGGATGAAGGATCTAAATGTGAGACTATATTCCATCAAAATCCTAGAGGAGAACACAGGCAACACCCTTTTTGAACTTGGCCACGGCAACTTCTTGCAAGATACATCCATGAAAGCAAGAGAAAGAAAAGCAAAAATGAATTATTGGGACTGAATCAAGATAAGAAGCTTCTGCACAGCCAAAGAAACAGTCAACAAAACCAAAAGACCACCTACAGAATGGGAGAAGATATTTGCAAATGACGTATCAGATAAAAGGCTAGTTTCCAAGATCTATAAAGAACTTATTAAACTCAACAGCAAAGAAACAAACAATCCAGTCATGAAATGGGCAAAAGACATGAACAGAAATCTCACAGAGGAAGACATAGACATGGCCAACAAGCACATGAGAGAATGCTCCGCATCATTTGCCATCAGAGAAATACAAATCAAAACCACAATGATATCCCACCTCACACCAGTGAGAATGGGGAAAATTAACAAGGCAGGAAACCACAAATGTTGGAGAGGATGTGGAGAAAGGGGAACCCTCTTACACTGTTGGTGGGAATGTGAACTGGTACAGCCACTCTGGAAAACTGTGTGGAGGTTCCTCAAAGAGTTAAAAATAGACCTGCCCTACGACCCAGCAATTGCACTGCTGGGGATTTACCCCAAAGATACAGATGCAGTGAAATGCCGGGACACCTGCACCCTGATGTTTATAGCAGCAATGTCCACAATAGCCAAACTGTGGAAGGAGCCTCGGTGTCCATCGAAAGATGAATGGATAAAGAAGATGTGGTCTATATAAACAATGGAATATTCCTCAGCCATCAGAAACAACAAATATCCACCATTTGCTTTGACGTGGATGGAGCTGGAGGGTATTATGCTAAGTGAAGTAAGTCAATTGGAGAAGGACAAACATTATATGTTCTCATTCATTTGGGGAATATAAAAAATGTGAAAGGGAATAAAGGGCAAAGGAGAGAAAATGAGTGGGAAATATCAGAGAGGGAGACCGAACCTGAGAGACTCCTAACTCTGGGAAACAAACAAGGGGTAGTAGAAGGGGCAGGGGAATGTGGTGATTGGGTGATGGGCATTGTGCGGGTCACTTGATGGGATGAGCACTGGGTGTTATACTATATGTTGGCAAATTGAACTCCAATATAAATATATACAAAAAAAAAGAAAAATTAAGAAAACAATCCCATTTACAATTGCACCAAGAAAGTTGCCTACAAAATAAACTTAACCAAGGAGGTGAAAGTCTGGTACTCTGAAAACCATAAAACACTGATGAAAAAATTGAAGATGACACAACCAAATGGAATGATAATCCATGCTCATGCTCATGGATTGGAAGAATATTCAAATGTCTATACTACACAAAGCTATCTATAGATTTAATGCAATCCACATCAGAATGGCACTATTTTTCACATGACTAGCACAAATAATCCTAAAATTTGTATGGAACTACAAAAGATCCTGAATAGCTAAAGCAATCTGGAAAAAGAACAAAAATGGAGGTATCACACTCCCAGATTTCAAGATATACTGCTAAGCAAAATAAGTCAGTCAGAGAAAGCTAAATATCATATGATTTCACTCACACATGGAGTTTAACAAAACAAACAAAGAAAGGAAAGAGAGAAAGAAAGAAAGAGAAACCAAGAAACACACTCTTAACTGTAGAGAACAAACTGAGGGTCACCAGAGGGGAAGTGGTGGGTGGGGTATGGGTGAAATAGCTGATGGGGATTAAGGAGTGCGCTAGTGATGAGCACTGGGAGATGTATGGAAGTGTTAAATCACTATATTGTGCATCTGAAACTAATATAACATTGTAGGTTAACTATACTGGAATTAAAATAAAATTTAAAAAATAAAAGACAGGCAAAAGAAACAAACATTTCTCCAAAGAAGACATTCAGATGGCCAACAGACATATGAAAAGATGCTCAAAAAAAGAAAAAAAAAAAGATGCTCGTCATCACTCATCATCAGGAAAATGCAAATCAAAACTACAATATCACCTCACACCTGTCAGAATGGCTAGAATCAAAAACATAAGAAACAACAAATGTTGGCTAAGATGTAGAGAAAAAGAAACTCTAATGCATTATTGGTAGAAAAGCAAATTGGTGTAGCCACTGTGGAATACAGTATGGAGATTCCTCAAAAAGGTAAAACTTGAACTACTTATGATCCAGTAATCTCATTACCGAGTATTTATCCAAAAAATACAAAAACACTAATTCAAAGGGATACACACACCCTTATGTTTATTGCAACACTATTTACAATAGCCAAATTATGTAAGCAGCTCAAGTATCCATTGATAGATGAATGGATAAAGACAATGTGGTATAAATACACAATGGCAAGTTTTTCAGCCATAAAAATGAATGAAATCTTGCCATTTGCAATGAAATGGATGGAACTAATGAGTATAACACTAAGTGAAATAAGACAGTAAAAGAAAGACAAACATCATATGATTTCACTCATATGTAGAATTTAAGAAACAAACAAAAAAAACAAGCACAGAAAAAGAGGGGGGAAAGAGAGAGAGAGCAAGAAACACTCTTAATCTCTTAATTCTGGAGAACAAATTGGTAGTTATCAGAGGGGAAGTGGGTGGAGGACTGAATGTGTGAAATAGGTGACCAAGATTAAGGAGTTCACTGCTTCTGAGGAACACTAGGTGATGTATGGAATTATTGAATCACAATATCAGAATAGTAGACCTGAAACTAATATAACATTATGTCTTAAGTATACTGGAATTAATTTTTTATTTTATTTTTTTTATTTATTTTTTTTTAATTTTTATTTATTTGTGATAGTCACAGAGAGAGAGAGAGAGAGAGAGAGAATGAGGCAGAGACACAGGCAGAGGGAGAAGCAGGCTCCATGCACCGGGAGCCCGATGTGGGATTCGATCCCGGGTCTCCAGGATCGCGCCCTGGGCCAAAGGCAGGCGCCAAACCACTGCGCCACCCAGGGATCCCTGGAATTAATTTTTTAAAAGCTATAGTTCAAAGTTATAGTGATCTAAACCATATGGTACTGGCACAAAAACAGATACATAGATCAATGTAACAGAATAGAAAGCCCAGAAATAAACCCAAGCTTATATAAGTCAATCTATGACAGAGGCAGTCAGAATACACAATGAGGAAAAGACAGTCTCTTCAACAAATAGTGTTGGGAAAAGTGGAAAATTACATGAAAAGAATGAAACTGGACTACTTTCTTACACTAAACACAAATAAAAACTTAAAATGTATTAAAGACCTAAAAGTGATGTCATAAAACTCCTAGAAATATAAGCAGTAATTTCTTTGACTTTGGCTGTAACAACACTTTCTAGATAGGTCTCCTCAGGCAAGGGAAACAAAAGCAATAATAAGCTATTGGGACTATACCGAAATAAAAAGCTTTTGCACAGTGGGAGATACCATCAACAAAATGAAAAGGCAACCTACTGAATGGGAGAAGATATTTTCACGTTGTGTATCCAATAAAGGATTAATATCCAAAATATACAAAGAGCTTATATAATGCAACACCAAAATAATAATATTCTGATTAAAAAATGGACAGATGACTTGAATAGGCATTTTCTCCAAATCAGACATACAAATAGTCAACAGACACATGAAAAGATGTTCAACATCACTAATCATCAAGGAAATGCAAATCAAAACCACAGTGAGATATCACCTTATGCCTGTCACAGTGCCTAGAATCAAAAAGACAAGAAATAATAAGTGTTGATGAGGATGTGGAGAAAAAGAGACCTTTATGAACTCTTAGTAGGAATGCAAATTGATGTAACCACTGTGGAAAACAATATGGAGTTTCCTAAAAAAATTATATATATAATATAGTAATTCCACTACTGGGTATTTACCCAAAGAAAGCAAAAACACTAACTCAAAAAGATATGTGCACCCCTATGTTAATTGCAGCATTACTTACAATAGCCAAGATATAGAAGCAACACAAGTGTCCATCAATAGATGAATGGGTAAAGAAGACGTGGTGTATATCTACAATGAAATATTACTCAGCCATTAAAAAGAATGAAATCTTGACATTTACAACAAATGGATGGATCTAGAGGGTATAATGCTAAGTGAAATAAATCAGGCAGAGAAAGACAAATACCATATGATTTAATTCATATGAAAATAAAAAACTAAAGAAATGAACAAAGAAAAAAGATACCAAAAAAACATATTTTTATTTTTTTAAGATTTTATTTATTTATTCATGAGAGGCACAGAGAGATAGAGAGAGGCAGAGACGCAGGCAGAGACGCAGGCCGAGGGAGGAACAGGCTCCATGCGGGGAGCCCAACATGGGACTCGATCCCGGGTCTCCAGGATCACATCCTGGGCTGAAGGCAGCACTAAACCGCTGAGCTACCTGGGCTGCCCAAAACCAGACTTTAAAATATAGAGAACAGTAGCACCTGGACGGGTCAGTGGCTGAGCATCTTCCTTCAGCTCAGCCATAATCCTGGATCCTGTGTCAGGGCAGGGCATAATCCTGGATCCTGTGTCCTGGGATTGAGTCCCACATTGGGCTCCCTGCATGGAATCTGCTTCTTCCTCTGCTTGTGTCTCTGCCTCCCTGTGTGTGTCTCTCATGAATAAATAATTAAAATAAAATCAATCAATCAATCAAACTGGTGGTTGACAGAGGGAAAGCTGGGGAAGTGAGAAAAATAGATAAAGGAGATTAAGTGTACACTTATTATGAGCACTGAGTAATGCATAAAATGTTGAATCATTATACTATATGACTCAAGCTAGTATAACACTGTATATTATTTACAGTTCAATTGAAAATATGAACATAATTTTTTAAATCCCCCAAAGATAAAAAAGATAACAAATGCAGTTGTGTACTGTTAATAGGATTATAAATTGATACAGCCACTATGGAACAGTATGAAGGATCCTCAAAGAATTAAAAATAGAACTACCATATAATCCAAGAATTCTACTTCTGGGAATATATCCAAAGAATTGAAAACATTAATTCAAAAAGATCTGCACTCCCATGTTCATAGCAGCATTATTTACAATATCCAATACATGGAAGCAACCTACGTATCCAACAATGGATGAATGGTTACAGAAGTTGTGGCAGACACACATGTAGGCACACATAATGTAATATAATCCAGCCATAAGACATGAGGAAATATTACCATTTAGGACAAAATGGATGGACCTTGAGGGCATTATGCTAAGTGAAATAAGTCAGACAAAGAAAGATAAATAGTATATTATCTCATTTATATGTGGAATCAAAAAAATCTCAAAGAAAGAGAAATCAGATTGGTGTTTATCAGAGGCAGGGCTAGGGCAACAGGGAATTGGATACAAGAGGTCAGAAGTACAAACTTCCAGGTATAAAATAAGTAAGTACTAG
Source organism: Canis lupus baileyi (assembly GCF_048164855.1). Lineage (NCBI taxonomy): Eukaryota > Metazoa > Chordata > Mammalia > Carnivora > Canidae > Canis > Canis lupus. The sequence goes on from NC_132876.1 coordinate 3,732,951, forward strand.
GGATGTCACATTCAACTTGATGACTATAGCTAACACTGCTGTATGATATATAAGAAAGTTATTAAGAGAGTAAATCCTAATATTTCTCTTACAAGTATTTTTTCTTTTTATTGTATCTATATAAGAAGATGGACGTTCACTAAATTTATTATAGTAATAATCATTTCACAACATGTTAGTCAAACCATTATATTGTACACATTAAACTTATACAGTGATGTATGCCAATTATATCTTAACAAAACTGGTGCAAATAACCCAAAACCAAATACTGTTCATAACCTGGGCTAGGCCCCTCTACATTTCTGGGTCTTAAATATTGCCCTATATAATGAGTATTCTGAGCTATGTGATCTTTAAGGGCCTTTCTGGTCTGATCATTGAGGATTCTAGCCAATTATATTGGAGTTGAAGTCAATTGTCTGTGTACAAGACAGTGTGAAATGGTTTTTTATTGTTTATATTAAGGAAATATGCAGTGTGCATTTTGGGTGCAAATGACAGCAAGGTAGGCATTGAAGGGAGGGAAATCCAATGCTCCTGAAGTCCCAGAGTCCTGGTGCCTGGAAGGGTAAAAATTGACTGCCGTGCTCATGTTTGTCCCTTGAGCTGTAATCAGATCAAAGTAAAGTGTAAGGTATTATCACATTTCTCAGTGCAATTATTTGCTTTAGAATATGGGTTGGTAATTTATGGCTTTCTTAATTTTGAATTTTTAAATTTCATCTTGGTTGTCTGTCCTTTGAGAACAAAAATCCCTTCCTTGGGAAAAAGTCTGCTTTTTTGAGAGGAGGGGTACTGGCCTAATTAAGAAAACAGTATGTATTAAATACCTAATATGTAGTAGGCATTTGAATTTCCTTTTTTTCTACCTCCCTCTTTGTATCTCTTCATTCACAGACACCAGCACATAGTAAAAGGCTCAAGAAACGGGTGTTAAATAATAAATGAATATGATGGGAACCCTTTTCCCCAAGTCCTAACCCATAATAATTTTAGAGGATGAAAGGCTTACAGAGGATCATATGGCCAGATTAAGTAAATAAATGCACTGTAAGGAATAGCAATCATAACAAGACTAATGCTGAGAGCTTCGGGTGTCAGTTGGTTAGCCAAGTGCTAACAATAAAACTTTGGAATGGATACCATTATTATCTCCATTTGACAGATTATAAAACTGAGGTTCAGGGAAGTCATATGATCCACTTAAGGCCTCATATACTGAACAAAGTTCCATCCCATTTATTTAGCAACTATAGTTAGGAAAATTTCTGATGCTTCTTGAGACTTGCCATAACAGTGTGAGTCAGGTTGACTGGTTGGGTTGGGAGATATGGAGTCCTTCTGTTCTAGGACCTGGCTGTGGGTATGTATCTCCTGGCATCCAGACATTCTGAAGATCATGGAGAAGGTCCAAGGAGTAGGTTAGAAGTTGTGTTTGTGTATTGTCCATGGGCGAAGTCCTCTGCATGGCCTCAGTGGCTAGTATAATTGTTTTCAAGATGCTGGCCAATTTTATTAATGTTAGGTGTAACAAATGGAAAGGGCTTTATTTGCTTAGCAGATATTTATTGAAAGCCTTTTATTCTGCATGAGTGCCAAGTCCTCTGCAAAGTTCTGAAGTTTCCTCAGTGAAGACAGGCATGGAGTATGCTCTACAGAGGTACAATATAATGGTAGAGAAACAGGAAAAATGGCATGATAACATCGAGTGTTAGGGGTTGGGGGAGCCTGAGATGCTCAGGGAAGGCCTTCCTTGAAAAACTGTCACTTAACCTGCGACTTGAACTAAGTTAGTCTGTCCTTATTCAAAATGGAGTGAGGATAAAGTGGAAAGGCGGAGAAAGAGAAGTAATTGAGCAGAAGGAATATGTGTAAAGATTACAGCCTCTAAGAGCATAAAGATTTCAAGAAATGTAAAATGGCTAATTATGGCTAGAGGGTAGACTAAAAGACAAAGAGGGATATTAGATGAGGCTAGAGAGCAAGGAAGAGGCTAGGTCATTTGTAAAGAACTCTGTAAGGGTAGGACAAGGCCATTAGACCTTATTCTCAAAGCCATGAGGAGACACTAAAGGATGTTAAACAGGAGGGGTGATGGTAGTAGGTGGAGTGGCAAGAAAATTACAGGGTCTGACTTGTGTATTAGATGAGATTCTCAAATTCCAGTGGGAGAATAGAATGAGAAGGCAAGTGTAGATACAGTAAATATAGGGCAATCATCTGCTTATGAGATGATGGGTCCTGAATCATAGTAGTGGAACCAGAAGTGAAGAAGGAAGGACCTGAGACTTAGGATCTGAAATCAATAATACATTAATATACAAAAACTAACTGAATTTGGGGCCTAAAGAAGAGGAAGCATCAAGGACGACAACTAGGCAAGCATCTGATTTGAGTGACTGGAGGAATGTAGGTAACATTTCTGGATATGGGGAACACTGGAAGAGCAAGTTTGAATAGAAGATGGTAAGTTCAGTGCTGGACACATGAAAATGAATGTGTCTATGGAGAAAGTTTGGCAGAAGTGTCCTGAAGACACTTCGGGTATCAAAGTCTGGAACTAAAGACATTATTCAGAGATAAATAAAGGCTTGTAGTAAAGGTAGTAACTGAAGCCTTAGAATCTCCTGAGGTGCCCTTCCTCCACTCTACACCCCTAGCCATGAGAAGGAGAACAGAGGAAGAAGAGAATGTGGCCCAGATGAAGCCCAAAGAGGAAGGGTAGTACTTAATGGGTGAACCTAGGATCAGCAGCCTCCAATGGAGACTGAGAATGGTTAGCCAAACAAAGAGAGAGTAAGAGGAGGTGATCCTATGGTCGGAAGTAGAGGGAGGGAAGAGAGTGTTTCCAGAAGGATAGAGGGGTAGGGATGTTTGATGCTGTCATCTGCTGCTGCTGATTTCAAGAAGGACAAGGATTGAAAAATCTCTTGAATTTATGGACAAATATGTCTTTGGTGAAGTTTGTAAGAACACTTTCTGTGGGGTGACAGGAGCAGAAGCCAAACTGCAGATATATTACCTTATGTGGTAAAAAGGAATAAAGGGTGTTAATCAGCTGACCTTCAAATAGGAAGATGATCCGGTATTTTCTGGGTGGGACCAATGTAAAAACAGGAGTCCTTAAAAGTGGAATAGGGAGGCCAAACAGCAAACTGGAAAGATGGCAGCCTAAGAAGGACTCAGGCCAATGTTGCTGGTTTTGAAGATGGAGGAAGGCAGCCAGGAGTCAAAGAATACAGGAACATTCTAAACACAGAAAAAAGCAAGGAAACTGATTCTTTCCTAAAGCCTCCAAAAGGAATACAGCCCAGTAAGATTCAGTTTGGACTTTTGACCTCTAGAATTATAAGATAATAAATGTAGGTTAGTTCCCTAAGTTTGTGATAATTTTATTACAGTAGCCATAGGAAAGCAGCACACCTCCCCTCAGTTTTCTTGCTTTTCAGGGTTCTAATCACTGGAAAATAACCAAGGCTCACCAGTTGAATGTGAGATTCAGTGCTGGCTTATTAATTTTTGCATATATTTCGTACCCGCAGAATACAAGACCCTTGTTTAAGTTCTGTTGAAAAATATGACTTGGGGCAACAGGAAACCAATTCCACAAATATCTATTGCACACACAGCACTATACTAGATACTAGGAATATAGCAGAGAACAAAACAGACAAGACTGAATAGTGCTAGCCTAGAGGGAGTTTTCTCATAACATACAATAAGAATGGGGCATCTGTAGCACAGGTGTCCAATCCTTAGCTTCACATCTTTAGAAAGATCCTGTCCTATGGCACAAAAACAAAAATCATGTCCATTGGCACATAGATCAATGGAACATAACAGAGAACCCAGAAATGGATTCTCAACTCTGAGATCAACTAATCTTCAACAAAACAGGAAAAAATCTCCAATGGAAAAAATATAGTCTCTTCAACAAATGGTGCTGGGAAAACTAGACAGCAACATATAGAAGAATGAAATTGAACAATTTTCTTACACCAGACACAAAAATAGACTCAAAATGTATGAAAGATCTAAATGTGAGATAGGAATCCATCAAATCCTAGAGGAGAACACAGGCAGCAACCTCTCTGACCTCGACTGCAGCAACCTCTTGCTAGACGTGTCTACAGAGGCAAGGGAAACAAAAGCAAAAATGAACTATTGGGACTTCATGAGGATAAAAAGCTTTTGCACAGCAAAGGAAATAATCAACAAAATTAAATGGCAACCTACAGAATGGGTGAAGATATTTGCAAATGGCGTATCAGATAAAGGGCTAGTATCCAAGATCTATAATGAACTTATCTAACTCAACACCCAAAAAACAAAAAACAAAAAAATCTGGTCAAGAAATAGGCAGAAGACATGAACAGACCTTTTCCAAAGTCACGTAAGGAAAATACATTCAAAACACAACTATATGAAAAATATCTGATAGCCAGTATGTATTTAAAAATCCAGTCAAGAAATGGGCAGAAAATATGAACAGATATTTCACCAAAGAAGACATACAAATGGCCAACAGATATATGAAAAAATGCTCAAAATAATTCGGTACCCGGGAAATACAAATCAAAACCACAATGAGATACCACCTCACACCTGTCAGAATGATTAACATTAACAACTCAGGAAACAACAGGTGTTGGTGAAGATGCAGAGAAGGGGGAACCCTCTTATACTGTTGGTGGGAGTGCAACCTGGTGCAGCTACTCTGGACAACAGTGTGAAGGATCCTCAAAAGGTTTAAAATAGAGCTACCCTATGATCCAGCAATTGCACTGCTGGGGATTTACCCCAAAGATACAGATACAGTGAAACGCCAAGACATCTGCACCCCAATGTTTATAGCAGCAATGTCCACAATAGCCAAAATGTGGAAGGAGCCTTGGTGTCCATCGACAGATGAATGGATAAAGAAGATGTGGTCTATTTATACAATGGAATATTCCTCAGCCATCAGAAACGACAAATACCCACCATTTGCTTCGATGTGGATGGAACTGGAGGGTATTATGCTAAGTGAAGTAAGTCAATCGGAGAAGGACAAACATTATATGGTTTCACTCATACAAGGAATATAAAAAATAGTGAAAGAGAGTAAAGGGGAAAGGAGAGAAAATGAGTGGGAAATATCAGAGAGGGGGATCCCTGGGTGGCGCAGCGGTTTAGCGCCTGCCTTTGGCCCAGGGCGTGATCCTGGAGACCCGGGATCGAATCCCACGTCGGGCTCCTGGTACATGGAGCCTGCTTCTCCCTCTGCCTATGTCTCTGCCTCTCTCTCACTCACTGTGTGCCTATCATAAATATAAGATAAAATAAAAAAAAAAAAATAAATAAAAAAAAAAAAAAAAAGGAAATATCAGAGAGGGAGACAGAACGTGAGAGACTCCTAACTCTGGGAAACGAACAAGGAGTAGTGGAAGGGGAGGTGGGCAGGGGGATGGGATGACTGGGTAGCAGGCACTGAGGGGGGCACTGGACGGGATGAGCACTGGGTTTTATATTATATGTTGGCAAATTGAACTCCAATTAAAAAAAATATACAAAAAAAGGTTAAAAATAGAACTACCTTATGGCCCAGCAATTGCACCAGTAGGTATTTATCCAATGGATACAGTGATTCGAAGGAGCACATGCACCTCAATGTTTATAGCAGCAATGTCCACAATAGCTAAACTATGGAAAGAGCCCAGAAGTCCACCAAATTATGAATGGATAAAGAAGTGGTATGTATATATACTGGAATATATACTGGAATATTACAAGGGATATATGCTGGAATATTACTCAGACATAAAAAAGAATGAAAAAATCTCCATTTGCAATGATGTGGATGGAACTAGGGGGTATTATGCTAAGTGAAATAAGTCAGTCAAAGGAAGACAAATACCAAGTTTTCACTAATATGTGGAATTTAAACAACAAAACAGAAGAACATAGGAGAAGGGAAGGAAAAATAAAATGAGATAAAAACAGAGAGAGAGGCAAACTATAAGAGACTCAACTATAGTTGCTGAAGAGGGGGTGATTGGAGGGATGAGTTAATTGGGTGATGCACATTGGGTAGTGAGCACTGGGTGTTATATGCAACGGATGAATCACTAAATTCTAACCCTAAAACTAATAATTACTTTGTTAACTAAAGTGAATTTTTAAAAAAAATTTTAGTTATTTATTCATGAGAGATACAGAGAGAGAGAAGCAGAGACACAGGCAGAGGGAGAAGCAAGCTCCATGCAGGGAGCCCGACATGGGACTCGACTCCGGGTCTCCAGGATCACACCCTGGACCAAAGGTGGCGCTAAACCACCGAACCACCTGGGCTTCCTAAAGCGAATTTAAATAAAAAAAAAATTTTAAAGAAAATCCTGTCCTAGTTCAGTGATTTTGTCAGCAATGTTGTTGTCTCATGAGTAAATGAGGAATACCTTTAAGATAGAGGAATACCTTTAAGACTGCCCAGGCTTTTTCCTAAGAAGTGAAGGACGTGTGTGGGTAGGGAGAAGCCATACAAGTTGAGGTTTTGACAACTGCCAGAGCAAAAGGGCAAGGGGCCAAAGCACAAGAATATATGTAAAAACAACAGAGGTGATTAAGGACCTGGAGGGCAGTGATGCCAGGAAGGCAATGTCACACCAGGAGAAATTATAGGGACTGATGTTCTGGATGTCCAAGGATATATAACTGTTCACTGTGGATGTTCCTGTTCTAGTTCTCCCACCCATCATGCTCTGATTGCTCTAGCTCTGACAGCAGTGTGTTGTTAGTGATGGTTACCTGGCTATCTCTCACATGACTGCTTATGTCTAGACTTTCCAGGTCCATGCAAGTGCCAGGCACAGAATAGTCCCTTTTTCTCCTCCTCTAGGAAGTGTGGGGACAGAGAGATGCACAGAGACTACAAGCCACAGAGTATGAGATAGATAACTCTGAAGGGGAGACAAGGAGGGAGCAAGGATGGGAGGAAAAGGTCATAATTTTTTACCTTTCATTGTGTGGCTGCCAGCCCTCCAAACCCCTTCCTCCATTATTGACCTTTTCATTCCCTCCAACCTCCTCCTTGAGAGATTGACAACTAAATGAAACTACTTGAAAGATGTCTTCAGTGAGCAGTCAGGGAGGGAAATCCCAGCAGCCACAGGATTGTGGGAACAGAGACTGGTGCATTTAGGGTTTTATCTGTGAATCTTTTGGGACAGCCCCTGAGCTCTGGCTTCTAGGAGGGCTGCTCACTTCTTAGTAAATCACTTAGGGCCTCAGATTCCCAGGTTATAGCAGGCCCAGGGACCAAGAAGAGTGAGCCCCTGATCAGCAGTGTCTCAGCGGAGCCCCCCTGGAGTAATCATGGTACAGGAAGGACCCTGAGCTTATCACACTGTATCAACTAGGAAAGTTAAACGCATCTTTCCAGAGAAGGGGCTTTCCAGGGAAGAGAGGACTGGTTCTGGTTCTTCTGCCATAAGTACCAGCCTGCTTTTACAGCCTTGTCCCATCACCCTGGTTCCCAGAAAAACATTAAATTGAAGCCAGTAACTGCTTAATTTTATGACATCAGCTCAATGTATTACAGTTATCCATATCAGAACATTTTTGTATAGTATAACTTTCCTCTGATGTAAATATATATACATATTTTTTGTGCAGAATGAATTTTTATTTTTATTTTTATTTTTATTTTTATTTTTTTTTTTTCAGAATGAATTTTTAAATTGTCTTTTATAAGGTGTGTAAATCAGCAAACCAGACCAAGGCTACTGCATTAATGTTTCTTCTGTCTCTGTGGATCTCATACTTCAGAGTTAGCAGAAGTTTCACAAGTTTCACAATTTGTTCCTGAGGGAAGAGTGTTCTCAGGACCAGGGTTAAAGGATGCAGCTTGAAACCAAGAAAGAAAAATGATGCAGCATCATCTAGGAGCTATGTGGGAAAAGGTCTTTTTGGAAAAATGCCCCTCTTTAGTTCTCAGCCCTAGGCTTGACACAGAGTAAGGTCAAGAGTTCTCAGCCCTAGGCTTGACACAGAGTAAGGTCATGAGTAAGTGAATGAATGCATTAATAAATGAATGAATGAACTAATAATTTAAGGGATTCTAGGAGTCCTCCTAGAAAAATGTGGGGCCCAGTCAAAATGATTCCTGTTTCAGAACCATATTTAGGATCAATAAGGTAAAGAGAAGAGCTTTGAGAAATTCCCAAAGTCACCCTAAAAGAATTATGTAGATTCCCCAGGGGTTCATCCCACGTTAGCTTTGAAACTGGTCACTAATGCCCTAAACCCTATTCCAAGACCTTGCTCAAAGCATCCATGGGAGTATTGAGCCTGTCTATGGAGGATGAAGTCTGGAAAAAGATAGAGACACCCACTCTGCCATCTGGAAAACTCCTGCTTCCTGTCCCTACATGCCACTTGGCCTAATTAGAGTTCAGGATTTGGGAGTGTTTGCTCTTTTGGGTCCCCTTAGAAAAGCTTCTGAGGATGGAGTTGTCCCTGAATAGGTCTCATTCTATAGGAAGTTAGGGCTTTCTGATCTAAGAAGGCCTTTAACATACCCCCAAATCTTTGTAGCAGAGGCCCTAGTAACTCCAGTTTGAAATATGAAGTCTAAATTTCACAGTAAAACAGGCTTCTGTTTACTGACTTCCTATTATTCTGATGTCACTTTTGGTAAGGGTTATAAACACAAATAATTGCAACAGAATTTTTAAGAGTGTTATAGGTATGGAATGAAAAAACACTAATGATTGCATTAATGGGTAGAAATGATATTAGGCTATGTAACTTTTTCTGGTATAGTAACTGCAGAATGTAAAGATAATAAATACAACATTAAATGTCAACAACATGAGGACTGGGTAGAGCAAAAGCTTAGTCATCATTGTGAAAACTTTACTTCCCATTCAAACTGTGCTTGCATCCACACAGAATGAAAGCAAGTGTTTAAAGTCAGGTACCTCACACTGTAATATATCTATGGACCCCTTGGAGATCTTGTTAAAATGCAGATTCTGATTTGGGGCAGGCCTGAGACACTGCATTTCCAACAAGCTCCCAAAGGTTGCTTCTGCTGCTGATTCCTGCCTGCAGCTGGGGTAGCAGAGACTGAACAAGGCTCAAACCCAATCCTACATGGGCCAGGAAAGGGCAGCCACCTGGTGCCTGATGGGAAATGCCCAGGTGGGAGTGCCATCCTTGGGGATTAGGTAAATAAAAATGTTCACAATAATGATCACTACTAGTACTAGACTCACAGCTGGGATTCCAAGGGCCTGATCTAAAGGACCTCCCTTTCCTTATGAAGTTCTGGATTTAGAGAGGCAAATATGTGAATCATATGGGTGAAGATGGAAGTAACAGCTCTGTAACTGGTAAAGTGTGGATGAGAGGTCTTGGTTTAGATAGGTGGTCACTGTGGGCTTGCCAGTCTCTCTTGCAGTTCTGCAGATGAGCCCACCAGGTATTAGTACAGTTTGGTCAATCCTCTGCTTTCTCCTGAGTCTAGGCCTTTTTCTGACTGGCAGAGAGCACATAATATAAGCTTAACTGCATCCTGAAATGGAGAAGGAGGAGGGGACTGTGCAGGAGGGAAGAAATTATAAAGTTTTTTTCCATACTTATCTTCCACTTGAGTTAGATGTGTCTGTGACTCAAAAAGTTATGGGTCAGGCACTGTGGCAGAGTCAATAGACGGGGAGCTGGCTGTGAGATTGTAAGAGCCTGTCACGAGGACCAGAGAGTTAGGAAAAGTATCAGAATGATGTGAACTCCAGTTGACCCATGAGCTTAACCCAGATGATCAGGGGCTCCTCACCCCCTCCCCTGTCCTTAGAATGTGGGTTCCAATTTCCTTTCCCACTCCCAGAGGTTGCTCTAAGTACATAGCCTTGAGATATTGATGTGGTTTTGAGAACACCTGCACCATATATGTGACTGAACCTAATTAAGGCCTCCATATAAACTTAAGATTTGACATATAGGTGTGGAGATCTACTCATTTTACTCCTGCCCAACATGAGCCTAGTATGTAAGCTCCCTTTGTTTATTGATAAAACTGCTATCTACCAACCTGGAGTAGCCTGCCTCTTTCTTTGGTCTTTCCCATACCTCCATGTTTGGGGGACAGTTTAAGATTATACTTGGGAAGCTCCCAAGGAGTCTAGAAAACCAACACATTGATAATCTACTCTCAAAGCAGCTTATTGTGTTATTTTCTTCAGCTAAAGTGTGAGTCTGCTATGGTAGTTCTGCACGTATCTTCAATGTGCATAAGGGATATAGAGCCCCTGCAATGCTTGCCCCCAATTCCAACATAGTCAATATTGTATAATCAGAATCTTGAGTCAGTGCATAAGTAACAGGGAATTTTACTTATTCTGTGGTATTACACAGAGCTATTAATATTGATCAGTCTAGATCAGATTCTCTACTTCCCTGGCTTTTTGTAATCACTTGGATAGCTTTAAGTACTAACACTGAATAGTGGTTACCTTTGGGAAGATATTAACTGAAAGGGACAAAAAGTTTTCTGGAGTTCTAGACATGGTGTATATATGGGGTCAGACATGCTCATTTATCTATATATTTCCCCTGGCTGCTTTTCAACAACAAGGGTTGAGTAGTTGTAACAAAGAATAGCTGAATATTTGGCCCTTTCCAAAAATGTTTGCCAACCTTTGGTCTATATATTTATCTCAGTCATGATGTATTATGTATGTGTGTGTATATGACTCGGATAAAGATCTACTGAACTACACTTACTGCTTTTACATTATACCATGTGTAAACTATACCCCCAAAAAAGTAGTAAATAAAAAGAGAAAATTCAAGTGCTTGGACACCACTTCCAGATAAACTTTGTTTAATTGATCTATGGTATGGTCTGCATATCAGGGTTTTTTAAAGTTCCCAAGGCAATTCTAATGAGCAAACATGGTTGAAAACCACAGAGTTGGGTCCTCATTTATATGAACAAACAAGGATCACCAAATATTTGATGAAAACTAACAGCATGGATGTAAGACACCAAGTGCACAAAAATAAGGACCAACCCCTGAAGAAATAGTAAAGAAAATAAAGAGAACCCCAAAATAGATGCCATTATTATTCCCTAAAAATATAAGAGGGTAGCACATTCACTAAACAAGAAGAGTCAGCTCTGGAAAAAAATTAATCAGAGAAACCAGTTATTATGAACTGACAATCATTATTGTCAAAATGCCAGTAGAATAATTAAATAGCAGAAAGATAATATATGTATCACAAACTAGTGATTTGGAAAATTTATTGGTATCATTCTCCCCATATGTGGTATTAAACAAAAAGATTATGGCAGAAAAGTTAGGAGACTAGGAAAACAGATCTAAAAAAAAACAAAGGTCTATTTAACAGGAGTTCTAAGAAGAAAGGAACAGAGAGAATGGAGAGAATAAAATAGAACTGAATAGTGAAGCAAAATTTCCCTGAATTAGAGAAGGTCCTTAGTCTTAAGATAGAAAGTGTCCACCTGATTAGATAGATGTATTTTCCTCAGATCAACACTATTTGAAGAGGGAAATGGGAAAGGTTTGGCTAACAAACCTAGAATGCACTAAGTTGGTATATCAAGAGAGATCTAGAGAAAACAGAGTATGATACATTGAAGCCTGCTTATTAACTTACTCCACTGACCAAGACAAGTCAAAACACAATTGGAGTTCAACTTGAATGTTCCAGTGAGACTTAACTATGCAAATATCGCTCCCAAAAGGGAACCCTCTTGCCCTGTTGGTGGGAATGTGAAATGGTGCAGCCACTATGGAAAACTGTGTGGAGGTTCCTCAAAGTGTTAAAAATAGACCTGCCCTACGACCCAGCAATTGCACTGCTGGGGATTTACCCCAAAGATACAGATGCAGTGAAACGCCGGGACACCTGCACCCCGATGTTTATAGCAGCAATGTCCACGATAGCCAAACTGTGGAAGGAGCCTCGGTGTCCATCAAAAGATGAATGGATAAAGAAGATGTGGTATATGTATACAATGGAATATTCCTCAGCCATTAGAAATGACAAATATCAGAAAGGGAGACAGAACGTAAAGACTGCTAACTCTGGGAAACGAACTAGGGGTGGTAGAAGGGGAGGAGGGAGGGGGTGGGAGTGAATGGGTGACGGGCACTGGGGGTTATTCTGTATGTTAGTAAATTGAACACCAATAAAAAATAAATTAAAAAAAAAAGAAATGACAAATACCCACCATTTGCTTCAACGTGGATGGAACTGGAGGGTATTATGCTGAGTGAAATAAGTCAATCGGAGAAGGACAAACATTATATGGTCTCATTCATTTGGGGAATATAAATAATAATGAAAGGGAATAGAAGGGAAGGGAGAAGAAATGGGTAGGAAATATCAGAAAGGGAGACAGAACATAAAGACTCCTAACTCTGGGAAACGAACTAGGGGTGATGGAAGGGGAGGAGGGCGGGGGGTGGGGGTGACTGGGTGACCGGCACTGAGGGGGGCACTTGACCCCGGATGAGCACTGGGTGTTAATTCTGTATGTTGGCAAATTGAACACCAATAAAAAATAAATTTATTATTAAAAAAACAAATATTGCTCCCAGGTATTCTGATTTTAGGCTACTTCTTTATATGAATTATATTGCAGTGAGAAGAGCTACGTGGAAGTAAAATAACTAGCAATTTGGAAAAAAAATCACATGATCTAGCTAAGCTTCCCCTTAGAGGAAGATCAGGGCAAGAGATTTAGAGGGAATTGTGTAGATGAGATGGGATAAAATAACATAAGTATATTCTTAGGCTAAGTAAAAAGGATTTTACTGAGCCTGTGTGGACTCATAGAGAAAACAGTCCATGTTTCTGCACAGCTAGGGCTTGCTGAGCAAATCTTACTGAAACTTGGACCCTGGGATAAAAAAGGGAAGCCTTTGAAGGTAATTTACAATTGTACAGTGAGAGAACTCCAGAGAGATTTATCATTAGATGAGTTGCATTTCATCCCTAGATTGTAAAACTGGAGACAATGGTCTTATCTTTCCCCTAGAGAAATTTATTTAGATTCCAAAAGGTTAGAGTAAGAATACCAGATTCTTTCCAAGGGGCAAAGTTTTTTCTCCCTCCTTTCAAAAGGGACAGCCCCTCTCTCTTCTGTATAAATGACCAGGTTCACTTCTTCTGCATCTCTTGCCTGCAGTATAAATTCTGTTTGTGTAGGGTGACATCCAACCCTCGTCCTGTCATCCTCAGTATAAGAAATCAGAGCAGAGGAAAACTACAAAATTATTATGTGCTTGAAAAGTAAGTGATGATTAATCTACTCTGTTCCAGAAATCTCATATGTGCATTCAGAATAATATTATAAATAGGGATACTAAAAACTTAACAGCCTACAAACTCTGGACCTTCTTCACCTCTCATTAACATGGTTGCATGGTTGCAGTGAGTATAAGTAAATCAGATGTTTGCGCATCTATTTTTTATTGTTGAAATATCTTTTTTTATTTTAAAATTTTAGTTCATTAGTTAACATAGAGGGTTATATTAGTTTCAGGTATACAAGATAAGTGTACTCTAATCCTCTTCACTTATTTCACCCATCTCCTCACTCCCCTCCCCTCCGGTAACCATCACTTTTGTCTCTATACTTAAAAGTCTGTTTCTTGGTTTGTCTCTTTTTTGTCCCTTTGTTCAATTTCTTAAATTCCACATATGAGTAAAATCATATGGTATTTGTCTTTCTCTGACTGGCTTATTTCACTTGGTATTAAACTCTCTAGATCCATCCATGTTGTTGGAAATGGCAAGATTTCATTATTTTTTATACTGGAATAATATTGCACAGTGTGTGTGTGTGTGTGTGTGTGTACCATATCTTCTTTATCCATTTATTTATCGATGGACGCTTGGGCTGCTTCCATATCTTGGCTGTTGTAAATAATGCTGCTATAAACATGGGGTGCAGGTATCCCTTTGAATTAGTGTTTTTTATATTTTTTATTTAGCAGGATTACTAGATTGTAGGGCAGTCCTATTTTTAATTTTTTGAGGAATCTCCATACTGTTTTCCACAGTGGCTGCAGCAGTTTGTATTCCCATCAGCACTGCAAGAGGGTTCCTTTTTCTTCACATCCTTGCCAACATTCGTTATTTCTTGAGTTTTTGATATTAGCCATTCTGACAGGTATGAGATAATATCTCATTGTGGTTTTGTTTTACATTTCACTAATGATGAATGATGTTGAGCATCTTTTCATTTGTCTATTGGCCAGCTTATTTTGTATTTGTCCTGTGTACACTTGTACTTTCAGAAAGAGCCTATGTGTCTAATTTCTAATTAGCCTGCTCCTAGGCCTGCTCTGGACTTGAAGGCAGTTACTTATTTTTTGTTGTTGTTGTAGAAAGAACTTCTAACATAATAGTTATTTTTAAACACAATTTTAAGTGTACAATAGAGTATTGTTCACTATAGGCACAATGTTATACAGCTGATCTCTAGAACCTATTCATCTTGCATGACTGAAACTTTATACATTGAATAGAAACCCCATTTCTCCCTTGTCCCAGCTCCTGGCAACTACATTGTACCCTGCTATTTTAGATACCTCATATGTATTAACTAGGGTGCTCTAGAGAAACAGAACCAATAGAAGATGTATAAAGGAAGATATGTGATAGAAAGATAGAAAGATAGATAGATGATAAATAGATATAGATATGTACATACATACACAGATTTATTATAGAAATTGTCACACATAGTTTGGAAATTGAAAAGTATCACAATTTGTCATCTGCAGACTGTAGAGACAGGAAAGTCAGTGGTATACATCAGTCCAGTTCCAAAGGTCTGAGAATCAGGGTGCTGCTATTGCAAGTCTAGAGTCTGAAGGTCCAAGAACCTGGAGCTCTGACGTCCAAGAGCAGGGAAAGATGGACATACCAGCTCAATAAGAGAGTGAATTCATCTTTCTTCTGCCTTTTTGTTCCATTCGGGCCTTTATTTATTTATTTATTTATTTATTTATTTTAAATTTATTTTTCTTTTTTTAATAAATTTATTTTTTATTGGTGTTCAATTTTTCAACATACAGAATAATACCCAGTGCTCATCCCGTCAAGTGCCCTTTCAGTGCCTGCCACCCAGTCACCCCCAATCCCCATGCACCTCTCCTTCCACCACCCCTAGTTCGTTTCCCAGAGTTAGGGGTCTGTCATGTTCTGTCTCCCTTTCTGATATTTCCCACTTATTTTTTCTCCTTTCCCCTTTATTCCCTTTCACTATTTTTTTATATTCCCCAAATGAACGAGACCATATAATGTTTGTCCTTCTCCGATTGACTTATTTCACGTTGAAGCAAATGGTGGGTATTTGTCGTTTCTAATGGCTGAGTAATATTCCATTGTATACATAAACCACATCTTCTTTATTCATTCATCTTTCAATGGACACCGAGGCTCCCTCCATAGTTTGGCTATTGTGGACATTGCTGCTATAAACAGACACATAGATCAATGGAACAGAATAGAGAATCCAGAAGTGGACCCTCAACTTCATGGTGAACTAATATTCGACAAAGGAGGAAAGACTATCCACTAGAAAAAAGACAGTCTCCTCAATAAATGGTGCTGGGAAAATTGGACATCCACATGCAGAAGAATGAAACTAGACCACTCTCTTGCACCATACACAAAGATAAACTCAAAATGGATGAAAGATCTAAATGTGAGACAAGATTCCATCAAAATCCTAGAGGAGAACACAGGCAACACCCTTTTTGAACTCGGCCACAGTAACTTCTTGCAAGATACATCCACAAAGGCAAAAGAAACAAAAGCAAAAATGAACTATTGGGACTTCATCAAGATAAGAAGCTTTTGCACAGCAAAGGATACAGTCAACAAAACTAAAAGACAACCTACAGAATGGGAGAAGATATTTCCATTCAGGCCTTTAAAGGATTGAATAATGTCCACATGCATTGGTGAGGGTAGATCTCTTTACTCAGTTTACTGACTCAAATGTTAATGTCCTCGAAAAACATCCTCACAAATACACCCATACATGTTTTATCAGCCATTTGGGCATCCCTGAGCCCCTTCAAATTGGTGCATAAAATTGACCATCACATCATATTTAAGTGAAATCACGTGGTATTTGTCTTTCTGTGACTGGCCTATCTCATTGAGCATGGTATCTCCCAGATTCATCCGTGCTGTTTAATGTTGCAGAATGCATATACACATTTTATTTATCCATTCATCCATGAATGAACATTTAGGTTGCTCTATTATCTTGGCTACTGTATATAATGCTTCAATGAACATGGGAGTGCAAATATCTCTTCAAGACCCTGCTTTCAATTTTCTTGGATAAATACGCAGAAACAGGATTGTTGGATCACATGGTAGTTCTATTTTTAGTTTTTTGAGGAATTTTCATACTGTTTTCCATAATGACTGAACATTTTGCATTCCTACCAGTAATATGCAAGGTTTCAATTTCTTCCCATCTTCTCCAGTGCTTGTTATTATTTTTTTATAATGGCCATCCCAACAGGTGTGAGTTACTATCTCATTGTTGTTCTGATTTGCACCTCCCTCATGATTACTTATGTTGAGAATATTTTTACATATCTGTTGGTCATTTGTATATCTACTTTGGAAAATGTCTATTCAAGTCCTTTGCGCACTTTTAATCACGTTGTTACTTTGTTTTTCCTATTGAGCTGTAGGAGTTCTTTATATGTTTCAGATATTAACCCCTTGACATCTCTGTGATCTGCAACTATTTTCTCGCATTCCATAGGTTGCCTTTTCACTATGTTAATTTTTTGCTGTGCAGAAGCTTTTTAGCTTGATGTAGTCCTGCTTTTTTAGTTTTGCTCTTATTGACTGTTTTTTTTTTTTTTGGTGTTAAATCCAAGAAATTATTGTCAACACCAATTTAATGAAACTATTTCTTTCACTTTTTCATCTGCTTCTTACTTTCCAAAATAATGCCTCTTTTATTCCTGTCAATACTCCTTTATTGTTCAAGAAGTGGCAGTAAATATGTGTATTCAATCTGCCCTACTCTGCTACAGCCCTAATGTTTGTTTTGAATTTCATATATATCTGGATTCACAAAGAAGTCAAACTATTACACTTCAGTTGTGTTGTTAGTGACAATAACAAAAAGAGCTATTATTGCTGAACACTGCTATTTTCCAGGTACTACCTTAAGAACTTTGCATTCATTATCTTATATAAGTCCCCAAAACAACACAGAGATTAGTACAGTTATTACCCACATTTTATAAAGAAATTGGGGCTTAGAGGTTAGACATTTATCTAGTATCATAAATCTCTTAACTGTAATTTTCCACAAGGCGTGGAGTGAGTATTGACATCCAGGTACTTCCATTTCACATCTCAAGCTTTAACCAGAATGAACCAATGTTTTTATGATAGCTTAAAGGGGTATATGTACATCATCATTAATACCAGTATAGATAGGCTTTCCTGATAACCTATACTGCATATTTCTTGGCAGAGGTGATTTAGAGCAAAAATCAGAAGACTATAAATTATATCTTGTTTAACAGTAGTTTCCCCATTATATAGCTCTACATTTTCAATGTAATCCAAAGGAGGAAATAAGCATCCCCTCTTAACTAGAGTCCTCACACTTTCTAGAAAGAACTAAAAAATTATTCATTGTAAACCAAAATGACTTTTAATTTTCCAGGTTAATATACTTTAACTAGAAGTACAAAATATCAAACTAAACTATGCTGGTAGATAGATAACAAAATTACCACAATACTCCAATCCTCCCTGTATCTTAGTTTTTGCAATGTGACTTTGTAGTTTTTCCATCCAAGAGGTGGGGTCTTCCTTCCTATACTTTAACTCTTTTATAATTCTTTATTTTAGTTCCAGTATAGTTAGCATACAGTGTTATGTTAGTTTCAGGTGTACAACACAATGATTCAACAATTCTATACATTACTCAGTACTCATCATGATAACTATAATCTTTAATCCCCATAATCTATTTCACCCACTGCCCCATCTGTATGTATTCATTGAAGAAATATCTATTCATGTTTTCTGCCCACTTTTAATTGGATTCTTTTGGTGTTGACTTAACAGAAGTTCTTCATATATTTTGGATATGAACCCTTTATCGGATATGTCATTTGCAAATATCTTCTCCCATTCCATAGGTTGCCTTTCAGTTTAGTGGTTGTTTCCCTTGCTGTATGGAATCTTTTTATTTAGATGTAGTCTCAATAGTTTATTTTTGCTTTTGTTTCCATTATGTCAGGAGACCAATGTCAGAGAAATTACCGCCTGTGCTCTCTTCTAGGATTTTTATGGTTTCAGGTCTCACATTTGGATCCTTAATCAATTTTGAATTTATTTTTATGTATGGTGAAGTGGTTCAGTTTCCTTCTTTTGTATATTGCTGTCCAGTTTTCCCAACACTATTTGTTGAAGAGATTATCTTTTTTTCCATTGCATATTCTTGCTTCCTTTGTCAAAAATTAATTGACTATATAATTGTGGGTTTGTTTCTGGACTCTTTTCTATTCTATTGATCTATGTATCCATTTTTGCACCAGTACCATATTGTTTTGACTACTACAGTTTTGTAATATAAGTCGGGAATTGTGATACTTCCAGGGTTTCCCCCCCTCCTTTTTCAAGATTGCTTTGGCTATTCAGGGTCTTTTGTGGTTCCATATAAATTTTAGATTTGTTCTAGCTCTGAGAAAAATGCTGGTGGTATTTTGATAAGGATTACATGAAATGTATAGATTGTTTTGGTAGGAGAGACATTTTAACAATATTTGTTCTTCCAATCTAAGAAAATGCCATATCTTTCCATTTCTTTTGTGTAATCTTCTATTTCTTTCATCAGGGTTTTATAGTTTTCAGAATACAAGTCTTCTACTCTATTGGTTAGGTTTATTCCTAGGTATTTTATTTTTATTGCAATTGTAAATTGGATTGTTTTCCTAATTTCTCTTTCTCCTGTTTCATTATTAGTGCATAGAAATGCAACAGATTTTTGTACATAGATTTTGTATCCTGAAACTATCAAATTCATTTATCAGTTATAATAGGCTTTTAGTGGAGTTTTCAGGATATTTTATATGCACTATAATGTCATCTGCAAATAGTGAAAGTTTTACTTCTTCCTTACCAATTTGGATGTCATTATTTCTTTTTGCTGTCTGGTAGCTGTGATTAGGATGTCCAGCATTGTGTTGAATAAAAATGGTGATAGTGGACATCCTTGTCTTGCTCCTGACCTTAAGGGAAAAGCTCTGTTTTTCCCCATTTTAGTATGATGTTCACTGTGGGTTTTTCATATTAAAGCCTTTGTTATGGTGGGATGTGTTCCCTCTAGACCTACTTTGTTCAGGGCTTTTATCATGAGTGGATGTTTTATTTTGTCAAATGTTTTTCTGCTTCTGTAATGATCATATGGTTTTTATCCATTCTCTTACTGATGTGATTTGCTGCGCTGATTTGATAAAACAGCAGAATGCACATTCCTTTCAAGTGCACATGGAACACTCTCCCGAATATATCATATATTAGGCCACACAAAAAATTCAACAAATTCAAGAAAATTGAAGTCATACCATGCATCTTTCCTGACTATAATGTTATGAAACTAGAAATCAACCAGAAGAAAAAAAAATCTAGGGAAAGTACAAATAATGGAGGTTAAATAACATGATACTAAACAATGAATGGGTCAATGAAAAATTTAAAAATACATGGAGAAAAAAATACATGGAGAGAAATGAAAATGAAAACACAATGATCTAAAATCTGTGGGATGTAATGAAAGCAGTTGTTAGTGGGAAGTTTATAGCAATACAGGCAAGGGAAACTCTCAAATAAACAACCAAACCTTACACCTAAAGATGCTAGAGAAAGAACAACACATGAAGTCTAAATCCAGCAAAAGGAAGGAAATAATAAAGATTAGAGTAGAAATAAATGATATAGAAACTAAGAAAAAACAATAGAACATAAGAAGCTAGGAGATGATTCTTCAAAAAAAAATTTAAAAATTGATAACCCCTTAGCCAGACTTAACAAAAAGAAAAGAGAAAGGACCCAAATAAATAAAATCACAAATGCGAGAGAAAAAATAACAGTAATACTACAGAAATACAATTAGAGACTATTATGAAAAACTATATGCCAACAAATTAGACAACCTAGAAGTAATGGATAAATTCCTACAAGCATTTAAACTACCAAAACTGAAACAGGAAGAAATAAAATACTTGAACAGACTGATAACCAGCAGAGAAATTGAATCAGTTATCAAAGAACTCCCAAAAAACAAAAGTCCAGGACCAGATGGATTCACAGTTGAATTCTACCGAACATTTAAAGAAGAGTTAATATCTATCTTTCTGAAACTATTCCAAAAAATATAAACGGTAGGAAAACTTCCAAATTCGTTTGATGAAGCCTGATACCAAAACCAGATAAAGCATCCTTTAAAAAAGAGGACTACAGGCCAATATCCCCAATGAACATAGATGCAAAACTTCTCAATAAAATACTAGCAAACCAAATCCAACAGTGCATTAAAAAATCATTCACCATGATCAAGTAGTATTTGTTCCTGGGTTGCAAGGGTTTTTCAAGAAAGGATAGAAACAATAAATATGATTATCTCAATAGATACAGAAAAAGCAATAGAAAAAGTACAATATCCATTCGTGATAAAAAGCCTTGAGCAAAGTAGGTTTAGATGGAACATACTTCAACATAATAAAGGCCATATATGAAAAACCTACAGCTAATATTCATCATCAATGGTTAAAAACTGAGAGCTTTTCCTCTAGTCAGAAACAAGACAGATGTCCACTCTCACCACTATACTATTTAACATAGTACTGGAAGTCCTCTGTTAACAGAAAGAAGTAAAGGCATCCAAACTAGTAAGGAAGAAGCGAAATTTTCACTATTTTAAATAACATGATATTCTATATAGTAAACCCAAAAGACTCCACCAAAAAACTGCTAGAACTGATAAATTCCATGAAGTCACAGTATACAAAATCAACATATAGAAATCTGTTGCATTTCCAAATGCCAATAATGAAATAACAGAAAGAGAAATTAGGAAATCAAAGCTATTTAAAATTGTTCTGGGCATCCCGGTGGCTCAGCGGTTTAGCGCCGCCTTCAGCCCAGGGCGTGATCCTGGAGTCCCGGGATCCAGTCCGGCGTTGGGCTCCCTGCATGGAGCCTGCTTCTCCCTCTGCCTGTGTCTCTGCCTCTCTCTCTTTCTCTCTCTCTCTCTGTCTCTCATGGATAAATGAGTGGAATCTTAAAAATTTTTTTTTAAATTAATAAATAAAATTGTTCTTTCTCCTTTTAAAACTCTCACTACATTTTTTGCTGTTTTATGCACTATGTATTTGAGGGTGGACCTTCTTTTGGGGGCTCTCTCTGCCTCCTGGATCTGCATATTTGTTTCTTTCCCTGGATTAAGGAAGTTTTCAGCTATTATTTCTTCAAATAAGTTTTCTGCCCCTTTTCTCTCTTCTTCTTCAATACCTATAGTGTGAATATTATTATTAATGCTTGATAGAGTCCTTGACTTCCCTAAGTCTATTCTTATTTTGCAACATTTCTTTTCTCACCTGCTCAGCTTAATTATTCTGTCTTCCAGATCATTAATTCCCTCCTCTGCTTCCTCAAGCCTACTATTTATTCCATCTAGTGTATTTTAAATTTCATTTATTGTGTTTTTCATCTCTGGTTATTTGTTTATGTTTGTTATAGATCTCACTGATGTCCTCCATGTTTTTCTCAAGTCCAGTGAATATCTCTATGATCATTACTTTAAATTCCCTATCAGGTATGTTACTTCTATCTGTTTCACCTAGATCTCTTGCTGTGGTTTTGTTCTGTTATTTAATTTGGGAAATATTCCTCTGTTTCCTCACTTTGTCTCTCTGCGTCTGTTTCTCTGTTAGGAAAGCCAGCTATGTCTCCTGCTTTTGAAGGTAGTGGCCTTATGAAGAAGGGGTCCTGTAGTGCCAGTGTTCCCTTTTCATTAGAACCTAGGACTGCAGGGGCTATCTCCTATGTGTGTTGTGTTCTGGATGCTTTTTCCTTCACTCCAGTCATCAGTAGAGGCTCTCTTAACTGTTGTGGGTAGTGTTTGGTCCCCAGCTAGGGTGGGGTACAGTTTTACAAAGGTGCATGATGATCTGCTTGCAAATATGATTTGCTGCTGCCAGGCTAGGACAGGGCCAGCATGAGAGATTCATAAAGTGAGCAAAGTGTCCAGGGCATGTAATTTTAACAAGGTATACCTCAACCTTCCACAGGATCCACTGGCACCTCTGCTGCCACCACTGGGACCAAGACCCCATAAAATGCACAGGTTGGGAGACAGTGTTGACAAAATTTGTGCTCGTCTTCTGGATGAGGGGATCTGCAATTCCAGGACTAATGCAAGCATCACTGTGAAGGAGGGATCCACCAGGCACAGGGAATAGGTGGTGCTTGGTGTAAGCATGTTATGTAGTGAGTGTCAGCACCAAGGTGATTTTGCAGGTGGCTGTTTATGCTGAGGGGCATGAGGGAAAGGAGATGGCACTTCCCAGCTCCTTTGCTCCTGGGGTAGTCTCTCAGTGATCCCTGACCCTCCAAAACATGCTCCAAGATGAATAAACTACTCTCTCTCCTGTATGTCCCAGGCATTTTCCAAAGTGCTGTGTCTATGCTAGAACTCTGTGGGATTTTTGTCATGCTGTCTCTTTAAGGGTGGGGACTCAACTTCCTATAACCCTCTAGGCTCTCCCAGAAGGAGCCTGCTGATTTTTAAAATTCCAGGCTTTGAGTCCTGCTGATTTTAAGAACTCATGAAATTCAGCCCTTCTCCGCTTTCAAAGCCAAATATCATGGGGATGCATCTTCCCCATGTCTGGCTCCCCAGTGTGATAGTCTGTTTTTCTCCCTTCTCCACACCCACAGCTCCTTCCCTCCCTCTGTGTACCACTGCAGTCTCATTGCCCATTCATCTCCACACTTTCTACCCCCTTCGATATGGCCTCTTCTTTATCTTTAGTAGTGAAGTTTTTTCTTCCAGGCTTTGGGTTGTTTTCTAGATTACTTATGCTGATGTGAGTGTTATCTAGTTGTATCCATGAGACAAAGTAAGCTTAGGGTTCACTTACCTTACCATATTCCTAGCCTCCTTTGTGTGCAGTCATATGATGCCATGCTTTCTACCAGTTGTTTTGCTACACAGGAGGAAATCCCAGAGATGGAAGATGGGAGATATCATTCTCCTTATGGCTTTTATGGATTTCCTTGGACAAATAACTGTGGCACCACCTTACTGACTTGATTGTTTAACATGTTCCTGACTGCCACTAATGAAAACCATGCTTACCCATAGACTCAGAATGAGTAGATTCAACACCCAAATGGCATAGGGCAGCTGAAATGGGGAAGAAGAATTAAAAAGAAGACAAAAGACCAAACTGCATTAGTCAGGCTAGGCTCTAGCCTGGTAGAGCCAGGTAGTAAACTACCTCAATCACAGAGCTTAACCCAACAAAGGTTTATTTCCTTCTCAAACTATGCATCCATTACAGGTTAACACAGGACTCTTCATTATAACCACCCAAGGACCTACACTGATGGAGACTTTATCATAACACATTTCCATTATCACATAGGGTAAAACAACGTGGAAGATCATGGTTCTTAAAACTTGTCTTCAGGTGAAAAATATAACTTTGGTTCACATTTCTTGGGCAAAGAAAATCACATGGCCACATCTGACTTCAAGGGGTGGGGAAGAGCAATTCTACCTACCATGTGCCTGAGAAGAGAACTGGAATGTTTGGTTGATAGCACTTAAAACTACTCCAGTCTTCCTTTCTCGTCACTGAATACTTTGTCTACTCTCCTTTCTTCATGTAGAACACATTTACCCCTACCCAAGAGAGGAATATAAAGTCCCATTCGATCACTCTTTCAGTCTCAAAATCTAGGCTTTCTGAATAGTGTTTAGAGGGGTTTTTTAAATCTGTGTTGTAAAAATAAATAAATAAATAAATAAATAAATAAATAAATAAATAAATAAATAAATAAAAATAAAATCTGTATTGTAGTGTCCCTTCTTAGTCCAGAAAACTATGAACTAAAAAGAAAAGTTGTCTGCCACTTCATATTCAATATCCACTGGTGAAATAGGAAAAGATAACTGCAATAAACAATCACTTTTGGAGAGAAGAGTAGGAATCACAACACAATCACTGGTTAATAGCAACTCTTAAATCCCACTAGACAGAGGCAAAAAGAGTCCCCTGTGTAGGAAGTTAGAATGTTCCTTAACTAAGCCCTGATTCTGCTCCCTGGGAAGAGATTCCTGGTCAATTTTTATCCATGAACCTTGTTTCTGTCTTCAGAGGGTTTCTTTCTTTTGTGTCACACTCCTTGACCACATCTGGAATGAGCATTGGAAAATATATATTCCTTAGAGGCTGAAAAGCTCATAACCTGCATCCTGTTTATAGTAGATTTGGAGCCCAAGGGTCATTTTAAGCCTTAAACAGTAACAGTAATTTATTCCAGGCTTCTTATTTAATTTGATTCAGCTCCAAATGTCAATAACCATACCCACAATTCATTACTACACACACTTTGCATATTTGCTATATTTATTTGCTTTCTCATGGTCATGTTTCTCACAACTTGTGAGTATTTGGAGCCTATCAGGTTTTTATGGGAGAGCTAGACTGTAAGTTTATTTTCCCTCAAACATTTGTCCAAGAGAAAAGATTTATTTGCGGCAACAGCCCTAATTTGATCTTTCCTTTGAGATAACACAGTCCATTCAGACATTTTTACAATAGTCAAATGGCCATGCCCTTGATTTAATCCTTCTATAAGGCTGTTTTAAGAAGCTTTTGTCACCAAAATACTTTGTTTTGCCTTTTACTCATTGAAGTTAGAAGCAATTGCCTCTTCCCATCATACAAGTCCTCACATTTCTGGATTCTATATTCCCTTTCATCACACTGCTTGCAAAACAGCCAATTCTCTTCTGACCTCAGCACTTTCTTGTAATAACTTGTCAAATGTGGTGAACAATGACTAACACACAGTGCCAACATTCTGTATTACAATCTCTTCCCTTAGAGCTAAACATTCATTAGGTAAATTATGTGCCTTACAAATTAATGCAGGCAACAGTTTCAGCAAATATTTCATCACTACAAAACACGGATCACCATTCTTCCAGCCCCTGATAACAGTTTATTTTGTATCCACTATCTGGTACCTCAGCCAATGCTACTTATTATTTTTTTGTCATGGTAATATTGTCCTGTTTCAGTCAGAATAGGCTAGATTATGCAGTAAAAATAAACAATCCAAAAATATCAGTGGCTTGAAACAATAAAAGATTTATTTCTTTCTCATACTGCTTGTTCAATGTTGGGCAGCCAGAGGGCTTTGCTCATTGTAGTTACTGAGACCAGGCTTACAGACACTTTAGATCAATGTGGGTTTTCACAATTACTATTGCAGAGAAAAGAGGATATGGCAAACTCTATACTGTTCTTAAAGCTTCTCATGGAAGAGATATGTCATTTCTTCTCAAATGTTAGCCAACATATGTCACATGGGCACAGATAACTTCATGGGGTTTGGGAAATACAATTTACCATTTGCCCAGGAAGAGAACCAGAAACATATGGATGGTGGCACTAATAACTTATCACGGGAAAGCTAGACACATCCTAGATCATTTTTCAAATTTCATTGTGAAGAGGAAACACTAATTTTCTACAGAGAAAGAAGGGATTCTCTATAAAAACAATGTGAATGAATCCAAGTCATATCAGACTTCTGATCTACAATGCAAGGTGTTAGAAACAGTAGAGTAAGGTCTATAAAGTGTCAAGGGAAGAGGGCTTTTAAACTAGAATTCACTAGCTAGGAAAATTATCAATCAAGTATGATGGCAAAATAAAGGCCATCTCAGCCATACAAAGACTCAAGAAACTCACATGCCATTTAGTATCACTGAAATAATTATTCTGAAACATACTCTGGCAAAAGGAAAACAGAACTCAAGCAAAAGAAAGGTAAAATGGAGGAAATAGTGGTAAGCAAAAAAATAAAAATTGCAGTTCACAATAGTTATTAATAATAAAGCTATAAAATTAATAATTTTATGTAATGGTTTATAAAAGAGAAGGGAAATACTATTAAAATGATTTGAAATTTAGTTGATGTCAATAAAACCTAGATAATATGGGAGGGGCAGAAAATAAACAAAAGCTTACAAAAGTCTTATTTGGGAGAGAAGCTAAAATTGTTGATGGAGATTGTAAACTTAAATGTATTTGGGAAATTTTTTTAATAAATTAATTTTTATTGGTGTTCAATTTACCAACATACAGAATAACACCCAGTGCTCATCCCGTCAAGTGCCCCACTCAGTGCCTGTCACCCACTCACCCCCACCCCCCGCCCTCCTCCCCTTCCACCACCCCTAGTTCGTTTCCCAGAGTTATGAGTCTTTATGTTCTGTCTCCCTTTCTGATATTTCCCACACATTTCTTCTCCCTTCCCTTCTATTCCCTTTCACTATTATTTATATTCCCCAAATGAATGAGAACATACACTGTTTGTCCTTCTCCGATTGACTTACTTCAGGGAAATTTGAAGGCAACAACTTGCAGAATGGAAATAAAAAGTAGAATTTACAAAATAGCAGATTATGGTAGAGGGGAGAAATACAATGCTATCCATCTAGAAAAAATGAGGGAAGAAGAAAATGGAGAAATTACATGGAAACCAAGATAAACACAAAAATTAAAACCAAGTAACAAAAATTATATCAGGGGAGTTCCATTTCTTGCACTGGTAACACGATGAGCTCCATGGGTTTATTCTCCAGTGAAATTTGTGGAAATTATTTTTAAAACAATCATTTTAAATATTTGGAAATGGTCCTAAGGACATATACAAATGAAACTTATTCAAACACATTTACTGACACTTAGTAAGAACAGGGAGGGTTTATGGCACTGACCATATGAACCATGACCCACTCCCTCCCACCTGCCTCCCAGAACAGTCTGAAGGTAGCTGCAATCCAGATGGGTGCAGCCAAGAATATAAGGCTCCCACTCCACCCCAACTCACACATAAGGGCTTCAGTTTTTTTCTGGGAAGAATGGGAATCAGCATTTCTCATCTCATCCCAAGCTACCTGTTGCAGAGGCTAAATTCCAGGAGAGTGAGGCTAAGAAGTGCAGGCTCCGTTTTTCCATCCAGCCCTCACTTGTGTAACAGAGACTTTATTTACCATGGGAATAGTGTACTGTGAGTACTGGGACTCAAATTTACCTCTCCCTGGCATAGTTACCATTCCAGGAGAGACAAGCCAAAAATATCTCAGGCTACTGATCACTTCCTCTCCATGCCATGCACCAAGCTAGGAAACTAGGGTCATTACTAAGAAATAAGTAATCCACTGTCCCTACTTACAGCTTCAGAACCATGGCTCAGAGATTACGACAATGAAGAGGCAATCCATAAAAACAGACCTCCGAAGCTCTTTCTAAAAGAACTGACTTCATTTGATCTCGTTTGTACAGATAAGGGAGAAGTCCAAGCCTAAAAGCACTCTCAAAAGCAATGGAGGTTGTTTTTTTTGTTTTTTGTTTTTTGTTTGTTTGTTTTTTTTTTGCTAGCAATGGAGGTTGTGATGAAAACCTAGTAAGTGGATACTGTAGATAAACACCATGGAGGTTGTGATGAAAACCAAGTAGATTGATACTGCAGATCCATTACAGATATAAGCTAAACAAGACATGTAATAGTCATACACTGAAAACTATAAAACATTGCTGAAAAAAAGACTTAAATAAATGGAAAGACATACTGTGTTCATGGATTGGGAGACTTAATAGTGTTAAGATGGCAGTGCAACATGAATTGAGGTACAGATTCAATATATTCCTTACTGACATTCCAATTGCTTTTTTTTTGCAGAAACGTAAAATATAAAATTTCCCTTCCTAAAATTTGTATGGAATCATAAGGTACACTGAATAACCAAAATAATCTTGAAAAAGAATGAAGTTGGAAGATCCAGATATCCCAATTTTAAAATGTACTATAAATCTACATCATAGAAACAGTATGGTATTGGCACAAGGATAGATGTATATAATAGGAATAGGAATAGGAGAGCCCAGAAATACACTTAAACATTTATGTTCATTTGATTTTAGACAAGAGTACCAAGAAAAATCAATGCAGAAAGTATAGTCTTTTCTTTTTTTTTTCATTTTTTTTTATTTTTTTTATTGGTGTTCAATTTACTAACATACAGAATAACACCCAGTGCCCGTCACCCATTCACTCCCACCCCCCGCCCTCCTCCCCTTCTACCACCCCTAGTTCGTTTCCCAGAGTTAGCAGTCTTTACGTTCTGTCTCCCTTTCTGATATTTCCCACACATTTCTTCTCCCTTCCCTTATATTCCCTTTCACTATTATTTATATTCCCCAAATGAATGAGAACATATAATGTTTGTCCTTCTCCGACTGACTTACTTCACTCAGCATAATACCCTCCAGTTCCATCCACGTCAAAGCAAATGGTGGGTATTTGTCATTTCTAATAGCTGAGTAATATTCCATTGTATACATAAACCACATCTTCTTTATCCATTCATCTTTCGTTGGACACCGAGGCTCCTTCCACAGTTTGGCTATCGTGGCCATTGCTGCTAGAAACATCGGGGTGCAGGTGTCCCGGCGTTTCATTGCATTTGTATCTTTGGGGTAAATCCCCAACAGTGCAATTGCTGGGTCGTAGGGCAGGTATATTTTTAACTGTTTGAGGAACCTCCACACAGTTTTCCAGAGTGGCTGCACCAGTTCACATTCCCACCAACAGTGTAAGAGGGTTCCCTTTTCTCCGCATCCTCTCCAACATTTGTTGTTTCCTGCCTTGTTAATTTTCCCCATTCTCACTGGTGTGAGGTGGTATCTCATTGTAGTTTTGATTTGTATTTCCCTGATGGCAAGTGATGCAGAACATTTTCTCATATGCATGTTGGCCATGTCTATGTCTTCCTCTGTGAGATTTCTGTTCATGTCTTTTGCCCATTTCATGATTGGATTGTTTGTTTCTTTGGTGTTGAGTTTAATAAGTTCTTTATAGATCTTGGAAACTAGCCCTTTATCTGATATGTCATTTGCAAATATCTTCTCCCATTCTGTAGGTTGTCTTTGAGTTTTGTTGACTGTATCCTTTGCTGTGCAAAAGCTTCTTATCTTGATGAAGTCCCAATAGTTCATTTTTGCTTTTGTTTCTTTTGCCTTCATGGATGTATCTTGCAAGAAGTTACTATGGCCGAGTTCAAAAAGGGTGTTGCCTGTGTTCTTCTCTAGGATTTTGATGGAATCTTGTCTCACATTTAGATCTTTCATCCATTTTGAGTTTATCTTTGTGTATGGTGAAAGAGAGTGGTCTAGTTTCATTCTTCTGCATGTGGATGTCCAATTTTCCCAGCACCATTTATTGAAGAGACTGTCTTTCTTCCAATGGATAGTCTTTCCTCCTTTATCGAATATTAGTTGCCCATAAAGTTCAGGGTCCACTTCTGGATTCTCTATTCTGTTCCACTGATCTATGTGTCTGTTTTTGTGCCAGTACCACACTGTCTTGATGACCACAGCTTTGTAGTACAACCTGAAATCTGGCATTGTGATGCCCCCAGATATGGTTTTCTTTTTTAAAATTCCCCTGGCTATTCGGGGTCTTTTCTGATTCCACACAAATCTTAAAATAATTTGTTCTAACTCTCTGAAGAAAGTCCATGGTATTTTGATAGGGATTGCATTAAACGTGTATATTGCCCTGGGTAACATTGACATTTTCACAATATTAATTCTGCCAATCCATGAGCATGGAATATTTTTCCATCTCTTTGTGTCTTCCTCCATTTCTTTCAGAAGTGTTCTATAGTTTTGAGGGTATAGATCCTTTACATCTTTGGTTAGGTTTATTCCTAGGTATCTTATGCTTTTGGGTGCAATTGTAAATGGGATTGACTCCTTAATTTCTCTTTCTTCAGTCTCATTGTTAGTGTATAGAAATGCCACTGACTTCTGGGCATTGATTTTGTATCCTGCCACGCTACCGAATTGCTGTATGAGTTCTAGCAATCTTGGGGTGGAGACTTTTGGGTTTTCTACGTAGAGTATCATGTCATCGGCGAAGAGGGAGAGTTTGACTTCTTCTTTGCCAATTTGAATGCCTTTAATGTCTTTTTGTTGTCTGATTGCTGAGGCTAGGACTTCCAGTACTATGTTGAACAGCAGTGGTGAGAGTGGACATCCCTGTCTTGTTCCTGATCTTAGGGGAAAAGCTCCTAGTGCTTCCCCATTGAGAATGATATTTGCTGTGGGCTTTTCATAGATGGCTTTTAAGATGTCGAGGAATGTTCCCTCTATCCCTACACTCTGAAGAGTTTTGATCAGGAATGGATGCTGTATTTTGTCAAATGCTTTCTCTGCATCCAATGAGAGGATCCTATGGTTCTTGGTTTTTCTCTTGCTGATTCGATGAATCACATTGATTGTTTTACGGGTGTTGAACCAGCCTTGTGTCCCAGGGATAAATCCTACTTGGTCATGGTGAATAATTTTCTTAATGTACTGTTGGATCCTATTGGCCAGTATCTTGTTGAGAATTTTTGCATCCATGTTCATCAGGGATATTGGTCTGTAATTCTCCTTTTTGGTGGGGTCTTTGTCTGGCTTTGGAATTAAGGTGATGCTGGCTTCATAGAACGAATTTGGAAGTACTCCATCTCTTTCTATCTTTCCAAACAGCTTTAGGAGAATAGGTATGGTTTCTTCTTTAAACGTTTGATAAAATTCCCCTGGGAAGCCATCTGGCCCTGGACTCTTGTGTCTTGGGAGGTTTTTGATGACGGCTTCAATTTCCTCCCTGGTTATTGGCCTGTTCAGGTTTTCTATTTCTTCCTGTTCCAGTTTTGGTAGTTTGTGGCTTTCCAGGAATGCGTCCATTTCTTCTAGATTGCCTAATTTATTGGCGTATAGCTGTTCATAATATGTTTTTAAAATCGTTTGTATTTCCTTGGTGTTGGTAGTGATCTCTCCTTTCTCATTCATGATTTTATTAATTTGAGTCTTCTCTCTCTTCTTTTTAATAAGGCTGGCTAATGGTTTATCTATCTTATTAATTCTTTCAAAGAACCAACTCCTGGTTCTGTTGATCTGTTCCACAGTTCTTCTGGTCTCGATTTCGTTGAGTTCTGCTCGAATCTTTATTAACTCCCTTCTTCTCTTGGGTGTAGGATCTATTTGCTGTTTTTTCTCTAGCTCCTTTATGTGTAAGGTTAGCTTTTGTATTTGAGTTCTTTCCAGTTTTTGAATGGATGCTTGTATTGCGATGTATTTCCCCCTTAGGACTGCTTTTGCTGCATCCCAAAGATTTTGAACGGTGTATCTTCATTCTCATTAGTTTCCATGAATCTTTTTAATTCTTCCTTAATTTCCTGGTTGACCCTTTTATCTTTTAGCAGGATGGTCCTTAACCTCTACGTGTTTGAGGTCCTTCCAAACTTCTTGTTGTGATTTAGTTCTAATTTCAAGGCATTATGGTCCGAGAATATGCAGGGGACAATCCCAATCTTTTGGTATCGGTTCAGACCCGATTTGTGACCCAATATGTGGTCTATTCTGGAGAAAGTTCCATGTGCGCTTGAGAAGAATGTGTATTCAGTTGAGTTTGGATGTAAAGTTCTGTAGATATCTGTGAAATCCATCTGGTCCAGTGTATCATTTAAAGCTCTCGTTTCTTTGGAGATGTTGTGCTTAGAAGACCTATCGAGTATAGAAAGAGCTAGATTGAAGTCACCAAGTATAAGTGTATTATTATCTAAGTATTTCTTCACTTTGGTTAATAATTGATTTATATATTTGGCAGCTCCCACATTCGGAGCATATATATTGAGGATTGTTAAGTCCTCTTGTTGAATAGATCCTTTAAGTATGATATAGTGTCCCTCTTCATCTCTCACTACAGTCTTTGGGGTAAATTTTAGTTTATCTGATATAAGGATGGCTACCCCTGCTTTCTTTTGAGGACCATTCGAATGGTAAATGGTTCTCCAACCTTTTATTTTCAGGCTGTAGGTGTCCTTCTGTCTAAAATGAGTCTCTTGTAGACAGCAAATAGATGGGTCCTGCTTTTTTATCCAGTCTGAAACCCTGCGCCTTTTGATGGGGTCATTAAGCCCGTTCACATTCAGAGTTACTATTGAGAGATATGAGTTTAGTGTCATCATGATATCTATTCAGTCTTTGTTTTTGTGGACTGTTCCACTGAACTTCTTCTTAAAGGGGAATTTTAAGA
The DNA here is from genome assembly GCF_048164855.1 of Canis lupus baileyi. NCBI lineage: Eukaryota > Metazoa > Chordata > Mammalia > Carnivora > Canidae > Canis > Canis lupus. The sequence goes on from NC_132876.1 coordinate 3,765,417, forward strand.
GTCCCCCTTAAAATTTCTTGCAGAGCTGGTTTGGAGGTCATATATTCTTTTAGTTGCTGCCTGTCTTGGAAGCTCTTTATCTCTCCTTCCATTTTGAATGAGAGCCTTGCTGGATAAAGTATTCTTGGTTGCATGTTCTTCTCATTTAGGACCCTGAATATATCCTGCCAGCCCTTTCTGGCCTGCCAGGTCTCTGTGGAGAGGTCTGCTGTTACCCTAATACTCTTCCCCATAAAAGTCAGGGATTTCTTGTCTCTTGCTGCTTTAAGGATCTTCTCCTTATCTTTGGAATTTGCAAGCTTCACAATTAAATGTCGAGGTGTTGAACGGTTTTTATTGATTTTAGGGGGGGATCTCTCTATTTCCTGGATCTGAATGCCTGTTTCCCTTCCCAGATTAGGAATGTTTTCAGCTAGAATTTGTTCAAATACATATTCTGGCCCTCTGTCCCTTTCGGCGCCCTCGGGAACCCCAATTAAACGTAGGTTTTTCTTCCTCAGGCTGTCGTTTATTTCCCTTAATCTATCTTCATGGTCTTTTAATTGTTTGTCTCTTTTTTCCTCAGTTTCCCTCTTTGCTATCAACTTGTCTTCTAGGTCACTCACTCGTTCTTCCACCTCGTTAACCCTCGTCGTTAGGACTTCTAGTTTGGATTGCATCTCATTCAATTGATTTTTAATTTCTGCCTGATTAGCTCTAAATTCTGCAGTCATGAAGTCTCTTGAGTCCTTTATACTTTTTTCTAGAGCCACCAGTAGCTGTATAATAGTGCTTCTGAATTGGCTTTCTGACATTGAATTGTAATCCAGATTTTGTAACTCTGTGGGAGAGAGGACTGTTTCTGATTCTTTCTTTTGAGGTGAGGTTTTCCTTCTAGTCATTTTGCTCAGTGCAGAGTGGCCAAAAGCAAGTTGTATTGGGAAAAAGAGAAAAAGAGAGGAGAGAAAGAAGGAAAGAAAAGAGAAAGAGAAAAAAAAGGTAAGAAAAAAAAACGAAAAAAAAAGAAGAAAAAGAGAAAGAAAAAGAAAGGAGAAAAAAAGGGGGTGGGGGAAGGAAACAAATCAAAAAGCAAAACAAAACAAAAACAAACCAAAAAAAAAAAAAGAACCACAGGGGAGTATCTTCTGATTCTGTGTACTTTAAGTCCCTTGGCTTCTCCTGGAAGTTGTCAGTCCGTCTAGCTGGTGTTCTGGGGGAGGGGCCTGTTGTGCTGATTTTCAGGTGTTAGCAGTTGGGGGAGCTGCTGTGCCCCTGCCTGGTGCAGGGCTCAGTGGGGGTTGTTTACCCCGTGAGGCCGCAGGAGGAACAGCCCCAGTGGCGGGGCCAGCTCTGGAAACCTGGATTCAGCTCCGGCAGGAACTCCGTCTGCAGGGCCTGGAGGCTCCGGGGCGGGGCCGCTGATCTGCTCAGCTCGGGGCAGGAGCTTCCTTGCTGTCCTGGGCCCTCCTGGCCTCTGCCTGTCCCGGGGGAGGCCGGATCCTGGGCTGTGTCCCGGCGCCCAGTGCTGCGGGGCCTGCGCTGTTGGATTCGCGCTCCCGGGCCGCGCAGCCCCCTCCGCGGAGCTGCCGCCCAAGCTCCTTCGAGCTGCTCCTGAAACCGCGCAGGCCCCTCCGCACGGAGCCTCTTCCTCTGCCCGAGCCCCTCCGAGCTGCTCCCGGGGCCGCGCAGCCCCCTCCGCGGAGCCGCCGCCCGAGCCCCTCCTGGCTGCTCCGGGTCCCCCGTGCGCGCTGCAGCCCTTAGGGAGCTCGGCGCACTCTCCTGGGCGCGCAGTTGCTCTGTTACTGTCCCAGGGAACCCGAAGGCATCCCCGCCCTCCTGGGTCCTGCTCCACCTCCCTGGAGCCCCTTTCCGCCCGGGAAGGTCGGTGCAGCTCCTGCTCCTCCGGGACGGGGCTCTCCTGTCCTGGGGACACTCGCCCCGGCCTCAGCCCGGCTCCTCGCGGGGCCCCTCCCCCTTGGAGGCCTTTGTTCCTTTATTTCTTTTTCCCCGTCTTCCTACCTTGATAGATGCGCGAACTCTTCTCACTGTAGCATTCCAGCTGGTCTCTCTTTAAATCTCAGGCCGAATTCATAGATTTTCAGGATGATTTGAAGGTTTTCTAGGTAGTTTGGTGGAGACAGGTGATTTGGAGACCCTACTCTTCCGCCATCTTGCTCTCCTCTCTAGTCTTTTCAATAAGTGGTTCTGGAAGAACTGGATAGCCACAAGGAAAAAAAACTGAAGTTGGACCACTGCCTCACTACATATACAAATATTAACTTAAAATGGAAGAAAAACCTACATGTAAGAACTAAAACTATGAAGTTCTTAAAAGAAAACATAAGGGTAAATCTTCATGTTCTTGTATTTATTATTTTTTTATGTTCTTGGATTTAGCAATGTTTTCTTTGATAGGACAGCAAAAGCACAAGCAACAAAAGAAAAAGTAGATAAATTTTCTCAAAATTAAAATTTTTGCACTTCAAAATGACAGTATTGAGCAAGTGAAAAGTATTGAGCATGGAATGGGGAAAATTATTTACACATCATGTGTTATATCTTGTGTGTATCTAGAATATATGAAGAACACTCATAACTTAACCACCCGAAGATAAGCAACTCAATTTAAAAATGAGGAAAGAATTTAAATAAGTATTTGTCCAAAGAAGATATTTAAATGGCCAACAGGCTCCTGAAAAGATGCTTCATATAAAAATAGTCATAATGGAAATTAAAACCACAATGAGATACCACTCAACACTCAGTAGGATGGCTACAATCAAAATGAAAGATAGTAACAAGTGTCAATGAGCATATTCAGTAATTGGAACCTTTATACACTGCTAGTGGAAATGTAAAATGGTACAACTACTTTGGAAAACAGCTTGGTACTTCTTCAAAAAGTTAAACATAGAGTTGTCATTTGACTCAAAATTGCTACTCCTAGATGTATGCTCATGAGAAGTAAAAACTAATGAATAAATAACTTGTACATGAGTACTTATAGTGGCATTATTTATAATAGGCAAAAGGTAAAAACAATCCAAATATCCATCAATGGATAAGTGGAGTTAGAATATGTGATAGATCCATACAATGGAATATTATTCAGCCTTAAAAAGGAATGAAGTACTGATACATTTTAAAACATGGGTGAAAAAAAAAAAAAAAACATGGGTGAACCTTGTAAACATGCTGCATGAAAGAAACTAGTCATAAAATATTGCATGTTATATGATTCAACTCACATGAAATGTACAAAGTAGAAAAATCTATAGAGACAGTATGGATATGAATGGTCTTCTATATTTAGCAAAAATGGAGCACATTGAGAAATAATAATTACAGTATACGGAGTTTTTCGGGTGATAAAAAATGTGCTAAAATTGACTTACTTTGGTGATGGTTATACAGCTCTGAATATACTAAAAATCATGGAATTATACATAGGTAAATTGTATGGTGTGTGAAAGTATTAGATCTCAATAAAGCTGCTATAGAAATTTGCATTAAATATATGTGTGATTTAAGTATAGGTAAGTTAACTAAACATATCCTATTAAAAGAGAAAGACATGCATACTTATTTTAAAAAGGAAATCTAGTTACATACCCTTTCTATGACGTTGCTAAAACAAAATGATAAGAAAGTAGGAAAATATACAGAAGGCGAATGCCAAAATAAAGGAAAAAGTAGGGACAATATTATCATCATACAAAATAGATGTCAAGGTAAAATGCATTAAATATATTAAAATATATAGTTTTTTATAATCCTTAATATTTATTCACTTAAAAATATAACTTTAAAATGTTCAAAGCAAAAAAAATCAGTAATACAAGAAAAAAATGGACATATGCACAATTAGAGTGGGAAATTTTGGCAATTCTTTCTCAGAAATGAACAGGTTAAAGAGATAAAATTAATAATAAACATATATAAGATTTGATAAACATTATTTAATAATTCTGAATTCACATATATAGAAAAAAATTTGTCACATATTGTGACAGACTTGTTACACCTGGCTATCCAGTTAGTCTCTTATTTCCAGCCTTCCTTTTAACAAATAAGGCCATGTCACTAAGTTTTTTCGTATGTCACATAAGCAGCTATGATGTGTACAAATTCTGCATAAGTTAATGAAATTTTTTAAAACTTGCATTAGACATCTTCTTTCTCTCACAATGCCTGGAATAAATATGTGCTTGAGTCCCAGCTCAAATCTTCTAAATAAAGAAAACATTCAAGAGATAGTAAAGCAGCAAAATGGAAGGACTGTGGGTCTCAGAATGAGTAAGTAAAGAAAAGCTGTCTGTACACCTATGTTACATCATAAAGAATTGCATGAAAGAGAAATTAATGACTATTTTCCTTAACTCATATTGTTTCAGGCTATCTTTGTTATAGGAGCTTGGACTTAACCATAGATAGATAGTAGACAGCTAATAGATGATATTTAAATATACATAAATAGATAGAGCTTTGTACCCAAACTACCAAAAAAAATGTTCTTTTTAAATGTTCATGGAACATTTGCAAAAGTTGATCATGCACTAGCAAACTAAAAATTCTTTCATTTTCCCAAATAGAAACACACAAGCCATATTCTTGTACCATAATGGACAGGAAAAATAAGCAAACATACAATAGACTGATAATGAAATAGATGGATGATAGAGAAGTAATTAATGATGGATGGATGGTTGAATAAATTAGATAGATAATAGATAATAGATAGATAGATAGATAGATGATAGATAAAAAGAAAGCACCTAGAAAATATCACTATGTTTTTAAATATCTCTTGGGTAAAGAGGAAATAAAACTAAAATATCTGAATTTGTATGCAATATAATGAGGCTACTACATATTAAATACCTATGGAATTCATGCAAGTGACGATATTCAGAAAAAATATATAGTCTTAAATGCATTCATTAAAAATTATTTAGAAAACAAAAAAACACTGAAATTAAATAAATTAAAGATTCAATTCAGGAAGCTAGAATTTAAAAAAAACAATATTATCCAAAGGAATACAGGACAAAGGAAACAATCAAAATAATATTAGACACTAATAAAAAAGAAAATATACAAACAAAAGCAAATAAAAAGTAAACTTGACAAATAAATGTAAACATCAAGGTACTTCTTTAAAATAATAAAACAGGGGCACCTGGGTGGCTCAGTCCATTAAGCATCTGCCTTTGGCTCAAGTCATGATCTCAGGGTCCTGGTAATCAGCCCCTCTCTGCTCCATGGGGAGTTTGCTCCTCCCTCTCCCTCTGTTCTCTCTTTTTCACTCTTACACTCTCCCTCTCTCAAATAAATAAATAAAATCTTAAAAAAATAAAAATAAATACAATAAAATAATAAAACAAATCTCTAGCAAGTCTTGAGAAATTAAACTAAAATGAACAGGAAAAATAAGAAAAAGGGGCCCTTAGACACAGTTGGAAGATAGCAGCAGAATAGAAGGACCTTAGGCTTGCCTCATCCCACAAATACAACTAGATAACTATCAAATCATCCTAAATACCCCAGAAACTGACCTGAAAACTGGCAGAACAAACTCTACAACTAAAGATAGAAAAAAGACCACAAAGATAGTAAGAAGTACAGAAATGTGGTTTGGAAAACAGATCATGGCCACCTCTGCAGTGGGGAGGGAGCTGCAGTTGCAGAGAAAAGCAAGATACAGACCAGCATACAGGGGAGCATATGAGGAAAATGAATCCCCATAGCGGTTGGCTTGGAAAGGAAGAGGGGCCAAATTTTGTGAGTTCTGGCATCCAGCAGGGCCTAAAGCCTGGAGTTTTAAAGGTCAGCAGACTTGGCTGGAATGGAGCCTGGAGGGCATTGCACTGCTCCTTGGAGAGAAGGCAGGCAAACAACCTGTGCACATACAGCATGGGAACAGCAATCTAAAGGGCACCTGAGACACACAGTGAGGAAAGTTATTCATTCATCTCAGAGAACATCCCAGAAAGACAGCATTCACAGAGACACTCTTCCAGTAACAAAGGAACTGGCCAGTGCCATTTCCCTCATTCACCACTCAGCATAAGGACAAGGCCACCTGCAAGAAGCAGCACTGCACTGACATTTGCTACCTAAATTGCTTACACCAAGCCCTGCTCCACTCCTGCTGTGGTGGAACCACCCCTCCCAGTCACACTTGCCTCAGTCCCAGCCTAGCAAACCCTTTCTCTCAAAGACAGTCCCAAACCCCTACTCATACTGTATCTTCTGATACAGGAGTCTATTGGCACCTCAGTTCCTGCAGCAATAGCAACAAGTCACAAGCAGACAAGAGCATACCTAGTTAAAACTCATCACATTCAGGCCAGGGAACAAACACTGTCCATAAGAGGCAAAGAGAGCCTCTACAGATGACTAGCCTAAAGCAGCCAGGACACAACAGCAGAGTACATGCAGCACACATTGGAGACACTCTGGAAACAACAGGCCCTGGGAAACAGAGGACACTACATAGTAGGGCACTAAAGGAACTCTTTTTCATAAGGCCATTTCCTCAAGAACAGGAGATATAGCTGACTTTCCTAATATGCAAAAATAGGCACAGAGACCTAAACAAAATGAGAAAATAGAGAAATTTAGCCCAAATGAAAGAATAGGAGAAGGTCATTGCCAGAGATCTAAGTAAAACAGATATAAATAACATGCCTGACGAAGAATTTAAAGTAATGATCATAAGGATACTCACTGGGCTTGAGAAAAGAGTGGAAGAGTGAGACCCTTAATACAGAGATGAATAACATAGCAGATATAAAAGGATCAACATAAGAAATGAGAAACACACCTGATGGAGTGAACAGAAGGATGGAAGAAGCAGCGGAACAAATTAGTGGCCACAAAGACAGAGTAATGGAAAATAATCAAGCTGAACAAAAGAGAGAAAAATAATTATGCAAAACAAAAATAGATTTAGGGAACTCAGTGACTCCATAAAAGGTAGTAACATTGGATTAAAGAAGCCCCAGAAAAAGAAAAGAAGAATAGAGGACACAAATTTTTTTGAAGAAATAATACTTAAAATTTTCCTAATCTGGGTAAGGAAACAGCTATCCAGATCCAGGAGGCACAGAGAGCTCCCAACAAGATCAACAAAAGCAGGTCCATACCAACACATACCATAATTAAATAGGCAAAAAATAGTATAAAGAAATAATTTTAGCACAGCCTGGGTGGCTCAGAGGTTTAGCACCACCTTCGGCCCAGGGCCTGATCCTGGAGACCCGGGATCAAGTCCCACGTCGGGCTCCCTGCATGAAGCCTGATTCTCCCTCTGCCTGTGTCTCTGTCTCTTTTTCTCTGTGTGTCTCTCATGAATAAATAAATAAAATCTAGAAGAAGAAGAAGAAGAAGAAGAAGAAGAAGAAGAAGAAGAAGAAGAAGAAGAAAGAAGAAGAAGAAGAAGAAATAATTTTAAAAGCAGCAAGACAAAAGAAGACTAACCTACGAGGTAAAATCCCTAAGGGTAGCAGGAAATTTTTTAGCAGCAACTTCCCAAGCCAGAAGGCAGTGGCATAACATATTTCAGGTATTGAACAGGAAAAATCTGCAGCCAAGAATATCTTCCCCAGCAAGACTATAACTTAGAATAGAAGGAGAGAGAGAGTTTCTCAGACAAATAAAAACTAAAGAACTTCATGTCCACTAAACCAGAGCTGCATATATAAGGGAAGGGAGAAGAAGTGTGTGGGAAATATCAGAAGGGGAAACAGAACATAAAGACTCCTAACTCTGGGAAACGAACTAGGGGTGGTGGAAGGGGAGGAGGGCGGGGGGTGGGGGTGAATGGGTGATGGGCACTGAGGGGGGCACTTGACGGGATGAGCACTGGGTGTTATTCTGTATGTTGGCAAATTGAACACCAATAAAAAATAAATTTATTATAAAAAAATAAACCAGAGCTGCAAGAAATATTAAAGGAGATCGTTCAAATGGAAAAGAGAGACAAAGAGTGACAGCATAAGGGTAGGAAAAACAAAAGCAGTAAAAATGAATGTTTCTGTAAGAAATCAGTCAAGGAACTCACACAATAAAATTATGTAAAATATAAAAACATATACCTAAAACATGGGGAGGAGAGGAGTAAAAATTGAACTCAAACCTAAATGACTACCAACTAAATACAGACTGCTATATGCAGAAGAATTTATATACAAACCTAATGATAGCATATATAAAAACTACTAATAAATATGCAAAGAGTAAAGAGAAAGAAATTCATATATATCACTAAGGAAAATAGCAAGTCATAAAAGATAAAGATCAGAAAGGATCATAGAAAATCCTCAGAAACAATCACAAAACAAATAATAAAATGACAATAAATACATTGCTATCAATAATTACTTTGATTATAAAAGGACTAAATGCTCAAATCAAAAGATATTGAGTATGAGAATAGGTAAAAAGGGAAATCCAAGACCCATCTATATTCTGCCTACAAGAGATTGATCATAGACCTAAAGACACCTGCTGACTAAAAGTGAGGGGATAAAGAAGCATCTATCATGCAAATGGATATCAAAAGAAGGCTAAAATAGTAATACTTATATCAAACAAAATAGAATTTCAAACAATGACTGTAACATGAGGCAAAAAAGGACATGATATAATAATAAAGGGGACAATTCAACAAGAAGATGTAACAATTGTAAATAATTATACACCCAACATATGAGCACCCAAATGCATAAAACAGTTAAACATAAAGGAACTAATTGATAATAATATAATAACAATAGGGGAGTTGAACATCCTTCTTACATCAATGGACAGATCATCTAAACAGAAAATCAACAAGGAAGCAATGGCTTTGAATGACACACTGGAAGAGATGGATTTAACATATATTCAGATATTCCATCCTAAAATATCAGAATACACATTCTTTTCAAATGCACATGGAACATTTTTCAGAACAGATCATATAATAGCCAACAAAATAAGCCTCAACAAATTCAAGAAGATCGAAGTCCTACAATGCATCTTTTCTGACCACATGCTTTGAAACTAGAAGTCAACCACAAGAAAAAAACTGGAAAGACCACAAATATATGGAGGTTGAATAACATGCTACTAAACAATGAGTGGGACAATCAGGAAATATAAGAAGAAATTAGAAAGTACATAGAAATGAAAATGAAAACACAATGGTCTAAAACCTTTGGGATACAGCAAAAGTGGTTCTAAGAGGGAAGTTATAGCAATACAGGCCTACCTCAAGAATCAGAAAAAAATCTTGGGGCACCTGAGTGACTTAGTTGGTTTAAACAACTGCCTTAAAAAAAAAAAAATTAACAACTGCCTTCAGCTCAGGTCATGATCCCAGTGTCTTGGGATCAAGTCCCATTTTGGGATCCCTGTTCAGCAGGGAGCCTGCCCTCTCCCCCCACTCATTCTTGTCCTCTCTCTCTTTTAAATAAATAAATAAATAAATAAATAAATAAATAAATAAATAAATAAAATCTTTTACAAAAATGAATCAAGAAAAATTCTCAAATAAGCAACTTAACCTCATACCTAAAGGATCTAGAAAAAGAACAAATAAAATGTAAAACCAGTAGAAGGAAGGAAATCATAAAGACTAGACCAGAAATAAATGATTTAAAAAACCCTAAAAAACACAATAGAACAGATAAATGAAACCAGGAGTTGGTTCTTTGAAAAAAATCAATAAAATTGATAAAAGAGAAAGGACTCAAATAAAATTGCAAAAGAAAGGGGACAAACAACAACCAATACCACAGAAATACAATTATAGGAGAATATTATAAAAAACCTATTTACCAACAAATTGGACAACCTAAATAAAAGAAGTGGATAAATTCCTAAAAACATATAAACTACCAAGACTGACAAAGGGAGAAATAGAAAATTTGAATAGACTGGTAACCAGCAAAGAAACAGTCAGTAATCAAAACACTCCCAACAAACAAAAGTCCAGGACCAGACAGTTTCACAGCCGAATTCTACCAAACTTTGACAGAAGAGTTAATACCTATTCTGCTCTAAATTATTTTTTTTAAAAAGGGGGAAAATATCATTGAAAAACATCATTCACCATTATCAAGTAGGTTTATTCCTGTGTTGCAAGGGTTCTTCAATATTCACAAAGCAATCAATAAGATACATCACATCAATGTAAAAAGATAAAAACCATGTAATCTTTTCAATAGATGCAGAAAAGGCATTTCACAAAGTACAACATGAATTCATAATAAAAACCCATATCAGGGACACCTGGGTGGCTCAGCAATTAAGCTCCTGCCTTAGGCTTAGGACATGATCCCGGAGTCCCGGGACTGAGTCCCACATCAAGCTCCCTGCTCCTGCTCCCTGAAGCCTGCTTCTCCCTCTGCTTATCTCTCTGTGTCTCTCATGAATAAGTAAATAAAATCTTTAAAAAAACCCATATCAAAGTAGGTTTGGAATGAACATATCCTCAATATAACAAAAGACATATACGAAAAACCCACAATTAACATCATCTTCAGTGGGGAAAAACTGAAAGGACTTCCCCTAAGGTCAGGGACAAGACAAGGATGTCCACTATCACCACTGTTATTTAACGTAGTCCTGGAAGCCCCAGTCAGAGCAATCAGACAACAAAAAGAAATAAAGTCATCCAAATCAGTAAGGAAGAAGTGAAACTTTCACTATTCATATAGGATATGATACTATATATATTGAATACCCAAAAGACTCCACCCAAAAACTGCTAGAAATGATAAACAAATTTATTAAAGTCGCAGGATACAATATCAATGTACAGATATCTGTTGCATTTCTATACACCAATAATGAAATAGCAGACAGAGAAATTAAGAAAACAATTCCATTTACAATTGCACCAAAAGTAAGATATCTAGGAATAAACCTAAGCAAAGAGATGAAAGACCTATATTCTGGAAGCTATAAAAACCTGATGAAAGAAATTGAAGCTGACACAAAGAAATAGAAAGACATTCCATGCTCATGGATTGGAAGAACAAATATTGCTAAAATGTCTATACTATTCAAAGTAATTGACACATTTAACGCAATTCCTAACAAAATACCAACAGCATTTTTCACAGAGCTAGAACAAACAATCCTAAAATTTGTATGGAACCACAAAAGACCCTGAATAGCCAAAGCAATCTTGAAAAAGAAAAGCAAAGCTGGAGGCAACACAATTCTAGACTTCAAGCTGGATTACAGAGCTGCAGTGATCAATACAAGGTGGTACTGGTATAAAAACAGACACATAATTCAGTGGGAAAGAATGGAAAACCCAGAAATGAACCCACTACAATGTGTCAGCTATTCTTCAACAAAGCAGGAAAGAATATCCAATGGGAAAAAAGAGCGTCTTCAACAAATGATTTTGGGAAAACTGGACAACAACATGCAAAGGAATGAAACTGGACCACTTTCTTACATCATACAGAAAAATAGATTCAAAATAGATGAAATACCTAAATGTGAGACAGGAAACCATCAAAATCCTAGAAGAGAACACAGGCAATAACCGCTTTGACCTGGGCCATAGCAACTTCTTACTAAATATATCTCCTAAATCAAGGGAAACAAAAGCAAAAATAAAGTATTGAGATTTTTTCAAAATATAAAGCTTCTACACAGTGAAGGAAATAATCAACAAAACTAAAATGCAACCTATGGAATGGGAGAAGATATTTGCAAATGACATATCTAATAAAGGGTTAGTGCCCAAGATATAAAGAACTGATACAACTCAACACCCAAAATACAAATAATCTAATTTAAAAATGGGCAGAAGACATAAACAGTCATTTCTCCAAAGAAGACATCCAAATGGCCAACAGACATATGCAAAGATGCTCAACATTGCTTACCATCAGGAAAATGCAAATCAAAACTACAATGGGATAGCTCCTCACGCCTGTCAGAATGGCTAAAATCAACAACAGGTGCTGGCGAGGATGTGAAGAAAAAGGAACCCTCTTGCACTATTGGTAGGAATGCAAACTGGGGCAGCCACTCTGGAAAACAGGATGGAGGTCCTCAAAAAATTAAATAACATCTATCCGATGATCCAGCATTTGCACCACTGGGTATTTACCCAAAGAATAGTAATTCAGAGGGATACATGAACCCTTTTGGTTATAGCAGCATTATTTACAATAGCCAAGATGTGGAAGCAGCCCAAGTGTGCATCAGTTGATGAATGGACAAAGATGTGATACATTTTATATATATACATACATGTATATACATACATACATATATATACACACATATATTCTATTATATGTAATGTTCCATATAATTCCATTATAATGGAATATATATACACATTACAATTATATATACATTATAATGCATATAGTTATAATGGAATATATATAATATATAAATGTGTATATATATTCCATTATATATTGTATATATGTGTGTGTATATTGTATGTATAATGTGTATATATATAATGTATATATATTCCACTATAAATATATGCATTATAGTATGTGTATATAATTGAATATATTGAATATTTACACACTTTATAATGTATATATGTATAATGTATAATGTATTATAATGTGTATATACACTATATATGTATACATTATAATATATACATGTATTATAATGTGTATAATTATATTGTATATACATGTGTGTATATATGTGTATACACAATGTGTATATAATGTATAAGGTACTGTAATATAGAGGGAGGCAAGATGGTAGAAGAATAGGAGACCTTGTTTCACCTGGTCCCTTAAATTTATTCCTGGGTTGTAATGGTGATTCAACATTCACAAATCAATCAACATGATACATCACATTAATAAAAGAACAAGAACCATATGATTCTCTCAATTGTTGCAGAAAAAGCATTTGACAAAATACGGCATCCTTTCTTGATTAAAACTCTCCACAGTGTAGGGATAGAGGGAACATACCTCAATCTCATAAGCCATATATGAAAAGTACACAGTGAATATTATTCTCAATGGGGAAAAAAATATAAGCATTTCTCCTAAGGTCAGGAAAAGACAGGGATGCCTACTCTCACCACAGTTGTTCAACATGGTACTAGAAGTCCTAGCCTCAGCAATCATACAACAAAAAGAAATAAAAGGCATTCAAATTGGCAAAGAAGTCTGATTCTCACTCTTTGCAGATGACATAATTCTTTATGTAAAAAAAAAACATATTAGACTTCACCTCAAAATTGCTAGAATTCATACAAGAATTTAGCAGTGGCAGGATAGAAAATCAATGCACAGGGGCAGCCCGGGTGGCTCTGCGGTTTAGCGCCACCTTCAGTCCAGGGCCTGATCCTGGAGACCTGGAATCGAGTCCCACATCAGGCTCCCTGCATGGAGCCTGCTTCTTCCTCTGCCTGTGTCTTTGCCTCTCTCTCTCTCTCTTTCTCCGTGTCTCTCATGAATAAATAAATAAAATCTAAAAAAAAGAAAATCAATGCACAGAAATAAGTTTCATTTCTATACACTAACAATGAGACAGAATAAAAAGAAATTAAGGAATTTATCCCATTTAAAATTGCACCCCAGGAAAGGGGAACACTCTTGCACTGTTGGTGGGAATGTGAACTGGTACAGCCACTCTGGAAAACTGTGTGGAGGTTCCTCAAAGAGTTAAAAATAGAACTATTCTATGATCTAGCAATTGCACTGCTGGGGATTTACCCCAAAGATACAGATGCAGTGAAACACCGGGACACCTGCACCCCAATGTTTATAGCAGTAATGTCCACAATAGCCAAACTGTGGAAGGAGCCTCAGTGTCCATCGACAAATGAATGGATAAAGAAGGTGTGGTCTATATATACAATGGAATATTACTCGGCCATCAGAAACGACGAATACCCACCATTTGCTTCGACGTGGATGGAACTGGAGGGTATTATGCTGAGTGAAATAAGTCAATCAGAGAAGGACAAACATTATATGGTTTCACTCATACAAGGAATATAAAAAATAGTGAAAGGGAGTAAAGGGGAAAGGAGAGAAAATGAGTGGGAAATATCAGTGAGGGTGACAGAGCATGGGAGACTCCTAACTCTGGGAAATGAACAAAGAGTAGTGGAAAGGGAGGTGGGCGGGGAGGTGGGGTGACTGGGTGACGGGCACTGAGGGGGGCACTTGATGGGATGAGCACTGGATGATATGCTATATGTTGGCAAATTGAACTCCAATAAAAAAAAATAAAATAAAATTGCACTCCAAACCATAAGATATATAGGAATAAAGCCAACCAAAGAGGTAAAGAATCTATGCCCTAAAAACTACAGAACACTTATGAAAGAAATTGAGGAAGACACAAAGAAATGGAAAAAACATTCCATAATCCATAATGGATTGGAAGAATAAAATTTGTTAATATGTCTATGCTACCCAGAGTAATCTACACATTCAAAGCAATCTCTGTCAAAATATAATCGATAATTTTTTCACAGAGCTGGAACAAATAACTCTGAAATCAGTATAGAATCAGAAAAGACCTTGAATAGCCAAAAGAATGTTGAAAAAGAAAACCAAAGCTGGTGGCATCACAATGCTGGACTTCAAGCTATGTCACAAAGCTGTAATCACCATGACAGTATGCTATTGGTAGAAAAAAAGACACACAGACCAATGGAACAGAATAGAAAACCCAGAATGGACCCTCAACTCTGAGGTCAACTAATCTTCAACAAAACAGGAAAGAATCTCCAATGTGAAAAAGTTAGTCTCTTCAATAAATGGTGTTGGGAAAACTAGAGAGCAGCATGCAGAAGAATGGACCATTCTTGAAGAAACTGGACCATTCTCTTATACCATACAAAAAGATAAACTCAAAATGGATGAAAGACCTAAATGTGAGACAGGAAACCATCAAAATCCTAGAGGAGAACAGACAGCAACCTCTGTGACCTCGACTGTAGCAACTTCTTGCTAGACACATCTCCAGAGGCAAGGGAAACAAAAGCAGAAATGAATTATTGGGACTCCATGAGGATAAAAAGCGTTTGCACAGCAAAGGAAATAATCAACAAAATTAAATGGCAACCTACAGAATGGGAAAAGATATTTGCAAATGACATATCAGATAAAGGGCTAGTATCCAAGATCTATAAAGAACTTACCACTCTGGGAAACGAACTAGGGGTGGTAGAAGGGGAGGAGGGCGGGGGGTGGGAGTGAATGGGTGACGGGCACTGGGTGTTATTCTGTATGTTAGTAAATTGAACACCAATAAAAAAATAAATAAATAAATAAAACCTCTTAAAAAAAAAAAAAAGAACTTACCAAACTCAACACCCAAAACACACAGAATCCAGTTAAGAAATAGGCAAAAGAGGGATCCCTGGGTGGTTCAGCGGTTTAGCACCTGCCTTCGGCCCAGGGCGTGATCCTGGAGTCCCAGGATCGAGTCCCATATCAGGCTCCCTGCATGGAGACTGCTTCTCCCTCTGCCTGTGTCTCTGCCTCTGTGTGTGTGTGTGTGTGTGTGTGTGTGTGTGTGTGTGTCTCATGAATAAATAAAATCTTAAAAAAAAGAAATAGGCAAAAGACATGAATAGACATTTCTCCAAAGATGGCATACAAATGGCCAACATACACATGAAAAAATGTTCCACATCTCTTGGCATCAGGGAAATGCAAATCAAATCTACAATGAGATACCACCTCACGCCAGTCAGAATGCCTAAAATTAAGAAGACAGGAAACAACAAATGTTGGAGAGGATGCAGAGAAGGGAAACCCTCTTGCACTATTGGTGGGAATGTAAGCTGGTGCAGCCACTCTGGAAAACTGTATGGAAGTTCCTCAAGATGTTAAAAAAAAAAGCTACCCTATGACCCAGCAATTACACTACTAGGTATTTACCCAAAGTATACAAATGTGGTGATCTGAATGGGCACATGCACCCCAATGTTCATAGCAGCAATATCCACAATAGCAAAAGTGTGGAAAGAGCTGAGCTGTCCAAAAGATGAATGGATAAAGAACACACACACACACACAAACACACACACACACAAGCACACACACAATTGAATATTAGTCATCAGAAAGGATGAATACCCACCATTTGCTTCAATGTGGATGGAACTGGAGGGTGTAATGCTGAGTGAAATAAGCCATTCAGAGTAAGACAAATACCATATAATTTCACTCATGTGGGAATTTAAGAAATAAAACAAATGACCAAAGGGGATGAAAAAAAGGGGGGGGGGTTAACCAAGAAACAGACTCTTAATTATAGGGAATACATTGATGGTTACCAGAGGGGAGGTAGGTGAGGAATTAAGTTAAATAGGTGATAGGGATTAAGGAGTGCACTTGTAATAAGCACTGGGTGAGGCATGGAGTTATTGAATCACTATACTGTACACCTGAAACTAATATAACACTCTATGCTAACTAGAATTAAAATAAAAACAAAATCACAAAAAGGAAAAAGAAGAAAAAGTAACATGTAGAAATATATTAAAGAATTCAAATCTTAAGATAAAAACATTGAACAATCTGCAGCCAGAAGACTTGAAAATTTATATTAATTGGAATATATTTTAGGAAATATATCACTAATATATTACCAAGGTTGACTAAAGAATAGAAAATGTACATATCCTTTGATCTTGAATCATTCCACTACTATTAATTCATTCTAAAGATGTACTCACATATATGCAGAACAACATACATGCAAGGTTACTGGTAGTGTCAGGGTACACAACGGTAAATAATAGAAATAACCAAACCAAATGACCCATTGAAGCCACAAATTCTGCTCTTACAACACCATACCTCTCTTAGTACAGACCCAGAAATATTGTAATAGACTGGCCTTAAACTTCAGTCTCAGATCCTCAAATTAAGCCATAAACTGTGGTTATAACAATCTGTTCAATATAAAATCTGGTATTGGGTACTCAGATGTCTGTGACATTATTTTGTACCTATTTTTTTAAGTTGTCAAAATAAAGTTTTAAATTTTTATTAAAAATGTGGCAGACTTTCCATTTCTGCTGTCACATGTAAAGTTCTTAGAAGTTTTCACTCCTATCATTCCAACAATAACAACAACAAATTCTGAATTAACTGAAAATCAATACCTTTTGTCATCAGAGAACTGAAGTTGCATGTAAAACTGTCACTCCAAAATTGGGAAAGATTGGTGAATAAAGACAAACACAGTGGAGATCAGCTTAGCAGTAGTAGAAGTCATCAGAGTTATAAACTGGTAGAAATACTTAAGTGATGTTACATTAATTAAATAAGGAGTCCTTTAGACTGAGGAAGCTCTAATGCCATGGTGGCCTACATAAGCAAACAAAAATCTTAGCCTTTAAATGCATACATTCAATGAAATTGAAACTTAAAGACAACCAATCACAAACAGTCAAGTAGGCTTTAAGATATGGCCAATCAATAATTTCCTTACTTTGCTTCCATGTATCCTCTATAAAATATCTTCCTGGGCTCCTGTAGGTAGAGTGCTGCTAATCACTTCTGGTTTGGGGCTGCCTGCTTGAAGTTAATCTTTATTCAAATAAACTCTTAAAAATTTTCAAAAAAAAAATTTTCATATGCCTCTGTTTATCTTTTAACAATGGAAACATTGACAAATTGCTAGAGGCTGAATATGAACTAGCATTAAAATGAAAATCTCTTGGATATACATTTTTAAGGGAGCCTCATACTTTCATGGATTTTTACTTCCAAAAGCCCCATTAAACTCTCACAGTGAGAAGCCAGGAAAAGTCATCTTAGTTATTTGGCAGTGGGAACGGTAAAATAATCATTTTTAAGTACACACAATGAATTCTCCAAATCAAAGAATTACTCTCCAGTGGAAAAAAAAAACTTAACAAGATGGTCTTATTTCATATAGGCAGAAGGCAATTACCCTACTTCAGCCACCTTTAGCATGAATGTCTTACCTAAGTGGAGAGGGAAGGTAAGAAAAATTTCTGAAGGACACAGCTTAAGAAAATAGACATAAGGGGCAGCCCAGGTGGCTCAGCGGTTTAGCGCTGGCTTCAGTCCAGGGCCTGATCCTGGAGACCTGGGATTGAGTCCCACCTCAGGCTCCTTGCATGGAGCCTGCTTCTCCCTCTGCCTGTGTCTCTGCCTCTCTCTCTCTCTCTCTCTCTCTCTCATGAATAAATAAATAAAATCTTTAAAAAATAAGAAAATAGACACAAAAGACTGAGATTTAATTATAATATAGAAAATTCCCCCTCTCCTGTACCTTACCACCATATCAATATATCTTTATTATAATAAGAGTAGATTATAGCTGAAACTATGGCAAGATATATGATCTATTTAAGATGTAGTTCCTAGGGAAACCCACAGACAACAGAGGAGAGAAAAGAGAAAAGAAAGGACATTATATAAAACATAAGTCTCTGGCTGTTGCAGCTGCAATATTAGACTACCATAAAACCTCACACTACAAAGACCTACTTACTTCAGTTTCTACTGTCCAGTATATCTGGCTTTTTGACAAGTTGCATGGTATGCTAAAAGAAAAATACAGTTTGAAGAGACAAAGCAAACATCAGAAACTGACTCAAATATGAAAAATAGGTTGAAATTATTGGACAGGGAATTTAAAATAACTAGGACATATGTTAAAGGTTTTGTAATGAGAAAAAGAGAAAATATGCAAGACAGGCAAGTGGATGTAAGCTGAGATATGGGAACTCTAAGAAAGTTTCAAGAGGAAATTCCAGAAGTTAAAAAAAAAACACTGTAAAATAAATTAAGAATGTTTTTAGTGAGCTCATCAATAGACTGGACCTGGCTGAGGAAAGAATCAGTGACTTTGAAAATATGCCAACAGTTTGTAGCAGCAATGGCCACGATAGCCAAAATGTGGAAGGAGCCTCGGTGTCCAACGAAAGATGAATGGATAAAGAAGATGTGGTTTATGTATACAATGGAATATTACTCAGCTATTAGAAATGACAAATACCCACCATTTGCTTCGACGTGGATGGAACTGGAGGGTATTATGCTGAGTGAAGTAAGTCAGTCGGTGAAGGACAAACATTATATGTTCTCATTCATTTGGGGAATATAAATAATAGTGAAAGGGAATATAAGGGAAGGGAGAAGAAATGTGTGGGAAATATCAGAAAGGGAGACAGAACGTAAAGACTGCTAACTCTGGGAAACGAACTAGGGGTGGTGGAAGGGGAGAAGGGCGGGGGGTGGGAATGAATGGGTGACGGGCACGGGGGGTTATTCTGTATGTTAGTAAATTGAACACCAATAAAAAATAAATTAAAAAAAAAAGAAAATATGCCAACATAACCCCAAATTGAAATTAAAAGGAAATAAATAGATAAATAAATAAATCTCAGAACAGAATATCCAAGAAGTGTGGACAATTTCAAAAGGTATAATACTTAGGTAACTGGAATATCAGAAGGAGAGGAAAGGTAACGTAACTTGCAAGTTAAACAACACATTTCCAAATACCCCTGAGTCAGGGAAAAGCCTCAATATAAATTTTAATATATCTTGAATTAAGTTAAAATAAAAATGCAAATTATCAAAATTTGTGGAATGCAGCAAAAACAATGCTTAGGGATAAATCGATAGCATTAAATGTATTAACGAAAAAAAGATCTCTAACCAAAACTTAAGATCGCATCTTAGAAGTCTAGAAAAAGAAGAGTGAATTAAGCCTATGGCTAGCAGAAGAAAATAAATAAGGAAAAAAATTTTTTTAAGATTTTATTTATTTATTCATAGAGACACAGCTAGAGAGAGAGAGGCAGAGACACAGGCAGAGGGAGGAGCAGGCTCCATGCAGGGAGCCCAACGTGGGACTCCATCCAGGGTCTCCAGGATCACGCCCTGAGCTGCAGGCGGCGCTAAAACGCTGCGCCACCGGGGCTGCCCCCCCCCCCTTTTTTTTTTAAAGATTTAGGAAAAATTTTTAAATCAATATAATTATAAAGAAGAATTAAAAAGAAGAAAATCAAAATCAAAAGTAGTTATTTGAAAAGATCAACAAAATTGATAATCTTTTGTCAAGGCTAATTAAGAAAAAAATTAGAAGACACCAATTACCAATATCGAAAATGAGAAAGGGGTCATCGATACTGATACTATGGACCTTAAAAGGATAATGAAGGAATTAAAGGAATACTATGATAACTCTATGTCTACAAATGTAGTAAATTAGATAAAATTACCTTTAATAACACAAACTACAAAAACTCACATAAGGATAAAAAGATAATCTGAATAAACCTATATCTACTAAATAAATTAAATCAATAATTGATATCTTTCAAAAGGCAAATCACTATGCCTAGATTGTTTGGTAGAGTTTGCCAGTGTAACTAAGAAGAACTAACAGCATTTCTTCACAAATCTTCCAAAATAGAAAGCAGAAGGAAGGCTTGAACTTCATTCTATGAGACCATTATCCTAACACCAAAAACTGTTAAAGATATTACAAAAAAGGAAAACTACAGACCAATATTGCTCATAAACATAGATCAAATTATCTTCAAAAAAATAAGCAAATTGAGTCCAACATATATAAAAATAATTATATACCATGACCAAGTGAGATTTATTCCAGGTATCCAAGGCTGGTTTAACATTCAAAATCAATTAATGAAACTGATGACATCAATAAGCTAAAGAAAAAAATTACATTAATTGATGGAGAAAAAGCATTTGATAAAATTCAACACACATTCATGATTTAAAAAAAATAGTTTCAGTAAACTGGGAATAGAAGTTCCACAATCCTTTCCACCCAAGGTCAGGAAAAAGGCAAGGATATCTCCTCTGACAACTCATATTCAACATTGTACTGGAAGTCTTATCTAGTACAATAAAAAAAAAAGAAATAAAATACGTACATTTGGGGAAAGAAAAATATGGCTCGCTTGGTTCACCAAGGAAAAGTTTGTTTATGGAGAAAGCACCAAGGAACTGATAACAACAAAATCTCTTGGAACTAACGTATAATTATAGAGGTGCCTGGGTGGTGCAGTTGGTTGTGTCAAGCTCTTGATTTCAGCTCAGGTTGTGATCTTGGGGTCATGGGATCAGGCCTACAACAGGCTCTGTGCTCAGTACAGAATCTACTTAGGGTTCTTTTTTTCCCCTCTCATTCTGCCCCTCCCCCTGCTCTCTCTCAAGTGAATAAGTGAATCTTAAAAAAAAAAAATAAAATGTAATCATAGCAAGGTTACAGAAAACAAGACTAATATTAAAAAGCCAATTGCTGGGATCCCTGGGTGGCACAGCGGTTTAGCGCCTGCCTTTGGCCCAGGGCGCGATCCTGGAGACCCAGGATCGAATCCCACGTTGGGCTCCTGGTGCATGGAGCCTGCTTCTCCCTCTGCCTGTGTCTCTGCCTCCCTCTCTCTCTCTCTCTCTCTCTCTGACTATCATAAATAAATAAAAAAAAAACTTAAAAAAAGCCAATTGCTTTTGTATATAGCAGTAATGATAAATGGAATTTTAAGTAAAAAATGCCATTTACAATGTTCCCTTCAAAATGAAATACTTAAGTGTAAAGCTAACAAAACCTAGGTATAAACCTAGACAAAATTTTACACCTTTTATAAAAATTAACCCAAAATAGCTTGTAGACTTAAGTGAGAAATGAAGAAACTACAAAATCTGTTAGAAAAACAAAAAACAAACAAAACCCATAGGAGAAAATCTACATAACTTCAGAATCAGTGATGAGTTTTTTTTAAAGATCTTATTTATTTATTCATGAGAGACACAGAGAGAGAGAGAGGCAGAGACATAGGCAGAGGGAGAAGCAGGCTCCCTGCAGAGAGCCAGATGCGGACCCACAGGTCATGCCCTGAGCCGAAGGCAGATGCTCAACCACTGAGCCACTCAGGCATCCCTAGTGATGAGTTTTTAAATCCAATACCCAAAGCATGATCCACTAAAGAAAAAATTGGTAAGTTGGACTTTGCTTTAAAAAATCTAAATATGTGCTCTGTGAAAGATGCTACTAAAAGAATCAAAAGAGACAGGGAGAAAATAAAGGACTTGCATATAAAATACAAAAAAACTCAGAACTTAACAGTACAAAACAATTCGCTAAAAAATAGAAGATCTGAGCAGATACCTCATGAAAAAAAACATACAGGTAGCAAGTAAGCTTAGGGAAAGATGCTGAATATTATTTGTTATTAGGGAATTGCAAATTAAACAACAACAAAATGCCTCTACCTACCTACTGGAATGTCTAAAATTGAAAATAACTTACCAATCCAATGGCTGATGACAATGCCGAGCAAGAGGACCTCTCATTCACTTCTGGTAGGAATGCAAAATGGTACATCCACTTTAGAAGCTAGTTTGTCATTTTCTTTAAAAATTGAACACAGTCTCACCATGAGATCCAGCCAGCACACTCCTCGGTATTTTTACCCAACTGATTTAGAAACTTATGACTACACAAAAACTTACATGTGAATATTCATAGTTGCTTATTTGATAACCACCAAAATCTGGAAGCAACCAAGAGATTCTTCAATAGATGAATTGATAAACTATGGCACAACCTTACATTTGACACTAGTCATCAATAAAAAATAGTGACCTATGAGATGCGCAAAGTCTTGAATGAATCTTAAATGTGTGTTGCTAAGCGAAAGAAGCCAGTTGGAAAAGGCTGGAAAGTATTTGATTACACTTATATGACATGCTGGAAAGGGAAAAATCATAGAGATAGTAAACATAGAGAAAAAGGCTTAAATAGTTTAATTACAAGGGATTTATAAGGACAACAAGCTATTTTATATGATACTGCAATGGAGTATGCATGAAGTATGTATGTCAAAAAAAGACAACTTGACAACACAGAGGAAACATTAATGTATGAAAGTGAAAAAAAATAATTTAGGAGGTCAAGGAAACTAGGAATGAAATGCAGAATGTGGCAAAATATTCTAACTGAAAAAAAAAAAAAAGGATGGAATAACCTCCCCAAAGGATATAAAGGGAAAGTTGCCACCCTAAGTAACTTTGGAAATGAATGCTATAATACTAAAGTCAAAAGGAACTATATGTGTATATTGGAATTGAACAATTAATTGAACTGGCAAATGTAAGAGCCAGGTTCTCACTGTTGATTGGGATTTTACAAGTAAGCATGGAGAAGAAGCTAAAATGATCTTTGGGTTTTTTTTTTTTTTGTCTATTTTTTTATTGGAGTTCAATTTGCCAACATATGGCATAACACCAGTGCTCATTTCATCAAGTGCCCCCACAGTGCCTGACACCCATTTACCCATTTACCCCAACCCCCCACCTACCCTTTCTGCCACCCCTTGTTCATTTCCCAGTGTTAGGAGTCTCCCATGCTCTGTCACCCTCTCTGATATTTCCACTCATTTTCTCTCCTTTCTCCTTTATTTCCTTTCACTATTTTTTATATTCTCCAAATGAAAGACCATATAATGTTTTTCCTTCTCTGATTGACTTACTTCACTCAGCATAATGCCCTCCAGTTCCATCCACATAGAAGCAAATGGTGGGTATTTGTCGTTTCTAATGACTGAGGAATATTCCATTGTATACACACACCACAGCTTCTTTATCTTTTCATCTTTCGATGGACACCGAGGCTCCTTCCACAGTTTGACTATTGTGGACATTGCTGCTAGAAACATCGGGATGCAGGTGTCCCGGCGTTTCATTGCATCTGTATCTTTGGGGTAAATCCCCAGCAGTGCAATTGCTGGGTTGTAGGGAAGCTCTATTTTTAACTCTTTGAGGAACCTCCACACAGTTTTCCAGAGTGGCTGTACCAGTTCACATTCCCACCAAGAGCGCAAGAGGGTTCCCCTCTCCAACATGTGTTGTTTCCTGTCTTGTTAATTTTAACCATTCTCACTGGTGTGAGGTGGGATCTCATTGTGGTTTGATTTGTATTTCCCTGATGGCCAGTGATGCGGAGGATTTCCTCATGTGCTTGTTGGCCATGTCTATGTCTTCCTCTGTGAGATTTCTGTTCATGTCTTTTGCCCATTTCATGATTGGATTGTTTCTTTCATTGCTGTTGAGTTTAATAAGTTCTTTATAGATCTTGGATACTAGCCCTTATCTGATAGGTCTTTTGCAAATATCTTCTCCCATTCTGTAGGTTGTCTTTTAGTTTTGTTGACTGTTCTTTGACTATGCAGAAACTTTTTATCTTGATTGAGTCCCAATAATTCATTTTTGCTTTTCTTTCTCTTGCCCTCATGGATGTATCTTGCAAGAAGTTGCTGTGGCCAAGTTCAAAAAGGGTGTTGCCTGTGTTCTCCTCTAGGATTTTGATGGATTCTTGTCTCACATTTAGATCTTTCATCCATTTTGAGTTTATCTTAGTGTCTGGTGTAAGAGAATGGTCCAGTTTCATTCTTCTGCACGTGGCTGTCCAATTTTCCCAGCACCATTTATTGAAGAGACTGTCCTTTTCCCAGTGGATAGTCTTTCCTGCTTTGTTGAATATTAGTTGACCATACAGTTGAGGGCCCATTTCTGGATTCTTTATTCTGTTCCATTGATCTATGTATCTGTTTTTGTGTCAGTACCACACTGTCTTGATGATCACAGCTTTGTAGTAGAACCTAAAATCTGGCCTTGTGATGCCCCCAGCTCTGGTTTTCTTTTTCAATATGCCCCTGGCTATTCAGAGTCTTTTCTGATTCCAAATAAATATTATTATTATTTGTTCCAACTCTGTGAAGAAAGTCCATGGTATTTTGATATGGATTGCATTAAATGTGTAAATTGCCCTGAGTAGCATTGACATATTCAGAATATTAATTCTTCCAACCCATGAGCATGGAATATTTTCCAACTCTTTGTGTCTTTCTCAATTTCTTCCAAAAGTGTTTGGTAGTTTTTAGGGTATAGATCTTTGCTTAGTTTATTCCTAGGTATCTTATGTTTTGGGGTGCAATTGCAAATGAGATTGACTCCTTAATTTCTCTTTCTTCAGTCTCATTGTTAGTGTATAGAAATGCCACTGATTTCTGGGCATTGATTTTGTATCCTGCCACACTGATGAATTGCTGTATGAGTTCTAGCAATCTTGGGGTGGGGTCTTTTGCGTTTTCTATGTACAGTACCATGTCATCTGCGAAGAGGGAGAGTTTGACTTCTTCTTTGCCAATTTGAATGCCTTTTATTTCTTTTTGTTGCCTGATTGCTGAGGCTAGGACTTCTAGTACCATGTTGAATAGCAGGTTGAGACTGGACATCCCTGTCATGTTCCTGAAGGCTGCCAGTGTTTCCCCATTGAGAATGATATTTGATGTGGGCTTTTTGTAGATGGGTTTTAGGATGCTGAGGAATGTTCCCTCTATCCCTACACTCTGAAGAGTTTTGATCAGGAATGGATGCTGTATTTTGTCAAATGCTTTCTCTGCATCTATTGAGAGGATCATATGGTTCTTGTTTTTTCTCCTGTTGATATGATCTATCACGTTGATTGCTTTACGAGTGTTGAACCAACCTTGCCTCCTGGGGATAAATCCCACATGGTCATAGTGAATAATCTTCTTAATGTATTGTTGGATAATATCAGCTAGTATCTTGTTGAGAATTTTTGCATCCATGTTCATCAGGGATATTGGTCTATAATTCTCTTTTTTGGTGGGATCTTTGTCTGGTTTTGGAATTAAGGTGATGCTGGCCTCATACAACGAATTTGGAAGTATTCCATCCCTTTTTATCTTTCGGAACAGCTTTAGTAGAATAGGTATCATTTCTTTTTTAAACATTTGATAGAATTCCCCTGGGAAGCCATCTGGCCCTGAACTTTTGTGTTTGGGGAGGCTTTTGATGACTGCTTCAATTTCCTCCCTGGTTATTGGCCTATTCATGTTTTCTATTTCTTCTTGCTCCAGTTTTGGTAGTTTGTGGTTTTCCAGAAATGCATCCATTTCTTCTAGATTGCCTAATTTATTGGTGTATAGCTGCTCCTAATATGTTTTTTAAATCATTTGTATTTGCTTGGTATTGGCGGTTATCTCTCTTTTTTCATTCATGATTTTATTAATTAGAGTCTTTTCTCTTTTGTTTTTAATCAGGTTGGCTAATGGTTTATCTATCTTATTAATTCTTTCAAAGAACAAACTCCTGGTTTTGTTGATCTGTTCTACGGTTTTTCTGGTCTCTATTTCATTGAGTTCTGCTTGAATCTTTATTAACTGTCTTCTTCTGCTGGGTGTAGGTTTTATTTGCTGTTCTTTCTCCAGTTCCTTTAGGTGCAAGGTTAGCTTATGTATTTGAGTTTCTTCCAATTTTTTGAGGGACGTCTGTATTGCTATGTATTTCCCTCTCAGGATGGCTTTTGCTGTATCCCAAAGATTTTGAACAGTTCTATCTTCATTCTCATTAGTTTCCACGAATCTTTTTAATTCCTCTCTAATTTCCTGGTTGACCCTTTCATCTTTTAGCAGGATGGTCTTTAACCTCCACGTGTTTGAATTTCTTCCAAATTTCTTCTTGTAATCGATTGAGTTCACGTTTCAAAGCATTATGGTCTGAAGGTATGCAGGGGACAATCCCAATCTTTTGGTATCAGTTAAGACCTGATTTGTGACCCAGTATGTGGTCTATTCTGGAGAATGTTCCTTATGCACTTGAGAATATGTATTCAGTTGCATTTGGGTGTAAACTTCTGTAAATATCTGTGAAATCCATCTGGTCCAGTGTATCATTTAAAACTCTTGTTTCTTTGGAGATGTTGTGCTCAGAATATCTGTAATTTGCAGAAAACGCCATGTTGAAGTCTCCCAGTATAAGTGTATTATTATCTAATATGTCTTAACTTTGGTTATTAATTGATTGATATACTTGGCAGCTCCCACATTAAGGACATAAATATTTATGATTGTTAGGTCCTCTTGTTGGATAGATCCTTTAAATATGATATAGTGTCCCTCTTCATGTCTTACTACAGTCTTTGGGATAAACTTTAGTTTATCTAATATGAGGATTGCTACCCCTGCTTTCTTTTGAGGACCATTTGAATGGTAAATGGTTCTCCAACCTTTCATTTTCAGGCTGTAGGTGTCCTTACGTCTAAAATGAGTCTCTAGTAGACAGCAAATAGATGGGTCTTGCTTTTTTATCCAGTCTGAAACCCTGCGTCTTTTGATGGGATCATTAAGCCCATTCACATTCAGAGTTACTATAGAAAGATATGAATTTAATGTCATCATAATACTAATTCAGTCCCTGTTTTGTGGCTTATTTCTTCGGGCTTCCTCTTTCTTTTTTTTTAAGATTTTATTCATTCATTCATGAGGGACACACACACAGAGAGAGGCAAAGACACAGGCAAAGGGAGAAGCAGGCTCCATACAGGGGGCCCAACATGGGACTTGATCCCAGGTCTCCAGGATCACACCCTGGGCTGAAGGTGGCGCTAAACTGCTGAGCCACCAGGGTTGCCCTCTCTTTCTTTTACAGAGCCCTCCTTAATATTTCTTGCAGAGCTGGTTTGGTGGTCATATATTCTTTCAGTTCCTGCCTATCTTGGAAGCTCTTTATCTCTCCTTCTATTCTGAATGAGAGCCTTGCTGGATATTCTTGGCTGCATGCTCTTCTCATTTAGGATCCTGAATCTATCCTGCCAGCCCTTTCTGGCCTGCCAGGTCTCTGTGGAGAGGTCTGCTGTTAATGTAATATTTCTCCCCTTATAAGTTAGGGATCTCTTGTGTCTTGGTGCTTTAAGGATCTTCTCTTTATCTTTGAAATTTGCAAGTTTCACTATTAAATGTTGAGGTGTTGAATGGTTTTTATTGATTTTGGGGGGGGGGGCTCTCTATCTCCTGGATCTGAATGCCTGTTTCCCTCTCCACGTTAGGGAAGTTCTCTGCTATGATTTGTTCAAATACGCTTTCTGGTCCTCTGTCTCTTTTGTGGCCCTCTGGAACCCCAATTAAACGTAGATTTTCTTTTTTCCATCTGAGGCTGTCATTTATTTCCCTTAACCTTTTTTCGTGGTCTAATTGTTTTTCTTTTCTTTCCTCAGCTTCCTTCCTTGCCATCAACTTATCTTCTATGTCACTCACTTGTTCTTCTACCTCATTAACCCTCATGGTTAGGACCTCCAGTTTGGATTGCACCTCATTTAATTGTTTTTTTAATTTTGGCCTGATTAGATCTCAATTCTGCAGTCATGAAGTCTCTTGAATCCTTTATGCTTTTTTCCAGCGCCACCAGTAGCTTTATAATTGTGCTTCTGATTGGCTTTTTGACATCGAATTGTAATCCAAATTTTGTAACTCCGTGGGAAAGAGTACTGTTTCTGATTCTTTCTTTTGTGGTGAGTTCTTCTTTCTAGTCGTTTTGCTCAGTGCAGAGTGGCTAAAAATGAGTTGTACTTGTTAGAAGCACAAACTCTTCTCTCTGTAGCATTCCAGCTGTTCTCTCTTTAAATCTCAGGTCGAATTCATAGGTTTTCAGGATGATTTGAAAGTTATCTAGGTAAGTTGGTGGGGATAGGTGACTTGAGGACCCTACTCTTCCGCCATCTTGCCCCGCCCCCTAAAATGATCTTTGTGATAATGGATTAGAATTGCAATTATGAGCTTCAACTCATGTTCAACTTAATGTAGATACAGATAGTTACCTATATAGGTATTTACACACATGTATATATATGGGTTAATATACACATATTTCATTGCTGTTACCTGAGAGGGCTTATAAGAAACAAGTCTCCAGTAGCAACAAGCATACATTATACTGAGATCTAGATTTTTTTTAACTATAATCCAATCAAAGAAACTAGGGCTCTTTGGAGAAATGGTAATTCTAGGACTGGGGCAGTATATATCCAAAATGAACCTGGGCTATCTTGTAGTGTTAGAAAGTAATTTCTGAAGAACATGTTAAGGGATATTACAAACATGGCATTCAGCAAAATCCATACTGTGGGTAACTGAACAGAACATAAATGCTGTTTTTTAAAAATAATAATAGTTTCAAGGAAAAAGAGTTAATGAGGGAAGGAATCATAGATTAAAAAAGATTTAAGTGACATAAAAACAATTGCAGTGATTAGATCATATTCAGACACTGATTCAAAGAAACTTTTTTTTATTTTTTTAATAAATTAATTTTTTATTGGTGTTCAATTTACCAACATATAGAATAACACCCAGTGCTCATCCCGTCAAGGGCCCCCCTCAGTGCCTGTCACCCACTCACCCCCACCCCCCACCCCCCACCCTCCTCCCCTTCCACCACCCCTAGTTTGTTTCCCGGAGTTAGGAGTCTTTATGTTCTGTCTCCCTTTCTGAGATGTGTGGGAAATATCAGAAACTTTTTTTTAAAGTATATATCTGTTAGGTAAACATGAAAATTACCTGGGCATTTAATGATTATTTAAATTTTTAGAAAAGATACTTGTATTAAATTTATATTTTATGAAAAGGTAAATATGTTTTATAAATGTATGTGAAATATTTAGGAAAAAAGCGTATGCTATTTTGGATATGCTTCAAATTATTCCAATAGCAAAAAAAAAAAAAAAAAAAGGGAAGAAAGTGAAGGTATAATTGGAACCATATTGTATTGAAGATGGTTGATGCTGAATGTCAGGTATACTGGGCACATTATATTATTCTCTTTATTGATGTTTTTTTCTTTGATAATTTCTGTAATAAAAGGTTTTATTAAGAATATTATGCCATTAAATTTGAAATTCTAAGGACATTGACTGCTGAAAAGTTTTATCAACAATAAAAAAACTGAAACTATATTAAAAACTCCAGCTGCCATCAAATGTTCCAGGACACAGCAATTTGGGAGGCCAGTTCTACCAAATATTCAGGGAAAACAAATTACCATCTTATGTACACTCTTCCAAAGCATATAAAATGGGCAATTATTCAACTCATTTTGCCCTGCTAGTGCTCTTTCATTCAAAAACCAGATGAGAACACCCCATGAAAAGAACACCTGAGCTAAGCTCACTCACATAGCAGCAAATATTCTAAATAACTTAATAGCATATTCAACATAACAGTGAATTAAATGAACAAATAGGCTGTACCTGAGGAACAAAAATATGATTTTACATTAGAAAATACTTTCAATTATAATTCCCTATACAAATTAGAGGGAAAAAACCCACTTGATCATGTCAATGGGTACATAAAATGTCTCTGAAAAAAATTCAAAACAAGTTCATGGTTTAAAAAAAAGTAAACTAACATTAGACTAGAACTTCAAATTCCTAAATTCTATAGCAAACACACTTAAATGTGAAATGTAAGAACATTTCCCATTAAATCAAGGAACAAAAATGTGTGCTCTCTCCTCTACTGTTCAAAATTTCACTGGAACACATAGAGCTATGAATATCAAAATAAATAAGATATGAATATTGAAAAGAAAGATAACATTTGGTGACAATATTGTCTATAAAATATGTTTATCTAAGATGGGGGAGTAGTAGGAGGACGTTAGGCATGCCACCTCCCTCAAACACAGCTAGATACATATAAAATCATTCTGAACACCTAAGAAATCAATCTGAGGACTGACAGAACAAACTGCACTCGAGGGAGAGAAGAAGCCACATTATGGATAATAGGAGGTTCAGAGACATGATTTGGGAGAGAAAGGGATGACAGGTGCTACAGAGGGGAACCCTGATCATGGAAAGAGGAGAGGGAGGAGAGAAAAAAGAGGAGAGACAGAGAAGTGCACAGGGGATCACACAAAGAAAACACCTCCCCAAAGCCACTGACTAGGAAAATGAGAGGGACAGATTTTTGTTGCACTTTATTACAATCTCCAAGCTCCTGTTCTTTGGTGTGACTGCCCTTCTGGGAAAAACCTGCACCAGCCCCAGCAAGGTGAGACCCACCCTCAGAGGACCAGCATGGGCCTGCACCACAGGAGGTCCCTAAGGTTTGGAGTTTTAAAACTCAGCCAGTCTGACTGGGAAAAAACAGGTGTGCTGTGCTCCCACGTGGGTAGAGAGCCCAGATATAGGCAGGGTGAAGGCAGGGATCTCAGGGACACTCAGAACACACGAGGGGAGATTATTTGCTCTTTTGTGAAGGCTTCCCAGACTGCTGTGGGCATGAACCCCCTTTCCATGGATGTCAGAGGGGACTGGCACTATTTCTCTTCCCTGCCCCTTAGTATGAAGTAACCTCATGAAGCAGCACAACACTAACAGTGGAGGCATAAACTGCTTACACCAAGCCCCACACCCTGTGCTCTATAAATGATGCTTTTCTAGGGTATGCATGCCTGAGAACCAGAGCAGTGGGTCCCTCCCCCTGAGATCATATATAACAACCCCCCCGAACATATCATGTTGACTGACCATAGAGTGCTGTAAAGCTTCAACTCTCATGGAAATAGCATCAGGTTTGCCTTAACAAGTAGATCAGAGCACACCTAGTTATAACTTGCCATACCATTGACAAAGTCCAAAAACTCCCCACTGTATGCAAGGAGAAATTCTGCAGAGGACTGACATGAGGGAAAGAGCAGCCAAAATACAGCAGCAGAAGTGTACACAGCATACACCAGTAACACTTTGTGAAGTGCCAAGTCCTGGACAGTATATGACCTCTTCTTAATAAATCCAACATTCTCAGGAGCAGGAAACTTAACAGGCATTCCTAACACATAGAATACAGAGATCTAGACAGAATGCCAAGAAGGAAGAATTCATCCCAAAAGAAAGAATGGTCATGGCCAGGGATCTCATCAAAAGAGATATAGGTAATGGGCCTAATCCAGAATTTAAAACAATAATTATAAGCATATTAGCTGGGCTTGAGAAAAGCATAGAAGACACTAGGGAGGCTCTTACTACAGAGACAAAAGACCTAAAAACTAGTCAGGCTGAAATAAAAATGCAATAACCAAGTTGTGAAAGTGACTGGATGTAATGACCACAAAGATGGAAGAAGCAGAGGAATGAATCAGTGATATAGAAGATTAGATTATGGAAAATAGTGAAGCTAAAAAGAAGAGGGAAAGAAAAATATTGGATCATGAATATAGACTTAAGGAACTCAACAACTCCACAAAGTATGATAACATTTGTAGCATAGGAATCCCAAAAGAATAAGAGAGGGAGAAAAAGGGGGGCAAGTTTACTTGAGGAAATTATAGCTGAAAACATCCATAATCTGGGGAAGGATACATATATCTAAATCCAGGAGGCACAGATGACTCCTATCAAAATCAACAAAAGCAGGCCAACACCAAGACATATCATAGTTAAATTGGCAAAGTCTAGAGATAAAAATCCTAAAAGCAGCAAGAGAAAAGTCCCTCCCTAATTTACAAGGGAAGACAAATAAAGTTAGCAACAGGCCTCTCTGCAGAAACTTGATAAGCCAGAAGAAAGTGGCATGATATATTCAACGTGCTGAAAGGGAAAAATCTGCAGCCAAGAATACTCTATCTAGCAAGGCTGTCACTCAGAACAGATGGAGAGATAGAGTTTCCCAGATAAACTAAAGGAGTTTGTGACCACTAAGCAGTCCCTAAAAAATATATTAAAAGGAAGTCTTTGAGTGGGAAAGAAAAACCAAAGGCAACAAAGACTAGAAAGGAATAGAGAAAATCTCCAGAAATGACTTTACAGGTAATACAATGGCACTAAATTCGTATCTATCAATAGTCACTCTGAATGTAAATGGACTAAATGCTCCAATCAAAAGACATACACTGTTAGAATGGGTTAAAAAATAAGACCCATCTATCTGCTGCCTACAACAGACTTATTTTAGACCTAAAGACAACTGCAGGTTAAAAGTGAGGGGATAGATAACTATCTGCCATACTAATGGACATCAAAAGAAACCTTCAGTAGCCATAGTTATATCAGACAAACTAGATTTTATTCCAAAGACTGTAACAAAAGATGAGGAAGGCCATGATATCATAATAAAAGGGTCTGTCCAACAAGAAGATGTAACAATTGTCAATATTTATGCTCCCAATGTTGTAGCACTCAAATATATACAAAACAACAAACATAAAGGAACTCATTCATAATAATACAATAATAGTAGGGGACTTCAATACCCCACTTACAGCAATGGGCAGATCATTTAAACAGATCAACAAGGAAACAGTGGCTTTGAATGACACACTGGACCAGATGGATTTAATATACTCAGAACATTTCATCCTAAAACAGTAGATTACACATTTTTCTCACATGCACACGGGACAGTCTCCAAAACAGATCACATATTGGGTCACAAATCAGATATAAACAAGTACAAAAAGATTGAGATCATACCATGCCTATTTTCTGACCGCAACTCTATGAAACTTGAAGTTACCACAAGAAAAAATTTGGAAAGACCACAAATACATGGAGATTAAAGAATATTCTACTAAAGAGTGAATGGGTCAACTAGGAAATTAAAGAAGAAAATTTTAAAAAGTACATGGAAACAAATGAAATGAAAACATGATGATCCAAAGCCTTTGACATACAGCAAAAGTGGTCCTAAGAGGGAAGTGTATAGCAATACAGGCCTACATCAAGAAGCAAGAAAACTCTCAAATACACAACCTAACCTTACATCTAACAGAGCTAGGAAAAGAACACCAAATGAAGCCTAAAGTCAGCAGAAGAAGGGAAATAATAAAGATCAGAGCAAAAATAAATTATGTAGAAATAAAATTTTAAAAACCCAGGAGAACAGATCAATGAAACCAGAAGCTGTTTCTTTGGAAAAAAAAATCAATAAAATTTATAAACTCTTCACTAGACCTACAAAAAGAAAAGAGAAAGGACCCAAATAAAATCACAAATCAGAGAGGAAAAATAACACCATTAGAGAAATA
Organism: Canis lupus baileyi; assembly: GCF_048164855.1. Taxonomy (NCBI): domain Eukaryota; kingdom Metazoa; phylum Chordata; class Mammalia; order Carnivora; family Canidae; genus Canis; species Canis lupus. The sequence goes on from NC_132876.1 coordinate 3,799,265, forward strand.
CAAAGAGAATACTGTGAGCAATTATAGGCTAATAAATTGGGCAATCTGGAAGAAATGGATAAATTCCTAGGAACATAAACTACCAAAACTGAAACAGGAAAGAATAGAAAGCTTAAACAGACTAATAACCAGCAAATAAATTGCATCAGTAATCAAAAATCTCCCCCCCCCAAAAAAAAATCTAAGGCTAGATGGCTTCCCAGGGGAATTCTTTAAGACACTTAGAGAAGATTTGGTAAGGATTTCTACCTATTCTTCTCAAAGTGTTCCAAAAAATAAAAATGGAAGGAAAACTTCCAAACTCATTCTACGAGGCCAGCATTATCTTGATTCTAAAACCAGACAGAACTTCTTGCAAGATACATCCATGAAAGCAAGAGAAACAAAAGCAAAAATGAATTATTGGGACTTAATCAAGATAAAAAGTTTCTGCATAGCAAAAGAAACAGTACACAAAACTAAAAGACAGAATGTGAGAATGGGAGAAGATATTTGCAAATGACCTATCAGATAAAGGGCTAGTATCCAAGATCTGTAAAGAACTTATTAAACTCAACAGCAAAGAAACAAACAATCCAATCATGAAATGGGCAAAAGATATGCACAGAAACTTCACAGAGGAAGACATAGACATAGCCAACAAGCACATGAGAAAATGCTCCGCATCACTGGTCATCAGGGAAATACAAATCAAAACCACAATGAGATCCCACCTCCCCCCAGTGAGAATGGTGAAAATTAACAAGGCAGGAAACCACAAATGTTGAAGAGGATGTGGAGAAAGGAGAACCCTCTTGCACGTTGGTGGGAATGTGACCTGGTGCAGCCACTCTGGAAAACTGTGTGGAGGTTCCTCAAAGAGTTAAAAATAGAGCTTCCCTACAACCCAGAAATTGCACTGCTGGGGATTTACCCTAAAGATGTAGACGCAATGAAATGCCGGGACACCTGCACCCCAATGTTTATAGCAGCAATGTCCACAATAGCCAAACTGTGGAAGGAATCTCAGTGTCCATCGAAAGATGAACGGATAAAGAAGCTGTGGTTTGTGTATACAATGGAATATTACTCAGCCATTAGAAACGACAAATACCCACCATTTGCTTCGACGTGGATGGGACTGGAGGGTATTATGCTGAGTGAAATAAGTCAATCGGAAAAGGACAAACATTATATGGTCTCATTCATTTGGGGAATATAAAAAATAGTGAAAGAGAATAAAGGGGAAAGGAGAGAAAATGAGTGAAAATATCAGTGAGGGTGACAAAACATGAGAGATACTTAACTCTGGGAAACGAACAAGGGGTAGTGGAAAGGGAGGTGGGCGGGGGGTTGGGGTGACTGGGTGACAGGCACTGAGGTGGGCACTTGGCGGGATGAGCACTGAGTGTTATGCTATATGTTGGCAAATTGAACTCCAATAAATAATAATACTAATAATAAATTTTAAAAAAGAAAAAAGAAAAAGAATAAAAAGAACAAAATAAAACCAGACATTCAACTAAAAAAAGAGAATTATAGTCCAATAAACCTGATGAACATGGATGCAAATATTCCAACAAATTACCAGCAAATCAAATCCACCAGTACATTAAAACAATTATTCACTAAGATCAAGCGAGATTTATTCCTGGGCTGCAAGGGTGGTTCAATATTCACAAATAAATCAACATCATATACCACATTAATAAAAGAAAGGATAAAGACCACATGATCCTTTCAATAGATGCAGAAAAAGCACTTGACAAAGTACAGTGTCCATTCTTGATAAAAACCCTCAACAAAGTAGGGATAGAGGAAACATACCTCAACATCATAAAGGTCATACACAAAAGACCCACAGCTAATAGCATCTTCAATGAGGAAAAACTGAGAGCTTTTCCTCTAGAACCAGGAACAAAACAGGGATGTCCACTCTCACCATTGTTACTTAACGTGGTACTAGAAGTACTTCCTCTGCAATCAGATAACAAAAATAAATAAAAGGCATTCAAATCCGCAAGGAAGGAGTGAAAACCCAAAAGACTCCACCAAAAAATTGCTAAAACCGATACACAAATTCAGCAAGTCACAGGATACAAAATCAACGTACAGAAATCTGTTGCATTTCTATGCACCAATAATGACAATGGCTATAGCACCTTCTTACTAGACACATCTCCTGAGGCAAGGGAGACAAAAGCAAAAATAAACTATTGGGATTTCATCAAGATAAACAGCTTCTGCACAGCAGAGGAAACAATCAACACAACTGAAAGGCAGCCCATGGAATGGGAGAAGATATTTGCAATGACATATCTGTTAAAGGGTTAGTATCCAAAGTATATAAAGAACTTATCACACCCAACACCCAAAAAACAAGTAATCCAGTTAAGAAATGGACAGAGGACATGAATAGACATTTTTCAAAGAAAATATACATGCCCTGCAGATGCATGAAAAGATGCTCCACATCACTGACCATCCGAAAATACAAATCAAAACTACCATGAGATATCACCTTACACCAGTCAGAATGGCTAAAATTAACAACACAGGTAACAACAGATGTTGGTGAGGATGCAGAGAAAAAGGAACTCTCTTACATTGTTTGTGAGAATGCAAACTGGTGCAGGAATTCTGGAAAACCGTATGGAGGTTCCTCAAAAGATTAAAAATAGAACTACCCTACAATTCAGCAATTGTACTACGAGATATCTATCCAAAGGATACAAAAATACTGATTCAAAGTGACACAAGCATCCTGATGTTTATGGGATCATTATCAACAATAGCTAAATTATGGGGGTGCCTGGGTGGCTGAGTAGTTGAGCAACTGCCTTTGGCTCAGGTCATGATCTGGGGTCCTGGGATCGAGTCCCGCATCAGGCTCCCCACTGGGAGCCTGCTTCTTCCTCTGCCTATGTGTCTGCCTCTCTCTCTCTCTCTCTGTATGTCTCTCATGAATAAATAAATAAATAGAATCTTTTTAAAAATACCTAAATCATGGAAAAAGCCCAAGTGTTCATCAATATATGAATGGATAAAGAAGTTCTGATATATATATACACATATATACATATATATATTTGTGTGTATATATACATATATTTGCATATATATAAATATATACATATATGTATGTATATATACATTTTTATATATACATATATAAAACATATATATACACAATGGAATATTACTCGGCAAAAAGAATGAAATCTTGCCATTTACAAGGACATGGATAGAGCTAGAATGTATTATACTAAGTGAAATAAGTCAGTCAGTGAAAGACAAATACCCTATGATTCCACTCATTGAAAATTAGGTTACAAAACATCACTTGCCATCAGGGAAATATAAATCAAAACCACAATGAGATACCACCTCACACCAGTGAGAATGAGGAAAATTAACAAGGCAGGAAACCACAAATGTTGGAGAGAATGTGGAGAAAGGGGAACCCTCTTACATCGTTGGTGGGAATGTGAAATGGTGCAGCCACTCTGGAAAACTGTGTGGAGGTTCCTCAAAGAGTTAAAAATATATCTGCTCTAGGACCTAGCAATTGCATTGCTGGGGATTTACTCCAAAGATACAGATGCAATGAAATGCTGGGACACCTGCACCCCGATGTTTATAGCAGCAATGTCCACAATAGCTAAACTGTGGAAGGAGCCTCGGTGTCCATCGAAAGATGAATGGATAAAGAAGCTGTGGTATATGTATATAATGGAGTATTCCTCAGCCATTATAAACGACAAATACCCACCATTTGCTTCAACATGGATGGAACTGGAGGGTATTATGCTGAGTGAAATAAGTCAATCGGAGAAGGACAAACATTATATGGTCTCATTCATTTGGGGAATATAAAAAACAGTGAAAAGGAATAAAGGGGGAAAGGAGAGAAAATGAGTGGGAAATATCAGAAAGGGAGACAGAGCATGAGAGACTGCTAACTCTGGGAAACAAACTAGGGGTGGTGGAAGGGGAGGTGGGTGGGGGGTGGGGGTGACCGAGTGACGGGCACTGAGGGGAGGCACTTGACGGGATGAGCCCTGGGTGTTATACTATGTGTTGGCAAATCGAACTCCAATAAAAAATATACAAAAGAAAATAATTCCCCCACCTATCCTATCATCTCCATCTAGGCAGCCTACAGCACCTCCCAACTTCCGGGCTTCTCCCCACCCACTTGTCCCAGACACTAGCACCAGCTCAGCAATTTTCAGGGTCCCCACTCCTGGCTTTCTCAGTTTTGTTTAGATTTTTTTGGAAAATGTTATATGGAATATTCCATTGTATACATAGACCACATCTTCTTTATCCATCATCTGTCGATGGACACCGAGGCTCCTTCCACAGTTTGGCTATTGTGGACATTGCTGCTATAAACATTGGGGTGCAGGTGTCTCGGTTTTTCACTGCATCTGTATCTTTGGGGTAAATTGGTGGGGGAATGATTTTCAACTTCTGCCTCTACTTGAAGAAATATGAGGCAGGGCCTCAGAGCACTGACGCCAGCAACCTTGGGGTAATATCAGGACAGAAGGATACCTGAAGGTAGTAAGGCCCCCTCAAAAAAAAATGTTAATAAATACCTGAAATCATTTTTTTAAAGATTTTATTTATTCATGATAGAGAGAGAGAGAGAGAGACGGGCAGAAGGAGAAGCAGGCTCCATGCAGGGAGCCCAACGTGGGACTCGATCCCGGGACTCCAGGATTGCGCCCTGGGCTGAAGGCAGGCGCCAAACCGCTGAGCCACCCAGGGATCCCCCTACCTGAAATCATTTTAGCATGTTAACAATCAAAAAGAAATGCAGACCAGCCTTGAAAACTTCCTGAACAGACAAGACCAGCTAAGCCATACAAACAAAGCTTAATTTACCTTATTTTACAAGACTAGCAAGCTGAATCATTTCTTGCTTATGCCTCTGGAAATCATAAGAAAGACTTAAACTGTTTTTCCAAAACTGATATGAGGTGACTGCTAACCAATTCCCTGTTGTTTGAGAAAATTCTGATATTATAACATCACTGTGAGGAGTAAAAAGCCTCTGCCTTCTTACTATATAAACTGCTTTATAACAATACACCTCTGAGCCAATTCTATGTTTGGTTTGAGTGCTCCCAGTTCACACACTGTATTTTTGGTTTGTGCACAATAAACTTTTACTAATTATTACCTTGGTGATTCATTGGTTTTACTTCTGTCATTTTTGAACTTTTGACAAGCGAAAACCAGCCTTTCAAAAAAAATTATTTTAATAGAAGACTGGACTGGAAAGACTCATAAGTACAAAGAACAAAACGGTAGTGGCAAGAGAGGAGGGGATGGTGGGGTGGGTGACATAGGTAAAGGGGATTACAAAATACAAACTTCCAGTTATAAAATAAATAAGTCATGAGATGGGGAAAAAATGGACTGGGAATAGAATAGGAAGTGTCAGAGCGATCCACACACAGTAAGTATAGGTATTCTTTCGTGATATTTTATGTGTATGCTAAATAGAAGCTCTGTAGAGATATAAAATACATATATTTTAACTAGGGATGAAGGTTAAGAAAGTGAGAACCATTGTACTCCATGATACAATGTTAGATATCCTAAAAACAGCAAGATCTCTTCAAATCCTGCAGCTCAGCTTCTTCCACGTGGAAAATAAATCTTTTAGAACAAAATGTTTCTGAAGCCTGTTTGGTAAAGAAAAACCACCGGAAATTGTGCTTCTCTGACCCTCCACTACGAGTCATGGGTGCTGTAGCTGTCCATTAGTATCTATTCTGGGACACTGAGTCATTCTCTGCATGGGTTGTAGCTGAGCAAATACTTGGATATGACAGGAAAGGGACAATTCCCAACTAGCATTTAATCAAAGAACCAGGAGCTAAGATGAGGACCCTTGCTAGTATGGACTGAGGGGGTCCACCCTCCCCAGAGGGCCCAGAGAATCCAGTTCCAAATGTGATGACAGGCTTGGGAGACCCCAGTAGAACTGTCAGGCTGAGAGGTCCCCTCTTTCTACCTTAGGGGTCCCAGAGCAATGAAACCCTTGGCCAGAAGGGGAAGGGACTCAGGTCAGTAGAGGGAGGAGTCTAAGGCCCTTCCAGAAGTCAGAGTGAGGATCTTCAAGGAGCATTGAAGGAACCTCCCAAAGCATAATAGATGGATCCCAGCTTCACCCTGTCCCTGTGGTCATTCCCTGGAGGACCCAATTCAGAGAGATGTAGAGGCCCCTGAATTCCTTCTGAAGAGGAGGGATACAGGTCTCACAAGATCAGCAGAGAAAGGTGTACCAGGACCTGCCAGGAATTAAGAAAGGATCCTGATAAAGGACTAAAAGGACCCTTGACTTCAGAAAAGAAGGGTCATCAGACCCACCCTGAACCTGCTATTGGCTCTGGGAGGCCCCAGGAAAACACAGCCCTATATGGTAGCCTTTGAGTTCTTCTGGCAAGAGGGTGCATCTCAAGGAGGGAAAGGCCTTGATCTGAAGGAGCTGGACACAGGTCAGTAGAGGGAGGGCCCACATCCTGTCAGTAATCAAGGTGCAGATTCTGAGGGAAGATTGAGGGGCTTCTCCATGCCACAAGAGAGGAAACTCCCACCAGCAACAAAACCCTACTCTAGCTGTCAGTTGTGGGAAGCCCCATGACAATCTGGCCTGATGTATTGTATTTTCACTTCTGCCTTGTGATTCCTAAAGAGGTTTCAGTTGGTCTCAGATGTGCACTCTCAGGCCAACACAGGGAGGAGTCTCAGACATGGCCAGATGTGAAGGTAAGTAAAGACACTAAGGGAGGACTGAAGAGGACTCAGGACCCCAGGACAGAGGGCATTTCACAGACAACAGGCACTAGTGTCAGTTCAGGAAAGCCCATGGGGGGATGGGGACATGCACTGAGACCTGACTTGTACATCTGGGTCTCAGAAACACTGTGGGCCAGGTGTAAGGAGTAGGGTCTCAGGTCAAGAGAGTGGAGGCCCCGGTTGGTGTTAGGATTCAGAGGACTAGAAAGGAAGTAAGAGCTTCTGGACTTCCAAAATGAGTCAGTCACTGGATGGCCCTGGGCAGGGTGGGATAAAACATGCTGTACATCTGGGTATTAGAGAGTTCAGAGGCCTGATGTAAGAAGCAGGGCCTCCCTTAGGTGGGCAGAGAGGGGACCCCAGGTGCTGGGACACGTGGTGAGATGATGCAGAGGGATGACTGAGGGACACTAGAATAGAGTCAGTCCGGGAAGATCCAAGTGGGTTGGGGTGGGGGGTGGAGGGTGGGAACACACAGCAAGTCCAGACTTCTGTAATTGGTCCTCTGAGGGACTAAGGGCCTGGGATAAACACCAGGCCTCCCCCCCTGAGGTGGGCAGAATGGCCCCCAGTTCCTGATGGGATTCATTGTGAGGATGCAGAGGGATGACAGAGGGACTCTGGAGTTCAGAATAGTCAGTCCGAGAAGGTCCACATGCATTGGGGTGTGGGTGTGGGGTGAGAACACAGGGTAAGCCCAGACTTCCCCATCCCAGTCTCTGAGGGATTAAGGGCCAGGGGTAAAGAGCAGTGCTCCCCCTCAGGTGGACAGAGTGACTCCCAGGTCATGAGAGGCTACATGGTGAGGATTCAGAGGGATGATGGAGGGGCCATGAACCCCAGGCCAGAGTCAGTCCCGGAAGGTTCCTGGGGGTGGGAGTGCTGTGGGGGTGCTGGGATCACGTGAGGAGTCCAACTTCCACCTCTGATGTCTAAAGGACTAAGGGCGTCCTATAAGGAGCAGCTCTCTGGTCCTCAGAGAAGCTGCCCCAGAAGGTAATGAGAGTCAAGGGATGGACCCTGAGGGGGACAGAGGGGACCCGGCGGATGTCAGGGCCCACGGTGAGCCCGGGGAAGGCCGCGGAGGAGCGGGATGGGGCCGGATGGTGGCGGCGGGTGCGGCAGGCCTGGCACATCCGGGTACCCGAGAGCCTGGGGCCTGGTGTGGCGGGAGCAGACACTGAGGGAGGTGGAGGGAGGGTCCAAGGGCTAAGGGGAGGCGAGGGATGGACCCTGAGGGAGGACAGAGGGGACCCGGCGGAGGTCAGGGCCCACGGTGCGCCCGGGAAGGCTGTGGGGGAGTGGGATGGGGCCAGATGGTGGCAGCGGGTGTGGCAGGCCTGGCACATCCGGGAACCCGAGAGCCTGAGGCCTGGTGTGGCGGGAGCAGACGCTGAGGGGGGAGGGGAGGGTCCAGGGGCTAAGGGGAGGCGAGGGATGGACCCTGAGGGGGACAGAGGGGACCCAGCGGAGGTCAGGGCCCACGGTGAGCCCGGGAAGGCCGCGGAGGAGCGGGATGGGGCCGGATGGAGGCGGCGGGTGCGGCAGGCCTGGCACATCCGGGAACCCGAGAGCCTGAGGCCTGGTGTGGCGGGAGCAGACGCTGAGGGCGGAGGGGAGGGTCCCGGGGCTAAGGGGAGGCGAGGGATGGACCCTGAGGGGGACAGAGGGGACCCGGCGGAGGTCAGGGCCCACGGTGAGCCCGGGAAGGCTGCGGAGGAGCGGGATGGGGCCGGATGGAGGCGGCGGGTGCGGCAGGCCTGGCACATCCGGGTACCCGAGAGCCTGGGGCCTGGTGTGGCGGGAGCAGACGCTGAGGGCTGAGGGGAGGGTCCCGGGGCTAAGGGGAGGCGAGGGATGGACCCTGAGGGGGACAGAAGGGACCCGGCGGAGGGTCTCCTGTGATGGGAGCATGCCCCCCAATCCCGGGCCGACTGGAGATCTTCCGTTGTGCAGGTGCCAGTCAGACTTTCCCGTCTGGGTCCCTAAGAGACTGGGGTTCCTTGGCGTCAGGAGCGGGGCCTAGACGGTGGGCAGAGGGGGGTGGGGGGACCCAGGCGCCGCAGGGATTTCCGGTGAGCATGGGGAGGAGGGGCGGGATGCGGAACCCTAGACTCCAGGGGGTCAGTCCCCGGAAGGTGGGGGGGGGGTTGGTGTGGCATCAAACACGTGATGAGGGCCCAATTCCGCATCCGGGTCTCTGAGAGACTTGGCACTAGGAGCGGCTCTTAGGTGCTCAGAGTCCACGGCTGAGGAGCTAAGGGGAGGCAAGGTACAAACCCCGAGGGAGGACAGAGTGGACCCGGAGGAGGGCAGGGCCCACGGTCAGCCCGGGAAGGCCGCGGAGGAGCGGGACGGGGCCGGATGGTGGCGGCGGGTGCGGCAGGCCTGGCACATCCGGGTACCCGAGAGCGTGGGGCCTGGTGTGGCGGGAGCAGACGCTGAGGGGGGCGGAGGGAGGGTCCAGGGGCTAAGGGGAGGCGAGGGACGGACCCTAAGGGGGACAGAGGGGACCCGGCGGAGGTCAGGGCCCAGGTCAGCCCGGGAAGGCCGCAGAGGAGCGGGACGGGGCCAGATGGTGGCGGCGGGTGCGGCAGGCCTGGCACATCCAGGTACCCGAGAGCGTGGGGCTTGGTGTGGCGGGAGCAGACGCTGAGGGAGGTGGAGGGAGGGTCCAGGGGCTAAGGGGACCGAGGGATGGACCATTGACAGGGTCCCCAGGGCTGTGAGGCCCCCGTGGGGATGGGTACCTGCTCTCACGTGGGAGTATGGGTGCTCAGACTTCCACATCCGGGCCTCCCGAGACACTGGGGACCCTCACGTCAGGAGCAGGGCCTAGGACACGTGGGCAGAGGGGAGGGCCCCGGGTGCTGCTGGGAATCCCCGTGAGGATGCGGAGGAGCCCCGGGGGACCCCGCACCCCAACCCAGAGTTGGTCCCGGGAAGGTCGTGGGTGGGGTTGGGAACACGTGGTGAGGCCCCACTTCCGAATCCGGGCTCTGAGAGACCAGCAGGCTGGTGTTCAGAGCAGGGCCTCCCTGAGGGGGCAGACGGTGGGCCCAGGTCCTGCTGGGTTCCTGGCGAGGATGTCCATGGAGGACGGACGGACCCTGCACCCCAGCCCAGAGTCAGTCCCGGGAGGCAGGCCGAGTGCGGGACGGGGCCACGCTGCGTGTCTGTGTGCATATCCCGACCGGCGCATCCGGGTCCCCGAAGCTCTGCCCGCCCCTCGTGTCCGTGTCTGGGAGCCGATGGGCCAGCAGACAGTGGAGCCAGGCAGAGGCCCAGGCATGCAGGGAGCCCCGCCAGCAAGGGGGAAAGAAGGGCCCAGGGAGCCTGTCCCCCGCCCCCCAGCTCAGCCCCCTCTGTGAGCCCTGGGAAGTCCCCAGGCTGGGTCATGGTCCTGATGGAAAGATGGTCACTCCCTGTCCCCGGTGGGGTCTGGGAGGAGGGGAGGGCCTGGGTGTGAGCGCCCTGGACTCCGGTAGTCTGCCCGAGGGGCCCAGGGTCAGCTAGGGCTGGAGGCGAGGATCCCCGAGGGACTGAGACCTCCGAGGGAGTGGGTTCCCAGGGAGCCCCGAGCACCACGGCCCTGCCCCTGCTTCAGCCTCGGGAGGCTGCCGGGGGTTGGACCAGTCCCGAGCTGCGCGGACGCTTATGTGACAGGGCCTCCCACACCTGTGGCGGTTGGGCTGGAGCACTGCCTCCAGGGTGTGGGCGGCGGTGGGGTCGGGTGGAGTGGGGGGCAATGGCCCACGTGTGGCTGGCGGCCAAGGCCAGGACCATAGGGGCACTGCAGCCCTAGGGACACACACTAGACTGGGTCCTGGGGGCCCAGTGACCACCTGGGGCATGCTCTGGTTTGCCAGCCAAGTCTCCTAGAGCCTGGGGGCTTGGTGGAAGGAGCAGGCTGGGGGCCAGCCCGGGGCCTGGTGGGATTAAAGGTGAGGACCAGAGGGAGGACTGATGGACCCTGGGCCCTAGCACGTGCAGTCCAGGGAGGCCGGAGGCCCCCATGCAGGATGAGCCCATGCTACGGTCCTGATGTCCACACCTGGGTGTTAGGGCCTGAGGGCTTGTGCTTCAAAGGAGCAGGGCCTTGGGGGTGGTTGGGGTGAGGGTGTGTGTGGAGGACACACGACCTGGGGGGAGTCAGAGTGAGGACCTTGGGGACACCCTGGCTCGCCCCACCCGGCCCGTGAGCAAGGAAGCCAGAGCAACAGAGTGGGTCCCTGCCCCGTGGGCTGCCCATGGAGGATGGGAGAGCGCTGGCGCTCAGTGGCATGCTCACTTGTCCCTGAGGCGGGTGGGCGGCAGGAAAGTGGGCTGACATGGTGAAGGTGAGGTCTTGGTGTGAGGGGCACATGTCCTCTATGGGAGGTTGGGGGCCTGGAGGAAGAGCAGGCCCTGGCAGGATAATGCTGAGGACCCACCCGGGAGCCTGAGGGCATTCGCGCCCCAGGCAGAGGGGCCGGAATCCAGGCCTGCCCTTCCTGATCTTGCTGGGGGACTGGGTGTTGGGGGTGGGGTTGTGGCTGTGACCAGCCTAGACAGAGACACAGGACAGGACAGGGACACAGGATACGACAAGGTATCTCCGCTTGCTCCTCTCCAAGTTCTCAGAGAGTTGAGGACCCCAATGGGAGAGGTCCCGTCAGGGCTTGGAAGGAAGCCCACCTGGGGAATGATACCCAGGAGACCCAGGTGCCTGCCAACAATCAGCGTGGGCCCTCCCCCCCCACCTACCCCTCATTGAAGGGGTGAGGGGCTCCCAAGCCAGCCCTCAGGCCCAGGAGGGAATGGCCCAGAAATCTGGGTGCTCTCCCTGGTAGCCCTGGGAAGGGAACCCGGGGTGGGGCCTCTCCCATGGAGCCCCTTCTCTTCTCCAGATCTCTGGGCTCAGGGAAGGGAGGGCCTGGGCCTGAGGGTCTGGACTCAGGTCAGCAGAGAAGGCGGGTGCCCTGACATGGCCCTGGTCCTGGCCCTGCTGGGGGTCAAGGTGAGAAATGAGGGGATGCCTCCCACAGCAGAATCCCTAGGGCTCAGGCCGCCCTTACCGCTTTTGTGGGCCATGGGGAGAGGCGGGACGGGTGAGCCGACTGATTTCTCTGGACTTTGGCTGGTGGCAGGTCGTGTCAGGGGGCCTTGCAAGGAAGGTGCAAGGAGGGTGGCCTCAGGGGTAGCCGGAGAGTCTTCCCAGGGTTACATGGGGTTCTAGGTGAAGAGTAAGAGGTGCCCCCTCCCAGCCCAGATGGAAGCCAGAGCTGGCCCATCCCTTGTGCATGATCCAGGATGAGTCCTGGAGACTTTGGCACGTGTGGCCACAGCTGGGCCCCTGGCTTCCCTCTGTAGAGTCTCGGGGCCCTGTGGTCTTGCAGGGACACTTTGGCCTGAAAGGGACAGGGTCAGGAAAGTCCCTTGAGAGGCCAAGGAGGAGACCACCCCACCTGGACTGCAAGGGACCTCCCAGAGTGCGAGCCAGCCCTCCTGTCCACACTGGGGCCCAGAGATGGGCTGGCAGTCTGCACCCTGAGGCACCTCCTCCTTCCCTCCTGCAGGGACTTCAAGAACTGGCAGCGGGGTCCCTCAGGACACAGAGCTGAGGAGGCGTGGCCAGAGCCACTTGTGCAGGTGAGGTGCACGCTCTCTCCGAGCCTGGTGTCAGGGGCTCTCCCAGCCCAACAGAAGGGAGCCCTCTCCAGGGAGCCCAGCACGGCCCCCTGTCAGCCCTGGCACCTTGGGGTGTCTTAGCCGGGCTGCCCCCTGACAGGCCTTCCCTCCTGTCTCCTCAGGTCAGCCAGAATCTGACACCATGTCCCTAGGGAAGAGCAATGAGCTTTGGGAGCTGGGAGACGACCCGGAAGAGGCCCAGGGCCTGCTGAATGCCCTGCAGTCCACAGCTGAGGAGGAGGAGGAGGGGCAGGTTCCATCTCCCTGGTCTCTTCCCTCTCTGTCCTCTTCATCCCCTTCCTTATCCTTATATGGCCTCCTTGGCCCCACAGAAGAGGGGTCTGCTACTGAGGGGTCCCCGAGTCCTCCCCAGAGCTCTCAGAGTGCCAACTCCTCCCCCAGTGGCAGGGCAGCCAGGGGCCTTGGCCAGCCCCACCCTACCGGCCCCAACAGCCCAGGGCAGGTGGGCTCAAGTGGAGGTGAAGGGCAGGAAGATGTTGTCTCCTCCCCCTATGATGGGGCAGCCATTGGCCTTGGCCAGCCCAAGCCTGCTGGCTCCTACACACCAGGGGAGGTGGTCCCAAGGGGAAGTGAAGGGCAGGAAGATGCTGACCCGTACCCCTGTGGTGGGGCAGCCAGTGGCCTTGGCCAACCGCAGCCTGCTGACCCCTACAGCCCAGGGGAGGTGGTCACAAGGGGAAGTGAAGGGCAGGAAGATGCTGACCCGTACCCCTGTGGTGGGGCAGCCAGTGGCCTTGGCCAGCCCCAGCCTGCTGACCTCTACAGCTCAGGGGAGGTGGTCACAAGGGGAAGTGAAGGGCAGGAAGATGCTGACCCGTACCCCTGTGGTGGGGCATCCGGTGGCCTTGGCCAGGCCCAGCCTGCTGGTCCCTATAGCCCAGAGGAGGTGGGGTCATCCCCACCTGAACAGCAGGAAGATGAGCAGCCCGAGGGCAGTTTCCACATGAAGACAGCTGAGCTGGTGATGTTCCTGCTCCTCAAGTATCGCACCAAACAGCCCATCAGCAAGGCACAGATGCTGGAGGTCATCACCCCAGAATTCCAGGACGACTTCCCCATCATCTTGAGCCAAGCGTCCCGCTGCTTGCGGCTGGTCCTTGGCCTAGACGTGATAGAAGTGGATCCCAGCGAGCACTGCTATCACCTCAACATCATCCTGGGCCTCACCTGGGATGGGATGGTGAGCGGTCAGGGGGGCCTGCCCAAGACCAGCCTCCTGGGGCTGGTCCTAGGGTTGATCGTCCTGGAGGACGACTGTGCCCCCGAAGAGGAGGTGTGGGAGGCACTAAGGGTCATGGAGGTATACGATGGCCAGGAGCACATCATCTATGGGGAGCCCAGAGACCTCCTCACCAATGTCTGGGTGCAGGAAGGCTACCTGGAGTGCCGGCTGGTGGCGGGCAGCGACCCTGTCCGCTACGAGTTCCTGTGGGGGCCCAGGGCCCATGTGGAAACCAGCAAGTTTCAGGTCATGGACTACGCGTTCCAAGTCAGTAGCAGCCTGGTGGTTTCCTCCCTGGCCCTGTGTGAACAGATTCTGAGATAAGGAAGAGGGGGCCACAGCCCTAGAGGCGGCCAGGCCCCTTCCGAGCTTTTGTGGGGCCGGCATGAAGGGAGGCCTTAGGGTGCTTCGTCCCGGTGTTGTCCTGTTGGGTGAGTAAAGAGAAAGTCCTGGGCGTTAGAGCCAGGGCAGGTTGGGGGAGAGCATGGCCAAGAGCCTCTCTGGGGGCCTGGGTTCTGCAATCACCCTGAAATACAGAGCTTAGTGTCCTTGAGGAAGCTCTCTAATTTTTGTTCCTTGGGATACAAGGTTTCCTCAGCCCAGTGTATGAGTGACACACACCCCTTTGCGTTCGTACTTCCCAGTTCAAGAGTTAACAGTTTTGTCATGTCCTGTAAAGAAGTTGGGAGACCTTCTCTCTTTCTTTGGGTTGTGGATGAAATCACAGAGCATTGGCGTTGGAATCTGTTGGAAAGGGCAAAAGTGGAGCAGGCAAGAGCCAGAGTGTGCAAATAGGAAAATAAACCTTGTTCACTTTAGCTTCTTTCCCGTACCGTGTGTCATTTTTCCACAGTAACGTGATGTGCGCTCGTGCATTCACTTGGTTTTTCGGGAACGTGAGAGAAGGGTACTGAGGCCAGGGGAGCTCTGCTTGCGGCTCCCTCATGGCCACACAGCGGCTGAGCTCTGCTCCCTGCAAGGCCCTGTGTGTGAGCAGTGAGGACACGAGGACCCCGGGGCCACGCAGCCTTTGGGGACTGTGTCTAGCGGCCGCTGTCCTGCAAAAAGGCGGGGAGGGGTGCCCTGAGACCTGGGCCAGCCTGCCAGCCCCAAGTGGCAGAAGGATGAGGGGGTGGGGTGGCTCCTGGGCCAGGCTCTGCAGGGGCCAAGGCCCCCGTGGCTGGAGTTCTCTCGTCACAGTACTCCTTGTGTGCAGCTGATGACCGTGATGTTGAGGGGTGACACGCCCGTACATGGAGACAGGGTGCCGTAGGGGTGGGAGCAAAGTCTAACATGGTCAATTGCTCTGAGAATTTCCTTCTGGATCATGGACAAACCAGAGAGAGTTATGTCTTCCAGGGGCAGGAGAGGAAGCTGTCCTGCACTCTGGTCCCAGGGCAGTGGAACACAGTGCACAGACTAGGTAGGTGTTTTATATGCATCCTGTGCAAGGATTTCCGGGGGAACACAGTCCTATATTCCTTGAAGTGGAGCCCCGAAGACTCTCGACTGACTCTTGTTCCTGACCATGGATAGTCAGAACCCACGGCATCAAAAAGACATTTAATTTGGTTATCTTGGGTGTCACTGGGAGAGCTGTACGTCAGCAAGGTCTAGGTTTGGGTGGGGAGAATTGAAGGAAAGCAGTGGTTTGGGTGTAAGAGCAGCCGGGAGGGAGGGAAGGAGTCGGTCTTTGACTCGAACTGTAGGCTTGTCGCACCTCTGTGTTGTATCCAGCTGGGACAACTCCCCGCACCCAAGATCCACACATAGCCTCCTATAGCCCACATACAGCCCCTGATTTAGAAAATGGATTGAGTTTCATATTTGAAGCACCCTCTCTGGCCGATTAGCTGTTCCAGGTCAGGTTGAGCTGCAGGTACTCTAACTCTGGCCGGGCTAACAAAACCTATCCCAGAGGAGAGTGCGGGAGGCCCCGGGGTCAGGACAGCATTCAACATAGCTGCCATTCATCCAGGTTCCAATATATGCCAGGCGCTGTGCAAGGTGCTTCCCGTCCCCAAAACACACATTGCTGTCGTCCGACAGGGTGGGGCGGCTCCAAATCACGTACTTCACCAGTGACAACCCCGAGGCTCTCAGGGTTGGTCCTTTTCCCAGCATCACATGGCTGGTGAGTGACGAGGCAGAGACTAGAACCCTGGTGTGAAGCCATGTCGAGTCCACGCTGTCCTCTCCCTGCCCAGCATGTGGCCAGCCTTCTGACTCCTACATCCGGAGTGAGGACAGCGTGGTGTCTCCCAGGTGACAAAAGGAAGGTTGCCGTGTCGATGCTTCTGAGACCTGGGTTACGGAAGGCAGGTGACAATGAGAATCAAACAGGATTTGGGTCGTGTCTGTGGGCTCGTTAACCTAGAGTTCTTCTGTCTGAGCCTCCGTGGTCTTCGGGAACTGGCTGCCCAGGTGCTGGCAATGTTTCCAGACTTAGCACTTTCCCGAATGACAGCGCCTTCCCCTGGTTTTCCCCTCGTGTTCTTCTGTCTACCTCTTGGACCTGGCCCGCTAATGAGTCATCACTGGTCCGTGTAGAACAGGTAGGAATCACCTTCTCTCCCCCAACACAGAACCTTACTCTGTAGTAGCCTCTGGCCATTAAATGCATAAAGCGAATCGTCCCCGCTGAGATTACAGAATCATTTGAAAACTAGACGTGGTCCTGTATTTGGAAGTATTTGGAAGTAGGTGTCACACAAGAGATGCTTGAAAAAGTTCAAAGAATTCCAAGGCAAATGTGACCTCAGAAACTCCTCCCAGCGATAAAGTCAGTTGTCATAACAAATCATGTAGTCGCGTTTGGTTGAGCACCTACTGTGTAATGATAGTGTCCCTGGCTCAGGAGGCCTCCCGGGGCTTTTGAGGTCGTGGCGTAGCAGGGGCGCGAGTCACGTGCTGTGGCATGATGGCTGGCCTGTGTCACCAGGACTGGCCCAAGGTGCACGTGTTTGCGGGGTGGGTGGGCATCCTATGGAGATGGCGCCTTTTCTTATTCAACTGGTGAGGAAGGGTGGGTTCCAGGGCAGGAGAAGGCGCATGCATGGGCTGGGGAATCTCCTGATAGACGTTTCCTAGGAAGGAAGCACCGTGGATCATCCTGTTGAGAGCATCCCCACCTCCAAGATGGTGTTTGGACCTGGGAAGAGACGTCCATGGTGATACCCTCAATATTAGTTTCCCTTGGAATTCTCGCGTATGTGAGCAATTGGAGAACTGTGAGTTTTATCCATGAAGGTGGAAGGCCCAGGCAGGGGGTACGCTTCACATTCTGTGTCAGTGAATGACCTATGGCAACTTGATTCACATATGCATATCTATATGTATGTATGTATATATGTAATTTTTAAGGAAACATGGAAAAATTCCTCTGATAGGTGGATTTCTGGTTGAGTACAGGCATATATATGCCATTTTGGGTTACTTTTTTTTTTTATCATTTTGGGTTACTTTTAATACTCTGCTCCTGACATCCGTGTTAAGGCTGGGCATAGGTCCACCAGTATTCAATATTTACTTCCTCTAACCTTGCATCAGGCAGCTGGAAGCTCTGCAGTAACTAAAAGTACTCATGAAAAACAGAGCAAGGACAACTTTGGGTCCAGGAGGTAGCTTTCCATGAATCTGTCCTAACGCCCTTTACCTAAGTGGAAAATGTCCATGATGCAGGGAGGACAGAGGGGACCTCACAGGGGTCAGGCCCCAGGGTCAGCCCAAAAGACCCCAGGGCTGCATGGGGACAAGGTCAAGTGTGACTTCTGCATCCAGGTCCCAGAGAGCCTGTGGGCCTGGTGGCAGGAGCAGATGTTCAGGCAGGAGAGGTGAGGGTCCTGCGGGTATCAGGAGAGAAGGCAAGGGATGAACCCGGAGGGAGGACAGAGGGAACCCCAGCAGAAGGCCATCAGCGATGTCAGGCCTGCAGGGCCCCTGTGCTGGGAGGGGGAACCGCAGGGAGGGGGCAGCACAGCCAGATTTCCACATCCAGGTTTCCCGAGAGACTGACGGCCCTTGGATTCAGAAGCAGGGTGTCCCTCAGGTGGACAGAGCGTGGAACCAGTTCCTCCTGGTGAGGATATGGAGGGATGATGGAGGGACTCGGGACTTCAGAAACGTCAGCCCGGGAAGGCCGCGCAGGAGTGGGATGGGGCCAGATGGAGGCGGCAGGTGCGGCAGGCCTGGCACATCCGGGTACCCGAGAGCCTGAGGCCTGGTGTGGCGGGAGCAGACGCTGAGGGTGGAGGGAGGGTCCCGGGGCTAGGGGGACTGAGGGATGGACCCTGAGGGAGACAGAGGGGACCCGGCAGAGGGCAGGTCCCACGGTGAGCCCGGGAAGGCCGTGCAGGAGTGGGATGGGGCCAGATGGAGGCGACAGGTGCAGCAGGCCTGGCACATCCAGGTACCCGGGAGACTGGGGCCTGGTGTGGCGGGAGCAACGCTGAGGGGGGAGGGAGGGTCCCGGGCTAAGGTGACTGAGGGATGGACCCTGAGCAGGACAGAGAGGACTCAGCAGGTCTGCAGGGATGGGAGCCCTCCAACCCCAGGCCCACTGGAATCTTCCGTTGTGCAGGTGCCAGTCAGACTTTCCCACCTGGGTCCCTAAGAAACTGGGGTTCCTTGGCGTCAGGAGCGGGGCCTGAACGGTGGGCAGAGGGGGGCGGGGGGAGGGCCCCAGGCGCCGCAGGGATTTCCCGTGAGCATGGGGAGGAGGGGCGGGATGCGGAACCCTGGACTCCAGGGGGGGTCAGTCCCCGGAAGGTGGGGGGGGGGTTAATGTGGCATCAAACACGTGATGAGGGCCCAATTCCGCATCCGGGTCTCTTTGAGACTTGGCACTAGGAGCGGCTCTTAGGTGCTCAGAGTCCCCGGCTGAGGAGCTAAGGGGAGGCAAGGTACAAACCCCGAGGGAGGACAGAGGGCACCCGGCGGAGGGCAGGGCCCACGGTCAGCCCGGGAAGGCCGCGGGGGAGCGGGATGGGGCCGGATGGTGGCGGCGGGTGCGGCAGGCCTGGCACATCCGGGTACCCGAGAGCGTGGGGCCTGGTGTGGCGGGAGCAGACGCTGAGGGTGCTGGAGGGAGGGTCCCGGGGCTAAGGGGAGGCGAGGGATGGACCCTGAGGGGGACAGAGGGGACCCGGCGGAGGTCAGGGCCCACGGTGAGCCCGGGAAGGCCGCGGGGGAGCGGGACGGGGCCGGATGGTGGCGGCGGGTGCGGCAGGCCTGGCACATCCGGGTACCTGAGAGCCTGAGGCCTGGAGTGGCAGGAGCAGACGCTGAGGGGGGAGGGGAGGGTCCAGGGGCTAAGGGGAGGCGAGGGATGGACCCTGAGGGAGGACAGAGGGGACCTGGCGGAGGTCAGGGCCCACGGTGAGCCCGGGAAGGCCGCGGGGGAGCAGGATGAGGCCAGATGGTGGCGGTGGGTGCGGCAGGCCTGGGACATTCGGGTACCCGAGAGCCTGGGGCCTGGTGTGGCGGGAGCAGACGCTGAGGGGGGAGGGGAGGGTCCCGGGGCTAAGGGGAGGCGAGGGATGGATCCTGAGGACAGAGGGGACCCGGCGGAGGGTCCAGGGATGGCAGCCCCTGCCACCTTGGGCTGACTGAAGGTCTTCCATTGGGCAGGTGCCGGACAACCAGACTTTCCTGTCTGAGTCCATAAGAGACTGGGGTTCCTTGGCGTCAGGAGCGGGGTCTGGACGGTGGGCAGAGGGGGGTGGGGGGACCCAGGCGCCGCAGGGATTTCCGGTGAGCATGGGGAGGAGGGGCGGGATACGGAACCCTAGACTCCAGGGGGACAGTCCCCGGAAGGTGGGGGGCGGGGGGTTGATGGGGCATCAACACGTGATGAGGGCCCAATTCCGCATCCGGGTTTCTGAGAGACTTAGCGTTAAGAGCGGCTCTTAGGTGCTCAGAGTCCACGGCTGAGGAGCTAAGGGGAGGCAAGGTACGAACCCCGAGGGAGGACAGAGGGGACCCGGCGGAGGTCAGGGCCCACGGTGAGCCCGGGAAGGCCGCGGAGGAGCGGGACGGGGCCAGATGGTGGCGGCGGGTGCGGCAGGCCTGGCACATCCGGGTACCCGAGAGCGTGGGGCCTGGTGTGGCGGGAGCAGACGCTGAGGGGGGTGGAGGGAGGGTCCAGAGGCTAAGGGGAGGCGAAGGATGCATTCTAAGGGGGACAGAAGGGACCCGGCGGAGGGTCTCCTGTGATGGGAGCATGCCCCCCAATCCCGGGCCGACTGGAGATCTTCTGTTGTGCAGGTGCCAGTCAGACTTTCCCGTCTGGGTCCCTAAGAGACTGGGGGTTCCTTGGCGTCAGGAACGGGGGCCTGGGGCAGAGGGGGGCGGGGGGACCCAGGCTCCGCTGGGATTTCCGGTGAGCATGGGGAGGAGGGGCGGGATGCGGAACCCTAGACTCCAGGGGGTCAGTCCCCGGAAGGTGAGGGGGGGGTGATGGGGTATCAAACACGTGATGAGGGCCCAAAACCACATCCGGGTCTCTGAGAGACTTGGCACTAGGAGCGGCTCTTAGGTGCTCAGAGTCCCCGGCTGAGGAGCTAAGGGGAGGCGAGGTACGAACCCCGAGGGAGGACAGAGGGGACCTGGCGGAGGGCAGGGCCCACGGTCAGCCCGGGAAGGCCGCGGGGGAGCGGGATGGGGCCGGATGGTGGCGGCGGGTGCGGCAGGCCTGGCACATCCGGGTACCCGAGAGCCTGGGGCCTGGTGTGGCGGGAGCAGACGCTGAGGGGAGGGTCCCGGGGCTAAGGGGAGGCGAGGGATGGACCCTGAGGGGGACAGAGGGGACCCGGCGGAGGGCAAGGCCCAAGGTGAGCCCGGAAAGGCCGCGGGGGAGCGGGATGGGGCCGGATGGTGGCGGCGGGTGAGGCAGGCCTGGGACATCCGGGTACCCGAGAGCCTGAGGCCTGGTGTGGCGGGAGCAGTCGCTGAGGGGGGCGGAGGGAGGGTCCAGGGGCTAAGGGGAAGGGAGGGAGGGACCTTTTGGGTCAGAGGGAACCCTTGGAGAGTCTCAAGGTTTGTGAGGCCCTTCGCGGGGGGGCGGGGGGACCGGGACCCGCCCTTGGGTGGGCAGCCCGGCGGCAGCATGACCAGTCTTCCACATCCGGGCCTCCCGAGACACGGGGCTCCTGGCGTCAGGAGCAGGGCCTAGGACACGTGGACAGAGGGGAGGGCCCCGGGTGCTGCTGGGAATCCCCGTGAGGATGCGGAAGAGGCGCGGGGGACCCCGCACCCCAGCCCAGAGTTGGTCCCGGGAAGGTCGTGGGTGGGGTTGGGAACACGTGGTGAGGCCCCACTTCCGCATCCGGGCTCTGAGAGACCAGGGGGCTGGTGTTCAGAGCAGGGCCTCCCTGAGGGGGCAGAGGGTGGGCCAGGTCCTGCTGGGTTCCTGGCGAGGATGTCCATGGAGGACGGACGGACCCCGCACCCCAGCCCAGAGTCAGTCCCGGGAGGCAGGCCGAGTGCGGGACGGGGCCACACCACGTGTCTGTGTGCATATCCCGACCGGGACCAGTACTGGAGACTTTGGCACGTGTGGCGCATCCGGGTCCCCGAAGGTCTGCCGCCCCTCGTGTCCGTGTCTGGGAGCCGATGGGCCAGCAGATAGTGGAGCCAGGCAGAGGCCCAGGCATGCAGGGAGCCCCGCCAGCAGGGGTGGGGAAGAAGGGCCCAGGGAGCCTGTCCCCCGCCCCCCAGCTCATCCCCTCTGTGAGCCCTGGGAAGCCCCCCGGGCTGGGTCGCCGTCCTGATGGAAAGACGGTCACTCCCTGTCCCCGGTGGGGTCCGGGCGGAGGGGAGGACCTGGGTGTTAGCGGCCCGGCCTCGGGATGGCTGCCCAAGGTGCCTGGGGTCTGCTAGGGCTGGAGGCGAGGACCCCTGGGGGACTGAGTCCCCCCGAGGGTGTCCGTCCCCAGGGAGCCCCCAGCACCACGGCCCTGCCCCTGCTTCAGCCTCGGGAGGCTGCCGGGGGCGGGGGTGGACAAGTCCCGAGCTGCCTGGTGCGACAGGGCCTCCCACACTGTGGCCATTGAGCTGGAGCACTGCCTCCAGGGTGTGGGCGGGTGGGGTCGGGTCGGGTGGGGTGGGAGGCAATGGCCCACATGTGGCTGGCGGCCAAGTCCAGGACCACAGGGTACTGCAGCCCTAGGGACACACACTAGACTGGGTCCTGGGGGTCCCCGGGGCCCGATGATCACCTGGGGCATGCCCTGGCTTGCCAGCCAGGTCTCCTAGAGCCTGGGGGCTTGGTGGAAGGAGCAGGCTGGGGGCCAGCCCAGGGCCTGGTGTGATTGAAGGTGAGGACCAGAGGGAGGACTGATGGACCCTGGGCCCTAGCACGTGCAGTCCAGGGAGGCAGGAGGCAGGAGGCCCTGTTGTAGGATAAGCCCATGCTGCCGTCCTGATGTCCACCTGTGGGTGTTAGAGCCTGAGGGCTTGTGCTTCAAAGGAGCAGGGCCTAAAAAAAAAAAAAGGAACAGGGCCTCCAAGGTGCTTGGTGAGGGTGTGTGTGGAGGGCACGCAGCCTGCGGGGAGTCAGTGTGAGGACCTTGGGGACACCCTGGCTTGCCCCACCTGGCCCGAGAGCAAAGAAGCCAGTGCAACAGAGTGGGTCCCTGCCCCATGGGCAGCCCATGGAGGATGGGAGAGCACTGGCCCTCAGTGGCATGCTGTCCCTGGGGCGGGTGGGCGACAGGAAGGTGGGCTGACCTGGGGAGGGTGAGGTCTTGGTGTGAGGGGCACGTGTCCTCTATGGGAGGTTGGGGGCCTGGAGAAAGAGCAGGCCCTGGCAGGATAATGCTGAGGACCCTCCCGGGAGCCTGAGGGCATTCGCGCCCCAGGCAGAGGGGCCGGAATCCAGGCCTGCCCTTCCTGATCTTGCTGGGGGACTTGGGGGCGGGGGGTTATGCGGCTGTGACCCACCTGGATGGGGACACGGGACACAACAGGGTACCTCCTCCTGCTCCTCTCCCAGTTCTCAGGGAGGTGAGGACCCCACTGGGAGAGGTCCCAGTCAGGGCTTGGGAGGAGGCTCACCTGGGGGATAGATACCCAAGAGTCCTAGGGCCTGCCAAGATTCAGCCCGCCCACCCTATATTGAAGGAGTGAGTGGCTCCCAAGCCAGCCCTCAGGCCCAGGAGGGGATGTCCCAGAAATCTGGGTGCCCCTCCCTGGCAGCACTGGGAATGGAACTTGGGGCGGGGCCTGTGCCATGGAGCCCCTTCTCTTCTCCAGTTCCCTGGGCTCAGGGAGGGGAGGGCCTGGGCCTGAGGGTCTGGACTCAGGTCAGCAGAGGAGGCAGGTGCCCTGCCCTGGCCCTGATCCCGGTCCTGGCAGGGGTCGAGGTGAGAAATGAGGGGAATGAGGGAATGCCTTCCACATCAGGATCCCTAGGGACCAGGCCTCAGGGACAGCTGGGGAGTCTTCCCAGGCCTTGCGTGGGGTACAGGTGAAGAGTGAGAGGCGCCCCATCCCAGCCCAGATGTAAGCCAGAGCTGGCCCATCCCTTGTGCATGATCCAGGACCAGTACTGGAGACTTTGGCACGTGTGGCCACAGCCGGGCCCCTGGCTTCCTTTTGTGGAGTGTCGGGGCCCTGTGGTCTTGCAGGGACACTTTGCCTGAGAGAGACAGGGCCAGGGAAGTCCCTTGAGAGGCAAAGGAGGGGACCCCCGCACCTGGCCTGCTGGGGACCTCCCAGAGTGCGAGCCAGCCCTCCTATCCACACTGGGGCCCAGGGCTGGGCTGGCAGTCTGCACCCTGAGGTGCCTCCTCCTTCCGTCCTGCAGAGACTTCAAGAACTGGCAGCAGAGGCCTCGGTCTGAGGCGGGGGTCCCTCAGGACACAAAGCTGAGGAGGCACAGGTCAGTGCCACTTGTCCAGGTGAGGGGCATGCTCTCTCTGAGCCTGGTGTTAGGGGCTCTCCCAGCCCAACACAGGGGAGCCCTCTGCAGGGGAGCCGGGCACGGCCCCCTGTCAGCCCTGGCACTCGGGGTGTCCTGGCTGGGCTGCCCCCTGACAGGCCTTCCCTCCTGTCTCCTCAGGTCAGCCCGAATCTGACACCATGTCCCTCGGGAAGAGCAATGAGCTTTGGGAGCTGGGAGAAGACCCGGACAAAGCCCAGGGCCTGCTGGATGCCCTGCAGTCCAGGGCTGAGGAGGAGGGGCAGGTTCCATCTCCCTGGTCTCTTCCCTCTCTGTCCTCTTCCTCCCCTTCCTTTTCTTTCTATGGCCTCCTTGGCCCCCCAGAGGAGGGGTCTACTACTGAGGGGTCCCCAAGTCCTCTCCAGAGCTCTCAGAGTGCCATCACCTCCCCCTATGATGGGGCAGCCAGGGGCCTTGGCCAGCCCCAGCCTGCCGGCCCCTATAGCCCAGGGGAGGTGGGCTCAAGTGGAAGTGAAGGGCAGGAAGATGCTGACCCATACCCCTGTGGCTGGGCATCCATTAGCCTTGGCCAGCCCCAGCCTGCTGGCCCCAATGGCCCAGGGATGGTGGGGTCAAACCCACCTGAAGAGCAGGAAGATGAGCAGCCCCAGGGCACTTTTCACGTGAAGACGGCTGCCCTGGTGATGTTCCTGCTCCTCAAGTATCGCACCAAACAGCCCACCAGCAAGGCAGAGATGCTGGAGGTCATCACCCCAGCATTCCAGGACGACTTCCTTATCATCTTGAGCGAAGCGTCCATATGCTTGCGCCTGGTCCTTGGCCTAGACGTGACTGAAGTGGATCCCAGGGAGGACTCCTACGACCTCAACATCGTCCTGGGCCTCACCTGGGATGGGACGCTGAGCGGTCAGGGGGACCTGCCCAAGACCAGCCTCCTGGTGCTGGTCCTGGGGTTGATCGTCCTGGAGGATGACTGTGCCCCCGAGGAGGAGGTGTGGGAGACCCTGGGGGTCATGGGGGTGTATGATGGCCAGGAGCACATCGTCTATGGGGAGCCCAGGGACCTCCTCACCAATGTCTGGGTGCAGGAAGGCTACCTGGAGTGCCGGCTGGTGGCGGGCAGCGACCCTGTCCGCTACGAGTTCCTGTGGGGGCCCAGGGCCTACGAGGAAACCAGCAAGTTGCAGGTCATGGACTACGTGTTCCAAGTCAGTAGCAGCCTCGTGGTTTCCTCCCTGGCCCTGTGTGAACAGATTCTGAGATAAGGAAGAGGGGGCCACAGCCCCAGAGGCGGCCAGGCCCTTTCCAAGCTTGGTGGGGCCGGCATGAAGGAAGGCCTTAGGGTGCTTCCTCCCGGTGTTGTCCTGTTGGGTGTGTAAAGAGAAAGTCCTGGGCGTTAGGGCCAGGGCAGGTTGGGGGAGAGCATGGCCGAGAGCCTCTCTGGGGGCCTGGGCTCTGCAATCACTCTGAAATACAGAGCTTGGTGTCTTTGATGAAGCTCTCTAATGTTTGTTCCTTGGGATACAAGGTTTTCTCAGCCCAGTGTGTGAGTGACATGCACCTCCCCTCCCCCCTTAGCGTTCTTACTTCCCCAGTTCAAGAATTAAGAGTTTTGTCATGTCCTGTAAAGAAGTTGGGAGACCTTCCCTCTTTGTTTGGGTTCTGGATGAAATCACAGGGCATTGGCGTTGGAACCTGTTGGAAAGGGCAAAAGTGGAGCAGGCAACAGCTGGAGTGTGCAAATAGGAAAATAAACCTTGTTCACTTTAGCTTCTTTCCCGTGCCGTGTGTCATTTTTCCAAAGTAACGTGATGTGCAGTCATGCATTCACTTGGTTTTTCGGGAACGTGAGAGAAGGGTCCTGAGGCCAGGGGAACTCTGCTGGCGGCTCCCTCACGGCCACACAGCGGCTGAACTCTGCTCCCTGCAAGGCCCTGTGTGTGAGCAGTGAGGACACGAGGACCCCGGGGCCACGCAGCCTTTGGGGACTGTGTCTAGCGGCCGCTGTCCTGCAAAAAGGCGGGGAGGGGTGCCCTGAGACCTGGGCCAGCCTGCCAGCCCCAAGTGGCAGAAGGATGAGGGGGTGGGGTGGCTCCTGGGCCAGGCTCTGCAGGGGCCAAGGCCCCCGTGGCTGGAGTTCTCTCGTCACAGTACTCCTTGTGTGCAGCTGATGACCGTGATGTTGAGGGGTGACACGCCCGTACATGGAGACAGGGTGCCGTAGGGGTGGGAGCAAAGTCTAACATGGTCAATTGCTCTGAGAATTTCCTTCTGGATCATGGACAAACCAGAGAGAGTTATGTCTTCCAGGGGCAGGAGAGGAAGCTGTCCTGCACTCTGGTCCCAGGGCAGTGGAACACAGTGCACAGACTAGGTAGGTGTTTTATATGCATCCTGTGCAAGGATTTCCGGGGGAACACAGTCCTATATTCCTTGAAGTGGAGCCCCGAAGACTCTCGACTGACTCTTGTTCCTGACCATGGATAGTCAGAACCCACGGCATCAAAAAGACATTTAATTTGGTTATCTTGGGTGTCACTGGGAGAGCTGTACGTCAGCAAGGTCTAGGTTTGGGTGGGGAGAATTGAAGGAAAGCAGTGGTTTGGGTGCAAGGGCAGCCGGGAGGGAGGGAAGGAGTCGGTCTTTGACTCGAACTGTAGGCTTGTCGCACCTCTGTGTTGTATCCAGCTGGGACAACTCCCCGCACCCAAGTTCCACACATAGCCTCCTATAGCCCACATACAGCCCCTGATTTAGAAAATGGATTGAGTTTCATATTTGAAGCACCCTCTCTGGCCGATTAGCTGTTCCAGGTCAGGTTGAGCTGCAGGTACTCTAACTCTGGCCGGGCTAACAAAACCTATCCCAGAGGAGAGCGTGGGAGGCCCCGGGGTCAGGACAGGACAGCATTCAACATAGCTGCCGTTCATCCAGGTTCCAATATATGCCAGGCGCTGCTCAAGGTGCTTCCTGTCCCCAACACACATTCCTGCTGTCCGACGGGGCGGGGCGGCTTGAAACCACCATGTCTGTGGGCTCGTTAACCTAAAGTTCTTCTGTCTGAGCCTCAGAGGTCTTCAGGAACTGGCTGCCCAGGTGCTGGCAATGTTTCCAGACTTAGCACTTTCCCAAATGACAGCGCCTTCCCCTGGTTTTCCCCTCGTGTTCTTCTGTCTACCCCTTGGACCTGGCCCGCTAATGAGTCATCACTGGTCCGTGTAGAACAGGTAGGAATCACCTTCTCTCCCCCGACACAGAACCTTACTCTGTAGTAGCCTCTGGCCATTAAATGCATAAAGCGAATCGTCCCCGCTGAGATTACAGAATCATTTGAAAACTAGACGTGGTCCTGTATTTGGAAGTATTTGGAAGTAGGTGTCACACAAGAGATGCTTGAAAAAGTTCAAAGAATTCCAAGGCAAATGTGACCTCAGAAACTCCTCCCAGCGATAAAGTCAGTTGTCATAACAAATCATATAGTTGCATTTGGTTGAGCACCTACTGTGTAACGATAGTGTCCCTGGCTCAGGAGGCCTCCCGGAGGTTCTGAGGTTGTGGTTTAGCAGGGGCGCGAGTCACGTGCTGTGGCATATCACAGCAGTGGCGTGCAGTCACGTGCTGCTCCGCTGGCCTGTGTCACCAGGACTGGCCCAAGGTGCACATGCTTGCGGGGTGGGTGGGAATCCTGTGGAGATGGTGCCTTTTCTTATTCAACTGGTGAGGAAGGGTGGGCTCCAGTGCAGGAGAAGGCACATGCATGGGCTGGGGAATCTCCTGATAGACCACGTTTCCTCTGCATACTAGCACACTACCAACCCCTTTCTTGCTTCCCTAAATTCTCATCAACCACCCCCCTAACCTAGGTACACATAAGACACACACCATCCTCCTGCCTACCTTTCTCTGTTCTCAGCACAGGACTGGCTATTCTCCCTCCGATTCCCTGCTGCCCCCCACCCTCTGTGTTTTGCACAGGCTCCTCTGCTAACACCAATCTCTGGCTCTACCTTCCCAGACCTGGGTCTGCTTCAAACTTTCTCTGGGCAAGAGTTCTCTCCCTGATCTAGTAGCCTCTCAACACTGTGTAGTTCCCCTCTAACTTTCCACCTGTGCTTCCATATTTTGAAATTATTCTTAAATCATGTTCAAGTATTCTCCATAAGAATGTGGATTTTGGTTCCTTTTGCTTTTACCCGTTGCCTGTGCTCACAACAGAGCACACAGTCCACATGACTGATATTCATATTCCCTAATCTCAACCAGAATCTGTTAAAGCTGTGTAGCTTAATCCTCTTTAAGAACACAGGGAAGGTGGTTTCAATAAAGGTCCTTTATTCAACAGAGAGCAAATAAAAATTTGGATGTGCAGTTAACAGCAACTCTTCTAGTCACATTGTATTCACATTTAAAGGGTGCGTTCAGTTTTGGGCCTGTTATATGTGTGCTTTTCTGGTCACTGTGGTAAGGCTTTGGGTACAAAAAGGCTATAGTTGGCCATACCCACTGTATCTCACAATAAATACTAAAAACAACAGTATACTTCCATTTCTCCACCTTAGCCTTTCCTCTACTGTTGGCATACATTGTACTGTTACATATTTAAAAACTCCACCATACATGGTTGTTAATAGTCAGTTATAAAATAGAAATTCAATAAAAACAAAATAGTATAGTGAATTATCCTTTAAAGACATTTACATAAGTAAGAAAATATATACATTTTACTACCTATGTTAAAACTCCACCATACATTTCTTTTTTTCCCACCATATATTTCTGTTAAAATAGTTATCTCTTAGGGATCCCTGGGTGGCGCAGCGGTTTAGCGCCTGCCTTTGGCCCGGGGCGCGATCCTGGAGACCTGGAATCGAATCCCACGTCAGGCTCCCGGTGCATGGAGCCTGCTTCTCCCTCTGCCTGTGTCTCTGCCTCTCTCTTTCTCTCTCTCTCTCTGCGTGACTATCGTAAATAAATAAAAATTAAAAAAAACTTTAAAATAGTTATCTCTTAAAAACATTTAAATAAATAAGAAAATCATCTTTATGTTTACCCATGAAGTTGAAATTCCTAATGTTTTTCATTCTTTTGTGTTTATCTAGGTTTCTATCTGGTGTCTTACTGTCTGCCTGGAGGACTTTAACAGTTCTTTTAAACATTCTTTAACATTTTTTGTAGTGCATATCTCTTGGTGATTAATTCTTTAAGGTTTTGTATTTTAGAAAAAGTCTGTATTTCACCTTTGTTTTTGTAATACATTTTCACAGCAAATAGAATTCTAAGTTGACAGTTCAATTTTTTAGTACTTTAAATATGTTTTTCCACTCTCCTCTTGCTTTCATTGGTTTCGACAAGAAATATACACTTATGGTTATCTTTGTTCCTCTGTAGTAAAGTGTCTTTTATCTCTAGGCATTTTTAAGATTTTCTCTTTAGTACTAATTTTAAGTAGTTTTGATTATTATGGGCCTTTGTATGGTTTTCTTCAGCTTTTCTGTTCCTGGTACACCTTCAGCTTTAGGAATCTGTGGGTTTATAGTTTTCATCAACTTTGCAGGTTTTTCATTCAAATAATTTTTCTATCTTTCCCTTTCCCTCTCCTTTGGGGTCCAGATGTATGTGCATAGGCCACTTGAAGTTGCTTCACAACTCAGCAATAATCTATTCATTGTTTCCAGCATGGTTTTCTCTGTGTGTGTTTTATTCTGGAAAGTTTTATTGCTATATTATCAAGTTCACTAGTCTTTTCTTCTTACATGTCAAATCTGCATTAATCCAAACCAGTATATTTTTTCTACTCAACATTGTAGCTTTCATATCGCAAAGTTTGTTGTCTTTTTTTTTGTATCTTCCATGTCTGTTTCTCGCATGTTTAACCTTCCTCTTATCTTTTGACCATCCAGAACATAGTTATATATAATACTATTTTAATGTCCTTGTCTACTAATTCTGTTATCCACTTCATTTCTAGGTCAGCTTTAATTTATTTTTTCTTATTGTCGATCTTACTTTCCTGCTTCTTTGAGTGGCTGGTAATTTTTATTATATGTCAGAAATTGTGAATTTTACCTTGTTAAGTACTTGGTATTTTTGTGTTTCTATATAGAAATATTCTTGAGCTTTGTTCTGGGACACAATTAAATTACCTGAAACAGTATTATCCTTTTTGGTCTTGCTTTTAAACTTTGTTAGGTGAGATAAAAGCAGTTTTTAGACTATGGCTAATATTTCCTCACTTCTAAGGCAAAACCATTCTGTGTATTCTGATTCCCATGAATTATGAGGTTTTTCCATTCCAATGGCAGCAACAATAATTCCCAAACCTACATGATATCTAGAGAGTTATATCTGTGGGGCTCTCTTCTCTCTGGAATTTTATCCTGCAAGCTCTAGCCACCTGACATCCCAAGGCTGCCAGCTGCACCTTCTCAACTCAGGGAGATAGCCAGATTGAAAGACTGTAGGACATGTATAAATGTTAATATAGACATACATACAAACTGGGAGTATATACAATAAAATAGCAATGATACTTTCCTCCTGCTTGTGGAAATATAAGCAATTTTTATTCTCTTATTTATGCTTTCTTTTTTTTTAATTTATTTTTTATTGGTGTTCAATTTACTAACATACAGAATAACCCCCAGTGCCCGTCACCCATTCACTCCCACCCCCGCCCTCCTCCCCTTCTACCACCCCTAGTTCATTTCCCAGAGTTAGCAGTCTTTACGTTCTGTCTCCCTTTCTGATATTTCCCACACATTTCTTCTCCCTTCCCTTATATTCCCTTTCACTATTATTTATATTCCCCAAATGAATGAGAACATATAATGTTTGTCCTTCAATATTTCAAACACTTCTAAGACACATAAAAATTACCATTGTAATAACAGAATACTGTAAATATTTAAAAATGTGATTTAGACTACCAAAAATAAGCACTCATCATCTGGATGTTTTGTTGTAATATTCTCCAACCTCTTGCTGGATTCTTCCAGCCCCTACCATACTTGCTGATTACGTAACTATAAAGAAACAAACAAACAAAAAAACTTTAAAATCTAATTAGTAGACTATGTGCAGTCATTTAATTTCTCTCAGACTTTCAAATACAATGCTTCACAGTTAAGGATCTATATAGTTTTTAAATACCATTTCTCCAGAAAAATAAATCACATTTTTTAGAAGTGAAATTATATTTAAGTGATTTTCCCAAAGGCATGGTATCAGATCTAATATTTATGGGCAGGATTGTATATAGACAATAATGACAGAAGGAATTATCACAATTACTTGAATTATTGAGTGTTGTTTATATGTGCCTTGTCAAAGGTTGTTTATATGTCTCTTGTAACAGCCTGTAATAAAATAATTGTTATTTAAACTTTCTCTAGGGGGAGGAGTTAAGATGGTGTGGGGGATACCTTGTTCCTCAAACACAGCTAGATAATTATCAAATCATCCTGAACACCCAGGAAATCAATTGAGGTCTGAGAGAACAAAATTGCAAGTCTACAATTAGAAAAGCAACCATAAAAAAAAAAAAAAAGCAACCATCTTCTGGAAGGTAGGAGGTATAGAGAGTTGATTTGGGGGAGATAATAGCAGTGGGTGATGTGGAGGGGAGGGAGCCCTGCTTATGGAGACTACTACAAAGTGTTATAAACAGTGGAGTGCAAAATCTGAACTTTTGGAAGTCTGCCACCACTGGGATCATGCCTGGCTAAAGGTGCTCGGGTGCGGAAAGAGGGTGGAGACCTGGGAGCAGACAGTGTGG
This sequence comes from Canis lupus baileyi, assembly GCF_048164855.1. Classification (NCBI taxonomy): domain Eukaryota; kingdom Metazoa; phylum Chordata; class Mammalia; order Carnivora; family Canidae; genus Canis; species Canis lupus. The sequence goes on from NC_132876.1 coordinate 3,830,648, forward strand.
TCTGAGGATCCCCTGGGTTGCAAAAACAGGAGGTGCCAATGTGCTGTATTGCTCCCAGGCATAGGAGCAGGGACTCTGGCTGAGGGCATTGAGCCTGGGTGCTGGTTCCCTGTTCCACTTTCCCATAAACTCTGAACTGCCACGTGGTTGTACAACTGCTTTCTTGGCACGGGTGGCAAATGGCAAAAGTGCCACAAGACCCTCCCCCAGAGGATCAGTGCAGGTCTGCACCTTAAGAGTTCCTAAAATTTGGTGTCTTGAAACCAAGCTAAAACAGCTCAGACACAGGCAAGATGAAGGTAGGGATCTGATGGGAGCTGGGGACAAAAGAAGGGCAATTGATTGCTCTTCTGTGAGGGTTCCCTGAAGAGAAGCAAGTGTGAACTTTCAGCTCCAGGACTAGAGACTATGGCAGGGCCATATTCATCCTACCCATCAGCACTGAAAGCCTTCAGGGAGCAAAACAGCACCACCTGGTGGAGCCTAGAGCTACTTACACCAAGCCTGCCCCCCCTGCATCCTGGAGGCACATTTCCACTGAAACAAGTCAGCCTGAGAATCAGTGTAGCAGGACCCTCCTTCAGAAGACCAGCATAAACACCTCCTAGGCATGAAGTCTACTGATTCATCGAGTGCTATAAAGATTCAGCTACAGGGGAAATAGGATTTAGCTTCCTTTTATTTTATTTTATTTTATTTTATTTTTTAAAATTTTTGCATCCAGCTTCTTTTAACAAGCACACCAAAACACACTCAGAACCTAGTTTGTTTTTTTTTCTGGACAAAATGACAAGATGGAGAAATTCACCCCAAAAGAAAGAATGAGAAGTAGAACTAACAGCCAGGGATTTAATCAATACAGATATAAGTAAGATATCTGAACTAGAATTTAAAACAACAATTATAAGGATACTAGCAGAGCTTGAAAAAAGCATAGAGGACACTAGAGAATCCCTTACTGCAGAGATAAAAGAGGTAAATAGAATCAGGTTGAAATTAAAAATGCTATAACCTAGATGGCACCCAAATGGATCCCATGACAATGAGGACAGACAAATCCCAGGCATGAATCAGTGATATAGAAGATAAAATTATGGAAAAAAAAAAGCTGAAAAGAAGAGAGAATGAGAGGTAATGGGTTACAAAGGTAGACTTAAGGAACTCAGTGACTTATTAAAACATAATAACATTCAGGGGCACCCGGGTGGTTCAGTGGTTGAGCATCTGTCTTTGGCTCAGGTCATGATCCCAGGATCCTGGGATTGAGTCCTTCATCAGGCTCCCTGTAGGGAGCCTGCTTCTTCCCTCAGCCTGTCTCTGCCTCTCTCTCTGTCACTCATGAATAAATAAATAATTTTTTAAAAACATAATAACTTTCATATCATAGGAGTCCCAGAAGATGAAGAATGAGAAAAAAGGGCAAAAGGTTTATTTGAGCAAATTACAAATGAAAACTACCCTAATCTAAAGGACACAGATATCAAAATCCAAGAAACACAGAAAGCTCTCATTAAATTGAGCAAAAGCTGGCCATCACCAAGGCATATCACAGTCAAATTTACAAAATACACAAATTTACAAAATACTCCTTCCTGAAAGGAACAAGGGAAGGAAGTCCTTACTCTACAAAAGAAGACGATCAGATTTGCAGGAGATCTATCAACAGAAATGTAGCAGACCAGAAGAAAGTGGCAGGAAATAGTCAATGTACTGAATGGGGAAAATATGCAGCCAAGAATACTTTACCCAGTTATCTAGTAAGGCTGTCATTCACCATAGGAGAGATAAAGAGTTTCCCAGACAAACAAAAACTAAAGAAGTTCATGATTACTAAACCAGCCCTGTAAAAAAAAAAATATTAAAAGGGACTCTGAGTGGGGGAGAAAAACACAAAAGCAACAGACGAGAAAGTAACAGAGAACATCACCAGAAATACCAACTCTATAGGTAACACAATGACACTAGATTCATAACTTTCAATAATTACTGTGACTGTAAATGGACTAAATGATCCAATCAAAAGACATAGGCTATTAGAATGTGTTAAAAAAAAAAAAAACAAGACTCATCTATCTGCTGCCTACAGCAGACTCACTTTAGACCTAAAGACACCTGCGGATTAAAAGTTAGAGGATGAGAACCATCTACCATGCTAATGGACATCTAAAGAAACCTTCAGTAGCCACAGTTAAATATCAGACAAACTAGGTTTTAAAACAAACACTGTAACAAGAGATTAAGAAGGGATTATATTGTACTTAAGGTGTCTATTCATCAAGAAGATCTAAAAATTATAAATATTTATACCCTCAGTTTGGGAGGACACAAATATATAAATCAATTAATAATAAACAAATAAACTCATTGATAATAATACAATAAGAGTAGGGGAATTTAACATCACATTTATAGCAATGGACAGATCACCTAAGCAAAAAATCAAAAAGGAAACAATGGTTTTAAATGACACACTGGATCAGATGGACCTCAGAGATATATTAAGAACATTTCATTCTAAAGCAGCAGCATACACATTCTTTTCAAGGTCACTTGGAACATTTTCCAGAATATATCACATACTGGGTCACAAATCAGGCCTCAACAAGTACCAAATATTGAGATTGTACCATGCATATTTTCATACCACAACACTATGAAACTTCAACCACCAAAAATTTTGGAAAGATCACAAACACATGGAGGTTAAAGAATATCCTACTAAAGAATGAATACTTAGACAGGAAAATAAAGATGGAATTAAAAAGTACATAGAAGCAAATAAAAATGAAAACAGAATAGTCCAAAACCTTTAAAATGAAGCAAAGGCAGTGCTAAGAGGGAAGTATATTGTGATACAGGCCTACCTCAAGAAACAGAAAATTCTCAAATACACAACCTAGTCTTACACCTAAAGGAGCTAGAAAAGGAACAGCAAATAAAGCCCATGTCCAGCAGAAGAAGGGAAATAATAAAGATTGGAGCATAAATAAGTTATATAGAAACAAAACCCAGTAGAACAGATCAATAAAACTACGAACTGATTCTTCAAAAGAAGTAATGAAATTGATAAAGCCCTGGCCAGACTTATCAAAAAGAACAGAGAAAGGTCCTAAATAAATAAAATTACAAATGAAAGAGGAAAGATCACAAACAACACTACAAAAATAAAAATAATAATAGAATATTATGAAAAATCATATGCCATTCAACTGGGCAACCTGGAAGAAATGGATAAATCCTAGAAACAAATAAACTACCAAAACTGATAGGAAAAAAATTAGAAAATTTGAAAAGACCCATAACCAGCAAAGAAATTGAATCAGTAATCAAAAACCTCCCAACAAACCAAAGTCTGGGGTGGGGGTGGGGGTGGTAAATGGCTTTCCAGAGAAATTCTACCAGACATTTGAAGAAGAGTTAATGCCTATCCTTCTCAAACTGTTCCAAAAAATAGAAACGGAAGGAAAATTTCCAGACTCCTTCAATGAGGCCAGCATTACCTTGAATCCAAAACCAGACAGAGACCTCACTAAAAAGGAGAATTACAGACCAATATCCATGATGAACATGGATGCAAAAATTCTCAACAAATTATCAGCAAATCAAATCCAAACAGTATATTAAAAGAATTATTCACCAAGATCAGGTGGGCTGCAAGGGTGTTTCAAAATTTGCAAATCACTCAATATGATACACCACATTAATGAAAGAAATGATAAGAACCATATGATCCTCTCAATAGATACAGAAAAACCATTATAAAAAGTACAGCATCCATTCTTGATAAAACTCTCAACAAAGTAAAGATAGATGGAACATACCTCAACATCATAAAGGCTATATACAAAAGACCCACAGCTAATATCATCCTCAGTGGAGAAAAACTGGGAGCTTTTCCTCTAGGATCAGGAACATAACAGGGATGTCCACTCTCACCATTACTATTTAACATAGTTTTAGAAGTCTCAGCTTCAGCAATCAGGCAACAAAAAGAAATAAAAGGCATCCAAATTGGCAAGGAAGAAGACATACTTTCACTATTTGCAGAAGACATGACACTCTATGCAGAAAACCCAAATGACTCCATCAAAAATCTACTAGAACTCATACATGAGTTCCACAAAGTCACTGGATAGAAAATCAACATACAGATATCGGTTGCATTTATATACAGCAATGAAGAAGCAGCAGGAAAAGATATCAAGGAATCAATCCCATTTACAATTCCATCATAAACTTAACCAAGAGGTGAAAGATCTGTACTCTGAAAACTATAGAACACTTATGAAAGAAATTGAAGATGACACAAAGAAATGGGAAAAATGCTATGCTTATGAATTGGAAGAACAAATATTGTTAAAATACCCAAAGCAATCTACTCATTTAATGCAATTCCTAACAAAATACCAGCAGCATTTTTCTACAGAGCTAGAACAAACCATCCTAAAATTTGTATGGAACCAGAAATGACCTCGAATAGCCAAAGCAATCCTGGAAAAAAAAAAAAACTGGAGACATCACAATGCCAGATTTCAAGCTGTATTACAAAGTTCTGATCACCAAGACAGTATTGTACTGTCACAAAATCAGACACATAGATCAATGGAACAGAATAGAAAACCCAGAAATGAACCTTCAACTCTATAGTCAACTAATCTCCAACAAAGCAGGAAAGAATACCTGATGGAAAAAAGACAGTCTCTTCAACAAATGGTATTGGGAAAACTGCATAGCCATGTGCAGAAGAATGCAACTGGACCACTTTCTTACACCAGACACAAAAATAAATTCAAAATCGATGAAAGATTTAATGTGAGACAGGAAACCAAGCTAGAGAAGAACACAGGCAGCAACCTCTTTGACCTCAGCCCCACCAACTTCTTAGTAGACACATCACCAGAGACAAAAGATTAAAAAAGTAAAAATCGACTACTGGGACATCAACAAGATTAAAAACTTCTGCACAGCAAAGGAAATAATCAACAAAACTAAAAGGAAGCCTATAGAATGGAAGCAGATATTTGCAAATGACAGATCTGATAAAGGGTTAGTATCTGTGATCTACAAAGAACTTATCAAACCCAACACCCCAAAACAAATAATCCAGTTAAGCAAAGGGCAGAAGAAATGAATAGACACTTTTCCAAAGATGAAATCCAGATGGCTAACAGACACATGAAAAGATGCTCAACATCACTCATTATCAGGGAAATACAATCAAAACCACAATGAGATACCACTTTACACCAGTGAGCATGGCTAAAATTAACAAGGCAGGAAACAACAGATGTTGGGAAGGATGGGGGAAGGGGAACCCCCTTACACTATTGGTGGGAATGCAAAATGGTGCAGCCACTGTGGAAAACAGTGTAGAGATGCTTCAAAAAGTTAAGAATAGAACTATCCTATGTATGACCCAGCAATTACACTACTACATATTTACTCAAAGGATACAAAAATACGGATTTGAAGGGGTACATGCACCCTGATGTTTATAGCAGTATTAACAATAGCCAAATTATGGAGAGAGCCCAAATGTCCATCGACTGATGAATGGATAAAGAAGATGTATATATACACAATGTGGTATTAGCCGTCAAGAAGAATGAAATCTTGCCATTTGCAATGATGTAGAAGGAGCTATAGTGTACTAAGTGAAATAAGTCACTCAAAGAAAGACAAATACTATATGATTTCAGTTATATGTGAAATTGAAGAAACAAAACAGATGAATGTATGGGAGGGGGAAAAGAGAAACAAATCGTAAGAGACTCTTAATGATAGAGAACAAAGTGAGGTTCCTCAAACAGTTAAAAATATACCTGCCCTACGACCCAGCAATTGCACTGTTGGGGATTTACCCCAAAGATACAAATGCAATGAAACGCCGGGACACCTGCACCCCGATGTTTATAGCAGCAATGGCCACGATAGCCAAACTGTGGAAGGAGCCTCGGTGTCCAACGAAAGATGAATGGATAAAGAAGATGTGGTTTATGTATACAATGGAATATTACTCAGCTATTAGAAATGACAAATACCCACCATTTGCTTCAACGTGGATGGAATTGGAGGGTATTATGCTGAGTGAAGTAAGTCAGTCGGTGAAGGACAAACATTATATGTTCTCATTCATTTGGGGAATATAAATAATAGTGAAAGGGAATATAAGGGAAGGGAGAAGAAATGTGTGGGAAATATCAGAAAGGGAGACAGAACGTAAAGACTGCTAACTCTGGGAAACGAACTAGGGGTGGTGGAAGGGGAGAAGGGCGGGGGGTGGGAGTGAATGGGTGACGGGCACTGGGGGTTATTCTGTATGTTAGTAAATTGAACACCAATAAAAAATAAATTAAAAAAAAAAAGAACAAAGTGAGTGTTAATAAGGGAAGTGGGTAGGAGATGGGCTAGATGGATGATGGGTATTAAAGAGGGCACTTCTTATGATGAACATTGGGTGTTATATGTAAGTGATGAATCACTAAATTCTATTCCTGAAACCAACGTTACCCTCCCTATATGCTAACTAACTAGAATTTAAATCAAGATTTGAAGGCAGCCCAGGTGGCTCAGCGGTTTAGCACCACCTTCACCCCGGAGTGTGATCCTGGAGTCCCAGAATCAAGTCTCTCACATCAGGCTCCCTGCATGGAGCCTGCTTCTCCCTCTGCCTGTGTCTCTGCCTCTCTCTCTCTCTCTCTCTCTCTCGAATAAATAAATAAAATCTTTTAAAAAAAAGATTTGAAAAAAATTCTCTTGAAACATGAGTTAGTCAAAACAAGATGTTGTTCAATCTCCAAATATTTGGGGAATTTGCAGATATCTCTTGTTGTATTCTTTAATTCCATTATGAGTAGAGAATATACTTTGCAGGATTTAAATTCTTTTACATTTGTTAAGAGTTGTTTTATGGACTATGTTGGTGAATATTCCATGTGTACTTGAAAATAATGTATATTTTTCTGTTGTGTGGAGTATTCTGCAAATGCTAATTAGATGAAGTTGTTTGAGAGTGCTGTTTGGGTTCTTCAATGTCCTTTCTATCCACTTTTCCTATCATTTACTCAGAGAAAAGTGCCATATTCCCCAAATATAATTGTAGATTTGACTATTTGTCCTTTCAGTTCAATTAATTTTTGTTTCACGCATTTTGAAGCTCTGCTTTTAGGTGTATACACACTTAAGATTGTTGTATGTTCTTGAAGAATTCTTATATAATGTTCTATAATATTATTTTTCCATAATAATTTTTCCAATGAAATAGTTTTTTTGTGATATCAATGTAGTCATTCCAAGTGTTTTATTTCTTACTTTAATCTTCTTAAATTATTAAATAATAAAATCATCTTTTTTATTTTGTTATACATTTAAAGCCCATATATAGATTCATGTAAGCACAATCACGATCATGATTTAAAATAGTTCCATAACTTTCCTCTAACTCAGGCTTACAGAGACAAAAACTCCCATATGCTATTCCTTTATAGTTTTGCCATCCTCTCTTGCCTAATTTTGACAGCCACTCAACTGTCTTGCATCATTGTAGCTTTGTCTTTTCATCAATGTCGTTTAAATGGAAGACTAAGTAACTCTTTGAAGCACTTTTACTCAGGAAAATGCCTTTGAGGTTTATCCAAGTTGTGTGTTATTAAGAGTTCATTCCTTTTTATTATTGCTCAGTGGTAATCCATTGTACAGACACATCACAGTTTGTTTATCCATTCACTCATGGAAGGACAACACTCATGGAAGGACAACAATTTGGATTGTTTCCTGATTTTGGCCTATATGAATGGAACTGATATAAATATTCATATGTAGGTTTTTGTATGAATATAAGTTTTTATTTCTCCCTGGAGTGGCTTTTCTGACTCATATGGAAAATGTACGTTTATAAGAAATTACCAAATCGCGTTCCATAGAGGCTGCATTTTTATATTTCCGCTACTTATGTACAAAAGTTCAAGTTTTTCTTCATCCTTGGTAGAACTTAGTAATGTTAGTATTTTTTTTAATTTTAGTCTTTCTCAGATGTGTGTTGTGATATCTCGAGTTTAGCTGATTTCTTCTTACCTGATTCTTTGATGCCTCTTACTCTCGTGCTCTTCCAAACTTGAAAGAATTCATGTGTTCTGTCTCTCCTTGGAGGAGATCACCATCCTTTGGAATTCAATTCTCTCAATTGCCTTGTAACACCAACTCTGAATGGTTTGAGAAAAGTTATGATTTTATAGAATATCCGGATTCTTCTCATTGTTTGAATGAGTGTGATATTCTCTTGTAATTTTTTACCTCATAAACAGAAGCAGAATTTGGGCAACCTAGATTTTGACCTCTATATACATAAAACCATAAAGTATATACTTGTTTTTCAATCTGGCCAATTTCACTCAATATTATATTTATGACATTTGTCCATATTGTTAATGTAACTCTAGTTTCCTAGCTTCATTGGTGCACAATATGATATTATAGGACTATACCTCAAATAATTCATCCATTATACAGTTAGTTGATAGACACATAACTTGTTACCCTGTTTTCCAAAGTGGTTATAATTTATATTGTACTCTGAGCTTATGAGAATTCATTTCACTTCACATCTTTGCTAATATTTTCATTGACAACTTTAATATAAATTTCTTATAGAAATGTACATATAGAGAAGAGCACAAATAAGAAGTGTATGTTAGCCACCTATGTCTTTTTTGGAAAAAATGTTAATTCAGGTTATCTGTCCATTTTTATTTTTTAATAAAGATTTTATCCATTTATTCATGAGAGACACACAGAGAGAAGGCAGAGACACAGGCAGAGGGAGAAGCAGGCTCCATGGAGGGAGCCCAACGTGGGACTTGAACCCGGGTCTGCAGGACCACGCCCTGGGCTGAAGGCAGGCACTAAACCACTGAACCACCCGGACTGCCCATATCTGCCCATTTTTAAATTAGATTTATTTGTTTTTGGTTTTTTAGTATTGAGTTGTATGAGTTCTTTATATATTTTGAACATCACCCCATTATTGTATATATCATTTGAAAATGTCTTTTTCCATTCACTAGGTTGCTTTTTCATTTTATTGATGGTTTTATTCACTGTGCAAAAGCTTGTTATTTTGGTGTAATCTCAATAGTTTACTTTTTTATTTCTTTGTTCCTTTGTTTCCCTTGCCTGAGAAGACATACCATGAAAATGTTGCTAAGGTCAATGTCCAAGAGATTGCTGGCTATATTTTCTTTTAGGAATTTTATGGTTTAAGGTCCTACACTTAGGTCTTTAGTCCATCTTGAGTTTATTTTTTGTGTATGCTATAAGAAAGTGGTCCAGTTTCATTCCTTTGCATGTAGCTGACTAGTTTTCTTAGCACCATTATTGAAGAGACTGTCCTTTCTCTATTGTATATTTATTCTTGCCTCCTTTGTTGTAGTTAATTGACCTTATAGGTAGGGTTTATTTCTGGGGTCTCTATCCTACTTCCTTGATCTATTTGTTAATTTTTGTCCTGGTTCCATACTGCTTTAATCACTATAGATTTGTAGTGTATCTTGAAATCTGGAATTTGGATACCTCTAATTTTGTTCTCTTCTCAAGATTGCTTTGGCTATTGGGGGTCTTTCATGGTTCCATACAAATTTTATTATTTGTACACATGAAAAGATGTTCAACATCACTAATCCCCAGGGAAATGCAAATCAAAACTACAATGAAACATCACCTCACACCAATCAGCATGGCCAGTATCAAAAAGATAAGGAAAAACAAGTGTTGGCAAAAATGTGGAGAAAGGGGAACCCTCATACACTGTTGGTAAGAATGTAGATTGGTGCAACCACTGTGAAAAACAATAAGGAGTTTCCTCCAAAAAATTAAAAACAGAAATGCCCAGTAATTCCACTGTATATTTTTCCAAGGAAAATGAAAACACTGATTTGAAAAGATATATACACCTCTATGTTTATTGCAGCATAATTTACAATAGTCAAGATATGGAAGAAACCTAAGTGTCCATTGGTAGATGAATGGATAAAGAAGATGTGGTACACACACACACAAATATTATTCAGCCATAAAAAAGAATGAAATCTTGCCATTTGTGATAACATGGAGGAGATAAAATCAACCATGTGATTTTACTTACATGTGGAATCTAAAAAACAAAACAAAACAGAAACACACTCCTAAATATAAAGAACAAACTGGTGGTTTCCAGAGGGGAGAGGGAGGGAGAATGGATAAAATATGTCAAGGGAATTAAGACGTACAAACTTCTGGTTATAAAGTAAGTCAATCGGAGAAAGACAAACATTATATGTTCTCATTCATTTGGGGAATATAAATAATAGTGAAAGGGAATATAAGGGAAGGGAGAAGAAATGTGTGGGAAATATCAGAAAGGGAGACAGAACATAAAGACTCCTAACTCTGGGAAACGAACTAGGGGTGGTGGAAGGGGAGGAGGGCAGGGGGTGGGGGTGAATCGGTGATGGGCACTGGGGGGGACACTTGACAGGATGAGCACTGGGTGTTATTCTGTATGTTGGTAAATTGAACACCAATAAAAATAAATTTATTAAAAAAATAAGTCACAGAGATGAAAAGTATAGCATAGGGAATATAATCAATGTTAATGTAATAACATTGTATGGTGACAGATGGTAACTCTCCTTACTGTAGTGAACACTGAGTAAGGTATAGAATTGTTAAATCAATGTTGTACACCTGAAAATAAGATAACATTGTGTGTCAACCATATTTCAATAACTATCAGCACCCCAGAAGTCTCCCTTATGATCTGTCTGTCAGTCATTAATCCCCCAGCAATAGGCACTATTCTAACTTCAATCACCGTAAATTACTAATGTTTACTTTTTGTTTAAAAATCAACTTTATTAAGAGGTGCCTGGGTGGCTCAGTTTGTTAAGTCTCTGATTCTTGGTTTGGACTCAGGTCCTGATGTCAGGATCCTGAGATCAAGCCCTGCATCATGCTCTATGCACAGTGCAGAGTCTGCTTCAGATTCTCTCCCTCTGCCCCTCCCCTTCCACCCATACATGTGCTCTCTCTCAAATAAATAAATAGATAAATAAATAAATGAATAAATAATAAATAAAATCTTAAAATATCAACTGTATTAAGAAATGTTTTACTTTTAATAAAATTTACCCATTTTATACACACAGTTCAATGAATTTTGACAAATGTATATAACTGTGTTACTGCTACCATAATCAAAATATAGAACATTTCTGTTACCTTAAGAATTTTCCTTATATCCTTTTACAATCTGCCACAACCTCTGAACCCAGGCAACTTACTTATCTGCTTTTTTGGTACTATAGATTAGGTTTTTTTCTTTTCTAAAATTTTATTTAAATAGAATCAATAATTTATATTATTTTGTATTTGGCTTCTTTTTCATCATGATAGTTTTATGTTTCAGCAATATCATTATGTGTATAGGCAGTCTGTTCCTTTTTGTTGTTGGGTAATGTTCTAGTTTTTCTTATTTTTGAGCTATATATATGGAATCATACAGTATACATTCTTCTGTGTAGAGTTTCTTTCTCTAATGCAATCTTATGTCTATGAGATTCATTCATGTTGGTGATTTAGCATTCATTTGTTCATTCTTATTACTACATAGTATTCTATTTTATTAATAATCTGTAATTTTAAAACCCAGCTTACTAGTGGAGTTTTTCCAGTTTGAAGCCATTATGAATAATTCTACCACGAAAATTCATTTACATGTCCCACAGGAATTGCTGAGATATATAGTATAATCATTTCTTCAAATATAGTGAATAATGACCTATTGCTTTCTCAAGTGCTTATAGCAATTTACACTCCCACCAACAGAGTTTGAGGGTTCCTATTGTTTTACGTTCTTACCGGAATTTGGTTTATACAGTTATTTTATCAGTTGTGGTGAGTATGTTGTAGTATCTTATGGTGGAATAAATTTGCATTCCTGTGTTTAACAAATAGGTTGATCAATGTTTTATATGCTTGTGGGCTGTTTGTGTATCTTTTTTTGTGAAGTTTCTTTTCATGTCTCTTGCACATTTTTTATATCATGCTACCTTTTTTTTTCATGCTACCTTTTAAGAATTGATTTGTAACAGTTATTTATACATTCTAGATGGGAGGCTTTGGTTTATTTTTTGTTACAATGTCTTCTATTACAATGTATATCTTAGTCTGTTTGGGCTGCTATAACAAAATACCACAGAATGGATGGCTTATAAACAGTAGAAATGTATTGATCACAGTTCTGGAGGCTCAAAGTCTAAGATTAGGGTACCAGTATGGTGAAGTGAGAGTTTCCCCCTGGGTTGCAGAATTCTCTTTTATGCTCACATGATGGAAGGGGCTAGGGAGCTCTGCAGGATCTCTTTATAAGAGCATTAATCCCATTCATGAAGGCTCCACTGTCATTACCTAATCAATTTCCAAAGGTCTCTCACCTAATATCAACACACTGAGCATTAGGTTTCAACATATGAATTTTGGGGGGACACAAACATTCAAATCATTGCAGTGTGGCTTGCCTTTTCATTGTTTTAATGCTTTTAAAAATAATAACCAAAGTTCTTAATTTTAGTGCAGTTCCATTTATCAATCTTTTCATTTATTATTAGTGCATTATAGTTAGTTAAGTCATTATCTACCTAAAGTCACAAAATATTCATCTGTAATACCTTCCAGAAGTTTTATTGATTTTCTTTTCTCATTTAGACTTATGATCAATATTGGAATAGATTTTTGTGTAGGTTGTGAGGTAAAGGTCAAATTTGTTTTTTTCATATGGCTCTTCATTTGCCTGAATAAGATTTGCTGATTGAACCATCTATCCTTACTGTTCAGCAATGCCACTTTTGTCATAAAACATATATCTACATATATATGGACCTATTTCTGTGATATCCATCAGATCCCATCAATTTATTTGGTACTTGAACAAGCACCACACTGTCTTAATTCTTGTATTTTTATGATTACAAGCCTTGAAGTGACTTTTACTTTGGCAATGAATTTTTAGGTTCAACACCAAAAACATGATTTATGAAAGAAAAAATTAAGTTGGATTTGATTAAAACTAAAATATTCTGCTCTGCAAAAATACCTGTTAAAAGAATGAAAATACAAGCTACCGACTGGGAGAAAATACTTTCAACAACACATATATGATAAAAGACTTCTGTCCAAAATATAAAAAAAGAACATTTAAAGCTTAGAAATAGTAAAAAAAAAAAAAAGGCAAAACAAAACATAGAACCAGATTAAAAAGAGATAAAAATCTCTTTTTTTTTAACACCACACCAAAGAAGATATGCATATGTCAAATAAGCACAGGAAAAGATGCTCAACACCATTTGTGATTAGGGAATTACAAATTACAACTATATGCTACCTCTACTCACCTACTAAAATGGCTAAAAACCAAAAACTATAATACTAAATACTTTTGAATACAGGGCAACTGGAATTTCCATTCATTGCTTATAAGAATGTAAAATGATGCAGCCACTTTGGAAGACAGTTTGGCAGTTTCTTAAAAAGCTAACATAATCTTATAAAGCTATATATATATGACTTGGCACTTATGATCCTAGATGTTTCCAAAACCAATTTGAAAATGTATGTTCACACAAAACATGCACATGAATGTATAGCAACTTTATTCATAATAACCAGAAACTGAAAACAACTGAGATGCCCTTAAGTAGGTGAATGAATAAATAAACTATAGTACATTCATTGGAATATTATTTAGCTATAAAAATAAATTAGCTACTGAGCTATGAAAAGATCTGGATGAACATTTAATACACATTGTTAAGTTAAAAAAGGCAGTATGAAAAGGCAACATAATGTATGATCTCAATTTTATAACCTTCTGGGGAAAAGGCAAAACAATAGAGCCAGTAAAAAGATAAGTAGTTGCCAAGAATTTAGGCTACTGAAGGAGTGTTGACTAGCTGAAACACAGGCAATTTTTAGAATGGTAAAAATAATATGTATGATACTTCAATGCTAGTATGTAATGTTATGCATTTCTTTATGATAGAATTTTACAGCACAAAGAATGAATCACAATGTACACGATTTTTTTATTTATTTGAGAAAGAGAGAGAGAGCATGCATGAGCGGGGGAAGGGGCAGAGGTAGAGAGAGAGGGACAAGCAGACTCTGCACTGAGCATGGAGCCCAACATGGGACTCAATTCAGGGCTCACCACAGAGCTCTATCTCATGACCCTGAGATCATGACCTGAGCCAAACCCAAAAGTTGGATGCTTAACCAACTGAGCCACCCAGGTGTCCCAATGTATGCAAATTTTTAAAAATCACTTAGATGGTCAGAAAGGGATTATGACAAGATTACCTGTTTTATACTTGTATAAAACAATCACAGTAAAAGGGTTGGGGGGAAGATGCTATGTTAAATAACTTTGGAAATGAGAAATATCTGTAAGAAATCAAAAGAAACTGCATATAAGTGTTGTACTCTAGTTGATAAAGTTGTGTTCCTTGGGATTAAAGGCCAGAAATTCTATACTGTTATATATGTATGTTGTAATTAAACAATTAAGTAAATGAATGGCAGATCAGAGAGCCAAGTCTCTCACTGATTGAGAGATACAATAAGTGAGCCAAATCTCTCACTTATTAAGGGTAAGCAAGGGAAGAGGCTATCTTGTGGTAATAATTATAATGATTTAGAATTAGAAACATTAATTTGAACTCACATTCAGCTCAAAAAATACAGATGGTTTCATATATTAAATATTTATAGACATGTGTATATACAGAGATTAATAGACACATATATGTCCTTGTTCTGTTAGCTTAGAGGAACTAGAAACAATGAATCCCCAGTAGCAAAAAGCACATCAAGCAGTTGAATTTAGGTTTCTAAAATCTCTCTCTAGTAAATTAACCTCGGATCCTTGAAGAAATGATTCTAGGACTGAGACAGTTAACATACACAATAATCCAGAGCATCTTATAATGCTAGAAAATAATGAAGTGATTAAAAATAAATCTACATTGAGAGGAGGTGAAATGGTGGAAGAGTAGGGGTCTTTGTTTCATCTGGTCCTCCAAATTTAGCTAGATAACATTCAATCCAGCCTAAACACCTATGAATTCAACCTGAGATGGAAAGAAAGAACAGATGGAACACTACAGAGAGAAAAGTGATCACTTCTTACAAGGTAGAAGTGTGAAGAGAAATGGAGGGTATATATTGGAAGATAAATTGCAGGGAAGAGGTAGCCTTTGTAAGCTGGCTGCAGGATAGTGATATAGTGCACAATTGGGACCTTTAGAAATCTGCTCCCGATGGAGTCTTCTCTGCCTGAAAAGGGCTCAGTGGTGAAATAGGGCAGAATTGCAGGAGGGGCAGTGAAGTCTCAATATTCCCGGAGACACAGAAAGAACAGGGGCACCGAGAAGAAAGCTCAATTGTGCTATAAACCACAAACTGCAGTTGGATTGGGGGACTGACGACGTCCTAGGTCCCAGTAAAGGACTGGAACACAGCAACCCTCTGCAAGCACCTGGGAGAGGTAGAGTGGTGCACACTGGAGAGGGTGAAGGCTCTCTGCCCCAGGGCCTGGCGGCCGACAGAAGCAGGCTAACCTCTGTTCCCTCCAGGAGAGGCAGAGAGTGCACAAGACGGTAAAAGCTCTCCCTCTACCAGGTATCCTTCAAATTGTAGAAATCAGTGCCCCCACGCTTGCCCCCAGGAAGATCTGAACCAGTGCACACTAAGAGACTACAGTTCGGTACTCACTGGAAGCTGTTGGCTCTGGGGCTGGAGATCTGGCTGTGGCCATTTTTTCCCCTTTCACCCTGGAGAGGTATGGCCTCTAGAAAACAAAGGTCTTATAGGGCAAACAGATTCACACTGAGCCCAGCCACCTGGCAAGGGGCGGGGCATTTCCACCCAGGCACAGGCACCTGAGAATCAGTGCAGCAGGTCCCTCCCCCAGAAGAACAGCTGGAAGAACAAAGGAACAGCAGGTTTACTGACCAAGCAGCACTGAAAAGCTCCAGGACTGAGGGAAAATAGAATAGAACTCGAGGGTTTTTCCTTATGATTCATTATCTTTCAGGTTAAAAATTTCCAATATGCTTTCTTTTTTCCTGTCTTAACTACAATATTTTAATCAACTCTTTGTTTTTAAGGTGTTTTTTTTAAATTTTGACTTTCATATTTTTACAATTACATGTCATAGATATATTCTTCATTTTTGGCTTCCTTTCAACATATTCAATTTAATTTTTGTAGATACATAAGCTTTTGGGTTTGGGGGGGTTTGTTTTGTTTTATTTTATACTTTTGGAATTTAGTACCTTCTAACATATGGACCAAAATACACTCAGAACCAAGTGGAGTGTCATGTTGGTCCACTCTGTGAGAATATATTCTCTCTTCCTTCCCATTCTGCCTCGTCTTTTGTTTTCTTGTTTCCTCTATAAGTTTTGTTTTTTTATATAAATTTGGAATTTAGTATCTTCTAACATATGGACCAAAATACACTCAGAACCAAGAGGATCACCATCTTGGTTCATTATGTGAGACTATATGCTCTGTCTCTCACCATTTTCCCACCCCCACCACCACATTTAAAAATTTTTTACTACTTTTTTAAAATTTGTTTTTCACTTTTATTTTCTTGTCCCTAGACTCTTCAGAATTGTCTAGGGAGTATTTTATTTAGGTTGTAGATATTTTTGACTCTGCTCACTCATACAGCCATTTTGTACTGGAGAAAACTAGAAGGAAGAATTCACCACAAAAGAAAGAACCAGAAGAAATACTCTCTGCCACAGATCTAATGGTATGGATTTAAGTAAAATCTTGGAGATAGAATTCAGGATTACAATTATAAAATTACTAGTGGCTCTTGAAAAAAGCATAAAAGACTCTAGAGATTCTCTTACTGCAGAATTGAGATCAAATCAGGCCGAAATTATAAGTACTTTAACTGAGATGCAGTTTAAACTGGATGCTCTAACAGCCAGTGTTAATGAGGCAGAAGAGAGAGTGACTGACATAGAAGAAAAGTTGATGGAAAGGAAAGAAACTGAGGAAAACAGAGAAAAACAATTAAGAATCAGGAGGAGATGGACACGGAGGCTCCTTCCACAGTTTGGCTATTGTGGACATTGCTGCTATAAACATTGGGGTGCAGGTGTCCCGGCATTTCACTGCATCTCTATCTTTGGGGTAAATCCCCAGCAGTGCAATTGCTGGGTCCTAGGGCAGCTCTATTTTTAACTCTTTGAGGATAAAGAAGCTGTGGTCTATGTATACAATGGAATATTACTCAGCCATTAGAAATGACAAATACCCACCATTTGCTTCAACGTGGATGGAGCTGGAGGGTATTATGCTGAGTGAAGTAAGTCAATCAGAGAAGGACAAACATTATATGGTCTCATTCATTTGGGGAATATAAAAAATAGTGAAAGGGAATAAAGGGGAAAGGAGAGAAAATGAGTGGGAAATATCAGTGAGGGTGACAGAACATGAGAGACACCTAACTCTGAGAAATGAACAAGGGGTGGTGGAAAGGGAGGTAGGTGGGGGGTTGGGGTGACTGGGTGATGGGCACTGACGGGGGCACTTGACGGGATGAGCACTGGGTGTTATGTTATATGTTGGCAAATTGAACTCCAATAAAAAAAGAAATAAACAAAATCTTAAAAAAATAAAGTTAAAAAAGTAATACTAAAAAGAAAAATAAAAAGAACCAGGAGGAGAGACTCTGGGAGTTAAGTGATAGTTTGAGAAAGAATAATATTCATCTCATTGGGATTCGTGAGGCTGTGGAGAGAGAGACTGGACCAGAAAGTGTGTTTGAACAAATCATAGCGGAGAACTTCCTTCATCTGGGGAAGAAAACAGGCATTCATATCCAAGAGATAGAGAGGACTCCTCCCAACCTCCCAAAATCAACAAAAACCGATCAACACCCCAACATATAATAGTGAAGCTTGCGAATTTCAGAGATAAAGAGAAAATCCTAAAAGCAGCTTGAGACAAGAGATTCCTAACTTACATAGGAAGAAATATCAGATAAAAAGCAGATCCATCATCCACAGAGACCTGGCAGGCCAGAAGGACTGGCATGATATCTTCAAGGTACCAAATGAAAAAGATATGCAGCCAAGAATACTTTATGCAGCAAGCCTGTTATTCAGAATAGAATGAGAGGTAAAGAGCTTCTAGGATAGACAGAAACTGAAAGAACCACCACCAAACCGACACTGGAAGAAATATTAATGAGCACCCTGTAAGTAAAGAGGGAACCCAAATAAATAATCTGAAGAGGGACGCCTGGGTGGCTCAGCTGTTGAGCACCTGCCTTTAGCCCAGGGTGTGATCCTGGAGTCCAGGGATCAAGTTCCACATCAGGCTCCCTGCATGGAGCCTGCTTCTCTCTCTGCCTGTGTCTCTGCCTCTCTCTGTGTGTGTCTCTTATGAATAAATAACATATTTTTTAAAAAAGGAAATAATCTGAAGAAACAGGGACTGTATAGGTAATAGTAAGACACTAAATTCATATCTTTCAATAGTTACTCTGAACGTGAATGGGCTAAATGATCCAGTAAAAAGACAGGGTATCAGACTGGATAAAAAAAAACAAGACCCATCTATATGCTATCTACAAGAGACTCGTTTTAGAACTAAAGACACCTTGAGACTGAAAATGAGGGGGTGGAGTACCATTTACCACTCAAATGGTCCTCAAAAGAAAGCTGGGGTAGCAATCCTCATATCAGATAAATTTGGATTTAAACCAAAGATTGCAATAAGAGATGAAGAGGGACACTGTATTATACTTTAAGGATTTATCCAACAAGAGGATCTAACAACTGTGCATATTTATGCCCCTAATGTGGGAGCAGCCAATTATATCAACCAATTAATAACCAAAGTAAAGAGACACATAGATAATACATTAATAATAGGAGTCTTCAACATGGCACTCTTAGCAAAGGACATATCTTCTAAGCAGAAGATCATCAAAGAAACAAGAGCTTTGAATGACACACTGAGCCAAATGGATTTCACAGATATATACAGAACATTCCATCCTAATGCAACTGAATACACATTCTAGTGCATATGGAACTTTCTCCAGAATAGACCACATACTGGGTCACAGATCAGGGCTCACCCTATACCAAAAGATTGGGGCTATTCCTTGCATGTCTTCAGACCACAATGCTTTGAAACTAGAACTCAATCACAAGAAGAAACTTGAAGGAACTCAAACACATGGTGGTTAAAGAGCATCCTACTAAAAGATGAATGGATCAACCAGGAAATTAGAGAAGAATTTAAAAGATTTATGGAAACTAATGAAATGAAAGCACAACTGTTCAAAATCTTTAGGATACAGCAAAGGCAGTCCTAAGAGTAAAATACATCTCTATAAAAGACTCCTTCAAAAAATTGGAAAAATCTCAAATACACAAGCTAAGCTTACACTTAAATGAAGTGGAGAAAGAACAGCAAGTAAAACCTACACCAGGAGGAAGAAGGGAGATAATAAAGATTTGAGCAGAAATCAATGAAATAGAGACCAGAAGAACTGTAGAACAGATCAACAAAACCAGGAGCTGGTTCTTTGAAAGAATTAATTAGATAAACCCCTAGCCAGACTTACTTAAAAGAAAAAAGACTCAAATTGATAAAATCATAAATGAAAGAGGAGAGATCACAATTGATACCAAGTGAATACAAACGATTTTAAAAATGTATTATGAGGGGATCCCGGGGTGGCTCAGCAGTTTAGCGCCTGCCTTTGGCCCAGGGCATGATTCTGGAGTCCCAGGATCGAGTCCCACATCGGGCTCCCTGCATGGAGCCTGTTTCTCCCTCTGCCTGTGTCTCTGCCTCTGTGTGTGTGTGTGTGTGTGTCTCTCATGAATGAATAAATAAAATCTTTAAAAAATAAAATAAAAATGTATTATGAGCAGCTATATGCCAACAAATTAGGCAATCTGGAAGAAATGGATGCATTGCTCGAAACCTATAAATTACCAAAACTGAAACACAAAGAAATAGAAAATCTGAACAGACCAATAATCAGCGAAGAAATTGAAGCAGTCATCAAATACCTCCCGAGAAACAAAATTCCAGGGCCGGATGGCTTTCCATGGGGAATTCTACCAAACATTTAAAGAAGAAATAATCCCTCTTCTACTAAAGCTGTTTCAAAGGATAGAAATGCAAGGAATACTTCCAAACTCGTTCTATGAGGCAACGATTAACCTGATCCCAAAACCAAAGACCCCACCATAAAGGAGAATTATAGACCAAAATCCCTGATGAGCATGGATGCAAAAATTCTCACCAAGATAGTAGCCAGTAGGATCCAACAGTACATTAAAATGATTATTTACCAAGTGGGATTTATACCTGGGATTCAAGGGTGGTTCAACATTCATAAAACAATCAACATGATAGATCACATCAATAAAAGAAAAGACAGGGATCCCTGGGTGGCGCAGCGGTTTGGCGCCTGCCTTTGGCCCAGGGCGCGATCCTGGAGACCTGGGATCGAATCCCATATCAGGCTCCCGGTGCATGGAGCCTGCTTCTCCCTCTGCCTGTGTCTCTGCCTCTCTCTCTCTCTCTCTGTAACTATCATAAATAAATAAAAATTAAAAAAATAAAAGAAAAGACAAGAACCATATGATCCTCTTAATAGATGCATAGAAAAAGCATTTGACAAAATACAGCACCCATTCCTGATTAAAACTACAAAGTTTAGGGATAGATGGAACATATCTCTATATCATAAAAGCCAACTATGAAAAGCCCACAGCGATTATCATTCTCAATGGCAAAAAACTGCAAGCTGTTCCCCTTAGGTCAGGAACATAATAGGGATGCCCACTCTCACCACTTTTGTTCAACATAGTACTAGAAGTCTCAGCATCAGCAATCAGACAAAAAAATAAATAAAAGGCATTCAAATCGGCAAAGACGAAGAAAAACTCTCCTCTTTGCAGATGATATGCTATTGTATATAGAAAACCCAAAAGACTCTGCCCCCAAATTTCTAGAACTCATACAGCAATTTAACAATGTGGCAGGATACAAAGTCAATGAACAGAAGTCTGTCGCATTTTTACACACTGACAATGAGACTGAAAAAAGAGAAATTAAGGAATCAAACCCATTTGCAATTGCACCCAAAACCCATAAGATACCTAAGAATAAATCGAACTGAAGAGATAAATGATTTATACTCTAAAAACTACAGAACACTTATGAAAAAATCAAGGAAGATGCAAGGAGATGAAAAAATTTCCATGCTCATGGATTGGAAGAATATATATTGTGAATATGTCAATGCTACCCAGAGCAATGTACACATTTAATGCAATCTCTGTCAAAATACCAATAACTTTCTTCACAGAGTTGGAACAAATAATCCTAAGATTTGTATGGAACCAGAAAATACCCTGAATAGCCAGAGGAATGTTGAAAAAGAAAACCAAAGCTGGGGGCATCACAATGCCTGACTTCAATCTGTATTACAAAGCTGTGATCATCAAGACAGTGTGGTACTGGCACAAAAACAGACACATAGATCAATGGAACAGAATAGAGAATCCGGAAATGGGCCTCAACTCTATGGTCAACTAATATTCGACAAAGCAGGAAAGACTATCCACTGGAAAAAGGACAGTCTCTTCAGTAAATAGTGCTGGGTCAGCTGGCTGGACGTGGGTGTAGTGGACCCAGGGAGTAATCCCGTCGACCTTGAGAGTGATGGGAGTGGTCAGAATCACGATGTAAGGTCCCTTTCCAGCGAGGTTGAAGTGTCTGGTGTTGGTATCTCCGCAGGTACACCCAGTCACCTGGCTGATATCAATGGGGATCCGAGGGTGGCCCAGTCTCATAGAGGGCCCTCAGCTTAGGCCACACCTGCTCATAGGTTCGTTGTAACATTTGGAGGGAGAAAAGAAGTTGGTGATCATCAAACTCAGCAAGCACCTCAGGTTTTAAATTGGGGATAATAGGTGGAGGAAGACCGAACATGATCTCATAGGGAGTCAGTCCCATCTTATATGGGGAATTCCTCACCCTATATAGGGTGAAGGGGAGGAGAGTCACCCAGTCTCCTCCAGTCTCCAGGGCTAATTTAGTTTAGGTCTCCTTTAATGTTCTGTTCATCCTCTCTACCTGTCCTGAGCTTTGGAGCCTATATGCACAATGTAATTTCCAATCTGACCACTCCCATCACTCTCAAGGTTAACGGGATTACTCCCTGGGTCCACTACACCTACATCAGGCCAGCTGACCCACACGCCGTTTTCGAGGACTTTGCTCCAGAATGGAAAAGCCAACTGAACAAGGACAATCCCCTAAAGCTAAGACTGCGCCGTTCTCACTTATTTCCCACCTCCAAGACTCCCTAGTCTGAGGTTGTCCTTCAAAATAAAAGGGGATTAGACTTAGTCTTCTTACAACAAAGGGTGGGGGGGGTTATGTGCTGCCTTAAACTAGGATGTTGCTTCTTCACTGGAATGTAAATGGGAGCGAGAACAGCAACAAGGTTGGTTAGAATCCAGGTTTAATCATTCCCCCTGGCTCACTCTGAGAGCAACCTGGACCCATGATTGGGTCCTTCCTTAGGTTCCTCTGAGAGGGGGAAATGTGGGGCTGAGAAAATTAAGGCCATTCCACTTTAAGTTCAGCGTTAGCACAAGTACAGCCATCCCAGGCCCCTGGGAATAAGCACTGAACTTTACCTTACTTCAGTTACAGGAAGAAAACAGCTTACAGCTTAATGTCCTAGAAAGCCTCATATTAGAATAAAAACACCCCAAGCCAAGGGCAGGAAGCCCCTATTAGAATAAGAACAGAGCTCAATGCACTTGAAACCCCCATATCAGAATGTAAACAGAACTTGAGAAATTCCTCCACCCCTTCTGGGGGTCCCCTAGACCAGCCCTTAAAACTAAGCTGAAACCCACCTCGGGGTCCAAGTCCCTGCTCCGCTGTGTCGGGTACACTTGGGCCCAAGCTCGAGCTTGTAAATAAACCCTCGTGTGTTTGCAAAAAATAAAAATAAATAAATAAATAAATAAATAAATAAATAAATAAATAAGATGTGGTTTATGTATACAATGGAATATTACTCAGCTATTAGAAATGACAAATACCCACCATTTGCTTCAACGTGGATGGAACTGGAGGGTATTATGCTGAGTGAAGTAAGCCAGTCGGAGAAGGACAAACATTATATGTTCTCATTCGTTTGGGGAATATAAATAATAGTGAAAGGGAATATAAGGGAAGGGAGAAGAAATGTGTGGGAAATATCAGAAAGGGAGACAGAACGTAAAGACTCCTAACTCTGGGAAACGAACTAGGGGTGTTGGAAGGGGAGGAGGGCGGGGGGTGGGAGTGAATGGGTGACGGGCACTGGGGGTTATTCTGTATGTTAGTAAATTGAACACCAATAAAATAAATAAATAAATAAATAAAAATAAATAAATAAACATGTGGGATGCAACTAAAAAAATAAATAAATAAATAAATAAATAAACCAAAAAAAAACAAATAAATAGTGCTGGGAAAATTGGACAGCCATGTTCAGGAGAATGAAACTAGACCATTCTCTTACACCATACACAAAGATAAACTCAAAATGGATGAAAGGTCTGAATGTGAGAATCCATCAAAATCCTAGAGGAGAACACAGGCAACACCCTTTTTGAACTTGGCCATAGCAACTTCTTGCAAGATACATCCATGAAGGCAAGGGAAACAAAAGCAAAAATGAATTATTGGGATCTAATAAAGATAAAAAGCTTCTTCACAGCAAAAGAAACAGTCAACAAACCTAAAGTACAACCTACAGAATGGGAGAAGATATTTGCAAATGACATATCAGACAAAGGGCTAGTATCCAAGATCTATAAAGAACTTATCAAACTCAACACCCAAGAAACAAAAAATCCAATCATGAAATGGGCAGAATACATGAACAGAAATTCCACCAAAGAAGACATAACACATGGCCAAAACACATGAGAAAATGCTCCACATCACTTGCCATCAGGGAAATACAAATCAAAACCACAATGAGATACCACCTCATACCAGGGAGAATGGTGAAAATTAACAAGACAGGAAACAACAAATGTTGGAGAGGATGTGGAGAAAGGGGAACCCTCCTACGCTGTTGGTGGGGATGCAAAATGGTTCAGCCACTTTTTAAACCAGTGTGGAGGTTCCTCAAAAAGTAGAACATAGAGCACCCTACAACCCAGCAATTGCACTACTGGATATTTACCCCAAAGACACAGATGTAGTGAAACAACAAAACATCTGCATCCCAATGTTCATAGCAGCAATGTCCACAATAAGAGCCACAATGTCCTTCCACAAATGAATGGATAAGGATGTGGCATATATACATAATGGAATATTACTTAACCATCAGAAAGGATGAATACCTACCATTCGCTTCAATGTGGATGAAGCTGGAGGGTAGTATGCTGAGTGAAATAAGTCAATCAGAGAAGGACAATTACCATATGGTTTCACTCATATGTGCAATATAAGAAATAGTAAAAGGGACCATAAGGGAATGGAGGAAAACTGAGTGGAGAAAATTCAGAGAGGAAGGCATACCCTGAAAGACTCCTAACTCTGGGAAACACACAAAGGGTTGCAGAAGGGGAGGTTGGTGGGGGGATGAAGTAACTGGGTGACAGGCATTAAGGAGGACACATGATGAGATGAGCACTGGGTGTTATACTATATGTTGGCAAATTGAACTTAAATAAAATATTAAAAAATAAGTAAATAAATCTACATTGATAAGGGTATGTCAAAGGAACAAATTAGCCAACTGAAAGAGCTCCCAATGTTCAAGGCTACTATTTGAACAACAAAATAAGCTAGTATTAGATTATAACCTAAAGCATAAAATAAGTTTTAATGAGTCCATATTGATATAAGTTATTGAATAAATAAATAGGTGGGAGAGAAGAGATAAATAATCCTTGCAGAAGAATTCCAAAGAATATTTGTAGATATTTCAACCTCAAGGAGAGGGAGTATAAATCCTCATTCCCTAAGTATGGGCTGTGAATAGTGGCTTCCTTTCAAAGTCTGGGAAGGGGAAAACAAGAATAATTTCATAGTGGAGAAATCTGACAACCATTACCTTAGCCAGATGATGAAAGTTAATATCAAGTCATGTTGATAATATGTACCCTTGATAGGATGTGATGACTATGGCACTTTATCTCTGTGGTCTTCTGTCCAAAGTACATAACTGTGGTTTAACTCTTTCAGGTATAGATGGTTCTACTGATGAATTTTATCAAACAGTTGTTAGAAAAATAATAGCACTTTCACAAAAATTCTTACAGAAAATTGATGAGAAGAAAATACTTTCCATCTCATTATATTAAACTCTCCTTGCCCCAAACAGAAAAAGACATTACAAGAAAAGGAATCTATTGACATATGTCCTTTATTAACATCGGTGCACTGATTTCTTTTTTTTAAAAGAATTTATTTAGCCATGAGAGACACAGAAAGAGGCAGAGACATAGGCAGAGGGAGAAGCAGGATCCTTGCAGGGAACCCGATGTGGGACTCAATCCCCAGACTGGGATCATGCCCTGAGCCAAAGGCAGACGCACAACCACTGAGCCACTCAGGAGTCCCAGTGCACTGATTTGAAACAACATTTTAACAAATTGAATTCAACAACATAAAAAATAATAATAGACCTGGTACAACCTTGATTTATGTCAGAGATGCAAAGTTGATTCAACATTTGAAAATCAAATAAGTCTCCATATTAACGACAAAATGAAAGGTGGTATAGCCCTCTCGCTAGAAAAGAAAAGAATATTTGAGAAATTTAACATTCTTTTATGATAAAAACATTCTACAAACTAGGAATAGAAGAGGAAACTTCCTCAATTGGATGATGACCATCTCTGAAAAGCCCATAATACTTAATGGTGAAAGACTGAATGGTTTCCTTCTAAGATCAGGAACAAAGCAAGGACATCCACTCTCACCACTTCTAATTAACATTGTACTGAAGGTTCTACCTCTGCCAAATAAGCAAGAAAAAGAAATGAAAGGCATCCATTTTTGAAAGGAAATAATACAACTGTATTCACAGAAAACATAATCATCTACGCTTATAATCTTTTTTAAAAAAAGATTTTATTTGTTTATTCATGAGAGACACAGAGAAAGAGGCAGAGACATAGACAGAGGCAGAAGCAGGCTCCCTTCAGGGAACCTGATGTGCGACTTGATCCCTGGACCCTGGGATCCCACCCTGAGCTGAAGGCAGATCCTCAACCACTGAGCCACCCAGGCATCCCTACTCTTATAATCTGATGAAATCTTTAAAACTGTTACTATAAGTAAAACATAAGTTTGGCAAGATTGCAAGATATAATACCATTACAAAAATATATTTTATTTCTATGTACTACTAATTAACAATCAGAAATTGAAATGTACAAATATAATATTAATTACAACAAATCAAATTATGAAACATTTGGGGGAAAATATCACAAAGTATGGACAAGATATATATACTGAAAAAGGGCACCTGGGTGGCTCAGTTGGTTAAGCGCCTGCCTTGGGCTCAGGTCACAATCTCAGGGTCCTGGGATGAAGCCCCACATTTGGCTTTCTGCTCAGCAGGGAGCCTGCTTCTCCCTCTCCCTCTACCTGCCACAGTGCCTACTTGTGCTCTCTCTCTCTGTCAGATAAATAAATAAAATCTTAAAAAAAAAGACATATATACTGAAAACTCTAAAACATTGTCGAGATAAATTAAAAAAGACCTACATAATGGAGAAATATATTCTGCTGGTAGGTCTCAAGACAAAATATCGATAAGATATTAATTTTCCCAAATTGTTCTATAGATTTACTACAATTCAAATCAAAATGACAGTAAGCATTTTTTTTTTTGCAGACTTGACAAGCTAATTCTAAAATTCATATGGAAACACAAATTACCTGGAGTAGCCAAAATAATTTTGATGAAGAAGAACAAAGAAGACTTGCACTTTCCAATTTCAAGATTTATTATAAAGCAAAAGCAATCAAGACAGTGTATCGTTAGCATCAGTATTGACAACCAAGTCAATGGAGCTGAAGAGTCTAGAAATAAACCCTTACATATGTAAGGACAACTGATTTTCAATAAAGCTACAAAGTTAAGACAGTGGAGAAAAGATAGTCTTTTCAAAAACTTTTCAATTTGGCTATGTATATGTCAATCATGTATGGGTGAGTTATGAACTACCTCAAACCATGCATCAAAAGTATCTCCAAACTAGATAAAACCAAAATGTAAACCTCAAAACCATAAAACTTCTAAAAAATATTTATGGTCTACAGATTTTTTAGACCAGCTAGACTAAAACCATGATCCATCAAAGGACAAAATTATAATTAGACTTCATAAAAATGAAAATTTCTGTTCTTAAAAAAACACTGGTAAGAGAATAAAAGGCAGAGATAGGGAGAAAATTATTGCAAGTTATATCTCATAAAGGACTTTATCTAGATTGTATAAATAACCCTCAAAACTCCACAATAAGAAAACAAACATCCTATTAAAAATGGGCTATTTCAACAGACACTTTACCAAGGAAGATATACAGATCACAAGCAAGCATAGGCAAAAATGCACATCATTAGTCATTAGGAAAAAGCAAAATACACTACAATGATATATCATTATACACCTGTTAGTATGACTGAGAATCTGACATGCTGGGAAACTCCATATTCCCAGGGAAATCTAAATGGTTGGTCACTCTAATTACACTTGTATAAAATTTTATAAAATGCAAACTAATATTTAGTGGCAGAAGTTATAACAGGGGTTGCCTGGGATTGGAGAAGGGGAGGGAATGAGTGAGGGAGAAGCTACGAAGTAGTACATGGAAACTTGATTGTGATAGATATGCTCATTGTCTTGATTGTGGTGATGTTTTCATGGGCATATATAAATGCCCAAAGACTAAAATTGTATGCTTTAAAAATGTACAGTAGTATGTAAATTATACCTCACTGCTATACTAAAATAAATACAAACAAAACAGGGCAGCCCGGGGGGCTCAGTGGTTTAGCACCGTCTTCA
Source organism: Canis lupus baileyi (assembly GCF_048164855.1). Taxonomy (NCBI): domain Eukaryota; kingdom Metazoa; phylum Chordata; class Mammalia; order Carnivora; family Canidae; genus Canis; species Canis lupus. The sequence goes on from NC_132876.1 coordinate 3,858,837, forward strand.
GCCCAGGGTGTGATCCTGGAGACCCAGGATCCAGTCCCACATCGGGCTCCCTGCCTGGAGCCTGCTTCTCCCTCTGCCTGTGCCTCTGCCTCTCTCTCTCTCTCTCTCTCTGTGTGTGTGTGTGTGTGTGTCTCATGAATAAATAAATAAAATCTTTTAAAAAACCAGACAAAACAAACTTGGTTATATCTTGAAGGCTTCATATATGTTGCTTTCACTATCATTAAGTTCTAGGGGATTGTTATATTTCCATTGTGATTTCTGATTAAATCCTAAGTACATTTTTAGATAATTTCTAAATGCACGGTTATTTATCTTTTTTGTTATTACTTTCTTATCTAATTTTGCAATGGTAAAAGACTGTATGATATCCAAGCTTTAAAATCTGTTAATGTTTTCATTATAGACTAGATCATGATCCTTTTGGTGGGCTTGTAAATACTTTATGGATGTGAAAAATCTGTGGTCTGTAATGGCTGGCTAAAACTTTATTTATGTCCATTAGGTCAAGCTAATATGCCTTTCCCCACCATTCATGAAACTGGTCCTTCTTGATCTAGCTGGACTTGATAATGCTCTCTACTGTCTATCCATTAGTATATTTTTGCTATCACTATTGTAACATTTATCTAATATGATTTGATTGTGGAGATTTTATTTTTTATTTTTATTTTTTTAATAATAAATTTATTTTTTATTGGTGTTCAATTTGCCAACATACAGAATAACACCCAGGGGAGAAGTGTAGAATTCTTACTTAATATCAGGAGTACCTACTAGGAAAAACCCTTTCCTGAAAGCTATTAATAGGAGTAGTGCATGTGGCTATGTATATGCCCTATGGAAGTAGCTAACAATACATGAGATCTCTATCTGAATAAAGAAGGAAAACATAGTCTCACAGGAGTCACTAAGCCTAGGTGGTCTAGAACTCATGACTGCTGTGAAAAGGGATTTAATGGTCTGGTGATACAGTATGGAGGGTCACAAACACTGATGTTGCACTACTGATGCAGGACATGGGAAGCTGGTACTAAAACCATGGAGGCCAACTACTGGCTCAAGAAACAAGTGGTGCTAGATAGCTCCACTGCCATTATTTCCAACCAAGTAGATTCTGTACAGTCACTTCTTTCCATCTCTAGCCATAGAGTCTAGGCAGCCAAAATGAATGACAGTCATTAAAATTCATCACTTTGTTTTTTCATATCTACCTTTGAACACACACACACACACACACACACACACACCTTTCTTTCCCCTACTGAAAATAATGATATTTAACACCTTTACTATTAAAAAAAAAAAACACTCAGCCCCATCCCACAAAGCATAAATTCAAAGGCTCATTAGTTCATGCAACCAAATCCAAGTCTAGGATCTCTACACGGTATCCATATCTCCTATACTTCCATTAGGATCCTGTACTAGCAGTGTAATCTATGGATTAAATTAAAAAAAAACTATTCTCCAACACTCCTCATATGTATAAGTCAGTGTCCAGGTAGTAGACAGGAACCACACCAATTTTTCTTAACAGAGAGAATATAATATAAAGAATTTCTAATTAGCATAACTTTTGTTAGTTAGGTAACTGAAAGGTTAAAAAAAATCTCTAAGCTATCATAGAGGTAGTGACTTCAGAAAGTAGAGTTGGTGGAACAGAGAAGCGATCAAAATTATTGAAACTCTTAGAAACTTACAGTAGCTGAAACCCAGAAGCAGGCAGGAAGAGTAAGTCATATTTCCATCTTCCAGTCTTGCAATATTCCTTGAGCATCCCTTATTGGTAAAGCATATTTTCAGAATCTCAGCTTCAGCATCACAGAGCAGGGCATAGAAGGGTGGGTGTGAAGTTGAGAGAAAATTACTTAATATCTGGCATAATCTAAGTACCCCTTTGGTCGTTCAACATCCATAAATGCCCTTTTACATTCCTATACCATACTTCTAAATTTTAATGCAACAGCCAACAACTCTGTTTGACAAGATACAACCATCCTTTATATAATATAAGACATTCTTACATTCTCTTCAAAGTGAAGTCCCCAAAATTATTGTATCTACCTTACATGATAAATCTCTGAGATATATTAATTTCTCCTCAAATTCTGTCATAATATATTTGACTATTATTTTATATTAAGATAAAACTTTGAAGTTAATCACCAACAAAACTTGTATTAAATAATAGGGGAAGGAGAAGAGAAGGGAAGAAATTGAATAAATAGTCTGTGTTTCTTTTTTTAAAAGATTTTATTCATTTATTCATGAGAGAGAAACTATATTCCATGTTATATATAACACAGAGAGAGAGAGAAGGAGGCAGAGACACAGGCAGAGGGAGAAGCAGACTCCATGCAGGGAGCCCGACACAGGGACTCGATCCCAGGAACCCAGAATCACGCCCTGGGCCAAAGGCAGGTGCTTAACCACTGAGCCACCCAGAGATCCCCCTAGTCTGTGTTTCTTCTATATCTGGTCATGATAACCTCTTTCTTCCACTTCTCATTCCATAGTTCCCTTGCCCTCAGCTATGACCTCAACTGGTTAGGATTTTTTATCTGATGGCAAATCCAAAGGTTCATCCCTGAAGGATCTGAAGCTTTAGTGGTCCTGCCTTTTTCTTCTTAGTTGCTATAATGTTCCATTTACTTTTATTTTTGGTATAAAAGTACTTTTTTAAGGAACTGGAGTCTCCTGGGTTCCAGACATGATGCTCAATGTCCTCATTTTATACCAGCAATCCAATTCCCCTTTGATAACTAGGATCAGTCACCATAGTCTATGTAATGATCCCTTTCTTTATCTCTTGGTTCAGTAGAGTGAAGAACCCAAAATGGTTAGGTAGTTCTCTTACCTTGTATTCAATGGAACTATTGTTGTAGTCCCTCATAAAAGCAATGATCCTCTAGAAACGAAGATTATCAAACCACAAATTCTCTGAGTTGTGGACACTAATAAGCATAAAGTTCACAAATATGTTATTAGGTATTAGGTATAATTATGAGAGAAGACATCCTTACTTCTATTCTTTGATGAACAGACCCATGCATTTTGGCTAGGGGAGAGACAGTACCATATACTGTTGTTATAGACTGAATTTTTCCCTTAAAATGTATATGATAAATCCTTAACCCTCCATGTAACTGTGTTGGGTATAGGGTCTTTAAGGAGGTGACTAAGGTTAAATGAGATCATAAGAGTGGAGCCCTATATGATAAAACTGGAATCCTATAAGGATTCTTCTATAAGAAGAAAAAAAAAAACACTAGATCGCTCTCTCTCTCTCTCTCTCTCTCTTTCTCTCTCTTCCTCCCTCTCTCCTTCTCTCTCCAACATGTGAGGACACAGTGAGAAGGCAGCCATCTGCAAGCCAGGAAGAGAACTTTCACCAGAATCCAAAACCTGTTGGAAGTTTGATCTTGGACATTCCAGCCTCCAGAACTGTAAGAAAATACATTTCTATTGTTTAAACTACCCAATGTATGGTATTTTGCTATGCTAGCATGAGAAGACTGAGACAATTGGTCTCTAATTCAAAGTATATACCATATCTTATAAAACAGAACTACATCATTTCAGGTTGTTTTATCCTAGCAGAATGGTCTTCCACTATCTATTATGCCAGATACTTCTGAGTAATGAGGTTTGTGGTAAAACAGTGGATTACATGGACATGAGCCTATTGTTACACTGGTTTCTTTTTGCAGTCAAATTATTTTTTTGATGAAAAACATTGTCATGCTAAACACCATTATGGGGCAGCCCTGGTGGCTCAGTGGTTTGGCCCCGCCTTCAGTCCAGGGCGTGATCCTGGAGTTCCGGGATCGAGTCCCATGTTGGGCTTCCTGCATGGAGCCTGCTTCTCCTTCTGCCTGTATCTCTGCCTCTCTCTCTGTGTGTGTCTCTCATGAATAAATAAATAAAATCTTTAAAAAAAACACCATTATGATAGATTAGGCAACCAATGAACTCATGAATTGTGATAAGAGCAGAAGTATTTCAGATAGGGAGGGCAAACCCATATTTAGGATACATCTATTCCTATAGAGATAAACCTCTTCCTCTTCCATGTTAGAATACAGCCATAATAACCAGGCTGCCACCAGATGACTAGCTGGTGTCTCTCAAGGAAATGGTGCCATATCAGGAACTTAGTGTTCTGTGATGTTGGCAGATAAGACGCCCAACAGTAATGATGACCAGGTAAGTTGTTGAGCCCATGCATAATTTCCAACCCTGCCATCATGGCCACTCTGTTCATGGAATCACTGAATGAAGATTTGGATGGCCAAGAGATAGCCTGGAAGAAACTGAAAGAAATTACATTTTTTAATTTCTTATTTTAAAAACTTTTTGAGGTATAATTGGTATACAACATTATATTAGTTTCAGGATTATAACGTCAATATTTGTATATATTGCAGAATAACCATTGCAATAAGTATAGTTAACATCCATCACCATACATAGTTATGGAACTTTTTTTTTTGCAATGAGAAATTCTAAGGTCTACTCCATTAGCAGCAACTTTCAAGTATGTAATACAGCATTATTAACTATAGTCACCATGCTACGAATGTACCCTTTTGTCTATGTAATCACTGAGCTGCCTCTGCAATATATGCCATTAGTGAGCATTCACATGGTACAAAAGTACCTTCATACTTTGTGACCACTGTAAAAGGTCCTTTATTGTCACCAGTCTTCCAATTCTGCCACTTCCAAGGCCCTGACCATAAAACTAAACCATTGAGAAATGCTTATGAGTTAGCATAAATTTGTACATCTGGCCATCTTTCATTCCAGATCAAATTGACAACAAAATGTACAACTTGAAACTTTGCCCACTGGGAAACTTTTCCTTCACCACTGTCCTTTGGCGTTACCTCTGAGTGGGGCTTTAATGCTATAGATGTCCACTTCCAGAATACCCTACAGAAAATCAATAAAATAGGCCTGATAGTTCTTCCTCAGTCAACTCATATAAAATGTTACCTATGAAACCTTGGATGTGAATGCAATGAGAGGAGTCAATGTAGCAAGTGTCAGTCACCTGTTAATGCTAATTACTTTAGTCTTTAAGACCTGCCTCACCTGTTAGCTATCATTTCCACCTGATGATAAATTTCTGCTGTGCATGCTCAACTTTAAAGCTTTCCGGGTCAAATAATAACTAGTTCATGATAAGAAAGTGAGCTGCATGATCATTTGATATCTCGTGATTGGGTATTCATTCTATATTAAGGCCTAGAAGCAATCCAGGTCTGTTTCGCAAAAACTGTTTTCTTCAGGAAAAAGTATACATTTTCTCCAAAATCCTAGAGACATGGTATATAATTCTCATATCATGCTTCCCAGAGGTTCCATATAGCATCCCTATATACCACAGGTAATGAATCTGCTGGATCATAAGGCCAAAATGGAAAAGCAGCTTGCACTGTTCTGCTACAGCATGCACTTGCTGCTGAGTCTTGTCTTGCTCTGGCCCTCATCAATACTGGTAACCTTATGGATTGCTGAGCAAATAATACAATTAGTATATTCAAATGTAGTATATATTGTCTCAAAATAGAAAAAAGAATAATGAAATCAAATTGTGCCTCTTTCTTTGATAAGTGGTAAAAAGTGGGAGGATTTTTCTTTCCTTTTGGAGAGACTATATTGATTCTCTGAACCCCTGAACCCTCAGAAACTTCACTGAGGTAGTGGACCCCTGAATTTCATGTTTTTTTTTTCTCTTCTACCCTCTGGTTCATATATGTCTTACCAAGGCAATTAAAGTACATGCCATTCCCTGTACTTCTTGCTCATCATATGTAATCAGCATAATACTGTCAATACAGTAGACCAGTGTGTAGTATGAAATATGCAAACAATCAAAATTTCTAGGCTTTATATTTTAAGAAAAAGCAGAATAATTGATGGATCCTTGAGGAAAGACTGTGAAGATGTACTACGGGCTCTTCTGGGTAAAGCAAACTTTTCTGATGGTCTTTAAAAATTAGTCTGGAGGAAAAGCATTGTAAAGAAGAAGAGCAAATGTCAGGAGCTATGTTGATTTTTTTCAGTAGAATCGCTATATCCCCAAGAGCAGCTTAAAATTGAAATCATTGCCTGATTAAGATAAAAACAACCAATTATTATTCTCTAGGGTCTTTCTTCTTAACAGGCCAAAAATATGAGTTAAATGGGGAGTTTTAACAGTATCACCATCCTTGAATTTGGTGATCTGTTAAATTTAAGTTATCTTGTAATTTTATAGCCAGTATAATTTTGTTTTTTGCCTTATTTTCAGTAATATTGACCCCACAGCTATACAAAATAAATTATTTTGGGTCACCACAGAAGCTCTCTGGTTCTCTATGATTTGAGTTTAAAGTGTACAGACTTATTGTTGTAATTTTCATTCAACACAAACTCCATTTTAATGAAAAGAACGCACCCAACCCTACAGCCCTTGTAATCATAATTACTCTCATAGCAGTCAATATGGCAGTAGCCTGGGCTTCCAAAGAATATATGTTAATAAGAATTTCATGACAGTCAACCAAAGATATATATGAATTACTAACATCCCAGTTTCTATTGACTCAGAGCTCAGCATTCTGCTCTATCCCAAAGATACAACTAAAGTATGATTTCAGGGTGTTTCCTGGAACCACATCTGTTATCACCTTCTTTACAAACCAGGAGACTGAATAACACAAATAATTTGAACAGAGAGGATTTAATATAAAGTATTATTTATTATGTATAAAATTATTAACTACATGACTTTAAGAGTAAAGTGAGAAAGCTCAAAGGGATCATGGAGGTGACAACTACTGGAAGTAGCAGGACTGGTGGAACAAAGCAGAGAGGTTGGAATTGTTAAAACTTTGTAAAGACTGAGGGGAGGGGTCTTGTGGAATTGAAGCACAGACTTCTTTTTAAAAAATTTTTTTTATTGGAGTTCAATTTGCCAACATATAGCATAACACCCAGTGCTCATCCCATCAAGTGCCTTCTGATAAAAGAAACTTCTCAGCTGGTGTCAATTTTCCTGAGCTTAGAGGAGCCTGACAACCAGACTTCTGGACTAGACACTATTTATCTGATTTCACCAAAAAGAGTTCAATGAAATTAGTTTTGCAAGGGTGAGAAAAACTGCAAACGGATTCATTGGCTTCTATCAGAAAGAACTTCATATGCCTAAGTGAAGAATCATTGCTGGAATGATGCCCAGAGGAACTGCAAGAAGACCATAGAAGCAAATAGGAAGAAGCCAGTCTCTCTTTTTTCCTCCGAATGTTTTATCTTATTAGTACAGATTAACAGTCATTCAGCAGGTAATGTAGAAATCTGGTTTACAAAGGTCCAGGCCAAGAATCACAAAGCAGAGTACAAAAGAAGAATGAAAGAAAGTGATAAAAATTGACTGATATATAAAAAGCATACAGGCACATGGGTGGCTCAATCATTTAAGCATCTGCCTTTAGCTCAGGTTATGATCCTGGGGTCCTGGGATGGAACCCCTGCGTTGGGCTCCCTGCTCAGCAGGGAGTTTGCTTCTCCCTCTCCCTCTGCCCTTGCCCCCTGTTCATGCTCACTCTGCCTCTATCAAATAAATTTTAACCTTAAAAAAGTATATATGATGTAGCAAGTTAGAGTTATGAACAGTTAATCTTTATTTCTGAAATAGGACATGAGGCTATGGGTGATATTTATGACTTCTTTTCTTCAGTATAATTTCGTGCTCTCATTTTTAAGTATTTTGATAGATGTATTATATACATACCTAAAAGTAGGCAAATTATATTCATTAATATCCAGAAAGTATCATCATTGTATCACACCAGGGTCACAAAAAATCAGGTCAAGAAATAGAACATAACTAGCATCCCCTCAATGACTTTTCTAATAACTCCCTCATCCAACCAACCCAAAGACAATCACTGTTCTGATTTAGCATTACAGTTTTACACTTAAAAATATTTATTTATTCATGAGAGACACACAGAGAGAAAGGCAGAGACATAGGCAGAGAGAGAAGCAGGCTTCATGCAGGGAGCCTGATGCAGGACTCAATCCCGGGACCCCAGGATCACGCCCAGAGCTGAAGGCAGATGCTCAATCACTGAACCATCCAGAAGTTTTTCATTTTACATTTTTAACTTTATCTTTTTTTTTAATTTTTTTATTTATGATAGGCACACAGTGAGAGAGAGAGAGAGGCAGAGACACAGGCAGAGGGAGAAGCAGGCTCCATGCAGGGAGCTCGATGTGGGACTCGATCCCGGGTCTCCAGGATCGCGCCCTGGGCCAAAGGCAGGCGCCAAACCGCTGCGCCACCCAGGGATCCCATTTTTAACTTTATAATAACAAACTCACACAACATGTATTTTTCTCTATCTATATTTCTACATTCTTGCTTTTTAAAAAATGTATGTTATTTATTCATGAAAGAGAGAGAGACAGAGAGAGAGAGAGAGGCAGAGACACAGGCAGAGGGAGAAGCAGGCTCCATGCAAGGAGCCTGATGTGGGACTCAATCACCGGACTCCTGGGTCCCTGAGCCAAAGGCAGACCCTCAACTGCTGAGCCACCCAGGCATCTCTATTCTTGCTTTTAATAGTAGTTTGTTCATTTTTATTAATTTGTTGGTTAGGGTTCTCTAGAAAACACACACAAATGTATTCATAGGGAAATAAAAAAATACTCATGAAGATTATATTTATTTTTTATTTAAAAAAATTTTTATTGGAGTTCAATTTGCCAACATTTAGCATAACACCCAGTGCTCATCCCGCCAAGTGCCCCCCTCAGTGCCCATCACCCAGTCACCCCAACCCCCTGCCCACCTCCCTTTACACTACCCCTTGTTCATTTCCCAGAGTTAAGTGTCTCTCATGTTTTGTCACCCTCACTGATATTTTCACTTATTTTCTCTCCTTTCCCTTTATTCCCTTTCACTATTTTTTAATATTCCCCAAAGGAATGAGACCATACAATGTTTGTCCTTCCCCGACTGACTTACTTCACTCAGCATAATACCCTCCAGCTCCATCCACGTTGAAGCAAATGGTGGGTATTTGTCATTTCTAATGGCTGAGTAATATTCCATTGTATACACAGACCACCTCTTCTTTATCCATTCATCTTTCGATGCACAACGAGGCTCCTTCCACAGTTTGGCTATTGTGGATATTGCTGCTATAAACATCGGGGTGCAGGTGTCCGGCGTTTCACTGCATCTGTAACTTAGGGGTAAATCCCCAGCAGTGCAATTGCTGGGTCGTAGGGCAGATGTATTTTTAACTCTTTGAGGAACCTCCACACAGTTTTCCAGAGTGGCTGTACCAGTTCACATTTCCACCAACAGTGCAAGAGGGTTCCCCTTTCTCCACATCCTCTCCAACATTTGTGGTTTCCTGCCTTGTTAATTTTCCCCATTCTCACTGGTGTGAGGTGGTATCTCATTGTGGTTTTGATTTGTACTCATGAAGATTATAGTCTTCATTTTTATAACTGGTTACATGGTCATAGTTGGTATTTACAACTACCTTCTTTAACTATCTATTTTGTATTCCCTTTACCTTCAGCAAGTACCTCAGCTAGTCAGGGTTCTTTATCTGGTAGAATGGGCCAAACTTTCTCTGCATCATTAGTAATCCTGCCTGCATTGAGTTATAACAGTTTTTCCATTGACCTTAACCATAGGGTATGGTAATACTAAGAGACACCCTAAGGAATCCCGTGTATTCCAGACATACTCTTTTTCACCTATTTTGTAGAGTAGTAATCCAATTTCCCCTTGGTAGTCAGGATCAATCATCTCAGCCAGCACAGGCATGAGAAGTCCAAAGTGGCTGGGTAGCAATCTTAACTTCTAGTTCAATGGAATCAGTGCTTCCTGTTGGAGATAGGACTTTCCTCCCTTTGGATCTAAAGGAGTCTAGAACAGCAGAACATAAGGTCACAGGAACAAGAAGCAAAAATGTTGCTAGTGGGTCACTAGGATTAATAAGGAGTGGTGCCTCTCCCATTTCTTCTCCTTGATTCCTGGGCACATGAATCTTGGCTATGAGGGAAACAGCCCTATTTGTTGGATGGTGATTCAGAGCACCTACAGCTGCCTAATCACCTGGGGGAATGGTGCTGTATGGAGTATTGGTCTCTCTTGCTGGCAGACTGGGCACTCAGCAGTGGCTGTAGCCAGATTAGGCTTGGTGAGTGGAAGTCCATGCTGCCGAGCCCATGTATTACCTCTATCACTGCCACCATGGCCACTTCATTCATGAGACCACCTGAAAGCTGAGGTGACTAAGGAAAGAGATTGACTGGTATCCATAGAATGGGCAATTCTGTAACTTGATTATGAAATCCTCCTCTGCTGAACATTCACATACCTTAATGTTTTTTGGCCTATTCATAGAAGCCTATCCACATACCTCTTTCTCAGATATTTCTGTCACCAATTTTCTATTTATGTTCCTTCCAAGTCCCTCGCCACCCAGTCCACTCATTGGCCACAGCCTATGGATTGGTATATAATCATACATCTAGCTTTGTCCTTCCAGCCAAAGTGGACAACCTAGTGCATTACTCAAAATTCCACCTGCTGGAAGGATTTCTCTTCACCACCTTCCTTCAAGGATGTCCCAGAGAGGAGCTGTAGTGCTAGAACTGTACACTTTCAGGTGGTGCCTGCATGTCGTGCAGAACCATTAAACCAGGCCCAATTCTTCTCTTCCTCTGTCAACTGATAATAGGGAACTCCTCATGAGGTCATAAATGCAGGCTGGGGGAGAGAAGGCATTGTAGCAGGAATGGAGACCATGGGCATTTAAGCCACTTCTTCATGTGTCTGCCTCGGGCTGATCACATATATACCACTTCCATTTGGTAGTAGATTGTTGCTGTGTGTGAATTAGATAATACTTTATGGCTTAGTGAATTAGATAATACTCAGTTCATGATGGGCAGTTCATGTCACATGGTAACTTAATGGTCCATAGTTGATAATTCAATCTACTGAGGCCCAGAGACCAAGAACCATTTCTCCAAAGGAGAGTAGTTATTTGTGGATAATGGCAGAGCCTTGCTCCAAAATTCTGAATGCCTGTACTGTGATTCATCCATAGAGGTCTGCCAAAGTCTTCAAATGACATCTCTAACTGCCACTGATTCTTCAAGTAGAGCATATGGCCCAGTAGCAGAGCAAGCATTTGCATAGCAGCTTGGACCTGTTGCAGAGCCTTCTCTTGTTCTGAGCTCTACTTAAAACTAGCAGCTTTTGGAGTCACTCAGTAAATGGGCCAAAGTACCACACCCAAATGAGGAATATGTTGCCTCCAAAATCCAAAATGGCCCACAATATTCTGTGGTATTGGCAAAAGCATAAACAAACAGGAAATAGGACAAATAGAGATAACAGAAGACCCACAAATATATGGTAAGTTGATTACTGACAAAAATTAAAGGAAATTCAATGAAGAAAGGGTAGTGTTTTCAGCTAGTAGAGCTGATAGAATTGGATATTAAAAAAACTTTGATCACTATCTTACACCAAATGCAAAAGTAACTTGTTTTGTATCATAGTCTTAAATTTTATTTTATTTTTAAAGATTTATTTGTTTACTTATTTATTTATTTATGAGAGAGAGAAACAGACAGAGACAGGCAGAGGGAAAAGCAGGCTCCATGCCAGGAGCCCGACGTGGGACTCGATCTCGGATCTGCAGGATCACGCCCTGGGCCAAAGGCAGGCGCCGAACCGCTGAGCCATGCAGGGATCCCCTCCCCTCCTTTTTTAAGATTTACATAGACTTAAGTTTTAAAATAAGAGCTGTAAAACTTAAATCCAAAATATAGGTGAAAATCTGTGAATCATTGGACAAGACAAATAGTTCATAGAACACAAAAAGCAAGAACCTTAAGAGAAAATGTGAACTAATGAGTTAATAGAATTTCTGCTCTTTGAAGAACATTGTTATGAGAATGAAAAAACAAGTCACTGATTTGGAAAAACTACTCGCACATTACATATTTGATAAAGGACTTGTATCCAGAATATATTTAAAAAACCTCAAAATTCAATAATAAGAAAATCAGCTATAATTTAGTTTCATGTATCTTTTCATCTGTTTTCAAATCCTTTTTTTTAATTTATTTATTTATTTATGATAGTCACAGAGAGAGAGAGAGAGGCAGAGACACAGGCAGAGGGAGAAGCAGGCTCCATGCACCGGGAGCCCGACGTGGGATTCGATCCCGGGTCTCCAGGATCGCGCCCTGGGCCAAAGGCAGGCGCCAAACCGCTGCGCCACCCAGGGATCCCTGTTTTCAAATCCTAAACAAACAATACATTTCTAGAATAAACCTCAGTCTGTGCTCTCTTTTTCGTATTTTTCTAGATTCAATTTGAAAATGCTTTGTTTGGGATTTTTTTTTCATCTATAGCTATGAGGGACATAAGCCTATAATTTTTCTTTCTTATAGCGTTCTTGTCAGATTTTTGTATCAATGCTTTTCTAGTCCCATAAAATAAGTTATAAAATGGTGCCTCTGTTTTTAGTCTTTAGAAGAATTTGTATAAGATTGGTATAAGATTGGTGTTGCTCCATTCTTTTTCTAAAATTGTAAAATACACATATAAAATTGACCTTTTTAAATATTTAGAGTGTACAATTCAGTGACATTTAGAATTTTCACAATTTTGTATAACCATCCATCACTCTAGTTTCAGAACATTTTTATCACCACATCATAGCCACTAGTCAGTCCCTCCCCGTTAATTTATACCCCCAGCTCCCAGCAAACAAAATCTTTCTGTCTCTATAGATGTGTCTATTCTAGACATTTAATGTAAACAGAATCATACAATATGTGGCCTTTCATGGCTATCTTTTTTAGTATAATGTTTTCAAGTTTCATTCATGTTGCAGTGTGTACTAGTACTTCATTCCTTTTTATGGTTTAATAATATTCCACTGTATGGACATATCACTTTTGTTTATCCATTCATCTGTTTTTTTTTAAATTTTTTTATTTATTTATGATAGGCACACAGTGAGAGAGAGAGAGGCAGAGACACAGGCAGAGGGAGAAGCAGGCTCCATGCACCGGGAGCCTGACGTGGGATTTGATCCTGGGTCTCCAGGATCGCGCCCTGGGCCAAAGGCAGGCGCCAAACCGCTGCGCCACACAGGGATCCCCATTCATCTGTTGATGAACATTAAGTTTTTTTCCACTTATTGGCCATGAATAATACTGCTATAAGCATTTATGTACAACTTTTTGTATGAAAATCTGTTTTTAATTATTTGGAGGCATATACACCAGAGTGGAATTGTTGGGGTCATATGATAATTCAATGTTTAATTTCTTGAGGAACTGCCAAACTATTTACCAAAATGTTCACAACATATTGAATTTCCACAAGCAATATGTTAGGATTCCAATTTCTACATATTCTCACTAGTGCTTGTTATTTTGAGATTTTTGGAGTATAGCCATTTTAATGGATATACAGTGGCTTTGGTTTGCATTTCCCTAATGACGGATTTTGAACATATTTTCATGTGCTTTTGGTCGTATATCTTCTTTGGGAAAAGGTATTTTCAAACCCTCTAGCCATTTTTCATAGTATTATTTTTGTTGTTGATTTTTAATAGTTTATATGTATTCTTTGCAAGTATTTTTTTACCATCCTGTAGATTATATTTTCAGCACCTTGATAGAGTCTTTTCATGAACAAAATTTGAACTTTCATGAAGTACAACGTATCTATTTTTTCTTTTGTTGTTTTGATTTTAAAATCATCTAAAAACCATTGCCAAATAAAAAAATCATAAATATATGCCGCTATGTGTTCTCCTAAGAGTTTCATAGTTTTTTTTACCCATTGCATTTAAGTCTTTGATCCATTTTGAGTTGATCTTTGTATATGGTGTGAGGTAGAATTCCACTTTATTCTTTTGCATGTGGTTATCCTAGCATTATTTGTTGACAAGATTATTATTCTCTCCACTAAATTAGTCTTGGAACCATTGCTGGAAATAAATTGAGCATATGCATGCATATTTCTTTCTAGACTCCCAGTTCTAGTCCATTCATCTATATATCTATCCTTATGCCCATACCATACTGTTTTGAAGTAACTTTTCAAAATAAGAACAGTAAGTCCTCTAACTGTTCTTTTTCTCAATATTGCTTCGCTATTCAGGGTCCCTTGCAATTTCATATGAATTTTAGGATCAACTTTTCCATTCTGCAAAAAAGACCATTAGAATTTTGTATTGAATCTATAGATCACCTTGGGGAGTATTGCCATCTTAGCAATATTAAGTTTTCCAATCCATGAACCTGAGATTTATTTCCATTTATTTAGATCATCTTTAATTTCTGCCAATAGCATTTTATACTTTTTAGTATACAAATTTTGTACCTCTGTGTTTAAATTTACTATTTTATCTTTATGCTATTATAAATGGAATTTTATTATTTTTTGAAATTGTATTTCTTAAGTTGCATTTTTAGATTGTTTATTGTTAATGTGTAGAAATACAGCTTATTTTTACAAGTTTATCTGGTACCCTGCAACTTTGAAGATTTAACATATTAGCTCTAATAGCTCTCTTTGTGAATTTTCAAGGATATTCTATATATGGGATGATATCATCTGTGAATAGTTTTCAATCTTTCATTATCATTTGGATGGCTCTCATTTCTTTTTCTTTCCATATTGCTCTGACTAGGACTTTTACTACAATGTTGCATTGCAGTGGTGATTGTTGGCATCTTTGTCCTTTTCCTGACCTTAGAGAAAAAACCTTCAGTCTTTTATTATTGAGTATATTATCTTTTAGGTTTTCATAAATGCCCTTTATCATGTTAAGAATGTTTCCTTCTACTCCTAATTTATATCTTTATTATGAAAAGTTATTGGATTTTGTCAAATGCTATTTCAGCATCAATTGAGATAATCATTTTCCCTCTTTATTTTATGCATATAGTGTATTGCATTAATTGAGGCTTGTATGTTGAACTATACTTGGTCATTGTGTATAATCATTTTTATATGTTCCTGGATTCGGTTTACTAGCATTTTTAAAGGAATTTGCATCTACATTCATAAGGCATATTGACCTGTAATTTTCTTGTAGTGTCATTATTTGGTTTTGGTATTAGGCTAATGCTGCCTTCACAGGATAAGTTAAAAAGCATTTCATCCTCTTCTATTTTTGGAGAGAGATTGGGAAAGACTTATTTTAATCCTTCTTATTTTTTTAAAAAAGATTCTGTTTATTCACTCATGAGAGACACAAAGCTAGAGAGGCAGAGACATAGGCAGAGGGAGAAGAAGGCTTCATGTAGGGATCCCAATATGGGACTCGATCCTGGGACTCCGGGATCACACCCTGAGCCAAAGGCAGGTGCTTAACCGCTGAGCAACCCAGGTGTCCCTGATTTTAATTCTTCTCTAAGTGTTTGAAGAATTCCTCATATTTCCGTTTTTTATTGGATAATTTGATCCATCTATATTAAGAAGGACTCACTTCTGCCATTTTGTTATTTTTCTTTTTTTCTTTTTTGACAGGCAGATAAAGGTTTGTTTTATTGAATAACTGATCTGATTCATGCTGAGGCCACTGTGTACAGACAAGAGAGAGGGAGTTTTGTTCCTTGGTCTCTTCCTCCTTGGAAAGAGTCTTGATGATTTCCTCCTTCTTGGCCTGGAGCAGCTCTTCACGGCGCTTGCGGGCCTCCTTGGTCTTAGATCTGCAGGCCTCAGCCTGGTCAGCCACAAGCTTCTTGTGAGCCTTGTCTGCCTTCAGCTTGTGGATGTGTTCCATGAGAATCCGCTTGTTCTTGAACACGTTACCCTTCACTTTCAGGTATAGGCTATGATACATGTGGCGGTCAATCTTCTTAGATTCACGGTATGTTCTGAGCAGCCTGCTAGAATTCTCATCCTCCTCATCCACGTTACCTTCTCAGGCATTCGAGCATTGGCAGTACCTTTTCTCTTACCAATGCCCATATGCCTGCCCTTCCGGCGGGCCAGAGTGTTTTTCCGGCACCGAGCTCGGGAATGGACAGTCACAGGCTTCCGGATTATCAACCCATCTTTGATCAGTTTTCGTATCTGCTGACGGGAGTTTGCATTGGCGATTTCATTGGTCTCATTGGGGTCCAACCAGACCTTCTTTTTGCCACAGCGGAGGACACTGGAGGCAAGCCTCTTCTGAAGCCTGAGCATACTCATGGCTGCGACCGCAGCGCCGAAAGGAAAAGTGTTATTTGTTTTCTGTATGTCTTATATCTTTTTTTTTTGTCAACTTCTTCATTACTATTTCTCTAATTCCTCCAAAACACTGCAAATGTGCTGAATTGGCTTTATTTCCTATTGTGTGTATATTTAAAGATTATTCTTAGTGGCTACAATTAATATTATAAATTTATAACAATCTAGTTTGAATTGAAAGCAACTTAGCTTCAATAACACACAAAAACTATGTGTCTATATAGTTCAATGCCCTCTTTTATACTGTTATAATCACAAATTATGTCTGTACATTGTGTGCCAAGTAACATAGATTAAGCTTCTTTTATGCATTTGCTTTTTATATAGGAGAAGATGATCCACAAATCAAATATACAGGAATCTGTGATGCCTCATATAATATATATTTATTTATTTATAAAATACAGAAATATTAAAAAATAAAAAATACAGAAATATTATATAAAAATATAAATATATAAGAAATATATTTATATAAAATATCTAAATAAATATAAATATATAAATATTTATAAATATATACATATTTACCTTAACTAGAGTTCTTTGTGTTTTCATATGGCTTTGAGTAACCATATAGTTTCCTTTTATTTCAACCTGAAGGATTCCCTTTAATACTTCTTATAGGTCAGGTCTACTAGAGACAAATACTGTCAGTTTTTTCTTTTTTCTTTTTTAATCTGGAAATGTAATAATTTATCCTTCATTTTTAAAAAAATTCTTTTTATTGGAGTTCAATTTGCCAACATATAACATAACACCCAATGCTCATCCCATCAAGTGCCCCCCTCAGTGCCCGTCACCCAGTCACCCCAACCCCCCACCCACCTCCCTTTCCACCACCCCTTGTTCATTTCCCAGACTTAGGAGTCTCTCATGTTATCTCATGTTCTCCCTCTCTGATATTTCCCACTCATTTTAGCTCCTTTCCCTTTTATTCCCTTTCACTATTTTTTATATTCCCCAAATGAATGAGACCATATAATGTTTGTCCTTCTCCGATTGGCTTACTTCACTCAGCATAATACCCTCCAGTTCCATCCATGTCGAAGCAAATGGTGGGTATTTGTCGTTTCTAATGGCTGAGGAATATTCCATTGCATACATAGACCACATCTTCTTTATCCATTCATCTGCCGATGGACACCGAGGCTCCTTCCACAGTTGGGCTATTGTGGACATTGCTGCTATAAACGTCGGGATGCAGGTGTCCCGGCATTTGCTCTATCAGCTCTGAGCAGCCAATTCTCTACCAAGTTGAACTCTATAAACCACATGACAAAGATGGAAGATTCTCTCAAGAAGGAAGGAGCTTTTCTCTGAGGAGTCCACTTCTTCAATAGCCTCTATAGTCCCTATTCTTTACCCAAACCTTAGGGAAGTCTCTTTATACTCATTGCCCATGAGGATCAATTGTGTACACACATGCCTTCTTACTCCTGTAAATAAACTACCAGGTGAACCTCATCTCACATGCCATAACTTCCACTTCCCCCTACCTAAGCTCCCTTCTCTCTAGGGAATGGGGCTTTCTCCATCAAGGCCTCCTACCTATCCATAATACATTCTTGAAAGCTATTCGAACAATATGTTCATAATTGTCTCTTCTGGTCTTGTGTTGCTGTACAACAAACTATCTCAAAGCTTAGCAGCTTAAAGCAATAGACATTTTATTATATCTCACATTTGCGTGGGTTAGGAATCCAGGCAGCATTGATCTGGGTGATTATTCTGTTCACATGGCCTCAACAAAGATCACTCAGCTATATTCAGCTGGAGGATAGACTAGTCTGGTGAGTCCACCACAGCTTCACTCGCATATCTAACACCTTGGCAGAGATGGCTGGAAGGCTAGGCTCAGCTAAGACTGTTAACCAGAGCAGCTACACATGTCCTTATCAGCATGGCGGTCTCAGGGTGATTGGAGTTCTGAGATGGCAGCTCACAGCTCCAAGAGCTATTATTTCAGTGACCCCAGTGGAATATGCATGGCTTTTTATGACCCAGCCTCAGGAGTGATATAGCATCATTTCTCCAGTACTCCACTAATTTTAGAAGTCCTAAGCCCATCCAGATTCAAATGGAACAGAGATATGTAGGTGTTACTCCTCAAGAAGGAGTGTAAAGAATTTGCAGCTATATTTTAAAACTTTCATAGATGTCTCACAAGAATAAACCAGGCACGGAGGGTCCCAAGGCTTTCCTGAATCTTGGCTCTCCCTACTTTGTAGATCAAAAGTCAAATGAGCTGAAGTATAAGGTGATTCATTCCAAGAAGCCTGCTCTTGGAGAGTAAAATAAAGGAGCCACAGAGCATAAAACAACCCCCTTACCACACTTGTCCACATCTCCTTTCCTAGTGGCCAGAAAATAAATGAAAACGGTAACTAACTCTTATCCTTCAAGCACCATTGGAAAGGACATGAGGGAGGTGGCCCCTTATAGAAAAATATCTTGTGGGGCAGCCCTGGTGGCTTAGTGGTTTAACACTGCCTTCAGCCCAGGGGCTGATCCTGGAGACCTGGAGTCCCATGTCAGGCTCCCTGCATGGAACCTGCTTCTCCTGCTGCCGTCTCTCTCTCTCTCTCTCTCTCTAGTCTCTCATGAATAAATAAATAAAGTCTTAAAAAAAGAGAAAAATATCTTGTGAATCCAGCACTCACTTTCTGAGGAATGTTGGACAAGTCTATTTTACTTTCTAGGCCTTACTTATTTAACTTTGTGGTGGTGATGATTTCTATACTACACCTAGGTCAATGAGTAAAGCCTGTAACATATGGCCTACAGTGTATGATACCCATTGACTGCAATACAGAAGTTCTAGAGGTGTGATATTTACTCCTGCTCACAATGTCCATAATTTGTTATCCTTTTAGCATTCTCATGACTAATTGTTAGTTTTCCTGCCTCTTCTTTGTTGTTCTTCCCTCCAACGTCAGTATGGCTTTCAGGCTTTCTCTAAGAATACTTAAAGACAAGCTGAGATTGTTTATTTTTTCATATCTCATATTTTCAGAGTCTAGAATGGCATTGGTGTCCTCTTTGCTCCAGATGATGACTCTTCTACGTTGTTGTAAAACAAAACAAAACAAAACAAAACAAAAATAAACTTCCATTTAAATCCTATGTCATTTAGATATCCAACATTCCTCTTCCTTTGCTTTTCTAATCTATAGATCTGCTAGCCATCACTGAGAACTTGACAACTAGCTCACAGTGTTCCTTTGCACCTGAGTTCTGCTATCATCGTGGATGACTTCAGCGTCGATGTATGTGGTTAATTCCCTCAACTCCCCAGGTTCCAAATCCCTTAACATCCTTATTTCCAAAGACCCTCTCATTTGATCTTAGCCACCCACTTCCATTGTCACACCATAGACCATTTTCTGTTATTGTTCCCCTCCAGATAGAGTATTTCAAGTATCTTGCTCTCTGACTACAAACTCCTCTTCTTCTGGATTGCTTTCTCTACTTTCCAGCACAATTATTCTTCAACATCTAGGGGCTCACCATATATTGACATTTTTGTCTCTTCCAATCTTCTATTCCTTGCCTCTTTTTTCCTGACCCCTTATCTTATTTGGGTGAAGTGGCTCATTAATTCAGTTGCACCCTTGCTAATGCCTTGCCTAAAAACTCCCTTGCCTCTCGCTGTGTAACCTTAAATCTGCATAAACTGAACAATCTGCTTTCTCTGTGCTTGAGTCTCAGCACCTAAATAATGCTGGAGAAATTTGCACTTAAGGAAGGTTTATCTCATTCTAAATGCATAATTATCAATTTCAAAGAGTTCTCCAACACTGCATAGCAATTCTACCACAGGCATCTGGTCAACTTACCACTCTCCTCCATTAATCCAAAATAACTATTTGAAACCTTATTTACTAACCTCAAAACTCTAACTTTCTCCCATAATTCTCTCTCACTGTCAGCATAGAATTTCCCAGCTCACACATATACACAAAATAAAAACCAATAGAAGGAAATTTCCCTATGCCATGTATATTAAATCTACAAAACTAAATCTACCAGCGTCAATCTATACCTGTGTCATTATTCTCTTAAGGGTCTTTTCATTTTTTTAAATTTCTTTTTATTGGATTTCAATTTGACAACATATAGAATAACACCAGTGCTCATCCCATCAAGTGCCCCCTTCATTGCCCATCACCGAGTCACCCCAACCACCTGCCTACCGCCCTTTCCACCACCCCTTGTTCGTTTCCCAGAGTTAGGAGTCTCTCATATTCTGTCACCCTCTACTATATTTCCCACTCATTTTCTTTCCTTTCCCCTTATTTCCCTTTCACTGTTATTTATATTCCCCAAATTAATGAGACCATATAATGTTTGTCCTTCTCCGATTGACTTATTTCACTCAGCATAATACCCTCCAGTTCCATCCACATAGAAGCAAATGGTGGGTATTTGTCGTTTCTAATGGCTGAGTAATATTCCATTGTATACACAGACCCACATCTTTATCCATTCATCTTTTGATGAACACCGAGGCTCCTTCCACAGTTTGGCTATTGTGGACATTGCTGCTATAAACATCAGGGTGCAGGTGTCCGGTGTTTCACTGCATCTGTATCTTTGGGGTAAATACCCAGCAGTGCAATTGCTGGGTCATAGGGCATATCTATTTTGAACTATTTGAGGAACCTCCACACAGTTTTCCAGAGTGGCTGTACCAGTCCACATTCCCACCAACATGCAAGAGAGTTTCCCTTTCTCCACATCCTCTCCAACATTTGTGGTTTCCTGCTTTGTTAATTTTCCCCATTCTCACTGGTGTGAGGTGGTATCTCATTGTGGTTTTGATTTGTATTTCCCTGATGGCCAGTGATGGGGAGCATTTTCTCATGTGCATGTTGGCCATGTCTATGTCTTCCTCTGTGAAATTTCAGTTCATGTATTTGCCCATTTCATAATTGGATTGTTTGTTTCTTTGATGTGGAATTTAATAAGTTCTTTCTAGATCTTGGAAACTAGCCCTTTATCTGATATGTCATTTGCAAATATCTTCTCCCATTCTGTAGGTTGTCTTTTAGTTTTGTTTACTGTATCCTTTGCTGTGCAGAAGCTTCTTATCTTGATGAAGTCCCAATAATTCATTTTTGCTTTTGTTTCTCTTGCCTTCATGGATGTATCTTGCAAGAAGTTGCTGTGGCCAAGTTCAAAAAGGGTGTTGCCTGTGTTCTCCTCTAGAATTTTGAAGGATTCTTGTCTCACATTTAGATCTTTCATCCATTTTGAGTTTATCTTTGTGTCTGGTGTAAGAGAATGGTCCAGTTTCATTCTTCTGAATGTGGATGTCCAATTTTCCCAGCACCATTTATTGAAGAGACTGTCCTTTTTCCAGTGGATAGTCTTTCCTGCTTTGTCGAATATTAGTTGACCATAAAGTTGAGGGTCTACTTCTGGATTCTCTATTCTGTTCCATTGATCTATGTGTCTGTTGTTGTGCCAGTACCACACTGTCTTGATGACCAAGGCTTTGTAATACAACCTGAAATCTGGCATTGTGATGCCCCCAGATATGGTTTTCTTTTGTAAAATTCCCCTGGCTATTCGGGGTCTTTCCTGATTCCACACAAACGCTAAGGTGATTTGTTCCAACTCTCTGAAGAAAGTCCATGGTATTTTGATAGGGATTGCATTAAATGTGTACATTGCCCTGGGTAGAATTGACATTTTCACAATATTAATTCTTCCAATCCATGAGCATGGACTATTTTTCCATCTCTTTGTGTCTTCCTCAATTCCTTTCAAAAGTGTTCTGTACTTTTTAAGGTATAGATCCTTTAAATCTTTGGTTAGGTTTATTCCTAGGTGTCTTATGCTTTTGGGTGCAATTGTAAATGGGATTGACTCCTTAACTTCTCTTTCTTCAGTCTCATTGTTAGTGTATAGAAGTGCCACTGACTTCTGGGCATTGATTTTGCATCCTGCCACACTGATGAATTGCTGTATGAGTTGTAGCAATCTTGAGGTGGAGTCTTTTGGGTTTTCTAGGTACAGTAACATGTCATCTGCGAAGAGGGAGAGTTTGACTTCTTTTTTGCCAATTTGAATGCCTTTTATTTCTTTTTGTTGCCTGATTGCTGAGGCTAGGACTTCTAGCACTATGTTGAATAGCAGTGATGAGAGTGGACATCCCTGTCGTGTTCCTGATCTTAGGGGAAAGGCTCCCAGTGTTTCCCCATTGAGAATGATATTTGCTATTGGCTTTTCGTAGATGGTTTTTAAGATGCTGAAGAATGTTTCCTCTACCCCTACACTCTGAAGAGTTTTGATCAGGAATGGATGCTGTATTTTGTCAAATGCTTTCTCCGCATCTATTGAGAGGATCCCATGGTTCTTGTTTTTTCTCTTGCTGATATGAACAATCACATTGATTGCTTTTACGAGTGTTGAACCAGCCTTGCATCCCGGGCATAAATCCTGCTTGGTCATGGTGAGGAATTGTCTTAATATACTGTTGGATCCTATTGGCTAGTATGTTGTTGAGAATTTTTACATCCATGTTCTTCAGGGATATTGGTCTATAATTCTCCTTTTTGGTGGGGTCTTTGTCTGGTTTTGGAATTAAGGTGATGATGGCCTCATACAACAAGTTTAGAAGTATTCCATCTCTTTCTATGTTTCGGAACAGCTTTAGTAGAATAGGTATGGTTTTTTTCTTTAAACGTCTGATAGAATTCCCCTGGGAAGCCATCTGGCCCTGGACTTTTGTGTCTTGGGAGGTTTTTGATGACTGCTTCCATTTCCTCCTTGGTTATTGGCCTGTTCAGGCTTTCTATTTCTTCCTGTTCCAGTTTTGGTAGTTTGTGGTTTTCCAGAAATGTGTCCATTTCTTCTAGATTGCCTAATTTATTGGCATATAGCTGCTCTTAATAGGTTTTTAAGATCGTTTGTATTTCCTTGGTATTGGTGGTGATCTCTCCTTTCTCATTCATGATTTTATTAATTTGAGTCTTTTCTCTCTTCTTTTTAATAAGGCTGGCTAATGGTTTATCTATCTTATCAATTCTTTCAAAGAACCAACTCCTGGTTTTGTTAATCTGTTCCACAGTTCTTCTGGTCTCTATTTCATTGAGTTCTGCTCGAATCTTTATTAACTCCCTTCTTCTGCTGGTGTAGGATCTATTTGCTGTTTTTTCTCCAGCTCCTTTAGGTGCAAGGTTAGCTTTTGTATTTGAGTTCTTTCCAGTTTTTGGATGGATGCTTGTGTTGTGATGTATTTTCCCCTCAAGACTGCTTTTGCTGTATCCCAAAGATGTGGAACGGTTGGATCTTCATTCTCATTAATTTCCATGAATCTTTTTAATTCTTCCCTAATTTCCTGGTTGACCCTTTCATCTTTTAGCAGGATGGTCCTTAACCTCCACGTGTTTGAAATCCTTCCAAACTTCTTCTTGTGATTTAGTTTTAATTTCAAAGCCTTATAGTCTGAAAATATGTAGGGGATGATCCCAATCTTTTGGTATCGGTTAACACCTGATTTGTGACCCAGTATGTGCTCTATTCTGGAGAAAATTCCATATGCACTTGAAAAGAACGTGTATTCAGTTAAGTTTGAATGTGAAGTTCTGTAAATATCTGTGAAATCCATCTGGTCCAGTGTGTCATTTAAAGCTCTTGTTTCTTTAGAGATGTTGTGCTTAGAAGATCTGTTGATTGTAGAAAGCTCTACATTGAAATCACCAAGTATAAGTGTATTATTATCTAAGTATGTCTTAACTTTGGTTATTGCTTGATTGATATACTTGGCAGCTCCCACATTCGGGCCATAAATCTTCATGATTGTTAGGTCCTCTTGTTGGATAGATCCTGTAAGTATGATATAGTGTCCCTCTTCATCTCTTACTACAGTCTTTGGGATAAACTTTAATTTATCTGATATGAGGATGGCTACCCATGCTTTCTTTTGAGGACCATTTGAATGGCAAATGGTACTCCAACCTTTTATTTTCAGGCTGTAGGTGTCCTTATGTCTAAAATGAGTCTCTTGTAGACAGCAAATATCGGTCTTGCTTTTTTTTTTTTCCAGTCTGAAACCCTGCGCCTTTTGATGGGGTCATTAAGCCCATTCATGTTCAGAGTTACTATTGAAAGATATGAATTTAGTGTCATCATGATACCTATTCAGTCCCTGTTTTTGTGGATTGTTTCCTTGGACTTCCTCTTTCTGTTACAGAGTCCCCCTTAGTATTTCTTGGAGTGCCGGTTTGGTGGTCACATATTCTTTCAGTTTCTGCCTATCTTGGAAGCTCTTTATCTCTCCTTCTATTCTGAATGAGAGCCTTGCTGGATAAAGGATTCTTGGCTGCAGGTTCTTCTCATTTAGGACCCTGAATATATCCTGCCAGCCCTTTCTGGCCTGCCAGGTCTCTGTGGAGAGGTCTGCTGTTATCCTAAAGCTTCTCCCCATAAAAGTTAGAGATTTCTTGTCTCTTGCTGCTTTAAGGATCTTCTATTTGTCTTTGGAATTTGCAAGTTTCACTATTAAATGTTGAGGTCTTGAGCGGTTTTTATTGATCTTAGGGGGGATCTCTGTATCTCCTGGATCTGAATACCTGTTCCCCTTCCCAAGTTAGGGAAGCTCTCAGCTATTATTTGTTCAAATACATATTCTGGACCTCTGCCCCTTTTGGCGCCCATCGGGAACCCCAATTAAATGTAGATTTTTCCATCTGAGGCTGTCATTTATTTCCCTTAACCTATCCTCATGATCTTTTGTTTTTCTCTTTTTTCCTCAGTTTCCCTCCTTGCCATCAACTTGTCTTCTATGTCACTCACTCGTTCTTCTACCTTGTTAACCCTCGTCGTTGGACCTCCTGTTTGGATTGCAACTCATTTAATTGATTTTTAATTTCGGTCTGATTAGATCTAAATTCTGCAGTCATGAAATCTCTTGAATCCGTTATGCTTTTTTTCTAGAGCCACCAGTAGCTTTATAATTGTGCTTCTGAATTGGCTTTCTGACATTGAACTGTAATCCAAATTCTGTAACTCTGTGGGAGAGAGGACTGTTTCTGATTCTTTCTTTTGAGGTGAGTTTTTCTTTTAGTCATTTTGCTCAGTGCAGAGTGGACAAAAACAAATTGTACCGGAAAAAGAAGAAAAAGAGAGAGAAAAAAAAAGAAGTAGAAGAAGAGAAAAGAAAGGGGGGGAAACAATCAGAAAACAAAAAACAAGGGGGAGTATCCTATGATTCTACATACTGTAAATCCCTTGACTTTCCCTGGAACTTTCTAACGCTGCTTGGTCGATAACTTGCTTTTCCCCTCTCCTTCTAGCTGGTCACCTGGGGGAGGGGCCTGCTGTGCTGATTCTCAGGTGTGTGCACCTGGGGGAGCTGCTCAGCCCCTTGCCAGGTGGACGGCTCAGTGGGAGGTGTTTATCCTGTGAGGTCCTTGCTCAGTCCCCGGTACAAAGTGACACCAGGAGGAACAACCACAGTGGCTGCGGCCAGCTCTCCAGCCCTAGAGTCAGCTCCTGCAGTCACTATCGCAGCTCTCAGTCCACAGGGGCCTGGATGCTCCAGGGGCTGGGGGCATTGATCTGCACAGCTCGGGGGCGCCAGCGGCAGGAACGTCCTCACTGTCCTGGGCCCTCCTGGCCTCTGTCTGTCCTGGAGGGAGCGCCAGATCTTGGACTGTGTCCCCAGCGCCTTTGGTTCCCGGGCCTGCACTGGTGGAATCGCTCCTGGGCTGCACAGCCCCCTCCGTGTGGATCCGCCACTTGAGCAGCCGGCCGAGCTACTCCTGGGGCCGTGCAGCCCCCTCCGCTCGGAGTACCTGTTTCATTCTTTATGTTAGAGAATGTGGCCACCTTTCTGTTTTGGTTGAATCCTCTGCCCTTGGTTTGATTCACAGCTGGTCCCAATTTCTCATAGTCTTACCCTATCATATTCTTTCTCTTGGAATTTGAGTGGTGGTAGAGCTGGGACTCTGTTGACTTGGTCAGAATATGTGTGTAACTGACTTTTTAAAAGATTTATTTATTTATTTGGGAGAGAAATAAAGAGAGAGCATGAATTTGGGGAGAGGAAAAGGGAAACGGAGAAGCAGACTTCCCACTGAGCATAGGGCCCCATTCTGGACTTGATCTTAAAGTCCTGAGATTATGACCTGAGCTGAAGAAAGATGCTTAGCCAACTGAGCCACCCAGGTGCCCTGTGTGGAATCTACTTTTACTGGAAGCAAATTCAGTGCACTTCCAGAGAATGGTGGTTTAGAACAGCATTCTCCAATATGAGGTGCATGGGAGTGATTCATTGTGATATGAGAAAGAAGACACTATAACTTGTTTTTATGTCTTTATTTTTTTATTTTATTTATTAATGAGACACAGAGAGAGGGGCAGAGACACAGGCAGAGGGAGAATCAGGCTCCACACAGGGAGCCCGATGTGTGACTAGATCCCAGGTCTCCAGGATCACGCCCTGGGCTGAAGGTGGTGCTAAACCGCTGAGCCACCTGGGCTGTTTCTATGTCTTTAAATGTAAAAAGTGAGACAGAAATTCATCTTCCCATTATGAAGTATGCATGTTGACCTATTATCCTCATCTCATTTTGACCATTTACGCCATTCATGTCCTGAGCCCTGTACTATGGAAGAGGTACCCTGAGGTAAAAGGAAAGATGCACGGTATTCTAGCATTTATAGTAAATTCTCATGACTGTGTCAGCGTTTTGGGCAAGTCATGTATGCTAAGTAATATGGATTTATAGATATCAACCAATTTATTTCATAAGAGTTTTATTGAAGTATAATTCACTTACTACAAAATTCAGTGGGTTTTAGTATATTCACCAAGTTCTGCTACCATCAACACCATAGAATTCCAGAACATTTTATGACCCTAGATAGAAACTCTATGTCCATTAGCAGTCACTCCTTGTTTCCCCTCAACTGCCCCCTCAACTGTAGACAACCATTAAAGTACTTTGTGTTTCTGTGGATTTGCCTCTTCAGGGTATTTCATATAAACAGAATCATCAATATATGTCCTTTTGTGCCTGACTTCTTTCACTTAGCATATTGTTTTCAAGGTTCATCCACATTGTAGTCTGTATCAGTACTTCATTCCTTTTTATGCCCAATGCCCAAATAATAATAGATTGTATAGATAGAGCACAAATTGTTTATCTATTCATCTCTTGATAGACATTTGGTTTGTTTCCACTGTTTAGCTATTATGAGTAATACTATTATGAATATTCATACTCAAGTTTTTGTGTAGATGTATATTTTCATTTCTTTTGAGTAAATATCTAATAGTGGAATTTCTGGGTCATATGAAAACTATGTTTAGCTTTTTAATTAACTGTCAAAGTGTTTTCCAAAGTGGCTGCACCATTTTACAATCCCATCAGCAATGTATAAGGATTCCAATTTCTTCACATCCTTTCTAATACAAGAAATGAGAAAAAATATTTGCAAAGTATATATTTGATATAGGGCTTGTATCTAGAGTATAAAAAGAATTCTTATAACTCAAAACAAAAAACAAATGACCTAACTAAAAAATGAGCAAAGGGTCTGAGTAAGCATTTTACCAAGGATGATATGCAAGTGACCAGAAAACACATGAAAAAAAAAAGCTAAACATTATTAGGTATTAGAGAAATGCAAATCAAAAACCAAAATGAGATACAAAATCACACACATTAGGATGACTAAAATCAAAACATCAACCAATTTTAACTCAACATACCCTCACAAAATAGATAAGTGCTTTTAAAAGTTTTCTTCAAAGAAATAGCAGATTGAAGATAACACTAACGGTACAAGCATAAATGAATGATAAGGAAATGGCACCACTGACACTTCAACTAATCTGGGAACAAATCCTTTATAAGCTACATGACAAGCTAATCGTACATGACAAAAAATGACAAAAAGTTGAAATTATCAAGACATATGAAATGTGATATTTCATTACTATTGTTAATGATGAACCTTGCATTAAGTGTATAAATGACTTGAGAAATTAGCAAATTGCAGGCTAAGCCATCAGGATTTATAAGATATTTACAAATATGATTTAGCTATAGTTATATTATCCTCCTTAAAACTCTAGATTTAGGGACGCCTGGGTGGCTCAGTGGTTGAGCATCTACCTTCTGCTCAGGGCATGATCCCAGAGTGCTGGGATCGAGTTCCACATCGGGCTCCCTGAATGGAACCTGATTCTCCCTCTGCCTGTGTCTCTGCCTCTCTTTCTGTGTCTCTCATAATAAATAAATAAATAAATAAATAAATAAATAAATAAATAAATAAAATCTTTAAAATAAAGAAAGGAAATTTAAAAACAGAACTCTAGATTTACAAATGTTTTATAGTATAGAAGTATAGAATATTTATAATATAGAGATTGTCCAGGGGCTCATGTATATAAGCTATAAGCAGATATTCATATATTGGGGATAGATATTTAATAGGATGGGCAATCACAAAAGTGTAAAGATTACTATTTTAGATCCCAAATCTGGACTTATGTCCTAACTAAATCTCTTACCAAATGGGACTTTGAACAAGTTTAGTTTAGTTTAGCCACCTTAAGTCTTGGTTCTTCATCTGAAAAATGAGAATGTTGATAATCTTTTCTTCATGGAGTGGTTGTGAGGATTAAATGATATAATACTCATTAAACAGCATAGTGCCTGCATGTAGTATATGTTCAATAAATATGATGATTGTGGTGATGATGATGATGATGATAATGAAGAATTCTTGGCAAGGATGAATAGTAGAGAGAGGTATAAACCCAGCACAATAACAAGCTAGAATTAAATATGTCTTGCTGCCCCAGAGAATGTACAGTGTATGGTATGACAGTATTACTGTCACCCTCAATCTTATGACTCTGTCTGCTACTTCTCTAAATTCTTCCTCCTCCTTCTAAGGTTCCCTATCTGTTCTAGTTTCCAAACTCCATTCTTCCAGGCTTTCTAGAATAAAGGGGAAAACACCTGTTACTTTATTAGGCTGAAGAATTTAATTCTTGTTGATCTCCCCCCTTCTACCTTCACTTTGCCCACTGGCTCTGGTTCTCATGACCATGTAACCCTAATAAGATGATTTTGTAAGTGAAGGATTTTTTCTAATAAAACTCAACTTTCCTTCAGGGTCAATACACTCAAACTGCAGCCAGTTCTTAAAATAACTATTTTTCTTCTCCTATCATAAACAAACAAATGAATGATTGAACAAATAAATGAGCCATCTTCTCTCTTCACTGAAAGACCTCAGGGCCTCCTTTCAATCAAATAAGATTGCTGCAATAAAAAAAAAAGCAGCCTTACTCTGTTACCTCACACGTTCCCTAGGTGCTGCTGCCATTCATTCTACCACCTTAGGCTGATTTGACTTGTTTAAACTCAAGTCACTCAGGCATTGCGAGGGTTGGTGGGGGATGACAACAGAGATTGTTTAATTTACAGAAGAGGAAGTAACCTGATGTAGCAACATGAACCTGTGTTTTAAGAAATAGGAAACCTGAGTAATAGACCAAATTCTCATGGGCAGGGAACTAACTTTCCTGGATTTCAGCTTTTTGTCTGTTAAACATGAAGATAGAACCAGCTCAGAGAGAAGACATTATAAACCACGTAGGAGAGTGCCTTGTATTCCCTTGTTGTGGGATAGGGAAAAGGTTGAACACTACTGAATTTGATTATCTAAGAATAAAGTAGACACAAGAAGGTTCAGCCACTTAAAATTGGCCACCCACAGTGGTTATCTTCAGATGGGGACATTAGAGTAGTTGTTATTTTTACCTTTAATATTTGTATACTTTTTGAAACTTAAATAACATCATGTGCTGATTTTCTAATTAGTCACCATAAAAGGTGAAGTGAAAATCTCAAGATGCAGGTTTATATATACAGTTTGATTTCACGTTTGCATAAAAATGTATATGCATATGTAAGAAAATTCCAGAAAGAAAAAGAGCCTAAAATGAAACAGTATTTTTCTGAGTGATCGTATTGTGATAATTGTATTTATTTTGTCCATACTTTTTGATATGTTATAAATTATTGACAATAAACACAAATTTTTTAATCAGGAAAATAATAAAACATTTAAAAATTAAGTTTAAAGGCTCTGTTTTGCTGCCAAAATCATAGCAAAATAGGCTTGAGCCCGACTCCACTCTCTTCCTCAGTAATGAGCCCAAATCCAGTGTCTTCCTGCCTGATGTTTGATTTTGGTAGTTGTTTCCTCCTGAGCTTTGAAATCAGTGGATCCCACCAGGCTTGTATTTTGCCATGTGTTTATAGAGTCCTGGAGAAGCTCCGTGAGTTTATATGCACTCCATTACTACTGTATGGAACTGTTGAATCACCATGTTGCATACCTGACACTAATATTACACTGTGTTTTAACTGGAATTTAAATAAAAACTTAAAAGATAAATAAATAAAACTGTGAAACTTCCAAATGAAAACTTTGGGGAAAATTCTTATAGACTTAGAGTAGGCAAAGATTATCTTAGCCAAGACTTAAAGAAACACTAACCACAAAAAGAGAAAAATGATAACTTGAGCTTCATCACAATTAAAAGCCTCCACAAATAAGAGCAAAGTTAGAGGTCTTATACTACCAGACTTGAAGACCTACTATAAACCTATAGTAACCAAGACAGTATAGAAATGTCATAAAGACTGACAGATCAATAAAACAGAATTCAGAGTCCAAAAATAGGTTTACACTTACAATGTCATTTGATTTTTCCACAGAGGTTTCAAAGCAATCCTAGTGGGTGAGAAAACACTTTTGAACAAATGATACTGGAAGAACTGGACATCTATATGGAAAAAATTAACCCCAACCCCTCTCACATACCATAAACAAAAAATAATTCAAGAGGGATCACAGACCTAAATGTAAAAGCTAAAACTCTAAAACTTTTAAAGAAATGTGAAGGAGAATGTCTTTGAGAACTGGGGGAAGGCAAAAATTCTTTAGGCTACAGAAAGCAATAACCATAAATGAAAAAATTAATAAAATAGACTTTAAAAATTCCACTCATAATTAAGACACTATTAATAAAAATTAATGGCAAGTCACAGACTGGAAGAAAGTATTCCCAAAACATATATCTGACAAAAGACTGTTATTCAGGGTATATACTGAAGGAAAAAAACCTCTACAGCTCAATAATAAAAAGACCAAAAAAAAAAACCCACTTCAAAAGAGGGCAAAATATTTGAACACACATTTCTGAAGCAAAAATATATACATTTCCAAAAAATGCATTTAAAAGTACTCAACATCAGCAGTTACCACGGGAAATACAAAATCAAGCCAAGAGAATATGCCACCACACACACATTAGAATGACTAAAGTTTTAAAAGACTAGGGGAGAAACTGGTGCAATTAATTGTACATTGTTGGTTGGAATGTAAAATGCTACAACCACTTTGGAAAAAGTTCTAGAAGTTTTTTTTATAACTGAACATATTCCTACTATATGACCCAGCTCTTCTACGTATCCAAAAGAAATGAAACATATGCTAACAAAAAGACTTGTTCAAGAATGTTCATAGCAGCTTTATTCAAAATAGTCAAAACCTGAACTAAGAAATAAATTTTTATCAAGAGGAGAAGGAATAAACAAAGTACAATATGTGGAAGACTACTCAGTAGCAAAATGAAGGTGCCATTGATGTAAACAAACACATTATGAGTCTCAATCTGAACAAAATAAGACTTTCACCACAAAGTACATATTGTATGACTCCACTTCTATGAAGTTCTAAACAAAGTAGTCTTCCTGAAAAGATGCTAGAACAACAGTTGAACAACAGTTAGAACAACAGTTCTAGAACAACAGTTGCTTCCAGAGGATAGTATCAACAAGGAGTGACTGGGAAGGAACATGAGGTAATAATGGTAATGATAATGTTCTACATTTTTCTAAGGAATTTGTGATTTGTTATATGTAATTTGTGCATTTCATTATATGTAAATTTTAAATGGAAAGAAAAATCTGTAAACAAATACTGAACTCTATTTAATGAAATGCCTAATGAAATATTTGTGAGAGAAAGAACTGTTGTCTCTAATTTACTTTGAAATTCACGCAAAAAATAAGATAATTTTTTCAATATAGGGATGAATAGCTGTGATAAAACAAATATAATAAAACAATGGTAGAGTCTAGATGGTTTTATAAAAGTGTTTACTTTGCTGTATGTTTTTTACCTAAGAGAATTGAAAATATACAACCACACAAAAATTTGTACCCAAATTTGCATAGCATATTTATTCATGTTTGCCCCAAACTGAAAATTATATGAATATCTATCAATAAGTGAGTGCATAAACAAACTGGTATGTCTATGCAGTGGAATACTACTCCATATTAAAACTAAATGAACTGCTAAACATAACATGGATGAATTTTACAGACATAATATTTAGCAAAAGAAGATATTCATAAAATAATTCATGCAGTATGATTCCACTTATGTGAATTCTGGAATAGGCAAAGCTAATGCACTGTGATTGAAGTTATATACAAGTGATGAATTATTGAAAACTACATCTGAAAATAATGATGTACTATATGTTGGCTAATTGAATTTAAATTTTTAAAAAGACATTAGGTAAGTGGCATTACCAGGGATGAGAGGCAAGAGTGGTAGTTGTGGGGGCATTTAGGAGCTTTTTAGGGTAATGCAAATATTTTGCATCTTGATCATGATGGTGATTATACAACTATGTACATTTTTAAAAATCTCATGGGATGCTAGTACCAATTGAACTGGTGCATTTTATTACATGTAAAAAAACCACTGCAATGAAGCAGATTTTTAAAATGCCTAAGCCAAATCCGGATTTTCTCCTGTTATACAATGGCTCTCCATTTCCTCTCATGGTAAAAGCTAAAATACTTCTCAAAGCCTAAAAGTCCCTGAAGATCTGCTTCCGCTTCCCTACTCCAACCTCTATGACTTCAAGTCTTGATATTCTTGGTCTTGCTTACTCCACTTTTGCTGCACTTGGCCCCCTTGCTTCCGCCTGAAACATGCCAAGCATGCTGTCACTTCAATATCTTTGCACCCACTCTTCCCTCTGTCTGAAATGCTATTTTTTTTCCAAATATCAACATGGCTCATCCCTCACCTCTTCTGGGTCTTTCACAAATGTTATCTTCTAAATGAGGCATTCACTGATGCACTTTGTAAAATTAAGCACATGTGCACAGACCTAGCGCTCACTATACACTTTTCCCTTCTTTTTTCTTACCTTTTTTCTCTTTACCTTTTTTACCTTTACTTAAGGTAAAACGTACATGCTTTACGTGTCATATGTGTCAGCCATTCTCAATATCCTCTTGTCTATCTTGTTCAGTGTTGTGTTGCCAGAGCTGGTTACAGTGCTTAAGATATATCAGAGTCCCAATAAAAATTTGTTGAATAAAGAAATAATCTTTAGGATGAGATGGGGACCTCCTTGGAGAGGAAAATGTGAGAGAGGTCAAATGTCAAACTATCTCCTCAGACCTGAAGGGTGTGGCATTAATTGGGCTTCTACGCAGCTACCTAGTGGCTCCAAACAAGCTTCAAAGTCTTCCCATAAGAGAATTGGATATTCTGCATGGGAATGGACAAAAAAAGCCTTTAATCCTCCAGAACTGAGAGAGGGGATCTGGGGAGGGAAGTCCTACTCTGAACTGCTTGAGGCCAATATCTTAACATATAGAGTTGGATTGTAAGTTTGAGAAAGATGACTGGCAGGCAGAGTTCCTGGCTCTGAAGGGTGGAAAAAGGCCCTCCTCAGGACCAGTCTGGGCTTTAAGCCAAGCTGCTTCGTTTCCCCTGACCTCAGTAAACTAGATTGAACCATTAGACCTGGTGATTCTGAGGTAAGGAGCCCAGCCCAGGAAAGTATGCTCTGATGAAGAAAAGGAAGGAGAGGTATGGGACATGGCATCCTATTTAGGGAGGTCAGAATTACCGGGGTTCCAGACACCTGATGGAGGATGACAGAGTGCTAGATTTGGCTTCAGGTAATAAAAGGGAAACTGGCAGCCTACTGACAAAGGCCCATTTTCCTAAGATTTGGCCTCTACTCCGCAGTTCTCACTGCCAAAACCACCTCGGAGTTTAACTTCAAAGGCATTTTTTTATGTATTTAAGGGATTAGAATAAATGGCAAAACCTCTGAAAGACCTTCTAAATAAAATCAGAAGCTCACTGCCTCTTGGTTGAACAGCTTATGGGCTGGAGGAGAAGGACACTTCCTGAGTAGAATCTGAAGATTATGGTTTGAATCAGTTTGGCAACTCTGGCGAAGAAATCTTGGGTAAGTCACTTTCCTTCACTGACTCTCAATTCCATCATCTGTAAAATGGGTTACTCATGCTAGCATGCCAGCTCTATTTCAGGGCTAACATGAGGATCAAATGAATGTGTGGCCGGGAGACATTTTAGAAAGTGAGAAGGTCTGTACAGTATCAGATGCTAGTGTTCACAGGTTCAGGTAGCACACTGATGAAAAACTAGTTAGCCAACTGGAGTAACTGGACACATCTAAAGATGGAAAGAAGAATCACCCAGCTCACCTGATC
Source organism: Canis lupus baileyi (assembly GCF_048164855.1). Classification (NCBI taxonomy): domain Eukaryota; kingdom Metazoa; phylum Chordata; class Mammalia; order Carnivora; family Canidae; genus Canis; species Canis lupus. The sequence continues at coordinate 3,893,727 of NC_132876.1, forward strand.
CTGGCTCAAGTGAGTTTCTGGGTAATTGAGATCAATTATCAACATGTAGTCCTCCCTTGAGCCACCAGCAACAGAATCAAGTGTATGAATATGTCCAGGGAAGGGCCTAGGAATCTGAATTTTAACAGGTCCACCAAGTGATTCTGATGGCCGTGAAGGTTCAAGGCCCGCTTCATCCATTGGCTACATATCAAATTTCATTGGCCTTTGAGCTTATTTCTCTCTAGTACTTAGCCCTGCTGATAGTCTTACTAAAGAGTATACCTACTCCTGCAGGAGTTGCAGAAGTTGAGTGAATCATCTTGTTTATAGCTGGGAATAAGCTAGTTGCACTGTTAATCACAAAGAAATAGTCTGATTGATCACTAAATAATATGTTTACCTGGCTTCAGCCATAGGTGAAACTATTCAGAACTGCTTACCATGTATTCCTGAGTCACCTGCATGATCTTTGTCATATATCCCCTTAAAGAATCACAGTCAGTGAGTTTTCAGCCCTCAGACTTTGCTAGGTTCCTGTTAGGGGTTGTCAGAGACAAAGAAATGTTCTCTTTCAAATACATTCCCAGCTCACAGCACCCACATGTACAGGCTCAGTGCCAATGCAGCCAGAGGAGCAGGAGGGGACAGGATTAGTGAGACACACAAGGCATAGTGCCTGCCTTTAAGGTGCTTTTGTAGAAGAGTGGCCATCAATTTTGAGAATTAGTGGAGGATTAGTAAAATGGAGCAAAGTCCATTCTCATGTATGCCCCCTCAACACAGGCAGCTCTCTGATTTTTGCTCAACTCTTCTGAGTTTCCCAAGCAGCAAGAATTTGGTAAAGGGAAAAATTTTGTGCAAAATCCATAGACATAACAAATAATTTCCAGAAAGGAAAATTTTCTGTTTGGATCCAGACTATGGGAATAATTAGACAATGAGGCAGTCAACATTAGTTCTTATCCCAACTCCATCACTGACTGCTGGGTGGCCATAGGCAAGTCTCTTGTGCTCTCTGGGCATCAAGGTCTCTGTTATTACATCAAGGGTTTGGATTCTGAGCTCTATAGATCAGCAGTGGCATTCCAGAATTCCCTCAGTGAACCACCAATTCAAGTATGAGTCAGTTCCAGCCTTTGGAGGCAGATTTCTAAAAAATTTTGAACAATCCTCCTAATTTGACCTCCTTTGCCAATAAGAAAGGTCTCTAGGTATTTGTTTAGTTACTTTTCTGGCTCCCTAAACTTTATTGAAATAAAGCATGAGTTTCTTGGAAAATATAAAGCAGCTTAGAGAATTTGGAGACAGCTCCATCTCTGAGCCCTCCTACCACCAAAATATTATTTTCATGAGTAAAAGATCATGTCCTCTCTACTTCAAAGCCTGAGTCACCATGAGCATAGACTGTGGAGGATATAAAGTCTTTAGCAACCTAGGGGGATTCAAGAGAGCTAGAAGCCTGAAACAACTTTCAGGCTTTCAATGAGTGCCACAAGCTCAAAGCCAGGCCTGAATCCCTTCTTCCTAGTGTTGTTCTTTTTCCCTGGGGCCTTTCTATAGAGGTGGCTTGTATTGACAACCAGCTATCCAGTTATTGGCTTGACAACAAGTGCCAAATGTGGGCATTTTTTCTCAATGAGAGAATGTGTAACAAGGTAATGACCACAAATCTTAAGAAATAGGTGGCCTCTTCTTCAGCTTGGTTAAGTGTGAGCTTCCAAATTCCAGATTGCTGGCTGATAAGGAGCACGAAAAATGAAGACTCTTACCACTTGTATTAGTTACAGTAAACTTCAGCTACTAAAAAAAGAGCTAATAATAAAGTTGGTAAAGATAAACTGAGGCATACTAAAAACTTTAAGATTTTATTTGAGCAAAAATTGATTCAAATAAGGGCAATGCCAAACTGGACGTGGTTAGGAGTGCTTCACTGACAGGAGCTAGGAGAAAGACATTTAGAGAAAGTGTGGAAGCAAAGAAAATAAATTATTTGATTGGCATTTTTATTCTGTAATCTTGAAGCATTTACAGGCTTAGATTTTGGCTTGCTTACATAGGCCACCATAACATTAAAGCCATTTCAATGTAGTGACCCCTGTTTAATTAAGGCCAGATTAATATATATATATATATACATATATGAAAGATTCAGCTCTGCATCTCAAGATCCCTTCTATCTCTTAGGACATGCCATATTCTACATGATTCAAATTCAGTAGCCACCACAAAAGTGTTTCAGCCAACAAGAATGAGAAAGCAGGGATCCCTGGGTGGCACAGCGGTTTGGCGCCTGCCTTTGGCCCAGGGCGTGATCCTGGAGACCCGGGATCGAATCCCACATTGGGCTCCCAGAGCATGGAGCCTGCTTCTCCCTCTGCCTGTGTCTCTGCCTCTCTCTCTCTCAATCTGTGTGACTATCATAAATAAATAAAAATTAAAAAAAGAAAAAAAAGAATGAGAAAGCAAACATCCACTCTCTTAAGGCCCTCAATTTATTGGTAAGAATGTATTCATGTGTTCACACCCAAGTTTAGAGAGTGTTGGAAAATGTAGTCAACATGAGCAGCCGTGTATTATCTTATAATCCTATTACAATGGAAGAAAGGGCAAGTGGGATTCAGTAGACAATCAACAATCTACATTACAGTCCACCTATTCATCTATTTCAATATTTGTATTTGTCCTTTGCACACACAAAGCACAGCCTGTATCCTCAAAAGAGACAATCCATTGTCTCATCCTACTACAGCATCTGCATCCACCCATTCTCTAAAATATCCAGGCTATACAATATTGGAAAATATGTCTTCTACGGAGGCAGATGTAGAGCTTAAACATCAAGAAATTTGGCAGACCAGGGTTGTGGGGTATGTGAGTGTGTGTGTGTGTGTGTGTGTGTGTGTGTGTGTCACAGCTTTAAGGAGGTAAAATATAATGAAACATAATTAACATACATTCACCCACTTACAGTTTACAATTTAATAGTTTTTAGTATATTTACAGAATTGTAATCATTACTGCAATCAATTTTACATCATTTGTATCACCTCAAAAAGAAATCCCATACCCTTTAGCTATCATTCTCTTCCCAAACCCTTCATCCCCTCCAGCCCTAGGAAAGCATTATCTACTTTCTGTCTTTATACATTTAACTTTTCTGGATATTTTATCTAAATGGAATCATTCAGTATGTCACCTTTCAGTTAACAATGTTTTTACATTTCATCCATGCGGTAGCATGTATCAATATTTCATTGCTTATTGTGACTGAATGATATTTCATTGTGTGGATAGCACATTTTGTTTATCCATTTATCAGTTGATGGAAATCTGGGTGGTTGTGTTTCTTTACCAGCAAGATTCTCTCAAAAACATGTAAGTCAAATTATTATGTTGTACACCTGAAACTAACATAATGTTATATGTCAAGTATATCTCAATAAAAATTAAAATTAACTCAATTTTCATACAACATATACATAACCAGTACTGTATATAGGAGGTATAGCTGCAAATTAGTTTTGTGTACTCACCTTCATACATGAACATGTCTACAGATAGACAAAATCAGTTTTCCTATTTCCTAGCAGTATTAAAAGGAGACTTGCCTAAGAAACTTGCTTGAATAAAATTGTTAAACCTATTTTTAAGCATTCAATAACAACAACAGAGATGTGAATCTTAATCAAGAACAATGCACCCTATATGAAATTCTGTTGAATTTATGACTCCAAGTCAGAAGTTATCCAGGGGTTTTCCAGCTGTTTCCAAATGCTTCCTTAAGAGTTGCCTTAAGAGTGGTCAGTAGCTCCACCTCCACCTCCAGGCTAGGTATCCCAGGTGCAGGGAAAAAAATATGTAAGTATGTTCATGGTTTGGAAAACTCAATATTACAAGTGATGCCAACTCTCTCATAATTGATTTATAGATTCAACACAATTCCCAAACTTCCATCAAGTTTAAGTGTGTATGTGTGTCTGTGTGTGTGAATTGACAATATGATTCTAATGTTTAGATGAAAAGTCAAAGGTCCAAGAATAGCCAAGGCTATCCTGAAGAACAAAGCTGGAGGAACTGCGCTACCAGATGTCAGACTCATTCTAAAGGTAAATAATTTAAACCATTTCAACACAGTGGAAAGACCAAAAACAAACCCACACAAATATTGTCACTTAATTTATGACAAAGGTATCACAGCTATGCTAGATCAATTTGATATCCATTTGGAAAAATTTTAATTGCCCCCCCATCACACTATATACATAAATCAATTCTAGAGGGATTACAAAACTAAATGTGAAAGATACAGTGCTAAAGCTTCCAGAAGACAATATAGGAGTATGTCTTAATAGCATTGGAATAGGAAAAAAAGATCTCATAGAGAAGAAGATATTTACAATCTATCCAACAAAGGGCTCATGTATGGAAAATACAAAGAATTTTTAAAAATCAATAAGAAGAATGTATAAACTCCAAGAGAAAACTGGGCAAAAGAAATGTAAGAGAAAGAGGGTATCCAAATGGTCAAAAAATATATGAAATAATGCTCCATATCATCATGGAAATGCAAATTAAAATCATAATTAGATGCTACTACTCCCTAACATAGTGACTAAAATGAAAAAGTCTGCCTATACAAAACATGGACAAGGATGTGCAACAATGTGAACTCAAACTGCTGACAAGAATATAAGTTGGTGCAGCCGTTTTTGAAAACTGTTTAGCTATGCCTACCAAAACTGAACATATGGACACCCTTTGAACCAGAAATTCTAGTTTCTGAAGTATAACCAACAGAAATACACACATGTATTCATATGTACAAGAATTTTCATAGCAGATTTATTCCTACTAACCACCCAAAATGGAAACTATTCAAATGTCCAATAAAAGTATAGTAGATTTTTACAACATTTGTTAGTAATCACAGAGGAGTTGGGTGGAAGAGTGAGAGTATGAATGAATTCACATTCACAAAAAATTTTTAAATACAAATCTTGGTAAGCCTCTGGGACATTCCTTCCAATCACTTCTATGTTCTAGTCATAGACACAGCTCTTAAACTTGTTTTATTTCCTTTTTTTTTTTTTTTACTTGTTTTATTTCCTTGCATTTTTGTTTGGTTCATGTTTCTCTTCACCATTTTAATCATGCTACCTGAGGAATTCTGAAAACAATTGGTTTCGGCATTAAGGTAACTCCCTTAGTCTAATCTTTGTCATAGTCCCACCTCCTTTTGATTGGCCAGTCTTCTCTCTAGTCATTTGGAATTTCTTAAGTATTTGCCTTATCCAAACCTGAGGTTTGCACTGTCTCTCTTCACTTTCTTTTCTTTTTTCTTTTCTTTTCTTTTCTTTTTTTTCTTTTCTTTTTTCTTTTCTTTTCTTTTTTCTTTTCTTTTCTTTCCTTTTCTTTTTTTTTCTTTTCTAAGATTTTATTTATTTATTCATGAGAGACACAGAGAGAGAGGCAGAGACATAGGCAGGAGGAGAAGCAGGCTCCCTGCAGGGAGGCCGATGCAGGACTCAATCCCAGGACTCCAGGATCACGACCTGAGCCAAAGGCAGATGCTCAACCACTGAGCCACCCAGGCATCCCATCTCTCTTCCCTTTCATGTCAGATTACAGATTGAAGAAATTCTTATGAGATCACCTTTAAAAAAAATTTACTCCTTTATCAAAGAATAATTGACATACAATATTGTTTGTTTCATGTATACAACACAGTGATTAAATATTTACATATATTATTAAATGGACACTACAGTAAGTCTAGTTACTACCTGTCATGATACAAATTTATTACAATGTTATTGACTATATTTCCTATGCTGTATATTACATTTCCATCTCTTATTTATTCTATAACTGGAATAATTATAATAATTATAATAATTAATCCCCTGCGCCTATTTCATCCATCTTCCTTTTTTTAAAAATATTTTATTTATTTATTCATGACAGATACAGAGAGAGGCAGAGACACAGGCAGAGGGAGGAGGACCTGATGCGGGACTCAATCCCAGAACTCTGGAATCACATCCGGAGCCGAAGGCAGACACTCAACCGCTGAGCCACCCAGGTGTCCCTTCATCCATCTTCCTATCCCCGTCCCCTCTTTTTTTTTTTTTAAAGATTTTATTTATTTATGAGAGAAACAGGGAGAGAGGCAGAAACATAGGCAAAGGGAGAAGCAGGCTCTCCACAGAGAGCCTGATGTGGGACTCCATCCACAGCCAGGATCACACCCTGAGCAGAAGGCAGATGCTCAACCACTGAGCCACCCAGGTGTCCCCCCTTTTCCCTCTTGTAACCATAAGTTTTTTCCCTGTATCTGTGAGTCTGTTTTCATTTTGTTTTGTTTTGTTTTGTTTCAAATTACACATATGGATGAAATAATATGGTATTTGTATTTCTCTGACTTATATGACTTAGCATAATACCCTCTAGGTCCATCTATGTTGTCACAAATGGCAAGATCACTTCTTTTTAATATTTTTCTAAAAGCGTCAAGAAGCAGCCAACACAAACATTCTGACTCTTTCCAATGACATATTTAATGCTAGATTCTGTAAGCATTAGACTGAATTCCAAGTTAGTTTATGTGAGAGTTTTACCATGCTTTGCCATGGCATGAAAGAAGTTACCAGCTTTCAAATCTATAATACCAATATATTTGTCCTCCTCCACACATGTATCTGCTAGGTTGTTGTTACAGTAGTACCCTATTTCAAGACACAATTCCCCTTTAGTTAAGGTAAAGTTTAGTCGTTCTACCAGAAACCCACCAATAGGATGGCAGAGATAACAAAGCAGTTTCTCTCTCACTTAACAGTCCTGATGTGAAGGATGCTGGTAGGCAAATAGTTCTGGCCCTTGGAGGTCATTTATGAGCCCAGGCTCCTTCCAAGTTGTTACTTGGCTATCCATTAGGGCATTGATATAATTGACCTAATTAAATGTGGGTAACCACAATAAATGGGTTCAGTTGGTGGGAAGAGGGAAGAGGACGAAGAGGAGACACACTGTGGTTTTAAGGTACATATATTCCATTAGGGATAATATAGTCACATGATAGCTTCTGACTACAGGAAATTCTTGGAAATGTGGCCTAGCTGGGAAGCCATGTGCCCAGCCACAATTTTATTATTTTGGAAGAAAATGAAACTAGATTCAAGTGCACAGCTAGCAATCTTGACCACATCCATTTCTCCTCACTTCTTCCACACCTGGAAGCTACAGTGATGCTTTTACTTGCATATATGCCTAAAGATCTCTGTATTGTTTCACTTAGCAAGCACTTTTTCAGCCTTTAGCACACCTGACATTCTCAATACCACTGTGAGGCAGGCAAGCTATGAATTTGGGGCTCCAATGGAAAGAGAAATAAAGCAAGGCTCAAAGAAGTTATCTGCCCCACAAGTGACAAATGCATGGTCAAAACCATGATCTTCCTGGGGGATCCCTGGGTGGCTCAGTGGTTTGGCGCCTGCCTTCAGCCCAGGGCATGATCCTGGAGTCCCAGGATGGAGTCCCACATCGGACCCCCTGCATGGAGCCTGTTTCTCCCTCTGCCTATGTCTCTGCCATTCTCTCTCTCTCTCTCTCTCTCTCTCTCTCTCATGAATAAATAAATAAAATCTTAAAAAAAACATGATCTTCCAACTCCAAATACCTATAATTTTTTACTATCTTATATTCCATCTTTCTTACTTTATAATAACCATCTGCTATATGGTTCTTAGCTGTTCACCTCCATTGTTGCCTTGTCTACTGAAGAAAACTTACCTTGGCAATTTGATGGTGTGTGTTCCCATCAAATGGGGACTCCTGGGCATAGCCAAGCCAAGATGTTTTCTGTCTTTTGTACTATTGCTTAAAACAAGTTTTCAATCATTTTGCACATGTCACTTGCACTCTTTGGTATACTTTCCATTGTGCTTGGTTAAAGCCTTAGTTTATCTACCCCTGGGCCCAATACACACTTTTAAACACCATTTACTATGCTTCCTCACTATTCATATCCACAGGCTACTTAATGTGGCCACCCTTGTGCTTTGGTAGTTTCTTCTTTACAGAGGGACCAGGGTTCTATTTTTTAAGTTTAAGTCTGATCATGCCACTTGTATGAGTTCACTAGAGCGGCCATAATGAAGTACCACAGACTGGGGGATTTCAGCAACAAACCTACTTTCTCATAGGTTTGGAAGCTAGAAGTCCTAGATCAAAGTGTCAGCAGGGTCTTCCGAAAACTCTGTCCTTGGCTTGCAGATGGCCATCTTCTCCTGTGTCTTCACACAGTCTTCCCTCTGCATAGATCTGTGTCCTAATCTCCTCTTCTTATAAGGACATCAGTCATATTGGATTAAGGCACTGCCCTAATGACCTCATTTACCTTAATTACCTCTTTAAAGACCCTTGCTCCACCTTTCCCCTAAGATCAGGAACAAGACAGGGATGTCCACTCTCACCACTGCTATTCAACATAGTACTGGAAGTCCTAGCCTCAGCAATCAGACAACAAAAAGACATTAAAGGCATTCAAATTGGCAAAGAAGAAGTCAAACTCTCCCTCTTCGCCGATGACATGATACTCTACATAGAAAACCCAAAAGTAAAAAAAAAAAAAAAAAAAAAAAAAAAGAAAACCCAAAAGTCTCCACCCCAAGATTGCTAGAACTCATACAGCAATTCGGTAGCGTGGCAGGATACAAAATCAATGCCCAGAAGTCAGTGGCATTTCTATACACTAACAATGAGACTGAAGAAAGAGAAATTAAGGAGTCAATCCCATTTACAATTGCACCCAAAAGCATAAGATACCTAGGAATAAACCTCACCAAAGATGTAAAGGATCTATACCCTCAAAACTATAGAACACTTCTGAAAGAAATTGAGGAAGACACAAAGAGATGGAAAAATATTCCATGCTCATGGATTGGCAGAATTAATATTGTGAAAATGTCAATGTTACCCAGGGCAATATACACGTTTAATGCAATCCCTATCAAAATACCATGGACTTTCTTCAGAGAGTTAGAACAAATTATTTTAAGATTTGTGTGGAATCAGAAAAGACCCCGAATAGCCAGGGGAATTTTAAAAAAGAAAACCATATCTGGGGGCATCACAATGCCAGATTTCAGGTTGTACTACAAAGCTGTGGTCATCAAGACAGTGTGGTACTGGCACAAAAACAGACACATAGATCAGTGGAACAGAATAGAGAATCCAGAAGTGGACCCTGAACTTTATGGGCAACTAATATTCGATAAAAGAGGAAAGACTATCCATTGGAAGAAAGACAGTCTCTTCAATAAATGGTGCTGGGAACATTGGACATCCACATGCAGAAGAATGAAACTAGACCACTCTCTTTCACCATACACAAAGATAAACTCAAAATGGATGAAAGATCTAAATGTGAGACAAGATTCCATCAAAATCCTAGAGAAGAACACAGGCAACACCCTTTTTGAACTCGGCCATAGTAACTTCTTGCAAGATACATCCACGAAGGCAAAAGAAACAAAAGCAAAAATGAACTATTGGGACTTCATCAAGATAAGAAGCTTTTGCACAGCAAAGGATACAGTCAACAAAACTCAAAGACAACCTACAGAATGGGAGAATATATTTGCAAATGACATATCAGATAAAGGGCTAGTTTCCAAGATCTATAAAGAACTTATTAAACTCAACAGCAAAGAAACAAACAATCCAATCATGAAATGGGCAAAAGACATGAACAGAAATCTCACAGAGGAAGACATAGACATGGCCAACATGCATATGAGAAAATGCTCTGCATCACTTGCCATCAGGGAAATACAAATGAAAACTACAATGAGATACCACCTCACACCAGTGAGAATGGGGAAAATTAACAAGGCAGGAAACAACAAATGTTGGAGAGGATGCGGAGAAAAGGGAACCCTCTTACACTGTTGGTGGGAATGTGAACTGGTGCAGCCACTCTGGAAAACTGTGTGGAGGTTCCTCAAACAGTTAAAAATATACCTGCCCTACGACCCAGCAATTGCACTGTTGGGGATTTACCCCAAAGATACAAATGCAATGAAACGCCGGGACACCTGCACCCCGATGTTTCTAGCAGCAATGGCCACGATAGCCAAACTGTGGAAGGAGCCTCGGTGTCCAACGAAAGATGAATGGATAAAGAAGATGTGGTTTATGTATACAATGGAATATTACTCAGCTATTAGAAATGACAAATACCCACCATTTGCTTTGACGTGGATGGAACTGGAGGGTATTATGCTGAGTGAAGTAAGTCAGTCGGAGAAGGACAAACATTATATGTTCTCATTCATTTGGGGAATATAAATAATAGTGAAAGGGAAAATAAGGGAAGGGAGAAGAAATGTGTGGGAAATATCAGAAAGGGAGACAGAACATAAAGACTGCTAACTCTGGGAAACGAACTAGGGGTGGTAGAAGGGGAGGAGGGCGGGGGGTGGGAGTGAATGGGTGACGGGCACTGGGTGTTATTCTGTATGTTAGTAAATTGAACACCAATAAAAAAATAAAAATAAATAATAAAAAAAAAGACCCTTGCTCCAAAACCAGTCACATTTTGTGGTACTAGGGGTGAGAACTTCAGCATACGAATTGAGAGGGACACAATTCAGCTCACAAAACCTCCTATGTTCAAAAGCTTTTTAATGTTCCTCCATTTCAGAGTGAAAATTAGTGTCTGTCCTTTTGATGGTTCAGGATCCAGCCCCTGGTAATTCCCTGACTTCATCCCTCTACCACTCTCTTAGTGTCATTTCTCCAACACATCAGAGCCTTTGTATTAATGTTCCTTGTGCCTGGAATGCTTTCCTCTCAGATATCTACATGGTTCACTCCCTCCATTTGATCCCCTTATAAATCACAGCATCCTATTTAAATAATGAACTGCACCCTTGGCACTACATTATTCCTTCCACTGCTTTATTTTCCTTCATAGCATTTTCCATCTTCTAATATATCACATTTTTAAAGTGCCTCCTCTCATAAAATGCAAGCTTCATGAAGCCAGGGACAATTTTCTGTTTTGTGCTTCTAATATCCCTGCCTGTAAAAGAATCTCTGATTTATGGTAGGTACTCAGAAAACATTTGCTGAAAAAATGAATAAGCCCTGTTTAATGAGAATACAACTGACCTGCAGGAGGTGGGGGGAGGGGAGAAAAGCCTCAGAGCAACTGAAATCATGTTCCACACTTTTTTTGTGGAGGTGAGGGACAGTGCCCAGAAACTTTAGTTACCATCAAGTTCTATGAAACATATATATCTAAATTCCAATGTCAATGCAAATGATAAATGGCAAGAAAAAGTGATTTCGTTAAAGAAGAAGGTTTGTGGACAGATTGATAGTGAAGGAAGAGAAGAAACTGTAAAAAGAGATATATTGACTCAAAAGGCACATCCATTTGGGGCCATTTTCCATAAGAGTAGTGATGACAGCTGAGTAGCAACCAAGAAAACAATGGTCATAGCCAAGAACAGGACATGAAGTTCACAATAAGAGCCAAGATTAATTAGGAAGAGGTCACATATGTCTGGTGTGCTTCATTTTGCTAGGGTAGAAAAATGTGCCATACCTGGAAGATGTAGGTTTTTTCTTTCTAATATGTGGTTTAAATCGCTCTTTTCAAAAACCTCGATGCTGAAAGTGGTAAACTTCCTTTAGACAGAGACTCTGTCATGCACAGTCCTCACTCCTCAGGCTGGAAAAAGTGATATAAGAAGTATGGCTGTTCTCAGCACAGCTCTGCTGTTCACTTTCTCCTGATCTGAGGATGGGAGTAAATTGCTTTCAGTTTTCCTAAAGACATGAACCAAAGCTTCCATTGTCTCCCTTGGCACCCTTCTTCCTCCAACTCACTCCCAATTAGATGCTTGCCTTTTGGATTTTCCTCACCACCTCCCCATGAAGATCATCTAGAAAATTGCCCTCCACTTTATAAAGCCCTCATGTCTGTCTAACATGCCATGTGACTCTTCACTGGGGTTTGTTTGCCAATCAAGCAAATCATAGTCATTCTCCATGACCTACTAAGCAAGGAAGCAGGCCTGAGAGGGGATGAAGAAACATGTCTGAATTCATTCCTTCCCTATAACACTCCCTGGGTGTTGACACCCAGAACCTGAAGCCCAGCCAGCTTAAGCCCTGGACAGAGTCCAAGACCCAAACAGGGAGGCCCAGGGTGGGGCCAGTGAGTCAACAATCTAGGGATGCAGCCAGGGTTCAGAACCTCAAGCTACAGTTAACAGAGCCAAGATCCATAATACAAACTGAGTAACTTCAGTAGAAGCACAGGGAGGAAGGAGTTAGAGTAGATTTGGGAGGAAAGTTGGAAAAGGTAAAGTTGTAGCAGGGCCAAGGAGCCCAGTTAGGTCCAAAGGCAAGGGGAATCATAACATCACATTGATCAGAATTCTGTAGGTCCAGCTTCAGGCAGCTCATGTTTACTTCCATGAAAACTCCAGGGTTCCATCTCCTGCCCAGCTCTGCTCTTATTTTTCATAAGCTTCCTGAGGGACTTCAGCAAGTCCTATGGCTTCTCCCACTATCTCTGTGCAGCTGACTTTGCTATTTGAACAACAGTAGGAAAGGTGTGGCATTCTGTATTAGGGGACTCTCATTCTAGCCTCAGCTCTATTACTTCTGGCTGTGTAATCTTAGGCAAATCATCTAATTTCTCTGGGACTCAGTTGCCTCAGCTAGGAAGAGGGAAAAATAATGTCTACTGCACAGAATTGGGGTGAGGATTAAATCAAATCATGAAGATGAAGATGCTTTTTAAAACACAAGGTGTTGGGATGCCTGGGTGGTTTAATGGTTGAGCATCTGCCTTCAACTCAGGGTGTGATCCTGGTCCAAGGATCGAGTCCTGCATCAGGCTTCCTGTGAGGAGCCTGCTTCTCCCTCTGTCTATGTCTCTGCCTCTCTCTGTGTCTCTCATGAATAAATAAATAAAATCTTTAAAAAATAAAACACAAGGTGCTATACAATATCATTCATAGTATTAATGAGTCAATCTCTACCCTAGTCCTCTGTCCTAAGCTCCAGCTTGATACATTCAACTGCCTCCTAGAACTCTCCACTTGGACATGCCACAGACACCTCAGAGTCAATATATTCCAAACTACCAAAAATGTTATCTTCCATTGCAGGACATTCTGTCTCTCCTATGGAGCCTATCTCAGTGAAAGACATTGGAGGCACTAGGGGGTCACACCTAAAACTTGAAAATTCCCATAGGCTGAACTCTCCTTCATCACCCATATCCAATCTGTTACCAACAACCAGGCTGAGACTAAAACCTGAAGGATTCTCAGCCCTTTCTCTCTATCCCCTCTGCCTCGACCTAGGTCAGATTCTCAGCATTTCTTTCCTAGAATACTGCAACAGCATCTTAAGAGATTCAGCTATCTCTGGTCTCACACTCCACATTTCCAAATTCATGCTTGCCATCTTGGCCATACTAATCTTTGAAAAACCTAAATCTGACTATGCTAAACTCCTCTACTTAGAATCATGCAATGTTCCTTTAGAGAGATAACCCACTCTTAGCACCTTGGCACTAGCGATACATGCCAGCTTCACTTCCCACCCTATCCTTCTAACTACCCAATGTTCTCACATTCCTAATCAGAAGCATCTTAAACAGACTATGTCTCTCTAACCTTTATGACCCTTTTCTGTTCTAATATACCTTGCACAATATCATAGAGTTAGATCCTTCTTGGAGTTATTCAACTTTACAACCAATTGACATCAAAAGCTCCCTTGCTATAGCTTTCTTCAACTTCCAGTGATTTTTCCCCCAATACAGTTTCATACAGAAGGCAATTGCTAACAATGGAATATCCAAAGTTCTAAGACAGCATGAGCACTGGAAAGGGTTCTGGGTTAATTGTCAGATGCCTTTAAGTTCAGTTCCTGTTCTAGTTCAAGTTCTGCCACTAAAGAAAAGAGCCAGCTACCCTGTGTTATCTGTGAGATGGTCCTCAAAGACATTGTTGAGCAGCTGAATTAAGCAACTCAATAGCCCACATACCTCTGAACCTCCTGTTATAAATGTTTTTGTTGTCTGAGTCAATCTAAGTAAGAGTTTTCATTACTTGCTGCTAAAAGCACTGTAAATGTTCCAACACAATAGCTGACTCAAGTAATAACACAGGCCTGTATAAAGTATGCATGGGAATTATTATCTCTCTCATATCAATCAAGCAAACAAAAATAAAAATAGGCTTAGAGAAGGAAAGTAATTTCCCCAAGAATACACTGAAAATTCTATGGTTAATTCCATTGATTGTGACAATACTAAAAAATATTTGCAGTCTGGATTATCAGCTGAATAAACCCTGGTCCCTTATAATTGTGCTACTAAATTGCAATGGGTTGGGTAACCAGATTTCCACAAAGTATTTAGAACTGACTGTAGACTAAGTAAACAGGCTCTGAGTGAAGTTCTAAGGACTTGCCCATGAAGAAATGGCAGAGGCTTTAGTGTCAACCTTGGGACATCCTGATGAATATGATGTCTTCTATATTCCTGGCTAATATTTGGTCCATATAAAATCAGAAGCATTAGGATAATCTGTCACCTAATTATTTTTAGTTTATGTGAAAATTATTACTGAATGTCACAGAGTGCACACCTATAGAAGGGGTGCTCAAACCATGCCTGCCTATGTGGGTAGAGCAAAAGAGTGGTAGGACTGCACTTTATGATTTTCAGTTTAAATGTTTTGTTCTGGCCAACTTAGAGTTGAAAAGCAAGGAGTCTGACTGGCCTCAATTCTTTACTTATGTCAAAGGACATTTTGCTGCACTAAAAGGACATTTTGCTAGTCTAAAAGTGACACAAGATGCCCTGTGTGTAGTGGGCAACCCATCCCTGGTTCAATCTAAGGTTGAATGCCCTACTTGTGAGGGGAGACTATAAAAGAGATTCCTATTTCAGGAGGAAGTTAGTGCCAGCTTCATCAAATCTCTTACAGTACCTTCCAAATCCTGATTCCTTTTACAGCCCATCATACTAGGCCCTTAGAGGTGAAAACATATTCTCTATTTTTTTCTCCTGTCAAAATTCCCCATAGAAATAGGAAGTCTCAAATTAATTTGGCCCACCATGGAGCCCTTTCTATTTCATATAAGAGCACCAGCCCTAATAATTTTAGAATTGAGGCCCAACTAATGATATTATTGATGATGTATCAGAAAAGAAAGAACACCTGCTCTTTACAAAGACCTTTTTACATTAAAACTACATACTACCTTGGTGAATTCACCTCCTAGTCTGTTGGAACCAATCTCTTTGTAGAACAGGCAGCTTCACAATGTAGATTCAATGGCAGAGCTTCCATACAGGGAGCCTCTCAGAGCACTTAACCAAACTCAACACTCCCAATTGTTACAAATGATTGGCAGCTGGGCCTAGCAAGCATTATGAACTTGCCAATCAGTTTTCCAAAGCTTTGGAAAGAGAAATGTCTTTCATGAAATAGGCTACATTTGCCTGGAGCACCAGAGAAAAAGGTGCCTCTCTTGGGAATTCTAACAAAAGACTTTCCTTTCCTCCTTAACCTACAAGGCAAGGAAGTGTGTCTGCTGAGGGAGGGTGAGTAAAACACAGACTCTTGCATCTAACTGCTTAGCTCCATCCCCATCAGGAGACCACCCTGCTCCCAGTCATTGCTGAAAAATCTGTTTGTTCCTTTGGGACCTCAGACAGTTGTGAAAATCTTCCTGAGAGCTGGGGTGAAGAAATGTAGCTCCTCAGTGTTTCTGGCATTCAGAAGTCCTATCCCCAAACTTCAGGCTTGGGAAAACAGGCAAGCCAGTAAACCATCCAGACTAGTGCAAAGTCCTGCAGCTCTGAAGGATGAGTCATCTGCTTTTACCACCACTTGAAATAAACGATAATAGCTTGGCAGGCTCTCATATATTAATAGCCTTGTCATTTTACCTTCCTCATGCTCTCTTTACTCCACATTGGAATTAGAGATGGCTGGTTTCAGAGTTGATTTCCCTGAGTGTCCAAGCTACCCAGAAGGTCCAAAAGGAGCCCAGGATATTCTTTGCACCCTGACCATAGCAACAGGCCACTGTCATTCTCCTGCAGTTATTCTTGGCTACATTACCACTCTTAATGATCCCATGGTATTCTGTCCTGGAAATTATCAGATTTACTTCCTTATCTGGGTATTCCTATTCCTTGCATAACAATGTACGTTTCATGAAGGCAAAGACTTAGTCTGGCTTGTCACTGGATCCCTAGCACCCAAAACAGCATCTGTGAGAAAGGAGAGGGAAGGTTCAAAATGTTAGCCCCTCCCTACACCAAGAAGGAGGGTATACAAAGAGGGCAGGAGTTGGTAATGGGGAAGGGTTTCATGAAAGGAAGAACAGGATTCTCTGTGACCAGGGGCTTTTGATATAATGTCCCATCCTCCCCAACCCTTGCTACAAACATGAGGGTCATAGCTTAACCTATGATTAATCTTAGACTTAATCATTAACCTTATGTGGTTAAAAAGAATAAAAACCTGGAGATTGTAAAGTGTAATGATTCATCCTCTATTTAGTGTCTTTGCCCATATAACAGGAGGCTTCTGTATGTGAAATATATTTCTGCTACCTCTTTTACTCCTCCCTAAGGAGAAGCAGTGGCCTACCTGATTGGTAAGATAGAACAAAAGAAAACACAGTGATCCTTGGTTCTTCTGTGTCAGACTTCTGAAATGCACCAGAAGGCCATGTGCCTTTTGCAGCTGCTTGTCCTCAGGAAAAGTAGTTAAGCTTAATTTGAGGCAGGGGTGAGGGTTAGGATGGCATTTATGGAAGTCAATTTGGAGCCTCTGCTCCTTTTATTAAGGGATGTGGGGAAGTATTTGTTCTTCTCTGACCCCTGTATCTTATTTTTAAGCTACTCTGAATTTGGAGGGGAAGGGACAGGGGTGTAGGTAATCATCTCCCTCAAATTCTAGTAAGACCCACCACATTCCACACCCCAGTTTTCCACTTTAAATCTCTGTGCTCATTGCTCTCTAATAGCACACCCATCCCTGCACTGCTCTGTGCTTCTGTAACTTTAATCAGACCCTGACCACTCTGGTATCCCCTATATCTTCAAAACCTCCTGCTAGGCCACCAGCACCTTGCTCTATGAGACAGAGGCCTCCACCTTCCCACCTCTTTATCCAAATCCAACTCTAGCTCCTCTCCACAGTCCTCCCATTCACAGTCATTAATCCAGTCAATACACTAGGGTAGGGCACCAGCTCTGGAGGCCATCTGAAGCAGTTTATTCTCCTGTGGTCAAAGTCCTTTAGGGTCTCAGGTAGGGTTGTCCCATTCTACAATGCTGCTTCCAAACCATTACATTGTATCCCCTCTTGCTCACTTCATGATATCATTCTCACCCTCACTCCCATGTAGCATAAAGTTTTCACTCTATACTTGGGCATTTCCATCAGCTTATACGCGTGCTGTCACTTCTCCCATATAACCTCTTGAGCCTCCTTCCTTCTTCAACTGTCCCATTTGGCTGCTGTCTGATGAAATTTACCCAAGGAATTGTCTATGCTCCTTATTTCCAATGTCCCACCCATTCAAAAACGACCACCATACAAACTTCCCTCATCAAGGTCACTAATGACTCACTAACCGCAATGGTCAACTCTTACTCTTATCCCACTTGACCTTCCAGCAGCAGTCAACAATTGAATTCCTCCCTCCTTCTTGACTTCAATGATGCCTTACTCTTGATAATTCTCTCACCTCACTGCTCACATTTCTCAGTCTTTTTGGCAGGCTCCTTCTCTTCTCCCCAGTCTCTTACTGTCCTTGGTTCACTTCTCTAGCTACACTCACTCCATGTTCATCTCATCTAGTCCCCTGGCTTTCAATGTCATCTCTATGCCATATTATGCCACTACATTTCTCATAATCATCCCAATGGCTTCCGTTTTTAAGCAGAGGACAAGTTAATGTTCTTTCAGTGATACTACATGATTTGACAGGCCAACGCATTTTCTCTCTGACCTCGTGTGTCACTAACTCCTCCTTGTTCCCTCTTCTCCAGGTGCACTGGCTTTCTTCCTGTTCCTGGAACATGACAAACATGTTCTGCCCTTAGGTTATTTTTATTATCGGTTCCTTTGTACTAAAACACTCTTCTTTCAGACATTTAGTAATGCCCTCCCTGACCATCCTATGTAAAATTATAACCCACTCTCCCCAGCACTCTTAATCCTACTTACCTTACTCCACTTGTTATTTTTCCCCAAACCACATATTACCTCTAAAGTGCTATAAGTATTCCTATTAAATGTATTTTTTATGGTCAGCCTCCTCCCCTGGAAAGTGTTCCCCACAAGGGCAGGAATTTTTATTTTCTCCTTTCTTTAGCATCTGAGACAGTGCCTAGTGCATGGTAACAAGTGTTGATTGAATAAATGAATAAGCCTGTCTCTTTCCTCTCCTTTCCTTCACTCTTTACCTCCTTTGAAGAAGAGGTGTTCATCCTCCACTAGTAGACCAGTTCTGCACACTGAACTCTGACCATACCCAACTGCCTCCTTAATGACTTCCTCCCTTCCCTCTTCCCTTCAATTGGCTTCTTCCTTGTAGCCTATAAACATGTCTCATTCATATTTTAAACACAAAAATCCAAGTTTTCCAAATATTTGCTTCCCTCTAGCTGTTGCACTCTGTCCTCCTTCACTGTAAACTTCTTGAGAAGTTGTCTATGTTTTCTGACTTCACATCCTCACCTCATTCACTCCTCACAGAAGACACTTTCTAGACCTCATCATTCTCAAATGGTGCCCACCAGCATTTGCTAGTTCCTTCCTTGAAACTCTTTATCTTGTTCTCTGAGGCCTTGGTCCAGACCCTAACGACCCAGAGAAGAATCAGACGTGGCTCCTTCATTAAGCTGCATCCCCACTTTTGGTCTGGGAGACAGTGACAACTCTCCCTGCTTTCCAGCCAGACTTCAAGCTATCCTTGCTCATATCCTCCCTTCTCTCACTGTCCCTTTCCTGCACTCTTCAACCCTCTGTGAACTGGCCCTGCTCCAATGCTCCACTGCGACAGCTTGTGTCAAGCTTACCAATGGCTTCCCTGTTGATAAACCCAATGGACTTCATTCAATCCTTGTCTTACTAGAACATTGTTGAACTTGCCATCCTTTTTTATTTTTAATTTTTATTTATTTATGATAGTCACAGAGAGAGAGAGAGAGACAGAGACACAGGCAGAGGGAGAAGCAGGCTCCATGCACTGGGAACCCGATGTGGGATTTGATCCCGGGTCTCCGGGATCGCGCCCTGGACCAAAGGCAGGCACCAAACCACTGCGCCACCCAGGGATCCCTGAACTTGCCATCCTAATAGAAATTCTCCTCTCTTCTATTGGCTACTGTGACAGTTCTCTCAGGGCTCAAGCTTACGCCATCCTCTTTCTCCCTGGTTGGTTGCATCTAGTCTCATGGCTTTGAATAGCAGCCATGTGGTGGGACTCTCAGTCTCCATTCCCAGCCATGCCTCTCCTCCCTTGCAGCCTTGCAGCAAGAATACTTGCTCAGTGGTTCAATTCTCCAAGGTATAGAGCCTATTTTGTCCACTCCATTATCACCTTCTTGAAATAGGAGCCTTGCTCTGCCATGCGTATCTGGGGCTGGGCTCTTGCTTCCTGGTCAGACACTTCCTAGGTACTGTTCAAGATCTCAGGGATACCAGGTGTGCCTGCACTACTATTTGTCAGTAATTTATCATTAATGGTGAAAATGGCACATAAGTTTTGTTCATTCAGCTAGTTTCTACTAGAGGATCTGAAATTCAAACCTAGTCCCACCTGTAGTGGGGCACAGGGACCTAATCAGCACCCTGTGCTACCTCTACCTCTACTATCTATCTATCTGCTCTGAAGCCTGGTTTTCTGCTGTTTGTCCCTCTATCCATTTTAGCTCCCAGCTTAGCGCTATAGATAGTGCTTCCTCCAGCTTGCCTCCCCCAGTGTCCCAAGCATCTTAGTCTTGCCGTAAGCCCAGATACTTAACTAGCTAAGAATCTCGCACAACTTGTTGAGACTGGTATTTTCCTCCTGGTCTAATAGGAAAAACACGTTGTGCATGTGTTACAGTTTGGGCCAATTTAGACAAGAACACACAGACTTTAGGACCAGAAGCTCTGGTTTTACCCCTAAACCACATGTATAGCAGGACACATGGTTTGGTATTGATTATTAAATGTGATCATTCACAGCTGACAAAGGGGTTGCTCATGGCTGTTCTGATCAATGGATAGCTTGGTTTAGTTATGAAAATACAGCTGAGGGGATCTCTGGGTGGCTCAGTAGTTTGGTGCCTGCCTTTGGCCTGGGGCGTGATCCTGGGGTCCCAAGATCGAGTTCCGCATCGGGCTCCCTGCATAGGGCCTGCTTCTCCCTCTGCTTGTGTCTCTGCCCCTCTCTCTCTCTATCATGAATAAATAAATAAATCTTTTTAAAAAAAGAAAAGAAAATGCAGCTGATATATTGTTTTTTTTGTTTATATCCAGTTTGAATATCAAGTTGTAGAGAGATATATTTGAAGCAATCAGCACAGGATAGAGAAGTGGGGATACACACACACACACACACACACACACACATCTAGACAATAAATATGAAGGTTCTTGGAACATTAGAAAGTGAAACACAAAGTGCAAGGGACTATTCTCATTACTGGGACTAAAAGCTCTCCCCCCACCTGCCCCCTTCCTTCTGCCTTCCTTATTACTATTTCGCTACCCTGGTCACCTGGGGGAAGACACTGCATCATCTCTAGCAATCCCATTTCCCTTGCCTCCTCCCCCAATCCAAGTAGCCATCAATTGTGTCAGTTAAGCCACCACTCCCCATGTTGCTCTCTCCCTTCTAATCATCCTAGTGACTCTGCTCTCATTCAGATCTATACAATTCCATTTCTGGGAGAAAAAGGGCTCCAACCTGTTCTTCCTGTAAACACTTTTGCCTGACCTATTAGAGGGTCGCCTTGAAGAACAGTTCTGACATGCAGTGTCCCTGTTTGAAAATTTTCTGTAACTTCATCTTTGCTTACAAGAGAAAGTGCAGGTTCTTGGCTCAATATTCAAGGCCCAACACTAGCCTGTCTAGCCTGCCACTTCAGCTTTATCTCTGACAATGCCTCTTCATGCAAATTCTCCCAGCAAACTCCTCCTTGTTTTCTATCAAACACCACACATTTCTGATTTCAATATCTTGACTGGCTCTATGCTTGGAATGTCCATCTCTGCACCTCTGCCAGTAAGGCCCATCTGTTGCTGCAAGTCTCAAGTCCATGTAAATAAAGCACAGGCTCCTCCTCCTAATTGCAGTTTCCAGAACTGCCCAACCAGAGGGATATCTGGTCTTCCTGGGGACTCCAGGGCATCCTGACTTTTTACCTTGTGCTAGTAATTTCCGAGAGAAGTCCCTTTTCTTCTCTTGAGCCACATATGTGAGAGCCAAGACTACGTGCAAGGCCTTGCTTTCTATCTGTCCATTGCCAAGTCTGTGGCCTGGCATAGACAAGCACGCAGGAAGTACTTGGAGAGCTGCAACACAGTAATCATGCCCTGCCTTTTACAAGGCTCATGAGTTTCCACAGGTCCTTGCAGCTATCCTTTTGGATGAGGTGGGTAAGGAAGATGGTAAAGTGTGATTAATCTCCACCGTTAAGAGAAAGGTGTCCCAGATGGGTCCTCTGATTAGGGCACTGTAACTGCCTGCCTCTTTTGGCTGCCTGGGACTCAGTCACTTATTCAGCAAATATAACTAATGCTGGCCATTAAGCACTGTGCTCTACCCAGGGGAGTTCCATCTCTTGGAACTCCAGTGTCAGTGGAGGAAGGAACATCCATATAAGACATTTCAAGCCTAAGGCCGCTCTCCGCAGCACTCTGGTGCTGGACAGGAAGGCAGGCAGATGGTGCACAGCTTTCTTCTTGTAGTATGCTTGGGAATGCTCTGCATGTACTTCATTCCTGCTTTGCAGCATATTGCCCTAGGGCAAGAGTGGTTATATCATTTGCAGGGCTGAGGGAAAAAATAAAAATGCAGAGGCATGTGCTCAACAATTATTAAGAATTTCAAGAGGAGGACTGCAAAGCATCAAGCAAAGTGGGGCCCTTCTGCACAGGTCACAAGCCCATGAAGTTTGCCCTGCCACATGGCTAGGAAGTATGCACACAAGAGGTCTGAATGTGTCCTGCAGTCTTTTCTTTTCTCTCGCACAGAGGCTGAAGGAGCCTAGATCCCAGTAAACTCGGTGGCAAAAGAACACACACAGCTGCACACAGGCCAGAAACAAATATTTGTGTAGTGCCTCCTGTGTCCCCAGAACTCCTATAAGTTTCATAGATATGGTTGAAAACCAGACACACATGTTTTTTTGTTTGATTTAGCTTGGTTTCTGTCACTGAGCTTGCTCCAGTTGGGAAAACCCACTATAAACAAGCTCACAAAGAAATGCCCAGGAACATCATCAGTTAGTGGGCAGTTTTGTGGAGATGATGAAGCAGAGTGATGGGGTAGGGGTAGGGCAGTGGAGAGGGAGTATTAGGTTAGCTTGATATGGCAAAGGCAAAGGCTCTCCAAGGAGACTACTGCTAGCTACGATGCACACGGCCCCTTCTAGAGCAACAGGTGAGGATGCTGCTGATGTTCAGCATCAACTTGGCAGGCAAATTTCTGCAATCTTTTTCCCTCTCAAGCAAATCCTGAGGGTCTCAGTGACAACGAGGATGCTTGAGACTCTTCACTATCACCACTGTTTGAGGGCAGTGACCGCCACCCTCATCCCCACCCCCAGTGTCTACTCACTTCCACTTCTGGCATGACTGAGAGCCAAGTCTCCAGAAAGATTTAGCCAGCCAGTCTTGGAGAGGAGGTTTTTGAGGTCCCTCCACCCTCAGATGGTCCCTCTCACACCCAGGCCCCAGGGCTAAACCTGAGTCAGTCAGTGCCTCCATGTGGCTCCGGGAAAGTGCTCCAGGGATTGCTTAGGCCTGGTCCTTTGTGGTGGGTCCTCTCCCCTACCCTTAACACCTGCGAAACTGGCCTGTGAAGTAGCTGAGACCAGAGCCTGCTGGAGAGACACCCCCACCCAAGTGTCTCTTCTTCCCCTGTGCCAAGGAAGGTACTCAGTTACCCAACTTCCTTCGGATGCCTAGAGATGTACTCTGAAGGACCTGAAGGTCTGGAGGTGGGGTAAGGGAAATCTCAGAGGCCAGGAGATCTGGGGAAGCAACAGGTGATAGGGGAGGGAGTCTAGGGCAGGCAGCCACAGTTCGATCCCGCAGTGCGCTAGCGGACTGGAGGGGGTCTAGGAGGAGGCAGGAACCCCCCGGCCCCTGCATCTCCCCTTTCCAGGCCCAGTGTGTGGCCGTCCTCTCAGCCGCCGCCGCCGGCCTCCGGTTTCCCCCGCCTGGGGCCCGCGCCGCGGCTCGCCTCTTCCTCCCTTCCCCCGTCCCCCGCCCCTGGCTGTCTGGCAGCGCCGCAGTCGTGGCGGCAGGGGGCGGGGGGCCTTGGCGACCGGGCTCCCTCCTCTTCCCCCTCCTCCTGCCTCCCGCCCGCGCGAGCCTATCCACCCCACTCTCCGCAGCGGCAGCAAACACGTCGTCGGAGATTTCCATCGGGGCTCAGGGGGCGGGGCCAGGGTGGGGGGCGCGGGGCGGGGCGAGTGGGAGGAGTGGAAGTTGGAGCCCAACAAAACCCCGCACACCGCGCTCGGTGCGGCCAGACCGTGCGCAGCGACCTCCACGCAGGTGGTCGCGCCGGTCCCCACCACGATGTTAGCCAAAGTTCTCCTGATCCTCCTGGGCACGTCCATAATCCTCCCGTCTAGGTGAGTCTCCAGCCCGGGACCCAGAAGCCCTCCGCGCCCAGCTCCTCCTCCCCTGGAGCTGGACCAGCTCCCCGGACCCCTGGGTCCCTGCGATCCTCGAGCCCCGCGCCCACCTTTTCCCGGCCACTGCGCGGGCCAGCCGGGCCCCGGGGCCCGGCGACGCGCCACCGGCCTCCAACTCGCTCCCTGTAGGATGGGGGCCCCAGACCCCTGAGGGGGCGCCCAGGAAGGAAGGCGGGAAGCCTGTTCCCTGGCCGCCCCGCGCCCCAGACTCCCGCTCTCCAAAACCACGGCGAGGGCCGGGGGACTAGCACGCTTCTCCCTCCTTGGATCTTCCGTTGGAAGAGGCTAGCGGCCCGCGGGGTAACTGGCCGAGGTAGGCTCGTGCTTCTGAGGCCGAGGTGTGGGGGTGTGGGGGGAGGCTTTGGGAAGATGGAACCCGGGAGGGCGCCCGGGCTTGGGGAGCCAAACTGCGCCTAAATGCTGGAGCGTTGGCTTGCGTGTCCTCTCGAATTTCTTTTTCTGAGCGCCTACTAACTACCAGGCACTGCGCCAGATAACTCTGACTTTACTTGCTTCCCTTCCCGCCGCTCCTCTCATTGCCAGTCCCAGGCACGAGCCCCAGTTTACTCCAAGGATTCCCGCCCGTTATCCAGCCCCCTCCTCTCGGCCCAGCCTCCCCTTCCTGCATCCACCGCCGCCCCCCCCCCGACCCCTCACCCCCCACTCCCCACCCCCACCAGCACCAAACACCCTACTGGGTCTCGGACTGACCGAGCCAGACGCCAAGAATGTTATTCTCTGAGGTCTGAGGTTTGGGTCCCGGATTTCCATCCCCACCCCCTTTTCCAAAGGCTAACAGCAGGTTTCCCTGGAGCAGCCAGCTTCCCTCACACTTTCTTCTGGCCCCAGGACTTCGCTCAGAAGGTTGTTCCCTGCACTTCTGACTTTTTAGAGTAGAAAATGACTGCTTCATATTTTTGAGACAGTTTCCATTCCACAAGTCTCTCTGTCTTGGTTCTCTGTTTTGGGCAGAGGGGAGATGGCTTCTCCTCTCACCCCACAATGCTTCAGCTCCTCAGGGGAGGGGCTGTAGGGCTCGCTGCTGGCTCACCGGAGCCCTGGGGTGTGGGGGTTGGCCTCAGCAGGGGCTTGGCAAATATTTCTGAATGCGTGCTAGGAATTTCCAGTCATCCACATCCTTCCAGATATGAATTGGACTGTTTGGGAGAGCTGGCATGGTTACTGGCTAGGGCAAAAGAGGGGTCTCGGAGTGGGGGCAAAAGGAAGAGGGGAGGAACTGGGAAGAACAGCTAGGAACAGGGGCTGTTGACATGGAAACTACTCTTGCTGTCAGGGGAGGGGGCAAGGGAGGAAGGGCCCAGGGAGGAAGGGCTGCAGCAAGTGGTGTTCAGACACTGTCAACATGGCAACCCATGATGTCAGCAAAGAGCTAAAGGTGGCCATGCAGTGTGTTGGCAAGAGACACATCGAACCAGGAAACCTTGCTCTGGTCCAGGCTCAGCCTCAAATGGTGGTGACTTTGGGCTCAGCCCTTTCCCCACATGGGGCTCAGTTTCTTACCCGAAAGGTTAAAAAGAGGGCTGATTTGGGGGGAAAAAAACAAACAAGCCAGTGGGCCCCCTCCTGGAGCTTTGCCAGTCCCCTCTTCCTCTCCTTCCATCACCCACAGTTAGTTGGAAGAGCATCCTCACTAGTGGGAAGGGGTGCGGAGTTCCAGCTCCATCTTGGACTATTGCATCTAGAGGGATGTGAGTGCATGAAAAGTCCCCATGGAAAGATTCCACTAGCCCAGTACATGAGTGTTTTTCAAGTTTTTATTATTTCTAGCCCTGAAAGGGGGCTTAGTGGCTGGCTGAGGAAAGGTATGCAGTGTCAGCAGCTCCTTAACCTCAAGGATCCCACGATGAGCATGTCTGTTTTGTTTGTATTTTTACTGGTGAAGGCTGACTGGAGAATTACGACAACCTCAGGACCTTCTGATATCATTTTCATCGCAGACATAGTTTGGGAGCAGAGGGGCTTCAGTGATCCCTGGGCTTTTCTTGTGTGCCTCTTGAACGTTGGGGCTCTTGTTGTTGGCTTCAGACATTTGGGAGGAGCTGCTGCAGGCTCTTGGGTGGTCTTGGCTGGCAGTGCCCCATCCTGATTATACCGTGCTCGTGGCCACGTCACCCAGGCCTCTTCTCCCTCTCCCTCGGCCCCTCCAAAAGTCAGAGGACTGGGGGGGATGGATGCCTCAGCGAAAGAGGACATTTCTGCATGTGTTATTTGGAAACGGAAACTGCCTTTCTCAAGCCCAGCTCTTCCCTTGCCCACAGTGGGAATTAACCACTTCAGACATGAAAAATGGCATAAATCTGGCACATCTGTATGCCAGTTAGGCAATTCTAAGAGCTTGAGATACTGCAGGAAAATGCATTTAGCTGCACAAGTTGTCAGGCCCCTGTTCTGCACCACAGAAGCCATGCCTGTGGCTTCACCTACTCCCCCCTGCTGCAAGCTTTACCACATGCCCTCCCAGTACACTCTCTTACCCAAAGCAAACCACTCTTCTGCTTTACAATATTATAGACTAACTTTGCCGATGGCTTTCAAAAAAGCTTTTAATTTTGATTTTTTTCAAAAATACATAAAAGTACATACAGTAGAGTGAAACCCCATGTACCCAACACCAGCCCTGTTATTACCAATTCACGGCCACACTTCATCTCTCTATCCCCCACCACTCTCCATTTCAGCTTAAATTATTCTAAAGCAAATCTCAGACATCATATCATTTCATATGCAATTATTTTAGTATGCATTTCTAAATGCCAGGACTCCAAACACATAATAAAATACCACTATTATGCCAAAAAAATTAGAATGAATTTGTCATGGTGAAGACAAAATGGGATTTTTTAAAAATAAAGAATTACCATAAAGGAGGGATAGTATGGAAAGTCCCCAGAGAGCAGAAAGATTTAGAAGAAATTAACAAATATAATCTGTTGCTGGCTCAAAATTTGCTCTATCCAGTGTTCGAATCTCCCGTTGTGTCATAAATTTTTTTTTTGTTTTGTGTTGTGTTTTAGTTTGCCTTTGCAAATCAGGAGCCAAATAAGATCCATACATTTGCAGATTTTTATCAGCATTTATTTTTCAAAACACTTTTTTTTATTGAATTAGAACGTATATACAGAAAAGTGCTCAAATCATTATTATGTAGCTGATGAGTTGTCAGAAAATGACCACACCGGTGTTAGTACCCCACATCAGGCACTAGAACATGACTGGAATCTCAGAAGCCCCCTGATGCCCACTTCCTCACTGCAAAAGTACCAGGACTCTTAACTTCTAACACCTTCGGCGAGCTTCCTACATTGCCAGATGGCTTTTTTAATTTTCATTTTATTTAATTTAATTCTTATTTTTTGGCTGTGGCACTCATGCTGAGATCTAGTCTACCATCTCTCCTAGAAGACAGTTTCCGAGTAATGGACTCCTGACTTTCCTCAGTGCTCAGAGTTTCCCCTCACTCCCCAGTTTCCCACTGCCCCCAATTTGAAAGCAGTGAATATCACAAAAGCAAAGAAATGCAGAATATTCCCACGGTGTCCTGGTGTCCTGGCCCTCCGTGGGAGAGGCTGTTCTGGCTTTCCCGAGCATTCCTCAGTGATCCTGGCCCCCTGCCCACCCATTTGCTCCCCAGTGGTGCTGGTCAGGCCGACTGGAGACCAGGGTTGGTAATGGCAGCTGATTGGCCAAAGCTCCTACAGCAATATCTCCTTCATCTTACATTGAGAAGTTCTTTTAAAATCTTTTTTTTAAATCTTTATTTATTTATGATAGTCACACACAGAGAGAGAGAGAGAGAGAGGCAGAGACACAGGCAGAGGGAGAAGCAGGCTCCATGCACCGGGAGCCCGACGTGGGATTCGATCCCGGGTCTCCAGGATCGCGCCCTGGGCCAAAGGCAGGCGCCAAACCGCTGCGCCACCCAGGGATCCCAAGTTCTTTTAAAATCTTTAGCTTGGTTTTGTTACTGGGATTTTTTTTAAATAAAGAATTACCATAAAGGAGGGATACTAGGAAAGTCCCCAGAGAGCAGAAAGATTTAGAAGAAATTAACAAATATAATCTGTTGCTGGCTCAAAATTTGCTCTTACCAGTCACTCTTTATGCCTTGGGATACAGATTTATGTGGGTTTGCTTCTGTCCCAAAAGGCCTCAGCCAGGGCCCCTACAGAGTGGAGAACAGAGCTTCATTTTATGTTTGTTTTTATGTTCTAGGAGCGAAGGACCTCATGTTGAATCAAAAAGTGCACCCTCTGCCCGTGATGATGTGTATGGGCCTCAGCCCCAGGCTCCTGAAGAGAAGCTCCTCTCTGAAGAAACAAAGTCCACCATGAGGCTTGGCAATCTGCCAGCAGCCACTCACATCCTGAACAGTATCCTGAATAATTATGACCACAAACTGCGCCCTGGCATAGGTGGTGAGTAGCAGAACCTAACTCTTCCCCCTCGTGGAGTGGGAGGGTGAGGTCAAGGGGTGGAGAATGAGTGTGGGCTATAGGTGAGGGCAGGAACATCTGTTGCTGATATCAACTCTAGTCTCAGCACTGCTCTTGACCTTGATCTAGACTTTTTTTTTTTCCTTTTCTCACCCTCAGTTTTTCCAACTCTATGATAAGGTGAGTAGACTAGATCAGTGACCTTCAAGCTATGGCCAGCTCTTAACAGTCAATGAATTGGATCTTAAGATGAAAGAACAAAGAAAGAAATAGGATTGGATGTTGAAACCATGTCCCTAGTCATCACCCATATCCCTGTTCTCCCCTCTGACCATGCTGCCCCCTGTCCCATGCCCCTGTTTGACACTTACCTGTGCCACTTCTGCTTCCTTTACAGAAAGGCCCACTGTGGTCACTGTCGAGCTCTCTGTCAATACCCTTGGCCCTATCTCTATCATGGACATGGTGAGTACTGATCTTTTTGTAATTAGAGTGTCTCATAGCCCAGGGTGCTGACCCATGGGGCCTTTAACATACTTGTTTTTTTTGTTTTTGTTTTTTTTTTTTTGGTTCTGTGTCTCCATAAGAGTTTTTGGTTTTGGTTTTGGTTTTGGAGCAGGAGTATTGAAACCAACACTGACTCTGAAAGGTGGGAAAAGGTAAATCCCTTGCTGCCTGAAGAGGACATTCAGAATCCTGACCATATCTTCTAGTCTTCCATTCAAGATAAAAATAATAAAGTAACTTTGAACACCACAACAAAACGGCTCTTTTTTTTCTGACAATGGTTTCTATAGACTTAAGTCTAGAGTTACTAACTATTGCTGTAAGACTGCTTTTCTCCTGTTGGCCTGGTTCCCTCTTTCCTTTTCTGTTGTCATCATTCTAGTGTCAAGACTGTCCTCAGGGAGCTTCTATTATCTCTCCTTGAAATATGCAAAAGTCAAAGTCGCTGCCTATGCTAGTCTACGTACTGACCTGGCCTCGTGTGTGATGTGCCTCCTGCAGTTCTAACCTGGCCTACAGCCTGAAGTTCAACACTATACTCTACTGGCCAAGGCCCTCCATGGCTGGAGCCAATTGAGGCTCTGGTTTTATTTTCCTCCCCACTCCTTTAGAGACCGCGTGTGCTCTAGTCACACTAGAGTATGGGTGTTACCAAATCACCTTGTACCTTTGGGTCTTTGTTCAAGCTATTTCCTGCTTGGAATGCCACTGCTGTAATTTTCTACTTGCCACAAGCCTTATCCTTCCCAGCCCCTCTCAAATGGCATCTCTTCCACGGCATCTTCCTTGACCTCCACAGCTATAAATTGCTCCCTTCATACTCACACCATTCTCCTCTCTTTAGGATTCATATTTTTCTAGCTTATATCAGAGTTATTTACCTGATCTTCTATACCTCATTGTACTGTAATTAGCTGTTGTTTGTCTGCCTTGCTCTCACCATCATGGTTTCCTTGGTATCAAAGACTCAGTGTATGCTAACTGCGGAAATGAATTATGAAAGATGTCCTATAGAAGTGACTTGTTTTTCCCTGATACCTAACAAGCCCACGGGATACGGTCTAATAACTTAGCAGTCGCTGAACCTGGCATGCAACACAGAACTGGTCCAAAGAGGAGCCAACAATTTGATTTTCTTTGGCCAATAAAGTGCTGCTTTAGCCTAGGCCAAGTGCTGTTAGGAGATGCCAAAGACTCATGTGGTATTAAGTTTCCCCCAAGAAGCCTGGTCTTTTACATAATACCAAATAGTGCTTTACAACTGTGGGAGTTCTCAGTTCTTGTACAGTCTACTTTTCCCTTGTGACACTGGAGTTTTGTACTTGGTAAAGAGGGAGTGTGTGTGTCTTTCTCACACAGCCAATGAACAGAGCATACTTGTCTCCTTGGATCCTCACGACAGCCTGTATGGCTGGCAAGGCTGCCATTAGGATCTTCATTTTACATTTGAAGCAACTGGGTATCTCAGCAAGCATTCTGTTACAGGAGGGGTGTGGTTGTTTGAATAGAGTTCCAACACCCCTCAGTTAATCAGATGTTGTGTAGAGCATAGGAGTAGTCCTTAGAGAGAGAAACCTGAGCCCATAGCATGGAGATTTAAATCAAATGTTTCTACCTGTTTCCTGGTTAAATTTTTGAAACACCTAGCCTGAGCTTAGAAGTCAATGACCAGTCTGGGAATGACTGCCCATCATAACATCAACAGTTGCTAAGGCTTCTTCTTGCTGTGATAATTGTTGTGAGCAACCCTAATTAAGCCAATTCCTTGACACTGAATTTCTAGATTTTCAGGTGAGCTAAAAAAGATGTACAGCCTAAGCTCCCTTGTCAAACTGAGGAAAAATTGAACTCTTAGTTATCAGTTGCTGTGTAATGAACTTACAATTGGTATCTTATTAAATAGAAATTAAATGCTCATTTGAAACACTATAACATACAGCAGGAAAACAGCCTGTATTGGGGAGGGAAGACTTCCCCTAGCTACCAAGCAGTTCACATGGCCTCGGAATGAAGGAGACTCCATAAGCCAAGTTGGAACTGCCAGCTACTTGGGACTGTAGAAACACTCTGAAGGCCACCTATGAAGGCTGGCAGGGCTGGATGGGGCAGAGCTGAGGGCTCCCATGTGGATGATAGCTTGGCTTTTTTTCTGTCTGCTTCTCTGGATTACTCCAGGGAACCTTCTCAGTCTGGAAGGCCAGCTCTTGGCAGTTTGGCAATGGCTCTCATCACCTTTTGGCCTGGGCCACAAAGCCAAGCTGGGATTGTTTAGACCTTTCCCCTGGGGGCTCTACTGGGTGGTGTTCATTGTTGGATGGAGGATAACTCAGGAGAAAGACCTAGGAATTCTACAGGGGAAAATTGGACCTAGACATCCAAAGGGATTGTTGGTGCAAGTGAAATAAGTACTAGAGAGGGAAATCAGTGAAGGCTGTCCCAGGGCAAGGTCATAGTAATGGTGTTCTAAGCACCAGAGCCAATATGCTGCCATTAGCTATCTGTGTGACTTTGCACAGGCCCTTTTCTCTCTGAGCTTCAAAAGTAAAGGAGGTTGGGCTAGCCCTAAGGTTCCCCCTAGGCCTAGTTCTGGCACTTGCTTTTCACACTGCTTGCAGTTCTACTGCAGTCTGTTTTTTACCCTTCAATACCAGGAGTGCGAATCTCTAGCTTCTCATGCTTCTTCCTGTTAAACATCCTTCTCATGTTTAACAGTTTATGGGATAGGCAATATCACCTGGAGATCAAATAGTTATGGGTATAGCTATGCAGATGCACAAGCACATTCAGAGGTTAGGTGCCCTTGTTTAAAAGGAAAAACAGAGATACCTGGGTGGCTCGGTGGTTGCGTGTCTGCCTTCAGCTCAGGGCATGATCTTGGAGCCCGGGGATTGAGTCCAGCATCAGGCTCCCCCTCAGGGAGCCTGCTCCTCCCTCTGCCTATGTCCCTGCCTTTCTCTCTGTATCTCTCATGAATAAAAAAATAAAATATTTTTAAGAAATAAAAGGAAAAACAAAACAATTATTCAAAAAACATGAGACTAAACACACACTTCTCTTATGATTCAAAGCACTTCATTTTTAAGTATAACTCTGGAGAATGAAGGATTGAGGTTAATTAACATTTGTGCTCCCCTAATAAAAGCTGAAAGGGGAAACTCCAGCATATACAGCCAAAGGGGTGTGTGTTTATAAATGTTCAAGATGATTTTGAGTTGAGATCTTTGGTTTGTATGGAAATGTGGGGGCTGAGAGGGTGTTAACCTGGCTGGAGTAATCCCATAACCCTACAAGGCAGTGGTGATGTGATGAGACCAGTCTGTGCAATTAAACCACCATTGCCTGTCTGTTTCAAGATGAAATGTGTCTTCCCTGACTGTTGTTTATCTGGGAATGTTCCTTTCTTTTGAGAATGTCTGGAAATAGATAACTCCTACAGTATAATTCATGCTCTTTTCCTCTGTGCAAACCTAAGTAGGTTCCTATCTACTTGATAGACTCTTCACAGGATGGCATGAGAATATTCTTTGCCTGTATAGCTCTAGGTGTGTGCTTTTCTATCAATCCCACCAGGAATACACCATTGACATCACCTTCTGCCAGACCTGGTATGATGAACGCCTCCGTTACAATGGCAGCTTTGAGAGCTTTGTTCTGAATGGAAACATGGTGAGCCAGCTTTGGATCCCAGACACAGTCTTTAGGAATTCTAAGAGGACTCAAGAGCATGTGATCACCATGCCGAACCAGATGGTTCGCATCCACAAGGATGGCAAGGTGTTGTACACAATTAGGTATGTCAAGCCTCTGGAATATTACCTCTTGGGACTCTTTTCACCAAAGAACCATGGACATAGGTTTCATCCCGAATGATACTTCTAAGGGCCTTTCCAGCTTTACTAGACCATGAGTTCTACCCCCTTCATGTATAAACACAGACACTGGCCTCAAAATAGAAAGATTACTTAAGTCCAAACACCAAGTTCATGGCAGAGCTGGGACTCGTACCCAGTTAATTGCCTCCCAGTCCATAGGTCCCCACACTAGAGTATGACTGCATTGCCTGGACAATTCCATCCCAAGTGGGCACTGGATGTAGAAACACGTCCACGGTGGTGGAATTGTCCAGGCGGAGCAGCAATACAGCGGTTGGAAAGACACCTAAGAGCAGGCTGGACATTTGAATGCCTGGTGGGAGAAGGTTGTATATCAGTGGTATGAGGTGGGAAGGTGGTACAGAGTGGGAGAATGTTGGGAAGTCCTGGAAGCTGGGATGGGCAAACAACAAAAGCCCATCTAAATTGGTCCACACATTTCTCTGATGATGGAAGCCAAAGTAGCCAGATACTTTCAAGCTGTTCTTCCACTCTTTTTGTCTCTCCTTTGAGCTCTTTGTTTTAAATCCTACTATTGCCACTCATCGGTGGTGGTTCCCAGGCCCAAAATGGGTGGATACCTAAGTGCTCAGGGCCAGCCTAATGAGGCTCCTTTCTCCCTTCCAGGATGACCATTGATGCTGGATGTTTACTCTACATGCTCAAATTTCCAATGGATTCTCACTCTTGCCCTCTGTCTTTCTCTAGCTGTGAGTACCTTTTTAGGTCTCTGGGGCCCCAGAATCATACTGAGCCCCTTCTTTTTCCTCATCCTTACCCTTTACATTTTTCTGCCTCTGCTTTTCTCCTAAAATGGTGCCAGATTTGCCCAGAGCCTCCTCATCTCCTTTCCTGCTGACAATACTGTGTTGCTTCACTGGGCCTCGTGTTGGGCTCTTCCCTCTTCTTTTCACCCCATCTCAAGTCAGTCACACACCTCTGAAGTATAATTCAAGTATGTCTGCTCCTTTCCATTGCCACTGTCAGTACGTTGGTTTAGGTCTTTGCCATCTCCCACTTGGGCTTTCACAACACCTTCACTTTAAAACTGAACATGTCCAGAACTAAATACATTGCTTTCCCCCCGTCTCTACCCCCCAAAACAAATGTGTTGCTTTTGTGTTCACATTTGTCTCGTTGAAAGGCACCATCACCCTCTCAGTTTCCCAAGCCAAGAACTTTGATGCTTCTTTCTCCATCACCTCCTACATCTAATCAATTGACACATATTATTGATTTTCCCTCCTGAGTGTCTGTTGATCCTATCTATTTCTGCATTCTCATTGCCACAGCTTTGATTCCTACCTTCATTCATTTTATTGTGCGCAGATTCCTGCACTGGCCTCCCAAAACTGGTCTCCCTGTCAACAAACCATCTTCATATAATGACAAGGGTGACCTAGCTGAAGCATCATCTAGACCAGGTCATGTTTTAGTTTTGAATCCTCCCTCAACTGTCATGGATCAATTTCAAATTCTTTAGAATGACCCTCAAAGTATTTCATTAACTGGCCCCTATCACTCATTCCTGTATGCTTCATCCAGCGTCTGTGAGCTAGCCATCCTGAACTTTAGGCATTTCCATAATCCATCAGGCATTTTCACCTTTCTGTGCATAGAAAACCCTCCTCACCTTTGCAGCCTCACCCATACAGAGAATATTTACTTAGCTTTTAAGATTTATTGGAAATGTCACCTGCTATGAAATCTTTGTTGAGTGTATCCCCAAGTGGTCTTTCATCCTTCCTGTTTTTCTACTACTGTCCCATGGGTGGAAGTTTCCCAGCAATTTCAACAATTACAAATGTATACTTACTATCTTACTCAATAAAATGTGAATGCTTGAGGGCAAGGTGTCTGCCTTGCTCATCTTTGTGTTTCCAGCACAGAGCCTGGTACTAAGGAGTGCTCAGTAAATGCACGTATTGAATGGACTTCAACAACAAGGTAAGAGAAGCAAGGTCCTACAGCTGGTGAGGCCAGAGTCAGGACTCCAAGGCATTGCTTAGACTCCATGTTGGTAGAGACAGCTGGGCTTCCCAGTCTCACACGACCCTCCTTCCCATGTTGCTTTACAGTTTCCTATCCTGAGAGTGAAATGATCTACAAATGGGAAAATTTCAAGCTTCAGATCGATGAGAGGAATACCTGGAAGCTCTTTCAGTTTGATTTTACAGGAGTGACCAACACTACTGAAACTATCTCAACCCCAGCTGGTACGTACACTTTTGAAACCAGAGCGAGGCAGAGGCCCAGGAGGGTGGTGAGGATGACTGGAGGTGGCCACATATAAATGTATGTAATCATCCCATGGAAATATTGTAGAACATGACTCCTGTCTTGGAAATGCTAAGCACTTACAACTGTTTGCAGAGGAAACTGAGACTTTGTAACTACATCTCAGTCTCATCTGCAAAGAAGTAAGTGCTTTGCCAAGTCCCTCAGAGGACAGGTAAGTAGCTAAAGTTTTATTGCTGTCAGGATTTGCACCTAGCTCTATCATGCCGACCCTTCAGTTTCTAGTTATTTGCTACAACCGGCTTATTTGGATGACTGGGGAATTGAGCTCATGTGAGTTCTCCATACCCAGAACCAATCCAAGCTGGTTGAGTGGGAAACAAAGTTGGCCCTAGTGGGAAGTGGAGGCTAGAGTTATAATGTCGACTGGGTGAGGGCTGGGATGGTATGGGGGAAGTTTCAGCTGTTACCACTGCTACTGCGTCAACATTTATTTTAAAGAAGCAGCTCTGAGAAGGACAGACTCCCGCCAAAGGCTTCATGGTGGATTCAACGTGGACATGGTGACCATTGGTTTCCTGACTTTGTCCCTGACAAGGACTAAGGGGGGGGGGCTGGATCTTTTCCACATCAGCTTCCAATCAGATATGAGTGTCTTTGCTTGTGTTCCTAGGCGATCTCAATGAGAAGCTAAGGGATCTCCCCAGGGTTGCTCCTGGAGCATCCCTGGAAACCCTCTTCACACTGACCAAGTCAGGGCAGTGGAGGCACTGCTCTCATCGTTT
Source organism: Canis lupus baileyi (assembly GCF_048164855.1). NCBI lineage: Eukaryota > Metazoa > Chordata > Mammalia > Carnivora > Canidae > Canis > Canis lupus. The sequence goes on from NC_132876.1 coordinate 3,929,542, forward strand.
CAAGAATGCAGATGGAACCAGTCACCAAACCAGCCATTTACCATAGGAGTCTTGCTTTGCTTCTGTGTGGCTAGGCAGACAATCTGCTTTTGCTTTACTTACTGAGTTGGTCACTGCGTGAGGAATAGCTCATGCTCATCCAGCTAGAGCTTTGCTTACACAGTACTAGGCCGGGGCAGGGGTGGGCTGTTTTGCAAATGCTTTTCTTTTTCTCGGGCTCTCTGGGTAAGCAGTTGTGCCACCTTTGACTCGGGATCCTTGCTCTTCTGCCAGCTAACCATGGGCCTGCCTCTTGCCTTTCTGCACCTCAGTTTTCCCAGACAGGTGGGGACCCATCATCAAAAGCGGCAGAAGAGACAAGGCCCAGGGGCTTTCAAGTCACTAGTGGTTCCGTTTAGTAGATGATTATGCATTGTTTCAAAATGGTGCCCTAGTGACTGCAAAGCCCCAGAGCCAGCATCATCAGCAAAGTAATGGCAATAGGTAAGCACTGGCCCTCCTTGGGAAAGAGGAGGGCTCTTGGGGGAAAAGAAGGGCTTCTTTTGCTTTTACTAGAGGCTATTTGTTCTTGAATTATTCTTTCTCTAGCATCATAGTTCTTTTTGAGGCTGGGCTCAAACTCTTCCTAACAGCCTCTGGGCAGTTCTTTGTATCTGAAGCAGATTTATGTACTTGGTTCCTAAGGGTTCAGAATGTGGTGGTAGCTTGCTACTTTGGTCACCTAGGGCCACAAACCAGAGAATCTCTGGTTCAGAAGGCTTTCACAGAGTCCAGCCTTGCCCCCAGTGAGTGAGTTAAGTTTCACTGGTGGCTGTTGAGACTCTGATGGATCTTACCCATGATCAAGACTTCCTTTCTCACAAGGGAGCTTTTTCCTTCTCTGAAAAACTCTGTCCATCAGAAAACTTCCCGTTCATCTGAAATTGGAATTTCTGCAACTCTTACCCATTGGAACTCTTTTTCCCTAGAACTACTGAACTTATGGTAAACCCAGTCACTCTTCCATGGGGTCAAGATTAAAGGACCAGTATTTTGGTCCCAGCCCAGAGTCACAATCTTTTATAGACTCTACAGTCTAGTTCCTTTTCCTTCCTTTTCTTCATGGCTTTGGGCTCACTCATTCTGCTAGTCCAGTCCTCTGGACTAGACTATTAAATTATTGTTCCTCTAACAGTGCAGTGTCCAACTCTGGTCTGGCCAAATGACAGAAAAGCAGAAGAATCTTTAGTTTTTGGTGGGGGGTGTTTGGCTTTGGCTTTAGCTCCTTAGCCCCAGATATGTATTTTCCCTTGCCCATCCTCCTTTATTCCTCGGGAATAAGAAATCATGTGTTAGTATCCTTCCCTCAACTTTCAGAGACAAACTTCCATATCTTGAGAAGTGAAGAAGGTTGTTCTTTGGCTGGAATAAATAAAATAAACATAGGAAAACCTGATAGGATAATAAATCTCAAAACAATAATATATGTCTCACAAGGAGTGGTTGTAGCTAAATAGGGGTGTCTTAAATTGCAGTCAAGACCCTGGGGCAAGAGAACAAGAACCCGATAAATATGTTCTGGCCAGTGGGCAAGTGTGAGTGGTTCCTGCTGCAACCCTGGGGGAAGAGTTCTATCCCTAAAGCTACTACTCTGAATACAGATATTCAACTGACCCCAAGCCACATCCTTGCCTTTTTCCAGAAGATTCTGAGAACTCTTGCCCTTTAAGCGTCAGTGCTGCCAAGGTGAGTAGGAAAGGCTGCTCTCCTCGTTTTGCTCCAACAGAGAGCCTGGCTACACAGGTGATCTACTTTCCAAAACAATAGGACACGTGGACATGTTAGTGTTCTGGTCTGTTTTACAAAGCTATTGCCAGACAGTAGTAGCAAGAGTCACTGAGCATCTGCTAGGTTCCAGCCCATGCTGGGCTAGGATGGGCAAGAGCCAAGCCACAGGGCTTATGTGAGAGATTTAAACCCTGACGGGGTTTAAAAGCCTACCTAACTCAAAGCCAAGAAATTTTACAGCATCACTTATGTAGAAGTTTGGAACTTAGCTTCACTAAGGAGCCAGAATTTGAGCTATCACAAACCCTATGTGATATTGAAAATGAAATGGAAAGTCTTGGGCTCAGGAAAGCCCCCAGAATCTCTAGAGTCATCATGGGCAGAGTGTTTGGGATGAGTGTGTCAGAGTATAAGGCAGCACGAATGGTATAATAGAAGATGCCAACTAGAGATGTAGGTTGTCATTAGGTACTATAAGAGCCATCACAGTGTAGGGGAAGAGCCAACATTAAGGACATGATGCCCCAATTTTCACTTTAAGCTAATTCTTCTATTTTCCTGAAACACTCAGCTTGAATTAAGGTATAGACTAAGAACAAGGAGTCTATAGTTTGGATAATGATGCAAATATGCAGGCTAAGTCAGGGAATTTGAGAATACATGGCATTAGCTTACAGGGAGGTGTGTATGTGCAGGTGTGTGTAAGATGTCAGTCGGAGCCAAGTCATGGTGGGCCTTTAGTGTCAGGTTAGACTGTCCATTTGATTCTACAGCTGTTGTGGAATAGGGAACCATCAGAGGTTTGGGAAGGGCAAGTGATTTCTTTTGGCCTCTGATACAACAGTGCTAACTAAGGCATTTTACCAGCATATGAATGAATAGGAAGGAGGTCAAATGGATCCTGTGCTTCCCCCACCCACCCTCGGCTTATTCTCTGACAGTATCCATTGTAAAGGCCAGTGGTACATGTGTCAGTCCATGATTCTGCAGACTAGATAGGGTACCTTGATGGATATGAAGGTCTGGACATTAGCCATGTGGCCCTGACAGATAGTAGGATGAGTTTTTCACTTTTCTAAAAAATATATTTATTTTTTAATAGAGTTCAATTGGCCAACATATAGCATAACAGCCAGTGCTCACCTGCCAAGTGCCCCCCTCAGTGCCCGTCACCCAGTCACCCCAAACCCCCACCGACCTCCCTTTCCACTACCCCTTGTTCATTTCCCAGAGTTAGGTGTCTCTCATGTTTTGTCACCCTCACTGATATTTTCACTCATTTTCTCTCCTTTTCCTTTATTCTCTTTCACTATTTTTTATATTCCCCAAATGAATGAGACCATATAAGGTTTGTCCTTCTCTGATTGACTTATTTCACTCAGCATAATACCCTCCAGTTCCATCCACATCGAAGCAAAGGATGGGTATTTGTCCTTTCTAATGGCTAGTAATATTCCATTACATACACAGACCACAGCTTCTTTATCCATTCACCTTTCGATGGACACCAAGGCTCCTTCCACAGTTTGGCTATTGTGGACATTGCTGCTGTAAACATTGGGGTGCAGGTGTCCGGGCGTTTCACTGCATCTGTATCTTTGGGGTAAATCCCCAACAGTGCAATTGCTGGGTCATAGGGCAGGTCTATTTTGAACTCTTTAAGGAACCTCCACCCAGTTTTTCAGAGTGGCTGCACCAGGTCACATTCCCACCAACAGTGCAAGAGGGTTCCCTTTCTCCACATCCTCTCCAACATTTGTTGTTTCCTGTCTTGTTAATTTTCACCATTCTCACTGGGGTGAGGTGGGATCTCATTGTGGTTTTGATTTGTATTTCCCTGATGGCAAGTGATGCAGAGCATTTTCTCATGTGCTTGTTGGCCATGTCTATGTCTTCCTCTCTGAAATTTCAGTTCATGTCTTTTGCTCATTTCATGATTGGATTGTTTGTTTCCTTGCTGTTGAGTTTAATAAGTTCTTTATAGATCTTGGAAACTAGCCCTTTATCTGATACGTCATTTGCAAATATCTTCTCCCATTCTGTAGGTTGTCTTTTAGTTTTGTTAACTTTTTCTTTTGCTGTGCAGAAGCTTCTTATCTTCATGAACTCCCAAATTCATTTTTGCTTTTGTTTCCCTTGCCTTCGTGGATGTATTTTGCAAGAAGTTACTGTGGCCAAGTTCAAAAAGGGTGTTGCCTGTGTTCTCCTCTAGGATTTTGATGGATTCTTGTCTCACATTTAGATCCTTCATCCATTTTGAGTTTATCTTTGTATCTGGTGTAACAGAATGGTCTAGTTTCATTCTTCTGCATGTGGATGTCCAATTTTCCCAGCACCATTTATTGAAGAGACCATGTTTTTTCCACTGGAAAGTCTTTCCTCCTTTATCGAATATTAGTTGACCATAAAGTTGAGGGTCTACTTCTGGATTCTCTATTCTGTTCCATTGATCTATGTGTCTGTTGTTGTGCCAGTACCACACTGTCTTGATGACCACAGCTTTGTAATACAACCTGAAATCTGGCATTGTGATGCCCCCAGATATGGTTTTCTTTTTTAATATTCCCCTGGCGATACGGGGTCTTTTTTTGATTCCACACAAATCTTAAGATGATTTGTTCTAACTCTCTGAAGAAAGTCCATGGTATTTTGATAGGGATTGCATTAAATGTGTAAATTGCCCTAGGTAACATTGACATTTTCACAATATTAATTCTTCCAATCCATGAGCATGGAATATTTTTCCATCTCTTTGTCTCTTCCTCCATTTATTTCAGAAGTGTTCTATAGTTTGTAGGGTATAGATCCTTTACCTCTTTGGTTAGGTTTATTCCTAGGTATCTTATGCTTTTGGGTGCAATTGTAAATGGGATTGACTCCTTAATTTCTCTTTCTTCAGTCTCATTGTTAGTGTATAGAAATGCCACTGACTTCTGGGCATTGATTTTGTATCCTGCCACACTGCCGAATTGCTGTAAGAGTTCTAGCAATCTTGGGGTGGAGGCTTTTGGTTTTTCTAGGTACTGTATCATGTCATCTGCAAAGAGGGAGAGTTTGACTTCTTCTTTGCCAATTTGAATGCCTTTTATTCCTTTTTGTTGCCTGATTGCTGAGGCTAGGACTTCTAGTACTATGTTGAATAGCAGTGGAAAGAGTGGACATCCCTGTCTTGTTCCTGATCTTAGGGGAAAGGCTCCCAGTATTTCCTCATTAAGAATGATATTTGCTGTGGGCTTTTCATACATGGATTTTAAGATGCTGAGGAATGTTCCCTCTATCTCTACGCTCTGAAGAGTTTTGATCAGGAATGGATGCTGTATTTTGTCAAATGCTTTCTCTGCATCTATTGAGAGGATCCTATGGTTCTTGTTTTTTTTCCTGATGATATGATCAATCACATTGATTGCTTTACGAGTGTTGAACCAGCCTTGCATCCCGGGCATAAATCCCACTTGGTCATGGTGAATAATCTTCTTAATGTACTATTGGATCCTATTGGCTAGTATCTTGTTGAGAATTTTTGCATCTGTGTTCATCAGGGATATTGGTCTATAATTCTCCTTTTTGGTGGTGTCTTTGTCTGGTTTTGGAATTAAGGTGATGATGGCCTCATAGAGTGAGTTTGGAAGTATTCCATCCCTTTCTATCTTTCAGAACAGCTTTAGTAGAATAGGTATGTTTTTTTTCTTTAAACGTCTGATAGAATTCCCCTGGGAAGCCATCTGGCCCTGGACTTTTGTGTCTTGGGAGGTTTTTGATGATTGCTTCCATTTCCCTCCTGGTTATCGGCCTGTTCAGATTTTCTATATCTTCCTGTTCCAGTGTTGGTAGTTTGTGGTTTTCCAGAAATGCGTCCATTTCTTCTAGATTGCCTAATTCATTGGTGTATAGCTTCTCATAATAAGTTTTTTAAATCATTTGTATTTCCTTGGTATTGGTGGTGATCTCTCCTTTCTCATTCATGATTTTATTAATTTGAATCTTTTCTCTTTTGTTTCTAATAAGGCTGGCTAATGGTTTATCTATATTATTAATTCTTTCAAAGAACCAAATCCCGGCTTTGTTGATCTGTTCCACAGTTCTTCTGGTCTCTATTTCATTGAGTTCTGCTCCATCTTTATTAACTCTCTTCTCCTGCTGGGTGTAGGATCTATTTGCTGTTTTTTCTCCAGCTCCTTTAGGTGCAAGGTTAGCTTTTGTATTTGAGTTCTTTCCAGTTTTTTGAGGGATTGTGATGTATTTCCCCCTCAGGTCTGCTTTTGCTGTATCCCAAAGATTTTGAACGGTTGTATCTTCATTCTCATTAGTTTCCATGAACCTTTTTAATTTTTCTCTAATTTCCTTCTTGACCCTTTCAACTTTAGCAGGATTGTCTTTAACCTCCATGTGTTTGAAATCCTTCCAAACTTCTTCTTGTGGTTTAGTTCTAGTTTCAAAGCATTATGGTCTGATAATATGCAGGGGACAATCCCAATCCTTTGGTATTGGTTAAGACCTGATTTGTAACCCAGTATGTGGCCTATTCTGGAGAAAGTTCCATGTGCACTTGAGAAGAATGTGTATTCAATTGCGTTTGGATGTGAAGTTCTGTAAATATCAGTGAAATCCATCTGGTCCAGTGTATCATTTAATGCTCTTGTTTCTTTGGAGATGTGCTTAGAATATCTATCAATTGCAGAAAGCGCCGTGTTCAACTCTCCCAGTATAATTGTATTATTATCTAAGTATGTCTTAACTTTGGTTATTTACTGATTGATATACTTGGCAGCTCCCACATTTGGGGCATAAATCTTCATGATTGTTAGGTCCTCTTGTTGGATAGATCCTGTAAGTATGATATAGTGTCCCTCTTCATCTCTTACTACAGTCTTTGGGATAAACTTTAATTTATGGGATATGAGGATGGCTACCCTTGCTTTCTTTTGAGGACCATTTGAATGGTAAATGATTCTCCAACCTTTTATTTTCAAGCTGTAGGTGCTCTTAGGTCTAAATTGAGTCTCTTGTAGACAGGAAATAGATGGGTCTTGCTTTTTTATCCAGCCTGAAACCCTGTGCCTTTTGACGGGATCATTAAGCCCATTCACATTCAGAGTTACTATTGAAAGTTATGAATTTAGTGTCATCACGATACCTATTCAGTCCCTGTTTTTGTGGATTGTTTCCTTGGACTTCCTCTTTCTTTTTTTTTTTTTTTTACTTCCTCTTTTTTTTTACAGAGTCCCCCTTAATATTTCTTGCAGAGCTGTTTGGGGTCACATAGTCTTTCAGTTTCTGCCTTTCTTGGAAGCTGTTATGTCTCCTTCTATTCTGAATGAGAGCCTTGCTGGATAAAGCATTCTTGGCTGCAGGCTCTTCTCATTTAGGACCTTGAATATATCCTGCCAGCCCTTTCTGGCCTGCCAGGTCTCTGTGGAGAGATCTGCTGTTAACCTAATACTTCTCCTCATATAGGTTAGGGATCTCTTGTGTCTTGCTGCCTTAAGGATCTTCTCTTTATCTTTGGAATTTGCAAGTTTCACTATTAAATGTCTAGGTGTTGAGCGGTTTTTATTGATTTTAGTGGGGGATCTCTCTCTCTCTCTCCTGGATCTGAATGCCCATTTCACTTCCCAAGTTAGGGAAGTTCTCAGCAATGATTTGTTCAAATACACTTTCTGGACCTCTGTCCCTTTCGGTGCCCTCTGGAACCCCAATTAAACGTAGATTTTTTTCTTCTGAGGGTGTCATTTCTTTCCCTTAACCTTTCCTCATCATCTTTTAATTGTTTTTCTCTTTTTTCGTCAGCTTCCTTCCTTGCCATCAACTTGTCTTCTGTGTCACTCACTCATTCTTATACCTCATTAACCCTCGTCGTTAAGACCTCCTGTTTGGATTGCATCTCATTTAATTGATTTTTAATTTCAGCCTGATTAGATCTAAATTCTGCAGTCATGAAGTCTCTTGAATCCTTTATGCTTTTTTCCAGAGCCACCAGTAGCTTTATAATTGTGCTTCTGAATTGGATTTCTGACATCAAATTGTAATCCAAATTCTGTAACTCTGGGAGAGGATACTGTTTCTGATTCTTTCTTTTGTGGTCAGTTCTTCCTTCCAGTCATTTTACTCAGTGCAGAGTGGCTAAGAATAAGTTGTCCTGGAAAAAGGTAGGAAAAAGAGGAGAAAAAAGGGGGAAAACAAACAAAAAACAAGAAGGGGTATCCTCTGATTCTATATACTGTAAGTCCGTCGATTTCCCCTGGAACTTTCCAGCGCTGCTCGGTGGAGAACTTGCTCTTCCCCTGTCTTTCCAGCTGGTCTTCCGGTGGAGGGGCCTGCTGTGCTGATTCTCAGGTGTGTGCACCTGGGGGAGCTGCCCCGCCCCCTGCCAGGTGCACGGCTCAGTGGGAGCTGTTGACCCTGTGAGGCCCCTGCTCCTTGGCAGACCCGCTCAGTCCCAGGCACAAGGTGACACCAGGAGGGACAACAGTGGTGGCAGCCAGTTCTCCAGCCCTAGAGTCAGCTCCCGCAGTAACTACCACATCTCCCAGTCTGTAGGGGCCTGGATGCTCTGGGGGCGGGGGGCGCTGATCTGCACAGCTGGGGGCCACCAGGAGGCCGGAGTGTCCTTGTTGCCCTGTGTCCTCCCGGCCTCCGCTGGTCCCCGGGGGGAGGATTGCCGGATCTTGGGCTGTATCCCGCAGCCCCCTCCGCTTGGAGCCGCCGACGGAGCCACCACCTGAGCTGCTCCCCGGCCCCACTGTGCGTGCACTGCAGCCCTTTAGGGAGCTCGGCCGCAGAGTGTGGCACGCTCTCCCCAGGGGCGCTGCTTCCTCTGTTAGTGACCCCGGGAGTCTGAGGGCTCCACTGCCCCTCCTGGGATCCTGCTCGAGCTCCCTGGGAGCGCCTTTCGATCTGGGAAGATTGGTAAAGTTCCTGCTTCTCCAGGACTGGGCTTTCCTGTCCTGGGGGCTCTCTCCCTGCTCTTCGGGGAGCGCCTCCCCCTTGGATGCTTATTTATTTATTTATTTATTTACTTATTTATTTATTTCCGTCTTCCTACCTTGATAGAAGCACGAACTCTTCTTGCTGTAGCATTCCAGATGTTCTCTCTTTAAATCGGGGGCCGATGTTATAGGTTTTCAGGATGGTTTGAAAGTTATCTAGGTAAGTTGGTGGGTACAGGTGACTTGGGGACCCTATTCTTCCACCATCTTGCCCCCGAGTTTTTCACTTTCATCTGATACTTTTGCCACCCTGAGGAGACAGATGTGGGATATGGGACAGTGAGCTGAGAAAGAAGCAACGACATTTCTGGCCCTGGCTTAGCTCTTAACTGACCATGGGTCGTGCAGTGAGCCCCCTCTCTGGGTTTCTTCTGATTCTCTGTATGTGGCATTGGCATAATGTGCCTCTATCTTAGGACTGTGGTGGGGATTTATTGAGCTGAACAAGACCCTTAATGTGTACATTCTGCCTTGAAGGGACTCTCATGTCAGTGCTGTAATGAAGTGGTATTTTTGTCTTCCAGGTGATTTCACGGTCATGACACTTTACTTCAATGTGAGCAGGCGGTTTGGCTTTGTAGCCTTTCAAAACTACGTCCCTTCTTCTGTGACCACAATGCTCTCCTGGGTTTCCTTTTGGATCAAGAGAGACTCTGCTCCAGCCAGAACCTCTTTAGGTAAGTGGGTAATATACACAAATTGGCACAGAGTTGCCTTCTCAAGGGTCCTTTCAGCAGTGTAATATACGGATTGGTAGCTAAGCCCACCTCCACTACTGTGCTTTCACAGGGATAACCTCTGTACTCACTATGACCACCTTGGGCACCTTTTCCCGTAAGAATTTCCCACGTGTCTCCTACATCACAGCCCTGGATTTCTATATTGCCATCTGTTTCGTCTTCTGCTTCTGTGCTCTGATGGAGTTTGCTGTGCTCAACTTCCTGACTTACAACCGGACAAATCCCCGTGCTTCTCCAAAACTTCGCCATGTATGACCTGGGTATGGGAGTGGTGGCAAGCTTTTGGAGTGTGGAGGCATGCAAGTGAGGGCACTGGGGTTCATGGCACATGGATGGCCAGCTCACCAAGTGATGGGAGAGGGAACCTGAGGTGGGGGGGTGGAGTTGAATATACTTTCTGATGTCATGCTGGGAATGGGGGTGGTGGGGGGAGATTTAAAAATGTGCCAAGGACAAAGCCTCCAGAAACCCTGAGGCAGCACCTAGACTTGATTCATATTTGTTTTTTTCACACTTCTTCCCTTGTCTGTTCCAGCCACAGATTCGTGCCCGCTCCCGTACCCCTCCCCGTGCCCATGTCCACCAGCATCCAGAAGCTTTTGTGTGCCAGATCGAGGACTCTGAGGAAAGTGATGAAGAGGAGGGCCCATCTTGCCCAGCCCAGCAGTCTCTTAGCCTAGATACCACCCAGAGGCCTGGTGGTTGCTGCAAGTGGTGCAAGAAGTATTTTTGTATGGTCCCCAGTTGTGAGGGTAGCATCTGGCAGAAGGGCCGCCTCTTCATCCACATCTACCGCCTGGATAACTACTCACGAGTTATTTTTCCTGTGACCTTCTTCTTCTTCAATGTGCTCTACTGGCTTGTTTGCCTTAACTTGTAGGTGCCAGCTGGTACCCTGTGAGCAACCTCCTCAGTTCCCCAGGAGGTCCCACACCCCTTGTCAAGGGAGTCAGAGGGAAGCAGCAGCAGCAGCAGGAGCAACAAGAGAGTGTCCTTCCTTCCCCATTCCCTAAACACAAGCCTGTGAATTGCTCTTTCCTGGCCCTCCCCCCTACCTGACCCTTTTACTGACCTTCGATGGCAGCCCACTTTGAGTAAAATGGCCCACCTCTCTATTCCTCAAGGAGCGTTAATTATTCTCAGGCTTAAATATAACAGGCTGTCAATTACTAGCTCCCTGAGACCATGCCCGTGTATGAGTAGGTCAGCCGTCTCCCAGTGCTGATACCCACTGCCTTTATCCAGAAACAATACTGCCTTTGTGGTGCTCCAGGCCCAGCTCTGGCCTCAGCCTCAAAGTGCACAGACAGCTGCTTGCCTATTAGTGACATCTCCTTAAAATGCTGGACAGCATTTTAAAGGGGGAAGGGGACTCTAGTCTTTAGTTCAGATTATTATATTCTTGGTTTTGTCTTCCTGCCCTCCCTTCCCCTACAGATAGACACCAGTATTATTCTATTACAAGGAGGGGAGGCAGCAATTGAGCCTCTTTGGGATAGTATCTCCCTCTGCTGCTATGCCACCTCCTTCTCCCCGCATTCCCCACCTCCATCCCTCATCTGCACTACAAATTCAACGCCTTGCATCCATTGGGTATCTATTTTTGTGTGTGGTAATAGTAATGACCCCTTGCTTTATATGCCACCTTTTTCCTCTTCCTTGACCCCTGTGACGTTATCTGTAACTTCCCCAGTGGCTTTCCCAGCCCCGACCCAGGTGCTAGGCCATGGTGACTTCTTGGGGCCAAGACACTAAGAGAACTTTGCTTTGCAGTGGACATTACTAGCACAGATTGGTGCCCTCTAAAGGCACAACATAAGAGTTTTGCCACTTCCTTGGCCCCTGGACCCATGAGCCAGTCCACTCTTATCCTGGGGCACTCACAATCACAATCAACGAATTGAATTCCCTTAAATTTGTATAGCACTTTACCTTTTGCAAAGCACTTTTGACAAATTATTTCTATTTTGAGCCTCATCATAGCCCTGGGATATATTCAGGGCAGGGTTCTCATCCCCATTTTGCAGATGAGAACCCTGAGGCACAGATTTCTATGGGACTGTGGATCTCACTGGAAACTACTCAGGAGCCCACTGTCACCTTCTAGACCACATGACAGGGCTAGGCAGCTCTGTTCATCATGGTTTGATTCTATAGCCTCTGCCAACACCCCAGTGGCAAGACCCAGAATGGCAGCCTCTTTTCAGCATTGGCCTGCTCGATTCCTGGGCCCCCAAGACCGAACCTCTCCTGGCTCTGGTAACCCAGTGAGGTGAATTTGGACACGCCCCAATGCTTGTATATGCTGAATGAAATCTGTGTCTGTATTTTGCTGGGGGGTGGGTAGGGTAGGGAGATACATCTGCTTTTTGTCACCATCACCTGAAAAGGGGAAATGTATCAATAAATATATCAGCAAAGCACAGAAGGTGTAGCTGGTTTCTTAGGCATTCAAGTTTGTTCTCAGTTCAGGATTTAAATCTCAAATAAATGACCCAAATTTGTCTGTTCCCCTCTTGCATCCATGACTCCCAGACCTACCAAGCATGTACCATGAATTCTCTGTTAGTGGAAAAGTGAAGGAAAGAGGGTGACCAAGTGGATGGCCCCCTTTTACTGTTTCACTTACTTGCTCCTATGCCCTTATTCCCCGCCATGTCCTCTTTGCTTTGTCCATCATTCTCACCTCACCTAAGCAGAAAGCTAGAAGTTTCCTGGAGATTATCAGACTCAGAACACTTTTCCCCCATTGCCACCATGTAGAGATGGAGATGCTGAGGCCCAGAGAGGAATATCTACTCTTGCACAAGCAGATAGTGGAGTGGAACCAGACCCTAGGAATCCCAATACCTTGTTTTGGCTGGGAGTAAGTCTGGAGAGCCTGATCAATCCACCCTTCAAATTAAAACTCTCTAAAGGCATATTGAGGAGTGTTGGCTCTGGCATCAGGTGACACATCCAACTCTAAGGGAACTCAGAAACAAAAACAAGAACCTAGGAGGAGACAAAATGGCATGTGAACAGCCAATGTTTTTACTCTAAAGTTCTTGAAATGAGACCTTCCCTATAAGAAATCTGCATGACTTTATTGTGTATTTTTTGATTCCTAACCCATGGCAAAGTACAAATAACAATTTAGAATGAGGAAAATAGTTCCTCACTTTTACTTACATTAGAAAGATGCAGAAAATAAAAAGTAGTCAGGTTATGTTTTTGAAATAGAAATAGTGCAAAACAGATTCCTTAATCACACTCTAATAGAGCTAAGAAATAATAAAATTCTTATCATTTATAAATTATAAAAAGCTCATATAAACAGTTCTTCAAAAATAATTTGAAATTGGGTGCATGATATATCTAAAAAAAATAATGAAAAAAACCTACATAGTAAAGCATGTGGGATGCAGCCAACACTGCACTCAGAAAAATTCATAATTTAAGCATTTCCAGTACTAAACACAATGCATGAAAAATGAGTTAAGTATTGAAACCTAGAAATTGAAAAAAGGATAAAAACACACCTTAGAAAAGATTCAGCAAAAGAGGAATTTTTAGATCATTTAAAAATCAGTAAGTAAAACTGAGTCTGTACCTCTCGTAATATCAAAATTATGGGGTGACTGGGTGACGGGCACTGAGGGGGGCAACTTAACAGGATGAGCACTGGGTGATATGCTATACGTTGACAAATTGAACTCCAATAAAAGAATAAATAAATAAATAATTTTTTAAAAAATTTTAAAATGTCTTAGGGAAACTGTAAGACAACAGGGGTGATTATGTTTATCATCTCAGGATGGTAAAGGCCTTTCTAAGCATAGCATAAAACGCTAGAAACTATAAAGGAACATATTGAAAAATCTTTTCTTACGAAGAAATAGCAATAATTAAAACAAAAGCAAAGAACACAGTTACTTGTTAGTTTTTCTGAGAAGCAGTCTCTGAGACTGAAATTAACACACAGGAGGTTGATTAGGGAGTGGTTTTAAGGTCCATGTCCATTGAGGGGAGTGAAGGGAGAAAGGCTGGGTGGACAAGAGATTGGCCTACAGTAGTAAGGGCCTCAGCTGAACACATGAGAAGTTCTGGGGTTGGGATGGGCCTTCCAAATTGTTGCAAATCAGGGCGATGGGGTTAGGTCTTGACATGTTTTCACTGACCAATTAGTTGTTGGATGTGAGCATAAAGCTGGAAGGACACGAACTCAAGTATGCTTGGAGAAGGACTCGCTTGAAGCCTGTCAGCCTCCAACAATCTCAGCGGCTGGAGAAACAAGAGCTTCTGTGTCAAAGTAGCAGGGATGTAGGAGGTGTTGGTAACACCTACTATAGTTCATTCCTCACCTTACTCAGGCTCATCTGCTTCATATAGATAAATTCTGCAGAAATTATCTCATGGTTATGTTGAGCTTCTTTCCTGCAGAAAACTTAGAATATCAGTGAAAGACACTATAGCACCTGCCACTGGAGCTGGTTTCAGGACCTTAACTGGTACTCATTATTTCTGTCCTAAACTACCCATTCTAGAGTTCCTTTTACTCTCAGCTAGTATCTCTGCTGACATAGGTATCTTATCTGGTGCAGTGACTGAAAACGTCACCCTTGAAGGGTCTGAGACACCATGCCCTTCTCAGGCCATGGCTGAAAAACCTATCATTTCCAAGGGATAGCTAAGTGGGTCACCTAGACACCAAATCTATTCTTGCCTAACCCCATTGTATAGCGATACCCTCATCCCCTCCTAATGATTAGAGTAAGTTTCCCCTGTCATAATGCTGACTTGTTTTCTTTTGGATGGTACCAAAAGTGACCGGGCGGTTTGTTTTCTTTTGGCTGTTGCGAAATGTAACCAGGTAGCAACCATAGATTAAAATTCAATGGGGCTTCTGTGTGTCTCCTGGTGAAGGTACTTGCAGTCTTAGAGTCAAGAGCTCCAAACCTGCAGAACACAGAATTGTGAGCATGGGAAGCACAAAATCACTGGGAATGATGACAAACAAAACAACTCCTACTCCCATTCCCAAACTTGTATATTCTTCCGTATATTGATTTAGGATGACACTGATTTAGGATATATAATGTTTTCTGGTAGGTGATGGCCCATCCTCTCATGGTATCATCTCCAAACTGGCACTTCAGTTGTGTCATCAACACATCATTTCATCACTCTGCTCAGTACCTTTTCAGTGGTGCAGTATATAACGGAATCCCAGGCCATGTGCTTAGTGTTGGACTCCTTTGGCCAGAAAGTGGATCTCTGGGTCCAATCCAGTATTTTAGATGAAATCCTGTCTCAGTAGATCAACAGCCTCTGCTCTTAAATGGTAGTGCTGGCTGAGGCCCTCCAGGAAGAAAGGCAAATTCATATTCAAAAATTGCGTTGATTACAGTCAAGATGAGTCATTGCCACATGCAGTTTTGAAGAGGTTTAATGGACTCAGCTTACCCCCAAGTCGATTTCTGGTTTCCTTCAAGAATGATGACGTATTAGAGATTCACCACTGGTCTCTGAGGTGGGCAAGGTCAATAGCTAAAACAGCCTTAGTGAGTAGGTGACCATGCTGTTGTGCCCACATACAACCTCAACCCTGCCATTGTGATAGGGTTGACAAATAGAGTAAATAAAAGTCCAGGACATCCAGTTAAATCTGAATTTTAGATAAGCACCAAATAAATTTTAGCATAAGTATACTTTATTTGAAGTCCTATTGTCCCTGGGCTGCTCCCAGCCCAAGACTGAGGAGAGTACGAGAGTATGGACACTTGTGTCAAATGCAGAGGGACTCCTCTAACAAGCAATCTATTCCAGAGCTTCTCATAAACTTGACTGGTACTTCTCAAACCTGCTTTACAGCTTGGTGGTCTTCCCCCTATTCTTCTTTACTTCTCCCTCTCCTTTCAGGTGTCAGACCACATTCCCACCTAAAGGTTTCTCCAGTCTGCTCCTGCTCTTTCTTCTTTTACCTTTCACAAACATTTCCCAAAATCAATCTCTTTCTCTTCTAATACCATCTTAGCATCTGTTTCCCAGATGACCTAAGCTCTCACAGTTGAAACCATGAATAATATGAGAAAGCACACAGTAAGATGGGGTTCTGAGATGGGATCACTCACCATCTGGCTGTCAAGGAGCAACTCACCCTGAGTGGTATATGAAGCACAAATAGCATGTGGCACAATGTGAGAGCCCAATCCCAATTCACTGGTGGTTACCTGGGAAAGCATGCTAGTGAAGGGAACCTGGATTGCTGATTCAGGCACCTAAGGGCTATAGCAGAAACAGTTTATACAAAGAGAGCAGAGTTGGCCAGTTATTGCTAAATTATATTGATGACGTACAGAGAGATCCTTATAACTGTGATTATACCCTTATTCATTTTTCAAAGGATCTTCCAGCCATTAACTCAGATGACTGCAGACTTCAGAGAGAGGGATACCAAGACATCTCAAGGACTATTGGACATAGGTCTGAATTCATTTTGATACCAGAATACCATCATTAGACTTCTCTGTCAGATCTGAGGACTTATGGAGACCAAGTAATAAAGTGAATCCTAGGTAGAGGTTCATAGTGGGATGACCAGATCTACAGACCCATTCAGTGGCAATATTCCCAGTTCTGTAATTATATAATTGAATTAGATATATCTGGAAGTTGAAGTAACCTCTAAATTAAGTCCATGATCTCTGTTATAAGAGCTATCATAGTGGGAAAGGCCAAGTGGAAACCTCTAAAAATGCCCTTTCCCAGCCAAGAGAGTAAAAAAATAACAATATAACAAACCAGATGACAGTAATTAGTGCCACCCTTAGAGATCTCAAGCAAGTCCCCTTTATGTCTCCACTTAATCTACCAGACTAGGCCCTGAAGAAACTGGATGGATCCTGAATAATATATATTACCACAGGTTTTGGTAAGTAATAGTTTGGATTGGAGCTGCTGTACCATACTGTTGCTAGAGTAGGTTAACAAAGTCCCAAGTACATCGTACACAGTAATTGATTTGGCAAACGTGTGCTTTTCCATTCCAATTAGAAAAGCGATTTAAAAACAATAGACAGAATACGAACATTTATTTGTAGTTTTCCTCAGGGCTTCGTTAATTCTCATATGCCCAGTCATAATATAGTCAGAAAAGATCAAGACTGTCAAGATATCACACAAAACATCACTCATATCCATTACTGACACCATCCAGTGACACCATCTACTGATTAGAGAGGATGAGTAAAATATGACGTGTTCCAGAGGGTAGGAGATAAACTCTGCAAAGATTCAGGAAGTTATCAATTCAGTGAAGTTTTTAGGAGTCTAGTAGTCAGAGGCATGTCAGGCTGCCACCTCCAAAGTAAAAGACAAATCGTGTCTTGAATCCTCCACTACAAAGAAGGAAGTAGTGCACATGGTAGGCCTCTCTGGGTTCTGGGAACAAAATATCCCACCCCCAAGATTATTGCTCTGGTCCATATATCAGGCAACATAGAAGTCTGAGAGCTTTGAGAGAGGCAGGGTGCAGGATATTAATCTGTAGCAGGTCATTATAATTCATTATAATATATATATTATAATTGACATATATATTATAATTGACATATATATATATTATAATGACTATGTTGTCTTATAGAAGAAAGAGCCCCATAGGAAAGGAATAGATAGGAAAAGTGTCTGATTCACTGAGAATAGAGAGAATGCAATGACTTCCGGGGCTGATCCTGACCCTGTAGCTGAGGACCCCAGGCTCCAAGAATAATGTAATTAAAGGATAAGACAACTTGATAGACAGAAATACATGCAATTTTATTAGCAAAAACATGTATCACCATGATTGGAACGCAGCAAAATCCTTTTCCTAAGCTGACTTTCAGAGCAAGAGGCTTTCACAGGAAACTTATGAGCTTTAAAATTAAAATAATTTTCCATATTCCCTACAACAGTCCTATGTCTCTCCCAGCATAATAGTCAGACATAAGCAAATGCCATAGGAAGGGGGTGCCTGGCCATTGGGGTGAATTGATATGGAGAAACGCTTATAAGAACTACTTTTACAACTTTTGCCCTCCTCTGATGTTCTGATAAGGGCCATGACTAAATCCTGTGTGCTTTATGCTAAATGACCCAAATCCTCAATGTTCATATGAAATAGATAGAATATATATTATTCCTCTTTTCACATATAGCCATTTTGTATCAATGGGATAAATAACTGTGCCCAGGATCTTGGAAAAAAGTTAAATTACCAGAGGCATCATAACTCAGCTAGCTGGGAAGGTCAGCTAAGGAACACCATAATGAAGACATCTAGCCATCTTTACCCATACTGACTTGAAGAGTTTGGCTATAGGATAGCATATTAGGAATTTTGAGTAGGACTAAATATTCCATTTTATTGGAATAATAGATCTCTATATGATTCATAATATTATATCTCAAAAGGATAAATGCCACTGTGTGTTCACGAGCTTAGGACAGACTCTCCTTTGTGTTGGCTGGAGAGCGAGAATGGAGCTAGAGCCATACCAGTGGTCACAAGTCCAAGTCTCAGGCCTTGGAGATAAGATAAGAAATGCAGAGGCTAGCAGAACATCTCAACATTATTATCTACTGGTTTATACCATTTATCTGATATGGGTTTGTTTTTCTAACAAGATCATAATTTTTGGCATTCAAGAGATATGGAGTGAGCTCCTACAGTGTACCAGAACCTGTGAATAAATGCCATGTAGAAAAATAAAGCAGAATGGGGAAACTAAGGAGTATCTGGGCAGGAGCATGCTTGATGTGGATGAAGTATAGCATGGAGACCAGGGTGGCTGGAATCAACTGAACTCTAAGGTGAGTAATTTGACAGGTAAGAGAGGCAGAAGAGAGCAAGATCATATAAAGTCATCTAGTTATTTGTAAGAAGTTTGGCTGTTGCTCTGAGTACAAGGGCTCTTGAACAGAGAAATGACCTCATCTGTCTTCATTTTTTTAAAGGATCTCCCAAGCTATGGTGTTAAAATTATTCCATCACTGGAAAATGGCATATATAATGATATCACTTAGGAGACTATTGCAACAGTGCAGGTGAAAGTTCATGGTGGTTGGGACCAGGATGAAGAGAGTGAGAAGTACATCAATAAGGGAAATTGTTAAGGTTGAACCAATAACATTTGTTGATGGTTTGGATAAGATTGTGCAGCTGAGACTTTTCTCTGCATAACTTAAACTATCAGTCTTTGCACAAAGGAGCACACTGAAGTTCCAAGTTAGAAAGGAAATCCATGGTGTCCTGTATCCTTTAATTGATACTCAGGACAGACTCTCCTTGAAAGTGCAAGATCCAAGAATGAAAATTTCAACTGTGATGCTTTCCTTCTCCTGAAGGGCATGTTCAGTCTAGCTTGACTTGCACACTCTTAGTTTGAGCTCAGTAACCATGTGGCATACCTAATTCTTTGATAAATGTAGTTTTACCTAGACTCCAGTGAAGCTGATAGGGAACTGAATTAGAGGCAGACAAGTAAAACCCTCAGACAGATAATTCCCACCAGAATAAGTAAAAATTCAATGGGAAATGCAGCGTTATGACGTTTTTAAGGTCAGGTATTCACATTTCAAGTAAAGTACTTGAGGGAAATCTCATAAAATGGACAAGACGGGTGATCCAAAGTGCATAGAGCCTCAGGTAGCGCTTCTCAAACTGTGGAGTCAGTTCTGCCAGGACTCAGGCCCAGTAAATTGTTTCTTTGCCATAAGAATGGGCTTTACAAAATTTCAGAAGCTCCTCTAAAAATGAAATGATTACCTTGCAATAGAGACCTAGCCTTGGTATGGATTTCAAACCAGTTCCATATTTTATGGATAAGAGCAGCCTGCAATGAGGTCACTTAGATATTTCCCATCTTTATCACCAAGTTTGACAAATAGTAAAGGAACTACTGACAACCAGCCACATGCTGGTCAAAATTCAAATCCAACCTGTCAAGAGAAATGTGATATTAATTCCATGTCAGGAAATATCACATCTTCATGATAAAAGTGATTATGCTGTATTTCTAGACCTTGACTAGATCTCATCCCAAGACACAGTAAGAGAAGAGGCAAACACTCTGGGTGGTAGCCAAACTAAGAGCAAACTTTTTATCAAAAGTCCATGGAAGAAAAACATTCATATATATGGACGAAAGTTATTGACCTGAGGACTTTGCAGAGTTTTGCTAATTTAAAAATAATGGAGAGAGATCATCTTCCTGCATGACAGTGTATGGGGGGTGGGTTCTGCTAACCTTCTCCCCAGTGAAATGGTGAAAACTATACAAACAACAACAACAAAGCAACAATCATTTAAAGCCCCTGGAAATGGTTCTAAGTAAAAGCAAATGAAGAAACATCTATTTGAGAATATCTAAAAATATTCCACAAGAAAGGTAAGAATCTATGGTATTTAAATGAAGACTGCTCCCCACTCTCTCCTTCCAGTTCAGTAGAAGAGACTCCCAATATAGGAAATAACAATAACAAAAAACTGAACCAGTAAAGACAATTAAAATGTAGTCAGAGGGTTCGAGCTTTAGAAATTATTAGTCACAGATTTAAAATAATCATGTGTAATATGCTAAAGGGAATGAAACAATAGATTGAGAATTATTTCAAGGAACTGGTACTAATGAAGATAATACAATGAAACTTCTAAAGTCAAAAATACACTGGGTGACAGGCACTAAGGAAGGCACTTGATGGGATGAGCACTGGGTGTTTTTTTAAAGATTTATTTATGATAGACACAGAGAGAGAGAGAGAGAGAGAGAGAGGCAGAGACACAGGCAGAGGGAGAAGCAGGCTCCATGCTGGGAGCCCGACGCGGGACTCGATCCCAGGACTCCAGGATTGCGCCCTGAGCCAAAGGCAGGCGCGAAACCGCTGAGCCACCCAGGGATCCCCGAGCACTGGGTGTTATACTATATGTTGGCAAATTGAACTCCAATAAAAAATATATATAAAATAGATAAACAAATAATAAAAAAATAAAGTCAAAAATACAATTACTGATAGTAAAAACAAAAAGGTAAATATAACAACAGATTCCTCGCAGTAGGAGAAAATACTAATTAAGTGAGATATAGATCAGAAGAAAATATCTAGAGTGAAGTACAGATAAAAAGATGAAAAATACATAAGATGAGGTAAGAGACATAGGTAACACAGGGAGAAGGTATAACATAGTGTAAAAAGAATTCAGGAGGAGATGAAAGAGAGAATGGAGTAAATATAATCTCTAAAGAGATAATGGTAACAACTTTTCTGCAATGACAATGGACATTAATTCATGGATTCAAGAAGTCCTATGAACACAAGCAGGATACAAATAAATAAAGCTATTCTGGGCATATTATACTAAAACTGCTGTAGACCAAGCCAAGGATTGAAATAAGAAAACAAATTACCTTCAGATAATTTCCCATGGCCTCTGTGACAAATTACCACAAAACTGATTACTTAAAGCAAGAGAAATATATTCTTTCACAGTTCTGGAGAACATTAGCCTGAAATCACCAACAGTAGACCAAAATCTAGGCATCAGTACAATTGTGCTCCCTCCAGATGTTCTAGGGGAGAATCTGTTCCTTGCTTCTTCTAGCTTCTTGCGAGTGCCAGCATTCCTTGGTTTGTAGCTACATCATTCCAATCTCTGCCTCTATAGTCACATTGCCCTCTTCCATTCTGTCTATCAAATCTCTGTTTCTCTTTTATATAGACACTTATGATTACATTTAGGCCTCACCTGTATAATTCAGGATAACCTCTCATTTCAAGATCTTTAAATTGCCACAGAAAGTAGAATACAGCAGTTAGAGGGATTGGGACAAGGATACTATGTGAGGGAAAATTATTCAGTCTACCACACATCAGAAGAGCAATAATTAGACTGACAAATTCTCAACAGAAACTGGGGGCACAATATAATGGTATGTTGTCTGCCACACAGAAGAAACATAGTTTCCAATTTAGAATTCTATATCCAGAGAAAATATACTTCAAGAATGAAGGTAAGAGGCACCTGGGTGGCTCAGTCAGTTAAGCATCTGCCTTCATCTCAAGTCATGATCCCAGGGTCCTGGGATACAGCCTTACCTCAGGCTCCCTGTTCAGCAGGGAGTCTGCTTCTCCCTCTCTCTCTGCCTCTCCCGCCTCACTTGTACTCTCTCGAGTGCACTCTCTCTATCTTAAATAATTTAAAAAAAATTTTAAAGGGTAAAATAAGAATGTTTTCAGACAAACAAAAAACAACCAAATTTATCACAATCAGATCTCTCCTAATGGCAGAATATTAAATAGGTTTTTCCAACAGAAGAAAAATGATTCCAGTTGGAAGACCAAAGATACAAAGAGTAACAAAGAGCAAAAGAAATGATAAATACTTTATTGGTAAATTTAAATAAATATTGACTGCATACAACAATATAATTATTCATGCATACTCACATATGTGTATATATGTATATGTGTGCATAATAAAAGTGTATAGTTAAAAAAACAAAAACAAATATTTGGAAGTAGGATGAACTAAACAGAGTTAAAATATTCTAAGTCACTTGAATTATTAGGGAAAAGGATATAATTAGTAATTTACATAAATATTTGTTAAGTCAGACAAGTATAGAGGAATATTTTTGAATAACGACAAAAACAACAATGCAGGGATACATTGCTTCCAAGTTACTTGAGAGAAAAATCAGGGAAAAAAATCCTAACCAAACCAAAAAGAATGCAAGGGAAGAGGGGAAAATAACATAGAATGGGTGAGACAAAAAAATAGAACAAAAAGTAAGATGATTGATTTAAACTCATATATTTAAGTAATTACATTAACTGTGAAAGACTAAAATGCTATTTACAAGAGATACATATACGGATACAGGAAACCAGAAAGTCAAAGTATGAGAAATTATGATATAAAAACCACAAATCAAAAGGAAGTCAGCATAGCTATATTAATTTCAAAGTTGACTTCATAGTGAAAAGCATTACTAGAAATGAAGAGGGACAATTATTAATGCTAAATTTCAAGGCATCAAGAAGCTATAACTTCTCAAGTTTTGTATTTATCTAATAATATAAAGTATATCATATAAAATAAAAATTACTAAGACTAAAAATGGAGATAGACAAATTGACAATTACAGTACCAAATTTTTTCACATCTCTCTCCATTACTAAAAGATCAAGCAGAAAAAAAATTAGTAACACATAGAATACTTGACCAACACAAATAGTGAACTTGATATGATGGATATCTATAGAACACTGCATACAACGAATGCAGAATTCTCATTCTTTCCAAGTGATCATGGATCATATACAAAGTTGTCTATATGCTGGATCATATAGCAAACCTCATATTTCAAAAAATAGAAATCATATTAAGTTATGTTATCTGTTATGTATGCTGTCTCTCACATAGAGTAATATTTACAATAAAATTAAGCAAGAAAAAGTAACAGACAACTGGAAATTACCCATGGGTTTGGAGATTAAGAAACTTACTTCTAAATATCTCATAGGTCAAAGAATATAGCACAATGTAAATTAAATAATATTTCGAGTGGAAAAAAATGAAAATACTACATATAAACATCATCAAGATTAAATGCTTCTGTACAGTGAAGGAAATAATCAACACAACTAAAAGGCAACCTATGGAATGGGAGAAGATATTTGCAAATGACATATCAGATAAAGCGTTACTATCCAAAATACATAAAGAACTTATCAAAGTCAACACCCCAAAAATAATCCACTGAAGAAATGAGCAGAAGATGTGAGTAGACATTTTTCCAAAGAAGACATCCACATGGCTAACAAACACATGAAAAGATGCTCAAGTCTATGTCTTCCTCTGTGAGATTTCTGTTCATGTCTTTTGCCCATTTCATGATTGGATTGTTTGTTTCTTGGTGTTGAGTTTAATAAGTTCTTTATAGATCTTGGATACTAGCCCTTTATCTGATACGTCATTTGCAAATATCTTCTCCCACTCTGTAGGTTGTCTTTTAGTTTTGTTGACTACCAACACGCACATGAGAAAATGCTCTGCATCACTTGCGATCAGGGAAATACAAATCAAAACCACAATGAGATACCACTTCACACCAGTGAGAATGGGGAAAATTAATAAGGCAGGAAATCACAAATGTTGGAGAGGATGCGGAGAAAGGGGAACCCTCCTGCACTGTTGGTGGGAATGTGAAATGTTGCTGCCACTCTGGAAAACTGTGTGGAGCTTCCTCAAAGAGTTAAAAATATACCTGCCCTACGACCCAGCAATTGCACTGCTGGGGATTTACCCCAAAGATACAGATGCAATGAAACGCCGGGACACCTGCACCCTGATGTTTATAGCAGCAATGTCCACAATAGCCAAACTGTGGAAGGAGCCTCAGTGTCCATTGAAAGATGAATGGATAAAGAAGATGTGGTTTATGTATACAATGGAATATTACTCAGCCATTAGAAATGACAAACACCCAACATTTGCTTCAACGTGGATGGAACTGGAGGGTATTATGCTGAGTGAAATAAGTCAGTCGGTGAAGGACAAACATTATATGTTCTCATTCATTTGGGGAATATAAATAATAGTGAAAGGGAATAGAAGGGAAGGGAGAAGAAATGGGTAGGAAATATCAGAAAGGGAGACAGAACATAAAGACTCCTAACTCTGGGAAATGGACTAGGGGTGGTGGAAGGGGAGGAGGGCTGGGGTGTGGGGGTGAATGGGTGACGGGCACTGAGGGGGGCACTTGATGGGATGAGCACTGGGTGTTATTCTGTATGTTGGCAAATTGAACACCAATAAAAAATAAATTTATTATTAAAAAAAACTTGCTCAACATCACTCAGCATCAGGGAATACAAATCAAAACCACAATGATATACCACCGTACACCTGTCAGAAGGGCTAAAAGTAACAACACAGCAAACAACATATGCTGGCAAGGATGCAGAGAAGGGGGAACCCTCTTACACTGTTGGTGGGAATGCAATGTTGGTGCAGCCACTCTGGAAAACAGTATGGGAGGGTTCCTCAAAAAGTTAAAAATAGTACTACCCTACAACCCAGCAATTACATTACCATGTATTTACCCAAAGGGTGCAAAAGTACTGATTTGAAGGGGTTTATACCCCCCAATGTTTATAGCAGCATTTTTTTTAATTTTTATTTATTTATGATAGTCACAGAGAGAGAGAGAGAGGCAGAGACACAGGCAGAGGGAGAAGCAGGCTCCATGCACCAGGAGCCTGACGTGGGATTCGATCCCGGGTCTCCAGGATCGCGCCCTGGGCCAAAGGCAGGCGCCAAACCGCTGCGCCACCCAGGGATCCCATATAGCAGCATTATTATCTACAATAGCCAATTATGGAGAGAGCCCAAATGTCCACAGTCTGAGGAATGGATAAAGAAGATGTGGTATACACAATGGAATATTACCCGGCCATCAGAAAGGATGAAATCTTGCCTTTTACAACAACATGAATAAAGCTAGAGTGTATTATGCTAAGCAAAATGAGTCAGCCAGAGAAAGACAAATACCATATGATTTCACTCACATGTGGAATTTAAGAAACAAAACAGATGAACAGAGGGGAAGGGGGAAAAGAGAGAGAGAAAGAGAGAGAGAGAGAGAGAAGGAAGCCATAAGAAGCCATTCTCTTTTAAATATAGAGAAGAAACTGAGGGTTGATGGAGGGAGGTGGGTGGGGGATGGGCTAGATGGGTGATGAGGATTAAAGAGGGCACTTGTGATGAGTACTGGCTGTTATATGTAAGTGATGCATCACTGAATTATACACCTGAGATCAATTATAATATATACATTAACTAGAATTTAAATTAAAACTTGAAATAAAAAAAAACTTTGGCTCATAAACTTATAATTTTAGATAAAATTGTCAAAATCCTGATGAATACAGCTTACCAAATTTACATTACAAGAAATTTATAAATCTCTTTTTTTATTTTCTATTTACATTGTTAAATTTATTTATTTATTTATTTATTTATTCATTCATTCATTCATTCATTCATGAAAGACACAGAGAGAGGCAGAGACACAGGCAACGAGAGAAGCAGGCTCCATGCAGGGAGCCTGATGTGGGACTTAATCCTGGGTCTGCAGGATCACGCCCTGGGCCAAAGGCAGGCGCTGAACCGCTGAGCCACCCAGGCGTCCCGTCATTTTTAAATTTAAATTCAATTTCCATTAAAAAATTAAAAAAACAAAAAAATAAATTCAATTTCCAGCATGTAGTATAACACCCAGTGATCATCTCAAGTGCCCTCCTCAGTGCCTGTCACCCAGTTTCCCCATAGGAATTTGTAAATCTCAATAGTTATATAAATATTAAAGAAATTGAATCAGTAATTAAAATTTTTCTGAGAAAAAAATCCAAACTCAGATATCTTCATCAGCAAATTTTACTAAATATTTAAGGAATAAAAAACATCAATCTTAAACAAAATCTTCCAGGAAAAGAAAAAGAAAAAAGAGAGCACTCTCCTTATGCCTATCGTTAGCTCACTTGCTGCCATATGCTTTCCCTGGCCTTTGCATGTACTGCTCTGCATTGCAGGGAACCATATTTCTCAGCTTACCTTACTAACCATCTTTCATATAGGTTCAGTCAACAAGCGCCTGTGATGTGTAAGACTAGTGTGTAAAAGAAAGGGAGAAACCAAAAAAAAAAAAAAAAAAAAAAAAGAAAGGGAGAAACCCGGATCCCCTTCCTCTTTGAACAGCCTATCAGACATTTACTCAAGTCCCTCTTGGGTCCCAGGCCAAACTAGACTGCCCCTAATGTGGTTATTTTTTTTAAATAATTATTTACTTATTTTAGAGAGGGGGTGGGGGTGGGTAAGAGCAGAGGAAGAAAGAGAAAGAATCTTTATGGTAATTCTACACTGAGCATGGAGCCCAACTCAGGGCTCAATCACATGACCCTGAGATCAAGACCTGAGCCAAAACCAAGAGTTGAATGCTTAACCGACTGTACCACCCAGGTGCCCCTCTACTGTGGTTCTTTTTTTTTTTTCTCTACTGTGGTTCTTAATGGATGACACCAACTTCTAGTTTTCTCAGGTTTTACCACTTTCTCCATTGTCTCTTCAGACCTGAAGATGGTAGATATTTTCCAGTCTTCATTGAGTTGCCTCACTCTGTTCACTCGCTATGTAACAGTTTTTTGGTGCTTAATTCTCCTTTCTGTTTTCCAGGCTGGGCTCTGCCTGATATAATTCTTGTATAAAGAGTGCCCCTAGAACCTTCTTGCCCTGTTGGTGGGAATGTGAACTGGTACAGCCACTCTGGAAAACTGTGTGGAGGTTCCTCAAAGAGTTAAAAAGAACTACCTTACCACCCAGCAATTGCACTACTGGGGATTTACCCCAAAAATACAGATGCAGTGAAAGACCGAGACACCTGCACCCCGATGTTTATAGCAGCAATGTCCACAATAGCTAAACTGTGGAAGGAGCCTCGGTGTCCATCGAAAGATGAATGGATAAAGAAGATGTGGTCTATGTATACAATGGAATATTACTCAGCCATTAGAAAGGACAAATATCCACCATTTGCTTTGATGTGGATGGAACTGGAGGGTATTATGCTGAGTGAAATAAGTCAATTGGAGAAGGACAAACATTATATGGTTTCATTCATTCGGGGAATATAAAAAATAGTGAAAGGGAATAAAGGGGAAAGGAGAGAAAATGAGTGGGAAATATCAGTGAGGGTGACAGACCGTGAGAGACTCCTAACTCTGGGAAACAAACAAGGGGTAGTGGAAGGGGAGGTGGGTGAGGGGTTGGGGTTACTGGGTGATGAGCACTGAGGAGGGCACTTGACGGGATGAGCACTGGGTGTTATGCTATATGTTGGCATATCGAACTCCAATAAAATGTATACCAAAAAATAAAATAGGGATCCCTGGGTGGCGCAGCGGTTTGGCGCCTGCCTTTGGCCCAGGGCGCGATCCTGGAGACCCGGGATCGAATCCCACGTCGGGCTCCCGGTGCATGGGGCCTGCTTCTCCCTCTGCCTGTGTCTCTGCCTCTCTCTCTCTCTGTGACTATCATAAATAAATAAATAAATAAATAAATAAATAAATACCTAAAAAAAATTATAAAAATAAAATAAAATAAAATAAAATAAAATAAAATAAAAAATGCAATCTTAATATGGAAAAAAAAGAGTGCTCCTAAGAAATAGGCACTCACAATGAATTTCTGGAGGTGGTTTTTGAGCTGAAATTCAGTGAGGACCTCCTTGCAGGTGGAAAAATGGAATACTGGAAACCTATACTGTAATTATCATCTATATTACTTGGAATGAAGTGCCTCTTGTAAGGTTGTGGAAAATCACATATCTTCACTGCTTGTTCTGTGTAGGAGTAATAATGACTGTGTGAGGTAGGGTGGTTAATTTTATTTTAGCTCTGAAGGAAAAAATTTATTATTGCCTCTGGCTTTCTCCATTACAGTATTATGTACCTAACATAGAATAGTGGTGACAATGGAAATTTTTTCAACATTTCATTATAAAAATTTTCAAATACACAAAAAATTGAACGAATTATATAATGAATGCACTTATACCCACCACCTAGATACTACAATATTTATGAAATTTTAGAACTTCTTATACTGAAAAGACAGCATAATATTAAAATGTGCAAGAGACTAGAATAGACTCTTCATAAGAGAAGTTGTACAAATTGACAATAAGGATATAAAATGGTGGTCAACCTATTTAGTAAATTCAGGAATCCAGATTTAAACCACTATAAGATACTAGATACAATATGCCAACCAGGATTGATAAAATAACTGTCAAAAAGAAATGTTGATAATGATGGAGAGCACCAGTAAGATCTAAACACTACTAGTAGGAGTGTAGATTGCTATAATCTCTTGGGAAAATATTAGGGCATTATTTACTAAATTTGAAGACATGTTCATAGTATATCCCAGAAATTGCTCTGGGACATTTTTAATAATTTTAATGGTAGAATTATCCATAATGCCCCAAACTAGAAAAACCTTAAAATATCTGCAAATAGTGAAATTAGTTTTTAAAATCATGGTCATTTATACAATAGAAAACTAAATAGCAATGGGAGTGAATAAACTAATGATATATCAACATGGATGAATCTCACAAACATAACACTGCATTAAAGAAGCCAAACATAAAAGACTATATACTATATGATTCGATTTATATAAAACTCAAAAATAAATAAAACTGGAATATTAGCTATCATTTTGTGGTGAGAGCATCAGCAATAGCTGTGTAGGCACCTAAAACTCTCAGAAGGGAATTCATCTCTCTAACACAAATGTAGATCCAAAAAGTGTGATGTGAGAAAAGTCTCTTTTCCTAGTTTTTATTTTCCCACAATGTGACCACTGAAGAAAAACCATTCAAAGGAAGTGCACAGCTGACTGGCTATATTACAGACCCATTTTTTAGCTAGAGGACCGAAAGGGAGTCGTTTAGAGTCAGAGTGTAGTGGAGATTGCTGAGAAGAGGGAATATTAGAAAAGATTTCCGGGATCCCTGGGTGGCGCAGCGGTTTGGCGCCTGCCTTTGGCCCAGGGCACGATCCTGGAGACCCGGGATCGAATCCCACGTCGGGCTCCCGGTGCATGGAGCCTGCTTCTCCCTCTGCCTGTGTCTCTGCCTCTCTCTCTCTCTCTCTCTCTCTCTCTCTCTCTGTGACTATCATAAAATAAATTTTTAAAAAAATTATTAAAAAAAAAAAAAGAAAAGATTTCCATCAGGTGGTGTATCAAGCCCCCAGTTCAACCCCAGCTACTCATACAGAAAACAAGTATATATGGAACAAATATTACTTTACTCATTAACAGCAAAACACATTTTTTCAAGCACATATTGAATATACAGTAAAATAGACAATATTCTTGGTCATAAAAAAAGGATCAACAAATTTTCAATACTTGAACCCATGAAGAGTATATTATCTGAACATAATGGAATCAAATTAGAAATCAAACAATAACAAATACACTGGGAAAAAGATCGCAACACTTGGACATTAAATAATACATTCTTTTTTTAAAGAATGATTTTATTTATTTATTCATGAGAGACACACACACACATACACAGAGAGAGAGAGAGAGAGGCAGAGACACAGGCAGAGGGAGAAGCAGGCTCCATGCAGGGAGCCCGACGTGGGACTTGATCCCGGGTCTCCAGGATCGATCACATCCTGGGCTGAAGGCGGCGCTAAACCGCTGAGCCACCGGGGCTGCCCTAAATAATACATTCTTAATGGGTCAAAGAGAAAGTCTTAAACTAAAAATGCACTGAAGTGAATTGAAATTAAAATGCAACATATCTTAGCTTGTGGAATGCAGCTGAAGGAATATTTAGAGGGAAAATGATAGCATTTAATGATTAGATTAAGAAAGAATAAAGGTCTCAATTCAATAATCTAAGCTTCCACCTTAACCGGGAAACAAAAAGACAAAGCAAGCAGAAGGAAGGAAATAAAAGGTAAGAAATTGATGAGATTAAAAAAATAAATAGAGGAAGCCAAGGAAACCAAAAGCTGTTTCTTTGGAAAGATTAAGAGAATTCATAAAACTCTAGAGAGACAAAGAAAAAGAGAAAAAAGACATTAAGTGGCTAATTTCAGAAATGAAACAAGGGATACCATTACAAACCCTGCAGACATTAGAAGGATGAAAAAATACTAAGAAGAATTTGGATAAACTAATTCAAAAATTTAGATGAAACTGAACAATTCCTTAAAAATCAGGAACTACCAAAGCTCATCCTAGATAAAATGGATAACTTGAGTAGTACTATACACTATTACATAAATTAATGGAATACTTTAAAACATTTAAAAAGGCATGCCTAGATCCAGATGGTTTTGCTAGCAATTTCTCCCAAAGTTTTGAAGAGTTGTCATCAATTATATAAAAATCTCTTCCAGAAGATAGAACAAGAGGAAGATTTTTGCAACTCATTTTTTTAAGATTAGCATTGCCTTCATATTAAGACCAAGATAAAATAGCATAAGAAGAGGAAAAACTACAGATCAATACCCCTCATGAACCAGATGCAATGATCCTCAAAAAATAATAGCAAAGAGAGTCCAGCAATATAGAAAAATAATAATGCACCACAAGTAAATGGGATTTATCTGGGAAATGCATGGCTGGTTCAGTATCATAATTAATTAGTGTGATAAACCATATTAACAGACTAAATAATTTTATAATAATCTAAACTGAAGCAAAAAATATTTCAAAATAACACAAAATATCCAATTATAATAAAAATGCTCAGAAAACAAAAAATAGAAAGGAGCTCTACTCAACTTGATAAAGGACATCTACAAAAAACCTAGAGCTAATATTAAACTTTATAGTAAAAGACTGAGTGTCTTCCTCCTAAGATCAGGAACAAGGCAAGAATGTCTATTTTCACTATTCTCTTCCTATTCAAGATTGTGTGGAATTCTTACTTGTGGAATAAAGCAAGAAACATAAATAAGAAGTATACAGGGTGGAATGGAAAAACAGTGTCCTTATTCTTAGAAGACACAATTATCTGTTAAAAATTTCAAGGAAACTATAAAAAAACTCCTAGAATTAAAAAGTAAGCTTAGCAAAATATTAGGATAGCAAATTAATACTCAAACATAAATCATATTTCCATATAACAACAATAAACATTGGAACACAAAAATTTTTAACTACCATTTTCAATAGTTCAAATAAATGAAATACTTAATTACGTATAAATCTAACCAAAGATAGTATCTGTATGCCGAAAACTACAAAATGCTGATCGCAGAAAACAAAGAACTGAATAAATGGAGAAAGCATGAACTGAAAGATTCATCATAGTGAAGTGGTCAATTCCCACCAAAATGATTTAGAGTCAAAGCAATGCCAATCAAAATCTCAGAAGTTTGGGCAGCCCCTGGTGGCTTAGCGGTTCAGCGCTGCCTTCGGCCCAGGGTCTGATCCTGGACACCTAGGATCGAGTCCCACGTCGGGTTCCCTGCATGGAGCCTGCTTTTCCATCTGCCTGTGTCTCTGCCTCTCTCTCTCTCTCTCATGAATAAATAAATAATCTTTAAAAATCCCAGAAGTTTTTGTAGATATAGGCAAGCTAATCCAAAAAGTATCAAAAGGCAATGGAACCAGAAGAGCATTTTTTTTTTATTTTTTATATTTATTTTAGTTTCTTCTGACTCAAGACATACCAGTTTTTTCCAATAAAAAGATCTCTTAAACAGATACAATTGTGTCAGTGTTTAGAAAAACTTATTTTCTGGGGTGCCTGGGTGGCTCAGTAGGTTAAGCATCTGCCTTCAGCTCAGGTCATGCATGATCCCAGATTCTTAGGATCGAGTACCACATCAGGGCTCCATCCTCAGTGGGGAGCCTGCTCCTACCTCCTGCTTGTGCTCTCTCTCTCTCTCTCTCTCTCTCAAATAAATAAATAAAATCTTAGAAAAAATTTATATTATCTTTAAAATCAAGAGAAGTTTATTAAATTTCCTTCCCCTCTTTTTAGAAGGGATACATTTTTATTTTTTATTTTTTAAATTTGTTTTGGAGTTCAATTTGCCAACATATAGCATAACACTCAGTGCTCATCCCACCAAGTGCCCCCCTCAGTGCCCATCACCCAGTCACCCTAACCCCCCCCCCCCGCCCACCTCCCCTTCCACTACCCCTTGTTCATTTCCCAGAGTTAGGTGTCTCTCATGTTTTGTCACCCTCACTTATAGTGAAACAGAATAAAGGGAAAGGAGAGAAAATGAGTGAAAATATCAGAGAAGGGATACATTTTTAAAAAGTAAAACAAAGCTTGAAGAACCACACTAGCTGATTTTAAGACTTACTATAAAATTATAGTAATCAAGACCATGTGGTATTGGCTAAGGGATAGACACATAGATCAATGAAAACAAATAGAGTGCCCAGAAATTGATTCATACAAAAATGGCCTGTGGAGTTTTCCAAAGGAGGAAGACAATCCAATTGAGAAATGCTGGCCTTTTCAATAAGTAGTATGTTAAAAAGTGATCTCTTATCTAAACATCAAACTTCATACTAAAAATAAGATCTAAATGTCAAATGAAAAACTACAAAATATTTACAAGAAAACCTAGAGCCAAATCTTCATGGCCTGGAGTTAGGCAAAGAGGTCTTAAACATGACACAAAAAGCATGGTCCGCAAAGGGAAAAAATGATACATTAGATAACTCAAAATTAAAAATACTGGCTCTGAAAAAAAATTTGCTCTGAGAATAAGAATAAAAAGTCAAGCTACAAACAGGAAGAGAACATTTTTGTAAATCATATATCCAACAAAGGTCTTATGTGCAGAATATATAAAGAGCTCTCAAAATTCCAGTATTAGAAAAGAGCACAATTTTAAGATCAGCAAAAGATGTCAATAAACACTCCACCAAAGTGAATGTGGGGATGGCTAATAAGCATATAAAAAGTGTTCTGCATCATTAGCCATAGAGAAATGCAAATTTTTAAATATTTTATTTATTTATTCATGAGAGACACACACAGAGAGAGGCAGAGACACAGGCAGAGGGAGAAGCAGGCTCCATGCAAGGAGTCCGACGTGGGACTCGATCCCGTGTCTCCAGGATCACACCCCAGGCTGCAGGAGGCGCTAAACCACTGTGCCACCCGGGCTGCCCGAGAAATGCAAATTAAACTATGATGTAATACCACAGCACACATTTGAGAGAGGTTAAAATTAAAACAAAAAATTTTTAATTTTAAAAGAGCATTACTAAAAGCAAGCAAGGAAGACCAACAACTGGAACTTTCATCCGTGAATGGTGGGGATGTAAAATGGTAATATGGATAAATAAGAACATTACATAATGATGGAAGAGCTGATTCATAAAGACATAACAATCCTGATGTATATACACCCAGGGTAGAATTTCAAAATACATGAAACCAAAACTGATAAGCCTGAAAGGAGAAATAGCCACATCTACAATTATATTTGGAGACTAAACACTCCTTTCTGAGTAAATGATAGTAGAAGATAAACCAAATATCTGGAAGTATAGAAGAAACCTAACAATGCTATTAACCAACTTAATCTTTTCTTAACCATAATGGAATTAAACTAAAGAATTTAACAAAAAATGTGTCTGTGAGGTCTCCAATTATTTGGGAACTACACAATATATATTTACTAAGTCATGTATCAAAAGGAACTATTCAGTGAAATTAGAAAACACTTTTCAATTTAGTGAAAGCGAAAAAATATCAGAATTTGTGGGATTCAGCCAGTCATGCTTTACATGGGAATTTATGTCAATAAATGCTTATATAAGAAAGAAGGAACTCAGATTTAAAAATTCAAGCTTCAAAAAAATAATAAAAATAAAAATTTAAGCTTCCTCTAAGAAAATATAAAAAGAAAAGTAAATTAAATCCAAGGCAAGGATGGTGATAATATAGATAAGAACAGAAATTAACGAAATTAAGATTAGAAAAATAATGAATAATGTAAAATAATTTTTTGAAAAGGTCAGAGAAGCTGAAATACTTGATGCTGGCTTGAGGAATTTTCAAGAGTGTTTTTATAAGCAATAGCTTTGGATACAGATAAAAGTATAGGAAACTAATGTATGTAAGTGTTGAATCACTATATTCTACACCAGAA
Organism: Canis lupus baileyi; assembly: GCF_048164855.1. Taxonomy (NCBI): domain Eukaryota; kingdom Metazoa; phylum Chordata; class Mammalia; order Carnivora; family Canidae; genus Canis; species Canis lupus. The sequence continues at coordinate 3,963,776 of NC_132876.1, forward strand.
ACTAATACAACACTGTATATTTACTGGAATTTAAAATTTTTTTGAAGTATAGGAAACTGTACATAAGGAACAAGGTATATATGATACAGGAATTTTGAGAAAGGATGAAAATGACTAAACACATAAAATCAGTAAATATATTATGTCCTAATGGTAATGTGTAATTGTTTAAAAGTGTGGGATAATCAACAAATCATTTACATATACAGCAAATGCATATAAAGGAAACAAAGTGAGAATGTGAAAAAATAGAGAACTTTTTTTTTTTTTATTTTGCAAGGGGAAAATTCTGAGTGAATATAAAATGGTGTTGGCAAGAAAAGGATATTTGCAAAAATACTAGTGCTTACTTATTTCAATTTATCCTTTTTTGAGATTGTAAATCTACATTTTAAAATTAGAAATTAAAATATTTTAAGATTGTTCCGTTACAAAAAAATAAATTATGTGTATATATTTTATAACTGAAAATTTATAGAATCTTTTTTGAATCAAAATAATTTGATAAAACTCGGGAGCTTATGAGTTTTGCCCCCAAAAAGTCTATGGAACAAAAATTAGAGAGTTCACAGAAGAAAAAAAAAGATATTTAGTTCTTCCGAAAAGGGAAATGCACATAACACCTATAGTACAGAAGAAATTTTAACAGAATTATTAATTACAGTTCTTTTTACATGGTATTTACTTTGTGAAAGATAATCACTTGTCATAAAACTATGTGTTGTATAATTGTCAATGAAGGAAATTGCTGATCATACTCATGAAAATCTTGCATTGTTCTTATGAAAATCAAGGAATGTTTAAATCAAAGTGTGTTTTCAGGCAATCCTGGGAATTAATGACAGTATTGACTGAAGCACGCTTTAAAAAAACACTTTTATTGGTTTATTATTAACTTGGAAAAAAGATGTATAAATAACGTATAATAATGTAATCATTATAATTCCTCTTGCCTGTGCATGAGCCTTTATGTAAATACTGGATCTAATTGTGTTATATGGAACATGATCTAAATATAAATATAATTTTCCCTTTAAAAGGCTAGTTAATACTTTGTGAGGAGGGAAGGCTTCATAAAAAAGGTAGGTTATTACCTGTGGCATTGTATTTGAAAGTCTGAAAAGAAGTTGTGTGACTTCATGTAGCCAACCAGTTGGATTTCAAAGTTTTTTGTTTCTTTCTAGTTACACAAATGGTAAGCACACTGGAGGCTCAGTATAATCTAGCAAGAGGTTGATCGATACTGGAAACTAACCATCTAGAGGATGCATGTTCATTTTTGGTAGTCTAAGTCACATTTAAGATATTTATTATATTTTATAATTATGAAGGGAATTTATATGTGTTTCAGAAGAGAATATTGAAAGAATAATTAAATAAATTATATTTCCACTAGCAAGAGAAAAACGATTGTTGCTATTTTGCTGTTTACTCTCCTGGTTGTATTTGTCTACATGAACGTGTGTAAGTGTGTGTGTGTGTGTGTGTGTATCAAATCATTTTCTTTTTCAGATCTAGGATTAGGAATAGGTTTAGGGCTATAGAATAAGAGTTAAGGTTAGGGTTAGGTCCAGGATGAGTATATGTGCTTATTATCCTGCAGTTCAGAGACTTTTTCAGAGTGATAAAGTTAGGATTAGGGTTATAGTTATGGTTATGGTTTGGTTGAGGGGTTAGGGGTTAGAGTTAGGGTTTGGGTTAGGTAGGGTTAGGGTTAGGGTGAGGGTATGTACCATTTAGAGACCTCTCCAGAGGTTAGGTTCAGGACTAGAGCTAGGGCTAGGAGTAGAGTTTAGGGGTTATTGGTTAGGGGTAGATTTAGGTTTAGGGTCAGAGTTAAGGTCCTGGTTAGGGTTAGGGTTTGTATTTGGCATCCTACAGTTCAGAGACCTCTCCAGAGAATAAAACCTCAGAATTCTGTGGGGGTGAGAGTAAACATGGCAACCATCCACCAAACTGAGGTAAAGAGGGGATATGGTGCTCTAAATACTCTTTAAGTGGATATTCAATTGGTCCTTCTCTTTTTATCTCTATCTTCACATCTGTTTTCAAAAATACTACATATTCTTTTTTTAATTTTTAATTTTCATTCTATTTACTAACATATAGTGTAATATTAAATTCTGGTATACAATATAGTGTTTCAACACTTTCATACAACTCCCGTGCTCTTCACAACACACTCCTTAATCTCCATCAACTATTTAATTTGAATAAATTTGAAATGCTGGGACATTTGTTATGCACATATAATTTATCTTTTAAATTTTAAGTATAGGACTTCTGCTTCAGGCCAATATGGAGTAATAGGAATCAAATATACATCCCTACCTAAAACAATTAAAAATATATATGTATATAAATACATAGATATGTGTGTGTGTATATATATATATATATACATGTTTATGAAACAAAACTTTTTAATTTATTGGAATTAGGCAACAAGGGACAGTGATTTCTGATAAATGAAGAAACAAATAAGGCAAGCCCTACAATTGCCCCCATCTTACATCATAGAGAGAGATTGCAGACCGCAATGAATAGTGGGGGGCCGCATTATCTCCTTCTGTTGAGGAGTTGGAGCTGGGACACTACGGAGGCCAAGGTGGCTAGAGCTTGCACAATAGGATGCTGGAGAGAGAAAAGGTGCACAAAGAAATCTCCTGAGCTCACACAGGGCTACATATAGTTCTTGATAGCAATAGAGTGGAAAATTTTATAATTCATAGTGCACTAGTTAAAGTACTCAGAATGGTTTTCCTTAGTAGTGAAGAATTATTGACCACAGATTAAAAACTGCTCTCATCTCCCCTAACAAACCTTAAAGCAAGATTCAGAAAAATCATACTGTTTTCAAGTAATTAACTGAGTTCCAGCTAAAACTTATAGGAATCACTTCAACAGTGTTCTTAAAGGAGATTAAGCTACACAGCTTTAATAGATTGTATTTGTTTCCTGTTGTCACTATAAAAAATTAGCAAAGTTATCATGCTTTACAATTATACAAGTTTATTCTCTTAAGATCTGTAAATCAGAAATCCAAAATTAGTTTTTACTAAATCTTCAGAACTGGGTTTTGCCACACCTAAGACTGCTATCATTCCACGGTTTGTGGCCACATCACTGAAATGCTTCAAATTTTATTTTTGTGGTCACTGTCCTCTTCTGTCTTTTGTAAATATCCTTCTTTTTCCAACTAAGAAGGATTCATGTGATTTCATGTAGGGCCCATGTATATAATCCAGAAAAATCTCCAAATGTCGCTATCCTTAAACACATGTGCTAAGTACTTTTGCCATGAACGTAATATTCAGAGATTCCAGTAATTAGTACATGGATAATGTTAAGAGGGTTATTATACAGCTTATCACATAGATTTTGATTGAGATTAGGGAATCTGGTATCAGTCAAAGGTGTGCCCTGTTGTGAGCAGAGGCAAATGGTGAAAGCAAAATGAACCAAACTCACCATTCTTATTGAGAAAATTTGACAAAATTTAAGAATAATTTTTGAAAGATGTAAGCACGGAAAGATAGAGGACCGACTCAATGTTGAGAGACTACCAGGTCTGGGAAGCACCTCTTGCCCAGAGAAGAGTTTGGGTAGGTAAAGCCAGGGATTGGTGCTGGCAGAAGAGCCTGTGCAAATCACAGAGGGTGGGAAGCAGCAGGGAATTGGAGGGAGAATAGCCAGTCCTGTGCTGAGAACAGAGAAAGGTAGGCAAGAGGATGGTGTGTGTGTTATGTGTACCTAGGTTAGGGGGGTGGGTAATGAGAATTTAGGGAAGCAAGAAAGGGGTTGGTAGTGTGCTAGTATGCAGAGGAAACGTGGTCTATCAGGAGATTCCCCAGCCCATGCATGTGCCTTCTCCTGCACTGGAGCCCACCCTTCCTCACCAGTTGAATAAGAAAAGGCGCCATCTCCACAGGATGCCCACCCACCCCGCAAACATGTGCACCTTGGGCCAGTCCTGGTGACACAGGCCAGCCATCATGCCACAGCACGTAACTCATGCCTCTGCTACGCCACGACCTCAGAAGCCCCCGGAGGCCTCCCAACCAGGGACACTATCGTTACACAGTAGGTGCTCAACCAAACGCGACTACATGATTTGTTATGACAACTGACTTTATCGCTGGGAGGAGTTTCTGAGGCCACATTTGCCTTGGAATTCTTTGAACTTTATCAAGCATCTCTTGTGTGACACCTACTTCCAAATACTTCCAAATACAGGACCACGTCTAGTTTTCAAATGATTCTGTAATCTCAGCGGGGACGATTCGCTTTATGCATTTAATGGCCAGAGGCTACTACAGAGTAAGGTTCTGTGTTGGGGGAGAGAAGGTGATTCCTACCTGTTCTACGCGGACCAGTGATGACTCATTAGCGGGCCAGGTCCAAGGGGTAGACAGAAGAACACGAGGGGAAAACCAGGGGAAGGCGCTGTCATTTGGGAAAGTGCTAAGTCTGGAAACATTGCCAGCACCTGGGCAGCCAGTTCCCGAAGACCTCTGGGGCTCAGACAGAAGAACTCTAGGTTAACGAGCCCACAGACAAAATCCTGTTTGATTCTCATTATCACCTGCCTTCCTTAGCCCGGGTCTTGGAACCTTCGCCACCGCATCCTTCCTTTTGTCACCTGGGAGACACCATGCTGTCCTCACTCCTGATGTAGGAGTCAGAAAGCTGGCCACAGGCTGGGCGGGGAGGGGACAGCATGGACTCGACATGGCTTCGCACCAGGGTTCTAGTCTCTGCCTCGTCACTTACCAGCCATGTGATCCTGGGAAAAGGACCAACCCTGAGAGCCTCGGGATTGTCACCTGTGAAGTACGTGGTTTGGAGCCGCCCCGCCCCGCTGGACGGCAGGAATGTGTGTCGGGGATGGGAAGCACCTTGCACGGCGCCTGGCATATATTGGAACCTGGATGAACAGCAGCTATGTTGAATGCTGTCCTGTCCTGACCCCGGGGCCTCCCACGCTCTCCTCTGGGATAGGTTTTGTTAGCCCGGCCAGAGTTAGAGTACCTGCAGCTCAACCTGACCTGGAACAGCTAATCGGCCAGAGAGGGTGCTTCAAATATGAAACTCAATCCATTTTCTAAATCAGGGGCTGTATGTGGGCTATAGGAGGCTATGTGTGGAACTCGGGTGCGGGGAGTTGTCCCAGCTGGATACAACACAGAGGTGCGACAAGCCTACAGTTCGAGTCAAAGACTAACTCCCCTGCAGAGTCTGGCCCGGGAGCCGCCCCACGCCCTCATCATTCTGCCACTTGGGGCTGGAAGGCTGGCCCAGGTCTCAGGGCACTCCTCCCCACCTCCCTGCGGGACGGCGACCGCTACACACAGTCCCCGAAGGCGGTGTGGCCCCGGGGCCCTCGTGTCCTCACTGCTCACACACAGGGCCTTGCAGGGAGCAGAGCTCAGCCGCTGTGTGGCTGTGAGGGAGCCGCCAGCAGGGCTCCCCTGGCCTCAGACAGGACCCTTCTCTCACATTCCCAAAAAACCAAGTGAATGCATGAGCGCACATCTATGTAACTTTGGAAAAAAGACACATGGCATGGGTAAGAAGCAAAAGTGAACAAGGTTTATTTTCCTATTTGCACACTCCAGCACTTGCCTGCTCCACTCTTGCCCTTTCCAACATATTCCAACGCAATGCCCTGTGATTTCATCCAGAACCCAAACAAGGAGGGAAGGTCTCCCAACTTGTTTACAGGACATGACAAAATTCTTAACTCTTGAACTGGGGAAGTACAAACGCGACGGGGGATGTGTCACTCACACACTGGGCTGTGGAACCCTTCTATCCCAAGGAACAAATATTGAGAGCTTCCCCAAAGAAACTAAGCTCTGTATTTCAGGGTGATTGCAGAGCCCAGGCCCCCAGAGAGGCTCTTGGCCATGCTCTCTGCCAACCTTCCCTGGCCCTTAACTCCTGAGAACACCCAGGACTTTCTCTTTACACACCCAACAGGACAACACCGGGAGGAAGCACCCTAAGGCCTCCCTTCATGCCGGCCCCACCAAAGCTTGGAAAGGGCCTGGCCGCCTCTGGGGCTGTGGCCCCCTCTTCCTTATCTCAGAATCTGTTCACACAGGGCCAGGGAGTAAGTAAGGTTGTTGTTACCAAGCTGGAGCACGTAGTCCATGACCTGCAACTTGCTGGTTTCCTGGAGGGCTCTGGGCCCCCACAGGAACTCCTTACGGGCAGGATTGCTGCCAGCCACCTGCCGGCACTCCAGGTAGCCTTCCTGCACCCAGACATTGGTGAGGAGGTCCCTGGGTGCCCCAAAGAGGATGTGATCCTGGCCATCGTATACCCCCATGATCCCCATCGCCTCCCACACCTCCTCCTCGGGTGCACAGTCATCCGCCAGGACGATCAACCCCAGGACCAGCACCAGGAGGCTGGTCTTGGGCAGGCCCCCCTGACTACTCAGTGTCCCATTCCAGGTGAGGCCCAGGATGATGCTGAGGTTGTAGTAGTGCTCGCTGGGATCCACTTCTATCACGTCTAGGCCAAAGACCAGCCGCAAGCAGATGGACGCTTGGCGCAAGATGACGGGGAAGTTGTCCTGGAATTCTGGGGTGATGATCTCCAGCATCTCTGCCTTGCTGGTGGGCTGCTTGGTGCGATACTTGAGGAGCAGGAATATCACCAGGGCAGCCGTCTTCAGGTGGAAACTGCCCTGGGGCTGCTCATCTTCCTGCTGTTCAGGTGGGTTTGACCCCACCTCCGCTGGGCTGCTGGGGACAGCAGGCTGGGGCTGGCCAAGGCCATGGGATGCCCCGCCACAGGGGGACGAGTCAGCATCTTCCTCCCCTTCACTGCCACTTGAGCCCACCTCCTCTGGGCTGTTGGGGCCAGCAAACTGGGCACTGGCTTCCCTGCCCCCCTGGGAGGTGTTAGCACCCTGAGAGCACTGGAGAGGACTTAGGGACCCCTCATTAGCAGACTCCTCCTCCTGGGCGCCAGAACACCCGCCAGACAAGGAGAAGTAAGGGGAGGAGGAAAACAGAGAGGGAGGAGTTCGGGGAGATAAAACCTCCCCCGGCTCCTCCTCCTCCTCCTCAGCCCTGGTCTGTAGGGCATCCACCACGCCCTGGGCCTCTTCTGGGTCTTCTCCCAGCCTCCAAGGCTCACTGCTCTTTCCTACGGACATGATGTCAAAATTGAGGTGACCTGAAGAGAGAGGTGGGAGGGCTTGTCAGGGGGGACCTGGCCAAGAGACCTAGAGGTGCCAGGGCTGACAGGGGGCCATGCTTGGCTCCCATGCAGAGGGCTCCCCTGACACCAGGCTTGGAGAGAGCATAAACCTAACCTGGACAAGTGGCACTGGCCTGTGCCTCCTCTGCTCTGTGTCCTGAGGGACCCCCGCCTCAGACTGAGGCCTCCCCTGCCAGTTCTTGAAGTCTCTGCAGGAGAGAAGGAGGAGGCGCCTCAGGGTGTAGACTGCCAGCCCAGCCCTGGGCCCCAGTGTGGACAGGAGGGCTGGCTCATACTCTGGGAAGTCTCCAGCAGGCCAGGTGGGGCGGTCCCCTCCTTGGCCTCTCAAGGGACTGCCTTGGCCCTGTCTCTCTCAGGCCAAAGTGTCCCTGCAAGACCACAGGGCCCTGACACTCCACAGAAGGAAGCCAGGGGCCCAGCCATGGCCACACCTGCCAAAGTCTCCAGGACAAGTCCTGGATCATGCACAAGGGATGGGTCAGCTCTGGCTTCCATCTGGGCTGGGATGGGGGGCCTCTTGCTCTTTACCTGGACCCCACACAAGGCCTGGGAAGACTCCACAGCTGGCCCTGAAGCACCCGCCTGGTTCCTTGCAAGGCCCCCAGCCACGACCCGTCACCAGCTAAAGCCCAGAGAAATCAGTCGGCCCACCTGACCCACCTCTCCCCATGGCCCATACATGGTCCCTAGGGATCCTGCTGAGGAAGGCATCCCCTCATTTCTCACCTCGACCCCCAGCAGGGCTGGGACCAGGGCCTGGGCAGGGCTCCCGCCTCCTCTGCTGACCTGGATTCACACCCTCAGGCCCAGGCCCTCCCCTCCCTGAGTCCAGGGATCTGAAGAGGAGGAGGGGCTCCGTGGGACAGTCCGCACCCCGGGTTCCCTACCCAGGGCTGTCAGGGAAGGGCACCTGGATTTTGGGGCTATCCCCTCCTGGGCCTGATGGCTGTCTTGGGGGCCACGCACTCTTTCAATGTGGGGTGGGCAGGGTTCCTCACACAGAGTCTTGGCAGGCCCCGAGACTCCTGGGCATCTATCCCCCAGGTGGGACTCCTCCCACACTCTGACTGGGACCTCTCCCAGCGGGGTCCTCAGCTCCTTGAGAACTGGGAGAAGAGCAGGAGGAGGTACCCTGTTATGTCCTGTGTCCCCGTCCTGTCCTGTGTGCCCAGCCAGGCAGGTCACAGCCGCAAACCCCCACCCCTCCCAAGTCCCCCAGCAAGATCAGGAAGGGCAGGCCTGTTGCCCGGCCCCTGTGTCCTGGGGGTTCATGCCCTCAGGCTCCCGAGAGTGTCCTCAGCATTATCCTGCCAGGGCCTGCTCTTCCTCCAGGCCCCCAGCCTCCCATAGAGGACATGTGCCCCTCACACCAAGACTTCATCCTCCCCAGGTCAACCCACCTTCCTGCCACCTACCCGCCCCAGGAACAAGTGAGAATGCCACTGAGGGCCAGCGCTCTCTCATCCTCCGTGGGCAGCCCACAGGACAAGGCCTCACTCCAACCCACTCTGCTGCACTGGCTTCTTCGTTCACCTGCCGGGTGGGGCAAGCCAGGGTGTCCCCAAGGTCCTCACCCTGACTCCCCACAGGTCGTGTGCCCTCCACACACACCCTCACCCCAACCACCCCCAAGGCCCTGCTCCTTTGAAGCACAAGCCCTCAGGCCCTAACACCCAGACGTGGACATCAGGACGGCAGCGTGGGCTCATCCTGCACGGGGCCTCCTACCTCCTTCCTCCCTGGACTGCACGTGCTAGGGCCCAGGGTCCATCAGTCCTCCCTCTGGTCCTCACCTTCAATCCCACGAGGCCCGGGGCTGGCCCCCAGCCTGCTCCTTCCACCAAGCCCCCAGGCTCTAGGAGACTTGGCTGGCAAGCCAGGGCATACCCCAGGTGGTCATCAGCCCCAGGGAACCCCAGGACCCAGTCTAGGCTGCGTTCCTAGGGCTGCAGTTCCCCTGTGGTCCTGGCCTTGGCCGCCAGCCACACGTGGGCCATTGTCCCCCACCCAACCCGACCCCACCCGCCCACACCCTGGAGGCAGTGCTCCAGCCCAATAGCCACAGTGTGGGAGGCCCCGTCGCACCAGGCAGCTCGGGATTTGTCCACCGCCCGGCAGCCTCCCGAAGCTGAAGCAGGGCAGGGCGGTGGTGCTGGGGTCTCCCTGGGGACACAGTCCCTCCAGGGTCTAGTTCCTCGGGAGTCCTCGCCTCCACCCCTAGCAGACCCCAGGCCCCTTGGGCAGCCATCCCGAGGCCGGGCCGCTCACACCAAGGCCCTCCCCTAAGCCCGGACCCCAACGGCGACAGGGAGTGACCGTCTTTCCATCAGGACCGCGACCCAGCCTGGGGGTTTCCCAGGGCTCACAGAGGGGGCTGAGCTGGGGGGCGGGGGACAGGCTCCCTGGGCCCTTCTTCCCCACCCCTGCTGGCGGGGCTCCCTGGGTGCCTGGGCCTCTGCCTGGCTCCACTACCTGCCGGCCCATCGGCTCCCGGACACGGACACGAGGGGCGGGCAGAGCTTCGGGGACCCGGATGCGCCGGTCGGGATATGCACACAGACACGCGGCGTGGCCCCGTCCCGCACTCGGCCTGCCTCCCGGGACCGCCTCTGGGCTGGGGTGTGGGGTCCCCCGGGCCTCTTCTGCATCCTCACCGGGATTCCCAGCAACACCCGGGGCCCTCCCCTCTGCACACGTGTCCTAGGCCCTGCTCCTGACGCCAGGGGCCCGCAGTGTCTCGGGAGGCCCGGATGTGGAAGTCTGAGCACCCATACTCCCACGTGAGGGCAAGTACCCATCCCCACGGAGGCCTCACAGCCCTGGCGACCCTCTACCGGGGTCCCCTCTGTCCCCCTGGGGGTCCATCCCTGCCTCCCCCTAGCCCCTGGACCCTCCCTCCGCCCCCCTCAGCGTCTGCTCCCGCCACACCAGGCCCCAGGCTCTCGGGTACCCGGATGTGCCAGGCCTGCCGCACCCGCCGCCACCATCCGGCCCCATCCCGCTCCCCCGCGGCCTTCCCGGGCTGACCGTGGGTCCTGCCCTCCGCCGGGTCCCCTCTGTCCTCCCTCGGGGTTTGTACCTTGCCTCCCCTTAGCTCCTCAGCCGTGGACTCTGAGCACCTAAGAGCCGCTCCTAGTGCCAAGTCTCACAGAGACCCGGATGCGGAATTGGGCCCTCATCACGTGTTTGATGCCACACCAACCCCCCCCCCACCTTCCGGGGACTGTCCCCCTGGAGTCTAGGGTTCCGTATCCCGCCCCTCCTCCCCATGCTCACCGGAAATCCCTGCGGCGCCTGGGTCCCCCCGCCCCCCTCTGCCCACCGTCCAGACCCCGCTCCTGACACCAAGGAACCCCAGTCTCTTAGGGACCCAGACGGGAAAGTCTGACCGCCGGACACCTGCCACGGAAGATCTCCAGTCGGCCTGGAGAGGGGCGTGCTCCCCTCCCTGGAGACCTTCTGCCAGGTGCCCTCTGTTCCCCTTAGAGTCCATCCCTTGCCTCCCCTCCTGCTTCGTGCCGGGGCCCTCCTCTCCGTCTACCTGCATCTGCTCCCGCCACACCCAGGCTCTGCACCCAGGCTCTCGGGTACCCGGATGTGCCAGGCCTGCTGCACCTGCCGCCTCCATCTGGACCCATCCTGCCCCCGCCCCCCCGCGGCCTTCCCGGGCTGACCTGGGCCCTGACCTCCACCGGGTCCCCTCTGTCCCCCTCAGGGTCCATCCCTCGTCTCCCCTTAGCCCCTGGACCCTCCCCTCCCCCCTCAGCGTCTGCTCCCGCCACACCAGGCCCCAGGCTCTCGGGTACCCGGATGTGCCAGGCCTGCCGCACCCGCCGCCACCATCCGGCCCCATCCCGCTCCCCCGCGGGCTTCCCGGGCTCACCGTGGGCCCTGACCTCCGCCGGGTGCCCTCTGTCCTCCCTCGGGGTTTGTACCTTGCCTCCCCTTAGCTCCTCAGCCGTGGACTCTGAGCACCTAAGAGCCGCTCCTAGTGCCAAGTCTCTCAGAGACCCGGATGTGAAATTGGGCCCTCATCACGTGTTTGATGCCCCATCAACCCCCCGCCCCCCACCTTCCGGGGACTGACCCCCCTGGAGTCTAGAGTTCCGCATCCCGCCCCTCCTCCCCATGCTCACGGGAAATCCCTGCGGCGCCTGGGGCCCTCCCCCCGCCCCCCTCTGCCCACTGTCCAGGCCCCACTCCTGACGCCAAGGAACCCCAGTTTCTTAGGGACCCAGGTGGGAAAGTCTGACTGGCACCTGCACAACGGAAGATCTCCAGTCGGCCCGGGGTTGGAGGGCTCCCATCCCTGCAGACCTGCTGAGTCCTCTCTGTCCTGCTCAGGGTCCATCCCTCAGTCCCCTTAGCCCCTGGACCCTCCCCCCCCCTCAGCGTCTGCTCCCGCCACACCAGGCCCCAGTCTCCCGGGTACCCGGATGTGCCAGGCCTGCCGCACCTGCCGCCTCCATCTGGCCCCATCCCGCTCCCCCGCAGCCTTCCCGGGCTGACGTTTCTGAAGTCCCGAGTCCCTCCATCATCCCTCCATATCCTCACCAGGAGGACCCGGGTCCATGCTCTGTCCATCTGAAGGACACCCTGCTTCTGAATCCAAGGGCCGTCAGTCTCTGGGGAAACCTGGATGTGGAAATCTGGCTGTGCTGCCCCCCTCCCCGCGGTTCCCCCTCCCAGCCCAGGGGCCATGCAGGCCTGACATCGCTGATGGCCTTCTGCTGGGGTTCCCTCTGTCCTCCCTCCGGGTTCATCCCTTGCCTTCCCTCCCGATACCCGCAGGACCCTCACCTCTCCTGCCTGAACATCTGCTCCTGCCACCAGGCCCACAGGCTCTCTGGGACCTGGATGCAGAAGTCACACTTGACCTTGTCCCCATGCAGCCCTGGGGTCTTTTGGGCTGACCCTGGGGCCTGACCCCTGTGAGGTCCCCTCTGTCCTCCCTGCATCATGGACATTTTCCACTTAGGTAAAGGGCGTTAGGACGGATTCATGGAAAGCTACCTCCTGGACCCAAAGTTGTCCTTGCTCTGTTTTTCATGAGTACTTTTAGTTACTGCAGAGCTTCCAGCTGCCTGATGCAAGGTTAGAGGAAGTAAATATTGAATTCTGGTGGACCTATGCTCAGCCTTAACAACGATGCCAGGAACAGAGTATTAAAAAGTAATCCAAAATGATAAAAAAAAAAAAGTAACCCAAAATGGCATATATATGCCTGTACTCAACCAGAAATCCACCTATCAGAGGAATTTTTCCATGTTTCCTTAAAAATTGCATACATACATACATATACATATGCATATGTGAATCAAGTTGCTGTAGGCTCATTCACTGACACAGAAGGTGGAGCATGCCCCCTGCCTGGGCCTTCCACCTTCATGGATAAAACTCACAGTTCTCCAATTGCTCACGTACCCTAGAATTCCAAGGGAAACTAATATTGAGGGTATCACCATGGACGTCTCTTCCCAAGTCCAAACACCATCTTGGAGGTGGGGATGCTCTCGACAAGATGGTCCACGGTGCTTCCTTCCTAGGAAACATGGTCTATCAAGAGATTCCCCAGCCCATGCACACGCCTTCTCCTGCACTGGAGCCCACCCTTCCTCACCAGTTGAATAAGAAAAGGCGCCATCTCCACAGGATGCCCACCCACCCCGCAAACATGTGCACCTTGGGCCAGTCCTGGTGACACAGGCCAGCCATCATGCCACAGCACGTAACTCGTGCCTCTGCTACGCCACGACCTCAGAAGCCCCCGGAGGCCTCCCAACCAGGGACACTATCGTTACACAGTAGGTGCTCAACCAAACGCGACTACATGATTTGTTATGACAACTGACTTTATCGCTGGGAGGAGTTTCTGAGGCCACATTTGCCTTGGAATTCTTTGAACTTTATCAAGCATCTCTTGTGTGACACCTACTTCCAAATACTTCCAAATACAGGACCACGTCTAGTTTTCAAATGATTCTGTAATCTCAGCGGGGACGATTCGCTTTATGCATTTAATGGCCAGAGGCTACTACAGAGTAAGGTTCTGTGTCGGGGGAGAGAAGGTGATTCCTACCTGTTCTACGCGGACCAGTGATGACTCATTAGCGGGCCAGGTCCAAGAGGTAGACAGAAGAACATGAGGGGAAAACCAGGGGAAGGCGCTGTCATTCGGGAAAGTGCTAAGTCTGGAAACATTGCCAGCACCTGGGCAGCCAGTTCCCGAAGACCTCTGGGGCTCAGACAGAAGAACTCTAGGTTAACGAGCCCACAGACAAAATCCTGTTTGATTCTCATTATCACCTGCCTTCCTTAGCCCGGGTCTTGGAACCTTCGCCACCGCATCCTTCCTTTTGTCACCTGGGAGACACCACGCTGTCCTCACTCCTGATGTAGGAGTCAGAAAGCTGGCCACAGGCTGGGCGGGGCGGGGACAGCATGGACTCGACATGGCTTCGCACCAGGGTTCTAGTCTCTGCCTCGTCACTTACCAGCCATGTGATCCTGGGAAAAGGACCAACCCTGAGAGCCTCGGGATTGTCACCTGTGAAGTACGTGGTTTGGAGCCGCCCCGCCCCGCTGGACAGCAGGAATGTGTGTCGGGGATGGGAAGCACCTTGCACGGCGCCTGGCATATATTGGAACCTGGATGAACAGCAGCTATGTTGAATGCTATCCTGTCCTGACCCCGGGGCCTCCCACGCTCTCCTCTGGGATAGGTTTTGTTAGCCCGGCCAGAGTTAGAGTACCTGCAGCTCAACCTGACCTGGAACAGCTAATCGGCCAGAGAGGGTGCTTCAAATGAAACTCAATCCATTTTCTAAATCAGGGGCCGTATGTGGGCTATAGGAGGCTATGTGTGGAACTCGGGTGCGGGGAGTTGTCCCAGCTGGATACAACACAGAGGTGCGACAAGCCTACAGTTCGAGTCAAAGACTGACTCCTTCCCTCCCTCCCGGCTGCTCTTGCACCCAAACACTGCTTTCCTTCAATTCTCCCCACCCAAACCTCAACTTTACTGACTTACAGCTGTCCTGATGGCACTCTAGAGAACCAAATTAAAATGTCTTTTTGATGCCGTGGGCTCTGACTTTCCGTGGTCAGGAACAAGAGAGTTAGTCGAGAGTCTTCTGGGCTCCTTCAAAGGAATATGGGACTGTATTTCCCCAGAAATCCTTGCACATGATGCATATAAAACACCTAGTTCAGCAATGCCTGGGTGGCTCAGCGGTAGAGCGTCTCCCTTTGTTCCAGGTTGTGAACCTGGAGTCCTGGGATCGAGTCCTGGATCAGGCTCCCTGCATGGAGCCTGCTTCTCCCTCTGCCTGTGTCTCTGCCATCTCTCTCTCTCTGTGTCTCTCATGAAGAAATAAACAAAATCTTAAAAAAAAAAACCACCTCGTCTGTGCACTGTGTTCCACTGCACCAGGACAAGAGTGTAGTGCTTCCTATCTACGTCAGTTAGAGATTCTTTTCTGGTTTAACCACTAATCATAAAGAAAGAATCAAACACCCTGCTAAGTTGAGTTTTGTATTCCTGGCTCCTCTTTCAATCCTAAGACACAGTGTGTGTGAATCTGGCTGCTGGCTCCCCTCAACTTCACTATAATTAACTCCTACAAAAGGAATCACAGTTTTGCACAATTCCAAACTTCCCAGGCTTGACACATCTACATTTGATTATTACCTGTACACCCCCCCCTTTGTCATCCCTTCTTTTATTTCTTATTTAGGAGTTAGAAATTATCTCACTATTGTCCTGATACGTTTGCTGCTCCTAGACTTTATAATTGTATGGAATGTGGCGGGGGGGGGGGTGTCTTGTGTATGCTAGCATCCTCACCATTTACACCAGGCCTTCTAAACAGTCAGTACCTAATTAATGAATGGGGAATAAAATAACCCTGGAGCAGGGGTCTTATTTATTAAGATTTAATATCTGAGACACTTTTGAATTAGTCAAGTATATCCTGGTATATATTTTTTAATTGAAGTATAGTTAACATACAATGTTATATTAGTTTCAGTTATATAATCATAGTGATTCAACAATTCTATTTTTAACTTTAAAAATTTTTTGTGGACCCTCCATATTGTTTTCCAGAGTAGAACTACCCTATGATCTAGCAACTACATACTAGGTGTTTATCAAAAGAACACAAAAATAATAATTCAAAGGGATAAACGTACCTCAATGTTTATAAGAGAATTATCTACAATAGCCAAATTACAGAAACAGCTCAAATGTCCATCAACTGATGAATGTATAAAGAACTTGTGGTGTATACACACAGACACACAGACACACACACACACACACAATCACACAGAATATCTCAGCCATCAAAAAGAATGAAATCTTGCCATTTGCAATGACATGGGTGGAACTAGAGTGTATTATGTTAAGTAAAATAGTCTGTTAGAGAAAGACAAATACCATATGATTTCACTCAAATGTGGAATCTAAGAAACAAAAATTGATAAAAGGAAAAAGGGAGAGAAAGGCAAACCAAGAAATAGACCCTTAACTTTGGAGAACTAAAGGTTTTTGGAGGGGAGGTGGGTAGGGGAATGGGTGAAATGAGTGATGGAGATTAAGGTGTCCACTTGTCCTGTTGAGCATCAGTGTTGTATAAAAGTGTTGAATCACTAAATTGTACACCTGAAATTACACTGTATGTTAACTGGAATTTAAGTAAAAACATTTAAAAACCCAATCCTATACATTATTCCATATTCACCATGATAAATACAGCTTTTAATTTTATAGAATGATACACTCCAAGGGAGAACAGAAAGCAATAATTAACTAAATTTTACTTTTTCTATTTCTTTTTTTTACAGGGGGGAAGGCCAGGGGGAGAAGGAGAGAGAGAATCTCAAGCAGACTCCGTGCCCAGCACATGAGCCTGACACAGGGTTTGATCTCACAACCCTGAGATCATGATCTGAGCCAAAATCAGGAGTCCAACACTTAACCAACTGAACCATCCAGGTGCCCCATTTGTTTCTCTATTTCTTGACTCCATCTGTTTTATTGCTGACTTCTTTCACATTTTTAAGGAAACTTCTTTTCCAATGCTATGTTATCTTGTTCCACATCTCAAAGTGAGACGGAAGGTTTCCTAATTTGTTTTACAAAATAGCAAAACACAGAAAATCTTCAAATCAGCAAGGGAAAAACAACTTGTTATGAGGAACTCCCATAACACTATCAACTGATTTTTCAGCAAAAACTTTGCAGGGCAGATGAGAGTGGCACAATATACCCAAAGTGTTGAAAGAAAAAAGAAACCTGGGATCCCTGGGTGGCGCAGCGGTTTGGCGCCTGCCTTTGGCCCAGGGCGCGATCCTGGAGACCCGGGATCGAATCCCACGTCGGGCTCCCGGTGCATGGAGCCTGCTTCTCCCTCTGCCTGTGTCTCTGCGCCTCTCTCTCTCTGTGACTATCATAAATAAATAAAAATTTAAAAAAAAAGGTAAAAAAAAAAAAAGAAAAAAGAAACCTTCCAACCAAGATACTCTTCCCAGCAAAGTCATGGCTCAGAATTGAAGGAAAGATAAATGGTTTTCCAGACAAGCACAAGGTCAAGATGTTCATCACCACTGAACTGGCCAGAAATGTTATAGGGATTTCCTTAAGAAAGCACACTAATTAGTAACAAGAAAACATATGAAAGTATAAATCTCACCAGTAAAATTAAATGTATAGTAAAGGTAGTGGATTAATTGCTTATAAAGCTAGTATGAAAGTTAAAGACAAAAGAAATAAATATAACTAAGTATAAAACACACAAGATACTTATTAAATGGAGTAACAATATATTTGTGACTAATGTCATTTATAAACTTAGTACTTGATGTTAATTAAATCTTCCATTAATAGGAGCAACATTTGAAAAATGCCAAAAGGAGGAAATTCCAAATCATTCTTATGGAACAAGCACACAAAGATGTTATACACCCAACCCCACCACCACCACCAAACCCAATTCTGCCTCTTTACCACTTATACCAGTGACTGCTTTCTTCAAACACAAAATGAAATAACTGCCTCAGACTTCCCTTGGAGCAAGAGAAGCTGCTGGATATGGCCCTAAAACGGACCCTGGTCCTGGCCCTCCCACTACATCCCTGGCTGCAACCCTGGCTTGGGATCGCACTTCCTCATCTCTCAAGGCTTCCTCATACCAGACAGGAAAGGCACTAGGGATGGTATCATTGACCTTGGCCAAAAACTCTAAGATTTTCATCTTGCTGGTTTCAGCATGGGCCCTGGAACCCCACAGGAACTCGTAGCAGGCAGGGTCGCTGCCCGCCACCTGCCAGTACTCCAGGTAGCCTTCCTGCACCCAGATTTTGGTGAGGAGCTCCCTGGGCTCCCCATAGATGAAGTGCTCCTGACTATCGTACACCCCCATGACTCCCAGCACTTCCCAGACATCCTCCTCAGGGGCACAGTTGCCATCCATAAAGATCACACCAAGGATATTTATCAAGAGGCCAGTCTTGGGCACACTCTGCTCACTGCTTGGCATCTCATTGCAGGTGAGGCCCAGGGCAGTAACTAAGACATAGGCATGATCACTGGAATCCACTTCCCTCACATCAACACCAAAGACCAATTGCATGCACTCAAAGGCTTGGCTGAAGATCACAGGGAAGAGCTCCTGGTAATCTTGGCTGACAGTTTTCAGCATTTCTGCCTGTGTGGTCAGCTCCTTTGTTCTATACTTGAGAAGCAGGAATGCCACCAGGTCAGCTACCTTATCATCTATGGCATCTTCAAGTAAGAGCACAGTTTCTGGCAGGGCCTGCAAAGTGTTTGGCTCCTCCTCTTCTTGGCTTCTGGAACCCTGATCTGATCTGATTGATGGAGTGACTTCCATGGCAGTGGGGGAGGAGCAGGCTCTCTGAGGACTCTGGAGAAGACCTGGTGATCCAGAAGCAGCAGAAATCTTTGTAGTGCCTGAGATCAGAAAGTAACAGAAGGAAGAGGAAGAGGAGAAATAGGAAGAGGAGGATGAGAAGGAAGAAGAGAAAGAGAAAGGGGAGGAATAGGAGGAGAAGAAGGAGGTTGCATTCTCCTTAGCTTCAGGAACCTGTGTCCCCAAAAGACCCTATGTCACACTTTGGGACTAAAGGTGCTCTTCAAGCATGTGACACCAACACTTTGGAGTGGGAATCATGATTACTGTTGGCAAGAGTATGCACAGGAGGGGGGTGATGGGACCTATGGGCTTGCGGGAGAGAGGGAGCATGAGGGGTCTCAGCTGAGAAACACATCCTTGGTGACTCTAACCTTTGTTAGATGCCTTTGCATCTCAGGAATCTCCCCTTTAGGGGTGCTCTAGAGTCTCAAAGGGGTCTCTCCTCTTGGGAGGCCTGTCCCCTGAGAACCTGAAGAAAGAAGTGAGCCAGTTCCTCGTGCAGCCAGCAGGGTCTGAGGTTCTGGGACTGACAATGAGCTTTGGTGGGCTTGGGTGCTGTAGGGTCCCCTCTGTTCTGGGATGGGGAAACCCCTGGCTCCACATTAGAGCATCACCTCACCTTGACTCCTGGCATTGCCCGGTCCTCCTCGGCTCTTTGACCTGAGAATGCATGTCTTACACTGAGGCCAAGGCCCTATTACCCAATTCCTGGATCCCCTGTAAAAGGGAGGGAAAGGGCATGTGAAAGTGCAGACTGCGAGCACAGCCCTACACCCCAAGTGCTGACAGGAGGGCTGGGCCAGACTCTGTGAGGTCCCCAAAAATTCAGTCTAGATAGTCCCCTCCATGCTCATTCAGAAGACCCACCTTTCCCCTGACAGGATGTGAACCCCTTCCTTCTGCCGGCCTGAGACAAAACTCTCAGAACAAGACCTCTGATACTGAACAAAAGGAAGTGAGGGGAAGCCACATCTGGACATACCTGCAAAGGTTTTTCAGGGGGAACAGCAAGGGGCAGCCAAGCACTGTGGAGTCCATCTGTCCTGGGACTGGGGGCGGGGGGGGAATGCATGCTCTGTCCCTATGTTGATGCATAGCAGGGCTTCCCTCTCTTATCCTGAGGCCGCTCTCTTTAAATGAAAGTCTCACATTTATGTGAGACCAAAGATGGAAGAGAGGGAGCACCACAGCTTTAGGTCCTCCCATGGCTGACAGAAATGGGCAGGAAGGGCTGAGGTTTCATGTATTCTTACATGGATTTACCCAGTCCTTTCTCATGGTCCTCACTGTCTCCTGATAAAGCCTGGGCCCTTTCCATCTGTTCACCACAGTACAGCCCTCTATGCTGAACCCTCACTTCCCTCAGATGCTTAAGCAGGAACTCAGTTAACACATTGGCAACCCCTCCCTGATTCCTGCCTGGGACCTGCTGGGGCTGACAGCTGTGACCCGATTCTGAGAGCCCCCTCTATTCTGGGGTCAAGGGTCCCCTCAGTCCTACCTTGGGGTCTTCACCCTGACTCCTGGCAGGACATAGGCTGTCCTCTCTCCTGACTTGTCATCCTGCTCCTTACACCAGGACTCCTGACTCTCTGAGACCCAGATGTGGAAATCTGGACTCCCTACATGTCCCTGTCTCCACCTCTCCCGACCAGGAACTTTCCTGGACTGACTCTGTTTTGGGGTCCAGGGTCCCTCAAACCTTCCTCTGCATCTTCACCAGGAATCCCAGCAGGACCTGGACCCTCCCCTCTGACTACTTGAGGCCCTACTCCTGACAACAGGCCCTTAGTCTCTCAGAGACCAGGATGTGGAACTGGCCAGATTGGCCGCATGTCCCCATCCCATCCAGGAGCCTTCCTAGACAGACACTGGGACCTAACCTCTGTGTGGTCGCCTCTGTCCTCCTTCAGGGTTCATACTTTGACTCCAATTAGCTCCTGGGCCCTTTCCTCTGACCACCTGAGGTTTGATCCTTACATGAGGCCCTTATTCTGAGACCCGGATGCGGAAGTCTGGACTCACCCTGTGTTCCTATCCCCCCGCAACGGACCTTCCCAGGACTGACTCCACTGGCGTGCAGGGTCTACCCCTCATCCTCCCTCTGCATCCTCGCCGGGAATCCCGGCAGCACCCGGGGCCCTCCCCTGTGCCCACTTGTCCAAGGCCCTGCACCTGAAGCCAGGGGCCCCCAGTCTCTCGGGAGACCCGGATGTGGAAGTCTGGCCGCCCGGCGGCCCGCCCGAAGGCAGGTCCCCAGCCTGCCCAGGGGGCCTCCCAGGCCTCCCATCCCTGGCGACCTCCTGCCAGGTCCCCTCTGTCCTGGGCTCCAGGGCCCCCGCCCCCACAGGCACTCCCTGTGCCCCTCCCCCCCTCAGGCCCTGGCAAACCTCCCTCCGGATGGGCTCCTGAGCTCCCTGGGCTCGGGTCCCCACCCCCACCCCCCGAGGCGCATTTCCCCGGGGGCCGCGTGTGTCCGGCCTCCCCAGGGCGGCCCCCCAGCCCCGAGGCGGGGGCCCAGTGCCTCTCTCTCTCTCTCTCTCTCTCTCTCTCTCTCGGGGAGGGCGGGCCGTGGGTTGAGGCATGATGGTGGGGTGGGGGACCCCGGGGGACCCCCGCAGTTCTCCCTCAGGTCCTCACCCCGCTCCGGGGAGGGCCGGGTCCCGTCCTGCCTCCGGGGACCCGAGGCCACTGCCCCAGGCCCCGGCATCCAGGCCTCAGCTCGACGCCGCGGCCCCGCCTTCCCCCCCTCCCCCCGTCGTCTCTCGGGGTTACCAGCATGGCCGCCTGGCTCCCGGAGGCCCCCCGCCATCCTCCGGGCCCCCTCCCGGGGCTACCTGCTCGCCTGGCTGCTGCTAGGCCCGCGCATGGCCTCCTTTCCTCCGCTGGGGACCCCAATCCCGCCTCCCAGCCTAAGTCTCTCCACTCTCTCAGATCTCCGAGGCGGAAGTCGGCCCACGTCACATCCGGACCCGGTTGCGGGCTAACAGCATGTAGCGCAGAGATGGGTTCCGGGGTGTGATAGGTGGAGGGAGTGGAGGGAGGGAAGGGCGGGGGTCCATCTGTCCTCTTTGGGGTCCTCACCTTGACTCTAGCAGGGTTGGGCCCCTGCCCCCTGCACACCTTGGAGTCTGTAAGCTTCACATCATGGCTCTCACTCCCCAAGTTCCCTGGGGAGATGGAGAGTGAGTGAGTATATTTTCCTACATGCAAACGTTAAGACATACTTTTAGCATGTAATACCTGCCTTATTCATTTTACACTGTTAAAACCCAAGTCTGGGCACCATTCCTACTGAGATGAACACAACTCTCTCAGATTTGAAACAAGACTGAGATACCAAATTGGACAAATCTATTCACTGAAGACAGCCTGAAGGCAGTGACTTCAACCTTGAAAACAGGAAACTGAGGAAAGCTACATGGACACTGGGGAAAAGACATGAAATAAAATTTTCCCTGGTAGTGGCCAATAACAGTGATTTTCATAGAGAAGTTCATAAGGGAAATTTTAGGAGGAAAGTGGATTATTCACATTTTCACAGAAACATAAATACATCAATATTACCTTGGAGAGATTTTAGGTAAGACATACAAAAACTACTTGTATTAATGGTGAATGAAGGGTGGGAGATAACATAATGAACCACTAAAATGGGTGGTCTTGGGGGAAGTTTTGTTGGAAACACTCTTCCTGTCATGTGACCCACCGGAATTAAACCGTTGGGTTGTGAAGAGCAGAGGTCAGTCTGTTTAAAATGGCTCTTTAGAGGTGGTAAAGAAATGTCCCTTTTCTCCAACCAAAGCATCTTGATGTCCTCAAACCCACCCCTCCACACCCACCACGGAGGTGTCAGGATTGTGCTTTGTTATGTCTATGCTGTGTCTTGGCCTACTCAGCACCACCCCTATCCAAGGACAGGTTGGGATAGCTCTTAGCAATGTCTAAGGCTCTTCCCCAGGGCTACCATTGGCTAGAGGAGAGCCTTGCTTACCAATCAAACCCTAGGAGTGTGGCTTCTCATTGTCCTAGAAGTAGGTCACAGCCCTGGGTAGACCACTGGGAAATTTTGACAAGGCAAAGGTGACCAGGAAACCACAAATCCCTAGCAAAGTTGTAGAACAACCAACCCCAAGCATCAAAAGGAGGAAAAAGAGGAAGATGCCCTCTAACTCAGATTCAGACACAGTCAGTGTCAAGGTGATACGACCACACCCAAGCTCTTTCCCTTACTCTTTAAAACCTCCCCCAAACTCCTACCCTGTTCTTGCCTGGAAGACCCTCTCCTCAGCCTGCTCTCCTTCTCATGAAGCCCTTGTTCCCATCCACCCCCCCATCATCTTTCCTGAAACCATTGTCCTGTTCTCACCTTGTTGTCATTCCAGGTGCCCAAGACAACTTCAAGGGAGTTCAATAATAAAAAATCCTTTCCAAAAATTCCCACTCCTTCAAGAAAACCTAACAATGCTAGAAGGCTAACACTATGAGGTCTTTATAATAAGCCAAATGTGGGACTGAATCAAAATGAGCCAGGGCAGGACTAAAAGCACGGATAAATTCACCCCTTTAAGAGATGACCTGGACAGCCAGTAGCTTCAGAGGGAGGCCAGAGACCTCAAAACTACCTGTGAAGTCTCCAAAGTCTGACCCCTGAGAAATGCCCAGTGGTTTAGAAGACAAATCTTGCATCTACAGGATATGCCAATAATGATGATTAAAATCAACTAATTGTGAAAAGATGTGTGTGTGCACATGTGTGTGTTCATGAATTCTCTGAATGTGGAGAGGAAAGAAGGAAAGAAGGAAATAAGCAAATATATGAAAAGGGAGAAAGGTGGAGTCCTACAGAGTTGGGAGTCAGATCAGAGAGTCTACAGTAAGCCATATATGGAAGATAAGGACTGGGTGAGGTGATGAGCACTGAAAAAAAAATAACAACAACAAAAAAAAACATTATATTTTATCCCATGGGCAAGGAGGAAAAGGGCTTGTTGTTTCTGTTTGTGTGTCTTGGGGGAGCATGGCACAATGTCAAGGCATAGATTGCAAGAACTTATATATAGAATGATATGTATGGGTGGCAGTGAATCCCCCAAAAGGCAGACAAATACATCACATCTAGGTCACTTACATCGTAGTCGTTTAAAATTTTTTTTTACACTTTCAAAATGATGAATTTTATATTATGTGAATTTGTTATAAAGAAAAATTTACAGCATCTAAAAAAAGGGGGGGGGAGGAAATATATAGCCATGGTAGAAAACTTGAGAAATATATGAGTAAAAAGAAGAAAATCATCCTTAAATTTGTAATCTGTGCAATTACCATGGTTAATGTTTAGTTTTATTCTGGACACACGCAACCTATATATGTGTACGCATATATACTTATGCGTAAAAACCACCTATAGACAGGGACCATAAGGGAAAGGAGGGAAACTGAGTGGGGAAAAATTAAAGAGGAAGACAAACCATGAGAGACTCTGAACTCTGGGAAACAGGGTTGCGGAAGGGCCACTGAGGAGGGCACATGATGAAATGAGCACTGGGTGTCATACTATATGTTGGCAAATTGAATTTAAATAAAATATTTATTTATTTTTTTAATACTAAATTAATTTTTTATTGGTGTTCAGTTTGCCAACATACAGAAAAACACCCAGTGCTCATCCCGTCAAGTGCCCCTCTCAGTGCCCATCACCCATTCACCCCACCCCCCGCCCTCCTCCCCTTCCACCACCCCTAGTTCGTTTCCCAGAGTTAGGAGTCTTTATGTTCTGTCTCCCTTTCTGATATTTCCTACCCATTTCTTCTCCCTTCCCTTCTATTCCCTTTCACTATTATCTATATTCCCCAAATGAATGAGACCATATAATGTTTGTCCTTCTCCGATTGACTTATTTCACTCAGCATAATACCCTCCAGTTCCATCCACATTGAAGCAAATGGTGGGTAAAATTTTTTTTTTGTATTTCACTCTATGCTGTAAGCAACTGAAGGCCCTCAAAATAACCAAAAACCTTATACTACTGAAAATCAATATTAGTACTCCCCAGCATTAACATCATAGTGTTTGGACACTCAAATCTAACACCAATTAGGTCATTTTTTTTTTTGCTAAGAAATTTGAATTAAATAGTAGCCCTCCAAAGGCAGGGCAATTGGAGTGGTTCACACCCAGTGCAGGCAATAAACTGCAGACAACTTTTAAAATTAAATTTATAAAATTGAGATCATTGTAGATTCACATGCAATCATAAATAATAAAAGGAGATTCTTTGTACCCTTTATCCAGTTCCACTAATGGTAACTTAATATAAATTGTGGTAGTATAGTATCAAAACTGGGATATTGACATAAATACAGAATATTTCCATCATTTCAAGAATCCCTCATATTGCCCACTTATGGACACATCCACTTCCTTCCTATCTCCACTCCTTCTTTAACTTCTAGCAACCAGTCATCTGTTCTCCATTTCTATATTACTGTCATTTCAAGAAAATTATATAAATTGAATGGCACATACGTTGTAGGAATTGGCTTTTTTCACTCAGCATTATTCTCTGCAGATTTATCCAGGTCTTTGTTGTATATATCAGTAGTTCATGTCTTTTTATTGCTGAATAGTATTCTATGGTATGTATGTACCACAGTTTGTTTGACCATTACTCCATTTGAAAGTTATCAGATTGTTTCTGCCGTTTGGCTATTATGAATAAAACTGTTCTGGATAAATATATACAGGCTCTGGGTGAAAATAAGTTTTCACTTCTCAGGACAAATGCTCAGGAATATATGGGTCATATGGTAGTTGTGTGTTTCATTTTTTTAATTTTTTTATTTAAATTCAATTAATTAACATCTGGTGTGTTATTAGATTCAGAGGTAGAGTTCGGTGGTTCATCAGTCTTGTTTTTTATTTATTTATTCATGAAAGACACACACACACAGAGAGAGAGAGAGAGAGAGAGAGAGAGACAGGCAGAGGGAGAAGCAGGCTTCCAGCAAGGAACACAATGCAGGATTCAATACTGGATCCCAGGATCACACCCTGAGTCGAAGGCAGATGCTCAACCGCTGAGCCACCCAAGTGTCCCAGTGATTCATCAGTCTGAATGATTTTTACTTTTACTCAGTGCTCATTACCTTGAGTACCCTCCTTAATACCCCATCTCCCCCTCCCTTCCCCTCCATCAACCCTCGGTTTGTTTGTCTCCCTCTCTGATTTCATCTTGTTTTATTTTTCCCTCCATTTTCCTATGATACTCTGTTTTGTTTCTTAAATTCCACATATGAGTGAGATCATATAATAAAATTATCTTTCTCTGATTGACTTATTTCACTTAGCTTAATACCCTCTAATTCTATCCATGTTGCAAATGGCAAGATTCATTTTTTATGGCTGAGTAGTATTCCACTGTATATCTATACCACATCTTCTTTATTCATTCATCTGTCGATGGACATCTGGGTTCATTCCATAGTTTGACTATTGTGGACATTGCTGCTATAAACATTGGGGTGCAGGTGCTCCTTCAGATCACTACATTGGTATCTTTGGGGTAAATAGTAGTACAATTGCTGGGTTATAGGGTAGCTCTATTTTCAACTTTTGAGGAACCTCCATACCATTTTCCAGAGTGGCTGCACCAGCTGGCATTCCCACCAACAGTGTAAGAGGGTTCCCCTTTCAACAAATTCGTGCCAACATCTGTTGTTTCCTGACTTGTTGATTTTAGCCATTCTGACTGGTGTGAGGTGGTATCTCATTGTTGTTTTGGTTTGTATTTGCCTGATGCCAAGTGATGTGGAACATTTTTTCAGGTCAGGTGTCTGTTGGCTATTTGTATGTCTTCTTTGGAGAAATGTCTGTTCGTATCTTCTGCCCATTTCTTGATTGGATTATTTGTCCTTTGGGTATTGAATTTGATAAGTTCTTTATAGATTTGGGATACTAGCCTTTTATCTGGTAAGACATTTGCAAATGTCTTCTTCATTCTATCAGTTTTCTTTTGGTTTTGTCAACTGTTTCCTTTGCCGTTGCAAAAGCTTTCTATCTTGATGAAGTCCCAATAGTTCATTTTTGCCTTTGTTTCCCTTGCCTTTGAAGATGTGTCTAGCAAGAAGTTACTGGGCTCAAGGTCATAGAGTTTGCTGCCTGTGTTCTCCTCTAGGATCTTGATGGACTCCTGCCTCACATTTAGGTCTTTCATCCATTTTGAGTATATTTTTGTATATGGTGTAATAAAATGTTCCAATTTGATTCTTTTGCATGTGGCTGTCAAGTTTTCACAACACCATTTGTTGAAAAGACTGTCCTTTTTTCTATTGGATATTTTTCCTGCTTTGTCAAAGATTAGTTGAGTAGAGTTGAGGGAACATTTCTGGATTCTTTATTCTGCTCCATTGATCTATGTGTCTGTCTTTGTGCCAGTACTATACTGGCTTGATGATTACAGTTTTGTAATACAGCTTGAAGTTCAGAATTGTGATGCCACCAGCTTTGGTTTTCTTTTTCAACATTCTTTTGGCTATTTGGGGTCTTTTTTGGTTCCATACAAATTTTATGATTATTTTTCCTAAAACAAGTTGATAGTATTTTGATAGGGATTGAATTGAATGTATAGATTGCTCTAGGTAGCATAGAGCAGTATTTGATCTTCCAATCCATGAGCAGGGAACATTTTTCCATTTCTTTGTGTCTTCCTCAGTTTCTTTCTTTTTTATTTATTTATTCATGAGAGATACAGAGAGAGAGAGAGAGAGAGAGAGAGAGAGAGGCAGACACACAGGCAGAGGAAGAAGCAGGCCCCATGCAGGGAGGCGACATGGAACTCGATCCAGGAACCCTGGGATCATGCCCTGGGTGGAAGGCAGGCGCCAAACCACTGAGCCACCCAGGGATCCCTCTTTCATGAGTGTTCTACAGTTTTCTGAGTGAAGATCCTTTGACTCTTTGGTTAGGTTTATTCCTCAATATCTTATGGGTTTTGGTGCAATTGTAAATGGGATCAACTCCTTAATTTCTCTTTCTTCTGTCTCATTGTTAGTGTATAGAAATGCAACTGATTTCTGTGCATTGATTTTACTTCTTTCCACTTTACTGAATTCCTGTATGAGTTATAGCAGTTTTGGGGCGGAGTCTTTTGTGTTTTCTACATAGAGTATCATGTCATCTGTGAAGAGTTTGACTTCTTCTCTGCTGAGTTGGATGCCTTTTATTTCCTTTTGTTGTCTGATTCCTTAGGCTAGGACTTCTAGTACTATGTTGAACAACAGTGGGGAGAGTGGTCATACCTGTCATGTTCCTGACCTTAGGGGAAAAGGTCTCAGTTTTTCCCTGTTGAGGATAATATTTGCTGTGGGCTTTTCATATATGGCTTTTATGACATTGATGCATATTCCCTCTATCTTTGCACTATGAAGAGTTTTAATCAAGAAAGGATGCTGTACTTAGTCAAATGCTTTTTCTGCATCTATTGAAAGGAACATATGGTTCCGGTCCTTTCTTTTATTAATGTAGTGTATCACATTGATTGATTTGCAGATGTTGAACCACCATTGCATCCCAGGAATAAATCCCACTTGGAAGTGTTGAATAATACTTTTAATGTACTGTTGGACCCTACTGGCTAGCATCTTGATGAGAATTTTTACATCCATGTTCATCAGGGATATTGGTCTGTAATTTTTGGTGAGGTCTTTGTCTGGTTTAGGGATCAAGGTAATGCTGGCCTCATAGAAAGAGTTTGGAAGTTTTCCTTCCATTTCTATTTTTTGAAATAGCTTCAGAAGAATAGGTATTAATTCTTATTTAAATGTTTGGTACAATTCTGCTGGGAAGCCATCTGATCCTGGACTCTTGTTTATTGGGAGATTTTTGATTACTGCTTCAATGTCCTTGTCTGTTCAGGTTTTCTATTTCTTCCTGTTTCCATTTTGGTTGTTTACACCTCTTTAGAAATGCATCTGTTTCTTCCAGATTGCCTAACTTGTTGGCCTATAATTGCTCATAATATGTTTTTATAATTGTTTGTATTTCTTCACTGTTGGTTGTGATCTCCCCTCTTTCATTCATGGTTTTATTTATCTGAGTTCTTTCTCTTCTCTTTTTATAAGTCTGGCCAAGGGTTTATCAGCATTATTAATTCTTTTGAAGAACCAGCTTCTAGGTTCTTTGATCTGTTCTGCTATTCTTTTGGTTTCTATTTCATTGATTTCTGCTCTAATATTGATTAATTCTCTTCTTCTGCTGGTTTTAGGCTATATTTGCTGTTCTTCTCCAGCTCCTTTAGGAGTTAAGTACTTGAGTCCTTTCTTGTTTCCTGAGAAAGGCTCATATTGCTATATACTTTCCTCTTAGGACTGCCTTTGCTGCATTCCAAAGGTTTTGAACTGTTGTGTTTTCATTTTCATTTGTTTCCATGAATTTTTAAAATTCTTTAATTTCCTAGTTGACCCATTCATTCTTTAGTAGGATGCTCTTTACCCTCCATGTATTTGAGTTCTTTCCAAGTTTCCTCTTGTGGTGATTTCAAGTTTCAAAGCATTGTGTTCTGAAAATATGAGGGGAAAGATCTAATCTTTTGGTACCAGTTGAGACCTGATTTGTGACCCAGTATGTGGCCTATTCTGGAGAAAGTTCCATGTGCCCTTGAGAAGAATGTGTATTCAGTTGCTTTAGGATAGACCGTTCTGCATAGATAGACTTCTGTGAAGTCCATCTGATCCAGTGTGTCATTAAAAGTCCTTATTTCCTTGTTGATCTTCTGCTTAGATGATCTGTCCATTCCTGTGAGTGGGGTGTAAAGTCCTCTACTATTATTGTATTACTATCAATATGTTTCTTTAATTTTGTTATTAATTGGCTTATATATTTGGCTGTTCCCGTGTTAGGGACCTAAATATTTACAATTGTTAGATCTTCTTGTTGGATAGACCCTTTAATTATGATAGTGTCCTCCCTTCTTCATCTCTTATTGTAATCTTTGGTTTAAAATCTAATTTGTCTTTTTTTTTTTAATGATAGGCACGCAGTGAGAGAGAGAGAGAGGCAGAGACACAGGCAGAGGGAGAAGCAGGCTCCATGCACCGGGAGCCCGACGTGGGATTCGATCCCGAGTCTCCAGGATCGCGCCCTGGGCCAAAGGCAGGCGCCAAACCGCTGCACCACCCAGGGATCCCTAATTTGTCTTATATAAGGATTGCCACTCCAGCTTTCTTTTGATGCCCATTAGCATGGTAAATGGTTTTCCACCCCTTCACTTTCAATCTGGAGGTGTCTAGGTTTAAAATGAATCTCTTGTAGACAGCATATGGATGGGTCCTGCTTTTTTATCCAATCTGATACCCCGTGTCTTTTGATTGGAGCATTTAGTCCATTTACATTCAGAGTGACTATTGAAAGATATGAATTTAGTGCCACTACATAACCTGTAAAGTCACTGTTTCGGTATATTGTCTCTGTTCCTTTCTGGTCTATGTTACTTTTGGCCTCTCTTAGTTTAAAGGATCCTCCTTAATACTTTTTGCAGGGCTAGTTTAGTGATCACAAATTCTTTTAGCTTCTGTTTGTCCTGAAGCTTTTTATCTCTCCTTCTACTTTGAATGACAGTCTGGCTGGATAAAATAGTCTTGGCTGCATATTGTTCTCATTTAGTACCCTGAATATATCATACCAATCCTTCCTGGCCTGCTAGGTGTCTGTGGATAGGTCTGCTACCAGTCTAATGTTTTGTCCCTTATAGGTTACTGACCTCTAGACCTACACTGCTTTTAGGATTTTCTCTTTGTCTCTAAGATTTACAAGCTTCACTGTCATATTTCAAGGTGTTGACCTATTTTTACTGATTTTGAGAGGAGTTCTCTGTGCCTCCTGGACTGGAGTGCCTGTTTTGTTCCCCATATCAGGGATGTTCTCTGCTATAATTTTCTCTAATATACCTTCTTCCACTCTCTCTTTCCTTTTCTTCTGTGATCCCAATTATTCTAATATTGTTTCACTTTATGGTATCACTTATCTCTCAAATTATCCCCTGTGATCCAGTAGTTGCTTATCTCTCTTTTTCTCAGCTTCCTTATTCTGCATCATTTTCTTCCATGTCACTAATTCTTTCTTCTGTTTCATTTATCCTAGCAGTTAGAGCCTCCATTTTTTATTACATCTCATTAATAGCCTTTTAAATTTTGAATTAATTACATTTTAGTTCTTTTATTTCTCCAGGAAGGGATTCTTTAGTGCTTTCTATGTTTTTTTTTTTTCAAGCCCAGCTAGTATCTTTATAATTGTTATTCGGAACTCTAGTTCCAATATCTTACTCATATCCATACTAATTAGGTCCCTGGCCATCAGTACTGCCTCTTATTCTTTTATGTGGTGAGTTTTTCCATCTTGTCATTCTTGCAATAAGTGTCCACTTTTCTATTAGTAGAATTGCAGCAACTCTTAGATCTCCAGTTGAGTTCACAGGTGTTCTGGATGATTCGATAGCTATCTAGCTGAATTCCAGACAAAATTAAGGTCTCCTATGCCTCTGCCATCTTGGGCACTTCTCACATGTTTAGTTTTTTAAGAAACTGCCAAACTGTTTGTGGAGTGACTGTACCATTTTATATGCCCACCAGCAATGTATGAGTGATGCAGTTTTTCCACATCCTTACCATTTTTTATTTTAGCCATTCTGATAGGTGTATAGTGATATCTCATTGTTGTTTTGATTTCTATTTTCCCTAATGGTTACTATTACTGAACATCTTTTCATGAGTTTATTTGTCATCCTTCTGTAAGTCCCCTTCAGAGAAATGTCCACTCATGTCTTTTGCTATTTTATAACTGTATTTATTGTCTGGGTTTTTTTTTTCCTGTAAAGTTTTGAAAGTTCATTATATATCCTAGATGCTAGTGCTTTATTGGGTGTATGATTTGCAAATATTTTCTCTCAGTCTGTATTTTGTGTTTTCAACCTCTTAACAGAGTCTTTTGTATAACAAACATTTTCAATATTGATAGTCTATTAATTTTTTACTTTTATGGATCATGCTTTTGGTGTCAAGTTTTAAGAATTCTTTGCCTAACCTATCCTAAAGATTTTCTGTTTTTTTTCTAAAGATTTTATAGCTCTATGCTTTACAATTAAGTCCATTATTCTCTTTATGTTAATTTTTTGTGTAAGAAGTAAAAATGAAATCAACTTTTTGTTTGGTTGGTTTTAGGGGGTTTTTGGCCGATAAATGTCCAAATGCTCAGGACCACTTGCTGAATAGGCTTTCCTCCACTGAATTGCTTTTATATCTTTATCAAAAGTCAGCTGGGAACATTTGTATGGTTCTATTTCTGGGTTTTTTATTCCATTGATCTATGTATCTAACATAGTTTTGATTACTGTAGCTATGTAGTAACTTTTGAAGTAGGTCAGACAGAACCATCTCAATTAATTCTTCTCTTTCAAAAATGTTTTATTCCAGTTCCTTTTTCTACCCATATAAATTTTATTTTATTTTATTTTTATTAATTTTTAAGTGCTGTTGACACACAGTGTTACATTGGTTTCAGTTGTACAACATAATGATTTGACAAGTTTAAATACTGTGGTATGTTCAGCACAAGTGTAGCTACCATCTGTCACCATACAATACTATTTTAATATCATTGACTATATTATTTATGCTATGTCTTTTATTCCTGTGACCTTGTTTAATTCATAACTAGGAGCCGATATGTCCCACCCTCCTTCACCCATTTTGCCCATCAGACACACACACACACACACACACACACACACACACACACACACATTCCCCTCATTTTAGAATAAATTCATCTGTATCCACAAAAATTCTTGCTTGGATTTTGCATTATGCCTGTGTATCAACTTAAAAGATATAAGGCCAGTGAGATCATCTTTTCTCCTTGTATGTTTTGTATCTTTCCATAAATTGATCTATTTCAACTAAGTTACTGAATTTATGGCCAGAGAGCTATTTGTAGTATCTATTATTATCATTTTAATATCCATGGGATTGCTAGGGATTGCTCCCTCTTTCATCAGTGATACTGATAAATTTTTTTTTCTTTTTTCTTCGTTAGCCAAGTTAGAGTTTGATTGGTTTTACTGATCTTTTCAAAGACTTTTTTATTTTATTGATTTTCTGTTTTAAATTTATTGATTTCTCCTGTAGCTTGGATTATTTCCTCTCTTCAACTTGCTTTTTTGTTGTTGTTGTTGTTTTGTTTTATTTTTATTTTTTATTTTTATTTATTTATTTTATTATTGGAGTTCAATTTGCCAACATATAGCATAACACCCAGTGCTCATCCCATCCAGTGCCCCCCTCAGTGCCTGTCACCCAGTCACCCCCACCCCCCGCCCACCTCCCTTTCCACCACCCCTTGTTCATTTCCCAGAGTTAGGAGTCTCTCAAGTTCTGTCTCCCTTTCCAATATTTCCCACTCATTTTTTCTCCTTTCCCCTTTATTCCCTTTCACTACATTTTATATTCCCCAAATGAATGAGACCATATGTTTTACCTTCTCCAATTGACTTATTTCACTCAGCATAATACCCTCCAGTTCTATCCATGTTGAAGCAAATGGTGGGTATTTGTCATTTCTAATGGCTGAGTAATATTTCAACTTGCTTTAAATTTAATTTGTTCTTTCTTTAGTTTCCTATGGTACAAGTTTAGATGACTGATCTTAGATCTTTCTTTTTTTCTCATATGAGCATTTAAAATATGCTATAAATTTCCCTCAAGGACCACTTTAGCTGAATTTCACAAATTTTGGATGCATATTTTTATTTTCATTCAATTTAATGTATTTTCAAATTTCTCAAGACTCCCTCTATAGCCCTTTCTAGCTTTCAGTCAGTCAACAAATGTTTATTGGGCACCAATTTTGTGCAATATTGTGCTTGGCACTACAGGTACAGCCAAACAGAGCCTCAAGAAACTCACGGTCTATTGAAGGAGGGAAGTTAGAATTTATTAATAAATGACCAGATTAGATTATGTAAAACTTGATAATCTCCACAAAAAGATTCAATAGGAAATGTGGTGGAAAGTGGTCGAGGGCTGCTTTACTTATGGTGGCAGGGCCTTAGCATTGCATGAAGCTTTAGTGTAAGAATGCATGTGGAAGTGCTCAGGAAACCAGGCCAATGGTGAGGAGTGAGAGCCATAATGTGAGAGGGTCAGGTCAGTTTGCTTACTATCTTCAGAATCTTCTACCTCACCTTCCTGGCTTCCCACTATCTCTAGCTTCAATAGTTTGTTCCATCTCCAGCTTGGGCCCTATTGCTCCCATCCTCCATGCCTCTAGGGCTTTTTTTGCTAATACTCTTCTCTCAGATTCATCTTTCTTTAGCCCCAGCTGAGATAGTGGGAAGCCAGGAAGGTGAGATTCATCTTTCTTTAGCCCCAGCTGAGATTCACCTCCTAAAAAGACACTTGCTGCTCTTTAGCTTCCTCTCAGGACTCAAACATCCATCTTCTCATGCTCTAGCTCCACAGAGTATGCTTCTGTATAAGAGTGGCTTTGTGCATGTGGGTATTTCACTTAGACTACAGGATAGGAACTCAAAGGGCCATGACTTCTTCTGAGCCTCTTGGTGTCCTCAATGTTACCCAGAACACTGCATGGCACAGAAGAGAGGAAGCACTCGGGTTATGTTTCATGACATTACCAATGGTGACAGCAGGACTTGTAAGCTCTCAAACTTAAGGCTTTGCAATGCCCCACATTGTTAGAGCAGAACCAAGCAGAGGTTATGGGAGGGAGGAAGGGAATGCAGAAGAGAGGACTGTGTTTGTCCAAAGTCATTGGACTAGAAGATCAAGAGCCTTCCTCTCCTTTGCTCTCGGACATTTTCTCCTGGGTTTCTCCTTATCACTGGACTCTCTGTTTTCTTTATCTAAATACTAAATGCAGGTGCTCTTCCAGACTGTGCCCCAGGCCTTCCTAACCTCTCATTTCTGTCACCACATACTTCCTGCCTATTATCATCCATTCTCTGTCTCAAGCCTGGCCTCTCTTCTGACCTTTAGAGATGAGTATGCTTGTCTCCCAGGTCCATCCACCTGAAGGCCTAATAGGCATCTCAATTTCAACAAGGCCCCAAACAGCCTCATCTCCTATAGAAGAGCACCATGATTATTCCAGCCATCATCAGGATGTAAGTCAATGATTAATACTACTGTCAATTTTAATCCTAGATGGTTTCTGACTCCACCCTTTCTTCTCTATCCCCACTGAAACCATTTTGGTATGGGTGCCCTTATGCTAATCCATTTTCTCTCAGATCCATTCATCATACTTCTGCTCCACTCTGTTTTTCAGTCCAAATTTCTTTGGCTTTTATACCTCATGGAGGGAGACTGAGGGTGAGAGGATGGAAGAAGGACAATGAGAGAAGGAGTTGCTCTCTCTCTCTCTGTCTTGAGCTACATCTCCTTTGTGACTTCATCTCCCACTAACAGATTCTCTGTGATTCCAGTTTCTATGGGGTGCCTCAGGACTCTAGAGACCCTGGCTCTATTCTTTGTCCTTCTAGCCTGGGTGTGGTAGCAGTTTCCTGCTGTTGCTTATCCCTGGGTTGCTTTATCTTATACAGTCTGACTCCTCGGCAATTCCATTGTGTATATAGTCAGCTCCCTATGTTACATTTCTCCTCTTGCAAAATATTAGAGTGGCTTCTGTTTTTTAGATTGGACCCTGACTGACACAGCCCTTATTACTTCTAACCTAGCTCATTGTAACAGCTTTCTAATAAATCATTTTGATTCTAGTCTTATTCCTCTCTAATGTGCACAAAACATTGAATCCAAAGTAATGTGTCTTAGACTAACTTTGCCCAAAAACGTTAATAGTTCCTTTTTGCCTACAGGATGGAGCCCTTATCTTAGTTTTTCATCTAATGGTAAGATGGATGGGAGAGAGGACTGTTGCCAGTGTTTGGTGGGCTAAACAAGATGGGAAACAAGGAAGCAAGCTAGAAATGTCCCTTAGCTGCTGGTTCAGTTTTAGATTTGTTCCTCATAGGAAGGGAAGTGAACTCTCAAAAACATCCTTGGTGAGTAATAAAGTCTTCAAAATCCTCTGATAAATATAGACAAAATGATTAGAAGCTCCTGATTCATATACTTACTACATTCTCAGAAGATTCCTGACCCCAAAACAGATGATCATAATGTACCTTTAAGCTTATTTATTTTTATACTTCCTCTTTCTCAAAAATGGAATAGGAAAATTTTGAAAAACATTTACAATATAATTGGATTTTTAAGATATTGGGATATGAAGGCTAAGGGAAAATTCAAATTAATAAAAAAAAAGATGGAGCCAGGAGTAAGTTTGTACATACAATGCATACTGTGGGACCCTAAACTTTCAGTTAAGCTTGAGATCTTTTGGCAGCCAGTGCTGGGAGAAAAATTTTCCATTTTGTGATTCTCATAGAAGCCAAACTATTTCCAATGATATGAGAAAGGAATTGCTTCTAGGGATAGTCCTCATGGAAGGGACAGTATGGACCATAATGAGCAATATCCTCAACAGCATCCTAGCAGTAACTGCTTTAACAAAGGCTTCTGCCAGAACAGAAGAGGTTTCCCTGGATTCATTGCTTAAGTGTATATGTTGGATGGAGAGTGTCCTGGAATTATAGTTTCTTTGGTTAGTATTTTTTTTTTGCCATTTTCTGAGACTCCTATATTATAATATTTACTAAACTTGTGATTATCTGAAACCCTTTTGCTTTTGGCTTTCCCTTGGTTGATATGCCAGGTCTATGTCATTTGGACATGTATTTATTCATCCACCAACCACTTATAGATAACCTACTGGGTTCTGGTAATCCAGTGGCGAAGAAGATAGACTTAGCTTCTGCCACCTTGAAATATAAAAAATTAGTGTGGAGGGATAGAAGATAAATAAGTCAATAAATAAAATAATTTTAGATAACTATGACATCCTGTCAAAAATAAAACAGAAGAATGGGATAATGTTTGGGTGGTAGGAAGAATGCTAGTTAATTTGTATAAGTTGGTCAAGGAAGGCCTTATAGGAGTTAATATTTGAGCTCAGACTTAAATGATGGAAAGGAAGCAGCCATACAAGTCCTTGGAGAAAAGTGATTAAAGAAAGCAGACAAAAAATATAAAAACAAAGAAAGAAAAAGAAGGGAAGAAATAAAGGAAAAGAAAATAAAGAAAAAGAAAGGGGACAGTAAGTACAAAGGCCTTGAGGTTGAAAGCAAGGAACAGGAAGAAAGTCAATGTATCTGGAATGGAGTAAGCCAGGAGGAAAGTGGTAAGAAATGCAAATGGAGGGATAAGCAAGGGCCAGATCACATAGGACCATTTACATCATAGGGAAGAGTGTGGGTTTTATTCTGAATGTGATGGGAAGCCACTGAAATATTTCAACAGGAGAGTGGCATGACTTGAATATGTTCTTAAAAGTTTACTCTGCTGTGTGGAGAATGGGTTGTAAGGGAGAAGTAGTGGAAATAGGACGACAAAGAAATAGAATGGTGTTGCAATGATATAGGAGAGCAAATATAGTGGCTAGGAAATCAAGAGACATGATAATAAAAGGTATATGGGATGGGGATGAGGAAAAGAGAAGAATCAAAGATGACACTTAGACATTTGGCTTGAACAGTTAGCTCACTGAGATGGGGAAGACTTCAGGAATAGTAGGCCTGGGAAGAGGAGAATCGAGTATTCTGCTTTTGGCAATATAACACATGCTTTTGACTACAAGTGACATAAAACCCAAATCAAAATGGCCTCATTAGTAAAGGGATTGTAATAGCTCATGGAAGTTGAAAAGGTCCACAGCAGCAAGGTTTCAGGCATGATTTGATCATAGCTTTGGCTCAGTTGTTTTTACTCTTTTGGCACTTTCTTTCTCTGGGCACCAATATGATTTATCTCATGGTAGCAAAATTGCTACAGTACTTGCAAGCCTCATTTTCACATGCCACATCTGCAGAGGAAGGAAGAACATATATGAAACTCTCCTGGCAGGAAAAAGCTCTGGGGATCCCTGGGTGGCGCAGCGGTTTAGCACCTACTTTTGGCCCAGGGCGCGATCCTGGAGACCCCAGATCGAATCCCACGTCGGGCTCCCGGTGCATGGAGCCTGCTTCTCCCTCTGCCTGTGTCTCTGCTTCTTTCTCTCTCTTTCTTTCTCTCTCTCTCTCTCTCTCTCTCTCTGTGTGTGTGTGTGTGTGACTATCATAAATAAATTTAAAAATTTTTTTTTAAAAAGGAAAAAGCTCTGAAATCCACTAGCCTGGGTCGCACACCTGTCCTAAAAGCAATCACTGTACCTTAGGAAATAGGATGTGCTAACTGACTTAAGTTAGGTCATGCGCTTCTCATCTAGTTCTGGGGAGGTGGAATTAGGCTTCTCAGTATACAGATATCCTCAGAAAATCATAGGAGATAGGGAAGCTATTGAGAAGTAGGAGGAAGGGACTGGATTCTAGAGCATAAATTAACTGGTATCCAATCCAGACGTGTTTAATTTGAAATTTGAACAGGACATCTAAGAGGAAATATTGGACGGCAGTTGGCTGTTTGAGTCTGGAGAGGTCTGACTTGGAAATAGACATTTGGGAGTTGTAGGTTTATAGATGGTATTTAAGGCTATTGAAATGGATGGATATTGGAATCCATTAAATGGATTAGAATGGATTGGACATTGGAGTGGATGGACACTTAGGTAGTTGCAAGAACAGAGAGAAAAGTAAGGAGGTTCATGGACTGAAGCCCGGGATGCTCCAACATTCAGAGGTCAACATTCAGTGGTCAACAGAATGTGGCATCACAGAAGCTAATAGAAGAAAGTGTTTCAGGAGGAAGGAACTATATATGGGTGCTGAACATTGCAGAGAGGACAAGAAAGATAAGGGAAGAGATGTAACTTGGATTAGGCAACATACTTGTTTGTGATCTTCACAAGAGCCATTTGAGAGGAGTTGAGTTGATTAGTCTCTCTAATTTAAATTTGATTAGAAAGAATTGAGGAGAGAATATGAGGTGATAAAGTAGATACAGAACAAGAAAATTATTTGAAGTAGACTTTGGTGTGAGAAGGAGCATAATAACCTGAGTTTCCTGACACACCTAGAAGGCAAGCCCTATGAAGACAGAGTTTTTTTGCCTATTTTTTTCCACTGCTGAATCTCCAGTACTTAGAACTCTGCCTGGTATGGAGTAGCTGCTCAATTAATATTTTTTGAATTAATTGATAGTGATTCTGGAGAAGAGTGGAGGACCCAAGAGACATCTTGGGTGCACAGGTGTCCAGTAAAGTCCTGGCCCTTCAGTGCTTCTGGGAAGAATGCCACGAATTGTTAAGAATTGTCAAGAAGATAGAGGAGACTTCTTATGGATCACATATCCAATGTAAATATAAAGGTCATTCTAGTAGCTGATTTCTCCATCTCTCTCAGAAACATAATGCTAGTTCTTACAGCATTAGAATGAGGCTAAACCTGGAATGGGACTATAAAATGTTTTGATGGAGGATGGAATCTTTCCCTTTCTTATATGACATATTTGCAGAAT
Organism: Canis lupus baileyi; assembly: GCF_048164855.1. Lineage (NCBI taxonomy): Eukaryota > Metazoa > Chordata > Mammalia > Carnivora > Canidae > Canis > Canis lupus. The sequence goes on from NC_132876.1 coordinate 4,002,525, forward strand.
ATCTCTTTTGGAGATAGGCTGGCAACATTCATTGCTCAAGCTCCTATAACATCCAGCCAGACAATGTGAAATCAATAACATGGTTGGCAAATGTGTGAGTCATAGCTGTGTTTGTCTACTTTTAAGTTACATACAGATGCCAAAGTATCATTGATGCTAAAATGATTATCCTAGGATTAGTAACCCATACTTCTTGCATAGGGTTTGTAATAGTCAAGGAGAGAAATAATGAGGACCTAGACTAAGATAATGGCAGTGGGGATGAGAAGTGAGGGATAGACGTGAGAAATGTTGATCAAAGGGAAATTGGCAGAATGTGGTAACTAGTTGGAAACTTCCAAGATTTGTGACATTGGTGACTCTGAAGATGATGTAATCATTCCCTGAAACAGGTACACAAAGAACGAGTTAAAACTGCATGGATGGAGTAAGGGGGAGATGACAAACTGATTTTGGACTTGTCGTATTTGAGATGCTTGTGTGGTGTCTAGTCAGAGATGTTAGAGAGTTTGTTATATGAATTGGGAGCTCAGGAGAGCTATGAGCTGCAGGTGTGTGTGTGTGTGTGTGTGTGTGTTGGGGCTTGTCTTGAGCTTAGTAGTGCTAGTTGGAACCATGGTAGTAGAAGATATAGAAGATAATGTCCAGGGAAAGTAGTCATGGACTTGAGGAAGGAACCCTGGGGTGCCTAACATTTGATGGATTATTAAATAAGTGGCAACCCCAAAGAGACTAAAAAGATTAATAGTGTGTCTAAGGAGTACCATGTTTCAAGGAGGGAGTGGTCAACAGTATTTAATGCTATCAAGGGGTCAGTAAGAAGAGAACTGAAATTTGACAATGGATTTAGGGACCTGGAAGGCATTGATGACCTTGACAAAAGCAGTTTTTGTGGAGTGGTAAGCAGAAGCCAGAGCAGAAGTGGTGGAAATAGTGAGTACATATCTCTCTCCAGGAGTTTGGCAGTCAAGGCAATGGGATAAAGACACAGTGGGTGGCTGGAGAATAAAGAATCAAAAGATATTTTCCCTTAGATTGTGGCAACTCGAATGTGTTCTCAAGTTTGAAGAGGAAGCTATTAGAATTTTTTTAAGTTAGCTCTACACCCAACATGGGGCTTGAAGTCATGACCCCAAGATTAAGACCCACAAGTTCCACTGAAGGAGTCAGCCACATGCCCCAGGAGAGGAAGATATTAGAGAAAGGAAACAAAAGAGCAGAAAAGAAAGGGAAAGAGTGATGAGGTAACAGAGAGGAGGGATTAAGGATTTAGGAATATGAGTAGGGAGAAGTGTTTACCTTTGAACAGAAGAAAATAGTCATCTCATCTCTGGGGCTGGAGGTAGTGGTCAGAGAAAAGAAAACTGTCATAAATCAATAAGGGAAAGGGTTAGGAAGTTGAAAGATATAAGTTTTGATGGCCTTAGTTTTGTCAGGGAAGTAAGAGTAATGTTGCTTCCTGTAAGTAAGAAGGATGACAATTGATGAAGCCTAAAGATAGCATGAAAGTTTTAGGGTAGTGGCTGGTAAATGTAAACATTCAAACAGTTTTGCAGGCCAGAAAGCAGGCCTAAGAAAGCAGGTATCCAAGGCCTTCTTGAGCTTGCCTCTCACTCACAGTTTAATGGTCTAGTCTCAAAAACAAAAACAAAACTTTCAAGTACAAAAAAAAGGTCTAGCCTCATCTGCTGGATTTAAAAACATAGAAGATTAAAAAAAAAAAAAGCTCAGTATAACCATGGTAATGGATTGCCTGGCAGCAATGATTATTCAACTGAGATAGACTCTGATTTATGATGAGGCTAATTATGATGGTGTGATTTTTTTTTCCAGCTGGACTCAGAGCTAGGTCTAAAAGCAAAGAATTTGGATTGTGGATTATTAGTCCATCCAGAATAGGGGTTTTGCTGGGTGGGCACAAGGGAAAGAGATGAATGCAAAGGAATAAAGCCTATTGGGGACAATTGTTCCAGTGATCCACCATGTATGGTGGCTTGGCTTGAGAGGGAAGAAAGAGCCTTGGAGGAGGCTACTGGACTGAGAGCAAAGAGATGCGCACAGGGACTGGACATCCATCTGAGGTCAAGGAAAAAGTACATTGGAAATGAAGGTGCAGAAGAGTTCAAAGGCCCAGGGATATGATCTAAAGGTTGTTGGTAATTTTGTTGGCAATTTCTCTGGGGTTTTGGCATCTGAAATTTCAGATGATGTTCCATATCTCTTTACCATTGGCATTGGCTTACAGTTTCCTGCCTTAGGTAAAATCTGGCAGAAGGGAGCGTGTGAGTGGACTTAGAAAGTTCCAGCTCTTCGAGAGGAAGAAAGGGTTTAAACTTGGAAGCCAAGAGAATTCTATGGAAGAAAAAAACACTTTCAAATGAAAAAGGTATCACAAATGATTCATTAGAAAGAAGACTTTTGTCTTCTTGACCAGCTGAGAGATGTGTGTGATTTGGAGCATAGTGGCCTTTTCATTTCCTTGAAAGAGATAGGACCACTATGGAGCTTTTTTTTTAAATGTGCAATGGCATTAACTGAGCTAAAATTGATTCTTTTATCTAAAATAATAATAATAGGGGATCCCTGGGTGGCGCAGCGGTTTGGCACCTGCCTTTGGCCCGGGGTGCGATCCTGGAGACCTGGGATCGAATCCCACGTCGGGCTCCCGGAGCATGGAGCCTGCTTCTCCCTCTGCCTGTGTCTCTACCTCTCTCTCTCTCTCTCTCTCTCTGTGTGTGTGTGTGTGTGACTATCATAAATAAATAAAAATTAAAAAAATAAAATAAAATAATAATAATAAATAATAATAATAAATAATAATAAACAAAATTGGCCAAATTAACAGAAACCTGAGGCTTCAGTGGAAATGATTTGTACTCTTAATGACTGGGACAAGATTGGACCAAAGATGTCACTGGAGGTTCAAATGCAAGGTGCTGAGACATGCTAGCATGGTGCTGGAGCAAACTAGCCTGGGGCATGCTATCTTCAGCAGAGGAGCCATCTCTGAGGCTGTCTGGCTGCACACTGGCTATGGAACCTCACAGATATGATACCCTCTGCTTGGTCTCTGGCATGGTCAACATGATCTGGAGGAGTCTGGGGACCATGGAGCATCACAGTCAGCTAGATGCTCTCCCAGGCTGCTCTAAACAATCTCAGCATCCCATTTCTTTGTGAGCATTTGAACCTGTTCTGACCTTTAGCTTGTTTCTGTGACAGACAGAAGATCATTAATGTCCTGGGGTTGTTTTTCAGTCTTCTTGCATCAACTCTTCCAGTACTTCTCAAACTATAATCATCATAAGAAACAGGTATCTTGTTCAATAAAGATTCTGATTCCGTAGGACTGGGGTGAGGCCTGAGATGCTCCCAGGTGTCCCAATTCTGCTGGTCTGGGAGCCACACTTTGAGTATTGAGGATCCCAGCTGAGCATTCTCCGAAAGGCATTGCCTTCACTTTCCCCTTTGCAGTGAGCATTTACTCCAAATCTCTCAAGAATCAGTGGTTTGGGGATAGGAAGCAAGAAGAAAAAAAGGGGGTTACACAAAGGAACAAGACATGGTTCCTCCTTGGAAGAGAACAGGCAAGGATATTATAAAGAGATGGACAGAGGATTGGGGTAACACAGAGAAGGGACTGAATCTGCCAGGGTTTTCAGGAAGGGTTCCACAGATAAAATGACATTAAGATGGATACTGAAACCTGAGTTGGAGGGCATCAGGTGAAGAGATGAAGAGACATTCTCAGCAAAGGGAAAAGTTTGTGCAAAGGCCTGGAAATGTTTGGGCAATGGTGAGAGTCCTAGGGGAACAGATGGGTTGTGAGTGAAATACAATGTCACAAAGGCTTTTTCTACCCTGCTAAAAAATTGGTTGGCAAAGCTTTTTGACATGTTTATACTTACCAGCTAGACAAAAGGTCAGACAGGCAGGTTGGACAAGCAGGTATCTCAGAATAACAGTAACTTCCCATTGATTCCATCCTCCACAAATGCTCATTCCTCCTATCTGGACTAGGCCTACCCTGGGAGAAAAGGGGTAAAAGTCAGATAGGAGGAGACGACAAAGGGGCAAAGCATTGCAAGAGCTATCATTTGTACCAAATTCATGTGCTAATTATGAATGAGTCTTATTTGTGTGTCAACACCAGTCCCAAGCCTCCAGGCTACTACTTTGGGTATAATTTGCTGTGATACTACATGAGCTTTATGTAATTGAAATAAATTGACTTTTTTTTTTGAAGACCATATATAATCTGGCCTTCTACCAACTTCTGTGGCCAGCCTCTATTTTCTACCACGTCCCTCTACAGCACAGCCAGGCTCCATCTGTACAGCGAAGGGGCCCTGACCTGCTAGCCTTGTCTGGTTTAGCAGGGGAAGAACAGCAGGGAGAAGGAAAAAAGAAAAAGGGGAAAGAAGAGTAAGAGGGAGGAAGAAAGGAAGAAAAAGAAAACAAAAGATATTTAAAACAAAAAAAGTAGGTGCCTGCATATTGCAGTCTGACAGGCAGTTTGAATTTCACTTCTGGAGTCAGGTGACACAATCTCAGGATGTCCACCTGGCACTGACTGGGCCCTCTGCTCCCTAACCCACACAAGAGGCTTATTTGGCAGTGGTGGTGTATATGGGGGGGGGGGAAGCACAGGTAGCCATCACCATGAGCAAAACCAGAACTATGTAGAACATTCTTAGACTTATTTTATGGTTTATATACAATAGCCAGCCATTATTTGTAATTGCATATGGGAGGGTGGCATAATCCTTTCTTCCTAGCTTAAGGCCTTTTAAGCTCATAATTAGGCTCTGTTCTGGTGAATTCTACCACCTGGAGTGTGAGTGTATAAGGTACAGGTGTGGTGGTAAGCTGGCCCAAACAGCCACAGCCATCAGCTCTGAGTATTTATCCATTGGCATTCAGTTTAGCCCCCACAATAAAATTACCCACCAGGATGAAAGACTCTGCCTTTACTTAGAAACTAATTTTATTGGATTTAGCTGCATTCGATCACACCCCCCCCTTTTTTTTACCCCCTGGCTGCATGGAGCTAAATAACTGACTTGATTAAGTCTTCCATTGTTGAACAATTTCTTTGGGCATAATGTAGCCTTCCCACATGCACAGAAAAAGTGACCAGGTATGTAATAAGCTACTGCTTCCAATCTCTCATCCTAAAGAACTCTGAGGATGCTGAGTAGCATCCTCTGGATTCATTACTGGTCTTGGGTGATTCATGCATTGGGACCTATGGAATTTATTTACTAACTCCTGTGCCTCTTAGGGAATGACAGAGCCATCAGGAGGAGGGGGAAAGAAGGAAATTTGGTGGAGCCTGACTAAAAGTTTTCTGTCAAGTCTGAGAGACTGGAGAGGCACACTTACCATTAAAACTACAGGTCGGGGCAGCCCAGTTGGCTCAGCGGTTTATTTTTTTTTATTTTTTATTTTTTGATTATATGTTTTTTTTTTTATTGGTGTTCAATTTACTAACATACAGAATAACACCCAGTGCCCGTCACCCATTCACTCCCACCCCCCGCCCTCCTCCCCTTCTACCACCCCTAGTTCGTTTCCCAGAGTTAGCAGTCTTTACATTCTGTCTCCCTTTCTGATATTTCCCACACATTTCTTCTTTGGCCCAGGGCCTGATCCTGGACACCCAGGATCGAGTCCCACTTCGGGCTCCCTGCATGGAGTCTGCTTCTCCCGCTTCTCCCTCTGCCTGTGTCTCTGTCTCTCATGAATAAATAAATAAAATCTTTTTAAAAAAAAAATAAAACTACAGGCCTGAGCAGCTATTGTATCTGGATTCTAATCCTGGGCAAGTAGTTTCCCTTCCTTTGTCCACACATCACTGAAGTGGAGCTGCCTAACAGTTACCTCCCAGGGGGAAACATGAAGGTCCATTCATTCACCTCTTCATTCATTCATTTTTTTAAAGATTTTATTTATTTATTTACTTATGAGAGAGAGAGAGAGAGGCAGAGAGAGGCAGAGAGACACAGGCAGAGGGAGAAGCAGGCTCCACACAGGGAGCCTGATGCGGGACTCGATCCCGGGTCTTCAAGATCACGCCCTGGGTGGAAGGTGGTCCTAAACCGTTGAGCCACCCGGGCTGCCCCCTCTTCATTCATTTAACAAACATGTATTGAGTACTTAACTTTGGTCAGGTCCTGTGAAGGACCATGGGATACATTCATGAAAAGAATAGACATCATCCTATCTTCCTGGGTTTTCTGTTAGAGGATTCATATAATAAGCAAATAAATAAATAATGTGATCATAGGGGGCCTCCATAGGGAGGTAGCATCTGAGTTGAGACCTACATGATGAGAAACAGATGGCCCTGCAAAGATCAAGAAGAACAGATTCTAAGCAGAGAGGCCAGCATGGACAAACACTGAAGGAAACCTAGGCTTCTTAGAACAGAAAGAAAGCCTGAGGGCTTCAGTAGAGTCACCCAGTGAGACTACAGAGGCAAGCAGGGCTCTGAAAGACCATAGAAAGGTATGTAGAATTTGTGTGGACTTTATTTGAAGTGTGATGAGAAAAGACTGGAGGTTTTCAAGCATAGGAGTTGGGATAGGGGGAAATGAGTTGGTTTAGCTACTTAAAGGTTACCTCTGGCTGCTCTAGAGAGAATGGATTGGAAGAGCAGGGGTGGATGTGGAATGGCTGTCACAGTGTTCCAAACATGAGATATTATATGGTCACTGAAGTTGAATGAATCCTTGGGTCATGGCTCTATTAAACAGTTGATTGTATTTAGCTTCTATTCCATCCCCCTGCTTCACTATCCAATTTCTCTTTGCCATATTCCTTACCCAGTCCTGCAAGTGAGGTGGAAATTCTCTTTCTTGGCAGGTCTAGGCAATAGAATATAATTGAATGGAGGAATAGAGGTGATTGAAGAAAGAGGAGATGGATGGATGAACGGATAGTTGTAATGGATTATATTATCCTTCTACATCCCCAATGCCCAGCAGAGATCTTTGATACAAATAGGTCCTCAATAAATGTTGACTGAATGGGTAAAGGAATGGGGTGATAAATCAAAGTCAGTTTACATCCAGAATGAGCAATTGTGCCTTCTATATATTTAGTGATGAATAGATAATAACCTTTGGGTTAGAAAGAACATCTGCATCTCTATAAAGGAATGCACGAGAACTTAGGAGCAATCTTTAGGTAAGGTGAGCTAGTAAGAATAGACTTGGAGGAAATGATTCAAAGTGACTTTAGAAAGTCATTTGACATGGACACTGAACACATGCTTATCGCTGATGATATAGCAAACACGAAAGATTTGGATTAGTTGTAAATAAATTCCAAATATCCCAAACAAACCAGCAACCCCCTCCCCAAGTTTTCTCTATCTAAATAGCTTCATCACAGTTAACCCAGTTTCCCAAGCCAGAAACCTGTCAGTTATTTTAGACTCCATTCTTTCCCTCACTTTACTGCATGTATTTTAGATCCCCAAGTTCTGTCAATTGTACCTCTTAATCATATGTCCAATCTACCCACTTCTCACCATGCTCACTGATACCACCTCCTTTCAGGCTGCCATTATCTCTTGCCTAGACTTCTGTGAATGCTTTCTAATCTCTGCTTCTACTTTTGTACCTCTATAATCCATTTTTTACCTAGCAAAGGTAATATTTTTAAAGAACAAATCTGATCACTTTTCTCCCCTACTTTAAGCCTTCAATGACTTCTTCTAATACCTGCATCCCCAGCTTCTTCTCACACCTGTCTCCTTGCTTGCATTCTACTCTCCTGCCATATTTGAGTTCCTTCAGATTCTTTTTTCTGGAATCTGGGCCTTCACATGCTTGGTGCATTCTGTCTAATGTGCTATTTCCTCTGCCTACTTCCTCTACTGCTCAGGAGGAGTTACTAGTGGTGGAAGAGATAGTCCAAAGTAATGAAACAGGCAGAAACTCTCTATCTCTATCCCTACCAGCAGTCAGGCATCGAACAGCAGCAATTATTCTTCTAGGCCTGAAGTTGGGTGAGGAGAGAGGGGAAGGAAAAGATGGAGAAGGACAAACATTATATGGTCTCATTCATTTGGGGAATATAAATAATAGTGAAAGGGAATAGAAGGGAAGGGAGAAGAAATGGGTAGGAAATATCAGAAACGGAGACAGAACATGAAGACTCCTAACTCTGGGAAATGAACTAGGGGTGGTGGAAGGGGAGGAGGGTGAGGGGTGGGGGTGAATGGGTGACGGGCACTGAGGGGGGCACTTGACGGGATGAGCACTGGGTGTTATTCTGTATGTTGGCAAATTGAACACCAATAAAAAATAAATTTATTATTAAAAAAATTCTTGAAAACAAAACAAACAAACAAAAAAGATGGTCAGACATCTAGAGACATTTGCTCTCTTCTCACCTCATTTTGCTTTTCTTTCGGGTTCTGCACCAGGACTGGAGGTAAGTCTTAGCCAAAATAGTAACCTCTCATGTCAATGCAAGTTGCGGCGGTAAGTAAGAGGACACTATTGCCTAGGCTAATTTATTCCTGACCTGCACCATCTGAGTGAGAGCACTAGAGAACACAGACTTGGACCAAAGTTGTCCAGGAAAACACAAGTACAATTCATATTCTATATGGTTTCAAAGGCTCTGCTAGGGCAGGAGCCACTTCTAATGACACAATTTAGAGCAATACACACTCCTCAAGTCTCCCTGGTAATCTAGTTGCCTTGGAAACACAATGATGCGAGGAATGACACAAACAGCTAATGGTTGCTGCTTATCCCTATTAAATGAAAAGCTTCACTCATCAAGGTTTTGAAAATTCTGATCCCTTTTCATTTTTGTCCCACTGCCTGGCAATTCTATTCTTATACCAAGAGGTACGAGCAGCCCTGTGTCCATCCTTAACTGATGCAAAGACTTTTTCTGGTCTTGAATTTTGCTACTCTCTAATTGGCTATTAACTTTTGACCCCAAGCTGCTTTTCACAGCACACGAGGAGACAAACTAAAGGTGTACTGTCCGTGAGCTTTTCCCTTATTGGTCCCATCTAAAAGACTAAGAGCCTGAGATATGTGCAGGAAGCCCTCTCTTCTTACAAGTATTGCTCACCAACTTGTGAACTTGCTACAGAATGCCTCCAACTGTCCCTTCAATCCTATCCCCAAGACCAACAGGGTGGCCCACCATGTGATGTTGACACTGAAACATCACATGTGGGGGATGATAAGGTAATGAAATATACTCTTTCATTATCCCTTCATGATCAAAATGCATGAGTCCTCCTTTTTTTACCTCATCTTTAATAGCTCTCATCTGAGCAATGGCTCTTGCTCAAAGTTTAACAGGGCTAGAGCCCTGGAGTCTTGTAGGAACTAAACCTAAAAGCAATATGCTAAAATCATAAAAAGAAAACCTAAAGGCAGGAGTGGATAGAGGGTAGGGATCAGGAGGCAGAGCTGGGCTTTTGGTTGGTGGGATAGCACACACATTAAAAAAATGCGTCATCCTTTGACCTCTTTCTATAGTTGTCCTACACTTTGCTTGCACATTCACACTGCTTCCTCTAACAGTCTTTCATCTTCGTCCTAAGCACCAATGTGTGGTTTAGATGTATGGTTTCTGGACTAGATCTCCAGAGGACAATATGCCAGCCTTACCATCTCAGTTCTGTGACTTTGGGCAAGTTGCTTAACCTCTCTGGGCCTCAGTTTCTTCATGCATAAAATGGGAATCTTAATAGCAACCTACCTAATGGCATTGTAAGGAATAAATGATATAATGCATGTAAAGCACTTAGAATACAGCCTGATTCTTAGTGTGTCGAAAACTTGGCCTACTATTATTATTTTTATTATTCAAAGAGATGTTGAAAAGGAAGCCCCGCTGACCTGCAGATATACCTGCCCAAGTATGTCTGACTACTCAGCCTCTACCCACTCTAAAACCTTTTTTCTTTGCCCCTCCTCCTAGACCTCCTTTCTAGCCAAGGCCCTTAGACATCCAGGCTACTTCTAATCCCAACTCAATACTCCAGCCCCACCTTTTTTCAAGGCCACTTTTGTGCCAGGTATAAAATAAGGAACTATATATTAAAGGATTTCATAGACATCAGTTTTTGTTATAAGAAATAGGTTTCAGTCAAAAGGTCTCTTTTATATACAGGTATATGTTACATCACACAGGCTATGAAGTAAATATATATATATATATATATATATATATATATATATATATAAATATGGAATATTACTCAGCCACTAGGAAGAATGAGAACTTGTCATTTGTGATAAGATGGGTCTAGAAAGTATCATACTAAGTGAGATAAGTCAGAGAAAGACAAATAACATATGATCTCATTTATACATGGAATCTAAAAAATAAATGAACAAACAAACAAAATAAATGGACTCTAAAATACAAAGAACAAACTGGTGGTTGCCAGAGGCAGGCAGGTGGGGAAATGGGTAAAATAGATAAAAGGGATGAAGAGTACAAATCTCCAGTTATAAAATGAATAAGTCACAGAAATGAAAAGTACAGCATAGGAAATATAGTCAATAATATTGTAATAACCTTGTATGATGACAGATGGTAACTACACTTATTGTAGTGAGTACTGGGTAATGTATAGAATTGTTGAATCAATATGTTATACACTTGAAAATAATATTACAGGTTAACTATACTTCAATTAAAAAAATGGTCAGAACTACTCACATGGCCACACTCAACTACTAAAGGGCTAAGAAATGCAATCCTACCATGTATCCTGAAGACAGAGAGACAGAAATAGCTGGTGAACTACATTAATGACCACCACAAGGGCTTACTATGTGCCAAACTGTCAGAAGTGGGGATATGTAAGTGAAGAGGATGGATCAGGTCTCTGGTCTCACAGACCTCACCTCTTCATGTGTATGTGTATATGTGTGTATTGAGGGGTATTATTGACAATGAAAAGTAACTGAAAATGTGGTGAGAGTTATGGAGAGGAAGTACAGTTTGCTATGGGGTGCAAAACAGTGGAATAGAGGAGTTAATCTGGTTGAAGGGGAAAACAGAGCCTCTCCCACCTCAAGTAACCCTGAGTAATTGACACTTTCAGTGAGTGTAGAAGGAGGAACTGGCTTCATTGGGTTGTGGATGTGCTCTCAACCTGCTTCTGTCTGCCAGGCTTTGGCTGTGGGCTGGAGAATTAAGCTGAAATTTGAGTTTTCACTCCTCACTCAAGGTGTTAATCTTTACCACTCTGATTGCACATCCAGCAGGGCTGCTTGCACTCTAATAAATAATCTGCTCTGGGGTACTGGGCATTCATATCATGACAGGGAGTACAGTGTGAACTACAAACCAGAAGACCTGAGTCCATGCACTAGCTCTATGACCTTGGAAAAGTCACTTCACCTCTGAAACCTCAATATTTTCATTCAGTAAATTGGGATAATAGTCTTTACCAGCTAGTTCACTATTGTCACATTGTCTGATCATGGGTATCTTCAGAGCCTTTATGGCAGAGAGGTTCACCTTAGGGGTTGGGTAAATGCCTAATGGAAATGCCTTCATGTACCTGCCCAAGGGGTTCTCAACTGAGAGTGATGCGGCCCCCTAAAAGGCATTTTAAAGTGGTAGAGTGATTTTGGTTGTCACAATGCCTGAGGGGACACAATTTGAATCTGGAGGGCTAAACACCTTGATGTATAAAAGGTAGGCCCACACAACAAAGAACCTTTCCATCCAAAATGCCAATAATGCCCCATTTGGGAAAATTATATACAGCATTTGACATCAATATGCCAGCGGGTATAGGAGCTGACCTCCAGCTAAACTAGGAATGCCTTAAAATGATTTGAGGAAAGGGTTCTACCTGCAATTTCCAAAGCACCCATGCAGATTTTAATGACTTGGCTTAAATATTGTATTAGCCAGGATTAGCTAGGTTTTGCCAAAGCAACAAACAACTTCAAAATCTGAATGGCTGGGGGACCTGGGTGGCTCAGTCGGTTAAGTATCCAACTCTTAGTTTCGGCTCAGGTCATGATCCTAGGGCTCTGAGAGGGTGCCCTGCATCAGGCTCTGCACTTGACCCAAAGTCTGCTTGTCCATCTCCCTCCTCTCTTCTCTCTAATAAATAAATAAAATATTTTGAAAATATCTGAATGGCTTACTGGATCATTGGGTACATTTATTATTATTTATTATTTATTTATTTTTAATTTTTCGAGGAAAAGAACATCTCAATGGCTTAAAACACCCAAGTTTTATTTTTTCACTCAGGAAAAGAATGCAGGAGTGCAACGTATCAGAAGGAAAGAGGGAGGAGAGAGAGGGCAGCAAGACAGCAGGGTCCAGAACAGAGAGGAGCCACCATAAAGACTTGGTTTCTTACTCTGAATGCATTGGGGGCCATTGCAGGACTTTAGGCAAGGAAGGGATGTGATTGATCTAACTTCTTTTTTTAAAGATCACTTTAGGTGCTGTGTGGAGACTAGACTATAAGGCGTAGGAGTCGCAGCAGGCAGCCCAAGTGAAAGGCTGTGGCAGTTATTTAGGAGAAAGCCCTCTATGTACTATGCTTCCCAGAGAGTGGTGACCTTAGCCCTGCTTTAGCCATATTGTGAGTGGCAAAGCATCTGAGAGAAGGCTCTTACGATACAGGGAGATGCTTTTAATTTTTTTTAATTTTTAATTTTTCTAATGCTCTTTTTTTTTTCTCCAAGCTCTTTTATTTGTTCAGGAGTGAAAAAAAGACAGTGAAGATGACATCTTCTCTTCCCAAAAAAGTCTTAAATATGACTTCCAAGATTATGGAGTTAAGCAGCAGAGAGGCCACCTGATGTGGTCTAGGAGGAAGCTCTTGCTTCTACCCCCTACTCTGTCATGCTTTGCTGTGGGATCCTGGACAACTTCCTGCCCCTCTGAAGATCCTTCTTATGCTGCCCTGGCTTTTGGGTTTAACAGGTTTTATGCTTGTCAGGGCAGTACCCTGTGCCATGTCCATACTGCCACTGGGTATTGGCCTTCCTATTCTTCTCTCAGCTTCTATATGTTTGGGATTGGGCTGTTGCAGCTTGGGCAAGGTAAGTAAGTGTTCCTAGGATCAGAGACTAATGGGACTGAGGCCATCCCAGAAACTAAACAGCCTGGAGCACCAGGTCTTTTGGGAACTTTTCCTCACAGAGAAGACAAGTTGGATACCAAAGACACCTGCAGGCTCTTAACAATACTTAAAACACTGATTTATAATAATAGCAGGTAATATTTATTGACTACTTACCATGTCCCAGACACTGTTAAGTGCTCATAAACCAGAGCTCCAATACCAACATTAATACATGACATGAAATATAGTTGAAATACCTGAAAGAATTAATTAGAGAAAATTAAACAAAAATGATTGCCTATGAACGCTGTTCCATCCATTGGGAATCATTCATTCCATATTCATTTGCTTGGTGCCAACTCTGGGCTAGGCATTTTGGATGTCATTCATGTGCTCCAGACTTCAATGGAAACTTTTAGAAGTGCTGCCCAGGCATGTTGGAGGCAAATTTTCAGGTTGTTCCTTTCATAATCCTTATTGTCAGTCAATGCCTGTCTGGGCCTGTGCCCTTGTCCTGAGCCACCCTTAGTCTCTCTCAAAGATTTCTGTCCACTCTACCTCCCCAAACTTATCTGCTCCCTAAAAGTAGTTGGTACTAAAAGTACCTAGCAAGGTACTGCCAAACTTGCCCACTACTGCTATCCCAACTCTCCATTTCTCCTTAGGGACTAGTAGGAAGGGGTCATGCTTCAGTTTCTTCTAAGCATTTAGGACTTGGTTAATGTTTCTGGGAAGATTCCTGAGAAATAGTGCAAGTCCTCAGGTCCAGATTAGCTTGAGGGAATCAGGTAAAAGGTGACAAGACAGCATCTATCAATATACATTGGAGGGCACTTGATGTAATGAGCACTGGATGTTATATGCAGCTTGATGAATCACTGAATTCTACCCCTGAAACTAATAATATACTATAAGTTAACTAAATTGAACTTAAATAAAGAATTTTTTAGAAATATGCATAGGAGGGGGCAAGTGAGGAGCACCCTGACCTAGCTACAGATGGAAAACATACTTGTCTGTGGCTCTGCCCCTTCCCACTGCTATCACAACCCTCTCATACTGAAAGAAATCTTCTTTCAAGGCTCCTTAACCTTTCTTCAAGGCTTCCCACTATGGATAAATAGCAGGTGACATTGAAAATTTCCACGACAAAAAAAAAAAAAAAAAACAGAGCAAAGGAAAAATTAATAGTTGATGACTGCAGAGACTGAAAAAAAACAGAGAAAACTGGTTTGAAATAGGTCTCCTGATTGAAGTAAGTCAATCAGAGAAGTACAATCATCATATGGTTTCACTCATACAGGAAATATAAGAAATAGTGAAAGGGATTATAAGGGAAAGGAGGCAAAATGAGTGGGAAAAATTAGAGAGGGTGACAAAACATGAGAGACTTCTAAATCTGGGAAATGAAAAAAGGGTAGTAGAAGGAGAGGTGGGTGGGGGGGATGGGGTAACTGAGTGACGGGCACTGAGGAGGGCACTTGATGAGATGAGCACTGGGTGTTATACTATATTTTGGTAAATCAAACTTAGGGAAATGAAAAAGGGGTAATGGAAGGGGAGGTGGGCAGGGGGATGGGTGACTGGGTGACAGGCACTGAGGGGGGCACTTGATGAGATGAGCACTGAGTGATATGCTATGTGTTGGAAAATTGAACTCCAATAAAAAATATAACTAAAAAAAAAAAGAAGCACCAGGCAAAAACAAAATAAACAACAACAACAACAACAAAAACAAACGATAGCCCCTGCCAATGTCTCCCACTGGGAAGAGGTGCTCTGAGCAGCCTCTTGGGGGACAGGCTCCTAGCTGCTGCATCCTAGGGGCCCTAATTCCCTGTTGAACCATTCCTAACAAAGGACTTACCAGGCTTCTTTCCCAGTCCCCATTACTCACAGAACCAGGGCTGGTAGGGATAAAGCCTGGCATGCTGACCCTACAGCTGCTGCTTCTGAAGTAGCCCCAGTGGGATGGTACAATGGAAGACTCAGATGCAATGAAACGCTGGGACACCTGCACCCCGATGTTTCTAGCAGCAATGTCCACAATAGCCAAACTGTGGAAGGAGCCTCGGTGTCCATTGAAAGATGAATGGATAAAGAAGATGTGGTTTATGTATACAATGGAATATTACTCAGCCATTAGAAATGACAAATACCCACCATTTGCTTCAACGTGGATCGAACTGGAGGGTATTATGCTGAGTGAAATGAGTCAATCGGAGAAGGACAAACATTATATGTTCTCATTCATTTGGGGAATATAAATAATAGTGAAAGGGAATAGAAGGGAAGGGAGAAGTGTGTGGGAAATATAAGAAAGGGAGACAGAACATGAGAGACTCCTAACTCTGGGAAACGAACTAGGGGTGGTGGAAGGGGAGGAGGGCGGGGGGTGGGGGTGAATGGATGATGGGCACTGAGGGGGGCACTTGACGGGATGAGCACTGGGTGTTATTCTGTAAGTTGGCAAATTGAACACCAATAAAAAATAAATTTATTATAAACGAAATAAAATAACCAGCTAAAAAAAAAAAAAAAAGGAAGGCTCAACCTAGATAGGGTTGGGGTAAGAACACCAAGCCAGCATCATACCTGATTTTTGCCCCTGATTGGCTGTGTAGCTCTGGACCAGTTCCTGCCTCATATCTAAATTTTAATGCCTTTATTGGTATAGTGGAGGGTGACAGATAAGGTGGAATCTGAGGACCTGCCCATTCTGTATCTCAGCGGCCAAAATGCCAGGAGTTAGGGGCTTCCTTATCCTCTTTACTACACATGCCACCCACTCCCATCCCCACTCTAAGAAAGCTCAGATGTACCGGCTTATGAGCCTTCCACAGGAAAAGTCCCCTTGGTGGGTCCCTATCAATGCATTAATGGCTCTACAAAAATCTGAGGGAAAACATTTAATTCCAGGTCAATCTTTTCATTCCTAAGTCCTGGTAATTGCCCCCAAAGGCCTCTAGAAGCTACTAAAATCATACTAGTACTTTGGGCTATTTTGCCAACAAGAAGATGAACAAAATTGCTATTTTTATTTGTTGAGGTTGTTGTTTTTTCTTTTTTTTTTATTGGAGTTCAATTTGCCAACATATAGCATAACACCCAGTGCTCATCCCATCTAGTGCCCCCCTCAGGACAAACAATCCAATCATGAAATGGGCAAAAGACATGAAGAGAAATCTCACAGAGGAAGACATAGACATGGCCAACATGCACATGAGAAAATGCTCTGCATCACTGGCCATCAGGGAAATATGAATCAAAACCACAATGAAATACCACCTCACACCAGTGAGAATGGGGAAAATTAACAAGACAGGAAACAACAAATGTTGGAGAGGATGTGGAGAAAGGGGAACCCTCCTGCACTGTTGGTGGGAATGTGAACTGGTGCAGCCACTCTGGAAAACTGTGTGGAGGTTCCTCAAAGAGTTAAAAATACATCTGCCCTACGACCCAGCAATTGCACTGCTGGGGATTTACCCCAAAGATACAGATGCAATGAAACGCCAGGACACCTGCACCCCGATGTTTCTAGCAGCAATGTCCACAATAGCAAAACTGTGGAAGGAGCCTCGGTGTCCATTGAAAGATGAATGGGTAAAGAAGATGTAGTCTATGTATACAATGGAATATTCCTCAGCCATTAGAAACGACAAATACCCACCATTTGCTTCGACGTGGATGGAACTGGAGGATATTATGCTGAGTGAAATAAGTCAATTGGAGAAGGACAAACATTATATGGTCTCATTCATTTGGGGAATATAAAAAATAGTGAAAAGGAATAAAGGGAAAAGGAGAAAAAATGTTGAGGTTGTTTTTACTTGTTGAGGCAGTTTATCTGGTTACTCCTCAGAAAAGCCAGGATCAGATTTAGAGCCAGGTTGGGACCCTACAGGAGTTTGACTACCAACCCTCACCTGAGCTCACACCAGCAGCAGGCCAGATTAGAATCTGAAGATTTCACTCTTGGCAGCTGTGCCTCGGGCTGCCCCACAGACCGCTTGCACCAGAAATAGATTTAACTCTGCATTCACAGGAATAAGCACGCATGTCAGCTTTCCACCTACTACTGAGGTTCTCTGTGGCTCAGAGAACTTTTTATTAATTTCCATATATAATGATTATCTGGCCACAGGTCAACCTGCAACTCCAAATTATGAACATCAACAGGGCAAGGATGAGGTATGACCCATTGCAGTGTGTCCAGGAGAGCAGTAAATAGACATTCTTAAATGCTCATGGCATTTAAGCTAACCAAAACCCACTAGATAAGAACCAAGACCATGTCCTTCTGCTCTGGGTTGTTTTGACTTGAGATTAGCTCCTGGGATATGATACTAAAAAGTAGGCACGTGGAGGCCTACGAGCTACATAAATTTGCAGGATAGTTTGCCAAATCTCTGCCCAGTCAGTCTATTTACACAGGTAGTTGGACCTTGCCTACAGATGAAGCTGAAGTGTGGGCAGAGAATTACTCATCTGTTCAAGACACAGCTGGGATTCTTCCAGACCAGAGAGCTATGCTTGGCAGGGGCACAAATAGCTTCAATTTCCGGATCTTTAATGATTTGGCCTGAGTAATAACTTAGACTTGCCTCATAGCTGCCTACAATGAGGGCTTGAAAGCCCCAAGCTTTAGTCTGGAATGATCCTTGTTCTCAGAATTAAACCTAAATCCTCAAAGCTCCAGACAAGGGCCTGATGAATAGGCTGAGCCCTGGGATGCCTTGAGAAGGGGAGAACATTCCTGAGCTGAAGGCCCAATTAAGTGAGGCAGAGAAGCCCCAGGTGTGTTTTGGGGCCGCTTGTTGCTTCTTGGTGATCCTGTGGTGGTGGCATAAGGGTTGCACAGCTCATATTGCTACATTAAGGTGGCCACAGCAACCGTAACTGTGTCTCCACTTCCTGCTGGAGGCTTTGGGGTCTCTTGTTCTCTAAAGAGCTGTGGTATCTTTCAATGTCTGCAAGCTTCTAGGTGAGTTATGGAACAGAAAGCAAAGTAAACCATAAGAAAATATGTTTTCAATCTCAGAGACCTAACATCTGCTTTGTTACTGGACAAACCCAAAAGACCAAGAGACACAGGTCATGTCCCTAGAAACTGTGGAGAGATAGTGAAGTCACAGTGGTTTTCAACTCATGAGATCCAAGATCAGTAAATGCTTTCCCTGCCTCCACTACTTACCCAGAGCCTTGAGACTGGTATTTGAATCACAACTTTGCCGTGTATTTGTGGGGGTAGTCTTTGCTCATCTAAGGTCTCAGTTTGCACATCTTTAACAAGATGAACAACCTACTCTTTCCCTTCCAGTAGCCCCCACTTCCTACCACCTCCCCCACCAAATGCTCAATAACTGGGAAACTAGAGGAATGCATGCTTATTCCCATGAAGGCAGAGTTAAATCCATCCTACGGAGGTGGGGGGGCAATAGAATCTTCAACATATTCAAACTCAAATTCATCTCTTTCCAAATCCATAGCCTCCCTCATAGCAGAAAATAACAACAGGATTCACATCATTATTAAAGCCAGTAACTTAACGATTCCTTTATGACTCCTCACCCATCCTCCTATTTCTCGCGTACCCTATCATCAGTCACGTCTGATTCTCCTTCTGAATGTCTATCCAGCATATAAACTTACCTCTTACTTCATTATTACCACCCTAGTACAAGAAGACATCAACTCTGGCTTAAATTATAAGTCCCCTAATTGGCTTTAGTGCCTCTACTCTTATCCCCTCAAACCCATTCTCCTCTCAGCAGCCAGCGTACAGTCTCTAATGTGCACACTTATCACTTCCCTGCCTAACACACTTCAGGGGTTCTCCAGGGCCCTAAAGTCCTAAAGTCTCGCCATGACCTACAAAAGAAGCTTACACAGGATTGCCTAGAAAACATAGCTTATGGCAAAATTTGTATTCTAAGGTTTTATTTAGAAGTTCAGCCCTAAGATAGTAGGAGTGAGGAGAAAGTGAGATAAGAAAGGAGTGAAAGCAAATAGCAAGCAGTAAATTATGAATCTGGCCACTCTTTCAAAAGAAATTCAGCTACCTTGCCTCAAAATAGTCCATCCTATTTCCTGTAGCTATTGTTGAAAATCCAACTGAGAAGCTGTTGTGTTATCTGACCCCTCAGGCATCCCTCTCTTATGGAAGTAAGATCCCATGTTCCAAAGGCATTTTATTTGAGTCTACAAGCTTGTATTGGGTCTAGTTAGGTCAGACCTGGATAGCATCACAGTGGATTCAATGGAGGTATAATGGAACCTCGCCTTTACCCCAAGGGGGTTGGGTGGTGCCTGAAACACCTGACCATGCTAGATGATAAGGCAATAGCAATGGCAAATGGGGCTTTTCATTGTGAGAATGGCTTCTTGTCTGAAAGGCAGGTGGGGCTAAGTAAGCTGGGTGGGCAGATGATAACATGAATCTAAAACAAAACCTGATTGAACCAGCTCCATCTGGTTCTGATATGCTCCTTGCTTTCTGCATTTCAGCCACACTGAACTTCTGTAATCCTCTACAATTTTACTATTTAAATAGCTTAAGTGGCTACTTAAATGTAAATATAATTTTAAATGAAATTTTAATTTTAAATAAAATTGAGACTTCCACTTCTGGTAAAGGTGTGTAGCAAGAACTGAATTTATCCTCCTACCTGAGCAAACAAAAACATGAAACAAGTTTTCAAGACACTGGACATTGGCCAACAAAAGATAGCAATCCCAGAGAAATGGGAAACAAAGATGGTGAGTACTATGATTATCCCACCTTACTGGCTTGAGTTTCCAAGCAGTGATGCAAAGGAGAACCTGAAAGTGTCCCTGAGTTGAGGGGATATAGTGGAGAGTCTGAGAAGACAATGGCAGCTAGAGTTAAAATGCAGAATATTAGAGACAAGAAAAACATGCAGATAAGGAATTTCAGAAATCTGCCTAGGGTCCCCTCAAATATTCATCTGAGTACTGATCAGCAAGTGCATGTGAGGAAACTACTAGAATCTAAGAAAAGAAAGGATAGGAGTGAGGAACATATCACTCACACAGAAATTGGTATAGGACCTGCTGCCACCAGTTGATTGGGAAAGCTTGTAACTCCTCATCTTCAGAAGTGGAGAATTATTAGTTCTATACTAAGCAATGCCTTATCCTCCCCCTCAAAAAAAGCAAGACCCAAAATGAATCCCAAAAGGATAAAACTGTTTCTAATTAACTGCATTCCAAAGCATAGCTCAAGAATATTTATAGGACCACAAAAATATCTAGCACCTGACAAGGTAAAATTTAAAATGTCTGGTTCCAAACAAACATTAGCAGGCATGTAATGAACCAGCAAAATCTAAACAACAACAAAGAGAGAAATCAACCAGTTGAAACAAACCCCGAACTAACACAGATGTCAGAATTAGCAGACAAGAACATTAAAACCATGATAATTATGTTCCATATAGTACGATGTTAAGTAGAGATATGGAAGATATAAAAGGACAGAAATCAAACTTCTGCAGAAGAAGACTACAATGTATATGAGATATAAAAAATGAACTGAGTGAGGTCAACTAACAGAAGATTACATATTGCAAAAATATATTCTATCAATGACCTTGAAGACATAGCAACAAAAACGATCCAAAATGGAAAGCTGAGTACAAAGGGAATTTTATGAAAAAATAACAGCATTACTTAATTGTAGAACAAGTTCAAGCAACCTAATAACATATAATTAGACTCTGAAAAAGAGGGGTCAGAAAAATTGTGTGACCGAAAAAATGGCCATTTTTTTTCAAGTTTGATGAAAACTATAAACCAAAAATGCAACAAACATCAACCACAAGAAACATAAAGAAAACTACAGGGATCCCTGGGTGGCACAGTGGTTTAGCGCCTGCCTTTGGCCCAGGGTGCGATCCTGGAGACCCGGGATCGAATCCCACATCGGGCTCTCGGTGCATGGAGCCTGCTTCTCCCTCTGCCTATGTCTCTGCCTCTCTCTCTCTCTCTCTCTCTCTCTCTCTCTCTCTCTCTGTGACTATCATAAATAAAAAAAAAAAAAAAGAAAGAAAACTACACCGAAGCACATCATAAACAAATTGTGAAAAACAGTGATAATGAGAAAATCTTAAAAGGGGACAGAAAAAAACAGACACATTACATATAGAGGGACAAAGTTAACATGAGATTTCTTTTGGAAACATGCAAATGGAAACATAAACTGTTGGTCAACATTTTTAAACTATTGAAAGAAAAACTGTCAACCCCAAACTCCCTACCCAGGAAAAACAACATTCAAAAATGAAGTGATATAAAAATTTTTTCAGTCATACAAAAGGAGAAAGAAGAAAGAGGGCAGAAGGAAGGAGAGAAGGAAGGGAGGGATGAAGGGGGGAGAGAGGAAGAAAATGAGGGGAGAAAGGAAGGGAAGAAGAAAAGGAAGGAAGAAAGAAAAAGAAGGAAGGGAAAGAAACAAGAAAGAAAAATGGGGAGATTGGAAAATAATAAACTATTTGCAGATGATATGAGTATCTACATAGAAAGTCTGACTGAATCTAAAAAAAAAATCTCTAAAACTAAGTGAATTTGATAAATGTTGTAGCCAGAATAGCAGTCCCTCAAAGATGTTCAAGTCCTAATCCCTGGATCCTGTGAATTCATTAATTTACATGACAAAAGGGACTTGTAGATGTGATTAAGTTAAAGATCTTGACATGGAAATATCATTCTGGATTATCAGGGTAAACCCAACAAAATTACAAGTGTATTATAATAGGGAAGCAAAGGGGGAAGAGACAAAGAGAGAGAAAGATTTGTAAAAATCTACTCTGCTGGCTTTGAAGAGGGAAAATGGGGTTATGAGCCAAGGAATACAGGCAGCCTCTAGAAGCTAGTGAAGTAAGTCAATCAGAGAAGGACAAACATTGTATGTTCTCATCCATTTGGGGAATATGAATAATAGTGAAAGGGAATAGAAGGGAAGGGAGAAGAAGTGTGTGGGAAATATCAGAAAGGGAGACAGAACATAAAGACTCCAAACTCTGGGAAATGAACTAGGGGTGGTGGAAGGGGAGGAGGGTGGGGGTGGGGGTGAATGGGTGACGGGCACTGAGGGGGGCACTTGACGGGATGAGCACTGGGTGTTATTCTGTATGTTGGTAAATTGAACACCAATAAAAAAATAAATTTATTATAAAAAAAATAGAAGCTAGAAAAGGAATCAAATTCTCCCCCAAAGCCTTCAGAAAGAGCACACCTCCAATGACACCTTGATTTTAGCCCACTCAAACTTATTTTGGACTTCTAATCTTCAATTTTAGTATATGTGCTGCCGAAGCGAGCACTGGACTTCTAATCTTCAGAATTGTATGATAATGAATTTTTATTGTTTTAAGCTACCAATTTGGTGATAATTTGTTATAGCAGTCATAGGAAATATTAATACAGAAAGTTTGCAGAATATAAGATCAATACACTGTCAGATCTATACACTATCAAGAAACAAGTTGAAGTAAAAAAAATAGCATTTTTAAGGCTTTATTTATTTATTCATGAAAGCCACAGAGACAGAGAGGCAGAGATATAGGCAGAGGGAGAAGCAGGATCCTTGCAGGGAGCCCGATGTGGACTCGATCCTGAGACCCCAGGATCACACCCTGGGCTGAAGGCAGGCACTAAACCGCTGAGCCACCCAGGTATCCCCAAAATAACATTTATAATAGCTTCAAAAACTATGGAATATTTAGAGATAAATCTGGAAAAATTCATAAAACATTTATACACTGAAAATTACAAAATATTGCTGAGAAAATGAAAGAAGACCAAGATTAAAGGAGAGATATATTGTGTTCTTGGATCAGAAGACTTCATTGTTAACATGTTAATTCTTCTCAAATTGTTCTATAGATTCAATGCAATTCTACCCAAAATCACAAACTACCAGTTTTAAAATAAATAAGTCACAGAAATGAAAAGTGCAGCACAAGTGAATACAGTCAGTAATATTCTAAAAACATTTGGTGATAGATGGTGACTACACTTATTGTAATAAGTACTCAATATAATGTATAGAATTGTGGGATCATTATGCTGTATGCCTGAAACTAATATATAACACTATATGTTAATTATACTTCAATTAAAAAAATAAAAATCACAAAGGAATATTTTGTAGAAATAGGCTGTCAGTAAAATTAACATGGTAGATACAACTTAGAATAGCCAAAAACAACTTTGT
This sequence comes from Canis lupus baileyi, assembly GCF_048164855.1. Lineage (NCBI taxonomy): Eukaryota > Metazoa > Chordata > Mammalia > Carnivora > Canidae > Canis > Canis lupus. The sequence goes on from NC_132876.1 coordinate 4,025,858, forward strand.
AAAACAGGAATAGGGCTCACACATGGAGACTGTTAGTTACAGTTGTTAAGCTACCCCAAGTGGGTTCTACAGCAGGGGATGAGCAAAGGCTGACAATGTTTCCAACATAGCCTCCTGGATGGTTATTAAGCCTTAGGGTCCCCAGTTCAGTTTAAATAGCACTCTCTGTCCCATTTCTACCTCAGAGCCATGCTTACCTATAGCATGGCTAGTGTCAGTCACCCTGTGAAGGATAGCAGAAAAGGAGAACAGGTTCACTAAGACAGTTACGGTTCATGTTAGAACAACAAATTACTTGTCATTAAGTGATATATTTATTTTATAGATTGATGAATCTGCCATCAACACATAATTACTTAAAAGCAAAACTTTCCAAGAAGCAGCTTTTCAGAAAAACAACATATGCCTTACTTCTCCTGAAGAAATGGCAGGAAAGACTCCTTGGGAAGTGTTCTCCATTTCCCTAGCACGCTACCCAAAGGAACAAACAGAGGGAGTGGGATATATGTGTGGGAGGAGGCATGTGTTGTCCTACTCTTCCCTTTCATATATATTGCCAATCTAGTTTCTACCTGTCTAACCATTTATGTATAGCTTAAAAACTACTAGATCAATTACCCCCAATATAAGGGAATTTGGAGGATATATGACTTTAAGTTATAGGCCTTGTAAAAATGCATGAAAATCACTTTGTGGTGGCCATCAAGACAGAGTCATCCAGTGAGTCTAAGAAATCTTAGAGAGAGACAGCAGTGAGTATCCCCAAATAGAATCCCCCAATGGAAAGTCCTAGGGTGGATCCTCCCTATTACAAATGATGATTTTTCTACTGATTCATGGTGTGGCTCCACCCCCCAGTGATGGGTGAATGAGTCTGAGTGACACTAGGATGGCCAAGAAGACTATACATACCTAACAACAACAGTGCTACTTCCTGGCTATCTGCTATGTGCCAGCCTTGAAGAACCTTGTGCTCTTCTGCTCCTGACCTCAGTCTTGCTATGACAGCATCATTATCCCAACTTGAAAAATACATTCTCTGCAAAAAGGACTCTCAAACCTAAAGTAAGCTGAGTCCCAAATAAGGCAAGCTCTTTGAGGGCTGGAGTCCAGGTTAGACTGGCCTCAAGTCTCATTTGGATTTTTGTGTCTTGTTTATGTGACTGAATGTTTGCCTTCAAGCCATCCTCCCCTCTGGACGGGAACCGTCAATGCAGCAGGCAGAAGTATCTGGCTAGCTCATCAGTCTCCCAGATGCTAGCCTGATATGTGGCACATAGCAGAGTTTCACTGTTTAATGAGTGAAAAGTGCTGCAGTTTCCTCATCTGTACGATAGCACAATGATTCTTGAAATGCTTACCTCACAGTGCTATTATGTCCTGATGTCTGTGCAGTAATGATACTAAAGATAAGGGGTCCTCATAATTGTAATTTTTGCACCTACTGTGTCCAATTTACATCACATACAAAGCCTATGTCAGGACTGAGCACAGCATAATCACTTGGTAAATTCCTGTTGCACCCACTAGAATGAGTACTAAAGACCTATTAAAAAGACTAATAAGAAAACCTGTTGGTGAGAATGAGAAGCAAATGGAACCCTCATACACAATGGTAGGAATGTAAAATAGTACAAACACTTTGGAAAACAGTTCGACAGTCTCTTTTAAAGTTAAATATAGACTTACTATATGACACAGCAATTCTATTCTTAAGTATTTACCCAAATGAAATAAAAACTTATGTTCACTCAAAGACTTGTACTCAAGTATCCATAATAGCATTATTCATATTAGCCCCAGATTGGAAAAACCCAAATGTCCATCAACAGGTGAATGGATAAACAAAATGTAGCATAATGGAATAAAAAGAATGAATCACTGGTATCCCCTACAATATGTGTGGACCTCAAAAATATTATACTGCATGAAAGAACCAGATAAAAATACACACTAATGATTCCATCTATATGAAACTCTAAATGAGACAAATCTAATCTATAGCAATAGAAATGAGATTATTAGGTGGCTAAGTGGTTTAGCGCCACCTTCGGCCCAGGGCATGATCCTGGGGACGCGGGATCGAGTCCCATGTCAGGCTCCCTGCATGGAACCTGCTTCTCCCTCTGCCTGTGTCTCTGCCTCTCTCTATGTCTCTCATGCATAAATAAATAAAATCTTTAAAAACAATATTTTTTTCTAAATAAAAGGAAACACCCATTTCCAAGTAAATCCAGGGGAATGTGCAGTGCAATAAACGGTTTTATTAGGTGTTTACTATTTGCCAGGAAGTATTTTAAGTGCTGTACAGAAATTAATTTAATTCTCACAACAATCTTATGAGGAAGGTACTATTATTATCCCCATATCACACTGAAGCAGAAACTGAAGCTTATGGAGGTTAAGTAACCTGGCCAATGTCACAGAACTAACAAGGGGTCTAAGTGGAGATTTGAACCTAGATTTATATGGCATTAAAGCTGTTAAGCACAAAATAAATTTGATTCCTAAAAGCTCTCTGAGCTATGGAGATGAGTTCTAATAGGGTGAGCACCTCAGAGGAGATTGACCAGATGGCTGAGAGTCCCAGAAGGTTTTGAGGAATAGGGGGAGAAGGAGACTCCATCCTGGCAGGTCAGTACTGGGGCAGTGACCTAAGACTTGTTCTAGTATGCTCTTTCAGGCAGAGCTGAGGCCAGGGAGACAGATTTCAGCTCAGTCAAAGCAAGAGCTAATGGCTGAATGCATCCTACTGGAATATGATGTGTGAGCTGGTGAGCAACCTGTCACTGAAGGTCAACCATTTGATAGAGACTTTTGGGAGTCCCACATATGGAGGCTTCTCACATGATGCCAGTGATTAAGAAGCAGGTCAGGGGATCCCTGGGTGGCTCAGCGGTTTAGTGCCTGCCTTCAGCCCCGGCGTGATCCTGGAGTCCTGGGATCGAGTCCCACATCGGGCTCCAGTCCCACATCGGGCTCCCTGCTCAGAACCTGCTTCTTCCTCTGCCTATGTCTCTGCCTCTCCCTCCCGGCACCCTCCCTCTTTCTCTCATAAATAAATAAAGTCTTTAAAAAAAAAGAAGCAGGTCAGTGTTCAAATTCAGGCTTTGGTCCTTCTACTTGGATAAATATTTTGGCAAATAATAGTTTTTCTGAGACCAATTTTCCATTTATAAAGTGAAAATCTCAACAGTGCCTTCCTGCTGTGAGAATTAAAGGAGATAATACATGTAGAGTGCTTAGCACTAAATAAAAATGCCTTGTGCTATTGCTGTCTGGACTAGATGATATTGGAATAGCATCTAAGTCTAAAACTCAGTACCCTATGACAAAGTAAAGCCTGGTCACTTTAAAACAAAAAGGTCCTGGAAGGCTTTCTGGAGTCTAAGCAACTTTGACTTTATCTTCAAGGCATGCCTTCAGCAGGCCAACGACACAGCCACACTTTCATTTGTACAAGTTTACCCTAGCTGTCTTGCAGAATGCAGACTGAAATTGGAAGAGTGGAAGCAAGAGGCTGGTTTTGAGGCTGTTGTGGTTGTCTGGGCAAGTAGTAATAGGGATTGACTTACAGGAGATGGAGAGGAAGAATAGACAAGCAGAGCAGTGGTTGCATCTGGAAAGGGAGAGGTTCTCCCCTCATTGACATGCATGAAGGCCCAGGACATCCCAATAGGCACTGAGGAATCAAAGCAGGGTTCCATGCTTCTTTGCACCAGCATGCCAAGGAGTCAGTCAGAGACGATGGAGGGGGAACATAATCAAAAGTGACAGGCCTCCATCTACAGGGCCCTGCACTACCCACTGAGGCTTTAATCATAATCAATTCATTCTAAATTGCTGCCAAACTGTCTGTTCTGTTCAGGGCCACAGCTTCCTATGCAAACCTGAAGGCTCTGCAAAGCAGATCTCTCTGGAGTAGCCAATACACTCAGGGGCAAATGCAGGGGAGTAGGACTGGCCCCAAGCAGCCTCAGGCTGGGGTGAAGTTGAGAGGAACACAACACAGACCCCTAAGCACTTCTGTGGACACAGACAGGGCTTTATGATTTATGGAGTAGAATCTTGGCTCTTTTCTTAGGGATCTGAATGAGCACTTTTCCCACTCTACTTCCAGAGCTAGGGTTCCAAGTGGACCCGGACTCTTATCTGTATAAATCCCTCCTTACTGGACACATTCAGGATGCTGAGCACTTGGAAGTTTCAACCTACACTCCAGGAATGCCCAACTGATAAGATGGCCTTAATGCCAAAGCTGCTTTTCTCCATCTCTACGGAGTGCCTATGATCCTTGGAACCCCTACCCCCTAGGCTGACTTTGCCTCTACCTAGGCACCACGGCTTTTCTCTTTGAGGCTCCTTCTCTTTTTCTGCATACTTTATTTTTCCAAGTTATTATATCTTTTGAAAATATTTGACACAGAAAATAAATTAACATTTGGAGCATTACTCCTTCTCTAGCTCTTGTTCTTGGTTTGGGTAGTTGATTGACCCATGTTTATTTCACTATTATGCTCCAAAATCCAAAACCAAAATTAAGAAAACAGGTCCACTCACAATGTTATCAAAAGAATTAATCATTAAAATAAATTTAACAAAATAAGGGTAAAACAAACTCTGAAAACTACAAAACAGTCATCTCTGTGAGGATAGTAGAGGTGGAGACAAGTGGACTGGACTGATACAGATTTTTTAAGTTGTTTTTTGTTTTTTTTACTATTTTTTGTGGCAAACTATGTATCACATAAAATTTGCCATTTTAACCACTTTTAAGTGTACAATTCATTGGCATTAATTATATGTACAATGTTGTGAAATCATTACCACTATTCCCAAAACATTTTCATCAGCCCAAACAGAAACTTTGTAACCGTTAAGCAATAACTTCCTATTCTCTCCTCCTTCCAGCCCCTGCTATCTAACCTCTAATCTAACACCTGTTTGTATGAATTTGCCTGTTCTATTCTGGATATTTCATATAAATGGAATCATATACGTGTCCATTTGTGTCTGACTTACTTCATTTAGCAATTTTTTCAAGATTTATCCATATTGTAGCATTATCAGAATCTCATTCATTTTTAAGACTGAATAATACTCCATTGTATGTACATACCACATTTTATATAATGCATTCATCTGCTGATAGATATTTAGGTTGTTTCCAAGTTAGAGCTACTGTGAATAATTCTCTGGGTGAACATTGGAGTACTCTGAGTTTCTATTTTCTTTGTTTAAAAAAGATTTTATTTATTTATTCATGAGACACACACACACACACACACAGAGAGAGAGAGAGAGAGAGAGAGAGAGAGAGAGAGAGGCAGAGACAGAAGCAGGTTCCATGCAGGGAGCTCGATGTGGGACTCGATCCCGGGACTCCAGGATCATGCCCTGGGCCGAAGGCAGGCACTAAACCGCTGAGCCACCCAGGGATCCCCTGAGTTCCTATTTTCAGTTCTTGAATATGCATCCAGGAGTGGAATTTCTAGGTCATATGATAATCTTATCTCTAGCTTTCTGAAGAACTATCAGAATGTTTTGTATAGCAGTTACATCAAATTACATTCCCACCAGCAGTGCACCAGTGATCCAATATCTCCATATACTCACTAACACTTATTTTCCTTTTTTTAAAAAAAAATTATAGCCCTTCTTGTAGGTGTGAAGTGATATCTCACTTGATTTGCATTTCCTTAATGACTAAAGATGTCAGGCATCTTTTCATTTGCTTACTTACTCTTTGTATATCTACTTTGGAGAAATGTCTGTTTGAATCCTCTCTCCATTTTAAATGGGTTTTTGTTCTTTTGTTGTTGAGTTGTAAGGGTGCTTTATATGTTATAAGTATAAAGCCATCATCCAGATGTATGATTTGCAAATATTTTCTATCATTCTGTAGGTTGTCTTTTCATTTTCATAATAATGTAAATTGATGTATAAAAATTTCATTTTGATGCTCAATTTATCTATTCTTGTGATTGTCGTTGCTTGTGCTTTTTGTATTGCATCTAAGTATCCATTGCCAAATCTGAGATAATGAAGATTCATTTCTGTTTTCTTCTTAGATTTTTATGATTTCTCTTTTATATTTATTTTTTTTTCTCTTTTATATTTAAATCACTGATCTATTTTTGAGTTAATTGTTGTGTAAGATGTGAGATAGGGATCCAACTTCATTCTTTCACCCATGGAAATCTAATTGTCTCTGCACTTCTGTCTGCAGTCTCTGTTGAAGATTCTACTCTTTCCCCACTAAATGGACTTGGCATCCTTGCCAAAAACAACTGGCTGTAGATGTGTGGGCTTAATGATGGACCTTGATTTATTTCATTGGTCTATATATTTATCTTTGTGCCAATATTACACTATTTTTAATACTCCTTCTTTTGCAGTAAGCTTTGAAGTTAGGAAGTGTGAGTTCCCCAATTTTGTTCTCCTTTTTTGATATTGTTTTGACTAGAGGCCTCTTGCAATTTCAAATACGAAGCTGAGAATCCAACTTTTCTATTTCTTCAAAAAAGAATGTTGGAACTCTGATAAAAACTATTGTTGAATCTGTAGGTTTCTTTACATACTATTGACATCTAAAAGATATTGTCGGGATCCCTGGGTGGCGCAGTGGTTTGGCGCCTGCCTTTGGCCCAGGGCGCGATCCTGGAGACCCAGGATCGAATCCCACATCGGGCTCCCGGTGCATGGAGCCTGCTTCTCCCTCTGCCTATGTCTCTGCCTCTCTCTCTCTCTGTGACTATCATAAATAAATAAAAAAATTAAAAAATAAAAGATATTGTCTTCCTATCCACTAACACAGGATGTATTTCTTTTTATTTAGGTGTTCTCTAATTTCTTTCAGCAATGTTTTGCAGCACTCAGTATACAAGTAGTTCACCTCCTTGGTAAAATTTATTCCTATTATTTTATTCTTGTAGATGCTATTGTAAATGAAGCTGCTTTCTTGATTTCCTTTTCAAATTCTTCATTGCTAATGTATAGAAAAAAATTCGTTTCTGTGTGTTAATTTTGTACCCAACAACTTTGCTGAATTTCTTTATTAGCCCTAATAGTGTTTTTGTGGATTCTTAGAGATTTTTCTATGTATAGGATCATGTTAACTGTGAATAGAGATACTTTTACTTCTTCCTTTTCAATGTGGATGCCATTTATTTATTTATCTGTCTGTCTGTCTGTGTCTCTGTCTATCTAATTGCTCTGGTTAGAACTCGAAAAAAGAAAGAAGTACTATTTGATAATCAAGTAGAGATGTCAAGTTGGCAGTGGGATATATGAGTCTGGAGTTGAGTCTGGAGTTCAGAGTAGAGGCTGGAGATATGATTTTGGGAGCCATAAGCGTACATACAGTATTAAAAGCTGTAAGACAAAAAAAAATAAAAGCTGTAAGACTTGGTAATATCACCAAGGGATAAAGTATAGAGAGGAAGATGAAAGGAAAGGGAAGAAGGAAGGAGAGGAGAGGAAAGAGTAGAGGAGAGGGGAGGGGAGGAAGGGAAGGGAACAGAACAGAACTAAGTACCAAGGTGCCTGGGTAACTCCAAAGATGAGTTTGGGTACGGAAGGAGGATCTAGCAATGGAAACTGAGAAGGAATAGAAAGTGAGGTGGGAAAAAGATGAGGAAAATGAGGTATAACAGAATTTGAATAAGGAAAATATTATCATATCTTGTTAAGTCTACTTCCTATATAAATCTTAAATCTGTCCACTATGTCTATCTCAACCCCTGCCATTATAGTCCCAATAAACACTATTACTGGCCTATATTTCCATAATTGACCCTAACTAGTTTCTCTGTATTCACCCTTATCTCCACACAAATTTATTAACCACTCTGCATCCAGAATGATATTTATAAATACACATTTTATCATGGAATTTATTTCTTTTATATTCTTCAATGGTACCCCACTGCTTATTCCAATTCTTTTTATATCACTCTTAGTATATACTCCTCCCGCTGTGTAGAATATTCTTTCACCATTATTTTCACCTCTCAACTCTTAGATTCTCCAGGGTGTTCCTGACTCCACAAGATTAGGTCAGATGTCCTTTGTGCTCCTCAGCTTTACCATAGCCCTTATCACACTTTATTGCCAATGCCTGTTCATCTGTTTTTCTCCTTCATGAGATTGCGATCTCTATGCAAACAAAGATTTTTATGTTTTGTTCAGCTGTTTTTCTTTAATTCCTGGCACACAGAAAATGTTCAGTACAATGTTTGTTGGATGAGTGGCTTCATGAATGCATGCCTATTGCTGCTCTGCCCAAGATTCCCTGGTACACAGAGTGTAAGGCATTTACTCCAGCATTCAGTGACTAAGTTCAGTGTGAATACATATTGTAAACTCGACTTGCCTCTGAGTTATTTTTTTTCTGACCTCCTATTTATGGCCCATCAATATGTTGCACAATAAAGAGTGTTAATTAGAAATTTGATTAACTTTGCTGTAGCCAAATGATGGGAAAAAACAAATGTCCATTAACTGATGAATGAATGGATAAACAAGAGGCCTATTCATCCAATGGAATATTATTCAGCCATAAAAATGAATGAATAAAGTATTAGTACATGCTACAAGATGGGTGAATCATGAATCTTTCTGCTAAGAGAAAGAAACCAGACATAAAAGCCATATATTGTATAATCTAATTTGTAGGAAATATCAAGAATAGATAAATCCAAAAAAAAAAAAAGAATAGATAAATCCAGAGACATAAAGCAGATTAGTGTTTGTCTAGGACTAGGGAATGGGGAGTGACTGTAATGAGCACAGGGCTTCCTTTGGGAGTGATAAAAATGTTGTGAATAAGTGTTGATGGTTACACAACATTGTGAATGTACTAACTATCACTGAATTGCAATTTTTACAATGGTTAAAATGATTAATTTGATGTTATGTGCATTTTACCACACAAAATATATATAGAGAGAATCAAGTGCAGCAGATAACCTTTGGTGCCATTTGTCTGATGGCTGCAAGTTTGTCAACATTCAGAGCCTACTGGGCCCCTTGATATCACACTTTTACACTTCCTTTACTAGCTTGTAACCTTATGTGAATTCACTTCACTTTTCTGACTTTCCTCATCTGTAAAATGTGAAAAAATAATGGTTCCACCTCCATTCCAAGGAACATCGTTATCTTTTAGACAAAGACATAGCTTTACCAGCCCCTTGAGATAGGAACAGAATGTCAGCCCAGAGAGTTCCTGGTATTGCTACAGTCTTGGGAGAGCATGGCTCAGCAAGACCATAAAAGGAGCAAATGGGTCATGGGATTCTCATCTGCTGATCTGTCCTTGAAATGCCACCCTCCTACACACCCTAAAATCTGTCATTTGAAAAACACAGGGCTATATCAGTTCAAACACATAGAGTGGGCACTTAAGCGTTGCAAAGGGCAGCATGTTCCAGTATAAGTGGAACACAGCATCATCCACAGTCAGCATTCTCAATGAGCCGCAGCCAAGAAAACAGTGTAAAAGCCTGAGAATAGGGCTACTTTGCCACTTCTTTTCCCACTGAACCATCAGGAAGTGGACCCTGCAGCCAGAAGTGTCAGAAGGTGTAATGTACCCAAAGCCAGCCTGGAAGAGTACCATGTCCAATGAGCCACAGAGATACTGGCAAGATTACTCTGAGCATTACAATACCTGAATATCATTCCTATTCCAGAGGAAGGTCAGGAGTTTCTTTTTATATAAATATTACTCTAAGGCATCTTGGATTTCTCTAAAAGAGCTTATATTTAGGCCCTGTCCCAAACTTCTTCAATCTTTCAGGTCACCCATATCAAGATAAGGTAATTACATCACATGCTTTAAGCAGCAAGTATACTTACTGTCACCTGCTCTAGATCCCCCAAGGGATCCAGATTGTTGATCAAGACAATATTGGTGATGATAGTGAGATAACAGTACTGCTTCTGCCAACAGATCTTATTTTTAGAGGTCTACTTTACTTCAGGCATCCTGTGAATTATATCTCAAATTCTCACAATAACCCTATGCAGGAGGTAATATCATTAGCTCCATTTTTGTAAATGAGGATATTAAGGATCGAGAAAGGATTTTCCCAAGGTCCACAGCTAATCAGTGGTTTAAATAGGCTTTAGGTGATCTGATTCCAAAGTCTAGGCCCCTTCCACTATTCCTCACAGCCTCCCCTGCCCCTTCTTCCTATGTACTGAATCTCTTCACTCTCCATGCCATTTTTTCTTCTCCCAGCCTATCAGTGCTATAAGAACAGAAGAAAGGAAACTGGGGATGACCCTCATCTTCTCACTGGGCCTCCTGTTGCCCAAAGTCCCAAGCTAGATGCCAGGATAAGCTTCCAGATAGTGCTCAATGAATGGCCTTGGGACCATCCTTGAATAATTTTATAACACACCGTAATCTGGGCACTAGTAATGGCTAAGACTACGTAAGCATTCCTTCTTGGTTTCTCTGGAATTCTGAGGATTTCAGAACAGAATAAAAACCCTGTTTTTCAAAGGGTAGTCTTTTTTAAGATTTTATTTATTTATTCATGAAAGATACACAAAGAGAGGCAGAGACATAAACAGAGGGAGAAGCAGGTTCCTTGTGGAGAGCCTGATGCAGGACTTGATCCCAAGACCCCAGGATCACAACCTGAGCCAAAGGCAGAGGCTTAATCACTGAGCCACCTAGGTGCCCCCAACAGGTAGTCTTCTTTAGAATGTTGGTCAATTTTGGATCCTTTTGGAAGAGCCTGAAATTAAAGCATTCCCTCTCTCCCTGTAATAGTCTCATCTTTCAGTTGTTAATTAGAGAAGACCACATGTTGCTAGGCTGGAAGAAGTGAGGTTCTAGCAGCCAGACAGTGCTCTGGCTAGCTCTGGGGAAACCATTAGTAAAACAGATTCTGACTCCAACACATGATGCTGAGGTAGACAGGACGCTCCCACCTCCAACCCAAAGGGGCATGATGAGGCCTCAGATTCTGCAATCCCTGATCCTCAGAGTGCTCAAGTCTCCTTCCTTCTTTCTGGCTTGGGGTTGGAGAGAGTATACAACGTGATTTATGTTCAATAGATATAAAGTCAGAGGTTGGGGAGGCATTAGATCTCTCTTTTGTATTAGTATCATTAGTGCACATGCCCAGCTCAAGGCTGGGAGAGCCTAGCAACTCACAGATGACTCCTCATAACATTGGAATGTTCATCACCAGACCTGGTGCAAAGTAAAAGCCCAATAAGTAGTCATTGGTTTGAATGCTTTGAATAGAATATGGGGGCTGGTGAACATTCTCTGCTTCCCACAGGCTCACTGAGTTTTGGCTCAGAGGAAAAGGAAGCATTTACTCTCTCCAAGTTGGCTACTGGTTGCTGCCATTTCCAACATGTAGGCAAGGAGCCCACCTGCTCCCTCAGTTCTCAAGACTGCTTTCTTGGTTGGTGGGCCTCAAGCTCTGCATACCCAGCATTGTTTCTCTAATCCAGGTAAGAGTGCCCCATCATAAGGATTTGGGCCAGGTTCCCAATAAAAAGAATGGTCTCGAAGGAGCAAGAGATTGGATAAGTGAGAGGAAGGGAATACGATGCAAGGGGTCACAGGGAGGAGAAACAAGAGACAGAAAGGATAATTCCTTGTGATCTGAGGGCTATGAAAATCATAGAAATATAAGACAAAGTACTAACCCAAGACTTTTCAACCTTAGTTGTTGGCAAAATTCTATTTTTTGAAAAATGACTTATTTGAGACAGAGATACAGAGAGAGAGAGAGAGAACATGCATGGGAGGAGGGGCAGAGAGAGAGGGAGAGAATCTCCAGCAGACTCCCCACTAAGTATGGAGCTGAAAGCAGGGTTCGATCCCATGACCTTGAGATCACAACCTGAGCCAAAATCAAAAGCCAGATGCTTAACTGACTGAGCCACCCAGATACCCGGGCAGAATTCTCAACTCTGAATAGAGGCCCCAAGATGTGGGACAGATACAAGTGGAATGGGACATCTAGTTCCCTGCCTGCTTTAACCACCTTTCCCCTTTCTCTCCTTCCCCCACACAATCTCCACCCCTGGAAGCCTCTAGGGCTCCTGTTAGAGGCCTCTTGACACCAGGTCAAGGTGGTAAAATGAGGTTCAGAGAAGTGTAGGAATTTCCTCGCTATTCTCTCCACAGGCAGAGGCAACAAAGGGCATGAGGCAGAGCTTAGCCCAGACTCTTGGAGACTTGGCCTTGAGTTCTGACTTGGTCTGATGCACTTTGCTTCCTTGGTCAGGGTCAATTCCTCATCACTGCTATGTGGTGTCCTTACTGGGGGAGATGGTCACTGATATGCCCTGGCTGCATTCCAGCCTTGGGGAGTCACAAGGATGCAACAAGTCCACCAGTGTAACAGTCTAAATCACGGAAGGTCCTATCAGTGGCCTCACTAGAGTGGCTTTAAACAGGACTTCCCTGTACAGGATAATTGCTCCAGCCTCAGCCTCTGTTCCAGAGGAGTGCAGTTCAATTCAAAGATCAATTGGACATGTAGAGTGAGGATGTCCCAAGGCATTTCTTAATGACTGAGAGTCACATCCAAGTTGGGATCTTCTCAGCAGGCTTGCCCAGATTTGGGGATAGTTTGGGTTTGGCTTTGAAAGTCACACTCTGGGGGCATCACAATGCCAGATTTCAGGTTGTACTACAAAGCTGTGATCATCAAGACATTGTGGTTCTGGCACAAAAACAGACACATAGATCAATGGAACAGAATAGAGAATCCGGAAATGGCCCCTCAACTCTATTATCAACTAATATTCGACAAAGCCGGAAAGACTATCCACTGGAAAAAGGACAGTCTCTTCAATAAACGGTGCTGGGAAAATTGGACATCCACGTGCAGAAGAATGAAACTAGACCACTCTCTTTCACCATATACAAAGATAAACTCAAAATGGATAAAAGATCTAAATGTGAGACAAGAATCCATCAAAATCCTAGAAGAGGAGAGCACAGGCAACACCCTTTTTGAACTTGGCCACAGCAACTTCTTGCAAGATACATGTATGAAAGCAAGAGAAACAAAAGCAAAAATGAATTATTGGGACTTCATCAAGATAAGAAGCTTCTGCACAGCCAAAGAAACAGTCAACAAAACTAAAAGACAACCTACAGAATGGGAGAAGATATTTGCAAATGATGTATCAGATAAAGGGCTAGTATCCAAGATCTATAAAGAACTTAGTAAACTCAACAGCAAAGAATCAAACAATCCAATCATGAAATGGGCAAAAGACATGAACAGAAATCTCACAGAGGAAGACACAGACATGGCCAACAAGCACATGAGAAAATGCTCCACATCACTGGCCATCAGGGAAATACAAATCAAAACCACAATGAGATCCCACCTCACCCCAGTGAGAATGGGGAAAATTAACAAGACAGGAAACCACAAATGTTGGAGAGGATGCGGAGAAAGGGGAACCCTCTTGCACTGTTGGTGGGAATGTGACCTGGTGCAGCCACTCTGGAAAACCGTGTGGAGGTTCCTCAAAGAGTTAAAAATAGATCTGCCCTACGACCCAGCAATTGCACTGCTGGGGATTTACCCCAAAGATGTAGATGCAATGAAACGCCGGGACACCTGCATCCCGACGTTTATAGCAGCAATGTCCACAATAGCCCAACTGTGGAAGGAGCCTCAGTGTCCATCGGCAGATGAATGGATAAAGAAGATGTGGTCTATGTATATGATGGAATATTCCTCAGCCATTAGAAACGACAAATACCCACCATTTGCTTTGACGTGGATGGAACTGGAGGGTATTATGCTGAGTGAAGTAAGTCAGTAGGGGAAGGACAAACATTATATGGTCTCATTCATTTGGGGAATATAAAAATTAGTGGAAGGGAATAAAAGGGAAAGGAGAGAAAATGAGTGGGAAATATCATAGAGGGTGACAGAAAATGAGAGACACCTAACTCTGGGAAACGAACAAGGGGTGGTGGAAAGGGAGGTGGGCGGAGGTTGGGATGACTGGGTGACGGGCACTGAGGGGAGCACTTGACGGGATGAGCACTGGGTGTTATGCTATATGTTGGCAAATTGAACTCCAATTACAAAAATAAATAAAAATTAAAATAAAAAAATAAATATCACACTCTACATAGTTGGGCAACCAGCTCAAGCTGCTGGGGCTGCCTAGCTCTCTGCAAAGCTTTTCCATGTGGAGACCTCACTTGCCCAGGTGTTGTGAACCTATGAGTTTAATGGGAGAAGGGTGGGATTGCACCAGCTCTGCTGTCCACACTGAAATTCAGCCTGAGTACAGTCAGCATTAGGCACCACAATGATCTCTAGCCTCCTGAACAGCTGGTCAGCAGCTCCTGGGATTTCACCTGTCCTTTCAGTCACTGGCTTCCAAAGAGGTTAATAGTGCCTGGGCTCCACGCTGTTGGCACCTCCTGTCTACCACCATCATTGAACTGCTGCCTATATATTCATCTGCAGCCCACTTGAGCACAGTGGACCACCACACAACTCTGGCCTTCACAGACCTGGAAAGAGTTGAATGTACCCCTCAGCTCTATCCCTGCAAGCCTGGGGAGCAGTCAATATGATAAGGATGCAGGGGCTAGGGTGGGACACTGAAGCCTGGGTTTTCTATATTATACCCCCCACCCATGGCCAGTCCGAGAGTGGATGGGTAATAGGTTCTGGATGAAGGACAGAAACAGCTTTACACAGAGTAATGATTCCTAGGGAAGAGACAGTTGGAGTGGATCCCCCAAAAGAGTTAGGCAGGTTTGCTCAGTGCCTTTTCTTCTTGGGCTAGGGAGAGTGGAGATCATGGAATTAGAAAAATGGTTGCTGCTAACCACTTTGCCTTAATGGCCTTATCATATCCCAAGGTTATATAGCCCTTGTGACCTCTGTGTTCCTTTAGTAGTTCAATACATTCAACTCCATAAGCAGTGACTGAGTATCTACTCTGTCAGGACTCTGCTAGGCTATGAAGCTATAGTGGTCAGTAAGATAGATAAAGCCCCTACCCTCGTGGAGCAGGGAGTACAGCAGGGAGCACTTCCACAGCATCCTAAGTACTGTGAGGGGAACTATGCTCTTACAGAGAATAAAAGGAGAAAGGAGTGGTTAAATAGGTGGTCTCATGGTCAAGAAGTCCCCCCAGGGAAGTGACATTTTAGCTGATACCCAAAGGATGGGAATTAGCCATGTGAGGAGTTGGGGGAAGAGCATTCCAAGCAAAAGGAATATGTGCTAATACTGTGAAGAGAAAAGTATTTTGCTCATTCAGGGCAAAAATGAGCACATAAGGTGGGTGCTTCACCAGTTCTGGGACTCTGATTGAGGGGGAAGCATACATTGTGATAGACTGTCCACAGCCTTGGGATCCTGAAACTGCTGGGAATTTCAGTACCCCAGCCCTGCCCCCACTTCTGGACTCTCTCCTTTTCCTCTCTTACTATCAGACAGATGGCTTCTTTTTTTTTAATAATATAATTTTTTTTACATTTTTAATTTAAATTCAACTTGCCAACGTATAGTATAACAGCCAGTGCTCATCCCATCAAGTGCCCTCTTCAGTGCCTGTCACCCAGTCACCCCATCCCCCCACCCCCCTCCCCTTCCGCAACCCTTCGTTTGTTTCCCAGAGTCAGGAGTCTCTCATGGTTTGTCTCCCTCTCTAATTTTCCCCACTCATTTCTCCTCCTTTCCCTTATGATCCATCTCACTATTTCTTATATTTCCTGTATGAGTGAAACCATATGATGATTGTCCTTCTCCAATGACTTATTTCACTCATCATAATACCCTCCAGTTCCATCCATGTCAAAGCAAATGGTGGACAGAGGGCTTCTGCAGTCCAGTCTCCTGTCTCAGGCCTCCTAGAGCATGCTCATTACCCTCTCACCTCTCTTCTTAGATGGGGCCACATGCTTTGGCCTTGAAAAGGGAGACTGGGCCTACTAACAAAAAGACTCAAAAGTATAAGGTGAGAAGAGGCAAAAAGGACATCCACATATTGGAAAAAGACTCTCTGTTTGCCTCTGGATTTCCCTGTCAACAAGGTACACTATTTCTACAGACAGAACTGACACCACTCAGAAATGATAATGGACCCACCATGATGCATTTATTGTACTTGGAAACTCTCCTGTAGTTGGAGGGCTCTAAGTCTGACTCATGAAGGCTCATGGAATCAATAAAGACTTCCCAAGATCATCACCGCCAGAACTCTAGTCTTTGGCAGGAAACAGGCACGCTGCACATTTTAACTCATTCACACATTGCTCCATATCACCACGTCTTATATCCGTCTTCCCTTCTCACCCTTTCATCACCATACACTGGAAGGAGCACTGGGCCAGGAGTCCAGAAACTAAAGCCAGAGCCCTAAATTTGCACACTGGAAGTAACCGGCTTTGTGATTGGGCAAGGCATTTCAACACATTTATCAAGCAATTCCTATGAGCCAAATGCAAAGCTGACATCTGGCCTCAGTTTTTTACTCTGTAAAATGGGAACGATATTACCCACCTTATTAGGTTGTAAATGACATTATATCAATATCAGTTTACAAAGTGCTTGAATTTTTCCACCTATTCTGTAATATAAGAACTTAAAGTTGTAAAATTTCACTCTGTTATTTAGCTACATCATCCAGATTTTTAAATCAATTATATTGAGGAATAATTTACATAAAATACACCCATTTTAGATGCACAGTTTGATGAAGTCTAACAAATGCATACATAGCTATAACCACCACAAAAATTAAGATACAGAACACTCTCATCACTCTAGAAAGTTCCTTCTTGTCTCTTTAAGATAAATCTCTCACCCACACTAATTCTTGACAACTATTTATCTCCTTTCTGTAACTATAAAGTAGTTACAATTTTCCCAGAATTTCACACAAATGGAATTATAGAATAAATAGTCCTTTGTGTTTAGTTTCTTTCACCAGCATGTTGATTGATCCACTTGTTGCTGTATCAGTCTTCTTTTCCTTTATACTGTTGAGTAGTATTGCTTATTATAGGTATGCCAAATATTGTTTGTCCACACACCAGTTGATGGGCAGCTAATTACCTCCAATTTTTGCTATTATAAATAATACTTCTATGAACATTTACAAACAAGTTTTCATGTGGACTTATGTTTTTGTTTTTACTTTTTTAATTGAAGTGCAATTGACATATAGTGTTAAATTAATGTCATGTGCACAATATGATGATTCAATAATTATATACATTATTCAGTGCTCATCAAAATAATTATACCTTAGATCCTGTCTATTTTCACCCATCCTCCACTAACTTCTCTCTGGCAACCACCACCAACTTGTTCTCTGTATTTAAGAGTCTGATTTTTTTGTCCCTTTTATTCTTTGCTTGTTCATTTGTTTTGTTTCTTTAATTACATATATGAGCAAAATCATAAGTGTCTTTCTCTAATTGACTTATTCCATTTAGCATTTACCCTCTAGATTCATCCATGTTGTTGCAAATGGCAAGATCTTGTTATTTTTTATTGCTGAGTCATATTCCTCTGTGTGTGTGTGTGTGTGTGTGTGTGTGTGTGTGTGTGTGTGTGTATTACATCTTTATCTTTTCATCTATGGATGGATACTCGGGTTGCTTCCATATCTTAGCTATTGTAAATAATGCTACAACAAACATAGGGGTGCATATATCTTTTTGAAATAATATTTTCATTTTCTTTGGATAAATAAAAAAACCAAATAATTTGATTTAAAAATGGGCAGAGGACCTGAATAGACGTTTTTCCAAAGAAGACACGCAGATGGCCAACAAACACATGAAAAGATGCTCAAATCACTCATCACCAGGAAAATGCAAATCAAAACCACAATGACATATCACGTTACACCTGTCAGCTAAAAAAAAATTTTTTAAAGATTTATTTATTTATTTATGAAAGACGTAGAGAGAGAGAGGCAGAGACACAGGAGGTGGGAGAAGCAGGCTCCATGCCGGGAGCCCGATGTGGGACTCGATCCCGGGACTCCAGGATCGCGCCCTGGGCCAAGGGCAAGCGCCAAACCGCTGCGCCACCCAGGGATCCCTAAAAAAATTTTTAAAGAAATAACAAGTGTTGGTAAGGATGTGGGGGAAAAAATGGACATTTGTGCACTGTTGGTGGAAATGCAAATTGGTGCAACCACTGTGGAAACAGTATGTTTTCATTTCTCTTGAGTAAAAGAACTGGAATTGATGGCTCATCTAGCATGTATATGAATGTCCTAATTTTTAAGAAATCTCTTGACTTGTTTCTTGTTTTTAATTCTTGTGAAAAAATTGCTATAAACACTTATGTGGACATATGTTTTGGTTTCTCTTTGGTAAACACCTACAAGTAAAATTGCCAACTCATATGATAAATGTATGCTAAACATTATGAGAAAGTGCTGAACTATTTGCCAAAGTGCCATTTACAATTCCACTTGCAATGCATGAAAGTACTAATTGGTCCACATTCTTTTTTTTTCTTAAAGATTTTATTTATTTATTCATGAGAGAGAAAGAGAGAGAGGCAGAGATACGGGCAGAGGGAGAAGCAGGCTTTATGCAGAGAACCCAATGTGGGACGCGATCCTGGGACTCCAGGATCACTCCCTGAGCCAAAGGCAGATGCTCAACCATCGAGCCACCCAGGCGTCCCAATTGGTCCACATTCTCAACAGTACTTGCTGTGTTCTGTCTTGTTATTCTTAGTTCTTTTTTTTTTTAAGTCTTTTAGGTGTGTAGTGGTATCTTATAATTTTAATTTGCATTTTCCTAATGAATAATGACATTGAGAATCTTTTCAAGTACTTATAGATTATTCATGTGCCTTCTTTTGTGAAGTGAGCTTTTCAAATCTTTTACCCATTTATAAGTGAATTATTTTTCTTGGTATTCCTGAAGTATAAGAGTTCTTCATAGTCTCTGGATACAAGTCCTGCATCAAATATATGTGCTGTGAATATTTCCTCTCATTCTATAGCTTGTCTTTTCATTTTCTAAACAATGTCTTTTGAAGAGCCTATGGTTTCAGTTTTGATAAAGCCCAAATTATCAGTTCCTAGGGTTTGTGATTTTTGTGTTCTAATTCAGAAAATTTTGCCTAACCCAGAGTCAAAAATATTTTCTTCTGAGTTTCATAAATTCAGCTTATATACTAAAGCCTATGATCCATGTCAAGTTAATATTTGTGATTGGCATGATGTAAGGGTCAAGGGTAATTTTTTCAATTTGGGTATCCATTTGTTCTGTCACAATTTGTTGAAAACAATCATTCTTCCCCAATTGAGTTGCCTTGGCATTTTTGTCAAAAATCAATATTTCAATTTTGGAGTTCTCTATTGTGATATTGTGGTTTATAAAAAGAATTATAGAGGCACCTGGGTAGCTCAGTTGGTTAAGTGTCCAACTCTTGGTTTTGGCTCAGGTCATGATCTCATGGTTCATGAGGTGGAGCCAGGCACCTGGCTCTGTGCTCCTTGGGGACTCTGCTTAAAGATTCTCTCCTTCTGTCCTCCCCCCTGCCCTCTCTTTCTCTCTAACATAAATAAATCTTTTTAAAAAGAATCATAGGGGATCCCGGGGTGGCTCAGCGGTTTGGCACCTGCCTGCCGCCCAGGGCGTGATCCTGGAGTCCCGAGATTGAGTTCCACATCGAGTCCTCCATCGGGCTCCCTGCATGGAGCCTGCTTCTCCCTCTGCCTGTGTCTCTGCCTCTCTCTCTCTCTCTCTGTCTCTCATGAATAAATAAATAAATAAAATCTTAAAAAAAAAGAATCATATATTTGGTCTTCGTTTCCATTCCTGGCAATTACCAAACTTTTGTATTTTTCTAAAGGATAAAAGAAATAAAACTGTCTTTTGTTATTCATAACAAGTCCCTTTCAACATATTTGAGTTTATGTTAATGACATGAAAATAATTTAAAAAAAAAAAGTCCTGCATCAGGCTCCCTGCTCAGTGGGAAGTCTGCTTCTCTTTTTCCCTCTCCCTCAGCCCTTCCCCTCTTGTGCTCTCTCTATATATCAAGTAAATAAATAAAATATTTTTGAAAATAAAGAAGGTTGAAACTTCCAGCCTTACTCTCTAACCTTCTGGCAGGGGAGAGGGGCTAGAGGTTGAATTAATCACCAACGCATCAATGATTTAATCAACCATGCTTACATAATGAATCTTCCATAAAAACAAAAACAAACAAACAAAAATGGGGATTGGAGAACATCCTGATTGCTGATCACATTAAAATGCCGGGAAAGTGGCACACCAATAAAGAGCATTTATCCTTTCATCAGTCCACACTAAATTACTGTAGCTTTCTAGTAAGTATTTAAATTAGATAGTTTAAGTCTTCCAACTTTGCTCTTCCTTTTCCAGATCGTTTTAGATATTCAAAATATTTTGCATTTCTACATACATTTTAGATTATGCTTTTCAATTTCTAAAAGAAAATGCCCTGGTGAAAATTTGATTGGGATTTCATTGAATTTATAGACCAACTTGGCAACAATTGTCATCTTTTTTTAAGTTGTATATGTTTAAAATATACAACTTGATTATTTGAAATATGTACGTTGTGAAATAATCACTACAATCAAGCTAATTAACATATTCATAAACTCAACTCAAGATGGATTAAAGTCTTAAATATAAGACCTGAAACTGTAAAACCCCTAGAAAAAAACACAGGGAAAAGTCTCCTTGGCATTAGTCTTGGCAATGATTTTGTTTGGTATGGCACCAAAAGCACAGGCAATAAAAGCAAAATAAACAAGTGTAAATACATCAAACTAAAAAGTGGCTGCCTTTAGAAACGACAAATACCCACCATTTGCTTTGACGTGGATGGAACTGGAAGGTATTATGCTGAGGGAAATAAGTCAATCAGAGAAGGACAAACGTTTTATGGTCTCATTCATTTGGGGAATATAAAAAATAGTGAAAGAGAATAAAAAGGAAAGGAGAGAATAATAGTGAAAGGGAATAAAGGGGAAATATCAGTGAGGGTGAAAGAACATGGGAGACTCCTAACACTGGGAAACGAACAAGGGGTCGTGGAAAGGGAGGTGGGCGGGGGGTTGGGGTGACTGGGTGATAGGCACTGAGGAGGGCACTTGACGGGATGAACACTGGGTAATATGCTATATGTTGGCAAATTGAACTCCAATAACAAAAAAAGTGGCTGCACAGCAAAGGAAACAACAGCAAAATCAAAAGGTGAACTACAAAATGGGAGAAAATAGGGGATCCCTGGGTGGCGCAGTGGCTTGGCGCCTGCCTTTGGCCCAGGACGCGATCCTGGAGACCCGGGATCGAATCCCACGTCGGGCTCCCGGTGCATGGAGCCTGCTTCTCCCTCTGCCTATGTCTCTGCCTCTCTCTATCATAAATAAATAAAAATAAATTTAAAAAAAAAAAAAAAAAAAAAAAACAAAATGGGAGAAAATATTTACAAACCATATATCTGATAAGGGGTTAATATCCAAAATATATAAGGAACTCCTACAATTCAATAGCAAAAAATTAATTACTTAATTTAAAAATGGTCAAAGAACCTGAATAGACATTTCTTAACGGACTACATACAATTGGCCAACAGATATATGTAAAAGGGATCAACATCACTAATCATCAGAGAAATGCAAATCAAAACCACAATAAGATATCGTCTCACACTTGTTAGGATGGCTTCCTTTAAAAAAAAAAAAGAAAAGAAAAGAAAAAAAAACAAAAAACAAAAGAAAGGGTTTCCTGGGGTAGCAGAGTTGGTTGAGTATCTGGCTCTTGGTTTCAGCTCAGGTCATGGTCTAATAAGGGTCCTGAGATCCAGCTCCTCATCAGGTTCCACTACATTCAGCATGGAGTCAACTTGAAGATTCTCTCCCTTTGCCCCTCCCAATCGTGCACACTGTCTCTCTCACACACAAATAAATAAATAAATCTTTTAAAAAAACACAAAAGATAAGTGTTGGTGAGGATATGGAGAAAAGGGAACCTCTGACATTGTTGATGGGGATGCAAATCTGTGTAGGTATTATGTAAAACAGTCTAGAAATAGCTCAAAATATTAAAAAATAGAACTGCCATATGACTTAGCAACCCCACTTCTAGATATTTATACAAAGGAATTGATATCTAATCTCAATATGATACCTATGCTCCTTTGTTTATTGCAGCAGTATTCACAATAGCCAAGATATAGAAACAATCTAAATGTCCACCGATGAATGAGTAGATTTAAAAATGTGGTTTTTTAATACAATGAGAAATACTACCATTTGTGACAACATGGATGAACCTGGAGGACATTTTGCTAAGTGAAGTAAGCCAGACACAGAAAGACAAATACCATGTGATCTCACTTATATGTGGAATCTAAAATAATCAAACTCATAGAACCAGAGGCTAGAATGGTAATTACCAGAGATTGGGAGGATGGGGAAATGAGGAAATATTCATCTAGGGATACAAACTTTTAGTTATATTGGATCAAGAAGTTCTAGAGATCTAATATATATCATAGTGACTACGGATAACAATACTGTACTAAATACCTAAAATCTGTTAAGAGAGTAGATCCTAACTGTTCTCACCACAATTAAAAAAAAAAAAAAAAAGGCAGGGCAGCCCAGGAGGCTCAGCGGTTTAGCACCACCTTCAGCCCAGGGCGCGATCCTGGGTACTCGGGATCGAGTCCCACATCGGGCTCCCTGCATGGAGCCTGCTTCTCCCTCTGCCTGTGTCTCTGCCTCTCTCTCTCTCTCTCTCTCTCTCTCTCTCTCTCTGTGTCTCATGAATAAATAAATAAAAATCTTGTCTTGTGTTCTCTAAACCCTACTGAACTCCCTTATTTTGGTAGCTTTGTTGAAGATTCCCTAGGATTCTCTACATACATGATCATGTCCCTGTCATTAAGCAGTGGTTTACATCTTCCTTTCATATCTGTGTGCCTTATATCTCTTTTTTGAACTTTACTGCTTTGCCTATAATTTCCAATTCAATGTTAAACTGAAGTATCAAGGGACACTCTTGTGTTGGTTTTTGATATTAGGGGGAAAGCATTCAGTCTTCCATCATCAAGTGTGACATCAACTGTGTGTTTTTTATAGAGTCTTATCACAGTGAGGAAATTCTCTTCTATTCCTAGTTACCTGAGAGTTTTTTCTTTTTATCATGAATGAGTTTTAAATTGTTTCAAATTAATTTTCTGCATTTAGATGATATGTGTTTTTCTTTTTTACTCCAGTATTAAGGTGAATTGCATGGATTGATATTAAAATATTAAGCCAACCTTGTATTCCCAGATGAACCCCATTTGCCATTATATATATATTTAAATATATTGCCATATTTGCTTTAATATTTTGTCAAGGAGTTTTGCATTATTTCTTCTTTTATTATTTGATAGAATTCACTAGTGAAACCTCTGAGCTAGAAGTTTTCTTAGTGAATAGTTTTTAATTTTGAAGTTAACTTATTTAATTAACACAAGATTATGCACATTTTCTAATACCTTTTGTTCCATTTTGTAATATGTATCTGTCAAAGATTTTGTCTAATTTGTTGAATTTATGGGCATAAAATGTTCAGAATTTTCTCTTATTATCCTTTAACATTTGGAAGATCTGTAGTAGTCACTTTTTCCATTCTGATATTGCTAATTTAGGTCTTATCTCATTTTTTCATCAGTCTAGGAAGAGGTCCACCAAATTTATTGATTTTTTTAAAATACCATTTTTAGTTTCATTTTTTTTCTGTTTTGTGTCCATTTTCTAACTCATTGATTTTCACTGTTATCTTTAGTATTTCCATATATATATATCTTCTGCATTTCAAATACTCTTCCCCATCCCTCCTCCTCTTCTTTTTTTAAGGATTTTTTTAAGGATTTTATCTATTTATTTAAGAGAGAGCAAGAGCGAGAGACATCACAGAGGGAGAGGCAGACTCAATACTGAGCAGGGATCCCGATGCATGGCTTGATCGCAGGACCCTGAGATCATGACCTGAGCCGAAGGAGGACACTTAACCAACTGAACCACCCAGGTGCCCTCCCTCTTCTCTTCTTAAAGTAAAAGTTAAAATATAGATTTTAGACCATTCTTCTTTGCTAATATAACTATTTAAAGCTATGTATTTCTCTGTCATCACTGCTTTAACCACATTCCACATTTTTTGATATGCTGTATTTCTGTTACTATTTAGTCTAAAATATCTTATAATTTATGTATTTTCTTCATTGTCCCATGGATTACTCAGAACTTTTTAAGTTCTTGATTTTTTTTTTTTTTAGTTCTTGATTTTTTTAAAATTCTACTATGGTCAGAGAACATACTGTGAAATTTATTTAGGCTTGATTTTTATATGTCCTGGCATATGGTCCTTAGCAAATATATAATATGTACTTGAAAAATATATATTCTCCAGTTCGTGGGTCTATACTAGATGCACACACTTTGGATTATTATATCTTCTTGATTAATTGGCAATGTTATTGTTGTGCATATCCCTCTTTTTATGGAAATTCTTCTTATATTTAAACCTCCTTTGTCGGATAGCAATATAGCCACACCAGCTTTTTTATGTAGCAATTGCATGGTTTGTCTTTTCCTGCCCTCTTACATTCAACCAATCTTTGTCTTTACATTTAAACTGTGTTCCCTGTAAATACCAAAAAGTTGGGTCTTTGATTTTTATCTACTCTTACAACTTCTTACTTTTACAATTCACATTCAAAGCATTATTGATATGATTATGGGCTTTTTAAAGATTTTATTTACATATTTGAGAGAGAGAGAATGCGCACAAGCAGGAGGAGGGGCAGGGGGAGAGGGAGAAGCAGACTTCCCACTGAGCTGGGAGCCTCCATCCCAGGACACCTAGATCATGACCTGAGCCAAAGCAGATAGTTAAATGACTGAGCAGGCACCCCGATATGATTATGTTTAAGTATATCATATTGTTATCTGTTTTCTATTTGTCCCATGTGTTTTTTCTTCCCCTAAACCTAGTTTCTTGCATTTTTGTGGGTTATTTCTTAACATTTCATGACATCTCCATTTTTGGCCTCTTTTCCAACATTTTAATATGAAGTTTTAAGAGTTTACAAGAAAATGAAAATAATTTTACAATTAACACAAATTATAATCACCTAATTTCTATCATTTATTGCTTTAACCTATCATACCTACCTATCCATCTATCCACCCTTCAATCCGTGTACTTTTTGGTATATTGCAATTACAGACATCGATTACTTTTCAGTAAATACTTTAGCAGCCATATACATTATAATATAATTTATAATAAATTATATAAATAATATATAAATAATAAAATACAATTTATTATATTGTAATAATTTATAAATATAATAAAATTATTATGTTATGTTATTAAATTATAAAAATAATTTATAAATTATAATATGATTAATTATAAATTATAAGTTTTAATTTGATAGCCATTCAGTACTTTTTAGTTTTTATAAATTTATATGAAATGGAATGCTCAAATCTTAAGTATTTATTCTGAGTTTTAACAAATGAATACACTCAAACAACATAAATGAGTATCAATATACAGAATATCATCATCTTCTCAGAAAGTTCCCTCAAGCTTTTTCCCAGTTAATCTCTACACTATCTACCCAAATTTTTTCTACTAAATATTAGTTTTGCTTGTTTGGGAGCTTTGTATAATAAGAAGTTTATAATATGTACTCTTTTGTGGGAGGCTTCTTTCACTCAGCATACTGTTTTTGAGATTTATCCAATCCATTTATGGTATCAGCAATTCATTCCTCTTTATCTCTGAGTAATGACAATTATTTGACTATACCATAGCTTTTTAATTCATTATTCTGTTGAAGGTCACTTGGGTTGTATTCTGTTTTTCTGCTATTATGAACAAAACTGCTGTTAACAATTTTATACAAGTCTTTGAGTAGACAAATACTTTCAATTTTCTTAGGTAGATTCCTAGAAATTGAATTCCTGAATCACTAGGTAGGTGTTATGTTTAGTCTTATAAGAAGTTGTTCTGCCTTTTTTCCAAAAAGTTGTACAATTTTGCATTCCAAACAACAATGTATGACATTTCTGGTTGTTCCACATCATCTCCAGCATTTGGTGGTATATCAGTCTTTCTAGTTTAGCCATTCTGGTGAGTGTTTCTTATTGTAGTTTTAATTTGCACTTGCCTAATTACAGATGTTAAATACTTTTTCAGGTACCTTTTGGCCACTCATATCTTCTTTTGTGGAGCAAGTACTCAAATAATTTGTTCTCCATGCAATTGGGTTGCTTGTCTTGTAAGTGAGTTGTAGGCTATTTTTATTTTTTTATTTAAATTCAATTTAATTAAAATATGGTATATTATTAGTTTTAGAGGTAAAAGTGATTCATCAGTTGCATATAGCACCCAGTGCTCATAATATCACATGCCTTCCTTAATTCCTATCACCCAATTATCCCATCTCCCCACCCACCTCCCCTCCAGGAACCTCAGTTTGTTCTCTGTAGTTAAGAGTCTTTTATGGTTTGCCTCCCTCTCTGTTTTCATCTTGTTTTATTTTTCCTTCCCTTCCCTTATGTTCATCTGTTTTGCTTATGTTCCACATATCAGTGAAATCATATGGTATTTGTCTTTCTCTGACTAATTTATTTCACTTAGCATAATACCCTCTTAATAATATCCACATCGTTGCAAATGGCAAGATTTCATTCTTTTTGATGGATGAGTAATATATATACATACATATACCAGGTTTTATATACCAGATCTTCATCTGTCGATGGACATCTGGACTCCTTCCATAGTTGAGCTATTATAGACATTGCTGTTATAAAATTGGGGTGCACGTGCCCCTTGGAATCACTGTTTGTATCCTTTGGATAAGTACCTAGTAGTGCAATTGTTGGGTCATAGGGTAGCTTTATTTTTAACTTTTTGAGGCACCTCCATACTGTTTTCCAGAGTGGCTGCACCAGTTTAAATTCCTACCAACAGTGTAAGAAGGTTCCCCTCTCTCCACATCCTCACCAATATCTGTTGTTTCCTGACTTGTTAAATTTAGCCATTCTGACTGATGTAAGGTAACATCTCATTGTGGTTTTTTGATTTGTATTTCCCTGATGCCCAGTGATATTGAGCATCTTTCATATGTCTGTTGGCTATTTGTATGTCTTATTTGGTGAAATGTCTGTTCATATTTTCTACCCATTTCTTGACTGGATTTTAAATACATACTGGCTGCCAAATATTTTTCATATAGTTGTTTTTAAGTATATTTTCCTTATGTGACTTGCATACTTTTATTCTTCTTGATTTCTCTTGATGATCAGAAATTTTTAATTTGGATAAAGTATAATTCATTATTTTTTCCCTTTTAATGGCATTGCTTTCTGTAATGTCTGTCAGAAACATTGGCCTACCTCTAAGCCACAAAAATGTTTTCCTTTGTTTTCTTCCAAAAACTTTAGGGTTCTAGCTTTTTCGTTTAAGTTTATAATCTATTTCAAATTAAGTTTTATGTATGGTGTCAGATAGGTGGTTGAAGCTCATTTTTTTTCCCATATGCCTATCCTATTATGCTAAGTCTGTTCACTAAACAAACAAACAAAACAAATCCTTTCCTTTCTTTCATCGTATTGTCTTGGGTATGTAGGATAAACTTCAATGACAATATAGTGCAGGTCTATTTCTGGACAGTTGATTCTGCTCCATTGTTTATTTGTTAACTTTTATGCTAGTACCAAACTTTTAGGGTTACTGTATCCTTTACAGTAAGTCTATAAATCAGGTCATGTAACTACGCAATTTATTTTTATCAAGATTTCTATAGATACACAATGTCTCTTGCAGTTTCATATATGTCTTAGGGTCAGCTTGTTTCTATACAAATGTCATCATGGGATTTGTATTAGAATTGTATTGAATCATTGAATCTATAAATGAATTTGGGAACAATTGGTATTTTAAAATATTGACTCTTTCATTCCATAGAATGGTCTATATCTCCAATTTTTAAAAACGATTTTATTTATTAATGAGAGACACACACAGAGAGAGAGGCAGAAACACAGACCGAAGGAGACGCAGGCTCCATGCAGGGAGCCCGACGTGGGACTTGATCTGGAGTCTCCAGGATCACGCCCTGGGCTGAAGGCGGCGCTAAACCGCTGAGCCACCTGGGCTGCTCTTATCTCCAATTATTGAGTCATAATCATTTTTTCACTTTCAGAATAGGGGTCTTTTACATATTTTGTTAAGATTACTCTTAGTATTTTATGTTTATTATTCAAAATAGATGCATTGTAGATTTGTTATAAATTTCCTCTAAGCACTAATTTAGTTGCATTACTCAAATTTTGATATCTTGTTTTTCATTTTCATTTAGTATTCAAAATAAATTTGAATTCCTCTTGTGATTTGAAGTGATTGATATATTGTTCATATTATCTATATCTTTACTGATTTTTTAGTCTAGTTATTCTATCAATTGTTGAGAAAAGAAAAATCTTCACAATGATTGTGGATATGTTTATTTCTTCTTTTAATTCTGTTGATATCATGTGGTATCAAGCTGGGTTGTGGGTAGCTTTCTTACCTGTCCTAAAATTTCCTTCTTTAATCTTCAAAGTCCCCTCCAAACTCATGAATTCTGGCATTAGGAAACAAACTAGGTCATTCTTTCTTACACCTTCTGTTTTGCCATCTGACTCCACCTATGATGTATCCTTTAGCTCCCCAGCACTGTCACCCTAAGAAATGCCTTTATTCATTCTTTCCAAAAAAATTTGGATTAAAAATTTGTATTACTTCTGAGCTTCACAGTGACATAAGAGGTATGTAACAATATAGCAAATTGTTGTTCTCTTGAGTCAGACAGTCTGAATTCAAAATTAGGCTACACCATTGGTGAGATTTATGACCATAGAAAAGCTACTTACATTTTTCATGCTTCAGTTTCTTCATATATAAAATGGGAATAATAGTAGTGCCAACTCCATACGGTTATAGAGGTTTATGTACATAGTTTAGCACAATATCTGACACTAAAGAAAGCTCAGATAGATAAATAGTAGCTACTTATTATAATTAAGACATAAATGTGTCTTTCATCTCCAAAGCTTACAGTTCTGATAACCTGAGCCATTACTACTCAAAGTGTTGTCCCCAAACACATGCTTGATGGGATTTGGGAGCTTGTGTCAGAATGTAAACCAACTCATCACTAAGCACACTGTTTAATATCGCTGACATTTATATTTCCTAGCAAGACTTTCTCAATGAATGAAGCAGTGCATTGATTTACATTCTGCAGCAGCTCCTCATTTTATAACTAATGAGTTCTTTGAGTAGCACTTCTTTAAGGACTCATAGACCTCCTCAGTGTAGTCAGGGAGAAGAAATGGCTCTGAGTTTGAAGGCAGAAAAACTGATATCACTTCTAGCTCTGCCACTGACATGCAAAGTGACCATGGATGGGTCATTTAAACTCTGATCCTCTATTTTGTCATCTGTAAAGTGGAAATAATTACCTCTGCCTCTTTCCGTCCCTCCATGAGTTTCATGTGCTCTGGAGGACTACAACAATGCCAGGAAGTACTTTGTAGATTATTTTTTTGGGGGGGAGGGAGTCCATGTTTTTGTTTTTTATTAAACTGTAGTTGACATACAATATAATTTTAGTTTCAAGTGTACAACATAGTGATTCTACATTTATATACATTGCAAAGCGATCACCACAATAAATCTAGCTACTATCTGTCACCATATAGAGTTGTTACAATATTCCCTATGCTGTTACATTGAATCGCTGTGTCTTACTTATTTTATGACTGGAAGCTTGTACATTTTAAATCCCTTCACCTATTTCACCCATCCCTCTCCCCCTCCCCTTTGAGAACCATGAGAATTGTTCTCTGTATCTATGAATCTGTTTCTGTTTTGTTTTGTTTGTTCACTTGTTGTTTTTTAGATTCCACATATAAGTGAAATCATATGGTATTTGTCTTTCTCTGTCCGACTTATTTCCCTTAGCATAATACTCTTTAAGTCCATCTCTGTTGTCACAAAGGGCAAGATTTAATTCCGTTTTTGGCTCAGAAGTATAGCCAGTATATATATATATATATATATATATATATATATATATATATATATATATATATATATTAAATTAGTGTTTTCATTTTCTTCAGATAAAGACTCAGAAGTGGAATTGCTGGATCATATAGTTGTTCTATTTTTGATTTTTTGGAGGAATTGCCAGGTGGATGTGGTACTTTGATGCCCTTGTGAGGGAGACTAAGCCAAAGTAGCCTCTGGGGACATGTACAAAGTAGGAAGCTAGCTCTCCAGGGCTGTAGACAGAGCTCTGTAGCAGAATTGAGAAGGAAGAGGGTTTTTTTTTAAGGATTTTATTTATTTATTTATTTATTTATTTATTTATTTATTTATTTATGAAAGACAGAGGTAGTAACAGAGCTAGGAAGAGAGAGCACAAGCAGGGGTAGAGGCAGAGGCAGAGGGAGAAGCAGGTTTTTTTAAGTAAAAAAAAAAAAAGCTTTGCTGAAGCACAATTGATAGGCAAAAAAATGCATACATTAAATGTACATATCTTAACAAGCTTGGAAATAAGAATACAGCATACATTTATGATAGTACTACCATATGATCCAGCTATCCTACTTCTATGTATTACCTAAAAGAATTGAAACCAGTATCTTGAAGAGATATTTTCACCTCCATGTTCATAGCAGCATTATTCAAAAGAGCCAAGATATGGAAGCAACCCAAATGTCCTTTGATAGATGAATGAATAAAGAAAATATGGTATATACACATAGTTGGAAATTTTTCAGCCCTAAAAGATAAATAAATTCTATCATTCGCAACAACATGGATGAGTCTGTAGGACATTATGCTAAATGAAATAAGCTAGGCATGGAAGGACAAAAACTACATGATTCCAGTTATATGAGGAATCTAAAATACTCCAACTCATAGAAGCAGAGAATAGAATGGTGGTTGCCAGAACTGAGGGAAAGGGGAACTGGGGAATTGTTGCTCAATAACTATAAAGTTATTATGAAATGAATACAAAATGAATAATTTCTAGAGATCTCCTGCACAACAACAAAGTACCTATAGTTAACAATACAGTGTTGTGCACTTAAAAACTTGTTGAGTAAATAGCTTTCCTGCTCTATGTTATTACGAGAGAGAGAGAGAGAGGGAGAGAAGGAGAGAGAGTGAGAGAGAGAAAGAGAGAGAGAGAGAGATGGAAGACACTTGTTAGCTTCCTGAATATCAGAACCCTGACCTGGTGACTCCTAACCTCTCAGGTTGGAGAGAGGTAATCAAAGGCAACCAAAAGTAATTATCCATTCTCTCCCAGATGATATTTTGTGTTCAAGCTAAGTGCCTCCCACTTAAAAGATACTCTCTAATTTGGGGGCTGACAGTGACATTGGCCATTCCGTTGCTTAAAATCTGCCCAAACATACAAACATTTTCAGTGTAAGATGGAACAGAGAGAAAATGGTATAGGCAGCTGAATGACTAATGGGGAGGACATTGAGGCTCAAAAAACCAAGTGCATCCCCACAGGCAATCAGCCACTCTAGGAAAACACTGGGCCCATACCGTCAGCAGAGCACAAATATAGTCCTTCTCGGAATCAGTAATAGCCCAGCACTAATAGCTGCAGAAAGGACCATACTGTCTCCCCAGTCATTAATTCCCAGAAAAAGTACTGCCTGCACTGAACTCATTACTGCTTTAACACACTCATCAGATGAAATGTACAAGTTAACCTCCTCAGAGAGAGGCAGTAATCTGAGCACATGAACTCAGCTCTTTCCCCCACCCCCACTCCAAAAACCATCGCTCTGGCAACAACTGTCAATCCTTTGCTAGGAAGCTGCCCGGATCCACCTGATGACATCTCTGTCTGCACATCTCTGTCTGTACTGTCTGTCAGATTATCTACTACCCACTTGCTCAGGTCAGCTAGCTGAGAGAGAGACAGGCTGGACACAGTGGGGAAAGGAATTGATACAATGCTGCTGCTGCTGCTTCTGATGCTGCTGCTGAAAAGGAGGATGGTTTTTAATAACAGTAACCATTTGTGGTTTGCACATAGTATGTCAGGCTCTATGGAGAATTTTTGAAACATATGATATCATTTGATCCCGACCAAAATACTATCATTCATCTCATTTGGCAGATGAAGCGGAGGTAAGGAAAATAAATGAACTACCTAAGGTCACATAGCTATTAAAGTGGCTCAGTCAAAATTACAATGCGAATTCCTGACCCCAGGTCCAGGCTTCTTTCCACCAGACCATGGCTGTCAACAATTTGCCCTATGTAGTGTCTGTAGGGACTATTAAAACCCAAGCAACACAATAGGACAATAATTATAGCTCCCATTGTGTAAGTGCTTCCCAGGGATAAGGCAGCTGGTACCCAGAATCTCAGGGATCTTTCTCAGCTAATGTATTAGAGCCCTAAGGGGTGCCACCAAGGGGATAGCAACTCTCTTAGCAGTATCATGACCCCCAACACTCCCATCCTCTATTTTCTTCCTAGACACTGTCTCTCTGCTTCTCTGTCAAATTAATTTCTCTCTATCTGGAGCTCCCCTGGCAGCTGTGGTGGAGAAAGGAGTACAATGAAGCGGGGGCAGAGAATGAGCAGTTAGGAGAGAACAATTTGGGAAAACAAAGTGTTTGCTTTGATTTTGCTAAGCCATTTGCACAGGTCACCATGGCCCCAGTAGCTCCCTGATCATGAAACTGTGTTGGCTATATGGATTTCCTTTCCCAACAGACCACAAGCTCCTAGAACACAAGGACCCTATCTTTCTCTTCTTTGTGACCCTTGCATGTGGTATAGACATGACATATATAATAAATGTTCGATAAATGTATTTGAACAATACATGGCCAGCTGGCTGGCTGCTATCTTTGCCTTTCTCTGTTGCCTTAGATCATTCACTCAGCAGAGGTAGTTTGGGAAAGCAGACTGAAGTGTTATTGAAGAACAAGCATCATGAATGGGTAACACGGACACAGTCTATGCCCAAACTTGTGTTTATAAAAAGCCCACTGAGCAGATTTTCCATCAGATCACAATAGCCTGTCCCAGACAGACTGGAGCAAGCACTACCCTATTACAGCAATCTTTTCTACAGATAGCCTGAAAAGCCACATCGCATATGTGGTATCCGTTCATCCAGGACAGTTGGCTCCACCACTGGCCCTAGTATTAAGAAGCCCCAGCCTGAATGGCCAAGCCTTTCAGAGAAGAAAGCAGATGTTTGAATAATCTGGCCAGAGTCCAGGGTCAGATGAGATAATGACAGTTCTGGAGGTGAAGTTGCTGAATATCTTGGAACACATAATATTTTCTTGACACGCTGGGCAGATTGCTCCATTCTACTTCTCTGTGCCATAAGAGGAGGCTCCCAACAAGATTTGGAAAAAGAAAGAATCTGCAGGATAATAATTAGGTCTGGAAGTTGGGTGGCTGGATGACAGCACAACAAAAAGTTTCATTTTCAACTCTGTAGATGCCAGAAAAGTTATATATATATTTCTACATCAATGTCAGGAAGAAATGTTAGTGTCTTTTCTCCTGTCTGTCCTCTAAAAGCTTTTGAAAGAGTCAAGAATAATACTCTAATGCACAGGAAAAAATTAAGGCACAATTGACAACAGTCTGTAATTAAGTGCTAAATTGCTGGCATGGGCCTTAAGTGCTGCAGGAATCCGAAGGAGGGGCAATCAATGAAGGCTGAGTAATGCGTGGGCAGCTGGAACTCTGACGTCTGAGAATCTATGACTCTCGTCAGCACAGATTTCCTGGAGGAGGTGGGACTGGCACTGGACCTTGAAGGATGAGGAAGACTGGGCTTCCAGGAGGGGAGAGGAGGGGACTCTGAATCAAAGTAAAAGGAATGGTGGAGGTATGGCTCCAACAGGAGTGGGGTGGCTTATGGGGGGAATCAGGGTGGTCATATGGTTGGCTACTGGGGTGGCGGAGCCATGGAGTGCAGGCTCAATGATCTTAGGCTATTAGGCTTCTGGAAAACTAGCCAGCAACTGTGGATAGGTAAATCTAAACTCCAAAAAAAAAAATCTCTTTAAAAAGTAAATTTCCTGAGGCATCTACAGCATGGCTTTACCTTTCAAGGAACTTCCATCTCTGTACAAGCAAAATCTCATTTAATGCTCCCAAAAACCCTAGAGAGGAGAGAGTGTTAAGGAACCATTAATTCCAATCAGACAGGCTGATGAGGATAGCAGAATAAGTTGGAAGGTCACCTCGTTTCTAGATTCCAATGCAAACACTCTGGGAGGGGGCAGAGGGAGCAGATATCACACTTTAATTCCTGGAATCTAGAAGCATCTTGTGCCCAGAATTGTTCTTTTTGCTCACTCTGCAAGCATACACTTCCTTAACAAAGATAATATTACTCTTGTTAATCGTGTGTCTACGCCAGGCAAAGTACTTTATTTTTTTATTTAAATTCAATTTAGTTAACATATAGTATATTATTAGCTTCAGGGGTAGAATTCAGTGATTCATCAGTTGCGTATAATATCCAGGGCTCATCACATCAAATGCCCTCTTTAATGCCTATCACTCAATTACACCATCCCCCCACCCACCTCTCCTCCAGTAACCCTCAATTTGTTTTGTAGAGTTAAGAGTCTCTTGTTTGCCTCCCCTCTGTTTCCATCTTATTTTATTTTTCCTTCCCTTCCTCTGTGCTCATCTGTTTTTTCTTAAATTCCATATTTGAATGAAAACTAGTGGCATTTGCCTTTCTCTGACTGATTTATTTTGCTTAGCAGAATACTCTGTAGCTCCATCCACATTATTGTAAATGGCAATATTTCATTCTTTTTGATGGCTGAGTAATATTCCATTGTGTGTGTATTTTTAACTTTTTGAGGCACATCCATACTGTTTTCCAGACTGGCTGCACCAGTTTGCATTCCCATCAACAATGTAAAAATTTTCCCCTTTCCCTGAATCCTCGCCAACATCTGTTGTTTCCTGAGTTGTTACTTTTAGTGATGCTCACTGGTGTGAGGTGGTAACTCATTGTGGTTTTGGTTTTTATTTCCCTGATGCCCATTTTTCATGTGTCTGTTGGCCATTTGTATGTCTTCTTTAGAGAAATATATGTTCATGTCTTCTTCCCATTTCTTTTTTTATATGTATTTTTATTGGAGTTCGATATGCCAACATATAGTATAATACCCAGTGCTCATCCCGTCCAGTGCCCCCATCAGTGCTCGTCACCCAGTCACCCCAACCCCCCGCTCGCCTCCCCTTCCACTACCCCTTGTTCGTTTCCCAGAGTTAGGAGTCTCTCATGTTTTGTCACCCCCTCTGATTTTTCCCACTCATTTTATCTCCTTTCCCCTTTATTCCCTTTCACTAATTTGTATATTCCCCAAAAGAATGAGACCATATAATGTTTGTCCCTCTCCTATTGACTTGCCTCACTCAGCATAATACCCTCTGGTTCCATCCACATTGAAGCAAATGGTGGGTATTCATTGTTTCTAATGGAAGATGCAGTAAAAAGCCAAGACACCTGCACCCCAGTGTTTACAGCAGCAATGTCAACAATAGCCAAGCTATAGAAGGAAACTTGGTGTCCATCTTCTGCCCATTTCTTAACTAGGTGTGTGTGTGTGTGTGTGTGTGTGTGTGTTGAGATTAATACATTCTTTATAGATTTTGGATACTAGTCCTTTATCTGATATGCCATTTGCAAGTATCTTCTCCCATTCTATACATTGCCTTTTAGTTTTGTTGATTGTTTCTTTTGCTGTGCAAAAGCTTTTTATCCTCATTAAGTCCCAATAGTTCATTTTTGCTTTTGTTTCCCTTGCCTCTGGAGACACATCTAGCAAAAATTTGTTGTGGCTGAATTAAAAGAGGTTGCTGCCTGTGTTCTTCTCTAGTATTCTGATTATTCCTATCTTACATGTAGGTCTTTCATCTATTTTGAATTTATTTTTGTATATGATGTAAAAAAGTGGTCCAGTTTCATTCCTCTGCATGTGGCTGCTCAATTTTCCCAACACCATTTGTTGAAGAGACTGTCTTTATCCATTGAATATTTCTTGCTTTGTCAAGGATGAGTTGATCATAGAGTTGAGGATCCATTTGTGGATTCACCATTCTATTCCATTGATCTATGTGCCTGTATTTGTGCCAGAACCATACTGTCTTGACGATTACAGATTTGTACTATAGCTTGAAGTCCAGAATTGTGATACCTCCAGTTTTGGTTTCCTTTTTCAACATTATTTTGGCTATTTGTAGTCTTTATTGGTTTATTTTTTTAAAAGATTTTTATCTATTTATTCATGAGAGACAGAGAGAGAGAGAGAGACAGAGACAGAGAGAGAGAGGCAGAGACACAGGTAGAGGCAGAAGCAGGCTCCAGGCTCCACGCAGGGAGCCTGACATGGGACTCGATCCCGGGACTCCAGGACCAGGCCCTGGGCTGAAGGCAGGCGCCAAACCATTGAGCCACACAGGGATCCCCTCTTTTTTGGTTTAATACAAATTTTAGAATTCTTTGTTCCAGCTCTGTGAAAAATGCTGAAGGTATTTTGATAGAGATTGCATTGAATGTGTAGATTATTTTTTGGTTTTGAATGTGTAGATTATTTTGGGTAGCATAGACATTTTAACAATATTTGTTCTTCCAATCTATGAGCATTGAATATTTTTCTATTTCTTTGTGTCTTGCTCAATTTCCTTCATAAGTTCCTGTAGTTTTAGAATACAGATCTTTTAACTCTTTGGTTAGGTTTATTCCTAGGTATCATACTATTTTGAGTGCAATTGTATATGGGATGATCAATTCCTTGATTTCTTTCTTCTTTCTCACTGTTAGTGTATAGAATGCAATAGACTTCTGTGCATTGATTTTATATCCTGAAACTTTGCTGAATTCATATATAATTTCTAGCAATTTTTTCTGGCATCTCTTGGGTTTTCTACATAGAGTATCATGTCATCTGCAAAGAGTGTAAGTTTGACTTCTTCTTTGCCAATTTGGGTATCTTTTATTACTTTTTGTTATCTGATTCTGAGGCTAGGACTTCTAGTTCTACGCTGAACAACAGTAGTGAGAGTGGACATCCTTGTCATGTTCCTGACCTTAGGGGAAAGGCTCTTAGTTTTTCCCTTTTGAAGATTATATAACTGTGGGTCTTCTGTATATGGCCATTATGATGTTGAGGTATGTTCCCTCTATCTAATAACCCTCTATATTATGGAGGGTTTTTATAAAGAAAGGTTCTGTATTTTGTCAAATGCTTTTTCTACATCTATTGAGAGGATCATATGGTTCTTATCCTTTCTTTTATTAATGTGGTGAATCATATTGATTGGTTTGCGAATATTGAATGCTCCCTGCAGCCCAGGAATAAATCCCACTTGGTTTTGATGAATAATCCTTTTAATGTACTGTTGAATCTGATTACTAGTATCTTGCTGAGAATTTTTGCATCCATGTTCATCAGGGATATTGGTTTATAATTCTCCTTTTTAGTGGGGTCTTTGTCTGGTTTTGGGATCAAGGTAATTCTGGCCTCATAGAATGAATCTAGAAGTTTTCCTTCCATTTCTATGTTTTTAATATTTTACTTATTTGTTCATGAGAGATACACAGAGAGAGGCAGAGACATAGGCAGAGGGAGAAGCAGGCTCCCTGCAGGGAGCCTGATTCAGAACTTGATCCCAGGACTCCGGGATCATGACCTGAGCCAAAGACAGACACTCAACCACTGAGCCACCCAGGCGCCTTCTATTTTTTGTGGAAAAGTTTCAGAGAATAGGTATTAATTCTTTAAATGTTTGGTAGAATTCTGCTGGGAGGCCACCCAGCCCTGGACTATTATTGTTGGGAGATTTTTTTTTATTACTGCTTCAATTTCCTTGCTGGTTATGGGTCTGTTCAGGTTTTCTATTTCTTCTTGTTTCAGTTTTTGTATTTCATATACTTCTAGGAATTTATCCATTTCTTCCAGATTGCCTAATTTGTTGGTGTATAATTGCTCATAATATTCTCTTATAATTGTATTTCCATCATGTTGGTTGTAATCTCTCCTCTTTTATTCATGATTTTATTCATTTGGGCCCTTCCTTTTTTACTTTTTTGATAACTCTGACTAGGGGTTTATCAATCTTATTAATTCTTTCAAAGAACCAGCTCTGTTTCATTGATCTGTATCATTGATTTCTCCTTTAATATTTATTATTTCTCATCTGCTGGGTTTAGACTTTATTTGCTGGTTTTTTTTTCCAGCTTCTGTATGTATAAGGTTAGGTTATGTGTTTGAGTCTTTTCTTGCTTCTTCTGGAAGGCCTGTATCACTATATACTTCCCTGTTAAGATCACTTTTCCTGTATCCCAAAGGTTCTGAACTGTTATGTTTTCATTTTCATTTGATTCCAAGTATTTTTTTAATTCTTCTTTAATTTTCTGGTTGACCCATTCATTCATCAGTAGGATGTTCTTTAACCTCCATGTATTTGTGTTCCTTCCAAATTTCTTCTTGTGGTTAACTTCAAGTTTCACAATATTGTGGTCTGAAAATATGCATGATATGATCTCAATCTTTTTGTACCAATTGAGTCCCGATTTGTGACCTAGTATGTGATCTATTCTGGAGAACATTTCGTGTGCACTCAAAAAGAATATATATTCTGCTGCTTTAGAATGAAATGCTCTGAGTATATCTGTGAAGTCCATCTGGTCCATTCAAAGCCCTTGTTTCCTCATAGATCTTCTGCCTAGATAATCTGTCCATTGCTATGAGTGGGGAGTTAAAGTCCTCTACTATTATCATATTATTATCCATGCATTTATTTAGGTTTGTTATTAATTAGTTTATGTATTTGGATGTTCCCATGGTAGGGCATAAATATTTACAATTGTTAGATTTTGTTGGATAGAGCCCTTAATTATGATATAATACCCTTCTTCATCTCTTGTTACAATCTTTGCTTTAAAATCTAGTTTGTTTGATATAAGTATGGCTACTGCAGCTCTCTTTTGCTGCCTTAGCATGATAGATAGTTCCCCCACCCCAACACTTTCAATCTAGAGATGTCTTTGGGTCTAAGATGAGTCTCTTGTAAGCAGCATATCAATGAGTCTTGTTTTTATTTTATTTTATTTGTATATTTTTTATTGGAGTTTTATTTGCCAACATATAGTATAACACCCAGTGCTCATCCCATCACGTGCCCCCCTCAGTGCCCATCACCCAGTCACCCTGGCACCCCAGCCCACCTCCCCTTCCACTACCCCTTGTTTGTTTCCCAGAGTTAGGAGTCTCTCATTTTCTGTCACCCTCTCTGATATTTCTCACTCATTTTCTCTCCTTTCCCTTATAATCCCTTTCGCTATTTTTTTATATTCCTCATATGAATGAAACCATATAATGCTTGTCCTTCTCTGATTTACTTCACTCAGCATAATACCCTCCAGTTCTATCCATGTTGAAGAAAACAGTGGGTATTCGTCATTTCTAATGGCTGAGTAATATTCCTCAACTTTATGGTCAACTAATATTTGACAAAGTAGGAAAGACTATCCACTGGAAAAAGGACAGTCTCTTCAATAAATGATGCTGGGAAAATTGGACATCCACATGCAGAAGAACGAAACTAGACCATTCTCTTACACGAGACACAAAGAGAAACTCAAAATGGATAAGAGATCTAAATGTGAGACAAGAATCCATCAAAATCCTAGAGGAGAACACAGGCAACACTCTTTTTGAACTTGGCCACAGCAACTTCTTGCAAGATACATCTATGAAGGCAAGGGAAACAAAAGCAAAAATGAACTATTGGGACTTAATCAAGATAAGAAACTTCTGCACAGCAAAAGAAACAGTCAACAAAACTAAAATACAAAAAAATAAAAATAAAAAAAATAAACTAAACTAAAAGACAACCTACAGAATGGGAGAAGACATTTGCAAATGACATATCAGATAAAAGGCTAGTATCCAAGATCTATAAAGAACTTATTAAACTCAACAGCAAAGAAACAAACAATTCAATCATGAAATGGGCAAAAGACATGAACAGAAATTTCACCAAAGAAGACATACACATGCCCAACAAGTACATGAGAAAATGCTCCGCATCACTTGCCATCAGGGAAATACAAATCAAAATCACAATGAGATACTACCTCATGCCAGTGAGAATGGTGAAAATTAACAAGACAGGAAACACCAAATGTTGGAGAGGATGTGGAGAAAGGGGAACCCTCTTGCATTGTTGGTGGGAATGTGAACTGGTACAGCCACTCTGGAAAACTGAGTCTTATTTTTTATAATCCATTCTGATACTCCATGTCTTTTGATTGGAGCATTTAGCCTATTTATATTCAGAGTAATTATTGACAGACATGAATTTAGTGCCATTGTATTACCTGTAAAGTTAGTGTTCCTATAGATTTTCTCTGTTCCTTTCTAGTCCTTTTTACTTTTGGTCTGTCTTTTTTGCTCAAAGTGTCCCCTTTAATATTTCTTGCAGGGCTGGCTTAGTGTTCAGAGGGAAAGAAAACTATTAGATCATGAAGGTAGATTTAGGGAACTCAGCAATTCCACGCAGCACAATAATATCTGTATTATAGGGTCTCAGAATAAGAGCAGGAAAAGGGGCAGAAGGTTTATTTGAAAAAAAAATATAGCAGAGAAATTCCCTAATCTGGGGAGGGAAATAGACATTCAAGGCCATGAGGCACAGAGAACTCCCCTCAAAATTAAAAATAAAATAGGTCATCACTATGACATATTATAGTAAAACTTGCTAATTATGAAGAAGAAGAGGAAATCCTGAAAGCAGCTCAGGACAATAGGTCCTTAACCTACAAGGGTAAACACATGAGGCCTCCAGCAGGTCCACAGAGACCTGTCAGGCTGGAAAAGACAGGCATGATATATTCAACATGCTAAATGGGAAAAATATGCTGCCAAGAATATTTTATTCAGCAAGGCTGTCATTCAGAATAGAAAGACAGATAAAGAGTTTCCCAGACAAACAAAAACTAAAGGAATTCATGAACAGTAAACCAGCCCTGTAAGAAATACTAAAGGGGAT
Organism: Canis lupus baileyi; assembly: GCF_048164855.1. NCBI lineage: Eukaryota > Metazoa > Chordata > Mammalia > Carnivora > Canidae > Canis > Canis lupus. The sequence continues at coordinate 4,067,049 of NC_132876.1, forward strand.
CCTTTCTTTGTATGGAAAGAGAGATCATGCTAAGTACTTTAAAGGAATGAAATTTTCATCCTCGTATCAATCTTGTGAGGTGAGCAGTGTTATCATCTCTGATTTACAGATGAAGAAACTGAGGCACAGATAAATTAACCAACTTGTTCATGGTCATATGGCAGGGAAGTGATTCCAAACAAAGTAGCCTGCCACCCTAGCTCACCATTTCACCCATCTCACTCCAAAGATGCCCTCTGGGCACAACCACAATGGACTCTCCCAAATAGGAAATGTCTCATTCAATGCCCATGACAACCCTGATGGAAAGGACTATTCAAGGACCTAAAATTCCAAACAGACATGGTCTGATCAGAGACACTAGAGTGGGTAAGAATGTCATAGACTTAAAAGACCTAGCTCAGAGCCAGTCCACCTCTATTTTCCCACTTGCCATTTTAACTGCTGCCCCACCCCTATCAGCAGCAGCATCAACAAAAACAACAACCCTATAAAATTCCTGAAACTCCAAGACAACTTGCTTTACTTGAACACCCCAAGAGTCCTGCCAACAGAGGCAGAGCATATGTAGCAACATGGCCCTTCTTGGTCTATGCTGTGGGCCTGGGAAGAAGTAGGAGGAGGCACAATAGTGCTGGAAGCAGCCAGAATAAGGAGATGGAAGAAGAGGGTAATAATGAAGTCAGGAATGCATGACTAAGACCGAATGGAGGATGAGGCCCCCTAGATAGAGGATGGGGGGGGGCATGAAGTACAGACATTTTAGCAAAGTCTAGACTGAAGAGTGGGGGCAAACTATAGTGGGGGCAAACTATATTGGGGGCAAACTATAGTGATGTCAAAATAAAACCACAAAGTAGCCCTTGTGAGAACAAGCTGTCTTGGTGTTGGACAATAAATGGGTAACTTCCAGGCTGGTGTTCCTCATGGAGAGAGAAGGTACCTGGAGGAGAGTCTAGTGAGAATGAAAACCTGATGCACCATTCTCAAGACTCTATGTTTTATAGACTTGGGTTTGCTCTAGACTGCTGTTTCAACTTTTCATTGTGCAATGGGCCCTTGGCTGACTGGTGAAACCCATGAACCCCTTCACAGAATAATAATTTAAATTCATTAAAATGTATAAGATTACAAAGGAAACAATTTATATCAACATAATAGACAAAACTTGTATGATATACTAACACAAATGCTTCTTTATTAATGCATGAAATAAAAAATTTAGTTGTGAGCCTAACAACTATTGTAATTTCAAAATAATGTCAATTATAGAGACTATGTAGAAGTGGCTACAATGATAATGTGAATATGAAAATATCTGTGATTTCTCTTGGAGACAAAAATCTCATGTATTACTAATGCTATTTCATTGCCTACACAATAGAATCAAATGAGAAATTTCAATTAGAAGTTAACAAAAATAGAAATTCAATTTTCCCTCAATATCACAGGGGCTGTCACTAGAGAAACATGCATAGGGCAATAGGAATTCATTAGACTTAGAAACAGTTTACTAGAGACCTAGTCCAAGTTCTCCTACTCTTTGTGTGCCCTTGAAAGTAAGTTCCAAATGTTGATGACCCACTCAAGACATAATTCTATTCTTTTCTCCCACAAATATTCACAAGAAGGTGCAGCTACTAAGTCCTCTGCCCTGGTTCTGGAGACCAGGCACAGTGAAGTCCAATCCCAAGTTCAAATCTGTCCATTGACCCACCACCCCCTATACAGATCCTCATGTTCACAGGTCTATTCTTGTTGAATATGGAATGGGGTTCCTCCTCTGTTTCGTCAACTGGTTCTGGGGGCCATAACTGAAAAGGAATCCAGATAAAGGTAGTTATTCTGCCTCACTGCAATAAGCCAGTTCCACCCTAGGAGAGTCCTGCGAAGCAAGCACACATATCTGGCTGGATTCAGTGTGGAATGCCTATTACAGAATCAGTTACATTTTCATAGTAAGCCCCAGGGAGTTTGGCAGACAAAGTAGATGACGGAGAGTAAGAAGGAGACAGGGAGTAGGAGAGCAAAAGAGAACAAAAGGGAGAGAGACAGAGAGAGACACACAGAGAGAATGTTTTAATCTTAGAGAATAAAAATTGGAAGAGGCCTTCAGAGACCCTTTGGTCCAATTCCTTCATCATAGTTGGAAACAAAGCCCAGAGAATGTATGTGCCCTAGTGGAGCCACAGAGCAATTCAGGGCCGAGCCACTGGCTACTTGCCTGCTTCTTTTCCTCTACAACTCTTGTGTATTTGACCAGAGATGAATGTGAGCCAATTGGCTTGGAAGATGCTTTTGATAGCACTGTTCAAAATAGCTAAAAGCTCCCCTTGCCTCCATGCTGCTGTCTCTCTTGTGACAAGCACAAGAATAAACATCACAACCTTAAGAAAGAGAATCAGATTCTTGTTATAGCCATACTTTGGACAGGCTGTGTTCAGACTGATGGGTGGCCCCAATGATCAGAGACCCATTGTGATTCCATAGGCAGGGTGTGGCCAGCTATGAAATGGATTATTTCAAATGGGACTGAAGGCAGGAAGGAAAATGGGAATAAAGGTGGAGGGTGGATTTCCTGCTGCTGCTTAAGGGCCAGGAAGAGGTGAGGAGGAGAGAGACTGACCTAGAGGATGAGGCCCTCAGTGGGCTCCAGACCACCCAATCTGGCCTTGATCACAAGGCATGAAGTATGAGTACATATGGAGCTACCCTGCATGTATAATTTCCTTCTCTGATTTCCAGAGGAGTCAATGAAGCTATTATTATTATTATTATTATTATTAAATTATAATTATTACTATTATTATTTTGCTCTTTCATTACTTTTTACTCACTTTAGTTGGCAGGTACCCAGTCCTGACTCACCACCAGGCCAAATGGGGCACTGGAAAAAGTACAGGACTCTGAGCACCAGCTTAGAATTGAGGCTTAGCTCTGCCTCCTACAGCTGGATTAAATGACTTGAGTGAATTCCCAACCTTCCTGAATCTTAGCTCCCAAACTGCAGAATGGGGAACCCGACCTCTACCTCATATTGCTCTTAAGAGGAGCACACCACAAGCTGACACGATGAAGCACTCTGATCACTGCACAGCGCTCTCCCTCTGTGTGGGGATTACTAAAACAGTGCCTATTAGAAAGCAGGCTTCCTGGGAGTCATGCCTTTTTTTTTTTTTTTTTTTTTTTTTGCTTGACAGAGGCACCAGCACATTCAAAAGTGAAATCTGAGAAGAATGTAATTTTCTATTTTTTCTTCTTGCACAAAAGGGAAAATGGTATGCTGCATTGCTCTCCAGAGCTTGATGCCAGCCAGCTATAGTCACCACAACATTAGGGAGTGACAAATCTGGAGCTAATTATCAGAGCTTATGAACCGTTCATGAAGCCAAACATGCATCAAGCTCTGGACTTTCAGGCCAAGGAGCTGAGACAGGGGAAAGTCCAGAAGTTACTTAGACAGCCTCCCACTTCTGACTATATACATGTCAGCTTTATTCCAAGGTCAAATGGCCAGCAGCTAAAGACACTGATATAGGAAAAATTTTTGCAAACCACTGGAATCTACAAACCAACCTCCACCTAGAGGTGGAATATTGCAGAAAAAGAGCACAGGGTCTAGAATCAGGCAGGCCTGACTTCCTGTCCCAGCCCTACCGGTTAAGATATGTGGAACTTTACATAAGTTCCTTCCTTTCTCTGGGCAGAGTTTTCTCCAGTGACCTTAAAGTCCATCTGTAGCCTTGAACTTTATTCTATTTCCTATTCTCCAGACACTTACTACAGACTGCATGTGGACCACCTCCCAAGGATGAATCTTTTTCAAAACAGTCCTGCTTCTCCTTTGCACATGCATCCATCAACCTGCCTTCATGTGTGTCCATAAACTGTTGTCTTGATCTGTGCCTTTTCACCTACTCAAAGAAATCACCCCAGTAATTTCCTCCCCTATCTGCACTATAAAATTTTTCCTCTTTATTAAATCATCTCTGTCAATATGCAAACTGCCATACATCTTCCATCTTTAAAATATTACTCAACCATTAGAAACAACAAATACCCATCATTTGCTTCGACATGGATGGAACTGGAGGGTATTATGCTGAGTGAAATAAGTCAATCAGAAAAGGACAAATATTATATGGTCTCATTCATTTGGGGAATATAAAAATTAGTGAAAGGGAATAAAGGGAAAGGAGAGAAAATGAGTGAAAATATCAATGAGGGTGATGAAACATGAGAGACACCTAACTCTGGGAAACGAACAAAGGGTAGTGGAAAAGGAGGTGGGTGGGCCGTTGGGGTGACTGGGTGATGGGCACTGAGGGGGGCACTTGGTGGGATGAGCACTGGGTGTTATGCTATATGTTGGCAAATTGAACTCCAATAAATTTTTTTAATAAAATAAAATGTCCAAACCGTGGATACCTGGGTGGCTCAGTCAGTTAAGCATCTGCCTTTGACTCATGTCATGATCCCTGTGGGGATAGAGCCCCACTTCAGGCTCCCTTCTCAGTGAGGAGTCTATTTCTCCCTCTCCCTCTGCCTCTCCTCCCCACTTATGTTCTCTCTCTTTCCCTCTCTCTCTCAAATACATAAATAAAATCTTTTTTAAAAACAAATCTAAAAAATAAAAAGAAAATACCCAAACCTTGAACCTCATTCTCTTCCAACTACCACTTTTCTTTTAAAAGAGCCATACACCTGCAAAGAGCATACACCATACAGAGCCAAACACCTGCAAAATTTGTTCTACTTGCTTTTTCGCAACGGGTTTGCCGCCAGAACACAGGTGTCGTGAAAACCACCGCTAAACCTAAACCAAAATGGGAAAGGAGAAGACTCACATCAACATCGTCGTCATTGGACACGTAGATTCGGGCAAGTCTACCACTACTGGCCATCTGATCTACAAATGTGGTGGGATCGACAAAAGAACTATCGAAAAATTTGAGAAGGAGGCTGCTGAGATGGGAAAAGGCTCCTTCAAGTATGCCTGGGTCTTGGATAAACTGAAAGCTGAACGTGAACGTGGTATCACCATTGATATCTCCCTGTGGAAATTCGAGACCAGCAAGTATTACGTGACCATCATTGATGCCCCAGGACACAGAGACTTTATCAAAAACATGATTACAGGCACATCTCAGGCTGACTGTGCTGTCCTGATTGTTGCTGCTGGTGTTGGTGAATTTGAAGCAGGTATCTCCAAGAATGGGCAGACCCGTGAGCATGCCCTTCTGGCTTACACACTGGGTGTAAAACAACTAATTGTTGGTGTTAACAAAATGGATTCCACTGAACCACCCTACAGCCAGAAGAGATACGAGGAAATCGTTAAAGAAGTCAGCACCTACATTAAGAAAATTGGCTACAACCCCGACACAGTAGCATTTGTGCCAATTTCTGGTTGGAATGGTGACAACATGCTGGAGCCAAGTGCTAACATGCCTTGGTTCAAGGGATGGAAAGTCACCCGTAAAGATGGGAATGCCAGCGGAACCACACTGCTTGAAGCCCTGGATTGCATTCTGCCACCAACTCGTCCAACTGATAAGCCCTTGCGTCTGCCTCTCCAAGACGTCTACAAAATTGGTGGTATTGGTACTGTCCCAGTGGGTCGAGTGGAGACTGGTGTTCTTAAGCCTGGTATGGTGGTCACCTTTGCTCCAGTCAATGTTACAACTGAAGTAAAGTCTGTTGAAATGCACCATGAAGCTTTGAGTGAGGCTCTTCCTGGGGACAATGTGGGCTTCAATGTCAAGAACGTATCTGTCAAAGATGTTCGTCGTGGCAATGTGGCTGGTGACAGCAAAAATGACCCACCAATGGAAGCAGCTGGCTTCACAGCTCAGGTGATTATCCTGAACCATCCAGGCCAAATCAGTGCTGGATATGCACCTGTGCTGGATTGTCACACAGCTCACATTGCTTGCAAGTTTGCTGAGCTGAAGGAAAAGATAGATCGTCGTTCTGGAAAGAAGCTGGAAGATGGTCCCAAGTTCTTGAAATCTGGGGATGCTGCCATTGTTGATATGGTTCCTGGCAAACCTATGTGTGTTGAGAGCTTCTCTGACTATCCTCCTCTGGGCCGTTTTGCTGTTCGTGACATGAGACAGACGGTTGCTGTGGGTGTCATCAAAGCAGTGGACAAGAAGGCAGCTGGAGCTGGCAAAGTCACCAAGTCTGCCCAGAAAGCTCAGAAGGCTAAATGAATATTATCCCTAATACCTGCCACCCCAGTCTTAATCAGTGGTGGAAGAACGGTCTCAGAACTGTTTGTGTCAATTGGCCATTTAAGTTTAATAGTAAAAGACTGGTTAATGATAACAATGCATCGTAAAACCTTCAGAAGGAAAGGAGAATGTTTTGTGGACCATTTGTTTTTTTTTTTTTTTTGTGCGTGTGTGGCAGTTTTAAGTTATTAGTTTTTAAAATCAGTACTTTTTAATGGAAACAACTTGACCAAAAATCTGTCACAGAATTTTGAGACCCATTAAAACAAAAGTTTAATGAGAAAAAAAAAAAAAAAAAAAAATTTGTTCTACTTTCTGGCTTCTCTTCTTTGTTTCACATTCTCTCCTCAATCCTGTTAGCTTCTGATCAATTACTTCACTGAAATGGTTCTTATCAAATCACCCAAACTTACATCTTGCTAAAGCATATAATCTTTTTTTCTAGACCTTTCAAAAGCATTTGACATGTTAATCACTCCTTTATTCTTAAAATGCTCTTTTCCATTAATTAGAGCTAGAATTATACTCACCTAGTTTTTGCCCCACTTGTAGCTCCCTCTTCTAGATCTCCTTTCCCAGAAACTTTTTCCTCTCCTTGACCTCTGAATGTTGAAGTGCTCTAGATATTACATCTTTGGCCTTCTCTAGTTCATCTACATGCCCTCTCTAGGTGATCTCTTGGTTTGCAATACTATCTGGATAATGACAATTCCCAAATTCATTCATGACCTCTCCCCGAATACTAGACTCATTATCAAGCCACCTACTTGTCATCTCCATGTGGATGTATAGTAGGCATCTTTGACACAACACATACAAAATGCATTTCTTGATAAGCCAGTTCCCACTTACTGCCAAGTCTACTTCTCCAAAAATTTCTTCCCTTCTCAATAAAGGGCACTATTATCTACTTATTTGCTCAGGCCTCTCTCAAAGTTGACTCCTCTCTTTCCATCACCACACATATCCTATCCATTAACAAGTGCCACCAGCAGTATCTTCAACATTCCACATTAAACCACTTTCCACTACCTCTGCTGACATCAGTGTGGCTCAAGCCACCATCATCTTCCCCCTGGATTATTGCAGCAGAGTTTCTTTCTGATCCCCATATCTCTACTCTGTTCTCTCTCCAATCCGTCCTCAACACACAGTCAGAAGGATCCTATTAAAACAAAAATCAGATCATGCATTTCTCTATGCAAAACTCTCCAGTACTTTCATAGTTCCAAGAATAAAATTCACACTCTAAACATGGTTTAAAAGGCTTGTTATTTGGCTTTTGCCTGCCTGACTCTCTGACATCAATCCCTTAACACGCTTTACTTTGTTACCCTATTTTAACTTCTCCATATTGTTAATCAACACCTAAAGTGATGTTAGTTATTATTTATTTATTTATTTATTTATTTATTTATTTACCATTATCTCTTTGTCCCAATAGAATGATGCCTCCATGGGAGGAAGGACCTGGTCTTTACTGTTAATGACTTTACCCCAACAGAGTAATTCTAACATAGTGATCATTTAATAAATATTTATTGAATGAATAAATGAATGACTTCTCTGCTTCTAGGTTGCCCTGTATAATCCTTTCTCTACACCAAAGCAAGAACAATCAGTCTTCCAATTGTAAAACGAATAAGTCACGGGGATAAAAGATACAGCATAGAGAATAGTCAATGGTATTGTAATAGTGTTGTATGGTGACAGTAGTTACACTTGTGGTGAGCATATCATAACATATAGACTTGTGGAATCACTATATTATACACCAGAAACTAATATACCATTGTGTGTTTGCTGTACTTCAATTTAAAAATGTAAGTTACATCATGTCATTTCCTTGCTTAAAATCCTTTAATAGCTTCCCATTGCATTTAAAATAAACAAATAAAACCCTGAGTCTTTACCATGGTCTACAATACTCATCATGACCTGGCTGGCCCCTGCTCATGTCTCAAACCATATCTCCTTCCACTCTACCCCTAGCCCATGTGCTTCTGTCATATTAGCTTTCTATCAACTCTCTAAATTAATTATGATCTTTCCAACCTGTGGATCTTTGTTTTGAGATGTCCCTGTCTCTAGTGCTCTTCCTCCATTTTTCAGGCCACCATCCACCCAAAGTGATACTACAGAGAGTCACTGCTCTTGGAGCACCAAGATAAGAAGAATCATTTGCTACTGGACTGGCTGAAGGAGACAGGAAGCTCTGCTGGTCCACAAATTGATATTTTCAGGCGTTACACATACCTATGGTGCCACCATACTCCAAAGTCACACATCAGAAACAAAAGCAGCTCAGATCTCTATTCTCTTCTCAGCACAGTTTTAAAATAAATTATCTACTTGACTTAGACCATTCCCTCACCCCACACATTTAATCCTTCATCCTGTCCAATCTGGCCATAGGCCCCACTCCTCACTCCACTGAACTTGAGCATTACCAGTGACGCCCACATTATTAAATCCACTGAACCCTGATCTATACACATCTTGCTTGACCTTTCAGGAATACTGGGAAAAGGAAATCACAAACCTATCTGATTTCCCTCACATCTCTCTGGATATATATTGTCTCCTTTGTGGGGCCTTCCTTCTCTATTCTACTTAAAACTTTATCTCTAGTTCATACTTCAGACCTTTATATCCAACTATTACTCATTTCCACATAGATGTAGCAGCAGCAATTCAAATGTCTCATGTCCAAAATTGAACCCTTGATCTTCTTCCCAAGGCTTTTCCCCTGGACTTCTGCAACTGCCTCCTCCCTCTTCTCCTTACTTCTACTTTTACTGCTCTCTTGTCCTATTTCCATTGCAAGAAGAAGGATCTTCTGAAAACATTAAGTCAGACCATGAACCTTCCCTCTGTAAGCACCCCCATCATGCTTTTTTCTCCATTGTTTCTGGAATCAAGTTCAAGCTCCCAAGCTTGGCACTCAAGGTCCTGGCCCCAGACAACCTCAGCCTGTCCCCCTCCCATCTGAGATTTCAACTTCACCAGAGCACTTGATGCTCCCTGTATCTTGCGTGCTCCTTCCCATCTCTGTGCCTATGCTTATATTGTCCCTTCTTCTTGGAATAAACTTACCTTTATCTCTCTGTATGGCATACTACTAATGATTTTTCTTTTCCCGGTTTAAGCATCAGCTGCTCTAAGATCTCCCTGTCTCCACATTCCCTTCCCCATGTTGCTACTGGGTCTGGATTATAGGTTTTTCCTCTGGATTCCCACAGCCTCCTGTGCTTCTTTATCATTCATCCTTACTGCAGAGTATGGAATCTTATTTACATCTATCTGTTCCCAGAACTATGGAATCCTCAAAAGCAAAAACTTGAGTTGCTCTATCATTGCTCTCCCCAGCCACTGTGTGCAAGAGGAGATGTGAGATGTGAGGTGTAGTAGTCAAGGCATGCATGTGGGCATGTGGGCCTGCCGGACTGGCTGCAAAAGGCTTATCACAAGATCAATTTCCTATTTCCTCCTATCTGTCCTCACAGCCCCAGTCTATGCACAGCCCTACTTGCAGTTTTCCTCCCCTTACAAATATTAGAATGTTGATGTCAAATCTCATCAGTCAGTTCCAAAGTCATATTTTTTCTTTCTGATATGTTTTATGTTATCTACTGTTTTGCTTTCTATTTATACTGTCATGGCTGCCAGCCTGAATCCAAATCTCATGAGGGTCTGTCACCAGTCAACCACACAGCAGCCTCTACCTGTGGATTTCTGGAATGATGGCTCAGGGAGAAAATCAGGTGGAGAAGGGCTCACAGCAAAGCCATAGTCATGGCTGTTGTATTTTCATAGCACTTTGCAGTGGACAGGATGTTTACCCCATCTTCCTGCCACAGAGTCCTCTTCACCACTCAGTGATGTAGAGAAGCCTGAGAATCCCATTATCCTAATCTAGCAAATGTGGAAACTAAGGCATTAAGAAGGTGGAATGCTAACTCTGGGAAACGAACAAGGGGTGGTGGAAAGGGAGGTGGGCGGGGGGTTGGGGTGACTGAGTGATGGGCACTGAGGGCGGCACTTGATGGGATGAGCACTGGGGGTTATGCTATATGTTGGCAAATTGAACTCCAATAAAAAGAAATTAAAAAAAAATAAATAAAGATGATCAGAGCTATATACATATATTAAAAAAAGAAGGTGGAAGGCTTACCAATGCCTTTCAAAAGAATGCTGCTTCCTGGATAGGTCAGGAGTGATTGTCAGGACAAGCCTTGACTGCAAAATTTAAAGGGACACTTATTTCCAGGGTCAGGAAAGTGCCAAGTTGGCATCTAACAGTGAGAGCTTATAGGTGGACAATGCAGCTGAGGAAATGTTGGAACATCAGTGTAGGAGATAAGATGGGCCATGTTCATGCAGATGCCATCATCCAAACTCTCAGGATGGTGGTGGGAAAGGGTTGAATGTGATGGGTAGAAGGGGATGCACAAGTAGAAATCACAAAAACCAGTAGCCCCAGAGTCCACAGGGCTTGGGAGTAAACATAACAGCCTGCATAACACCCAGATCCATCTTGGAAGAAAAGAAAATGAATCAAGAAAGGTGGCCCTTTGGAGCAAATGACAGACTCAAGCAGTATGTTGCCCACATAGACAGACCTCCAGGAGGAAATGGCCATTAGAATATTCCTAAGGGGGTTCCTGGGTGGCTCAGCAGTTGAGCGTCTGCCTTTGGCTCAGGGTGTGATCTTGGAGTCCCGGGATCAAGTCCCACATCAGGCTCCCTGCATGGAGCCTGCTTTTCCCTCTGCCTATGTCTCTGCCTCTCTCTCTGTGTGTCCTCATGAATAAATAAAATCTTTTAAAAAAAAGAATGTTCCTAAGGGCTCAGAAAATAGTTGCCTGACCAGCTTTCTAGGTGACTTTGCCATGGTCCCTTCTTTTGGGGCTTCAGAGTCCCCATAGGTACTAGAGACCTCATACTCTGTCATGTGGGATTATTTTGGTTCGAGCTCTCATCTTCCATGATTCTTGTCCCTGACCCAGCCCCTGAATCCAGAAGGTGGCCAGTAGTATGGAGCTACTGGTATCAGCCATCCTGAAGAAAAATCTACTTTGCATGAGCCTGAGCAAGCTGTTATCCACAGAAACCTTGATTTAAGGCCATTTCAATAAGCCCCAATTCATCATCTTGAAGGTCTTTGAAGAAAAGACAAGTGCCATTTCCTAAATGCCATTATGTAATCAAGCCTTTTGCAGCCAGCCCGACAGGCCCACATGCCCACATGCATGCCTTGACTACTACACCTCACATCTCACTGAGTGTGCTGGGACCCCTTGACAGACAGCCCTGGACACATGGGAGCTGGGGCCAATGATACAGGGAAGAGACCAGAAGCCCCAACCATGAGACAGACCTTGTGACAGGCACTCTGTGAAAAGCTGCAGAAAATTTCATAGTAGGGAGACCCTACCTGCTCCAAGGTCATTCCTGTTTCTTGGGGCCCTGAGCCTGTTCCCTGAGATCCCTTTTCCTGCAGGTCAGGGGCCAAGGGCAGCCTTTTAGAAGTACCATTATCCCTGGGGTTCAGGGCTCAAATAAGAGACCTAGCTGTTAAACCACATAGGAGTGAATCCCAGCTTCAGTACTTATTTACTCTTTGACCCTGGGAAAGTTAACTGTTCACCCTGTGCCTCAGTTTCCACATCTTTAAAATGAAGATAATAATAGCCCATCAACTTCCTAGTAGAAGGGTGAAAAGTAAATGTTATAATGTTTACACAGCTCTGAGAATAGTGCCTGGCATGTAGCAAGCTATATATGGTATTATAGTTCTTGCCATTTTCACAGCACTACAAATAAGAGTGGCAAATGCGGAAACTGGGAAACAAGCTAGGGATTCCCCTAGACCATGAGATGTGGAAGAAGCAGAGTAGAGTCTGGGAACTGAAGGCCTGGCTTCATTGGCTTTACTATTCTCTGGCAGTAGGACTTTAGGCAAGTCTGGGCACCAACATGAGACTGCTTCCCATCTATAAAAGGAGTAGAGACTCCCCAGATCATGGGGTTGTTCCAGAAGATGATAAGGAAACAGATGGGATACTGCTTTGTACCTAACCACACACATTTGGTACCATGTAATCCAATAGTTCTCAATGTGTCCCTAAACCAGCAACATCAGTACTACATAGGAACATGTTATAAACACAAAACCTAGTGAATAAGAACTACAGGTGATGGGCCCAGTAATCTTTTTTAACAAGCTTTACAGGGAATCTTGATGCATAAGAGGGCTTAAGATCATGGTTGTAATCCAACCTCACAGAGACAAGGAAATGAAAGGCCAAAGAAAGCCTAAATATTATGTACCTACAAGGCACAAGGTTTTGTGAATTAGGGGCCCTGGAAGGTACTCATGAGATCAAAGTCTCTTGCCTCTCAGGTAGTTCTCTTACTAGGACACCAGTCTGAGCAATGTCTAAGATCCCTTCTCCTGTGGGCAATGCATAGGTGGTGTCCAAGCAAGGATATAGCCTGGGAGGGAAGAGACCTTGTTATCACATGTACTTTACTGGACACTTCTCTAAGGCATAGCATCTCTTTCAGCCATGACACTAGCACTCAGAAATGCTCTATTTGCACATTTTTAAGGAGCAAGCCTCAGGGCCCCATGTCAGTGTGAGCATTTGGGGATAGTTACCTAGGAAAAGGGGTCTTAGGCCTTTGCAGTTTTACCAGGGTGGAGGTCAGCCACAGTGAAGCTCAAGTTCCTTTTCCCAGTCCTGGATTAGGAGACCGTAAAGGCCTGCATGTTAGTTAGCTAATGTCTGCAGCGTACTGAAGAATGAGAAATGGCTCAAGTGTGGGGCCTCACATATACCCTGTAACTCTTGCAATCAGCTGTCTTCCTGATGGGCTCTTGTCCTATAGTTTCTGCCCTTCCCCTACTGCCACAAGCCAAAATTCTTCTTATCTATAGTAATAAAGATCAGGAAGGTATAGGAGGGGTCTCCAGCTCCTTAGCAGCCCAGAGCCTCCTTGGCACTTTTGGCACTCTGGTGTGGGGAGGCATGGGTGGCCCCCATCCCCACAAGCAATAGCTCTGCTTCACCAAGAAAACAAGCATGACACAACCCTGCTTCCTGAGCCCACATGAGGAATTGATGTCTTCCACACCATGCTGGCAGGTCACCACTCATTTTCCCTTAGACCAACTGCAAGACCTTCAGTGGCACATGGGCACTTTTCCCTCCTCTCCTTCCTCAGCCACCTCAGCATGAAGCTCTCCATCAGAAGGTGATTAGATTTGGGGAGGGTTATTTTTTTTTCCAGACATAATTGTTTCTTAATTCTTTTAATTTCATTCCCTTTAAAGATTACAAGCAACAACCAGTACTTGATAAATGATGAAGAACATCGGTAATTAATCGAGTTTTCAAGTGGTGCTGCTTTCATGACAATTAAAAAATTATCTTATCTATATGCATATATGAAGTTTGACAGTACATCATCCATGGAGATGGCCTAAGTGGGCAGTAATTTAAAACCTAAAGAGGCAGAGATCTTTCCAAACTGTGCCTGAGACCACTGCTTAGGGATCAGGAAGCCTAGAAAATTAAGTTCCCCAAAGATGAGGAGAAAAAAATGTATCCATTTATTTTTTGCTTATTCACTGAATTATGCATTCACTTGCTCAAGAAATTAGTTACCTTAGCCACTTATTCACTCACCACATCTTCATTCAGTGGCTCAGCTATTCTTTCCCTTTTTTCTTGTCCACTCACTCACTAGCTCACAGGATTATTCCTTCTCTCTCCTTCACTCACTTCCTCACTCATATACTCTTTCACCCATCTCTCCTGCTCTATACTATCCATAGCTTCATAATGACTTAGGGCTTTAGCTGACATTATAGATTTTCTCCAAACACACCTTAATATGCAAAGAAAATTATGAGCTTTCATAGTATTAGCTGATTTGTCCCATACTCTTTTCATTCAATCACACTGTGTGAGAGTTTACTCTGTGCAGGGGGCAGAGAGATACAGATGACATTGACCATGCTCTCACCTGGTTTTCAGTCTACTTGAAGAGGTAAGTGTTTTCAAAATACCTATGTTTGATACAGGAATCCAAAAAGGAATCACTTGATTCTAACAGAAAGACTGTATGCAGGCAGGCTTCCACTCAGTGAACTTTCCTGGGCATCTATTGTGAGCCAGGCTTTGGGGATACAGAAAAGACTAAGACATGGTTCTAGAAAGGGGTAGGAAATATCAGAAAGGGAGACAGAACATTAAGACTCCTAACTCTGGGAAACGAACTAGGGGTGGTGGAAGGGGAGGAGGGCGGGGGGTGGGGGTGAATGGGTGACGGGCACTAAGGGGGGCACTTGACGGGATGAGCACTGGGTGTTATTCTGTATGATGGCAAATTGAACACCAATAAAAAATAAATGTATTATTAAAAAAAAGACATGGTTCTACCTTCACTTGATTCTACCTTCATGGAGTTCAATATCCATTGGTGGAGAAAGACATAAGACTACACAAGTAATATAAAATATGAGTAAGCCGAGTTGCTGGGAGACACAGAAATACAAAACTCAGGTACTGATGAACTCCATTTAGTGAAAGCTTAAGAGTCAACATTAGCCCAAGGCCTTAAATGAAGGGTAGGATTTTTGTTGGACAAACATAGATAAAAGGAAAGTGCTTAAGAAACATGCATGATTCATGGGTAGAAAATTCAAGGTATGTTTGTGGAATAGTAAATAATCCTATTTTTTGAGAGCAAAGGGTATGTAGAAGGAAGTTGCAGAAATAAGGCTTAGCCCTCAAGCAAGGGATTGAGGAGACAGTTGGGGTTTGATCCTACAGGAAGAGGAGGATGATGGATGATTCTTGAGCAGAGCATGTCATGATAAAGGCTAGGCTCAAGGGATGATTTGGAAATGAGATCAGAGACTTTAGGCAAATACATTCTTGAAAAATCCAGAGAATCCTGATGAATGGAAGTAGGACAGTAGGAAGAGAAATGCAGAGGCAAAAATGAGTATGAGTGTTGTGGAGGAGACTGAATCAACAAAATTGAATGTAAAGGATGAAGGCCAAACAGTCAAATGCTTTAGAGGTTTGTAGACTGGGAGACCAAAAGGAATATGGTGGTGCCCCTACAAAGATAAAAAATAAACAGAAAACAAAGGAGGGAAGATGATAGAATTGGTGGTGAATATATTCAGGAACATAAGCAACAGCCAGAAGGAAGCATTCATTATGCCATTGGACAATAGGTCCAGAAAATAGGAGGGAAGCCTGAATTAGAAATAGATATTTGTGTCATACTGATTAACACCTTGATCAGAAATCCTTAACTCTAGGTAACAAGTGGACTTCTAGGGGCCTGTAAGGTATATTTTGCAGGTAGAATTCACAGATATTGATATTGATGAGTCTACCCACCAGAGTCTTCCAAATTTCTGTCAGCAAATCTGATAAATTATGTCATTTATCAAGATAGGAAATAATAAGAGTAAGACAGGGCTGGCAATTAAGGTAGCAAAAGAACATGAGTTAAGTGTTAGACTTGATGAGTTTGGGGTGCCTGTAAGCGGACTAATTAGTTGTCTACTAGGCATTGACCTCATGGGTCTGGAGATTAGGAAAAATATCTGAGCTGAAGATTGATTTGGGGAGCCAGAGGAGTAGATAAACTCATCCAGAAACAGTGTGGAAAGAGAGAAGAGAAAGATTAAGAAATGATAAAGAAAGAAGTGTCAAGAATAAATTCCAAATTTCTGGCTTGAGTGCAGAGATGGATGATGATGCTTATTCCTGAAATAGAAAACAATTGGGAGATTTTGAGAAAGGGGATAAGAATATGGTAAGTTAAATCTGACCCAGATAAGATTAGACGTGCTTGTGAAATATCAAAGTGGAGCTTCTCAAATGTCTCCATATGTGAGTCTGGAGCATAGGAGGCAGGATTGGGCTACAGACAGATTCTTGAGTTTACCAGAAAGATAATGACTGAATCTGGGGTATGAATATGGTCTCTAAGGGAAAGAGTGTAAAAGAAAAGAGCAGAGGCCTTGGACAGAACTTTATAAGTGAGCAGAATATCAGTAAAGAGCAGTCCTAGAAGGACATGAGAACAGACAGCTTGCTGCATGATGGGAGCTAAAGGAGAGCAGTTCTAGGAAGAAATGGAACATGAAGCTGAATGACATCTGATGGTTGCAGGATGATCAAACTTGGTGTGTTGGAGATGAGGCAGTCATGGGTGACCTTGGGGAGAGGGGAAAGGGACCAGATCCGTGGCATTAAGAAGTTGTAAGAGAGAAGAGGAGGTAGCACATATAAATCAGTTCTATAACATTTTGGTCAAGAGAAGAAGAGAGGAAAGCATACCATGCTGCCTTCCACCCATTTTCCAATCACCTTTGTCTTAGGACTGGTTAGGAACAGTTCATTTGGAGGTACTGAGAGGGACTCAGAAGCACAGGTCAAAAGCATAGCTCTTGTCAAGGAGGAGAATAGGGTCTTTGTTGGCTCTGGAAGGCAAGGAAGAAAGAGTGAATGTCCAGGGTAGATTCATAAAGGAAGAAACAGAGGAGAGGACACTCTGGCAGGACTACTCAGCAATAGGCAGGTGGCCATGCTGAGAGAACAGACGTATGAGTCAAACCAATGGAGGTCACTGCACCCTCCTAGGTTCTTAGCACTCAACAGATTTTCTCACTCCTAGAGGTGTGGATTCCTCACAGGCTACAGCCCCCATGGTGGCTCTCTGGCAAGGTTACTGCTCAGAGGCTGGTGCCAATATCTGGAGGTGTTCCTTCCCTGTAGCCCACCACTACTTCCATACAGAGACCAGAGGATCAGAGATGTGAGTGATATTGCATCCAAGAGAATAGGCTTTGAAGCAAATCACTTACCTGTTCTGTGCCTCAGTTTCTTTGTCCACAAAAGGGGGCTAATGATATTTAAATTGAAGAGGCATGGGGATTAAAAGAGATAATGCATGCAAAGCAATTATCTGTATTAATTAATCTTTCTGAAGTTACTGAAATCTCACAAGAGGAAACTAAGACACAATGTTTCATTCAATTCAATTTGGAAACACAGCAGATCTTAACATCTCATGAAGTATTGATCATATAGTTTTATCACCCCCAGCCTCCACACAAACACACAAATTGATGTCTTACTTACAATATGTGATTCACAGTGACTGCCGATTTCTCTACTGCTCCACAGGGTATTGGCTTTTTTGTTCTGTTGTGTAGGAGGAAATCCTGCCTGACTGTCCCTCTCCCAGTGCCTCCCGTTGTGGCACACTGTGGATTGCCCTATTGAATATAAACTCCATTTCAGGACCAGGTACATAATTTGTGTGGTCCAGTGCAAGAACAAAGTGTGGGGAACATTTTCCAAAATTATTAATAAATTCAAGATAATGACAGTATGGCATTAAACCCAGCATGGGGCCCATGTGCCTACATGGATGGCACACATGAAGTAAGCCCTGCCCCAAATCCATCACCAGTGTTCTGATCTTGACAGAGAGTCCAGAGTGAAGTCAGATGTTCATATGAAATAAAATTGGACTGGAAGAGGAACCTCTGGGCAAAGAGCTTGTTCTGGGTCATTTCTCCAAAGATCCCTCCAGGCAGGCTGCCTGGTGGTTATGGAGAGCCAAACCCCTCAGAGTCAGAGTTCTGGCACTGTGTCCCGATAGATAACTAACTCTAGCTGTAATCAATCCTCTAACTGTAATCAACCAGCAACTGCCTTCCTTCCTCCTGTTACTTTTTCTAATCACTCCAGATGACTCTCCCAAACCATCCACTATGCATGCCTGATCCCAGCACAGGCAAATCCAAGTCAGGAGCTGAGTGGCCCACTCTGCATCCCAACAGTAATCTTACTTCTTAGCAGGTGGCTCTCTGGTGATGTCTCAGGTAATACTGGGAAGAAGGAAGCTGAGGAGGACAGGGATGGAGGCTGAAAGGATGCACAACCCTAGAACAGTGCTACTCAAAAGTGTGGTCCATGGATCAGGACCAGACTGCAATGAGGTAAGTACAGAAATTGAAAGTAAGTGTTTCAAAACTTTCAGAGCCAATTGATAATGCCTATTAAATTTAAAAATAAAATAATTTTTAAATGATTTTTGTCTTAATTTTCACCCTAGGAATTCAGTTTTATTGCATTTTACCAAAGTATTGGTGTATGCAGTTTGGAAATGTAAAAAAAGACAATTTAAAAAAAAAAAAACAAAAATAAACCTAAAATAAACCAAAAAAACAGCAGATGACTGCCAGCCTTGCCATGGTACCTTGGCTCTAGTATAATAGAAAAAGCATTAGAAACGACAAATACCCACCATTTGCTTCAACGTGGATGGAACTGGAGGGTATTATGCTGAGTAAAGTAAGTCAATCGGAGAAGGACACACATTATATGGTCTCATTCTTTTTTTTTTTTTTTTTTTTTTTTATTGGTGTTCAATTTACTAACATACAGAATAACACCCAGTGCCCGTCGCATTTGGGGAATATAAATAATAGTGAAAGGGAATGTAAGGGAAGGGAGAGGAAATGTGTGGGAAATATCAGAAAGGGAGACAGAACATAAAGACTCCTAACTCTGGGAAACGAACTAGGGGTGGTGGAAGGGGAGGAAGGCCGGGGGTGGGGGTGAATGGGTGACGGGCACTGACGGGGGGCACTTGACGGGATGAGCACTGGGTGTTATTCTGTATGTTGGTAAATTGAACACCAATAAAAAATAAATTTATTATAAAAAAAAGAAAAAGCACTGAGGGAAAACACAAAAGATCAGAGCTCTTGGCCTGGTTCCTTCATTTCCCTACAAGTTGTTTAATCTCTGAGCTCCCCTTTTTTAATCTGTAAATGTGTTGGAGGACCACATGAGATCTTGGGCAAGAAGTTGCTTTACAAACTGTACGGTGCAGTATTAAATGAGGGATAATTCATGAGGATGCTTCCATTCTGTGGCCACTCCATGCCCCTGCGAAGCAAACAGTACTGGGTACTACCAATGGTAAGAGCACAACCTCTGAAGTCAAGATGCTGAATTTGGACCCTACCTTCACAACTTACTAGCCTCTCAGAACCTCTGTTTTCTTACCAATCAAGAAGGGAGACTTTTAATTCCAACTTGATAGGGTTTGTAGTGAGGATTAACTGGGAAGCTCTTAGAACAACATACAGAACATGTCCACGGTAAGTCCTCGCTAATAGTGTGGACCAATGACACCTCTCATTTTGGTCACTCCACATTATTATTTTGAGATTTTCCCATATTCAGAGTTCTTCCACTTTAACTGCTATACATCTCCATCATTTGCACATTTCATTCTTCCTTATCTAGTCCCATATTGGTGCCTTTATATTTTCTAACTGGCTACTGCTGATGTAGAAGATATTGATATGAGAGAGCTGCTCTTCTACCTAGTAAACATGCTGGACTCTCATCAGTTCTAATGGTATGTCTAATTCTCTTGGACTATCTATGTAAATGATCACATCATTTACAAATACACTCATCTTGTTTCTCTTTAGTAGTCCTTATACTTCTTATTTCTTCTTTCTAGGACTTTCCACATTAACTTGCTTCTAAAGTTTCTTTTCTTCTAAGTATAATATTTGCTGTGGGTTTTTTATAGGTGGTCTTAATATGAGTGAGGTGTTCCCTTTATTAATAATTTTAATGTATTTTATCACTAATAGATATTAAACTTTATAAAATGTTTTTTGTGCTTCTACAATCTTTTTTCATTGTTTTCCCCCAAGTGTATTAATGTGATAAATGACATTGACGGATTTCCTGATGCTGAACCATTCTTGCATCCTGGGGATAAACTCTACTTGACCATGATGAAATCTTTTTGTTTGTTTATTTGCTTGCTATATTTTGTTTTGTTTTCAATACACTGTTATATTTAGTTAATATTTTGCTTATCAATTGTTATCTATATTTTCAAATGACATTTCCTATAAATGTTCTTTTTTTTGTCCCTATGCAGATTTGGCATCAAGATTATAGTAGCCTAACTCAAGCAGGCACCTTTCCCACTTTTTTCTTATCTCTGAAGCAACATGAAGAGGAGAGAGATTATCTTTTCTTGGGAAGTTTGATAAAAAAAATCAACCTGTAAAATTATCTGGAACTGGTCCTTTTGAGAGGCGGTGAACTTTTGATCACCACTCCAATCTTACATGATCATTGGTCTATTCCATGGTCCTGAGCTCATTTTTGCATTTTAGAAATCAAGACATTGACCTATCCTCTCTGGCTTTCAGCCTTTTGTCTCGCCACCATCTTTCTCCTAACACCACTCCTAAAGAACCAGGAACTAGGTTTGTAGGAGGAGAGAGAATAACAGCGGCCAGATAATTCCTGCCTGCCTTTATATACCCTGGGTTATCAAACTGTAAGAAGCTCTTTGGGCAGCCCTGGTGGCTCTGTGGTTTAGCGCCACCTTCAGCCCAGGGTGTGATCCTGGAGACCCAGGATCCAGTCCTGCATAAGGCTCCCTGCATGGAGCCTGCTTCTCCCTCTGCCTGTGTCTCTGCCTCTTTCTCTCTGTGTGTCTTTCATGAATGAATAAATAAAATCTTTTTTTAAAGAAGCTCTTTGAAAAAACTCTTCCTGACCCCTCAACCACATTTAGGCAGAAAAACTTTAGGGGCTAGTTTCCCAATGAGGAAAAATGTCACTTTGTCACATGATGAGTCAGTACTAACATCATCCTCTCCCTCTTAAGCTTCTCTTACTTAACTGTCTTCTGTTTTTTCATTTATTCATTCACGTTAACTCTACACGACCTTCTGTGCAGGCTTCACTGGTTTTCACTTGTCTAATGTACTGGAAGAAGTATGTCACTTGTCTCTCAGCATAATCATAGCTGTGAAGAGAGCTACAATTAGAACTGAGCCAGGTTTGTTTACTTAATGAGGGCAGAGTCAGCTCTCCTGCCCTCCCATCCTAGACCTGAGGTGAAAGTTTTGAAATCTTTCTCTCTGAATTACATGGACTGCTTCCCTAATTGCATTAGGAAAAGTCATTTGTGTTCAATCCTGAAGTTCCTTTGCTCCCTCCTTCCTCTGATCATTTGGAAATTGTTAGTGGCAGATGGCTGAGGCTCTCCAGTGCCATTGTCTGATAGGTCCCACCCTGCCTCCAGTCTGCCCCCTGATCCTTAGTTTAGCTATCTATATCTTTCTTTGCTCAGGATCCAAGTTTATTACATCATTCACTATCTGGATGGAAATGCAATCTTCTCATCAGCAGAAAGAGTGAGTTGAGTCACGGATCTGAAGTCCAGTGGAAAGACCCAAAAAGACAGTGGTTATCCTAGCCCTAACCCAGGTATCCATAGACATCCAGATGGATAGCCTATGATTTCTTCTAATACCAAGCCCTGTCCATGTTGGGTTGTTGGCCTATGGCTTGCATCATTGTTTAGAAACACTTCAGCTTAGGAGGATTAAACATCACCTTCTAGAGGGACATGAAGGACAAATATCTATGTGGGGAGTGGAAGATAGATGAACATTGCCCAACTCTTGAGCCTTGAGAAATATCTTCCCTCATAGTAGTCTCTTATTGTCATTCTGCCAGAAATATTGTGACCCAAATGGCTGTTGATCCTTTCCAACTACTCTAAAAAAATTTTTTTCTCACTACATTTCAGGGGGCTGCTTTCGACTTTCAGTTTTATGCCTGAGAAACAGACTCTTCCCTTTTGATGATGATTGACAGCTGGGACTGCAATTCCTTCTGGATATATCTGGCACCTCTGGTCAAGACACAAGCTTGGCCAGACCACTAGAGAAAAAAAACACAGAGACAATAGGAAGATTGAGGTATTGTTAGCTTTCTGTGCTTGCAATCTTTGTTTCATTTTATGGGGCTTGAAGTAGACCCTGAAGGACAATGTTGATATGGTTCTAATAACTTGGGCAGGACATGTGGTAGATAGAATTCTAAATATGGTTCCCTAAGACATCTGTTCCCAGGTTATTAAATTAAACACTAATCTAGAAACACTGCTGTAAAGAGATTTTGCAGATACAAAGTTCCAAATCAGCTGACTTTAAGATATGGAGATCACCCAGGTTGGTCTGATCTAATCATAGGAACTTTTTGAAAGTAGAGTTTTCTCTAGCTGATGGCAGAAAGAGAAGTGAAAGATATTCAAAGCACAAGAAAATTTCAGTGTACTCTTGCTAGATTTGAAGATTGAGGGATCCATATGCAAGAACCAAAGAATGGACTCTAGGAGATGAGAACAGCCCTTGACTGACACCCAGCAATGAAACAGGAACATCCATCCTGAAATTCAGGGTGCTAGCAACTTGAATGAGCTTGGTAGTAGACTGTTCCCTAAAGTCCCAGATTAGAGCCTAGTGTGTCCCTCACCTTGATTTGTGAGGCCCCAAGAAGAGCACTCAGTTAAGCTTTCATGACCCAGGGAAACTATAAGAGAATAAATGGGTATTATTTTCAGCTGCTAAGTTTGTGGTAATTTGTTACACAACCATAGAAAACTAATACAAGACATGCAACCAGTCCCCCAAAAGCATCAAGCCTCTATCTCAGCCCTCTGCATGCATGAAATCAAAAGTCCCTTTTCCCCTCTCTGGCCCTGAGCTGAACTTCTCTCATACTTCTCTCACTGGTTGAGGTCTCAGTGTGGCCTTCTGGTTGCTGTGGTGCTAGGGACAGGCTAATGACTAACTTGACCCACTGGCAAGCAGGACATTTATCAGGCCAAGGCTGGTAGGGATAATTCCTGCTATTTTCAGAAATCTGGGTACAAAGCATTTCCATAGTCATTTTTCACTGGAGCCTCATAGCAACCCCCAACATGTAGAAACAATCATGTCCCCATTTCTCAGATGAAATAATGAGGCCCAAAGAGAGAAAGTAGTTGGTTCAAGGTTAGCGAGCTAGCATGGAGAAAGTTCCTGCACTTAATACAATTTAGTTTTGGTAAGTATTTGTGGATTCTTCATCAGGGGGTTGCAAGGCTTTGGTGAAACATGATCATCAAGGCTGCTTCTCCTCTTGTGCATCTGAACTAAAGGAGTAGAGACCTAGGGAACCTAATGAATCATGATGTAGGTATTATTTGCAGAGTCATAATCTGTCCCATGTTGTGCCCTTGGTTTGTAAGGCTCTTTGCCACATGGTTCTCGTTATTGTTCATTTTATATGTCAACTCGACTGGGCTGCAGGGTGCCAGATATCTGCTTACACATTATTTCTTAGTGTGTCTGTGAGGGTGTTTTCAGGAGTGACTAGCATCGGAATGGCTAGACTGAGTAAAGAAGCTCACCCTTCCCAACGTGTGAGCATCATCCAATCCACTGAGAATCTGAAGAGAACAAAAAGGCAGAGGAAGGAGAAGTTTGATCTCTGCCTGACTATTGAGCTGGGGTATATTAGATTTCTGCTCTCAGAATGGAACTTACACCATTGGCCCTGTGGTTCTTAGGCCTTTGGAACTACACCACTGGCTGCCCTGGGTCTTCAGCTAGCTGATGGCAGATTATGGGGCTTCTTATCCTCCATTAGCATGTGAGTCAAGCCCTCATAATTAATAAACAAATGAATAGATATCTCCTATTGGTTCTGTTTCTCTGGAGAACATTGACCAATTCAGTTCTCTCCCTCATTTCCTTCTGGTCTTTGCTCAGTGGGGCCTTCTCTGATCACTCTATCTAAAATTTCAATGCCCCCTCAACCCTACCTCCTGCTTTATTTCTTTCCCTATTGTCAGTTACTACCATGCAATATCTATACATTGTATTTATTTCTTTATTGTTTATCCCCATACAAGAGATTACATCTTTCCATTTTCCTTGGTCTCTGACATATAGTAGCTGCTCAATAAATTTATGATTTATTTTTATTTTTAATATGACAGAGCTGGGATGTAATCTAGCTATATATAAAGTCAAACTTAATTCTCTTACATGGTCAGCATGGCCATTCTGGCTCTCTGTAGGGACCAGACTCTGTCAAAGATCAACATCATATCTCCTGTTCCCTGTGGACAAAGTGGCCCCCAAGAATGTAGACCCTAGACCTTCCATTCTAGGAACCAGAACTGACTGCAGTGTCATCTGCTCTTCTTTCTTTATGGAAAGTAATTTGTCTAAATGATGTCTCAGGCTCCAAGAGAAAAGATCCTATCTGCCTAATAAGCGGAGATTCATTTATAACAAAGGGAACAGAAGCAACAGATTTATCCTGATGCCTTTAATTTATTTAAAACTTAAACTGACCCTAACGTAAAAGATGAAATTGCACCACCTGAAGTGGCTGAGACATATCAAGTGTGAGCCATCTCCCTGGGGCCAAAGCAGTCCCTCAATAACTATCTGAAATACCCTTACCATTGGCAGAGCCTTTATGATCAGGCAGTTCAACAATCAGGGCATCTCAGATCTTCCCAGCAAGGTAGGAGAAAAGCAGAGGCTGCCCAGTCCCCAGTTTTCCACTTGGGCAGTCATGGCCTACCCTAGACTGTGTATAGGAATCAGAGTTGGGGAATCTATCTAGGACATACAAGGCTTTTGACTGATGTAGTTCTGCAGCTTCTAAGGCAGAGTCTGCAATGAGAGAGGTTCACAGAAAGCTTTGACTAAGGAGAGGTGTGGGATTGCATGGGGGAGTGAGATGGAAGTGCTTCTGGAAAGATATGATGTTGTCATGCATACTTATATGGTATTAAAACAGCTGACATGCTGAGGGTTTTTTTTTTAAAGAATGTCACAATGTCCAAGCATCAAATAAACACAACCCCAGCCCATAGCTTTACCTAATGTCATGTGCCCTACTGAGATACAATGTTATTCTAGCCTGATTCCTGATCTCCTACCCCGTAACATACACACACGTGTATGCACACACACACACACACACACACACACACACACTGCTGTTTCACCTTCCACTCTTGGTCTCAGTCCTTGTGTTACATCACCTGATTCCAACTCCTGCCTTGTATATTTTTCCATTTTCCACTAAATGTAAAGAGCAAGTTATTTTCCAGAATCAGAAAATAGAAGTCCAAGCTGCATTTGGATCTAGTAGAGTGTTTTGTCCCTTCCCAGCTGGAAACTAGGCTTGTATAATGTTTTCCTTTAAGAGGAGACAGTGTAGCCCTTTACTTCAAGCAAGTCAGGGTTAGTGAAAAGTAGAACCCAAATGCAAGTAATTCATGCCTCATGCAAGGAATTAGACACAATCTAGATGTTAGACAACATGAGCATGGTTGAGAAAATTGTCGTACATCATCTCCAAAGAGAATTATTCAGCCATTAAAAATATCATTATGGGGCAACCTGGGTGGTTCAGCGGTTTAGTGCTGCGTTCGGCCCAGGGTGTGATCCTGGAGACCTGGGATCAAGTCCCACGTCAGGCTCCCTGCAGGGAGCCTGCTTCTCCCTCTGCCTGTGTCTCTCTGTCTTTCATGAATAAATAAATAAAATCTTAAAAATATATCATTATGAAGATAACATTGCAACATGGGAAGTGCTTACACTTTAATGGTAAGTGGAAAAGGCTGTATATATGACTGTAATTACAGCAATGTAAAAAATACACACATGTGGCCAAGGCCTGGGAGGTAATGTGAGATAGAAAATAAGCTCTTCTGAACTACCATGTGGCAATTATGGGCTATGTTTTTCTTTAATTTCCTATAATGTTCTTTAATAGTGTTACAGTATCATTGTTACAGTAAATAATAGTCAAAGAGAACAAAATCCACCCTGAAGTCCTCAGTCAACTGCAGCTTCCTGGACCAGAACTGTTATAGAAAGGCCTTCTTCACTGTCCATGAAGATGACTATGAGGACAGACACTGTGGAACACAATGTAGGCAAGCTCAGTTCCCCATCCAGGGGTAGACTGTGTGCTCTGTGGGCTGCAAGGAAAGGACAGAGCAGGCCAGGTCTCTGGACCATAGGCAATTCAAACCTGTTTGACCAATTTTAAACACAGCTGTTATTCCTGCACAGAACAAGTAACTGATGCCTCCCTACATCCTCCACAGTGCCTTGCTCAGTGTTGCACACACAGGAGTTACTAAATATCTAACTTACAATTATTATCATGATTTTTCCTTCCCCTCCCCCTCTTCCACCAAAATAGATTCTGGTTGTCCTTTGGTATTTCCCATCTCAGTGGCACTTCACCCAAGGGGCTAACCAAAGGCACTTACCCTTGTGTCTGTCATCCACATCCCCACATTCAATCCACCACTGCATCCTATGGATCCTGTCTCATTAAAATTTCTCAAATCTCTAGGGGTATCCAGGTGGCTCCATCAGTTGAGCATTTAACTCTTGATCTCAGCCCAATCACCACATTGAGCACCATGCTGGGTGTAGAGCCTACTTAAAAAAAAATTCTCAAATCTCTCTTGCTTCTGTTCATCCTCACTGCTACTCCACAGTCCAGACCTCTGTTATCTCACACCTGCACTACAAACTAATGAGTTGTTGAGCCTCCAGCCTCAACTTCATCCTCTACAAAAATTGTGCTGAAATTTTCCTGGCCTAATAGTGGTGGTCAGGGAAAATGTATGGCAAGGGAGTGGGGAAAACTTAGGAGTGTGAACCCATGGCCTCAAGTCCCCAGAAGAAGCAGGGCATTGTAGGAAGCACCCACATATTGGCAGTTTCCATTAAAATGATCCCCATGTTGTTGGCAGTTCCCGCAGGGCCTTAGTCTGTCAGGAACTTCAGGACCCAACTGTAAGATGACCCATCTAGGATTCAGGATGAAAAGATTTGAATCTTTATCCAGCTTTGTTTAGGTATTATCTCATCATTTCCCTTTGAATTTAGGTACATTCATGTACACAGTGTATTCAGTTTAATTGTATATATTTATACTTTGGGGGTAGATATTTTTGAAAATGTTTCATTGATAAAGATCAGGTAATCAAAAATGTTGATTATGACACCAGCCACCATCTAGCTATTTCTAAAATATTTTGATTGAATCACTCTTCTGCTTAAAACCCTTCAATGGCTTTCCACAGCCTGCAGCATTACTCAGATGCCCTTTATGACCTAGTCCTGCTGACTATTCCAACATTATCTGCCATTAGCCCCCAAACCACTTCATTAGCCCCCAAGACCACCAAATGGCCCAGAGCAGCTACCTTAAGCCTTCATAGGAGCTGGTCCAGTGGCATGCTGAAGCCAGTTCATTCTCAACTGTGCATTCAGTGATATCAAACTGGTAGCTTGGGAATGGGCCATGATGGAATTATTTACAGCATAGGAATTGGGAAAAAAGTACAAATCAGAGATTTATTTTTCCAGGAAACTCATTTTTGACATTTTGCAGCGCATTACTGAACTGATCCTTCTTCTTGGAATATCCTTTTCTGAGATCTTCACTGGCCCCTGCTTCAAGATTTACTTCAAGAAACATGCCATCTAGGCAGCTCTCCTCATTTCTTTTTGCCCCTTTCTGCATCTACACCTCTCCTCTGTGTGCCTGTGCATACATCTATCATTTCCCTGTGAGCTTCTTAGGGGGAGAGCTCATATCTGAGTGACTCTATGCCAGATGCTATGAGGGATACTCAAGAAATGTTTGCTAAACTGAATGAAATTTCTGATAGAGCTGGGATACCTTGATGCCTATAGCTCCTGTGGGTCCCAGTGAGCCTAGTCAGTAAAATTAAACCTGGGTGGGGCTTCTGGGTGACTCAGTTGGTTAAACGTCTACCTTCAGCTCCGGTCATGATCCTGAGGTCTCTGGATCTAGTCCCGCATCAGACTCCCTGCTCAGTGGTGAGTCTGCTTCTCTCTCTGCCCCTCACCCTGCTCATCCTCACTCTCTTCTCTCTCTCAAATAAATAAATAAATAAATACATAATCTTTTTTTTAAAAAAAAGAATTAAACCCCAAGGACAGCTAGAACAAGAATTAAAAAGTCTCTCTAAAAAGTTACCAAATTAACAACTCTAACATGTTCCTCCATTCTCTTCCTTGCTGAGGATATCAGGCTAACAGCTTCCTTAAACTTTCTTCAGCTTCTCAGACACTCTGAATGGCCTAGAGGTTGCTATAGGGGAATTAGTTCTCCTGTTGAAGAAATTATCATTCACACCACATACATGAGCAAACAGCTGTTGATAAAATCTTTATGCCAGAGGCAAGAGTTATAGAAATGTGTCCCATTGGATTGCAAATGGAGATTTGTTTTCTTTTTACAACAATCCCTGATAACATTTATCACTTGCACTAGCAAGTTGGTGCTTGGAACACCAATCTAGAGTTATTCTAAAGACAGAACTTTAGATCTCAGGCTTCCCTGGAGAAGGAGGGTTAAAAGGAGA
This sequence comes from Canis lupus baileyi, assembly GCF_048164855.1. NCBI lineage: Eukaryota > Metazoa > Chordata > Mammalia > Carnivora > Canidae > Canis > Canis lupus. The sequence continues at coordinate 4,095,650 of NC_132876.1, forward strand.
AGAGATGTCTCTGTCTTTCACTGCATCTGTATCTTTGGGGTAAATCCCCAGCAGTGCAACTGCTGGGTCATAGGGAAGATCTATTTTTAACTCTTTGAGGAACCTCCACATAGTTTTCCAGAGTGGCTGTACCAGTTCACCTTCCCACCAACAGTGCAAGAGGATTCCCCTTTCTCCACATCCTCTCCAACATTTGTTGTTTCCTGTAATATTTACAGCAGCAAAGCCCACAATAGCCAAACTGTGGAAGGAGCCTCAGTGTCCATCAAAAGATGAATGGATAAAGAAGATGTGGTATATGTATACAGTGGAATATTACTCAGCCATTAGAAATGACAAATACCCACCATTTGCTTCGACATGGATGGAACTGGAGGGTATTATGCTGAGTGAAATAAGTCAATTGGAGGACAAACATTATATGGTCTCATCCTTTTGGGGAATATAAAAAATAGTGAAAGGGATTATAGGGGAAAGGAGAGAAAATGAGTGGGAAATATCAGAGAGGGTGACAGACCATGAGAGACTCCTAACTCTGGGAAACGAACAAGGGGTAGTGGAAGGGGAGGTGGGCAGGGGGTGACTGCGTGACGGGCACTGATGGGGGCACTGGATGGGATGAGCACTGGGTGTTATACTATATGTTGGCAAATCGAACTCCAATAAAAAATGTACAAAAAAAAAAGTACAGCCAAAAAAAAAAAAAAAAAGAGGAACATCAAATCATGCCAATAAGATACCATTATAGCAGAGGATAAAGATGAGATATGGGATGATTCTTGATTTTCTGCTCCTCAGACCAAAACCCAGAGCTACAAACAAAAGTTCTCTCCTCAAGCTGTTAGAAAAAGCCTGATTTCTAACCAAGAAAGGGAGTGGAAGAGGCGGGTACGGTTAGCTCCTGGGTCAAGAAGGAAGGTTATCTCCTTAGCAAGTTCATGGGAAGACCCTCTGCTCTCTCACAAAGGGCAAAAGGTGGCTGACTCCAGAGAACCATGGCAAAGGAGCAGATATGAAGGAAGAGAGAAAAAAGAGCCTATTGTCCCTGTGATTGAGGAAAGGCATGTCCTGTTCAGCTTCCCATTCCTCAGCTCAATACAACCTAAAGCTCAGAGACTACCAGAGAAATAGACCTTTGGTCTCTCTGGTTTCAGGAGAGACTGTGGAGTCCCAAAGGCCTGGGTTTTAATCCTTGTACAGCCATCCACTAGTTGAATGAATTGGGGAAAAGTAGTTTTTTTGTTTTGCCTCAATGTTCTCATCTACACTATAGGCACAACTTCCCTCAGAGTAGTGAAAATTAAAGTATTATGTGTAATCTTGGCTCAGCTGTGGTGCCCAGCTACTTGGTCAAACACCAGTCAAGATGTTGCTGAGGGCAGGGGGTTGGGGTGACTGGGTGACAGGCACTGAGGGGGGGCACAAATGGAATGAGCCCTGGGTGTTACACTATATGTTGGCAAATTGAACTCCAATAAAAAAAATATACAAAAAAGAAAAAGATGTTGCTGAGGAGGTATTTTTTAGATGTGATAAATTTTTATAATCAGTATACTTTGAGTAAAGCAGATGACCCTTTGTGGTGTGAGTGGACCTCATCCAATCAGTTGAGGGCTATAAGAGCAAAGACTGAGCAAAGAAAAGGAATTGTGCTTTTGCGGGTGCAATATAGAAAACCTGTCTGAGTTTCCAAGCTTACTGGCCTGCCCTGAGGAATTTGGATATGCCAGCCTTCACAATCACATGAGCCAGCTTCTTCAAATATATACATATACAGTCAGGGTTTACCAGAGATACAGAGGTAATAGTATATATAAACAAGCAAACAAATTGTTGGATATGTTTCTCTGAAGAACCCTGATTAATACAATATATAACAGATATAAAGCACCTGACATGGTCAGGCACATAGGTTGTACTCAAGACATGGTAATGAGTCTGCCGACTAACATGCATCCACACTTCTCACCATATTTACCCTTTCATTTGACAGCATTTGATGTTGTCATAACTAGTCTACCTTTTCTAATCTCTAGACCAGCCATAGGGTCTTGCCTTAAATCTCTTTATTTTGATGACAAGCCCTAATTGAATATTTTTGATGGATCTTAAACCTGGATACATATTACAATCACACGGAGAGCTCCTCAGAATTATCAGTGCCTAGACTCCATCTCCAAATATTTTAATTGAATTACTCTGGGATGGAGCCAGGACATCCATAGATGTTAAAAGCTCCCAAGTGATTCTAATGCACAGCCAGTGTTGAAAGCCATTGTTCCAAACTATGCCAAGTACATACCAGAAGCAAAGACAAATTTGAGATGATGCATCTTTTCATTTAAGTGTTCTATTTCCAAGTGTTTTACCCTCAGTGAAGGGTACTACTGTCCCCCAGTGTCCAAGCAAGAATACCAGGAGTCATCCTTGATTCTTTTTTTTTTTCTTTTACCCTTCAATTCAATTCATCAGCCAGCCTTATTCACTCCAGCATAAAAAATATCATGCTCCTTTCTTTCCAACTCCACTACTACTCCTGATCTAAGCTCCAGTATTTCTTTCCTGGGACAGTGTATTCACTTCTGTATCAGTCTGAGTCTAATCATGACAGGAAAACTACACAATGATTTCAACAGGGAAAGTTTAATATAAAGAATTATTAATGAGTAGTTTTGCAAAAATGAAAAAAAGTTCTACAAATCTGTTTCAGAATAATGTGTTACACTTAAAACCACTAAACAGTACACTTGAGGTGGTTAAGATGGTAAATTTTATGCTGTGTATTTTTAACCACAATTTAAGGCAGGGGTGGGGGAAGGTCAGCAAAAGAAGCGAGACACAGAAGAACACATATTCTGGAAATTCCAGAGAATGTGAATCTACAGAGACAGAAAGTAGGGCTGGGAGTGCAGACAGAGTGATTGCAAGTGGGCACAATCATTTTTATATTGTTTTTTTTTCATTTTTATATTGTGATGATGGTTTTACACCTTTGTGAATTTATTAAAAACTACTGAATTGTACACTTAAAATCAGTAGATTCTGTGGTTTATAAACTACCTCAATAAAACTATTTTAAAAACTATTAACTATGGGGGTTGAATTAATGAAGGATTAGCAAACAACAGGAGAGAACTCTAGAGAACATAGGAATAACAGATATTAGGAGCAGCCACTGGAAGTCTCCATCAAATCTCCCAGCCATTGTTGACCTTGGGGATGCATACCCTATTGAAGAGGGCACCACCATGGTTCACCGAGTGGCAGAGAAGTCATTGTGATGCTGCACTGGCAGATGTCCTAAAAATCCACCCTCAAGAACTTGTCAGAAATATGTCCTCTAGGAAATCTTTCACTGAGAGGTGCCTCATACAAAAGTGCCAGAGGAAACTGCTGGCCACTGGGTGCTGCTGACCACTTCAGGATCTAAAATCTGGAAAAGCTCTAAGTACTGCAGGGGCCAGGCACTGGAGAAGTGATATGTGCTACAGAAGTGAGACCTGAAGAAGCCATCCATATAGGCTCTAAGAGCCTGCTGATGAAACATACCAGAACTAGAAAGAAAAACTCTTTTCCTCCTGTAATATCTCTCCAGTGTCTTCTACTGACGAAGTTTCCATAACAACTGGCAAGGAAAAAGTATTTGGAGGGACCAGATCCAATTTCATAGAACAGGCAAAAAGGGCAAATTTGGAGCTGAGGAGCCATATATCAGTAACCAGCAGAGCATCTCACTAATATATCTGCTTCCATTCTTGCTCATCTGAAATCCATTTGCCCTATAACAATCAGAGTAATTTTTTTGAAATTGAAACTTTATCTTCTTCCTTTACTTTTCTTTGGCATAAAATTCAAACTTCTTCCCATGGCCTAAAGATCCTGATGCTCTGGCCCTTCTCTCTTCCACTATTCTTTGCTTCTGTTTCATGCAGGATTTCTCACCAGCTATACCTAGAACCCTTTCACTATTCTATCCCTTTCTGCCCCTCTTAACCCTAGACCAACTTAACCCTTACTTATCTTTAGGTCCCAGCTGAAATGGCTCTTCTTCAGGGAGGCCTTGCCTGACCCCAGTCTGGGTCAGCTCCCCAACCTCCCCGCACTTGCTCTTTTGAAGTATTCTTCACCTGTAGTTCATTGTTCTGTGTCTGAATCTCTTAATTGGCTATCAGGTTTATGGAGAAGGAACTATGTCAGTCATGGTCATACTCATATTCCCAGGGCTTGACACAACGCCTGATGCTCAGTAAGTGCTCAGTAATACTGTTAAATAAAATCTAAATGATGATAGGCACCTGATTGTGACTGCACTGAATCTGATAGGGAGCACTATGTTTGATGCACTGAGCCAGAAAATGTCTGAGGTAAGTGTGTTTAATCAGAGAAAACTCCTGGAAGGAAATTAATTTTATACTAGATAAGAAAGGGATGGTGGGCGTAGACTGCCAATAAAATGTAGAATTATTGCAAGGAATACAGTACCTAAGAATATTGGCTTGACTAAAACAGAAAAATTGGAATGGAGAATAGGAGAGATAAGGCTAAAGAAGTGAGGGTGGAAGCAACAGCAGAAAGCAGCAGAAAGGACATATCTGTCTAGTGGCTCTAGGAACCCCCCCTCCCGAGGATTATTAAAGCCAGATGTTTTGGGAAGATGAATCTAGTATCTATGCATCTGAATGGACTGCAATTTCCCATGGAGAGAGAACAGAATGGGCAAGGGAAAAATCTGGTAATTAGTGGCTGAACTTTAACTACTGGTCAGTGGAGGTAGGAGAGAAAGGAGGAGGGTAGAAGACAGGGGTGTATATACTTCAGTGGTACCTACAGAGGTAGAAAGAAAGGGGATCATATTACATACTGGACTCTGTGCTGGGTTCAAGAGGTAAAAGGTTTGTGGTCCCTTCCTTGTGGAACTTGTTAGTGAGAGAAACAAACATTAACCAAATAGTCACAGAAATAAATACCATCGCCAGGTAAGTGTCAAGAAGGAAAATTGCAAGCTGCTCTGAGAGTTAGGGTCAGGAAGTCCTGATCTAGTCCAAAGGGTCAGGAGAGGCTTCCCCAAGAAACTGAAGGGGAAGCTGAGATTTGAGTTAACTAGGTACCTGTGGTGGTTGGGTGGTGAGACATAGAGCACTCAAGGGAGAGAACTTCATATTCACACATGGGGCATGTATATCCGCATGATTTGCACCCACTCTTCTATCTTTGGAAGTCCTAAGAGACTTAGCCAAGACAGAAAGCAGGCCTCCAGGAATATCTTGGGGCCAGCAAAGCTTACTCACTCTGGCACATTTGTCCTCAGCCTCCATTAAACCCTTTAGATATTCTCAAAAAATGAGTACACCCACTTACAACAAACCTATTGACAGGGAAGCCAAAGCACAGAAAGTTGAAGTGATTGCATTAATACCACATACAGTGAATCCACATGCTCCACTGAAGGTACAGTTTTGAGACAGATTCAAGTTGAGAGTCAAGTAATCAATCAGATCAGCAGACCGTCAATGGGTCTCAGCCATTAAGACAATGCATGAGTGGCTTTGTTATTGACAGAGCTACGGTGATTCAGAGATAAGCCGAGGAGTAAGGCCATAGCTATGCTGGTCAATAAAGCACTTTGGTCCTGACAAAGCAAGCAATTAGGGCCAGCTGTGTTTCATTTTTTACCTCCTACCCAGAATGGCCCCCTAGACACATTTATCAAGTCAGGAAGGCAGGGCTGAGGGTTGACGTTTAAGTCATTCCAGCAGAGATGAGAAAAAGAAGAGCATAGACCAAGAAATTCTACATGAGCTATATTTCAAAAGTATATACATCTCCCAAGTATGAAGAAACTGTAAGCAACCTAACAGAGAGCCCCTATCTCCCACCTCTCCTCACCCTTCCACAGGACAAAGCATTACTGGCACTAATCCATCCCAAACTGGATGGATTCAAAGGACCACTACATGTTGGTAAAGAAAGGGAGGTGGGGTCTCCACATCTCCATGGGGCAGGCCTGGAAACCTCACTGACTCTTGTCAATTTCTACTCCTCCCTTGCTCCCAGCTCTAGGCACACAGGTCCACCAAAGATGTAACACCCTCCCGCCTCGACCAGAAGTTCTTTGAAAGGAGAGACAGGATAAGAGTTACCTCTGTGTCATTTCTGTGTCCCCAGTGCCTGACACTAAGTAGGCACTCTGTTAATATTACTTTTGTTGACTACTTACCTGAATCCAGAAAAAAGATAGCTGCTTTCCTAGGAATCCCTCAGCCTTAACTTAGCAGTCCCTGAATTATGTTCACAGATGTGACCTACACTAAATTCTACCTTTCCTGGCATAGTTCTGGGCAAAGAAGCCTCTTCAATTGCCACATTATTTATTATATTTGGCTTCTGCCTTGTCATTCTTTCTGACCTATCAAAGAGTTATTTTGTCAAAATTCTTTGGCCACTTCAGCCAAGTTACCCATCTGCCTGCAAGAAAAACTATGGGCTCATGTTTTTCCTGATCTCAGGAAAACCATAGCTCCCACACAAGTACATAATAAGATCAAGTTAATTCCCATTTGGCTTCCTCAACCTCATCTCCTAAGTCAGGTCTCAAGTTTGACTTAGCTGATGGGAAGGCTGTGTTTTGGAGAAGCCCCAGTGCAGAGTATTAGTCACCCATAAAAGTGTCCCCAAGGCTTTCTATATATGGAGACAGCAACTCACAGCCTTGCAGCAGCTATAGCAAAGGCTCAGCTGAAGAGCAGAGTGATAGCCTCAAGGCATCTGAAGGGGTCAGGGGCCTCTTCCTAGTCCCCAAACTGAGAATGAGTTTCTTTGGGCTAAAGAAGTATCTGCTGAGATTAGGAAACTCAGCAGTCTTATGCTCCAGTCAAGGTCTCACCTAGATGGTGCCTGTCCTTTATCAGATGGCCCAAGGAATTTATACCCTTGGTATGAACCATTTATCTGGTGGTAGCCAGGTTTCTCAGATCCTCCTGAAGGATAACACTGAAGGGGTGTCTTGAAACAGGGTGCATCTTTGGAAAGAAGACAAACAAGAGAGGGAACTCCATGTTGAGGAGGGAGCTACCAGGTTCAGCTAAGAGTATGAGCACAGGAATGGAGATAGACAAACCAGTGACTGAAAGTACTAGCAAATTATTTTGTTTATTTGGACTCCAGGACTCTAGAAAAGGAGTATAGGAGACAAGGCTGAGGAGGGCTGTAGGAGCTGAATTCCCCAGGGTCTCTGACATGAGCTGCCATCAAGGGCTTGGACTTTGTGCAGTAGGTGGTGCCAAGCCTCTGGACTATTTTGAACAGAATGATGGCACAAGAAAACTTATGCTTTGAAAGGCTCCATCTGGCTATTGTGTTGTGTTTAGAAGACCACTAAGGAGGCTTGGGGCGGTTAGGTATTGAGATGGTGGTGGCCTGGTATAAGAATAATGTCCTAGGTTGAAAAGAAGTAGTCAAGAGATCATTAAGAAGATGAGGGGACAGGACATAGTGACTGACTGAATTTGGGACATAAGAGCCAGGAAAGGGCAGCCCAGGTGGCTCAGCAGTTAAGCGCCTGCCTTCAGCCCAGGGCGTAATCCTGGAGTCCCGGGATCGAGTCCCATGTCAGGCTCCCTGCATGGAGCCTGCTTCTCCCTCTGCCTGTGTCTCTCTCTCTCTCTCTCATGAATAAATAAATAAAATCTTAAAAAAATAAGAGCCAGGAAAAAGTTGATGATTTACGAATCTATATAACACATTTAGGATTTATGAATCCATAAAATATACTAACTAGCTTTTACTGAGCATCAAATGTATACAGAGCTCCATGTTTGGTAATAAGGACCCAGAGTTACATAATACATGGTGTCTGCACTAGAGTAGCTCCAGGTCTGGTGGAAAAACCAAACAGGAAGGTGACAATGACAATAGGATATGCCTAGTTGTTATGGAGCACAGAGGAGGGGTTCCACTTCTAGCCTCGAGAAGATGGGAAGGCTAAAGGGAAAATTCTCACTGGAGTTAACCACTGAGCTGAGTCCTGATGGGGACTGGTTGAAGGGATAAGGGTCCAGATACTGCAAGCAGGTGCACAGCATATGTGAAGGCAGTGAGGTAAGAAACAGCATGATGCATGTGTGGAGCCAGGGATGAGATGGATGGTAGCACAAGTATTGCTACCTGGGACACAGTAGGCAGAAAACTTTGCGGTAGTGGCGGCAGAAGAGGGAAAGCAGGGTGGGTTCTGTTTTGGAGATATTCTGCTTGAGGTCTCAGAGGAATGAATAATCTCTGCAAAGAGCCCCCTGTAGAGATACAGCTGGGCTTAGGAGGGTTGGTAATGGTGGCCTGCGTAGGGCACCTTGCCCTCCACCTTCTCAGTAACGTAAGACTAGTGGGGGTTAGCAGGGATGAGAAAAGGTAGGTAAAGGCTATATGAGGCAAATCCCTCTGGTTGCAGGATTCTGTGGTTCCATAGCAGACCCATATATCGCTTGGATACCTGGGATCTGAACAGTTGAGGCTCCTTTAGTACCTTAAGGCATATCCTCCTTCTGCATCTTGTAACTTGTCTAGGGAAGAAGGTGAATCACCAAGCTCACATACACACCAGAGGAACAAAGGGTGGCAAAGCCCACCTTAGCCTCCTGGTCTCCCAACTCCTTTCTTTAGCCACTCTTTCTGTCACCTACTCACAGTGAGGGCCCCGTCCACCTGTGCCAGGTCTGTGTTCCCGGTCCTGCCCATCCCTCAGAAGGCTGGCTGCACTTGAGGGGATGGTTGACTTTCTGGCTGCCAATCACTGATTCTGGAGCCACAGTTATGCTTGAGGAACAAAAAGACCTATTGGGATACCTGGGTGGCTCAGCAGTTGAGCATCTGCCTTCGGTTCAGGTCATGATCCCGCGGTCCCAGGAAGGAGTCCCACATCGAGTTCCTTGCAGGCAGCCTGCTTCTCCCTCCGCCTCTGTCTCTGCCTCTCTCTGTGTTTCTCATGAATCAATAAATAAAATCTTTAAAAAAAGACCTATCAGTCCACAGAGAAATCTCATTTTTTTCCCATTGTCTCTTTTGGACACATGACAGGATAGGCATGTTTTCAAAAGGTAGCAAAGAAGAGGGAAGAGGAAGGGCAAGGTATGTCCTAAGAATGGTGAGTCTTCAAGAGTGTCGGAGTCTGGAGCACAATACAGCAGAGGGAAGGGAGAGTGGCCTTTAGTGAGGAGAGAGAGGTGGGCAAAAGTCAATCATGGAGGGCCTCTTAACACAGGTTAAGGAGTTTGGACTTACACAGTAATTATTGTTAGGACAAATCTCATTCTAACCTTGCCTTTATGTTCATGCTTAGAAATGAGGAAGAGTGTAGAGACAGAGAGACAGACAGAGAGAGGGGAACAATTTTCAGTGGTATCCTTGTATAAGTTCTATCTTAAACAAAAATATAAAATTTAATTTCCCTTCAATTTAAGAGAAGGTGTCTTCTCTTAAAGAAGAGGTGACACCTCAAGGGAAAAAGTTAATTGGGTCTAGGTTGTAAGAAGATCCCTCTGGCTGCTGCAATAGGGGAAGGATTTGGAGGAAAGAAAGTTGGATGAGACCACGTAGGAGCCACTATTGTCATCCAGGTGAGAATAGAAAGAGCTTGAATGAGGCAAGGTTAGTGGGCTTTGAGGAAATGAGGCAAGGTTAGTGGGCTTTGAGGAATGGGGTGAAGAGAATTTCCAGTGCAGGAGCAGATTTCCTAGGACTTGGTTTCTAGTAGGGGAAAACACAAAGGAAGCTCTCCTAGATGACTCATAGGTCTCAAGCCTTGATAATGAGAAATTCTTGGCACCATGATCAGATATAGGCTAAGCAGGCAGAGCAGGTTTGATGGGGGAGACAGTGTTCCATCAGATGAACACAAATTTTGTAGCTGGTAGTGTATCCAACAGTTGAAGATGGGAATCTAGGGCTCAGATATGAACAGGACTGAAGATAGGGACCTGGGAGTCACCCACACAGAAATGAACACAACCTGTGGGACTATGGAGATCTCCAGGGGAGAAAGTGTTGAAGAACTAGGCCAAGGACAGGAACTTAGTGTTTATGTTAGGAGATGGAAGGAGGGAGAAGAGCTAGGGGAGCCAAAAAGTTTGGGAAGAGGCAAACATTCCTGTCTTAGTGCTTTGTTCATGGTAGTTTCCAGAAACATTCTGGGAAACCCAAATGCAAGATGTGTCTGGTGAGAGAGAAAAAAACTAAGCCTACAATATCAGAGATGGCAGATAGGAAGCAGAGTTTCATCTCAGCAGAATGGGGCCAGCAGCTCTGTATGGAGGGCTTGAAGAAGTAGCAAGCAAGAAGGAGACATAGCATTTGGCAGTTAGGAGGTCTTGAATGTTCATTGTGAGATAAAGTTCTGGAGAGTACTGGGAGACAGACAAATGGCTGGGAGATAAAGAGGAAGCCAGGGTAAAGAGGCAATGACTTTGAAGGCAATCTCTACTTGAGGTGAAGGCAAAGGAAAAATCAAAGTAGCACCAGGAGACTAGGATATGCTTAACCTAGGACAGGCATTTTCTAGGCTGCAGGGCAAGAGTCAATAGAATAAAAGAGGCTGAGAAGGGAGCATGATTGGTAATGATTCATAAAGATGGGACTTCAGGAAACTGGATAGGAAGGGGAGTGAAAGTGCCAATGAGAGAGAGAGGTGGGCCTCAGGACTAAAGAAGAGAAGAAATATTGAGGTGGAGAAAATGCTAACATTTTAGGATTGAAAGAAGAAATGATACCATCAGCAACCACCACTTCTTAGGTATATACTCAATGCCAGGCATCAGGCTGAGTGCTCCTCGGGCATTATTTGATGTCATTCTAACAATAGCCCATGAGGGAGGTACAACTATTGTCCATATTCTATAGAAGAAGGAAACAAAACTCATACAAATCAAATATCCCTAGGCTGGTAAGGGAGAAAGGCAGGGCCCAGCCCAGGTATGTGAACAACAAGTTCCAAGTTCTTGCTCATTTATGTTGCATGGCCTCATACAACTCAAAATAGGAGGTAAGCTTCCTGCAGGCAAGGGGTATAAGGGTGTGAATAGGAGTCAGACAAGTATGGAAAGGCCTCAGTAAAATCAATTTAGAAACAGAATGAAGTTTAGGTTAAATAGAATTTGACCAACAAACAAGATGTGACCAGCAGCCTTGCCAAGAGTCATTCAGTTGCCCTAGAGTCTCCAGCCCTTCTTCAATGCCCAAATACATAGATATTATTTCCCTTTTACCAATGAAAAACTGAAGTCCAGGAGCAGTCAGTGATTTCCCCGAAAGAGATAGCTGGGCCAGGACTGGTGCACAAAGCTTCTGACTCACATGACAGTGCTTGCTCTTCTAGTTTAATAAATGGATGCACACACATGGCTGGGAATGCCAAGGCACCAGCCCTTCCCAGCACACAGGGATAGAATAACTTGGAAACTGTTGTTCCAAGCAACCAGACTCCATAGTTTCTGTCAGACCTGGACTTAAGTGCCAATGCCACCACTTATTGGCCATGTGAGCTTCAGTCAGTTGCCCAAGCTCTCCAAACCTCCAAATCCTCTGTAAACCAGAAATAATAATATTATCCACATCACAAGATTGTTGCCAATATAAAACATGATAACCTATGTGAGGTGCATAGCATTGTGCCTGGCACTGAGTGAGTGGTCAATAAATGTTCGTGGCAGTTGTTTCTGTTGTGACAGTTGCTGTTAGTGGGGAGAACATGATTTAGAGGCAGACAGTGTGGGCTCTAGTCCTTGGTTGACCATTTAATTGCTCTGACCTGGCCAAGTTGCTACACATAGGAGCCAGTTTCCTCAGCTCTAAACTGGGGATAATTCACGGGTGACCATGAGGATCAATTAGGTAGCAGATAGGAAAGTGCTTTGAAAACTACAAAGTGCCCCACAAAGGTTAGTTATTTAATTCTACCTTGGAAGCAAAAGATCAGCCTTCTAGAGAATAAGGTGCAAAGGATAAGAAGAGAGGAAAATAAGTAAATGAACTCCATAAATCAAAATTGAAAGTTTGGAAGAAGGGAAAAAAGACCTTTTACTTGGATTTGGAACATGCACCAGACCAGGATTTGGACAAGACCTGTTAGAGGGACGATCATTTGGACTGGGCTTTGAAGGGTGAGTAGGTAAGTGATGTGTGAGGGGTAGGTGTAGTTTTCAGAGGGATTTTTAAAAAAGAAAGCTTGAATGAAAGCACAATAGCATGAGTTTGGGGAACAGCAAGTCAATCCATGTGACTGAAGAGAAGGGTTTGTGAGGGGGGAGGTGACAGATGAACCTAGAGATATAGTTTGGTAGCAGCTCATGGAGTGCCTCAGGATACTTGAGGATCTTGGACTTTGTTCTTCAGGAAATGGGGAAGAACTGGTAACCAGTACCTTCCAATTTCCCTGGCTTGACCTGGCCTCACACAGTCTTCTGAGCAATGTAAAGTGTTAGGAGAAATTTTCTTTGAGGAGACATACTCCATGGAACTTCAGTGTGGCTTCTTCCCACCTAAGCAGAATTGGCTATAGCCAAAAGGAGTGGTTGGCCGTGTCCTCTGCAGCTCAGAAAAGCAGCTCTCTATGTAGGTCTCCCCAGGGTCCCGGGAAGACCAAATTCTGCCTCAGCCAGACAGCTCTCTCCTAGACAGTGGGAGGCCATGAACACTCTGGGAAGATCCTACTGATTTTTATGCTTCTCACCCTCCCTTAAATGTTTTTCTCCTCATTTGTGGTTTCTTTTTTTTTATAATAAATTTATTTTTTATTGGTGTTCAATTTACCAACATACAGAATGACACCCAGTACTCATCCCGTCAAGTGCCCCCCTCAGCGCCCGTCACCCATTCACCCCCACCCCCCGCCCTCCTCCCCTTCCACCACCCCTAGTTCGTTTCCCAGAGTTAGGAGTCTTTTTTTTTAATTTATTTTTTATTGGTGTTCAATTTACTAACATACAGAATAACCCCCAGTGCCCGTCACCCATTCACTCCCACCCCCCACCCTCCTCTCCTTCTACCACCCCTAGTTCGTTTCCCAGAGTTAGCAGTCTCTCATGTTCTGCCTCCCTTTCTGATATTTCCCACACATTTCTTCTCCCTTCCCTTATATTCCCTTTCACTATTATTTATATTCCCCAAATGAATGAAAACATATAATGTTTGTCCTTCTCCGACTGACTTACTTCACTCAGCATAATACCCTCCAGTTCCATCCACGTTGAAGCAAATGGTGGGTATTTGTCATTTCTAATAGCTGAGTAATATTCCATTGTATACATAAACCACATCTTCTTTATCCATTCATCTTTCGTTGGACACCGAGGCTCCTTCCACAGTTTGTTCTGTCTCCCTTTCTGATATTTCCCACACACTTCTTCTCCTTTCCCTTATATTCCCTTTCACTATTATTTATATTCCCCAAATGAATGAGAACATATAATGTTTGTCCTTCTCTGATTGACTTACTTCACTCAGCATAATACCGTCCAGTTCCATCCACATTGAAGCAAATGGTGGGTATTTGTCAACTGCACCCCGATGTTTATAGCAGCAATGTCCACAATAGCCCAACTGTAAGGGGCCAATCTCCAAGGCAAAACCAAGCAAGCCAGTAATCTCCCCAAAAGGCAGAAATGGGGCAAATCAACTGACATTCCCTGGGTTAGAAGTCTCGCTGGGATGTGTTCCCCACAGATCCCCATCACAAAGAAGTTAAAGTAGGCTCCAGGTTCATCAAGCACACTGGGAATCACCAGTATTTTACATGTTAAATTGTATAGCCAAACCTTAAGAGGACTTTCCTCTCTATAATTATCCTACAATTAGAACAGAGTCACCAGGTAGTTAGCATCAGAGCCTTGGTCATGTCCTTCCGGTAAAAACAGCTAGACTCTTTTTGAGAATGGCTAAGTAAAGAGACTTAAAAAGATTTACTCCTCAATTTTAACCTAACAAGGAGATCACTTCATTAATACAGCTGAGTATCAACATAAACTAGAATAACTAAATGGGATACACAATTAGAACAAGGTTTAGAGAAATACAAGTCCCTAAGAAGTTTCTTTAAGGAGACTTCCTTGCTAAGTCTAAAATGATCAACATATACTTTCCTTCTCTTTCCCTTGCTTTAATCATCTGCTGGTTTCAATGTCAACTTTATACTGAACTTACTTCAAATTTTTGACTGCCTGCTATCTCAACCAAGAATCTAAGGAAAAAGAATGACTTGGTCATCTCTCCTTTGACACCACCCTCCCCAATCATAAACTGTGTTATTGAAGAAATCATTCTTGTGGCTCTTCCCTAACAACCCTCTACTGAAATCATTAATCAGAGATGCCATTTTCTTCTCATCATAGTATTTCTGCAATTGTTTCTAAGGAATCTGAGAGAATCCAAAGGGGAAAGAAAGATGGACATGTATGGACTACTTCCCAATATGATACCATGTGATTGCCTTTTTCCCAAACAGGAGGGATTAAGTGTTCCTTCTCCAAACCTGAGATCCTTGCCCTCACCAGAGTGTATGGTATTCATAATATACATTGGTCCCTTATATATATGGGATCACCATAATATATGATGATTCCCTTAGCAATCACTACTCCTCAAACTGTTTTCTGTTACTATTTGGACTTGATTTAATTTAATTACACCAGAATGGAACATTTTTAAGAGAATATTCCAAGAACATAAGCAGATTTCTAAACAAGCAGATGTAAATGTTTTTTTCCATATGAGCTGTGAAATCAGACCCAACATCAGTCCTCCACCACAACTCTGCCTTAGGCTCCTTGTAGGAAATGCCCAATTGTGAGTTTTTTCCCTATGGAGTAGGAATAGGGACTCTGGGGCTTGGCAGTTGCTTGATCAGCAACTCTGAAATGGGAAAGACTCACTTAAGTCTGACTAGGATATAGGCATATATTTTTTGTTTGGATCAAACACTGGAAAGAAGTCTTTGGAGGCAGGAGCCTGCAGAACCAAGGAATGGAGAAACACCAACAATTTTAAAGAGTGTGACGAGAAGCCTCTATCTCACATCAGTGGCCTATCTCCTCTTAACTTTGCTGTTTTTATGGTTCCTCTCCTACCTCAGCCACTGATCTGGTTTTTGGCCTCAGCTCATCTCTTCTCAGGAGACTTGCAAGTGAGCCCTTTCCTAGAACAAATGGCCAACGCTGTTTGGAGTGACTATGGATGGCCAGTGGATTGGCATCTACCAGAATCCCTTCTTTCCTTACTGCTTTGTGTTTCTAGCCTCCCCTACTACCCTCCTGGCCAAGTCTATGCAATGGCTTCCTGATCCCAGAACCTGCGTGTGTCATTCCTGGCCTGTGGTTTGGCTCTGGCTTTGATTACTTGCAGCTGTATATATTCCCCAATCCAGGCCTTAACCCAGATGTTAGTGTGCAGACTTCTACATCAGCTTTGGATGTTCTTCCCATTTTCTAGTCAGCCTATGTGGCAGTGACAGTGGAGAGGCCTAGATAAGCCTGTGCTTCCCCCTTCATGTGCGGGTTAGAGGGTTTCAGCAAAGGAAAGTATCCAAGTCCTTGGCTTACTGCACCGAGGTTTAATAAGAGATAAGAGAAACTAAGGGGCATAGAGACCTCTGTCTAAAGAGCCATCAGAATTCCCTGACTGAGCTGGGATTGCCCTAGGAGTACTCAGATAGCCAGAGGTTATAGCCAGCAAGAGAGGCCAAGAGGAACCTGTCCATAAATGGAATTACTAGATATGGGGATTAGGACTAAAGACAACTAAGAACATCCTGGGGCTGTATGTCTGGTGACCCAAGCACTCATATGATTAATCAAAACCTTCATAACACCTCCTAAATCCCAAGCTTACCTAGAAATCAATGTTCCAAATCAGCAATGTCCAATAGTGGCTACCGTACTGGATAATGCAGATATAGAACATTTCCCTTCTCCCCAAATGAATTTCTGGAATAAAGATGAAGAAAGAATGATGACTAGTGAACAGCTCACCAGACAATGGAGCTCAACCAGACGGGAGGGGTTGGTGTCACATGGGGAGAGACAGAGAGGGATCCTTGTATTTTGTCATTCCCAGGCTAGCTCTCTGCTCAGTGAGGAGGTTGGGACTGGTGGTCCTACCTTGCCTTACTAATCTCTGCCTCATTGGGCATTTCAATTTTTACCTATATAAAAAACACTATAAAATTCTATTGTCATTTAAGGAGATTTAAACAAATGAGGAAAGAGAGCCTATTCCTATATGTGAAGCCTCATTATCCTTGTTATCAAAGAGATGTCAACTCTCCAAAATCAGTCTACAGATTTAGTATAATCCTAAGTGGAATTTTAGGAACCTAGACAGGATGATTCCAAAGCTGATATGGGATATAAACAATTGATATAGCTAAAAACATATTTAATAAACAAATAAGAGGATACTTGCTCTAACAGATATTAAAATATATTTTGAAGTCACAATAATTATGAGATGTGACATAAAAGATTAGTGTACATAACAGATCTAAAAGCAGGCTCAAATATATGAATATTTAGTAATATAATAAAGAAAGAATCTCAAATCAGCACAAAAATATGTTGAGATAAATGGATAGGTATGGAAATTAACTTAGATCTTGTCATGTAGAAGACAGAAAAAAAGAAAAAAGAAGAAAAAGAAAAGAAAAACGCATTAAACTGTTTAATAGTAGTCTTTTTTACAGTGTCATCTGGAGAAAGCAGAAATTTGAATCTGAACAACAATGTACTCTTTTGTGTCTAGATTATTTCACTCAGCATGATGCTTTTGGGATTCATCCATGCTGTTGCATGCGTCAGTAATTCTTTTTTATTGCTAAGCAGTGCTCTATTGGATAAATATACCACAGTTTGTTTATCCCTTTTGTGTATCTAGTTTGTACATATAAGTCTACCCAGTTTATTATTGTCCTGTTGATGGACACCTTGGTTGCTTCCAGTTTTATTCTATTTATAAATCAGCTATGAATATTCCTGTATGATTCTTTTTATAGGCATATATTTTCATGGCTCTTTGGTAAATACCTAGCAGTTGAATGTTTAGGTTATAGGGTAAGGGATGCTGAGCTTTATAATACACTACCAGACTCTTTCCCAAAGTGATTATAAAATTTTACATTCTTACCAACAATGTGTGATGGTTTCACTTTCTCCACATCCTCATCAATATCTAGTATTATCAGTCTTTTCATTTTTAACTATTCTGGTGAGTGTGTAGTAGTATCTCATTATGCTTTTCATTTTCATTTCCAAGATGACTAATGATATAGGCAATTTTTCATGTGCTTATTGGCCAAAAACAAATATTTTTGCCTATTTTCGGTTGTCTGTCTTTTTATTATTGAGTTGTAGAATTTCTTTACATATCCTGAATGCCAGTACCTTATCAAACATAAGTCTTTAAAAATAATTTCCCCCAGTATATATTTTACCCATTAATATTGCTAGCAGTGTCATTTGATAAGCAGAAGTTTTAAAATTTTATGAAGTCTAATTTATCAATTTCTCTCATTGCTTCTGTTTTCTGTATCCTGGCTAAGAAATTGCCTACCTCCAAGCAGCAAGAATATTCTTCTACAATTTCCCTTAAAAGATTTATGGTATTTCACTTTATGTGTAGGTCCCTGATCCAAGCCAAATTAATTTTTGTGTGTGATGTGAGGCTAGGTTCAAAGTTCACTTATTCATATGGATGGACAGTTAGTTTAATGCCATTTGTTGAAAATATTTTTCCTTTTTCATTAGGTTGCTTTGGCACTTTTGTCAAAAATAAAATGACTATATAAATGTGGATCTATTCTGAGATCTTTATTCTGTCACAGTGATATATTGGTCAATACTTATGCCAGTAACACACTATCTTGATTAATACAGCTTTACATAAAGGCTTGAAGTTAGGTAAAGGTTAATCCTCCAACCTTGCTTATATTTTTCAATATTGCTTCAGGTTTTCCAGATTCTTCACATTCCCACATAAATTCTAGAACTAGCTGGTTAATTTCTACCAATATGTAGTGTAGCTTGAACTAGAAGCATGGATACCACTTGGGATGCTATTGTGGTTGTCCACAGATAGGAAATATTCACTTGCATCAGTGCAGTGGTAAAGTGGAAATTAGTAGATGTATTCTAGAAATTATTGGGACTTAATGATTGGATATGAAGAGTGAAGAGACTTAGATTACTCTGATATTTCTCTCCTGGGTGGCCAAAAGGATGACATTTCCATGAAATATAAACCCTCTTTCATCTAGGAAGTATTTATTAAATGCATATTATGTAACAGAGCCTGTGCTTGGCACTGGGAACATAACAGAAGCAAAAACATACACGGTCCATACTGTACTGGAACATCTTGTGGATGAGAAAGACATTCATTAAATAATCAAACAGATGTAAATTTGCAACTAATGAAAGTGCTCTACAGTAAGCACATCTAGTACCTAGGTCTTGGTTTCTAATACCTTTCTCCAATAAAAAGAACCAAGAGGTCCTTGGTGAAACAGTTGCTTCTAGGATTGGGGTAGGAAATATATAAGATAAGCCAAGTATCTTGTAGCACCAGAAAGTAAAGTGCCAAAAGCATTAGCTTCAGGTGTACAACATAGTGATTCAGCAAGTTTATATATTATGCTGTGATCAGCACAGGTGTAGCTACCATCTGTCACCACACACTATTACAATGTCATCGACTATATTCCCTATGCTGTGTGTTTTATTCCTGTGGCTTATTCATTTCATAACTAGAAGTGGATACCTCCCACTTCTCTTTACCCATTTCGTCCATTCCCTAGGCCCCCTTTCCTCTGGCAACCATTAGTTTGTGTGTCAACTATATTCAAATAAAAAAATAAATACATAAATTTAAAAAATAAGTGCTAGTTCTATAAAGGGAAGGCAGGCTGCATGCTCTGTAAGCTAGTAGGCATTTTTGGATCCCCTCTCATCAGTCCTTACCATCACTTGTCAGTCCCCAGCTGCCAAAATGGTGGAGCAGATAGAGAGCAAGTATGCTTTTTAGGGAGCCTTGAACAGTGCAGGAGATAAACTGGTTGTAGTTGACTTTTCAGCCATGTGGTGTGGGCCTTGCAAAATAATCAAGTCTTTCTTTCATTCTCTCTCTGAGAAGTATTCCAATTGTGGTATCCATTGAAGTAGGTGTAGATGACTGTCAGGATGTTGCTTCAGAATGTGAGGTCAAATGCATGCCAACCTTCCAGTTTTTTGTTTTTTGTTTTAAAGAAGGAGAGAGGGATCCCTGGGTGGTGCAGCGGTTTGGCGCCTGCCTTTGGCCCAGGGCGCGATCCTGGAGACCCGGGATCGAGTCCCACGTCGGGCTCCCAGTGCATGGAGCCTGCTTCTCCCTCTGCCTGTGTCTCTGCCTCATTCTCTCTCTCTCTCTGTGACTATCACAAATAAATAAAAGAAATTAAAATAAAATAAAATAAAATAAAGAAGGAGAGAGAAGAGGGTGGGGGAAGAGCAGAGAAAGAGAGAGAGAGAGAGTATTAAGCAGGCTCGATGCCCAGCACAGAGCCCATCACAGGGTTTGATTTCACAATTCTGAGATCATGACCTGAGCCAAAATCAAGAGTTGGATGCTTAACCAACTGAGCCATCCAGTGGCCCCATCCTTCCAATTTTTAAAAAAGGGCTAATTGAATTCAAATTTTTAAAAAAGGAGACAAGAGGTGGGTGAATTTTCTGGAGCTAATAAGGAAAAACTTGAAGCCACCATTAATGAATTAATCTAATTATGTTCTCTGAAAACATAACCAGCCACTGGCTATTTAAAGCTTATAATTTTGTTTATCTACAAAAAGGAAAGATCAAGTATGAAGAATGTATACCAAACTACCATCTGATTATAAGTGACCATAAAATATTAATTTTACCCTTTAAAAAAAAGAAGTGCTAAAAAATGAAACAAAACAAAATCCCACTATGATGGAGCCTGTCAAAATGACACAGGAGTCAACTGAAAGACTTCCCAATGGCCAAAGTGGAATAACTTCAGCAACAAAATAAAGTAATATTAGAATATAACCCAAAGTATACAGTAAATATTCATGAGTCCACAGCGATATAAATAAATGATTGAATAAGTTAATAGATGAAGGAGAAGAGACAGCCTCTCATATACAAGAATTACAAATAAATTATATAGATATTACACACTAAAGGAAGGTAAGCATAACTCCTACTCCTTAAGTGAGGGCTACACATACTGATTTATTTACAAAGAGGACAGTATGGAAAGCAGGGTGGGGGAAGAATCATTTTACCATGTAAAAACCTAACAAGTACTACTTTAGCCAGGTGATCAAGGTCATAAATCATGTAGTATGCTGCCTTGATATGATGTGATGAAAATGGCATTTTACTTCTGTGTTTTTACTCCGAAAAATCATGACTCCAGTCTAATCATGAGAAAAACATCAGACAAATCCCAATAGAGGGGCATTCTACAAAATACTGGATGAGTCCTCCTCAAAACTGTCAAAGTCACCAAAAACAAGGGAAGTCTGAGAAGCTATCCAACAGGAAAATCCTATGGAAGCATTTATTTAGACACCTAAATATAGTGTGGTATTTTGGAACACAAGGATGTTGAGTAAAAAGTAAATAAACCTGAATAAATTACATATTTTAGTTAATTATGTATCCATCTTCATTCATTATTATAACTAAAATTCCACTGAAATGTAAGATGTTAATAATACGGAAACTGTGTGCAGGATGGAGTTATGTGGGAACTTTCTGTACTATCTGTTCAACTTTTCTATAAATCTAAAATTGTTCTAAGAGGGACACCTGGGTCGCTCAGTGGTTGAGCATCTGCCTTTGGCTCAGGGTGTGATCCTGGGGTCCTGGGATCAAGCCCTGATGAGGCTCCCCCCAAGGAACCTACTTCTCCCTCTGCCTGTGTCTCTGCCTTTCTCTGTGTCTCTCATAAATAAATAAATAAAATCTTAAAACTGTTCTAATAAATTAAGTTTATTGATTTTTCTAAAAGGTCTCTAAAGGAGAAGTGTATGGTCTGAGGGAGACTTGAGGACAGAGAAGGAAGCAATGGTGTGTTCAAGAAACAAAAATAAAATTATTGTGATTTAAGTAGCATGATCAGAGGTGAATATAGTGCAAGCTACAATGGAACTGATAGATAGGGGCCAGAATGTGCAAAGGTTTATAGGCCATACTAAGCATTTTTGTCTTTATCTTGAGAGCAATGATGTTAAGTAGCAGGGGATGAGAGATGGCACGAGGCAAAGGGAAAGGTGAAGGATGACACATTTTAATTTGGCCAACTGAGGGCCTAATACAGAATTTCTGAGGCTGGAACACTGGAATTGGGCAGGAGATCAATTTTAGATGTGGGATTTAAGGTGCCTGTGGGACATCCAAGTAGAGTGGTAAGGGTGGGGGGATGATGGTAACTTTATTGTTCTGACTTCAGAAAGGAATGAGAACAGACTACTTCTTTCAAAAATTTGGTGCTAAAAAAGAGAAGTTTGGGACAGTCACTGGCAGATTGGCAGGAATGAAAATTCAAGGGAGACAGAGATAGAAGAGAAAAGGGATAAGCAATAGAATAAAGTCTTGCCAGGCACCAAATTTAAATTCAATCATTAGGCATTACCATATTTGATGACTATATTCTCACCAACTTAATGGCGCCTGTGAATAGCTTACTCTGCACTTCATCATAGACATGGCCGTAGAGTGGCTAGGGCTTGTGATAGATGGGGAGGGTGTAAAAATCTGGGAGCTGGTTTGGCATTTACCTTATATCAATAATTACTATAGACATAATCAATACAGCCGCTCAGAGTGATGCTTCCAATGAAATAAGTATCTTCTCCAAAGTCAGTCCTGCGTCTACCTCAAGCAAAAAAATAAGCAGCTTTTGAATCCATTGCAGTCTTGTTTTTTGAGTGACTCCAGTTGGTTGGGTGGTAACTCATAGTTCATGGTGCAGCCAAGGAGCAGGCTTTGCTTATGGCTCCCCCGCTAAGCAAGATCTTTAATCCAACAGCGATCTAAAGCAACCCTTTCTCCACAACCTGCTCTGCTCTAGTCTTATCTATTTCCTTGCCTGCACTTCAGATCACCAAGCCAAGGACTTCCTTCCAGCAGCTAAAAACAAGGGAGCTATGACTCCCTGGCCCAACTCTTCCTATTCAGTTTGTGGCTAGTAGGCTAGGCTCTTAGAATTGACTTAGGCTGGGACAGGGGGTAATGGTAAACAGCTGCATGTGGCCACCTCTGAATGTATTCTGGGAAGTGCTGTGGGTCTAGCATTAGTCTTGCCTTCATTTACTGTAACTACCAGAGGACAAACTGCATTATCACAAACCATCCTGTCTGCACAGAAGCTTATTTTGCCTGTCCCCTTAGAGTTAGGCATAGTACCCACTATTTCAACTACACACCCAAGTGTGCCAGCCTGTTAACAAAAGCTCTTCCTATCCCTGTTCACTGTTAGATCCCAGACAGGGTCACAGCCTGCACTGGTACACACTCTTTGCCCTGCTCTGTTCTGTGCACAAATGTGATCCCCAGAGATGAAATAAAAAGTTTTATCCTCAAAGAGCATGAGCAATCATTTAAATACAAACAGAGCAGACATGTAAAGATCCAAGAAGAGCATGAACACAGACCTGCAGAGCTTACCAAGTACTCACATCATCTTACCTAATTCTCACAAAGCCCTGCATAATAAATCCTATTCTTATCATGCCCAAATTACAGAGAAGGCAACTGAGGTTCATTCAGAGAGATGAATCTCTTGGCCATGGTCAAGTTTTGTAAGTAGAAAATACAGGATTCAAATCTAGATCTGTTTGACTCTAAATTGTCTTCTTAATATCTTCTTAAGAACTCTGCAAGGCTGTCTTAAAAAACATCAACCTTGCCAGTAATTCCGACCATCAAAAACTGGTAGCAACACCTGCTACAGGATGAGGGCATGTGGCTGAGGTTTCTGGGAAGAGGATGCACTGGAAGAGTAGAAATATAGCCTGAATCCTATTACTGTTGGCAGATACATACCAGGCCTCAACAAAGCTGCTCTATTCCTCTATCTTGTCCAGGTTAATCCTGTCCTAGAAGATGTGGCATTTCATTGAATATGCCCTTTGCCTCTGTAACAAGATTCCCTTCATCTCCAAGCAGAAATGATGGATCAGCCTTCTGTTTGCTTCGCTGCTCACCTTTGAAAAGCCATCTCAGTTGAGCCAACTTTTGAATCATTTACAGGAAAATAGTTCTGCTGCTAAGACCTGCATTATGGCCTGACTTCAGCATGATGGTGGATAAATCTCCCTGGGTCTCAGCTTTTCCATTTGTAAAAGATAGATGTGTTGGGTTTCACTCCATCTAAGTTCCATCAATTGAGGAGGATAGATTTAGTCATTCGGTTAACCAACAAAAAATTATTGAGGACCTCCTGTGTGCCGGGCATACTGAGATACAAAGCATACAGTGATAAGACAGGAATGATCCTGGCCCTCATGGGGTTTAGCATCTGTAGAGAGAGGTGGCCATGTAGCAGGTACATCATAACATGTGATCATAGCATGAGGGCTAAGAGACCAGAGTGCCTAATTCTGCCTGGGGGATTGGATAAGTTTGCCTTTCTTACCATTACCTGGATAATTTCTATGCATCATTCATTCATTCACTTCCCAAGCATTTCCTGAGTGCCTGCTGAGTGTCAGGCACTGGAAATACAGTGAAGGTCAAGGTAGACAATGTTTTGGCCCTGTGGAGCTTACATTTAAGTAAAAAAGATGCACAATAAGCAAGTAAATGAATATACATACAGAGATAACTCAGACTGATGAGCCATAAGGAAGAAAGCTCAAGGCAATGTGTAGCTACTTTAGGTTGGCTAGTTCAGAGAAGGTCTCTCTGAGGAAATAACATTTGAGTTGAGAGTAATTAACAAGGAGTCAGTCATATAGTGACCTGAGAGGTAGAGCTTTTCAAACAAGTAGAAAAGTAAGCCCCAAAGCCCTATACTACTATACTGAGTTTGATCTGTTTAAGGAAAAAAAAAGGGAAAGGCCCATGGGTTTGGCATATGGGGAATGACAAGAGAGTGGCACGAAATGAGGTTGGAGTAGTAGATGAGGCTAGGTAACTCAGGGCCCTGGAGATCAGAATAAAAAGGGTGAATTTTATTCTGTCTGCAGGAAGCAACCATGGAAGGTATTAAAAGCAGGATAGTAAGGTGATTTGCATTTTTAAATCACTCTATATCAGATATATGATTTGCAAATATTTTCTCCCACTCGGTAGGTTACCTTTTCATTTTGATTGTTTCCTTTGTGATACAGCATTTAGTTTGATGTGATCCTACTTGTCTATTTTTGCTTTTATTGCCCATGCTTTGGTGTTATAGTCAATAACCATTGCCAAGGCCAATGTCAATAAGCTTTTTCCCTATGCTTTCTTCTAAGAGTTTTACAGTTTCAAGTCTTTAATCCATTGTGAGTTGATTTTTATGTATGATGTCAGAGTCCAGTTTTATTCTTTTGCACATAGTTCTCCAGTTTCCCCAATAGCATTTATTGTTAGACTATCTTTTCCCCATTGTGTATTCTTGACACCCTTGTCAAAAATAACCTGACTACGCACACACTCACCAGAATATTACTCAGCCATAAAAAGGATGAAACCTTGCCATTTTCAATTACATAGTTAGAGCTAGAAAGTAACTGTAAAGTGAAATAAGTCATCCAGATAAACACAAATACCATATGATCTCACTCATATGTGGTATTTAAGAAACAAAACAAATGAACAAACTAAGAAAAAAAAGACAAACAAACAAAAAAACCAGACTCTTAACTATACAGAACAAGCTGGTGGTTGCCAGAGGGGATTGGGTAGAGGGAGGAATGATTAGGTGAAGGGGATTAAGAGTGCACTTGTCTTGATGAGCACTAAAAAATATACAGAACTGTGATCATTATACTGTACACCTGAAACTAATATAACACTGCATGTTAGTTATACTTCAATAAAAGAAAGTCACTTGACCATGTATGCAAGGGTTTATTTCTGGGATTTTTTTTTCTTTTCTATTACATTAGTCTATATGTCTGTCTTTATTCCAGCACCTCACTGTTTTAATTACTATAGCTTTGCAACATTTGAATTCAGGAAGTGTGATGCCTCCAGCTCTGTTGTTCTTATTTAAAATTGCTTTGACTGGGTCGCCTTGGTAGCTCAGTGGTTGGGCACCTGCCTTCGGCTCCGGCCGTGATCCCGGGATCCAGGATCAAGTCCCACATTGGGCTCCCTGCATGGAGCCTGCTTCTCCCTCTGCCTGTGTCTCTGCCTCCCTCTCAGTCTGTGTCTCTCATGAATAAATAAATAAATCTTTTTTAAAAAATAAAATAAAATAAAATTGCTTTGGCTATTCATGATCTCTTGTGGTTCTATATGAGTTTTAGGATTTTTTCTATTTCTTTAAAAAATGCCATTGGGATTTTGATAGAAATTATATTGAATCTGGATATCATTCTGGGTAGTATGAATATTTTAGCAAAATTAATTCTTTCAGTCCATAAACATGGATTGGTGTCTTTCTATTTATTTATGTGTTTTTAAAATTCTTTCATCAATGTTTTGTAGTTTAAGGCATACAAGTCTTTCACTTCCTTTCAAGTTTATTCCCACGTATTTTACTGTTTTTGATGTTAATATAAAAGGGGATGTTTTCTTGATTTCCTTTTCAGATGGGAGTGAATGGGTGACGGGCACTGGGGGTTATTCTGTATGTTAGTAAATTGAACACCAATAAAAAAAATAAACTAAAAAAAAAAGATGGTTCATTGTTAGTGTATAGAAACATAACAGATTTTTGCACTTTGATTTTATATCCTACAACTTTACTGAATTTGTTTATTCTCCAAAAAATATAGACAAATGATCAACAGACACATGAAAAAGTACTTAACACCACTAATCATCAGAGAAATGCAAATCAAAACTGCAGTGAGATATCACCTCATATCTATCTGGATGTCTATTATCAAAAAAAAATGAAGACAAGTATTGGTGAGGATATAGAGAAACAATTGTTGGTGAGGATGCACACGTTGATGGAAATATAAATTGATGCAGCCACCATGGAAAACAGCATGGAGGCCCCTCAAAAAAATAAAAATAGAACTACCACGTGATACAACAATTCCACTTATAGGTATATCAAAGGAATTGAAATCAGGATCTCAAAGAGTTAGCTGCACTCTCATATTCACTGTAGCATTGTTCAAATAGCAAAACAGAAAAGCAACCTTCAATGCCCACTGACAGATGAATGGATAAAGAAAATGTGGTGTATACATATATATTATGGATATTATTCAGCCTTTAACAAGAAGAAAATTCTGCCATTTGCAACATGGATGACCCTGGAGGATATTATACTACATGAAATAAACTAGACACAGAAGAGCAAATACTACATGATGCCACTTATTTGGGGAATAAAATAGTCAAATTCATAGAATTACAGAGTAGAATGGTGATTTCCAGGGGCTGGGGGTAGCAGTGTTATTTATCAAAAGGTAGTTTCAGTTATACAAGATGAATAAGACCTAGAGATCTATTATTCAGCATAGTGCCTATAACTAACAATACTGTATTGTATACTTAATTTTCTAAGAGGGCAAACTTTATATTAAGCATTCTTATCACCATACATAAACAAATAATGCAGTAGGAAACTTTTGGTAGTAATGGATGTGTTTATGGTACAGACTGTAGTGAGAGTTTCAGTGTCAGCTCCAAAGCCACTAAAGTTATATACATAAGGGATCTCTGGGTGGCGCAGCGGTTTGGCGCCTGCCTTTGGCCCAGGGCGCGATCCTGGAGACCGGGGATCGAATCCCACATCGGGCTTCCTGCATGGAGCCCGCTTCTCCCTCTGCCTGTGTCTCTGCCTCTCTCTCTCTCTCTCTCTGTGACTATCATGAATAAATAAATAAAAATCTTTTTAAAAAAAGTTATATACATAAAATATGGACATTTTTTATATGTCAATAATACCTCAATAAAGAGACTCCTAACTCTGGGAAATGAACAAGGGGTAGTGGAAGGGGAGGTGGGCGGGGGGATGGGGTGACTGGGTGATGGGCACTAAGGGGGGGACTTGGCGGGATGAGCACTGGGTATTATACTATATGCTGGCAAATTGAACTCCAATAAAAAAAATAAACATAAAAAAATAAAGGTGGGAAAAAAGATACTCTAGTTGCTGAGCAAAGAAAAGATTGAGAGGCAAGGCAAGAGTGTCTTAGTCTGCTTATCTGCTGTCACAAAATAACATAGACTGAGTGCTCAAACAACAGACATTTATTTCTCACAGTTCTGGAGGCTGGAAAGTCCTAGATCATGGTGCCAGCACAGTTAAGTTTTTGGTGAAGGCCCTCTTTCTGGTTTACATTTAGCCACATCTTGCTGTGTCCACATATGGTTGAGAGCAGAGAAAGAGGAGGCAAGTTCTCTCTTGTCTCTTCTTGTAAGGGCACTGACCCTATCATGAGGTCTCCACCTTTATCCCATAATCACTCCCCAAAGGAGTGATCACATTGAGGGTTAGGGTTTTAACAGAGGAATTTTGGAAAGACAAAACATGCAGTCCATAACACAGAGAGACCAGTTACGGAGGGAAAGGTAACAGTGGCTTTAACAAGAATGTTCTCTGAAAGCTCAGTGAAGGGCTATGGACTTCCTCAGAGGCCTCCTGGCAGACCTGCTGCTACATCGCTATAGAAGTAGAGAGTGAGATACTTGCTGTGACAATCCCTACCCTCCCCACTAAGCTAAAGAGGTCCATCTGCAAGCAAGAAGATACATGGAATGGGGAGCCAAGAGGCAGGGTCTCTCTTCCCATAGTCACTCTAGCCTTGGCACCAGGTGTCCCTAAAAAGCCCCAGGATTTCTGCCTATTTTTACCATACCAATGCCACCTCAATGTCATTGTACTAGAAATGTACCAACTGGGTAACTTCTTCCTAAGATTCCTCCAGGAAGAAAGGCCTGAGGTTCCCCTCTTCTTGTCTCCTGATCACAGTCTAGAAGAGCCTGGCCTGGCAGATTGGCAGCTGGTCCCCACACAGGTATGACTTTTGTGTGTAAGGCACAGGGCTGGATGCTACCTCTCTTATCTCTTATTGCTTGCCAATCCTAGTTTGTGCAGGAACTCTGTCTGACTCTCCCCACCAGGAAGATAAGAAAGAGACCCATACAGGGACTGGGTCATACCCAAGGCCACTTTCAGAGCTAGAAGCCAATCCAGAACCTTAATCCATCTTTCCAGACTCCTAAACCCATACTTTTTTCCATTCCACAGCACTGCCAGATGTTCATAAGAGGGAAACCAAGAGTTTGGAAATGGCTTCAGTTAAGGAAACCAGAACTCCCTTGCCAAGCCCACATCCGCAGCAAAACAAACCCCTTTCATTCTCCTGCTACCTCAGCAATGGAAATCTCCCTGCCATGTCCATCTCTTTCTTCCCAGATTTCGCTTTGCCTCACAACATTTGATGGAAAGATAGCCAGAGGTAGGCACAGGGAAGGAGCCATACCAAATTAGGCAAATACCAGAAATGGTATAAGGGGGGACATAGTGTACAAAGGGGGAAAGGGGAGGTGGGATTTGCTAGGAAGGCTGGAATGAATGCTAGTCATCCAGACCCACTGGAAACCTGATGGATCAGAAGGGGCCTGATCTACTTACACATTGGAAAATTCAGTTGTTTCCAGAGGGTGCTCCAGACATACCAGTTCCTGGTCCCCCAAGTTAGAAGGTGGGTCTGCAGGGAGATTAACTGCTCCTGCCTAACACCTTTGGACCTCTAAAGTGACTATGAAACCCTGGATTATACCAGCCACCATCTTCACAGTAATTATCTGCTTACCTTGTTGTGGAGCCTTGGGTAAGTTCCCTCCTATTCTGGGGCCAAAACTCTCCTATCTGTAAAATGAAAAATTGGCTAAATTTCCCCTGACCCAGAATGTTCCAATAATGCCACCCCATGAATTCTGAGATAGGGGTATACTGGGTGGGTTAATGCTCAAAGTATAGCAAAAGTAGGAGATAGAAATGAGCTGGCTTCAGACAGGAGCTAATATACTGAATCTTGAGGCATAGAAATAGCTTCCACTATGAAAAAGACCACAATGAAGAGCTCTGTACTTACATACCACTCCCATGGCCAGTTGAGCCTGTGAGTAGGAGATGGGAATATAGCTCATGAAGCAAGACTGGCAGACAGAGACCCTAGATTTTCCCAGACATGCAGTAGTCTGTGGCTGAGAACTTACTCTGTGCCTAGACTTGAGATGGACTCTGGCTTGAGCATCTAGAAGGGTTGAGGAGAATAAGGTTGGGGAAAAGAGAGGAGGAATGAGGCAGCCACTACAGAAAATAGATTTTTCAGGGAAAAAAAAGCTAGGATGTTTAGAGACTATTTAATTAATGTTGTTTTGTGATACATGGTCTCTCTCCTGCCTATCATGAAGGCTTCAGTGAAATGCCACATTAATTGTCAACGCATTTGCAGTTGGATTTCTCCTTTTTAAGATCTGATCAATTTGCTGAGATTGTTTTCTACTGACACATAGTGCCAGAGCAGGGGTGGTCCAAGGAGACCCCACACCTTTGAGTTACATATAGAAGAGTTTTAGTAGCTTGGCCTGTCCACAGGAGGAAGATCTAATGGTCCCCTGGCTACTTACCTACCCTCATCTTCATATCCCCTGTCCTGAGGCTACCAGGCCACAAAAGCCCCTCTGCTCAAAAATGTTGAACAATCCCAATGAAGAGTCAAAGAGGGAGCAAAGCCTCAAGATTGATTTCACAGTGCAGTCACTTGTAATGCAGGCCCTGAGTCTCAGAGATCTGGGGAGTCATACATAGTGTCCAAATTGGACTTGCAAGCTCATCAATACCACTGCCACCTACAATGGACTGAATTGTATCCTCCAAAAAATTCCTATGTTGAAGTCTTAACCCCTCAATGTGATGGCATTTGGAGGCGGGGCCTTAGGGAGATACTTAGGATTAGGAGAGGTCACAAGCGTAGAGCTGCTGTAATGGGATTAGTACTCTTATAAGAAGAAACACCAAAGAGTTCTTTCTCTTTCTCTCTCTCCCTCTCTCTCTCCCTTTCTCCCTCCTCCCCTCTCCCCCTTTCCCTCTCTCCCCCTCTCCCTCTCTCCCTCCTCCTCCCTCTTTGTCTCCTATGTGAGGACACAAAGATAAGGTGGCCATCTACATATTGAAAAGAGAGCTCTCACCAGAACCCAACCAATGCTGGCACCTTGATCTCAGACTTCCAGTCTCCAGAAGTAAGAAAATAAATGTCTATTGTTTAAGCTGCCCAGTCTATGGTATTTTATTATGGCAGCCTGGGCTAAAACATCACCTCTGATAGGAAACCAGAAATTTGCCCTTCACATACATACTTATTGGAATCCCTGTGGGTTAGGCATGAAAGGAAGTATTAACTGCATTCTACAGGGGAGGAAACTAAGGCCCAGAAAGCAACTTCACTTGGCCAAGACCACAGAGTGACTAAGCTTTGGAGCTGTGATTCAAGTCCAGTACTTTTGAGTCTAAGTCCAATATCTTGGTCCCAGTTCTCAAAGTGTGACCCAGGGACCATATGTTTCATACCATAGCATTTGCTATGCTTAAGCAAGCATAATTGGTAGGTCCCAACCCAGGTTCACCAAGTCACAGCATCTGGGGGTGAGCTCATGAATCTTCAGCTTTGTCATCTGTGGTGTAATTTTTATGCTTCCTAACACTAGAAAAGAAGTATCACTTTGTTCAGACTGCTGTAACAAAGTATCACAGGCTGGATGGTCTTTTATTTTTTTTGTTTTTTTGGATGGTCTTTTATTTATTTATTTTTTAATTTTTATTTATGATAGTCACACAGAGAGAGAGAGGCAGAGACACAGGCAGAGGGAGAAGCAGGCTCCATGCACCGGGAGCCCGATGTGGGATTCAATCCCGGGTCTCCAGGATCGCGCCCTGGGCCAAAGGCAGGCGCTAAACCGCTGCACCACCCAGGGATCCCCTGGATGGTCTTTTAAAAAGGAATGTATTGTCTCTCAGTTCTGGAGGCTAGAAGTCCAAGATCAAGGTGTCAGTAGGGATGGTCCCTTCTGAGGGCCATAAGGGAAGGATCTGTTCCAGGCCTATCTCCTTGGCTTATAGATGGCCCTGAGTCTTCACATGGTCTTCCTTCTGTGTGCATTTGTGTCCTAATTGCTTCTTCCTATAATGACACAAATAAGATTGGATTAAGGCCCACCCTAACAACCCCATTTTAAACTAATCACCTCTTTCAAGATTATATCTCTAAATATAGTCACATTCTGAGGTACTAGATGTAAGGACCTCAACATATGAATATTAGAGGTACATAATTTAGCCTATAACAGAAGCATTGATCTAAAATATGATTCCTATGCTTCATCCCTAGTGAAAAACAAGTCATTTCTCTTTCTCTCCCCCTTCTTCCCACTTCCCACAACTCTAAAAACAAGACTGACTTCAGAAATCCCTGCTTCATGTTCCCATATCTCCCAGCTCAATCGAGGCCTTTGAGAACCCTCAGGAAGCTGGGGTCCTCTCATCCTTCTTTGATAGTGGATGTGCACATGAGTGATGTGTGGAATGTGGCATAGTGCCTTATGAGGAAAGACTTCTACCCTGAGGTGTGCAAGTTGGCTCAGTCTGCATGTTTCTGAGGCCTGTAATTAGCCCAAAATGAAGTGGAAGGCATATTTCCAGCAGCAGAAAACACACCCATCACTCTGGCTCAGCACCAACACAATAAATATTGTCTTTCATGCCCTGTAGCTGACAAGCTCATGTAACTCACACGAAAAAATCAGAACTCATCATCACTTACAGCATCAAGCATGCTAGCCAAAGATATCAGAGAATGAAGACAATGTCTAGGGGGGCCTAAGTACAGACCCTCTTCTTCCACACTGCACATCCTTGAACCACAGCTACTGTAAGGGTGGTGCCATGTGGAGCACTCCAGCTTTACCCGTAAGGCCCAGCGCAGAGGCTATAAATCTCAACCCAATGGGACCCGAGCTATTCTGGGCCCTCTGATGCTCCTCCTACACCACATTTGGCATTTGATGCAAATGGGAGATCTTGTCCCCAGAGACGTTTGCTCACACAGCCCTTTCACACTCTGGAAAACCTGGGCATTTTCCATGGATCAGCTCCAATCCTTGCTCCCCTGTAAAGCTTTGGGCAAAATCCAATGCCATCTCCTCTGAATTCCCCGCACCTGCGGTAGAGATTCCTGGTTTTCCCCCACTCCCTTTGATCACTCAGTATAGAGTTCAATCACACTGGGAAAATCCATTTGTTCTGATAAGTGGCTCCCTGGGCTGGAGAGTTCTAACAACTCAGGAAATCAGACTGCAGCCACTCGTCAGTCCTTCAGCTTCACTTCCTGGTTGCCCAGAGCTGCTGTCCTGGTAGTCCTACTTTCCAAATATCCTGTACTGGAAAGCATATGTGTGTACCTTCCCCCACTCAGCCACCAGGCTGCTAAAGGGCTTCATCCCTGGGGTGTGAGGAGGGAGGTGACAGGGCTATAAGGGCCTCTGTGGAAGCAAGAAGAAAGAAGAAGGGAGGAAAAATATGTGAATACAGCTTCGTGACAGCCACATTCATCTAAGCAGAGACCTGGAGGAGAAATGGGCACACTGGAAGAGAAGGAAATGATCACAAGAGTTAAAACAGGACAAAGGCCCACTGTGCCAGGACTCATCACACTGCTGAAGGCCACTCAGCTTGTTTACTTGGGCTTTTTATGCAGAGGCTGTTCATAGAACTCCTGCCTGATCCAGACATGAGTCCTCTTCACCCCTGTCGATGCAGATAGAAGGCTCAAGAGATGATGTCGCAGTTTCAGAGTGCCTGTATTTTCTGGCAAAGGGCTAAATATTTCTGTATGACCCACCCTGGCCACACCAGGCTCAGCAGGCAGGAGCTGAACCATTTCTAGTAGACATAAAAGCAGCTGCTATGATACTGTCCCATGCAGACAGCTGTGTTTCATAGGGGGGCTTGATGTCATCCCCCAGGCATCTGGGGTGGGCTGGCAAAGCTCCTTCCATCCTGCCTTTGCCTTATTTGTATGCACATCTGTCTCCTTCACTTAACTGAGAGCCCTTCTGGGCCAGCAATGGCCTCTGATTCCTGTCTATCACACTCACCCCACTGCCCACACCCTAGAACCTGGCACTGAAATAGATCATGGCCCAGTGTTTGCAAGGGAGCCCAGTAACTCAGGAAACCTATGAAGTGTGAAGTAACAGCTGCAGATATGGGTCAGGAGATCAGTAATTCTTGGACAGGAAGCCTCCCCCCTGGGACACAGCTCGGGCTGGGGCCAGGGCTGGGGCTGCAGTTGATGTGGAAGCTGTATGCTTCTTAATCTAAAGGAGAGCTGGCTTGCCTTCTCCACCCATGAGGGATGTGCAGAGCCTGCTAAGGAAACACTGGACTTTCCAAAATGCTCCCACACTCCACACTGGCTTTGCAAGACCTTTCTTTTCCTCCTCCTCCACACCCCCCTCCTCCATCTTTGCATGTTTTGACTCTCTTGATTTTACCAGCAGGTTATGTTCACAAAAGAATATGTGAAACATTCCCAATAAGAGAAATAAGTAGAAAATGTCATCCACATTCCACCCACCCAAAGATAGCCACAGTTAAGATTTTGAAATGTTTTCTTCCAATATTTCCTCTAATCTTTCTGAACAGTGAAAGTTTCTGTGTGTTTGCTTTATTTCTACTTCTTAGTGACAACTGACAGCCAGGTGAGGAGGAGGGAGCAGAATGAAGCAATGTAAATGTTATGAGAGTGGCATTTGAGCCCTCGCTAAGCTACTGACATGCTCTGTGGTATTGGGCATGGCTTGACCTTCCCTGAGTTTTGGTTTTCCCATTTGTATAATGGGGTATTGGATGAGGTGAGTTCAGAAATTTCTTCCAACTTAAGGATTCTTTGAATCCATTAAAGAGTAAGGAAGTCTTCAGGGAGAGATTGTTATGTAAGCTGAGATTTAAAAGTGGAAATTCTGTTAGCATATTTGGAAGATAGCAGGCTAGGTGGAAGGAAAGGCAGTCACAAAGACAGAAAGTCTGGAGGACATGAGCTGCCCTTGAGAGACAGACTCTGGAGAGTTGAGTATGTGAGAAGTGTAGTGGGAGATGCAACTGGGGCCAGACACTAGATTCCTGGAATTCCTTCAGTCGAAAGATGGGTCCAAGATGGGTTCCAAGCACAAGGTGTCCGCAAGTCTGGATAGTAGACAATAGATATTGGGAGATGAGCAGGGGACAGAGCCAGCTGTTGCAAATCCAGGTGTAAGATCTCAGAGAAGGTCTGGCCTTGTGAGCCAAGCTGAGAGGGAGGTCAATGGAATAAAGGAGGGCTAGAGCCATGAACTTAAGGACTCCACCAACTGCAAGCATGGCACATATTTGAGGGTAAAGGATTCAAAGAAGCCAGAATGAGAAAGAAAGAGCAGAAGCCCCAACAAGAAAACAACTCAAAAACAAAAGGAAAAAGCATAAAAAGAGTGAAATGATGACCTAGACAGAGTTGAGGTTATCCTGCCATCTCCACCAGCCTTATTCTCCCAAGTTGCGCAGTAATGTGGGATAAGCTGGCAGATGGGAGTGCAGACATTGAGAGAAACAGTCAAACTTCCTAGGAAAGATGTTTGGGGATAAGAATCTGGACATTCATTCACCTATTTAACAAGCACCTCCCCAAGCCTGTTGAGTGGTCAGCCCTTGAGAGAGGGTGCCAGTCAAGCTCTTAACTCTCCCTGTCAAGACTTAAATGTACATAATGGGCATATCAGAAACATCCGGGCATTGCCCAGGACTTTGTCTCAATTTAAATATATTTTGAGGCCATAGCTGTGCTTATGGAATGCCTCATGGTCCAAACACCTTGGCTTTGCACAAACATCATTAACTAGATATAAAGAAAAATGGAGCCTGCGTTTTCATTTACCTATAATACTTTATTATCACAAAATATAATAAGAGAACTTCAGGGCTGGACTGGAATTGGAAGTCACTTAGTCCAAAAGCATTATTACTGACTTAAACAGGCAAATATAAATATTTATCAGACTTGATGTTTCTAAAAAGAGACATAGATTTCTAAATGCAAATGGGTAAAGAAAGCTAGGTCCCCACTCACCAACTTCTCACTGTTATCCACTAAGCAAATGGTATAGACAGGCTTGAAGAGAACGTCCCACAGGATTGCCTCTGGTAGGCTAGAGGCCTTCCAGAAATTTTTCATCAGCTTATATTCCCAAGCAACCTGCCAATACATGGTCTCAGTTCAGATGGACAGACATTTGGTGGCTCGTTGAATAACTTGGGGGATGACTTTTGCAACCTTGAGAGCCCTTTTCAGCTAGTAGGTATTTGCCATGGTTCCTTGCTCCCTTGCCTTTCCTTTTGTCTAAGAAGAAACATTTGAGTTCATCATCTAAAGGCTGTTGCCCCTCTCAGCTAGCTTCTGAAACTTTAAACATGTGTCCTATATAAGAACTCTGACCTTCCAGAAGCAGCTGTGTCTATTTCCCATGCCTGTTGTGAGAGACAGAACCTGATTGGCCCTATGTCTCATCCACTGCACAATTTGTTTTGGCCCAATTAACCCCAAGAAATACCAGTTATTGGCACGCCTGGGTGGCTCAGCAGTTGAGCATCTGTCTACAGCTCAGGGAGTGATCTTAGGATCCAGGATCAAGTCCCAAATCAGGCTCCCTGCAAGGAGCCTGCTTCTCCCTCTGCCTACGTTTCTGCCTCTCAATCTGTGTGTTTCTCATGAATAAATAAATAATTATTTAAAAATGAAAGAAATATGAGTTACAACCTTCGAACCTTCACTTGTCAGTCTCTCTTCCTCTTTCAATAGGAGATTTGGGATCTTTTAAGAAGACCCTGCAAACCCCAGCATGAACTGGTGGACATAAGGAGCCCAGAGAATGCCCTGGTCATGGTGGTGGTGGTGATAATAATAGCAGTAGTAAGAATGAAGGGCTGGATGTGGTCCTGCTTACTATGTTCAATGGGGGAGGTGGGGAACTTCTGCCAGTTCTAGAAGGTACTGAGCCTTGTCCCCAGCTTGACGCGCTGCCCAGTCCCTTTGTCTGTTTGCTACTTACCTTCTTTTTAAATGCTCACAGCATGCTGCATAACTGTGGAGTAGCATGAGCCTCCATGGTGATCATAAAGGCACATTCTTTATCACCTCCCTTCATTATCTATCTGGCCATGATAAAGCCAGCCTTGTCAATGTGGACTGCAAGTCTCCCCCTGCCTCTATCTACAACTGTCACTGGGCTTGCACCTCTGGCTGCAGATTAAATATCTATCATGCTGATAAATAGCTTCTGTAGCAGGGGTAGAAATGCCAAGTCACCTTACAGCAGCCAGTGGCAGACAATCTAACCAGGGCAACCTTGTATAGGAAGCCCAGAATCGAGTGATCAGTTTTACATCTGTGGCACTGTGCCCAAGCTCACCTGTGGTTCATCAGTCCCACAGGTCAGCTCAGATGGAAGGATGCCAGGGAAGCTTGTTGATGCCCTGGCTAGCTAGTGGCTCTAGAATAGCAAACAACCATAATTCTTCTTTTGTTATTCCTAGGCAAAATTGGAGTCTTTGGCCCAAAGAGACACAAGACTGGGCTCGCAGCCTTGGCTTGCTAGGCAGTGTTATGGTTGCAAAATACGAGGTAAGGCGCTTTGGCTGGCTCTACCCAAGACCAGTGGAAGGAAGCAGCTGGGAGCCCTGTGGGGAAGGAAACTGACAAACAGACTCCACACTTGTGCATTCCTACAGCACCCCTGGTAACCAAATCCACCTCCTCACCACAGTAGATGAATTTGCCAGTGAATTTCCAAAGAGTGCAGAAGCTCATGCTGTGGCTTGACAGTTCTGTCCCTAGGGGCCCACCATGACTTTCCTGCTTCATAAGGTGCTCCAGGCTGTCTCTAAAATTCTTGCTGCTCTGAAAGAGAAGGGATAGATTCAGAATTCTGGAGCCCCTTGGGGCCTCATTCTTTTCCATACTAATGGACAAGTTTATCTCCAAGTTTTTTGCATCACTGCTATCTGGCTATTCTCACCCTTGGTGAGTCACACCTCCTTAAGGCGGGGGTTCTCTGGTGTCTCT
The DNA here is from genome assembly GCF_048164855.1 of Canis lupus baileyi. Lineage (NCBI taxonomy): Eukaryota > Metazoa > Chordata > Mammalia > Carnivora > Canidae > Canis > Canis lupus. The sequence continues at coordinate 4,132,959 of NC_132876.1, forward strand.
ACTGCCTATGGTGCCATGGAATGCCACGGAGGTTCTGGACATTAGCAAGAGGGAAATGCTGCAAACATCGATACCAATGATGCTAAGGTCATGCCTCAGTCCCAGGCACAGCGTTGAGCATGGCTCCTATGGAGCTTTCTGCCCCATCTCAGGTTGGGCCTGCTCTCCTGCCAACATGTGGCCTCCATCTCCACAAAGGACAGTATGAAGGCTTCTCTATCTTCAGCACAGTTCTCACTAATATGTGACTCAGGGGTCTTCTTGCTGGTCTAGATGCTCTTTGTTAACAGGATCTGAATCTTTTTTGGTTCTTTTGTCAGGAAAGTGTTGTTGAATGAATGAATGATGAACAAATGAGTGACCAGGACTATAAGAAAAAGACTTTTCAGGCTGTGAGTCCTTTGACATCCAACTACTTCCTCTAATTTGCAGCCTAATGGCTCATGTTAGGATTTCTTTCTAGGGCTTAGAGGTGGCAAGCTTGCTGTCTCCTCCCCAGGACAAACTTTTAGGACTGCAAGAGGGTGACTATGTTCTCCCAGGAATCTGCTTCTTTCCATGCTGAATAGTCCTTCCACTTATTTTTCCCCTTTACCCATACTGGTAGTTTTCTTTTTCACACAGCAGGTTGTCCCCAAATCTATTCAGCTGCAGGCCCCAGAACTAAGCTCAAGAGTCTAGACATGGTCTGCTCAATGAGGAGTTACTACTTCCCCCTTCCTGGACAGTGCAACCAACTACCATGGCAGCTTGTTCTCTAGCCACATGACACTCTGGGCCCTGCTGAGTTTTGTGGTCAATGAAACTAGGTATTTTTCTTCTGGGTTCCTTCAGAGCCAGAGATATTTATCAGGCACACAAAATTTGTTTTTAAAACATGATGACTTTTAGGGCATCTGGGTGGCTTCATCAGTTTAAGCGTCTGATTCTTGGGTGCAGCTCAGATACTGATCTCAGGGTCAAGAGATCGAGCCCCACATGGGGCTCTACATTTGGCGCAGAGTCTGCTTGAGATTCTTCCTCTCTCTCCCTCTACCTCTGCCCTTCCTGCTCATTCTCTCTCTCTCTCTCTCTCTCTCTCTCTCTCTCTCTCTCCCTCTCTTAAATAAATCTTTTAAAAAATGATGGCTTTCTATGTGATCCTTTAAAGAGTCATCTTGTTGAATTGGGCCAAGATGCTACAACGAGCAATAACTACATTTTTATCTCCAAGCCTTATATAAATTTGATTAATTTGGAAAATGTACCTTCTATGCCTTTAAATTTGGGACTGGAGAAGATTAAGAACAGAGTTCTGGGACATGTCACATTTGATCTCTCTTCAATGTTGAACCCCAGCTCTCAATGACTAGTCTTTTGGTGTAATTGTTCAGGTGGTTGTGAGTCACCCCAGTGCTATGAACATTCAACTCATATTTCTGAGAAGGTCATGAGAATCCTGGTTAAGTGGCTTAAAATACTGAGATTCCTAGAATGTCACAAATGGAAGTGATCACTTGCCCCTTTTTTTCATTGAAGAGGCAAGACAAAAGCCCAGAGAGGGGAAGCGTTTGCCTAAAGCTACCAGTGTAGCAGAACAGAATGAAACTTTGCCCCCATGCAGTCCAGACCTTGTCCTCCATATGAGGCTTCAGCTTCTCTTTGCTGAAGGGGACAATGGATAGTATCATTTTTTTTCCTTCATGAGAATACTTGACGTTTCCTTCTAATTGACATTGAAAATAAAAGCAGAGACATGACACCCCACAGTCCCTTCTCTAGTACAGCAGTGGAAATTCAGAAAGCATCATTCTTTTTTTTCCATTTGTCACTGAATGCCACCCAGCTCTCACGTAACCAATGTCAAGAGAAATCCCTGGATGCCACAGCAGTGGCCCTTCTCCCCTCCCCTAAAGACACCGGCTGTGATGGCTTACACAATGACTAACGTTAAGTGGAATCCATAAGGAGCCCCTCAGACACTAAGACTGGGGCTAGACCACGAGGCAAGTTGGGGATAAAACCCTTAGCAGAGTGCCTAGACATCCATTAGTTATTTTGAGCTCTTGTCTGAGGGTGAGAAGCCTGTGTACATATTTTCATGAATACTTTTCACAGATTGGGATTGAAAGGAAGAAAAAAGCATTGAATATAAAAATTTTGCCAGTACACTTCTTAACCAACCAATAAGTTTTTCATCTGTTCCATTTGATATTTGGAGTTGTTCTTTTTTTTTGACTTCTAACTCTAAAATTTATACACATCTCTTTCACTGGAAGAAAGAAGTTATTTCTCAGAAGCTGAGCAAACCAGCTCACTAGTTATATATATTTGTGCTTCCTGCTGGGCCTCTGGCCCTTTCTCATTGGTATCATTTCTCTCTGACTCCTAGGCCTAGCCCATCATGGCTATTGATTGTGTCTCTCTAGCTCTCTGTTTCTGTCTTCTCTCTCTCTCTCTCTCTCTCTCTCTCTCTCTCTCTCTTTCACTTGTTCTCAGATTGTGTCTCTTCATTTCTCTTTTTTCTGCCTCTTTCTCATTCTGTCTCTCTTCTCTCTGGCCTTAGATCCATCTCCCAGGCCCTAAAATCTGGAGGTTATAGTAATCCCTCCCAGGAACAAGAGCATTTTCCCTTCAAACTTGTAGCTGTGTCCCTTGCCCCCGGTTGTCTAACTTTGAACAATGATTGTTAATAGAATATCTGATATTGAGGATTTAGCACACACTATTCTCAATACCAAAAAATAAAAGTGCTCCTAGGCTTGGGAAAATATAAGGTAAGAAAGAAGGGTAACTTCTGGGACTCCTTGGGCCTAATCTGGCATGCAAAAATGCACCCTGGGCCTTTGGAGGTGGCTTATAGTGAGAGATGCTTGGAACCACTTGAAGGAGGCAGAACCTTCATTTGGGGATATCCTCCCCCATATTACACCTCTCCATGGCTCCCTATTGCCCTCCAGACAAAAATGAAACTCTTCAGCCTGGAGGACAAGGTCAGGTGTGCTATATCCGGGCTATCATCTCCATCTTCACCGTTCAACATGTCTCGCATATATCTCTTATTCAACCACCCCAAGACTTCTACTTTTCTCTCAATCCACCCTCCATTTCCATGGCTTTATGCCTTTGCCCATGATGTTTTCTTACCTAGAATTCCTTTTCCTCCTTCTATACCTCTCAACTGACAATCTCCTGTAAATTAAAAAAAAAAAAGCCTATTCATCTTCTAAGCCCAAATCAAAAGTTGCCTCAATGGTTCAGCAATTTAACAACTCTTTATTGAGCATCTACAATGTACTAGATACTCTTCTAGCTACTGGAAGCACAATTTTGAACAAGTCAGATAAAGTTTCTGCCCTTCTGAAGCTTTTGGCTTTGGTGAAAGAGACAAATATTAATAAGATAAGCACACCAATGAAGGTATGATAATATCTGGGCTGACAGCTATGAAGGAGGGGTCCAGGATGCAATGAGAACATGTAATGGAGTACTTGATCTAGTATAGGAAGTCGGAGATGTCTTCTTTATAGAAGCAGTATATGAGCTGAGGCATAAATAGGAGGAATCAAGTAGGTTAGAGCTAAAGAGATAAATATGTGCAAGGGCCTTGAGGTAGGATGTTCATCTGTGTTTCAGGAAGAGCCAAGAAATCAGTGTATCTAGAATGGCAGGAGATAAGGTCAGGGATGTGAGCAGAACCAGTTTAGGCAGGGCTTGCAAGGCAGAGGAATGAGTTTGGATTTTATTCTTCATGAAATGGAAAGTTACTGGAAAGTTCTGAACAGTAGTCACAAGATTTGTAAGCCTTCTCCTGGCTGCTGCATGGAGAGTAGACTTTGAGAAAGTAGATAAGAACAAAGGCATGGAGATGATTTAGGAGACCATTGAAGTCATCCAGGCAAGAGATGGTGGTAACTGGGACCAAGATGGTACAGCAAGTATGGGGAAAAGAGATATTTAAAAGTTAGAGTTGATGTAACATAACATACATTGGAAAGTGAAAGGGGTATGGGCAGTAGAGACATTTATTGAGTGTAAATACAGGAAAGGAGAAAAAACTTGGAGAAGCTCTTAAATTTTGCTTTATACCAATTAGAATTGAACATGGTAATATTAACTAACAGGTCTTCAGTGTAGTAGAGGTAATTCTGTGTTCCAGGCTCCTTCCCCTACATTTTACATGTATTACCTCACTCTTCCCCAAACCCAGTAAAGTAGATGATGATGATTTTCATTTTTAAATGAAGTAACTGAGTCCCAGAGATTAAATAATTTCACAGCTGGTCACTGAGGAAGCAAAGATTTAAACCAGGCAGTTGGGCACATGAGTCTGGACTCCTAAGTACTAGGTTAGCTGCTGTTCATATTATAGGTGATTGGAGCTATGGCTCAGGCGCTCAGAGGATAGGTCTGGGCTGGAGCTGGAGTTTTAGCAGTCACAGGTACAGAAGTTATCACTGAAGTTGTAGAAGGTGGATGAGCTGGGCTAAGGGAAAGGTCACCATGACACCTTTGCCCTCAGCTTCCCAGCAGTTTTCTCTTGGTCTGCCATAGGGAGCCTTTTACAGTCAGACCCACCTGAAGGCCCTTCCACCCGCTGGACAATTCCTGGTGTGTGCCAAAGAAGGTAGGCTTCTGGTTTGGGAACTCCACTTTGGAGACCACAAGAGTCCCCTTGGACCCAGGGAAGGTCTTTGCCAAATCAATGTATGCTTTATTTATCACATATAGTGAAGAATGGGAAGGCCTGGGCCCCCTCAATGAAAAAGACTGGACAAGCACCTTAGCTACATTGGTCTTTGGGTACTGAAAGAGAACTGTGTAATCTGCAACACAGAAGTGTGTGATTTTGAATTTTATAAAAGAATCAATTGTAACAAAATGGAGATTGAAAAACTAGTCCTTCTATCCCAGGTAGTGTGAAAAACACTTTACTCTTCTGGTTCCCCACCTGGGGATAAGTCAACACGGAAGGGACTGACATTTGTGCTTTTAACTCATTCCCAAGGTGACTCCTAAGTCAGGAGGAACCAGTGAACCAATGGTGTAGAATGATCTATTCTCTAAACACATGCACAATCTCTACCTTCCTATGGCCATACAATCACTCCTTGCACACTTCAAGGCTAAGGAAGGCACCTATTCTGAGATATTGGCTCTGATCTTGAAAAATTGTCTACTCAGAGTGCTGATTGGCAGCTGGATCCCTGCAAGACTCAACTGAAGCAGTGTTTATGGTCATAAGGTGCCTGGATCAAGTCTTTCTGCTGATCTGCTGCTCAGGTTGAGTCCTTATTTAGACTCCTAGCCCATCTTCAGGATGTCTCAGGAATCCCTGCTGTGTACACCATCTCTGTCTGCAAGGACTACTGCTGGCTTCTGTAGTGCAGTTACTGGTGCCACCATGTTTTCTCTCCTTTCTCCTGACCAATGCTCCCTGCTTGCCCGCTAGAGTGTGAGAGGACTTGATTTGTTGACACATCTAACTGCTTCCATATCCACCCCAACAATGTCCCCTTCATCTGACTCCAAAACTACTTCTATTGTTTCCCCAAACCCTCCTTTGCATTGACTATAGCCTTGCAACTATGCTTGATGACCTCCGTTGAAATACCTCTTAGAAAAAAAAAAAAAGAAATGCCTCTTAGTCTTCAGCTTTTGCCTCTTCAAAGCAATTATGGCCATGCTGCCCCTTTAACTTGTTCATCTGAATGGAGAGTGGTGCTCCCAAGTATTTGTGCTTTGGAGCATGAGTTGGCTATTTTCTTTGAATGCTGTGTGTTAGCATAGTATGGTGACAAGAGCCAAGAACAGGTGCTCAGGAAGCATGAATTTAAGTCCCACCACCCCAAATAACTCACTGTACATGTCTGGGAATCCCTACCTTTCTCTGAGCCTGAGCATCCTCATCCACAAAATTGGGCTGCCTTCCTCACAGGCTTTAACACTGAAAGAATAGAGGCCTTAAAATAGGCAAGTCAATTTGCATAGGAGAAGAGCAAAGAGGAAGACTTGTCCTATTAGATAGTAAGATGTAATACAAAGTCATGGCAATTTTAAAAACAACAATACGTACTGCTATAGGAAACCACAAAACTGGCTAGATCTCCACCTCACACAACATATGAAAATTGATTTCTGATGGATTAAAAACCTACATATGAAAGATTAAAGCAAAAAAAAAAGAAAGATTAAAGCATAAAGCTATTGGAAGAAAATGTAGGAGAAATCCCTTTAGCCTTTGAGAAGGCAAGGATCAGACCTAAAATACAACCTTCAACCCATATGAGTTGATAAATTCAACTAATCAAAACCAAGGATTTCTGCTCATGAGATGATCACATTGGGAAAAAAGATAAATAACTGAGTGGTAAATATATTTGTGATGTGTAAAACCAAACCAAGAAGAAGGCATTGTTCAGCAAGAAGACAGGAACAACAATAACAAACAGATAAAAAATTTGAGTAGGCAATTTACATAATGGCCAATAAACATGTGAAAAAATGCCCAAGCTCACTAATAATCAAGGATATGCAAATCAAAACAGTAAGAAACTTGGCCTCAATCAGTTTGGCAAATATTAGAAAGTTGAAAAACACCAACTGTCAGCAAGGACTAAGTGAAACTGGAGCTTTCATGCCCCTCCTGGTAGAGTGTAAACTGCTCTGCTGTTTTGGAGAGCAAACCAGCAGGGCTTAGTAACATTCTGTACACCTGTACTTTATGAACCACTGAGCCCACATCTGGGTGCCTATCCCAAAGCAAGTCCCATCAGGACATGTACAAGGATAGCCACTGTGGCACTGCATGGAACTGGGGATGAGACATTTTCCATCTCCAGGAGAGTGGATAGTTTAAATAGAAAACTAAGAATCAGTTTGAAGTAACTAGATGTATGTGCAGCATGGACTGATCTCAAAATTATAGCACTGATTTTATTTTAAAATAAGAAACAGAATAAGATTTATAGCACAATAACATTTATGCAAATTAAGAACACATACACAAAACAACACTATATTTTACAAGAACACATACATATTCAGAGACTCATCTCAAATGCATTAGAGTGGGTGCCCATGGAAGGGGGAAAGGATGTGGGGATCTGAAATAAAGGAGGGAAAACAAAACAAGAAAGGGGCCTTGTATACCTTGTCAGTGATTTTCATAGCCAGCCCTGAAATGAGGGGTGGATTTAATTCAACTAAGCACCTGAGGTCCACAAGTAAGTTTTAGTCTTTTAAAGGGAAAAAGGAGGAGAAGGGATGAATAGGAGTAGCTGCTCACTGGGTAAGAACTTCACTCTTGGGGTGATAAAAAAAAAGTTCTGGAATTAGAAAGGGGTAATGGTTGCACAACATTGTGAATATACTAAATGCTGTTGAATTGTACCCTTTAAAATGGTTAAAATTATGAATTTTATGTTATGTAACTTTTATCTCAATACAACCAAAAAGAATATCAGAAAGGGAGACAGAACGTAAAGACTGCTAACTCTGGGAAACGAACTAGGGGTGGTAGAAGGGGAGGAGGGCGGGGGGTGGGAGTGAATGGGTGACAGGCACTGGGTGTTATTCTGTATGTTAGTAAATTGAACACCAATAAAAAATAAATTAAAAAAAAAAAAAAAGAAGAGAAGGAAAGAGGAGCTGGCCATTCAGGGCTCCTTGGAATGCAGCCTGCGCTGCAGCCTTTTCTCATAACAACCCTGTCTCCTTGCCCACAGGCCCTTGAGGCCAGGTTCCCTACTACAGCACAAGGATGTCTTGCGCCTGGGTCTGGCCCTGTGCAAAAATGGCATAGATAGCATAGCAGTGCCCTGGCCTATGCCTCCCCGGGTACCTAATCCTGGACCTAGCTACCTCACAGATGCATGGTGAGGATCTAGTGGGTTGATGTATGGGAAAGAGCTCAGCACCTGACAAAGCGCTACGCTAGTGTGAGGGATTGTTGGGGATATTTATGACCAAGCCAAATTGCTCACAAGGCAATTTTCTCTCCCTTATTCCTTCCTGACATGGCAGCCAATTTCCATTTTAGAGACTTGGGACTTTGAGGAAGCAATATCACAATCCTTCCCTTCTTTCCCAGGGCTTGCCAAAAATTTGGTCATCCCTCCTGATGTCAAATTAAAACAACTGAGAGTTGTGCAGTGCAGGGAGGTGGCTTGGGGCCAGAGTTTAGAGTCCATCACTCAGACACAGGATGGCTTCTCAAGCAAAGGTTGCTTTGTCCCACAGCCCCAGGCCTATACCATGTATGTGTGCAGGTTCTCATTTATGCATCACACTGTATGCCCAGGGGCCTTAATCTTCACCCTACATGGAAATGTCTTCAGAGTAGCCAACTCTGGCACAGGTAGGACACTTCCATGCTGCAAGACAAACTGATGGGAGGCATCAGGACATTTCCTCTTTAGAGGGGCTTTGGGCAGCTATTTCTCTGCTTGGAGGCCCATGTAGTTACCTGACTGGTACTCCAGATGGGTCTCCACTGGGTCTCCAGATGCTTAGGAAAGCAGCCCTCCCATGAGTCTTGGTGTTCAAACTCAGCACCTTTGGTCAGGAAAGGTCAATGCTAGAGCTGGTAATGCTAAAATTCCAATGCTTGTGCCTTTGTTCCATTACAAGCCAGATCACCCTGAGCAGCCCACACATACCTTTCTGTCTGAGGAAGCCCTTGACTTAGACTCCTCTTTCAATAGGGAGATTGCTGCCTCCTCTCTGCCTCTCCATCAATGTTACTGTTGTCCAGCAGAGAAACAGCATTTAAACAAAGATGAGGGCAGCCTGGGTAACTCAGCAGTTTAGCACCGCCTTCAGCCCAGGGCCTGATCCTGGAGACCCTGGATCGAGTCCCACATCCGGCTCCCTGCATGGAGCCTGCTTCTCCCTCTGCCTGTGTCTCTGCCTCTCTCTCTCTCTATGTGTCTCTCATGAATAAATAAATAAAATCTTAAAGAAAAGATGAATGTGTGACGGGCACTAAGGAGGGCGATTGATGGGATGAGCACTGGTGTTATACTATATGTTGGCAAATTGAATTTTTAAATTTGAATTTAATTTTTTAATTTTGAATTTAAAATTCAAAATTTTTAAAAATTTTTAAAGAAAGATTTGAATATGTGTCTCCCCTGCTTTCAAACATTGCAAATACAAATGCTTCCACCTGGGGATCCCTGGGTGGCGCAGCGGTTTGGCGCCTGCCTTTGGCCCAGGGCGCGATCCTGGAGACCCGGGATCGAATCCCACATCAGGCTCCTGGTGCATGGAGCCTGCTTCTCCCTCTGCCTATGTCTCTGCGCCCCCCCCCTCTCTCTCTCTGTGACTATTATAAATAAATAAAATTCTTTAAAAAAAAAAAACAACAAATGCTTCCACCTGGCTTTCAAGGGTCTCCATGATTAGGCCCCTAGCAGTTTTTCCTGCTTTATCTATTGTCTTCTCCTACACCTCACCCTTTAGCTAAAGCATTTCCCTGTTCTTATGAACACATCAGGCCTTTTTCCTATCCTAGACTTTGCACATGCTGTTTCCCTTACTAGGAATTTCCTGTCCTATACTTCTGCCTTGAAAACTCCTACTCATCCTTCAATATCTTCCTCATTTCTCCCAGACAGGATAAGTCACTGCTTCCCCTGGGCTTTACAGTAAATATTCATTAAGCTGCTGCTGGGTGCCAAGCACAGTGCCCGGCCTTAGGGGGTACAAAGGGAATCAAGTCATACGTAGTCTTACACTCACAGAGCTGGCAGACTAGTAAGTGAAAAGAGATGGGGGTGGGAAGGGAGAGAGAGAGAGAGAGAGAGAGAGGGAGAGAGAGAGATTTAACAAAGAAAGAGATAAAGAAGGGCAATATGAGTGAGCAGTACAAGCCAGAAAATGAAAAAGATGAGGTGGTATGACAAAAGAGTAGCTGAATGGCCACTTTAGACTGGGTGGCCAAACATGGTGACATTTAGGCCAAGGACTGAATGTCAAGAAGGAACCAAAGCACATGGAGCCAAAAGACCTGACTCTTCCACTTACTCACTGCACATCTGTAGCCAATCACTTAAATTTCTTATGCTGTGGTTATTGTATGTGCAAAATGGGTAAACCCAGCTTGTCAAGTAAATGAGAGGCTTAAATGGAACCACATGTGCTTGGAGCAAAATGAGCCTTGATAGGCCAATATCACCACAGTTGAACAGCCATTTAGTCTATTCCTTTGTTTAATCTAGGGACCCTGAGGCCTGATGTCACTCTAGCATTGCTTCTGGCCCCAGTTTTTGGGCTGTATGAATGTAGTGCCCTAGTTGGCCCTTGGTGTCTCCTGAGACAGTGTTTGTGCAGGCATCCACACCCCTGCTCCCTGGGGTACTCTCTGAGTCCCCAGGATGCCATTGCTGCTATTCTCTGGCAGGGCTTGTTGCTAGAACAGAATTGCACAGATAGCTGATATATATATGGCATCTCCAGGAGCCCCCCTGGGCATGGTGGGCTGTCTCTGTGAAGGGAAAAATCTTCATTTGGCTGGGAATGTGACTGGGGAGGACTGATGGCTTTTCTTGCCCTTATGCAGAGCCGATGGTCAGGCTGTGCTGTTGGTGGTGTCACTGTCAGGAACTCTCCTCGCCCTATACTGCCTCCTTTATGATGAGCAGCCCCAGTGGCTTCCCAAGGACCTTTCGATGGCTACTCCACAGCAGGCTGGGAGCAGAGGGACAGGGCAGTAAATTGGGCAGAGGCAGAGAATACGACAAGCCATGACTTGAGCCTTGGGGTGGAGAGTCACAGGCAGGGGCAATGAGCAGCTGAATGGGCAGGTGATGGGAAAGGATAGCCAAACCCTCTGGACAAAGGCTGAGATGGAGAGCCATCCAGCCAAGGGAGTACCGAGAAGACAAAAGGATCATTCTACAGGAGATCTGCCCATGACTTTGCTCCCTCACAGGTAGCTCATTGCTAGGGGTACCCATCAAAAACAACTCCCAGTGATGGCACACTGACCAGGAGCTCACTAAAGTCCAGAAGGCTTCACAGACCCCCACCCTTCATTGTTGTCCAGGCAGCCATCAGCAGTCCCATTTGGCATTTAACTCAGAGCTGGGACTCTGCCCCAGCATGCCTGTTTCCCCTGCCTTGCTCTTTTTCTGAGTTCTTGCCGCATGAGGCAGGGTTTAGGATGGCTGGAGGAATGGCACTGGGGTTAGGGGTTGGGGTCCAGGTCCTTAGGCTCAGCACAAAGTCCACTGAGGCACAATCTTCAACAGTTCCAGAGCCTCAGATACAGGGAGAGGTGGAGGGACCGGACAGGCTAGGGCTCAAAGAAATGGGCAGAGGGAGGCTGAAAAGGAAAGGGGTAATTAGAAGGGGCTGGGGAGGCAGGTTGAGGGAGAGAGGGAGATGAAGAGGGTTGGTTACGGGGAAGAGCTGTGAGAAGTGAGGGCTGGATGGTAGTGGGGAAATGCCATCTAGAGAAGACAGAGGAAATAGAGGGCAGGGTGGGGTAGGAGAGGAGGGCAGAGATGGACTGAAAGGACAGCAAATGAGGGAAATGATTCTGAGAGGTGAAGGAGGGAGAGGAAGAGGCAGGAGGTGGGAAAAGAGGAGGAGAAGGAGACAAGGAGGGGAGGAAAGGCAAAGGAAGGGAGCTATTGAGGAAGAAACAGGAGAGGAGGAAGGAGAAAGAGAACAAGGGGGCTGGGAGGGCAGCCAGGGAAGGAAAGAGGGTGAGGGAAGATGGAAACAGTAAAGAGCCAGAGAAAGGCAACCAAAAAAAGGCTTAAAGGCAGGAGAGGACCATTTCAGATGGCACTTGTGACCTGGATGAGAGAAAAGACCAGCAACGCACGTGAAGACTCATTTCAAAGGGAATGTGACAGTGGGCTGCTGGCCAGGCTCCCAGAAGACACTGAGGCATTTCCCCAACAGGGTCAAGCCAGCATACCTGCATGACCCGCTGATTCTTTCCACTCCATGAGAGACACTTGTGCCAGCCTCCTCTCGGTGAGCCCTGCCACCCTGCAGAGCTGACCACTAAGCTCTGAATTTTGGGTGCTGGCCTCGTTTAAGAGGTAGCTAAGCTTTTCCAGCTGTCATCACTCCCTGGCCATGACTCACCAGGATAGGGACCCAGAAGTCTCCTTCCCTCCCTCTCCCCTTCCTTCCTTCCTTCCTTCCTTCCTTCCTTCCTTCCTTCCTTCCTTCCTTCCAACCTTCTTCCTCTGCTCAGAACTAGTCACAGCCTTACCTCACCCCAGTGAGACAGGTGGAGGTCTGGACCCAGCTCCAGGTCCAGGTCAAAGCTCACGATGGAAGCCAGGCAGCACCCAGCTGCTTGTGTAGCAATGCCTCACAGCCCAGACGGCTGCTAGCTAGCACCTCCACTCCTTTGTGTAGCAGGGTAAAAGCTACCTCCAGCTCAAATTTGTGGATTTGCAGGGCCACTATTCCAAAGTACTAGGTCTTCCCAAATTTAAGGTGGCATGGTACAGATCTAGTAACAGTCATCGGCTGTGAAAAATATACTCTTAAAATAACAGGCAAACATGAACTAATGGATAGGATTTCTGTGCCATTTACAAATGATTCAATAGAAAGAAAGATTGGAAAATAGACAAAAATCAAGTTTCAGCCAGCTCCAACTCAAAATCCTCAAATGTCACCTGTCAGTGTTTCAGTGCTTACTCCATCTGGCTGTGATGTTATCTCTGCACTTAGATAAACAACCCACCAGTAACTTAAGGTTTGGGCCCATAGTTACTCAGTTGGAGGCTGCTCACTTGGACTTTGGGTGGGCCTCAGGGGCAGCTTCCAGGTCACTTGCCCATAGTAACCCGTCTTTGAAACCCTCACACCATGGGATCTTTCTGAAGCTGTCCCACAGCAGACACAATTAGCTTTCAGCACATTTGGACACAGTCACTAGCTCGCTCTGCATTGTCTTTGGGCCAAGGAAAACTATTTCCTGTTCTATAAGATCAGAACATAAAGGGAAGAGCATGACCGTGCCTGCAAAATGAGCGGCATTCCTGGCACTCTTTGCAGGCAGATCTCCTCTTTCCTAGACTCTGTTTCCCCACCTACCCTCTGGCCCACATTGGTTTATTTCTAGAAACCACTGCTGTGCTATGGACACACTGGGTACACACTTGTTTCCTTGTTTCCTAAAGGGCTACTCTTTTCTTCCATAGGTGTATTAGGAAACACAGACAAATCCATACATGTTAAAATATAGACAGACTGGTTCCCTCATTCTTTCAAGAAACATTTTTTGGCATCTTCTCTGTGCCAGGCACTGAATGACAACAAAGAGATTGAGCTACGAAAGGTTAACTTGATCAAGCAGGGCCCAGGGGATCTCTGGAGACCGCCAAATCGGGGTGGCTTTGAGAAAGGCCAATTTCAACTTGAAGCCTAGGGAACTGGTCTCAGCCTTTGTAGAAGAGGGGCCAAGGAGGAGAAGAGACTAGGACCATGGCTTCTGGGCCCCACCTGAGGAGGCATTCCTGGGCCAGCGTGGCACTCTCCCAAATTGTTTTAGTGTTTAAAAGGAAGACTCCAACCCAGCCTGTCTTTCCAAGCACATTGCATATCCAAGTGCTCAGCGATGAAATCGATCTGCAGAGGTGACTCACAGGCAGACAGCCAGCGCAGTCACGGATCCCTGTCTGCATTCCCAATTTGCCTGCTCAGGTTGTCGCCTTTTTAATGTTATTTACCAAGCCCAGTGCCCCCATTGCCTGTCCCCAGCGCCTGATAGAGCCCTCCAGCCATTGTCCCTGTACGCCTGTCACATCTTGTCAATGCCTTCTTGAATTCAACAGGTTTGGGCAGCCTGTCTACAGGCTTGCCTGTTCACTCCTGGGGCCCCAGGATCCAAGAAAGTGGCCTAGTGGATGCAGCCCCATCAGCGATCCCAGCAGGTCCCAGAAGGAAATGTCCCCCAGCTACACCTCCCCTGCTTTCATTGGGCAAGAAAGAGAAGGGGTTGCCAACAGTAGTCCTGCACATGGCACTGTCCTGCTGGCAGTCGTGGTCAGTGTCAGTGAGACGCGGGGGCGGGGGTGTGTGTGTGGAATGGGGTGGGAGGGGATCCTATGTGGAGGGGGGATAGGGAGGCCTAGGGAGGCCCCTGAAGAACTTCCTCCTGCCATGCTCTGTGCCCGCGGTTGCACTTATCACCTGACCCAACCCCCCACTCTAGCCCGGGAGTCTGGGGGGGGGTCCCAGTTCCCTGGGGTCCAGGTCCTGCAAAAAGGGTCCTGCGTGTAGGATGGGCAAGGGCTTGGAAAGTGCATGTTAAGCTCCACTCGTGGCGCGAGAGCGCCCCCACCATGCTCTGCGGCCAGGGGTGGAACAGCAACTGAGCGAGCGTCCTTGAACCTGAGACACCTGGCCGGCCAGCCCCTTCCAGACCCTGGCCCAGGCTGCTGCTCATCTCCACCAGCAGCCTACTCACTCATCCTCACTTGGCCTCCAAGACCTGGGTCCCAAAGGCTTCTCCACACTTCAGCACTGGACAGGCCCCACCTCCTAGAGCCAGAGTTCTTCAAAAAGCCGGAACAGAAGGGTATCCAGAGACCTTACTCATTATATAGATAAGAAAACAGGCTGCAAATTCAAGGCAGACCTTTGTTCATGGACAGTGCTAGGAACTTCTGATTACTATCATCTTACCGTGCTCCCACTCGACACTAGTCCTGAAGCCTCTCTAACCATCTACCTTTTCCTCTTAGACTGGCAAAGAGAGTGAGGCTATGCCTCAGGAACTCAGACCCTCAAGATCCAGAGGATTAACCTGCAAATTCCAGGGATACCCATTCCTCCAGCTGGCCTCTGATTCCACCACTCCGGGAAGAAGTTGGAAGGACTTAGATGTGGCACAAGCCCAGATTATGTAACTGAGTTGGCATTTAAATAACCTAACAACAAATTGCCCAATTTAATTTTCTTACTCAATCCAATAAAGAAGAAACAAGAAAACGTATTCTAATTAAATACATTGATCCATAGGAACTGGCAACTCTGAAGGTCTGCCTGGAAGTTAGCAGTTACACAAACTTGAGTGACACAAAGATATGAGTTATAAGACAAAACTCATCCTCCCCCCCTTCCACAGAAAGGCTTCAAAGTGTCCTGAAAAACTCTTCCTTTAAAATAAATGGGAAATTGAGCCCAAAAGGAAAAGAAACCCATCCAAGTCCAGCCAGCTAGGCCAAGTTAATTTTCAGGGTCTGTGGAGCTCAAGAGAGCATCAGGTTCGTGCTCTACTGTAGCCACAGACTGGGGCCCTTGGCCTTGGTCTTCAGCATCCTTGACCAATTGGATCCTTGGACCTGGCATGCCATCCTGCTTGCCAAGACAGCTCTTCTGCATCCTCCAAACTCTTAAGCAAATATCAAGTTCTCAGGGACAAATTTGTATATAGAGAACAAAATAGCAGTTTGCTCAGACCCCCTTAGAGTACTGCCCAGTTTGAGTCCTGTAAGTACTAGTAGGTAAAAAGTTGTGGAAAAGAGCAGAGTGTCACCAAGTCTGGGGGAGCCAAGAAAGAATGGCTTGATTAGAAATAAGGATTTAATGCCTTCTTCCCCAACTCTCCCATTGTGCTATGCCCCAGGTTTCCAAGGGAAGAAATTTCCAAGTCTTTAGCAAATAGGGGCCTATCAGATCCTACACTGTAGGGGATTGGTAGGATCTGTAGAACCCTATCAGATCCTACACAGATATGGCCCTGGTCCAAGACACAACACCAAGCCCCTTTGGACCTATGTTTAGCAAGCCTTTTAGCTAGAAATGCATCTTCATCACCCTCCCAAATGGTGCCAGCTGTAGCTGGCTTGGTTTTGGGTCTTAAATCAAAGCTGGATTGTCCTTCCAGGGAAATGTCTGCCTTGGAGAAAAGCAAAATTACTTAGTATTTGGCAGCTCAGTCCATGCCAGGGGAAGGTGACCTGCAACAGAACCCACAGTCAGTGTGGCAAGTCATTCCTCATGCTAGAACCAGATGGCATCCCATACCAGCCTACCCCACGTCCCTGTTGAGCTTGTGGAGCTCTGCCTTCAGTAGGGCCCTATAGGGACCAAGTCCCTATCCACACTTCCAACCCCAAGTAGCCTCAGCTATGGGAAAGGCACTGCGAATACCACACGGAAGAGGTGGTGGTTGTTTTGAGGTGGATTTCTGTGAGGGCCCCTTCAGAGCCCTGATGACAAAGAACAAGTCATGACAAGGTCTAGAGGAAGAGGGATCAAGGCAGAGGACAGTAAGTGCAAGGCCACCAAGACAAGAAGAAGCTTGGTGGGAGTGTGGGAGGAATTAAAAGAAGACTGGAGGGCTTCTGGAAGAGAAAAGCAGGAGAAATGAAAGAGCAGGCAAGGTCAAAGACATAGCCTGGGCTTATAGCAGACAGGACCTGGAGACCAGTCATGAGTTAGGATCCTATTATAGGAATAATGGGAAAGCACTGGGAGGTTTGAAGTAGGGAAATGGAAAGGATTTCAGGGAGATAAGGTAGAAACAAAGACACTAATCTGAAGGCAACTGTAGGCACCTACAAGAAAGCTTATGGGGGCCTGGACCAGGGTGGGACCAGCAGAAGTGGGAGAGGTTCGTGGATCCTGACTTTACTTTGAGAGTTAAGCAGAGAGTATTTCCTGGCTGGTTGGATATACTGGATGAAGGAAAGAGGTGAGTCTAGGATGACTCCGATGGTTTGGCCTAAGCAACTGGAAGGGTAGGTTAAGCCATTACTCATGGGGAGGATGGTAGGGAGCTAATTTGGAAGAAAAGCAATCAAAAGCTGAGTTATGATAGTGTTGATTTTGAAATGCGTTAGTGTTGTCAGGTAGGCTTTTGGATATCCACCATTATCTGGTCACTCCCTTCATGAGCCATTGGAACAATTATTCATATAATCATTTTCTTTAAATCAACCTTAAATAAGTTCATTTTTTCTTTAACTCCATGCTAAGCAATAATATTCATGACATCAAGGGTTTCATAGACTACTAGTATTTTTTTCCTCGATACACATTAAAATTCATATGACAAACATAGTTACTAGGTCTTATTGAAGTTCAATCCTGACATTTCCTCCTTACCCAACCCTTAGCAAAGTCTGGGCACCTGGCATATACAGATTTGAATTCAGCCATTGGCTTTGATGCCTAGGATCCTTCAAGGGCATTTGAAGGAATTGCAGTGGGGCATTCAGAGAAGAAGACCTGGTCCTGAAGCTCAGAGAGGGCCTGAGGGCAGCCTCCCGATTGCTAGGGAACCCTACTGAGCCCTCAGCTTGGTAGGGGGTTTCACAGAGCAGAGCCCACCACCCTTTTCTTAGGTCCATGCGCCCTCTGGTGGTTAGGTTCTCTGACTCTTTGCACTGGGGGGGCTTCTGAGCTCGCTTCCAGGCTATGCAGAAGTGGGGGACCCTCTACCTTGGCCTCCTTTCAAGGGAAGGGGAAGGGGTCAGATTAGCTTTAGGCTCAAAACTAAGGGACAGGATGGGCTTAAGTGGGGGCAGCAGTTTGCAAGCCAGGCTGAAACCACCAAGAGTCAGACCAAAAGGGGAAGAAGAGTGGTGGGTAGGAGTAGGGGCTTTTGTTATCCATAGAAGGTCGCCAATGCAAAGAAAAGCACACTGATAGCCATATACAAATAGGGCAATTTACCTTAGGTGGGTATTTTCAGAGGAAAATACAAAACACTCCAATTCTAATATTTCAAAATTAAGAGCAGGGAACATCAGACTATGCTGAATAAATACAACACATAATGGAAAATGTATTTCAGTTCTTATATTACAGCCAGTTATGGGAGAGAAGCGGGGGCGGTGACCAGCAACAGGCAGGAGAGAGTCATGCTCTTGCAGAAAGCAATCAAGGAGGGGACTGGGAGGGGCAAAGAGACACTGTCTGCCTAGGTTGATATCCAGGTGCTCACACAGGCATCCACACCACATCGACACAAGTGTCCACACAGGCGTGTGTGTGTGTGTGTGTGTGTGTGTGCGCACACACACACATTCACATACTCACATACTTCAGGCTGCATGGATATTCTTTTGGTAACCCTTTCATCTTTTTCTCAAAGAACAAACTGTGTTTAGATGAGAAGAGACCAATTGCTAAACACACTCACAGTCCAATGTGCAAGACAGTCTCATGTAGAAGGCTGTGGCAAGGCCTCAAAGAAGGGGGCCCCTGAACTGAGTCTCAGAGGAAAAAAAAGCAGAAAAGAGTGATCCAGGCAAAAGGGACAGCATGAGAAGTCCTAGAAGCTTAAGAG
Source organism: Canis lupus baileyi (assembly GCF_048164855.1). Taxonomy (NCBI): domain Eukaryota; kingdom Metazoa; phylum Chordata; class Mammalia; order Carnivora; family Canidae; genus Canis; species Canis lupus. The sequence continues at coordinate 4,151,215 of NC_132876.1, forward strand.
AACATAGACATTCAAGGCACCACAAAAGGTCATGAGTGATTTAGACTCGAAGATGTCTGGGGAGAGTGTGGGTACAGAACAGAGCCCTGAATCCTGCATCTCATTCCAGGGAGCTCCCCACATGACCCAGATGAGTCACCTACTTGCACTGGGGAAAACTAGGTCCAAGATTTGATGTCTGCTAGGTTGATGTGAGCTGGAAATCAGGTACCCATGGAGGCTGGACGAAGGGTGAACCAGGCTCCAGGAGAAAAGGCTACAGATTTCTTGCTAAAGCCAATGAAATATTTTTCAATGCAGTGATCTGCTGCTTCTGGGCCAGTGCCATTCCAGGGCAACAAAATTAATATCTATTCTGGGTTCCAGCACAGAGCAAAGCTGAGCTACTTGGTGTAGCCTTCGCAATGAGCATCTGGGCAAGCAAATGGTTGTGTCCTCAAGGACCCCACCTCCTGGTGGCTCAGCTTCTAATGAAGTGAAGGGACTTAGAGCCTTTTCTTCCAGCCCAGAATTCAAAGGGAGAGCATACACAGAATACTGTTCCATCATGAATCCTGCCTCCCTACTGCTGCCATTCTCAGGGATCAGGTCTAAGCATGGGTAATGTTACAGATCCCTCCAAGTGAGTCTGTCCCTGGTTAGGACTTGTTACTGTAAGGTAGAGAAGAGGCCAAGAAATTACATCAATTGTAAAAGAAGTCTGGCTAGAATGAGTTCCAAAGAAGATCAGTGGTAACACCTACATCCAGGAAAATTGGACTAATCAAAATTTAAAAATTCTGTGTTTCAAAGGACACAATGAACAGTGAAAAAGCAACCTATGGAAAGGGGGAAGGAATTACAAATCATATATCTGAAATATCTGATATGGGCTAATACCCAGAATATGTAAAGAACTCCTACAACTCAGTATGAAAAAAACAAACAATATGATTTAAACAGTGCAAAGGACTAAATAGCCATTTCTCAAAAAAAAAAAAAATGGCCAAAAAGCACATGACCGTTTACCAGGGAAATAAATATTAAGACTACAATAAGGTACCACCCACACCCATTAGGATGGAAACTGTAAAAAAAAAAAAAAAGAAAAAAAAAAGAAACAAGTTTTGGTGAAGATGTATAGAAGTTATACTCCTAGTGCACTGTTAGTGGGAATGTAAAATCGTGCAGTTGCTATAAGGGATATTATGATGGATGCTCAAAAAATTAAAAATAGATTTACTATATGATGCAGCAATTCCACTTCTGGGTATATCCTCAAAAGAAGCAAAAGCAAGAACTTGAGCAGATATTTGTGTATTCATGTGCATAGTGGCATGATTCACAGTAGCCAGAAGATGAAAATAACCCAAGTGTCCATCGGTGGATGAATGGATAAACAAAATGTGGGGGATCCCTGGGTGGCGCAGTGGTTTGGAGCCTGCCTTTGGCCCAGGGCGCGATCCTGGAGACTCGGGATCGAATCCCACGTCGGGCTCCCTGCATGGAGCCTGCTTCTCCCTCTGCCTGTGTCTCTGCCTCTCTCTCTCTCTCTGTGACTATCATGAATAAATAAATAAAATCTAAAAAAAAAAACAAAACAAAACAAAACAAAAAAAACAAAATGTGGTATATCCATACAATGGAGCATTATTCAGCCTTAGAAAGGAAGGGTATTCTGACACATGCTACAACATAGATGAACTTTAAGGGCATGAGTGAAATAAGCTTATCACAAAGGAATAAATAGGGTATAATTCCACCTATATGAGGTATCTAAAATAGTCAAGTCATAGAAACAGAAAGTAGAGTGATGGTTGCCAGGTGCTAGCAGGGAGGGAAAATGAGGAGGTGTTGTTTAATGGGAGTAGAGTTTCAGTTTGGGAAGATTAAAAAATGCTGGAAATTTGTTTCACAACAATGTGAATGTACCTAACCCTACAAAACTGTACGCTTAAAAGAGGATGAGGGATTCCTGGATGGCTCAGGGTGTGATCCCAGGGTCCTGGGATGGAGTCCCACATCAGGCTCCGCACAGGGAGCCTGCTCTCTCTCTGCCTATGTCTCTGCCTCTCTCTGTGTGTCTCTCATGAATAAATAAATAAAATCTTAAAAAATAGTTAAGATAGTAAATTTGATGTATATTGTACTGTGATTAATAGAGACCTAGAGAGATGGATGATAAATAGGCAGATAGTAATAAGTGGTGTGCACAAAAGCATCTGAGTCTGCACCTAGAACTTCTCGACTACTAATTAGCACTTGTCCTTTGGGTTCCTAATCATCTGATGGTACCTACTCAAGTATCTGCTCTTCCAGAAGATCTCCTGCAAATCCCCAGATGTAGCCAATGTTTCTTTAAAGACCCAGCTATTGGCAAATAGAAACATAGGCATCTTGATGTGTTTGCTCATTGCCCCAGCATTTTTTGAAAGCCTCCTCTGGGCCACGCATGTCCCCAAGACTGCAGACAAAGCAGTGAGGGAGGGTATGTTGGGCCTGCCCTCCAAGAGCCCACAGTACGGAAGGGAAACCAGCTCTGTCAAAACCAGCCACACAGTATGATATGAGCCAGAACATAGACTTGCAAGTGCTGTGGGAGTCTGGGGGGGGGGGTGATTGACTGCCTAATGAGAGCCTTATCCAAGAAGGTAGTTTTTGAGCTGAGTCCTAAAGGACCAGTGGAGCTATGGCAGGCAGCAGAAGATAGCAGAGGTGTTCCAGGCAGAGTGAGTCCTTTATAAGAGGATAAAAGAGGAGAGAAAGGGAAAGAATGGGAATAGCGTAGTGGAACAATAACCACAACTAGTTCAAATGAATTTATTAACTTGTAGGTGCCTCTACTGCAGATGTGAACTTAAAGAGTCTCCCACCCACTGCCAGCCTCAGGGCTTCTTCGGTAATGCTCTGTATAGAGGAGTGATGGCCAGAGCTCCCACCCACCTCCTTCTCCAGGTAGCACTTCCTTGTTCCTCACTCCCTGCACTGGAATGGACAAGGAACCAAGAGAATAATCTCTCCCTAGTCCAGAGAAGCCTGCAGAGACCTCACTTCTGGCTGGCAACATTCAGATGGATGAACAAAGCAGGACTTGGAGTACCTGATGGAGAGGCAGCCGTGAGTGATCACTGTCCTACTTGCCACCCTCCTTTCCCTGCCTTGGGAGACAGACACTCGGTACCTATGCTAACTGTCTGCAGCCATTTATTGAACTACATACATGTGCAGGGAAATGGGGATATTCAGATCACATATCCAAAAAGCAGGGGCCAGAACCAAGTGGGAAGCAGCTATGTGTGAAAGAACCTGGAGAAAGGGCAGATCCACAGTAGGGTGCACAGTGTCCTGCAGATGGGCTTCTTCAGAGTAGATCATTTCCCAGGCTCCCAACCCCAAGAAAGACCCCTTGAAGATAATTCAATGGGCTCTTCTCTTCCTTCCTCAGACTTGGACAGGCTAAAGCTCCTGGAAGCTGAGCCAACATGGTCTGCACTGTGCATAAGCTTGGCTATTAGCTGGACTTGGAGGAGGGCTCCTAGATGATTGAGCCAAAAACCTAGGACAGAGAGGCTTCGGGGAGAATTCAAGAGGTAATATGGACACCTGCACAGCTCCTCTAATTCCCAAGGCTGGGAGGGCAGTTGAACCCAAACCCTCATGGCTTATCAGCAACAGCTGGCTCGGGGCTGGTAATCCCATCTGACAGGTAATCATCCTCATTGTTCTGCTTCATCTTGGTTTCCAGAACCGTAATGCGCTGCTTGAGCTTTTGCTGGGCTCCCGTGTATTCAGCCAGCAAGCGGCCAAAGCGAGTGTACAAGGTCTCCATGTTGGTCTCCAGCTGCTCTAGCTTCTCTTGCACATCTATGTCCATGCTGGCTGCCACCTCAGTCTCATCCAGCAACCCCTCCTTCATCAGGATCTCCCGGCCCCTCTCCTCCAAGACCTTCTTGGCATCAGGGTACTCAGTCACGGCTTCCATAAGATCATCCTTGGACAAGCAAAAGAGATCTGAGTAACCAAGGCTACGGATGTTGGCTGTGCGTCGATTGCCCATTTTGCTGCCCTTAATGTTAAGGATACTGATCTCTCCAAAGCAACTCCCAGCCGAAAGCAGGGCATATTGAGTAACACCATCATCAGCCACCACTGCCAATTTGCCCTCCTTGATTATGTACATCTCCTTGCCAATATCCCCCTTGCGGCAAATGTAATCACCAGGACTGAAGACCTGAGGACGAAGCTTCAATACTAGCTCCACCAGCAGGCCAGCCTCACAATCCTGGAAGATGCGCACTTTTTTGAGTGTGGACAGATGGACATTGATGGCTATCTCAGCCCTCAGCTTGGCTGGCAAGTTCTTGAGAACTTCCCGCTCATCCACACTCTTCTTATTGGTCCACAAGTAGTCAAACCACTTAATTACCTTGGCTTCCATCTCCTTACTGACCTTTCGGAACTGCATGTAATGTTTGACAGCATCAATCTTGGCCTGGAATTCAGCCCGAGTGGCATTCATGTTGGAGATCATGGAGCCCACGTTTCCCACAATGGTGGCAAAGATGAGGACACCAATCAGGAAGTCAAAGATGACAAATAAGTACTCCTCATCCTTTACAGGGGGTGGTGTCTCTCCAATGGTGGTGAGTGTCAGCGTAGACCAGTAAAGGCAGTAGATGTATTCTCTAGCCAGGTAGCCATACTCAGGGTCAGTGATGTTGGGATAAACCCAGGTGTCAACGCCAAAGCCAATGGACTTGGAGATGGCATAGTAGATGCAGGCATTCCAGTGGATGATGACCAAGATGTAGAGGACCAGGTTGCTGATTCGGAATATGTTAGGGTAGCTGGTGCGTGTCTCAGTGCGATCAAAGAATTCAAACATGCGGGCAAAGTGTAGCAGGCGGTTGAAGCGCAGCTCAGGTCTGTGGATGCCCACAGCAAAATAGATCAAGTCTGTGGGAATAATAGAAGCCACGTCCAGCTTGAACTGCAGTGTGTGGATATAGTTGTCCCGCAACTTCTTAGAATCTTTGACCAGCAGGCCCTGCTCCAAAAAACCTAGTAGAGATGCAAACCAGTATATCAGTACTGCCCTCAGGCCTGTCCCTCTAAATAGGCTAATGCTCAGCAAGGGACAAACTGCACACTCAGCCCTCCTGCCCAAGAAGAGTTATAGGAAACTCACAAGGCAGAGCTGGCCTGAAGGACCCTAACACATGACCCCTAGGCTTGAACCTCACTAAGCACACAGGGACTGTGAGGTTCAAAGAAGAGCAAACACCAACCCAAGTCCCAGCCAGGCAGTTAAGTCTAACGCTGTGTCAAGAAATCTTCCTAAAAACGTGGATTCAGGAGTTTGGACTGATGGGTCATGTTCCTGCCTATGCATCCCACTTGCTCACTTACCTGTGCGCAATCGAATGAAGAGGTCCGTGATATACACCACATCTGAGAAGTAGTCCAGCACCAGCCACACTAGGTAGTAGCCTTTCTGTAGGTCACTGAAGCAGGCTCTGCAGGAAGACAGGACTGGGCTTCTCTCTCAAAGCCAGCCAAGGCCCTCTGGAGGCCTCAAACTGAGTGCCCACTGAGCACAGGGCTTGAGATAGCTACTAGGGACACTGACAAGTCACAGTCAGTCTGGTGTCATGAAGAAACTTATTAACAAGCAACATATACCTCCTTAAATAGACATCCACACTGACCATTACTTGTCTCTTATCCACTGGACTATGAGTACCAAGAAGATGGAGACCACCTCTTAGTCATTACTGTATATGTCCTATGCCCTGCCCCAGAGCACCAGGATTTTTGACAGGGGTGAGTTGAACCAAAAATTAGACACTGGAAGTATGAACTATAATATACAGCTGAATAGCCCCATGCCCATCTCTTCAACATACACTTATTGAGAATTCAACACAGAGCACTGGCCAATCCAAGTGAGAGAGAAGACAGTAGCTGGGCTTAGCCTAGAGGCAGTAGGAATGGAGAGGTTAGAGGCTGCAGGAGTTTTAGAAAGAATTGACAAGACTTGATGACTGAATGGGTACAGACCCAGAGAGGGAGTAGAATAGGAGATAGAATGCACAATGATGACCCAGTGAGTGTACGAGTCAAAGGAAAGAGCGGTTTATTCTTACTACTTGGTCACATTTCAAGTAAGACCCAAGACCCTGGTGCACCAAGCCTACAGAACAGTACTATGCCTGCCTGATATTCACTTCAAGTCTTCCAGCCAACTAGGCCATCCTGAGACAGGGTCTTGGCATATGTTCCTCCTTCCCAGAATGTTCCTTTCACCAGGCTCAGGCATCTAAATAACTGATTCCCTATCACCATTCAGGTCTCAGCTAGGATGTCACCTCCTTAGAGAGGACTACACTGACTGACTTCCTCTAGTAGCTCCCTGCCTCAAGTCCCTTGGGCATTTGTTTTGTTCTTGTTTACTATCAGTGACTCTCACTAGCCTGAGAGCTCCAAGAGAGCAGAGGCCATGTGTGTCTTGTTCACCACATCATCGTCAGCACATAGCACAGAGCCTGGCACCCAATGGATGCTCAGTCAAACCCTTGCTAAATAAATAAAGTGGGGGATAGGGTGGGGTGGGAAATGATGTCAAAGAAAGCTACCTGTGAGAGTGGCTTTGGAACTGAAACTGTAAGAAGAACCTCCATAGGCTAAAAATGGGGAAAGAAAAGCTTCTCTTGAGGAAATAGAATGTTATGATTCAAGAGTAGTGACTGCTGGGGCTGAGGGTATGTCCAAAAGGTGGAACTAGAGAGAAGGCCAGGTCCAAACAGCCTTAACGGTTACTCTGAGGGCTTCAATTTCATCCTGTGAGCAATGGGAGGGGGGGCATTGAAGGATTTATTAGGAGAAACTGACGTAATCAAATCCCAGTTTCTACTAACTGTACTAGTTGCAAGTGTGAAGGATGCATTGGAGGGGGCAAGAGTGCTTGCAAGAAATGGGTGCAAGACTATTGTAGTTGTCCCAGGGAGAGAGGAGGGTGGCCTTATCCAGGCCAGTATTGGTATGGATGGAGAAGTAAGAACAGATTCCAGGAAGGACATACATGAAGCTTTGGTAGCATATTAAATTGGGAGGGGGCATTGGGGGTTAGCAGGGCAGAGGGAGGTGCCATTGGCAAGCAGGGGATCCAGAAAGAAAACTGGGTTGAGATGAGCTCTGTGTCCACAGCTGGGACTGGTACACTCTTAACCCCAAAGCCTGTGTGCTGGGCTGCTTTGGCCACCCCCTCCCAGATCCCTCTCTGCTCACCTGGCCACCAGCAGGCACCAGTTGTAGAGAACAGGCATGGCAATGACAAATAGCCAGCGGTAGTACCAGTCCCCAGCTGGATCCAAGACAAATAGTTCAAATTTCTTTCTGAGGAGACAGACAGAGGGCAGGCTTGAGGACTAGGTCCTCACTGTGGCAGCACCCCAGTTCCCAGAGGCCAGGAGTCCTTTAAAAATTAATGCTTAAGAGGATGTGCAGGGTAAGGACCAGGTTGGCTCAGGGCCCCATTTTCAGGGAGACAACTTGGTACTGGGCATCTGAGTAGAGCTCAGATGGGCCAGGGTCACCCATCTTCCTACTTTAACCCCACACAGGCCCATTGGTCCCCATGCCTTCCTGAGGCCCCTCGCTCAGAGGGCAGGACATGGCAAGGGGCAGTGTTTTCACTGAAGTGGGCTTCAGGGCCTGGGGAGGTACTTCCACAGGATGGTAATGAGCACTCAGGGCCTGTTCCCATATCCCTCCTGGGAAGAGAGAGGAACTCCAGAAAAGTGAGTGCCACGTGCTTCCTGCCCACCCCACCCTCCCTGTTTGGTCCCTGGCCTCCAGCTCCCAAATTGCTTTCCCAGATGCTACATCCTGTCTTGGCAAAAGCTCTTTTCCTCCACCGGCCAGAAGTGGGGAATGTCGGCTTGGCCAGACATCCCCAGTCGCCAACTCATTCCTCAAAGAACAGAGCTTCCAGCTCTACCTTCTTGGCCCTCCCCCGCTCCCTCCTGCTCAGTTGTTCCCAGGCCTTCCCCAGCCAGCCAGCCCCCCATATGGCCTCTTCAAAGGCCCACCTCTGTACCCACATTGGCACTGGTGTGGGCATACTCTCAGCAGCACTCCCTAATTGCACCCTCCTCTGCATTTACTGACTGTTGGAATTGAGACTGAGGCTGGCAAACATTTGTGTGCCCTTGCTGTTTGCTTCATAAGCAGTAAGAGAACATCTGGCAAGGGACAGCTAAGGGAAGAAAAGCCACTAAGAGCTCCCATGGCAATTGGTTCCTGGAAGTTGGAAAGTCTGTGAACAGGGACAATGGAAACATACTAGAATTAAAACCATAGCAGGTCTCCCCTGTCAACCCTTTTCCTTGCCATGGCAGGACTTGTTATAGACTTCAGTCTTCCCCTGACAGTGGCATAAGAAACCCCACCAAGCCCTACAGTCGCATGCATGAGAGCCCTTCTAGTCCTACAAGCTGGACAACTATACTTGGTGCCCTTGCCCTCGCCGTCCTTGTCGCCTTTGCCATCCCCTTGCTGCGTTGTCACAGTCTGGAGCTCGGGCCCACGGAAACGCTCCAGGAACGAGTCAGGTCGAGCTTCCTCCTCACGGAAATTCTTGTTGGCCCACTCTCTGATGACCCCCACCAGGCGGACAATCCTAGAAATGAGAGAGAGCATGGACCAGAGAGAAGAATCATGCTATTCAGAAAGGATGTGGGCCCAAAAGCTCACCACTTGGTGAGGGAGATGGAGAAGGGACCTTGGAAACAGGCCAGTCCATGATGCTTCCCATGCTAAGAGTTGGGATGTGGACCAGCACTGAGGACAGGAGGCTGGGGTTTGGGTATGACTCTAAATGCAGCCTGAGAGGCAAGGAGTTGTTCTGGGAAGACTTCTTGTATGAGGTGCCATCTCAATTGATGGTGAAGAACAAATAGGTAGTCTCCAGGGCAAGATAATGGAGGACAAGTCAAGAGGAAGATTGGCCCAGGCTTCCTGATTTCCCTATGGAGCCTATGACTCTGGGCTGCGGACCTCAGGACCCTCTTCTTAGACCCATTTGCTGGGGAGGATTCCTCCTCCCTCTCCCAATGCTGAGACAGACAAGTCTGAAGGGAATGCTCCACTGAGCACTCCCAGCTTGCTCACAGGAGCCACCTCAGGAGAAAAGTATTTCCCATGGGTCTTAGCAGAAAGGCTCAATGGGACTGACAGAAAGGGAATTATGGTAGCCATTCTGACAGATCCCATAGGCAGAAGCAGGTAGCATGAGAGCAATGGTGGAACCTACCTGTGGAAGCCACCCCTTCCCCGCTGGGGGGCATCCATCTCCGCCAGCCTCTGAAGTTCTGAGGAGGTGTCATCATCAGCGGCAGACTGTGGCCTGTAGAGGAAGGAACAGAGCTGACAAGGGTTACTCTGGACATACCTTGTCTCCTATCAGCACTTTTCTCTGCTGGGAGGTGCCTAGAAATCCAATACTCCCTTTTTAGAGGATATTCTTAAGCCAAAGGATTGTTTACTCTGACAATGAGGCAGAGCTGGGAAAAATTAGAAGCCTCCAGGCCATCCCTGAAAAGACCCAGCCTCAACAGACTCACCTGCTGCTGGTCCTGGGGTCATCTTTGCCATTGGCCTTGATTGCAGGAGGTGCATGGTGGTTGTGGTTATTGGCTGGGGAACTCTTCACACCATTGGATTTTTCTGTCATCCTCCATGTACAACCGGTTCCTCACCTGCAAGGGAGATGGTGAAGAAAAAAGTCACAGAGGATCTTG